>NC_133558.1:33762500-35128994 GCF_048773025.1 Camelus bactrianus
GAAGTAGATGGTAAGTTAGAAAAGCATGGATTGAGGATTTATAGAGTCCTTGCTTTGAATCCAGACTCGATCACTTAGTCATTTGGGATTTTAGATAATTTACTGAAGCTTCCTGGATTTTTACCTTTTTCATTTGTAAAATGTAAAATACAAATCCATACCATACAGGATTATAGTGAGAATAAAATGAGATAAAGAAAGCAAAGTGTCAGATAATACAGCAGGTGGTCAATAAATGCTGGTTCTTCCACTTATCCAGTGTCACCCAGCTGGGGTGGAACTGATTATATTTTTAGTCTCTTCTGCTTTTAAGCAGGCAAGCAGAGAGACGCTAAACTAAGAGGAATTCTTCATTCACAGACTAGAAGGTATTCAAGCAGGAGGAGATATTTCCCAGCTCCAATGCAGGCTTGCCATTTTGACAAGAGAGTCCAAGAAGTAATGGCTGCATTAATGTATTTTTAAAATATCTTCTCCGGCAGCTCCTGATCACCTCTCCTCCCTCAACGTTTGTGTTTTAGTTTTACCTCTTTTTGAGAGTTCCTATTGGGCAGGGAGGTGTTCGCCAGAAGTTTCTTTGCGCAGAAGCCCAAGAGCAGGTCACTCCTACGGGGTACCAGGGCCCTTGAGTTTACGTGAGGAATTGCTTCAAGCTGACAAAGAAAGGCCGTGCCCAGAAGACTCACACATACTTTATTTGAAAATTCTTTTGTATCATTTATCTTGAAAGATGAAACAAGTCAAAAAAAAAAAAAAAAAAAAAAGAAAGAAACAAAGAAAACAAACACTGAACAAGAAACTACAATGTTTTTCTTTCCCCAAGGGTGGTTTTCTACAGAGAAGCATTTCATGAAACTGTAAGCCCCTTTTGTGGTGTGATTCAGAAAAGACTTGTAGCCTCGACTGAGTTTTACCACAAACCCCAGTGCTCTTCCCAGAGGCATCAGTGGTCCCTCTCTGACTGTTCGTGTGAGAGTCATTGAAACAGTCCCGGGACTGAGAGCCGGTGCTCCTGGACCCAGTCCTGGAAGAGGCAGGCACTGGACCCCTCACTGCCTTCTGAGGCCCAAGATCCCAACTGGGTCTGAACATGACAGACACATGCCCCTTGTCTATAATTAAATTGACTTGAGGAGGACCAAATCTTAAAAAAGGAAATAATAGCAACATAGCAATTGTCCAGAAACAAAACCATAACGTCATAATCTAACAGTAAGGCCGTGATTTTTTTTTTGATACCAGTAATAATAATTGAAAACTATGTCTGCCCAAGATTTCACTGATGATGCCCTGGTAACCAGTCGTCCTCCCGATGTGTGTGTCCTTGTCACATGTGGAGGAGCCAAGCGAATGACAGGCAACGCTCGGTCATCAGGTGCCTGAGCAGAGGCCATGGGAGGGACTTAATATGTATTAGTCTTCTGTTAATTTACATTTTTGAAGAGCAAATTTTAATAGCTCTTAATGGGTTACTAATACTTAACCTTAAACTGTATCTAAAAAGTAAAACCTATAGATTTGAACTGTCAGCAAGAATTATTAAAGAATTCCAATTTTAAAAATCAGGTAATTTATCAGGAGAACTTTAACAATCCGCTAGTGGACCGAGGATCACACTCAGTATGATATGGGCCATGGCAATATTAATACTAAATAGATGTATTAGCATGGTTTGCATAACTGGATATGTTTGTGTCTGTGTTTTATTTTAATACAGTGTGTGCATATCTCAAGACTACAGACCTGACTACAGCAATATGTCTACAGCAGAAGAAAGCAATACTCTAATTAATGTGCATCTCATTTGCACTTCTGTTGCCAAAGCTAATCATTGTTTAATTCAAGGTGGATGTCCTCTTCATCAGTGCACCATCCAGTTGAGAAAGAAACAAAATCTTTAAGAAAGACCCTGCTGTATAGACTATCCAAGGGTTGCTATAAAGTGTGCTATAGACCTTTGTGAAGACGACGTGACATATAGCTGGGTAAATTAATCTTTGAAAAAAAAACTTTAGAAAAAGAGCACAGGAACTGTAGGACACATGAAAAAAGAAGAGAGTGTGGTGAATAAGGGAAGTGTGGGTTCAGAGGAAAGGAAAAAAGAATGAAGACTTTCTCTATGGGATGCTTCCCAGAAGCAGACAACAGTGAGAAAAGACTGTTCTGCGGAGAGATGGTAAGAAGTAGGAATTCGGGGTGAGGGGCAGGGAGGGCAAATCCAGATTGCTGCAGGTGCTGGGCAGAAGAGGTGGGCAGACTGCAGAAGGCTGCGTTCGTTAGAAGGCTCGGCGGCGTGGATGAGAGAGACAAGCATGGCATCTTTCATTAAGCCTTTCTGGATCCTCTCCCCCCACTTTGCACTGGACTTTCTCTAAATCCTTCTGCACTTAACGAAGCAATGCTTTATTATTTTAGAAAAGCATTTCCAAAGCTTGCCCAACCAGAAGTTTCACTGGGCGCTTATTAAAAATACAGATTCCCAGCCTCCACCTACATGTGGCGATTTGGACTCTCCAATGGCTGCACCTGGAAATGTGTATTTTTATACAAGAAATCCAAGTAATTCTCATGATGGGGTAACTTTGGGAAGTGCAGTATCAACACATGAAGTCATATCATAAGGTTGCCTCTTCTGCCAATGAATTAAATATTCTAGGCTTTGCTTATCCAAGAATTAAATACTCCTTGTGGGCAGAGATCATGGCTCATCGTGTTTTGTGTTCCATAGGACACACACGATAGGGTCATGATAAAATCAAAGTATGTAATGAAAGCTTGTTGATGAAATGTGTTTCACCTTTTGGAAGCTTATGTCATTTTTCAGCCCAGTCTGTCTGTCATGAAGGTTTGCGAGCATATCTGTCTCATTGGTTCCTTCGAAATTCAGTGTCATAAGAACTGTGTTGCTTCCTGATGGCTTTGCACACCCTGTGTGAAAATCTTCCTAGGAATTAGGAGGAGGGAGTCCCAGAATGAACTAGAAGAGAAGCCTTCTCAAAGCCAGGGGTTAAAGTTTTATTTGGCTAATGATCAATCCCTGAACCTGCTTCTGGGGAAAAAAGTAACCCACGTTTGGAAATGTGTTCTCTCCATGTGGTCCAGATGCATGGACTGCATTGACCGAGTACCTCTGACAGTTGTTCAGTCGTGCACGGCCTGCCTTCCCCGGTTCATTCAGGTGGAGAAGGGTATTATTGTTATTCTTAGCACGTCTTTCCCTGGGGGCAATACTCTGTGATCGCTTCAGTTTTCATTCATTCATTCAGTTTGTTGAGCATCTGTTATGTTCAGGCGTATTTCTAGGCACTAGGGATACAGCGGGAATGAAAGACACAGCCGGCTTGTGCTCCCGGATCTCACCTGCTGGTGGGAGAGACAGAGAGTAAATAAATAACCAAATTAGTAGCTGTCAGGGCACTGAAAGAACAAAGAGCAGGGGAGGGGGCAGAGTGAGCCTGAGGGCTCTTTGGGATGAGGCAGTCGAGGAAGACCTCTGCCGGCAGGTCCCCAGGGGAGTGGAGTTTGGGAGCCCCAAGGAACCCTGGGGAAGAGCGACCCAGCAGAATGGATGGAAGTACAGATAGTTGTCGGCTGGAGGGCGCTAGACCCGGAGAGGATGAGCACTGCTGACGCCAGAAAGGCACTCGAGTGAGAAGGCAATATTAAGGGCTTAAAAGGAATACAGACCACTTATATGTCAATTACTCTATTCCGTGTACTCCTTGAAGAATTATATAGATGTTAACTTATTTAATAACTGCAACAACTCTACGAGTAAGGTAAGCACTGCTGTTTTCCCTGGTTTAATGATGAGTTAACAGACATTCAGTTACTCGCTTACGTTTATCTAAGTTTACACAGCCAGAGAGTGTTGCAGCTGGCAGATTTGAACCCGCTGTTGCACTCAACCATTCTAATGGCCTTCAAACAAATCTTATTTTATTCACCCCTCCCCTTCCTCTTCCTACCCTTGCTTGTAGAAAGGGAATAGGCATAACACACGTAAGGAATAAGACGTCTAGATATTGTTTACGACATCCCTTCTCCTCCTCAACCTCAGCTCTTACCACGAAGGTCTGACAAGTTCAAGGAAGCCAGGCTTTTTGTGGAGCATCCCAAGGCCAAGTTCCAGACTGTGGAAAAGTCACTGCCTTTCATTTTCCTTGTGCATTTTCCCACTTATTTTCTATTTGATTATTGATTTGAGGTCCATGACCTGGGTGCTCTGTAGACAGAATTTATGTATCGATTTAGCCTGCAAGACACGTAATTTCAGCATATTATTTCTGAGGGGGTGGTTACTATGGTCAACAGGGCAGGCAGCCTTCACCTACAACCAGTCCTTTGACCCCTTTGGGGGATGATTCATGCTTTTTGTCAATTCAGTCCTGCCAGCGTGGATGACAGCATTTAGAGAAGCATCTACAGATGTGGCCACCAGGAGCCTCTTATCCCATAAGGTTCCCACAGTTACATTTTCAGGAAGAGAAGATAATTTACTGTGTGTGTGCACACACACATATGTGGGTGCTTATTGATTCAGATGTTACTTAGAAAGAAATCTCAAGTGTCTCGTGCTTTTTCTTTAAAAATAACTAGAATCCACTCCCTGGAATAAGCGTGTGGGACCATTACTGAGGTCAGGGGACTTCAGAGCATGAGTGGGAGAAGGATGGAAGTAGGGACAAAGATGACACATTCTTCTGTGACACATCATTACCAAGGAGGTAGAGGAAAGAATTCGAAAGTGAAGGGTGAAAAAAAAATCAGAGAATAGAAAATAGTACAAGGGAGGAACATTTGTTTGTTCCTTAATTCTATCCTGTGGGAAGAGGAGTGGGATAGGAATTGGGAGATTTGGCTTCAAATTCCAGCATTTCTCCAGACCAACCATGTGACTTTAGACATTATCACATGGGGCTCACTATGTGGGCTCACTATGGCTGTGACCACAGGCAAGTCACCTCATCTCTCTCTGCCTTACTTTCCTCATCTGGAAGATGGTCATAATGATAGTATCGACCTCATGGGGTTGTTGTAAGGATTAACTAGCTAGTATATATAAAAAGCCTGAGCATGGAATAGGACAAACGCTCAAATAATGGCCATTATTATTATTACTGTTACTCATTTCTTAAAGCCTCATTTTCTCATAGAGAGGGATGGACTTCCAATTTTATAAATACACGGTTCTTGCACAATTTCTTCAAATTCTAGAGAACTCCTTCCTATGAAGACCCCACTCTCTTCCTCCCTGCTCCCAACAACTCGTTAAGAAAAGTATGAGTTCCCGTTGCTTATAGAATAAAGCCCAAACTCCTTAGCCTGGCATTCAGAAGCCGTGGGAATCCAGGGCTACCTAAACTTTCCAGCCTTCCCCCCAGTCACACAGTCCACCCATCAGGAAGAGGGACCACCTGCTGTTTTGTGCATGTGCTATGGGATATCCTAATACTTCGACTTTACTTCTACTGTCCCTCCTGCCTTCTCCTCAACCCAGCATCTCAAAATATACTCTGTCTATCATTCAAGGCTCAACCTGAATGCCAGCTCTTTGGGGAAAATATCTTTTACTTTCCCACCTGGAAATAATCTCTTCCTTTTTTAAACTTTTCCAGTGCTCATTTGTGTCTCTTTTGTACAAATAGTTGTTTTCCACCTGGCAGTAGAGTCAAGTGCATGTTATGACCTTCTCTGGTACCTTAACAATGGCCACAAATTCCTTGAAACTCTTCCCATTGAGAGATGGGGTTTGTGTTCTGTTCCTTTGAAACCAGGTGGACTCAGTGACTGATTGGCTCAGAATATGTTGGAGGTCATCCATGGTCCTGTGCTGGTTTTTGATTTGGACCTTAAGAGACTGGTGGCTTCTTATCGCTTGAGCATTTGCTCTGGGGAGAGCCAACCACCATGTGAAAGGCTTGTTCTGTGGCTGCCATGCTGGGGAAGACACACAAGCACACCTGCTGAGAGCCCTGGCTGAGCCCTGCTTTCCAGCATCCCTTCCAAGGGTCCAGACACGTGGATGCCCCAGCCCATCCCCCAGCTGGATGCCACTGAGGGACATCTGCTGACACAGAATTGCAAAGCTGAGACCCATCTGAATTCCTTACCAACAAAGTTGTGAGATATAAGAAAGTGGTTTGTCTTAAGCCACTATATTTTGGGATGTTTTGTTATGCAGCCATGAAGAATCATAACACCTTTCTCCGGGGCTCTGAGATCTGTAAGATTGGAAGCTCCGTTACTCTCCCTTTTATGTCTCTGCAACATCCCTACCAGGTCCAGGCACTTACACAGGGCAGGACTCTTTTCCAGAATCATCCCCAGATTCTCAAATGTGTGTTTCTAAGTCCAGAGTTTTCAACTTAACTGCACACTAGAAACAGATTTTAAAATCCTGAAGTAGGAGCCAGGCACCTGTGACATAGAGGTAGAGTCATTCCTTTATAAACTGGAGAGAAAGCAGAGTGAAGTGGAAAAGTGTATTTTTAAAATTTATGTTTAAGAGATAAATAAACAGACGGACTAAACATTTCAATTGGACATCACAGAGGTATGGCTTGTTTCTTTTGAATTAATAATCTGTGAAGAATCTCATTCTTCCCTGAGCTGTGTCCTCCCTCATTATAGTGAGAGGTGGAAACTGTGTTTAAATCCAATAGAGATAAATCCATCATTAGTAGGCATTTATGGACAACTTATTATGCATTTGACCCTAATTTGAACAGAGAGGGAGGGCAGAGAAAATAAATAAGACGCTGATTCTGTCCTCAAAGTGCTTATCATCATGGCTTATAAATTATGTCGAGAAATTAGAACTAACATACGTGGGGTTTTTTTTGGCTAAATTGCATGATGCAAAGTATTGAAGGAATTCAGAGGAAGAGCCGTAAATGAAAGAGAAGAAACAAAGAGGTAAATGATGGCATCATTTGGCCAAGGAAAGAGAAAGCCAGGCAATGATTAAAAAAAAAAAAAAAAAAAAGGGAAACCACAGAGACAAAATCAGCCAGGGGTGTTTCCCTGTTTGAGGGCAGCAGAGACCAGCCTGGAGGGTGGACGTCCTTGTGGAGCGGGGAGACGTGAGGTTGAGCGGGTTGCGTGGAAGAACATTATGAAAGAGATCTCTTAAAAATATTTCAAGTTGTTCCCAGGAATACTATTTCGTTATGTGCTTAGGCATAGCACTTAAACCATTCAATCCTAGTTACTTAAGCAAAGGTAACACAGGCAAACTAGTCATATCTTATGGTGGTTTTTCAGCTTCCTCTGCTCAATCATTAATCTGACCTTTTGGCCCAAGGAGGTGACTCTCTCACAGGCACCACCTCTGCCCGGGCCTGAAGCAATTGTCCCGTTTGAGCCATTGGTCATCAGTCATCAGTCTAGCCTCTGGCGGAATATCTAAATATAGTACAAGGAAACAGCTTTCCCAGGGCTCCCGGACTTTGAGCACCAGGACCACAGGGATCCGGGATACAGGAGGGGGAAGAGATGCTGTCCCTGTGAGGTCTCCCAGATGCCAAGGGAAGGACTGGGAAGTCTGTTCCTCTTTGAGTGCATGTACCTCCAATCCTACTTTTCTTTGCCAAAAGAGCAATTGGGTTTTAAACATCAGTTGCCCAACCGCTGCTCACACTGCCAGGGTATGCCAATTTCATACCTGTAAGTAGACTTACGGATGCTTGGTGTATTTACACCAGCTAACGGCCCCATGTTTGCTGCAGACAGAGCAGGGAACACGACGGACAGGCCCTCTGCCCTGGGGAGCTCATAGTCTATCAGAGGAATGAAACATTTAGCAACGAACTATTTACTTCTAAATTTGATACATTCTTTGGAGAAACATAAGGGTATGAACGAAGTTTGCCAGAATGAAGAGAATGCTCTGGTCACAACAACCCAAGAATCCCAGTCCATGTGAGAGCTTATAAATATAAACAAACAGGAGTTCCAATTTCATGCCTCAGTCTCAGAAAACTGTTCATGAAAAAGGGGACCGATCACTGCAGATGCAGTCGGAGGTAAGGGTGATACAGGGCTTCTCTAGGGCACTTGGGTAGTGGCCCCAGCTCCCTGGGGACCAGCTTCTTCATTGCAACAGATAAATAGGCCCTTTCCCTCAGTGGCTACACTTATTAAGGAGGAAATAGAGCCAATATGCTTTCTAAAAACTGCCTCTAACATGGGTTAAAACAGAAGTGTTTCTGGCCAAATAAATTTATTTTAAAATTCAATTAACCAAAATCTTTTCTCCCAGTACTTTGGTTGACTTTGGCTGAGTCGCTTCAAGGTAGTGGTCCTCCGGAGATTTTTCAGTGGTGACTAAATAATTCCAGGATTACGAAAAGATGAACTTTTTTCCTTCCTGTTAAAATTTAGCAAACTTTTTTTTTTTAAAGCCATACTTATCATATAAAGAAGTTGGAGGGTGTCACAACTATAATTCTTTGCCTGTGAAATGAATACTCTACTGACATCAGGATATTTGCTAAGATGACCAGGAAGGATTCATCATTCAGGCTCCAGTTTTGAACGTTGCCCCTGGATATCATTGCTAAAGACATGGAAGTGTTGCCCCTTCCTCTAGAGCAATGCGCTCTCTCTTTCCGGAGATAATACAGCCATTTGAGGAAGGATTTCACTTGTTGCTAAAGTGTAATTTTAGCTGACTTAACCTAAAGGTTGGTGGAAAGACTTCGCATAACAAAACACGTAGGTTTTTAAATGTTCAGAGATAATTTATAGATAGAGGGCCATGCAAATCTTAAAAGTAAATATTGTAATTGGCTGCTGCCCTGAAGCACACCTCTTTTGACGTGGATCATAATTTGGAAGAAAATTAACTGCTGAATTGGTCTGTGTGGTCTTTGGCATCCTTCCTCTCCGCCCCATCCTGTCATCCACACTGGCCTGGGCTTCCTTATGTGCTAACAAGGGGGAGTATCTCCCTTCCCGCTACAACGTTTCCTGTGGCTGCAGTAGCAAATTACCATGAATTTGGTGGATTCAAACAAAAGAAATGTATTCTCTTGTGGCTCTAAAGGCCAGGAGTCTGAAATCAAGGTGTCAACAGGACCTCACTTCTTCCGGAGGCTCTATGAGAGATTTAATTCTTTGTCTCTTGCAGCTCGTGGTGCTTGCTTGGCATTCGTTGGCTTGAAGCTGCCTCAGTCCAATGTCTGCCGCCATCTTCACATTGTCTCTTCTGCTTCCATGTCCTCTCCTCAGTGTGTCTGTTGATTCCTCTCCTCTTTCATAGAAGCACTGGTGATGCATGTAGGACCCACCTGAGATAATCCAGGATTGTCTCCTCATCTCAAGATCCTTCACTTAATCACCCCTGCAAAATCTTTTGTTCCAAATTAGGTACCATTCAGAGGTTCTAGGGATTGACATGGATATCTTTTGGGGGGTTCGCATCTCCCCCTATCATATCCACCACCAAGAAAGAGTTGATATTGTTCCCTGCAGGTAAGTCTGTGTCTCCTACAAGGTTGCAGACTTCTAGGTGATATGGAGTAACATGTTTTCAAATCTTTTGTGGTGCTTTGAACTGTACTGAGCACATAATGGGGAATTAATCCTTGCTCAATTGTAGTAAACACATAAAATTACATTAGATAACATCTGGGAAAAATTGACTTTGGGAGGAAGTAAAAGTTGCCTATGACCATGAATCCAAGAACAGCTTGTCACTTCTCCTGGAGGCTCTATGAGAGATCCTGTTCCTTGTCTCTTCCAGCTCGTGGCATTTGTTGGCATTCGTTGGCTTGAAGCTGCATCACTCCAGGGTCTGCCGCCATCTTCACATTGTCTTTTCCAATCCCATGTCCTCTTCTCAGTGTGTCTGTCTCATGGAATAAGCTAGTCTTTCAGAACATCTCATTGATCCCACTCATGAACTTTGTTAATAAGAGCTTCCAAATATCACATGCTTTTTCTTAAAATTGAAGTACAGTCAATTACAATGTGTCCATTTCTGGCGTACAGCACAGTGTCCCAGTCCAAACGTCATATCCTTGTTAATTGTGGCCAGCTTGGACTAATAGTCCTCTAATGTTGAACTGAGGACTCAGAGGCTCCCCGGTGGTGGGCTGTCTTAATGCGTTTCCTAAAACACATGCCTAATAAATGGCAGAACTCAGGCACAGTTCTCTGCATGCCAAATCCCATCCTTTTTCCGTTTTACTACAACTAATTCTAACCCGTCAGCAGCTCAGAGGGCACCATTCATCTTTCCTAGATCTGACCACATTTACACCTATACTAGGGGATGGCCCTGCACCTACATTTTGGGGCCATTTAATTTTTTCTGACTCAAATCCATTTCCTTGTTCCTTGAGTGGATTTTCGAATGTGAACCGGACATGGCTCCATTTCTTTCCTTTGGCTTCTCAAGGATAGAGAAAAAGGAACGAATCTGGCCTGCTGCATCAGCGGTGAAAACCGTTATCACCACACCCTCCTCTGAATCTTAGAATTTAGGAGCACAAAAGGGAGACTTTTAAAAGTTCATTTTATGACATTTTCCCCCTTCTAGTCATATAACTTTAAAAAATGCCCCAACCAATTTATTTATTTAAAAAAAAAAAAGTAGTAGAAAATTTCCTTCTGGACTTATTTTCCATGTGCTGAGTCTGAGCCCGGAGCACATTTTTACTGCTGGAAATAGGGGGTTATAATGAAAATGCTGACACAACCTCAACCATAGAGGTGCTAGCAGGCACGGCTGTAATAAATAATGTGGGAAATATTTTACACTTCAAGGCAATTACATGTTCAGCCATCTTTAGGAGAGCTGGCCCATGAAGGGTAGGGAGTAGGCTCCTGTGACAAGTGTAAAAGGGCCATGACTCATGAATGCCGGGAGGTACGAGTGAATTACAAGAGCTGAGTGAAAGCCACATAATCACCTATCGTACGTTGAAAAAAAAAATTATATATATATATATATTCTGTATATTTGCAGGAGAGAAGGCTGGCAAACTCCAGCCAGGGCTCTTCTGCCAGCCTGGGGTTTGGACCAACAAGGCTGGAGGTGCTGGAGGTTAGGCAAGTCTGTCCGTGAACTCCGCGGGCGCTGCGCACGCGCAGGGCAGCTGATCTTTGCTCTTGACCTCTCCTTCATATACGTATGTTTTCAGTGGACAGTAAAGGGATGACTCCTGTCCCTGGAATGGTGGGAGTGTCCGTGCACCTACAGATAGCAGCGTGGCCCCGGGGCACTGGAGATGGTGACAGAGCCCTCACCCGCTCAGCTCTGCTCGGCCGCTCGCTCGGCGGCGTGCCCTGTCTTGTCTTTGGATTGCTGCGCTCATTCCTTGCTCTGAGAAGAGCTGAGAATAACGGCTGTGGCTGTTCGGGTGCCTCTTCCCAGGGGCTATTCACCTGCAGGTGCAGGAAGCTTGCTTTTGCTTCTCTTCCTTTCTAAGTGCCTTAAACAAATCTGGTGGTAATGAACTAGGTCCTGTGAGTTACGGACCCCCCTGTGTCTGGGTTAGTTGCTCCGGAAACAGCCTCTAACCCCTCAAACTTAGAGCGCTGTGTTTCCACTGCTTGTCGACTGAAGGCATCCTTCTAAAGACTGTAAGCTTCGTAAAGACAGAAACTGGGTCTTATTTGGGGTTGCGCTCCCAAAGCCTAGCAGGGTGCATGGCATTAGGGATTGCGTGAATGAAGGAGTGGCCTCCTGGGTTAAGGCATCTCATAGGTCCAGTAATTCCACAAACAATATTGTGCCTGAGCCTTGGCAGATAGTGAGTCATTTTGGAATAAGTGAATCATACTCCTTGCCCTAGAGGGGCTCTCATTTTATTAGTGAGCTTAAGTGAGTGAATAATCACACTGTAGTCTGACAAAGACTATGTAACAATGGTATGGACCAGTCAGAAAGTTGGCAAGAGGGAGGAGTGACTCGTTCAGCAAATATTACTTATTAACTGTGGAAACTTACAATACGTGGCTGTGTATTGTTAGTTCTCAGTTCATTTATGTGTTCTATCACCCCAAATAATTGCCAGCCACATCTTCTACATCTTTATAACTTCTTCAGTCCTGAGAAGAGAGCTTGTTACAACTAGATAATTACTGAATAGGACATTGTGATGGGAGTAGGTGGACTCGGAATGTGACTTAAGGTAATCACTTAGGATTAGACACCCGCCTTGTTGCATACTGGCTTGTGACCTTGAGTTCATCGTTAAAACTTTGTTACGCTTTTCTGAAGTTTCCTAGTCTATAAAATGATATTTATTGCACAGTTTTGTTTTGAGAATTAGAGAAATAGTAATTAAACCATTACTATGTTGTTCTGTAAATGTTGTGTTCAGTACTATGCTACTATGTGTTCAACAAATGTTCTTCATCTTGCATCTAAATAAATTTTCGTCAGCTTGTTTGATTGTCATGAGATAAATTAATGTGTTGAACTGAAAATATAGATGGTTGGAAATTGTGAATGTGGTGATGTCTTTGAAAAAGGCTAGTGTTTTCGGGCACTTAACAGTTTGGCAGTGCTCAGTTTAGGATGCATCATGTAATGGAATAGAATTTGTTTGGACTCACTGTTGAATCCAGGTAAGGTTTATTTGAGTAACTGTCTTCATGTCACTGTCTCAATCTCTTCACCTGTCACTGTTCAACAAAACTCTCCATTCTACTTATAATTTGAAAATCCACTAAAAGTGGTAGAGGCATAGCAGTAGTGGGAAGCAATGGCCATCATTCATCACTTCTCTCATTTTTTTCTTCACAAGTGGACAGGTATAGAGAAAGTCAAGGTGAAGAAGAAGAGAGAGATTTGATTTCATTGACCAAATTCTTTAGAGTTTCCAATAGGCTTTCAGCTGCAATTTCCACTTCCCTGATGGAAGAACAAGCACGAAATGGGCATTTCGTGTGTGTGTGTGTGTGTGTGTGTGTGTGCGCGTGTGTGTGCTAGTGACTGATAGTAGTCAGACATACAGGGAAAATAAGAAGGTCTTATGACCTTAGCAACAAATGTTTTATTCTGCTTGTCACCTTGGGTCACACAGCTTCTGGGACTTCTTACTCTGGACCACGTAGGCTAAAGCCAAAGTGTCTGATCCCTCATGAGAGCCATTTTGTGTTCAAGCTTGTTCACTCTGGGAAAGAATAAGAGAGAGCCTGGGGACCACAAATTTATATTTATCGTATTTAAAATTTTAACATGGAAGAGAGTGATATCCTAGTTACACTATAATTTGATTAAAGAATCGCCAAGCCATCATTTTGACATCCAGATTTCCACAACGTACTACTTTTGATAACAGGGAACCTAGTGAATTAAATTATTTTAAACACATCCTGCTATCTGAGCTATGAGTAGACACCTTTATAAATACTGTATTTAATTTTTGTTTAATAAAAATGTGAAAGTGAGCCACAGTATCTCAGAGAGCTTCTCTTTAAATATTTGCAAGGCTGCATTAAGTAACATATTGAAGTACATGTATTATTGCATGCGTATACATTTTTCATTCCCAGACAAAGCCATGATTATTCAAGAGGTTTAAAATAACATGCACTAATTTATTATCACTGGTTATAAAGACTTTAGAAGGGTGCTGTGAACATTATGTTAGCATTGATGTGTCAATCTTTTCATTGAAGGATGGCACATCTGAATCCCAGAACAGCCTTAATTAACAGAAAATAATTAGCATCATTTCCCCAGCAGAGAGAATATGAGGGGTTTTTTTTTTTTTCCAACAGAATCCATTGATTGATAATTAAGGAGGAGTTAGTTGTAATAAAACTCCCACTATTGCAATTTCTAATTGGCCTTTCAGGACGTTTTACAGTTACAGTTACTTTGTTCCAGGCGTATTCTGCCTTTTGAAGAATTTTAATAAGAATCTTCCCTCTGCAAAACCAGGGCTCTGCAGGTGATGAAGGAAAAGGACACGGTGACACACAGGAGTGCATTAGTGTCAGGTGGGCAGCACTGCGGCTGGAGAGCCGTTCGTTTCCTTTTAAGCTTCTGTGGACACTCTACTTCCCCCCTTCAGGGCTAAACTTGTCTGTGGGAAAGTAGGATCTGCCTGAGGGTGTCTCTCTGCAGGAAACACTCTGCAGTCTGGGACCATTTCTTCCCTCAATGTGATGCACAAATCTCTGATCATCTCCCCTTGAAGCGCTTACAGCTTTTCCTGAAGACATCAGCTTGATAAAAACTCCCACCTCACCACCTCTTTTTTGTTCATTTTCTAACTCTCTCTGTGTCTGCTCTTTTGCATGCAGGACACAAAGAGGAGCAAATTTGATGTGCAAGTTCTAGAAAAACTGGAAGCTACAGCAAACTAAAGATGACAATAAAAATACATCCTACTGAATACACTTTTGTATAACTACTACATTTGTGGAGTATTTCCTTCTGGTCATTTTTTTCTATTCATTTTTCTTTATAATTGAGTTCATTTAATTTTTAATGAAACATGCATTTCTAAATATTTAGTATTTTTTTTTAAATCCTCAAAACGTGCAAAGCTATTTTTTTTTTTTTTCTGAACTGAAGTAGCTATTTGCTGTTCTGATTTATTTGACAGCTCATTTGGTTGGGTATAAGAATACTGTTTTCCTTTTATACAATATTTTTATATTTGTCTTCATTTGTGATGTGAGACTGAAGTTAGCCCACACTTTGTCAAAATATAGAGTACAATTCAGAAAAATAAATTAAGCAAATTAGATAAATAAATTGTAGAAAGAAGTATGATACTAGTTTCATAACAAAAAAATTAGTAAATATTTGTTAGTTGTTTGAACTAGAAAACAGCCATGTGATATAACTCAAAAAAAGTACAAGCCATGGATCATTTTATTGACTTTTGAAAAGAAATAATCCTCCCATAGGAAGCAGCTCAAGGAAAAAGGACAAAAAGACTTTTGATAGTCTGCTTGAAGATATATCCATTCATAAAGCTTCCCATAGGTTACAACAGATGTTCAACTTAAAGAAAACAGGAAAAAAAAAAAAGGAATTTTAAAAATCAAAGGAAAATGTACTAAACAAACAAATGGATTAAATACATTCACTTAATATATTTGGTTACATTTGCATAGCGTTCTATAAATATTGACAGATTTATGGGAAATGCTAAGTGAAAATTAATCAGAAGAATTTTATATGATGGAATACATGAGTACAATAGATGCTGAATATTTTTATCTTAATTAGTTTTGAAAAGAAAATATAGCTCAACAGAATATTGATTACCATAAATTTGAGGCACAGAATATCACTAAAAACTGTTAAATGTCCACTGAATTACAGATGCATGTCTGTTACTTGGGTTACATCCACTCGCTTCTCTCAACCCCTCTCACAAGAGTATTGAGGTCTTTGTCTTTTCCTACACGTGAACAAATAGTCGATTACATGTCTGGAAGTACACATGATGGAACAGGGGACACGGTTTGTTTTGGGGGGAATATATAATGGGGGTGGCACTAGCAGCTGTCCTTCAGGGCCATAGAGATATCGCAAAAATCTCCCTTTTCAATATTAGCTTTAGTTACCCAGCTTCCTGCTGAATCCACATGATGAATGAGCCACAGAAGGGATCCTTGTGTCACTGCATGAATTTACTGACCATCATTAAATATGAACCAGTTGCATTTTAGAGAGGACATCTACCCCCAAATGCCAGATGTACGGTCCCTGCTGTAGACTTACAGTTTACAGGTCTCCGCTAACTTGCTATCTTAGTTATCTAGAGTTAAGAAAATTAAAGCTCGTGTGGAGGAATACAGAAGAGTGTGGTCTCACTCCAGCCTGATCACCTAAGGCGTTCTGCAGCAAAAACTCATCACAGATCTGTCCCACCTAAGACTGGGGAAGGGGACTCTTGAAATCTTAGCACAGTCATTCAGTGGTCATGGGCCACTGCTTGTTTTTTCTCTCTCATTAATAACAAATTGATTAGCTTCCCCACGTGTGGTGCTGCTGCAGGGGAGGGGAGGCAGCATGACTGGGAGGGTGAGGTACAGGCAGGTGGCAGTTTCCTTGTTCTGTAGAATTAACAGTGTCTGATGTCAGGAATTTGGGATCACTTACTCAGTTACTTATCTAATTATATAATTTAGAAAAAAATCTATTTAGCACAGCATCTCCGTGCACTAAACTTATGAACAAATAAATAGTCTGCTTTAAGAATTCCCAAAACTGCTTCTCGCAAGAAGATTCTAAAAGAGCTGATGATGCCTTGGGAAAAATAAATGTACTCAGGCACACGGAGTGTTGGTAACTTTTCTTCTTCTTTTTGTGCTTGTTTGTTTGCCGTATCTTTGATGCCCACTTAAAAGGAAGAACTCCACTGGATGATAACTGTTTGAACATCTTCACCCTCAAAACAAAATAAAAGAATAGTACTCCTGTCCATAAGGCCATCAAAAGCCAGTAGGAACATTTGGTGTAATCAATCTATTACAAACCAATTTTATAGCTATATAATGAGATCTAATTGCTGCTTTATTAGTCTGGCTAATATTAAAAGTGTCAGTAATTGCTCTGCATTTAAGTTGGTTTTCCAATTTAAATTGCATGTCCAATACATTACCATTAACTTATGTACTTCTTTTATTTAATAGATTTTTTTTTCCCTTTCTAGTCCAATCTTAGAGGATTTCCCCTTCTCAATGAGTTGAAATGGGGACTGGAGAGAAATGAGGATAAATGAGAATTTTATATAGTAAATGCTTACATTTCTGAGATGCTAGACACAATCTTTCATACTGTAAACAGTGGGATTTGGGTGGTCTGAGATGTCTAGCTGGAACTTGACTTAGCTGTATGCAGAAGAAAAGCTGAGTAAATGAACTGTTTTATCACAGAGTATACAAAATGTGATTATTAATTGAAATAACTAGATTAACAATTTCCAATTCCTTTCATTCAATAATATTAATTAATAGGTCAAGGTAATATTAGTGAGGTAATAGTGATTGGCTATTGGGAGAAATCAAACAGATCATTTATATAGTTATTTTATTTATTCTTATTTTTTTCATCAAAGCATAGTCGATTTACAATGTTATGTTAATTTCTGGTGTATGACATAGTGGTTCAGTCATACATATATATGTGTATATATATACATTCCTTTTCATATTCTTTTTCATTATAGGCTATTACAAGGTATTGAATATAGTTCCCTGTGCCGTACAGTAGGTCCTTGTTGTTTATCTATTTTATGTATAGTAGTTAGTATCTGCACATCTCAAACTCCCAATTTATCCCTTCTCACCCTCTTCCCCACCAGTAACCGTAAGTTTGTTTTCTATGTCTGAGTCTGTTTCTGTTTTGTAAATAAGTTCATTTGTGTCCTTTTTTAGATTCTACATAGAATTGATATCATATGCTATTTTTCTTTCTCTTTCTGGCTTACTTCACTTAGTATGATAATCTCCAGGTTGATCCGTGTTGCTGCAAATGGTATTATTTTCTTATTTTTTTATGGCTGAGTAGTATTCCATTGTATAAATATACCACATCTTCTTTATCTAGTCATCTATCAATGGACATTTCGGTTGCTTCCACATCTTGGTTATCATAAGTAATGCTGCTGTGAACACTGGGGTGCATGTACAGTTATTTAAACTGGTAGAATTATAACACATGCCCTGAGTACTCATCATCAAATTCTCCAACCACAGCCTCTTAAATCTTTATTTTCTAAAAACAACATATATTTAATTCTTTGTTTGTCCATACTCCTGTGACATAAACTAAATAAGCTTCCTGTGGAAGTTAGCAGAAGCCTTGTGCTAATTGTGGGGGAAATATTGTATTTCATAGATGGTTTATTGAATCTGAATTTTCACATCAGAGTCGGTGGGCCAGAAGACAAAAAGCAAACAAGCAAGGACAAGGAACAAAACAGTCTCCTGGAAGCTGTAGGTCTGAGGCTTCTGCGCCAGTCCATTCCTGTTCCTTCTCTTCCACAAGGTCAGTTCCATCCCCCAAGTAGCTCTCTCTCTGGAGCACATGCCTCCGGCTCCATCATCCGTACCCTCAAGCTCACTGCACTCACCTCCTCCTGTACGGCTCCTTTTACCTTCACCTTGAAACCTAAATTCTCTTTTTAACACTGATTCAAGCATGTCATTTCCTTCTTTAAACCCTTCTCCACCTGCCCATTTCTCTCCGGATGAGACCAAGCGCTCAACGTGGCTGACAAAGCTTGCCCACCTGGCTTGGACCCATCACTCTGCAATCCAGCACCTGCCTGTATCTCCCATTTGTGGACTGCTCGTTCTCTCACCTCTTCAGGTGCTTTGTTTACACTAATTGCAGGAACGCTCCTTACCCGCTGTACTGGCTTTAAAGTCCTACAGAAGTTCATGTCCACTCAAAACCTGTGACTATGGCTTTATCTGGAAATAGGGTCTTTGAAGATGTCATCAAGTGAAGATGAGGTTATAGCAAATTAGGATGGGCCCTAAATCCAATGGCTGGTGTCTTTGCAAGAAGGAAATTTGGACACAGAGACACAGGGAGAAGGCCATGTGAGGACAGAAGCAGGGATTGGAGTCATGCTGCCACAAACCAAGTCATGCCAAGGATAGTGGGCAACTACCAGAAAGTAGGCGAGCAGGATTGTTTCGGACTGAATTGTGTCCCCCAACTGATACAGTGTAGCCCTGATTCCTAATGTGGCTCTATTCAGAAATAGAGCCTTCAAGCAATTAAGGTTAAATGAGGTTGGTGGAGCCCTCATCTGATAAGACTGGTGTCCTTATAAGGAAAGGAAGAGACACCACAGAGCTCTCTCCCTTTCTGAACATTAACTCAGAGAGGCCAGGTAAGGACACAGTGAGAAGGCAACTGTCTGCAAGCCAGGAAGAGAGTCCTTACCGGAAACCACTCTGCTGGCACCCGGATGCTGGCCTTCCCAACTCCAGAACTTTAAGAAAATGAACCTCTGTTCTTAAAGCCACCCGGTCTGTGGAGTTTTGTTATGCAGCCCATGCAACTCACAGAGGCATTGGAACCATTCACCCTCAGAGCCTCCAAGAGGGACTCACTCATGCTGACACTTTGAATCTGGACTTTTGGCCTCCAGGACTAACAGCTAATAAACCTGTGTTGTTTTAAGACATCGCATTTGTGCTAAGTTTTTACAGCAACCCTAGGAAATGAAGACACCCTCCAAACCTCTCCTCCTCTTCACATCTATCCCTCCCCACTCTCTACTTAATGTCTCCACCTCCTTCAATTCTCGGCTCACTTCCTCAGAGAAATCCTTGCAAATTCTCCACTTAAATCACTTGTAGGTTTCATATAATCAATGCGACAAAATTACGGAGGAACATGTGTGCATGTGTTCTTTTATTTATGTTTATACGTCTCAAGTACTAGGTTTTTGTCTCCCAAGGCTAAGCGGCGACCTTTCCTGTTTTTTTCACCATTTTATCCCCCAAACATTCAGTAAATGAATTAACTGGAAAAAAAAAAAAGAAGAAGAACGGCTATGGATGATTTAAGAAGAACCAGAATGTATCAATAGTTAATTTCCCAGTTACAGCTGCTTAATTGTTATGTATCTTTGAGCGAGTTACTTCATCTCTCTAGGAATCTGTTTTCTCACTTGTAAAAATAGGGCAAGGGAACTAGATTATTTCTGGAGCCTGATACGATCTGAACATTCTATGGGGCTGTGATTCCTTCTGTTGAAAATTCTTCCTGAGACATTGGCCACACACAGGGTCAGGCTCACGTGCCTGCGACAAATAGGTCAGATTTGAGACTGAATTGTACAGTCACTATTGATGGACCATTTGCTGTGACTTGAATATAGAGGACATTCAAACCAATGAATGCTTGGCAGGTTATAGTCCAGGAGACTAGCACTGTGCCTGGTAATTTTAGGTAATCAGTAAAATGTATTGAAGGAATTAATTAAGGCAGGGGCTAAATTTGTGTGTGGAAAGGAGATCTTTTACTTTGGAAAACCAGAGTGTGCTCAGACTGTAGCATCGCTGTTCTTTCTTACCCCAAATGGTGGTGACTGAAGCCAATATGAGTGTTTAGAAGATCAATATTTTTCATTTTTTTCTTATTCTGGTCTTCTAAATGCCTTTATCATTGGGGGAAAAAAAGCCAAAGAAAAGAATCAAGGAAGGTTAAAACCTTAAACCAGACCATCCAAGATAATTAGATTCATTCTGTCTCAACTCCATCATCAGCTGGGTCCTTGGAGCATGCCAGTGGGGAGAAGGGAGAAAGGAAAGGGAGATTTTCAAAAAGTTACTTGGCTTCATGCAGGATTTTGAAAGCAACCACTTTGGGACTTTTTCTTCTCTTTTTTTCCCTGCCTGTTCTGGTCCTGAATCTCCATCCAACATGCTGTGATTATAGTAATTTGTTAAATATCGTGCAGATCCTCAGCTCTGAGTGAGGCTTTATATCTTGCACATGTTGGGCAGTAATTGGAGATTTGTATTTTCCACGGGGAAATTTATCTGAGTAGTAAGGTTTGTTTCTCTTTTATGAAAGGATTGCTTTTTTTTTTTTTCCCCTGGCCTGGCTGTTGTGATCTCAGATTGGTTTTTTAAGGGATGACCTGTGCCACCCCAGTATGGTGATTATGATTTTGAATGCTGATTATTTATTGCCCTGGGCAATGGATGCCAGGATCCCCACCTTCTAGAAAGGAACATTTCAGGGACCACTAAGAAAGTGCTCTGTTGACTTTTACGTGCTCCCAAACCGAAATAAATTGACTGGTCTTTTCTGTAATACTTATTAGAGAAAAAAAATTAAATATTTATATGCGTTTGTTTAATGATCATCTTTCCTGATGGAATTTAAGTTCCCTGAAAGGGCGAAGGCTTGTTAAGGATGCCATGTGTGTGCAGACACCTGGAGAAAGAAGGAATTCACAGCCTCTTCTTAGTTCAAACTCAGGCCTCCTTGTCTTGGTTTTGGGTGGTTCTTCGTAAAGAGGGAGGTCCTAGCCCACATTCCCCCCAAAAGTAAAGCCAGAGGCAAAGGCTCACATGCAGGAGGTTTATTGGCAAACTGAGGCCAGGGAATAGAAGTGAAAGATAGGGGAAGTGTGGAACGGGGGAAGAAAGGAAAGCTAGAATAAGGGCACATTTTTGAGTTGACCACTGCTGTGGATATGTGTGCTCCTTGCCCTGGGACCTTCTAAGGAGTAGTGTGGAAAGCATTTCACATTTGTCAGTCTAGAGTCAAAAGTAAAAAGCATTCATCGCCTGCCATGCTCTGTTGGTAGAGAGTTGCCCCAAGGTTAAGTGCCCTGTGGTCTAGAATTGTGTATGTTCAAATGCCAAGTGGGTCCCAACAGCACTGGGGCAGGAGTGAGAGTCTCATGTCCCATGTTAGAGACAGGTGCTGTCGGAGTGCATCCAGCAGAAGTTTGCCCAGAACCCTGGACTCATTATGAGTGGATGCAAAGGTGAGGCTGAGGGAACGTGAGGTAATGCAGAAGATCGTGCTTGATGACAATGCTCACTCTTTTCTTGTAGACGTCTCATGTCCCCATAGAGGCTGGACCACATCCTAGTCTTTGCATCAACTAGTTCTTGTGTCTGCGTGGTACACACTGGTTAGCCTGCTTCTGTCCCACAAGAATAGCTAGCAAAGGATTAATTCAGTCCCATATCCCAGCTTGCTGGGAGAGTCTTGTCCATCAGCCTGAGGCTGGAATTTTCTAGCTCCAGAACTTCCATGGATCCTAAAGTAGAAAGATGGTGTCCAGTGATGTGCTGATGAACACTTAACCAGCAGCTCCCCAGGGGGAAAGCAAGCCCTGATTTGCAGTGCTGCCCACTTCTGTAGTGTAAATACTGTCACCATGTCAAGCAGCCAGTGTGATGTCACTCACTGAAAATTTAGAAGAGGTGTGCCCAGTCTGCTCTTGAGAGTTCATACGAGTCACCACCAGTGCATCAATGCAGATGTCATAGATACACAGTTAATTAGAGCAGGAGGCTCTATAGCGAAGTGGTTAAGATCATAGGACTTAATACTTGAACATAGGTTTAAATTCTGACTCTAATACTTATGTAACTTCAGCAAATTTCCTGTCCTCTCCATGCCTCGATTTTCCTTCTCTAAAATGGGCATAATAAAACTGCCATGTCATAGGGTCGCTGGGCAGACTGAGGCGATCCACTTATCATGTGGTAGCTGGCACGTGGTCCATGTAGGCGGGGAGTCCATGTGATGGCAGAGGCCGTGCTGAGGTGTAAATGAGTTGAGAAGTAATAAAGGGAGTTTAATGAAATTTTGTACTTTAAAAAGTAACTGAGAACAGCTCAGGAGGATTGCAACTCTGCTTTTCCATTCCACTTGCACAAGGAATAACACAAAATCAAAAATTCCTTCTGTAAAATGATTCTTATATAGAGAAGGGGCAAAGTAAACTATTATTCCGTTTATAGGAATATTAATAGTGGAGGATAATGTAATCAAACTAAAATATAATTTTTCTCTGGGTCATCTTCTGGGGACCTGGATATTATTTTGTTCCGAGGAAATTTTGTAAGGATTTAGAGATGTGTCAGCAATATTTTTATTAAGAAAACTATAGAATAAAGAAAGCAAAAAATAAGCTTATTTAATAATGAAACTATTTAAGTGGCTGCATTTACATTTAAACAGTGAACATATTCATTTTAGTCTATATTTATGTATTTATTTAATTTTCAATGCTTTTACAAGAATACGGGTAATACTTCCTTCAATTAAGAGAAAGAATCTGTTTTACTATATGAACTTGAATTAATAAAGTTACATTTCCCTCCAAACACCTTTCTCTCTTGAGACTTTTCTTTAATTCAGAATAGCGTCACAACACATAATTTGCCCTAATTAGGGCAAATTGATGAGGTTTTATTATGTGATATGCCAAATAATGAGAAAACACGTAGTCTATAGCTTTCCAACAGAGCAAGTTTTTTTTTCCAATAATGATTCAAACATGATTTCAGCCCTAACAATCTCATTCTCTCTGTCATACAAGCATGAATCTTACCACTTGCATACCCGGCTTCAATTCCTCTCCTCTCCAGGCCGAGAGTAAACGAGAAGAATTCCATCTTTTCTACAGTCTAGCCCCACACTGACCTTTTGGCTCATCTCCTATGATGTAACCTGTCAAGTAATTCTCCAGATCATTCCCTTCAGCTTTTGTGATTTTTTTTTCCCCTCTGTCTTAACATGATCCCTTAAAAAGAAACTAGAGGAAATGTACAGATTAACCAGAGAGAAAGAAAAATAAAGACTAAAGAAACAACAAAGGACATGGCATTTTGTATCCCCCTCAATTCACTAGCCGAATAGTTGTGACATATCTAGGGGGTCTACTATCTACAGGAACCGATCTGTTTCAGTTGATCTTTTTCTGAGACACAGGGTGTGATACTCATGGGGGCACAAGAATAAACAAAGTAGACAAGCACAATGACTGGGGTAAAGCCTGGCAGTCCAGCTGCTCGGTCTCCTTGCCCTATCTGCTCTAGATGCAGGGAGAGACCGAGAAAGTGAGTTACCATCAATTAAAAAGATCCTGTTTTTATCTGAAAATCAAATGCAAGCTTATTTAGTCCATTTACTTCTCCCCCCCCCAAAAAAATGAGGACATAGCAAAGATCCAAACACCATGCTTAACTGAAAAAAAAAAAAAAGATGGGGTCTTGCTTCTTCAACTTGTAGTAGTGCATTCAAATATTTTGGAAGTGATGTGGATTTTAGTATGATACCATATAAAAAAGTGAGCCAAAATATCATTTCCTGTCATCGGAAAATAAACCATCTGATATTTCAATTTTACCAAGTTTTAAAAAAAAATTTTAAAGGAATTAGGATGACCTCTTCCTCCCAGCACGCATTCTATATAGATGATCACATGTCCTGAAAATGCAATCCTGAACACACCTAATTTTCCGGGTGCCTGAGAAGTTTGGTGAATACACTTAAATGTTGAGAAATTCTTGTATGTGTATATTTTTATTGAAATCTAGTCAGTTTATAATGTTGTGTCAATTTCCAGTGTCCAGCACAATGCTTCAGTCATACATGAACATACATATATTCGTTTTCATATTCTTTTTCACCATAAGTTACTACAAGACATTGAATATAGTCCCCTGTGCTATGCAGTATGAACTTGCTGAGAAATTCTTAAGTAGAGAGAAAATGGTGTTATAAAGGCACCAATGCCCAGCCATATGCATTTAAAAAAATGGTGAAACCAAGAGTATTATTTAGATTCATGGGAATTTCGACAGTGGAATGGGGTTTTTAGGTTTCTAAGGGAAAAAGGGATGTTTCTATTGCTCAGCATGTGGGGGAGTGCTTGTGTCTGACAGCAAGCACTTGACGTTTGGTTTGTCGCAGTTTCTGCTCCAGAGTAAAACCACATTGAGTAAGTTGACCCTCTTACCTTAAAGGTTACTATTGCTTAACACGTTGCAGATTTTTAACCTGGGGCCACAGCAGGAGCTGGAAGAAGGATTTCAAAACCTGTGCCCAACAACACAATCAGCTCCATTATGTGACTTGTTTCATGTTACATCCGTGCTTTATTGAGTTCTACTTCTGACACATTTGTTTTAAAGGGATTTGTGTCTTAGCTTGCAGTTTCCCCCCTCCGAGCAGAGCTCTGTTTCTGGACGATAGCTGTGGTTATTGTTATTGTTTCCTTACTCTCTCAAACACGGATCAGTTTGGAGAAGCTGATTTCCTGAGCACTCACGTGGTAGGAACTTTGAGTTGCTGCAGGTCCATTAGTGTTTAGAATGTTTAAAAATTCCGAGCGCCCGCGGAGTGGTTCTCTCTTTAGGGAAGGATGAGATGATGCTTCGGGAGAATGATTGAACTGCTGTCATTGACAAAAAGGATTTTGTTCATAAATCTGCGCAAGCACTCATAGCATTATATTAAATACCTATTTACATGACTTTCTTCCCCATCTGGCTAGAGCTCCTTACAGAGGAATCCTTGATCATGGATCTCAGTATCCTCACCATTCACCCGGCACACAGTGGGTGATCAGACCGAAAAAAAAAAAATTTCTTGACCTTCCCTTTGAGCTCTCAGGAGTACAGCATACATCTTTGTGGAAGGTATCCAACCTTGTTTAAGAAAAGCCACTCCAGCCTGTTAGAGCAAAAGTGTGATCGCTAAGCAAGGCTCTCTTTTATGAGCATTAACAGGTGATTGGCAAACCCTTGGGCACTCAAAGAGGTGCAGAAGCTGAAGCCCACAGTGCTATAAGGTGAAGGTGTGTGGCTTCTCGGAAAACGCTACCCTTTTCCTACCTAGATCATAGGCTAGGAGCAAAATGAGGCACCTCTAGTCCACGTCTAATGTAAGAGGCCATCTTGGGCCACTGGGGTGCCTGGAGCTTACTTAAGAAGTAGCTCATCATTTGTTTATTCACGGAATAAACGCATATTGGGTACTGGGCATTATGCTAGGTATTGGAGAAGATGCAAAGGAAAGTAAAGCTGTGGTCCCTTCCCTCAAGAGGTAGATGAAGGCGCCGCTACACTGCAGAGCCCTGTAAAGCCATGCGACAGTGTGAAAGAGAGACTAGGCTGATACCCCTCCCTGCCACACCGTCCGTGAAATCTCTCCTGACCCCTCCCCATAATCACCTGACCCAGATAGAAGGCAAACCCTCTTCCTTTTTGTCACTGACATTATTACAAACTTTATTCTGACATAGGGTCTATAACCCTTTATAGCATTAGTTATTTTTGTTTGTTGATTTTGCTTTTTGGCTTCCGTGACAAAGAATTTGAGCTCCTTGAGATTAAAGACCATGCTGGAATCCTGTAAGTATTCTCCATTCATACCTTGGCACAGAACAAGAGCTCGATACATGAATTTTGTAAATAAATACAGAAATTAATTGCCTTGACCTTTATGAAATGAAAATTTCAATTCCAAGGAAATATACCCATTATCCTTTGCTCTCATTCTTGGTGACTTCTAACATTTGTGAGAGAGATGTTAAGTGTCCCCAGTATCCTTTCTCCCCTTCTTCCCTTTAGCAACAGAAACCTTTGGGATTCGGCTAGGCACACAGCCGATCACCTGTAGACGCTACTGAGTGCTAGATGTGACCATATTGTTATGATGTGGTCAATGATGGGTGAGCAGAAGTGACATATCAGCTTCCTTCAGAGGAAACAGCTTACTCTGAATTTTCATCCCCCCTGGATATGATCATGATGGGCCAACTTTGACCACGTGGATGAGGGCTGCATCCAGGTGCTGGAGCAACAGGCCAGAGTCCCTGGATCTCCGAATGATCTCATGGAGAACAGCAACCTACCTCCTTGGACTTCCTGCCTATATTTGTGCTGTTACGAGAGAGAGAGAAAAAATTTTCTTGTATTTTATTGAAACCATGGTGTTTTGTGGCCCCTGTATTACAGCAGCTTAACTTACATTGTCATAAATACCCTTAGATCCGGTAAGATCCATTTGTAGATTTCACCCAACACACCGGCCATCGGTTCTTTTGCCTCCTTGCTGCCATCCATCTTTTCAAAATTGTACCTTAGATGCCCACTGGCTTAGCCACCCACTCACCCTTGTTCCCACTGATAATTCATTGCCTCTAAGATCTTGTCTTCAGCATCCTGCTATAACTGCAATTCTATGGCTGCATCTAGATATCCAATTCACTGACGTAGCTCATGTCTCCCTGTTTTTTTTTTCTGACTCTCATTTACTTTCTTACCTTAGTAAGATTCCGTGTTCATTTTTATTTTTTTATTGAAGTATAGTTGACTTCCAGTATTATATTAGTTTTAGATGTATAACATAGTGTATTAGATTTTTTAATAGATTATACTCTATTTAAAGTTATTGTAAAATATTGGTTATATTCCCTGTGCTGTGTATTACATCCTGTGTCTTATTTTGTACCTATTAGTTTGTACCTCTTAAACCCCTTCCTCTGTCTTGCCCCTTGCCACCCCTTGCCTCACTGGGAACCAATAATGTGCTCTGTATCTGTGAGTCTGTTTATGTTTTGTCCTATCCATTCATTTATTTTAGTTTTTAGAATCCATATATAAGTGAAAACATACAGTACTTGCCGTTTTTTTGTCTGACATGCTTTTGATAGGGATTGCTTTAGATTGCTTTGGGTGGTCTGGACATTTTAGCAATATTAATTCTTCCAGCCCATAAACGTGTGATATCCTTTCATCTATTTGCACTGTTTTCAACTTCCTTCATCAATGTCTTATAGTTTTTCAGAGTATAGGTCTTTCACTTCCTTGGTTAAGTTAATTCCTAGGTATTTTATTCTTTTTGATGCCGTTTTAAATGGAGTTGTCTTCTTGCTTTCCCCTTCTGCTAGTTCAGTACTGGTGCATGGGAAAGCACCAGGTGAGTCAGCTCCATTCCCTCTAAGTAAGTGTGTGCACTCTTATTGGTGACAGCCTCCCCCTCAGTGGGGAGCAGCACCAGGGCAAGAGTGGCTGTTGCAGGAGCCCAGTATGGTCTGGGGGCATGCTGGGGCCGTCCTGGAAGCCGGCCAGAGCACCAGGCAGTGTGCAGTCTGCTGCCTCCATGCTGTGACTGGGAGTAACCAAGTCTGTGCGCGTGCTCTTCAAGAGAGGAGTCTCGGTTGCTTGCAGCCCTCCAGCAAGCCACACTGGTTTTCAAGACAGCTAAGGGGGCTTGTCTTCTTGGTGTCAGACACCAGGGCTGGGAACCTAAGAGAGGGCTTGAACCCCTCACTCCCCAGGGAGGATCCTCAAGTCTGCGATATCCCCCTCTTCCTCTGGGTCCCCCTTAGGGGTGCGGGTCCCGGCTAGACTACCTCTCCTCCCTTCCTACCAGACTCTGTGTGCCTCTTTCTTTGCACTTTGGGTGTGGAAGACTTGTTCTGCTCGTTTTCAGGTCAATTTCAGCAAGAGTTACTTTATATGTACTTGTAGTTTTGACGTGTTCACTCCCCCATCTTGATCCCACCTTCCCCACCTTCATCTTTAAAATCACTTCCTTCTAGATACTTTTGTTTGGCAAAGCTGAAACCCTGAAGAACTGCCCCCACCCCCATATCCTCTACTTACACTGCTGGATATTGTTGGAGAGAACATAAGACCACAAGGCCGAGCTCATGCTGTTCATGCCATTGTTTTCTCTCTTCAGCCCTCCAAATGCTACGTCACAATTCTTAGATGAAAACATTTCTTCAAATTTTATTTTTAAAAAAGAAGCCAATGAGTCCCACACCTTTCCCCTTTTGAAGTGGCCAACCTGCCCATATCTGTGCTCTAATGCAGACTCTTTATAAATATAACTGAGATGTATCTGCATCCATCAAAAGCCAGCCCCTTCCCGTGCCTAAGGTCCTACCCGATCTGACATCCTTAGGGTCTTCCTTTTAGCAGTCATCCTCATCAATGCCTCCTTCTTTACTGTGTCTTATCCATCAGCAAATGACTTGCTATTTTGTCTCCAACTTAAGAAATTTCTCTGTTCTCTTCATCTCCCTCCAACTACCTCTCACTTCTTTACTCCTCATTCACTACAAAACTTACTGAAAAAAAATTGTCTCTAGTCACTGCACCCATTTCCTTAGCTCATATTTTTTTCTCAAGCCACTCAAATTAGGCTTCCTTCTCTACACTTCCATTGAGGCTGGGCTAATCATGGTCACCAATGGCATCCTTGTTGCCAAATCAACTCGCCTCTTCTCTTTTAATTTTGCTCCGTCTCAAAGGCTTTCTAATCAGTTAACGTTCCCTCCCTTTTAATGCCTTTTGGTTTCTTGGATTCTATGATTCTATCCTTTCCTGGTCTGGCTCTGACCTCATGGCTACTCCTTTTCCGACTCTTTAAGTAGAGCGTTCAGGTTGTAACCAGGGCCTTCATTTTCCCAAATTCTTCAGTAATTTTGTCTTTTCTTTCACTGCTCTATTTCAATGCCTAGAACAGTACTTCACACATAGCAGGGCCTCAATAAATATTTATAAGGTGAATGCATACATTCCCTGGCTTCTTAGAAAAAGCGACAGTAAGTAATGATTCTCTGTTGTGCTCTGTACATCTACTTCTGGAATGTCTCTGGACTTCCATCTACTTAAGACTGTGCTATATGTCTCAGTCTAATAATTGCTGTTTGGATATGATCTTTATATGAGCTTTATGTCTTTATATGAGTTTATGTGATTGTACATAGAATAAAATAAACTTAATGAAACAACTGCATATACGTATGTAGACAAAAACAGTGGTGTGTTAGATAGTTACTATCTGAATTTGATTCAGCTAGACAACTAATATAGATAACTCAGTTTTTAAACCCATTTCCTTTGGCTCAGCTTTTATTTTATTTTATTTTTTTGTAAATTGAACTATGCAAACAATTCCATTTATAAGGTCCCTTCTAAACTCTAGCTTGCGTTTCACTATATTGTGCTGCACCCACTCCCTCCTCACAAAAGGGAGAAAGCACTTTGTTTGCAGAGATCTGGTAAGTCCGTGGCATTATAAACACAATGTGTTTCAAGTGGCCTAAGCCGTCTGCACAGGGAAATACCACGTTCTAATCCATTTAAGGGCCTTTGTAAGTAGTCAGGTCTCCAACCCTTAATCCACCTCATTATGCCCAGGTAGTGGAGCACAGAGGGCGTTAGGTACCTACAATTACTGGCTGATAAGGTACACTGACAACCAAAAGGCAGCGTAAGCAGGGATAGTCTAAGGAAAGCCCTGCCAGCCTCTGATCACGTGACACAGGGAGGGCTGGGTTGGGTTGGGTGTGTGCTGAGACATACATCCTCCTCATCCACAGTCTGGTCTGAGTTTGCTTAAACTGTCTGTAAGACCAAGCCACCAGAGAAGGGTTGGCCATCCTCTCTGAGCATCAGGCATTACTGATGTCCCAGGAAACTCAGGCCATAACATTTGTTCTCCCAAGTGTCAATTACACACTTAGAAAGCTAATTTTTCTCAGATTTAGAACCCCCAAGTAACGGCGCTGCATTATTTTATATCCAAGTCCTCCCTCTGGTTTCTACTATTCATCCTTGTATGTTCTAACTCATCAAAAATTAAAGCGCCACCTACAGTGTCCTGCCACATGAGCTGTCTGCTCACTGTCTGAGGACTGAGCTAGGACACTGGCTTAGGGACAGTCCTACCTGAATGCACGTGGAGTATGTATCTGCAAATCCTGAGCTCAATTTATCCCTCCACCTCCCCCTTTCCCTCCTGGTAACCATAAGTTTGTTTTCTGTGTCTGTGAATCTGTTCCTGTTTTGTAAGTAAGTTCATTTGCATCCTTTTTTTTTTTAAGATTCCACATATAAGTGATATCATATGGTATTTTTCTTTCTCTGTCTGGCTTAATTCACTTAGAATGACAATATTCAGGTCCATCCACGTTGCTGCAAATGGCATTATTTCATTCTTTTTAATGGCTGAGTAGTATTCCATTATATAAATATACCACTACTTCTTTATCCAGTCATCTGTCAATGGACATTTAGGTTGTTTCCATGTCTTGGCTGTTGTACAGATTACCTATTTATTATTTCCATCAAGATGTCTGCTTTGTGTCTCACCCCTTAATTACCATCAGGTAAATTCATAACGGCATCCAGACAGATGAGAAGCTCTGTGCTGTGGTGCTCCTTTGCCTCCTTCTGATAATGTATATTTTAACAAGGACCTAACAGAGGCAGTGGTAGAAGGTTCATGTAACATGGTAGGCTGGTCAGAGGAACCTGTTGATCAGCTCAGCCTCAGGGTAGCTTTCCCAGCACACCAAGTGGGAAGTAGACTGGGAAAGTAATCAGACTGGGAGAAGTCCCTATTCTGTCCTGAATGAGTGCCACTAAGAAGAAAGAGCATTTACAGGAGGCACAGGTGAGGCATGGGTGCGCACGCACTTCCTCGTAGATCTGGGTAATTGTTCTCAACTAGGGCTAATTGTGCTGGAATTGTCATTGCACCCAAAATGGAAGACAAAATGACACAGTAATAGGGTGAGGTTTGGCAAGGATTTGGGGGGATTGATTTGCAGATGGTCATTGTTAAGGAACTTAACCGGTGCGAGCTATGGTAAGAGAGCACAGCGTCACATGTTCCCAAATTCACATTTCCTTATTCCTATCTTCCTTCCGTCTCATGTTTCATTACATCCTAGCATAAATTCACATATGCATCCAAAGGGACATTTGAGTGCCGCCTGCTGGAGTCCTGCTCTCTGGTAATGTCCGTACTTGTAAGGAATTCCTGAGGGAGATAACTTAACTGCAATAAATGACTTTCATGGCAGAATTTCATGAACATAGAAGGTTGGGAAAAGAGAGCTATCTGAGAGATCAGAGCCTTACACCACCCCTCGTGGCACCCCATGTGGGAACGGGGCACTTGAATTTGGTAATGGCCCTGGGCAAAGTCACTACTCTGCCCAGGTGAGTCCATTTGCAGCAGGTGAGGCAGCTACCTTCTTGGAGCTAGTGGCAGTTAACCGGGCTGGAGTCGTCACTGTCCTCAGAATACTAAGTGGGAAGACACAGAGGTTTGGCAAGAACGTGGAGTCAGATGGGTAGCAGTCATTGGTGGTAATCTGGGCAGTGCAAGTCATGAGGAGAGAGCACCGCTGAGCGGGTGTCTGAGGCTTAAGTCAGGTTGGATGATCACAGAAGGACAGAGGTGACTTGCTCTTCAGAACATGTGATGGGGAGGCTGGAGAGTCTACTGAGGCAGTGGTCCAGCTAGGGAGTCACAACGCACCTTTGGGAAAGGGCAGGGCATGGTTCTTGGCGCTCAGTGACCATAATAATGATCTACTTGGTGTTTACCACACTGCCCCTGGTCAGACTGAAACCTTCTAATCTCTAAGAAGCCAATATACATGCAAAAAAAAAAAAAATCCATCAACTTAATGGACAACTCCAATGAGCTTCTTTTATGGACTAGACTTTTTACCGTAGGGAGGTGGTGGTGGAGAAGTGCTAACACTTGAATGAGCAAATAAATGAAAATGTCCAGAACAGTCTTAATAGCCAAGTGTTTCTTTCGTATCTATAATGGGGAATGGTATTGTTATACAAAGCTATTACAGACTTCCCTTGCAAGCTTGTTTTTGTCTCCAGTATTATTGCCATTTCAATTGATAGTGCATTTAGCAGAAGTGATTATATTATAAAAGAGAGATATACTTTTAAAGCTATTGTCCTACACTTAATTATCCTTTAATTAGGCTGGAAACCACTATCATATTATTAGTACAATTAAAAAGACATTATGTGAAATGTTTCAGAGTTCTGCATTTAAATACACAAAATATTTTGGAAGGGATATTGTCTTTTTTTGCATGAAGTATGTTTGGAGGCACATAGAGATGATGTCAAAGAGTATTAGATGTAGTTCACGTCTATATTTCCTTATTGCTCATATTCTCTTTGTAATGGTGTTTTTCCCTTCATTGTATATATTGTCTGATTGACATTTTTACAGAGGATATCAAAGGCCTAATGGCACTCATTAGATCAGAATTCAATGTCTAAAAGAGAAGGAAAGGATACCAGGAGGATACGATGCTCCCCCTAGCTTTTCATGCCATCAAAAAATAATGTTCTTATATTAAGGAAATTTTAAATAAATACAAATGTTTAACAAGATGGATGCTGAACACAGCACGGGACACTTGTGGGCCACCAAACACTCACAACACGAAGTTTATAAAAATAGAAACAGTTAAGATTGAATCACTTCTGTTTGAAAGTTTTCATATTGACATTTTGAGTATCTCCATTGCTTCCTAGTTGTGTGTGTGTGTGTTTAGGTTTTAAAACTTGACTTACTGTTAGTTATTGTAAATATTTCAAAAATTACGTAATGACCAGTTTGATTAATGTCACCTATCCAAGGAATTATTTATTGTACTTGAAAATTGTTTTGAATCCTCTGAAACTTTATAGTTTTTTTCAAAAGCCTTTAAGAGCTCGTAATTCTAAATTTAAAGGGCAGAATATATGGAGTAACTAAGGGGCTTATATGCTTTGATTAAGATTTTCACCCACTGACGGGGACAGGAAGGATGTTTGATGGATGATGAATCAGATATGTTTTGGAATTAACTCATATTACTTGTGCTAATGAATCTCCTAAAACTTGAGGTAGTTACTTCCTGGATAAATGGCCACCATGAAGTTTGGCCCTTTATCTTTGGTCACAGGGATTGCTTTTTCCATGCTAATACAGAATTGAAGAGAGATTAAATAAAGACTGCAGCGGAATCCAACGAGGTGGTGTCTTGCTAAAGTTTCCTTATTCTGCATTCCATAAACTTGGAAAATTTGGACTTCTCAGTTTCACAGCCTCAGTGAAAGGCTTCTCCATGGCACAAGAACTGTATATACTGAGTCCATAAATGAAACCCAAGTGAGGCTCTGAATGCCTCCAGGGTTTCAGGCAATATTGTGAGGGAAGATTCAAGGAGAAGGGCTGTAAAGTGGTGGCTGCACATTGAGGCACCTGGGGGACTTTATAAGACACAGAGGCTTGGGTCTTCCCGAAAGAAATGCTGATTTCCTGGGATATGGCCAAGGCATCAGGAGTTTAAAACCTCCCCAGGTGATTATGTCGTGTAGTCAAGCTTGAGAGGTGTTGCATGAAGGAACCTTTGCACCTCCACACTTCCTTAGCAAAGTCTTAGTCCCAGCTTGTAGGTTTTGAAGGACTGGGGCTGGTTAGAGTCAATGGGGAGGATGGAGCTGGTTTATACGGAAGCAGCCGGCTCTATCTTCTGGGAAGATTTGGGGGTTATGTTCCAATCGCACAGAAAGAGGAATCTCTTCCTACACTTTAAGGTGTAGGTAAACCTGAAAGACAACCAGTGATAACCTGACTCTGCCTTTCTGATCCTTTCTTTTTTATTGAATAATAGTTGATTTGCCACGTTTTGTTAGCTTCTGGTGCACAGCATAGTGATAATTCTTCATAATCATTATCATTATAGGTTATTAAAAGATACTGAATATAGTTCCCTGTGCTATATGGTAGGACCTTGCTGTTTGTTTATTTTAGATACAGTAGTTAGCATCTGCAAGTCCCAAACTCCCAAACCACTGTGGCCTCATGCTACTCCCAGTGCCTCCCCTGAAGACCTGATCCTTGCAAGGCCCCAGAGTCCTCTTCAGCTGGTCACAGGGAGTCACTCCTGGACCCACCCTCACACACACCTTGCTCCTGAAGCCACACCCCGTGGATTTCAGCTGCCTTCTCTCAGAGCTCCTTACGCCTCTGTACTCCACAGCAACAAACAGAAGAAACCAAGAGAAAGTCACAATGGGGGTCTTAGCCAAGGGTTCAGGGACCCACGATGGGCAGACTGGTTTGGAGTAACCTTATCTGCAAAGATTTTTTAAAACACCATCTTTATCATCTTCTCATTCCTCTGTATTCAGTATCTACTGCTCCACACGCAGGTAACTTCCACAGGTAACTCTGCTACACAGATCTGGTATAACCGTCCACTGGTAGGTTGGTACCCGGTTTTGGATTTTAACAGTTCCATGGACCAAATAATAAGCAGCACTTTAAATCCGTAGCCTTTGTTTCTGTAGAGAAATAGATCATTAAAAGTTTTAGATTATTAAATGAGCCTTTGACCAGTCTCCCACTAAAGTATCTCTATGATACACTATAATATAAATTCCACCAGAAGATTTTCTTTTTTACTTTTCTCATAAAAAAGGTAAAACAGTACTCCTAGTTGTTATTATCAAGGCTTTATAATAAGAATTTCTAGCTAGATAAAACTAGAAATTTACCTTTAAAACAAGATTCCTTCAGTTTAATCATGAAACATTAATGGGTACCAGCTATTGACAACACACTCTTGTGCGCTGTGGAGAAGACAGGGCTGCCTTGGTGTTTAGGAAACATTCAGGATTGCGAGAAAACTCTAAGATGACTTCAGTTTGGCCACAATTCCTTCATTGTTTTGTTAAAATTCAAGTTTATTTAAATTATAAAAAACTGTACTTTTAAAATAACCTAAAAATAGTTGTTCTTATTCCCGTCTCCGAGAAATAGCCAATATGAACAGTGCTGTGTGCATCAGACGAGTGCAAGTACATGCTGTAAGTGTGTAAGGATGCATAATTTTTAACTCATGCAACCATATAATTTGATTTGCTTTTCTCACTGAATAATACAGCTTGGGTGTTTTCCCCAGGTTAACGAAACTGCTGTATAAAAAGCACAGGGTCACTTTCTGAAAGCATTTGGATCTCCTGTAATAAGCTTCTGTTCTGTAAAATGGTAAAATGGTAAAATGGTAAAATGGAAATGGAGTCTTTGACTATCAAAGCAGGCCTCTCGTCTGTCCGTCTCCCTCACCTGCACCTATGCCCTCCCCCTTCTCAGTGCACCCCCGGAGAGGACTGAGCCCGGTCTTGGCTCCCCCGAAGCAGCCCTTTCAAAAGATACATTGCAAGGCTCTGGGGGTGCTTCCCGTGTCAGTTTCGAATCCAGATTTCCTTCCAAAAACACCCTGTCAAGCAAGCTTGCACTGCGTGCTTCCCATTGTGAGCAGAGAAAAATAGATTTAGCGCTAAAACATGCCATCTGTGTCGATATGCGGCAGTATGTGACAGGGTGGGTTTGAATCTGAGCACAGGTGTTAGTTTTCATTCCAAGGCCCTAGAGCTGGTTCCCTTGAGCCTTCCAAAGAGGGCTCTTCCTGGGATCGCCAGATCCCTGCTTAGAAGTCAGCTCAAAACATTTGTGGAAAAAGGCCTCTCTTGGGGAGCAGCTACCCGGAGCTTCCCCATTTGGCTTGCTGGGTGAGTCTTCTCACACCCCAAACAGCACCGGGTTAAAGGCCTTTGAGAGAACAGTTAAAAGTGAGTTCTTTAATTTCCCATACGACCCATCCTTTCTCGGTGGCCCTGTTTTTTGAAATAGCATGACCTGGCTGCACCAGAAACCTTTACGATGAGTTTTGTACCCCGCTGCTGCCCCCACTGTGGAAAAGATTCTTCCCAGTTTGAGCCAGGATACCAGGAATGTGGAAAAGCCAGTGAAGTTTTAATTGGATTAAACTCTGTGTGTCCCTCTACCCCCAGCCTCCCGACTGGCAGCTTCCTTGACAGCTCAGCTCACAAGATAATATTCAACAAAGGCGACCTGGCATCCCGCCCCGCCCCCACCCCCACCCCGCCTTACCTGGGGGGAACACACCTGGACCAGCCGCGAGTGGCAGCAGGTAACAGGGACCTGACAGCCACCGCCGCGCGGATCCTGTCCCCAGCTCCCAGGCTTTGTGCCTCTCTGAGATGAAATTCAAACCTGAAATTTCAGCAGTTTAAAGTGATTGCATTAAGCCGGCGCCTCCCGCACTCACGGTGGAAACGCCAGCGGGGGAGCAAAGCCACTTCGCTGGTCTTTAATTCCCTCGGCCAAGAAAAATCAAAATCTGTCCATTCGGCACGTTTGAAAGGGGGAAAAAGGGCAATACAAATTTTCCTTAATAAAATCATGCCGGCTATTAGAGCAGGCTCAGCGATGTCACCGGACGCCCTTCTCCCACGGGGCTGGCGGGCACGCGGCCAGGGTGCGGGTGAGGGCGACTGGGGACATTGGTTCCGCCACCTTAGGTACGGTAGCAAAATAATATTTGATAAATGAAAATAAATCCGGGCAGACACAATTTCCAAAGAGTTTTTAGAAGTACTTGTCTCTTCTGGACTCTCTGCGGCAGCGGAACCCGCGGGGAGCGAATCCATTTCACCGCTCCTCGCAGACAGAAAATTTCCATGTGCCCTGGAAGAAATGGGAGTTTCCAGAAAGAGGGTGACGATCACATTTTCATGAGAATCAGGGACTCTCTGGGAACGCTCCTTTCAGGAAGTTCTTAGCCGAAACCAGCGTGGGTGGACTGCCTGCGCCCTCATTCAAGAAGCCCTAAGAGAGACAGGGACCCCCGAAGTAGTGCCCCCATGAATAGAAGACCCTGAATACCTTCCACACCAGAAGATAGCCGTGTGGTGCCATTATGAGAGCTCAAGTGTCAACCCAGATGTCCAACAAGACAGCACGGGGAACTATATCCAATTTCTTGTAATAACCTATAATGCAAAAAAGTCTCAATATATATAATTATGTATGTATATGTATAACTGAATCGCTTTGCTGTACATCTGAAACTAACACTGTAAATCAACCACACTCCAATATGAATGAATGAATGAATAAATAAATGCAAATATCCCTAAAAATAAAATCCCTGAGAGGGGTCTCTGGGCTTCAGAATCCCATCTAAGGTGTGAGGGCTTCTATTTCATTCTACCCTGAGGGAAGGCTTTGATACTGGAGAGGACAAAGCGTTGGGAATACAAGGGAAGTTGTAACCTAGGGCTCCGAAGATGAACCTGATGTCTTGACTGTGGTTTTCACTTCCAGGTAATAGATCTGTTAATTTGGGTACATTTGAACCCAGAGTCCTAGTAAACAGAATGTAGAGGAAGGGGAAGAAAACAAAGACGTAAAAACAAAATTAAAATGACCTGGGTGAGGTCTCCTTTGACAGCATCGGGAGTGGCATGATCTTCTGACTTTTCTGAGGCTCAGGTTTACTGTTCCCAGTAACAGCAAAGCCAGCTCCTATTAGAGATGCGCGGGGGACCTTGACTGCGTGAGAGTCAGAAGTGGGAGAGCGAGAAGGGGCCAGAACACCTGTGTTCCTGGCCTAGGGCAGGAGTTACGTGGCCGAGGGTTCATCACTTAAAACAGGGGAAGTACTTGCTGTATCACAGACACCATCGTACAAATGTCTGATTTCATCTAGGTCAGTCTATCTAGAGAGCTTTAGTTTGTTCACAGTACGTGCTTCTTACTGTGAGGGCTGAATTTAATAAAGGGAGAAGTACTCAACCTGTGGATAATAGTAATACGTACTATAGAGCGTAGTTGTGAAGACTGAATGAGGAAATTCATTTTAGTGTCTTAGGAAGGTGCATGACATGTAGGAAATAGCAATCAAGAGGCAGTTTTTAGGGGAGGGTGTAGCTCAGTGGTAGAGCGTGTGCTTAGCATGCAGGATGTCCTGGGTTCAGTCCCCAGTATCTCCATTAAAAATAAATAAATCAATAAAAACCTAATTACCTCCTGCCCAAAGAACAAACAGAAAAAGAATTCAGTAAAAATGTGCAAAATAAATAAGACAGCTAAAAAAAAAAAGAGTTAATTTCTATTAGAGGCTACACTGTAGCTCCTTGAATATGTCTAAGCACATTGCATTCTGGTAAGGACTGGGTGTGCGTACACAGGATTCTCTGCTATCCCTTATCTTCTTCTTCATCTTTAAGCATAGGAATTTGGTCTTGAGATGACCTTCAATAGCAGAACCCAGTAGGAGAAGCATTAATGGACGAGAAGCATCTCATTCCATTGAAGCAGCCGGTAACATGGACACAAGCCATAGGCTGGAGGCAGTGGTCACCTTTCTCTCCTCTTGGGAGACCTCTCCAAGCGTAGCCTCTGGACTGGCCTGCCGCCATCTTGAAAACAAACTCAGACAACTCTACCATGGACCACTGGAGAAGCTTATTACCAACAACTACAAATCAGGGGAAAAGACAACCCAAACAGGAGAACCCAACCAAACAAACCAACAAAATGAAAACCACCCCTACACCCTGAAAAGCAAACCTGAAACAAGATGCCTTTCCCCACACCTCTGAAGTCTAGAGAGCCAGGCCTTCGTGGAAGGCGGGAGAAGGGTCCTCTTCCACTGCAAACCTTTGAAAAGTAAACCGTGAAATGCTGGGGCTCTGACCAACAGTGAATACTATAAAGAAAGAGGGAAAAATGCTTAGAGTAGGAGTTATTGACTTGAGTCTGTGAAGCCATAGTGGGTGCGTGGATTGACTTCAGCAGGGTGTGGTCTCTGACAACTCTAAAATTATAAGCAAAATTTAGTGGGTGTATGCATGCATGTTTTTGTAAAAAGGGTTTATAACTTTCATCTGATGTTCAAAGAGGTCTGAGACTTCAAAAGGGTTAAGAACCCTGGATTAGAGAATAATATACTTAGGTTTATAAATAAGGATCCTTTTCCTTTTTATCTTCATGTTGCACAAGAAAGTTTCCAAAGTACCTTACGGTAACTTGGCATCTGCCAAGACAGATGTTGATTCCCATTTTCTTGACAGCCAGCCGGGTCTGAGGGAGTGGGCGGGACCTGGGTCTCCAGCCTCCATCCAGGAGTTCAGTCTGCTTTTCCTGTGTTGACTGAGCACAGGAGCTTCTGGCTCTGTCCTAGATTCTGGGCAAATCATCCAACAGTGGCCATAATTTTAACCTAAAGGTGATCTGAGTTCTCAGAGTCACTCCCACTTCTGTTGGCGCCTTCTCTGAGTTGCTGAGGAAGCCACTGGCTTCACATTTCCTTTTAACTCACATCTCAGACTTTGCCTTGAGACACTGAGCAAATGAGGAGGGACATATTTTATACAAAATGTCTCATGTTGGACGTAATATGGATAATCTTCCTTAATATGAATTCCTGTCCTTAACGAAGCTTATGTCGATGGTGCTGAGCACTATACAAAGTGCTATACAGACATTTTCCCCATTTAATCCCTATAACAACCCTATAAGATTGGTATAATTATCAGTTTGCAGAAAGTGAATCAGGGCTCAGAGAGGTTAGGTAGCTTGTCCAAGGTAACACAGGCAGCAAATAATAGAGTGGAAATGCATGCCACAGTCTTCAAACTTCAAAGCCCAAGACGTTAACCACGGGTTTGTGGTAATCAGTTCCTTCTATTAGATTGTAAAGTATCCTACAGCTTTGTTTAATCTCTAGTTTATTTTGAAAGCGGTAGAACCATTTGGTTTGAAAGGATCTTCTCTAAACACAAGCTTGTTCCCTTGATTGAAAAAAATGATTCCTCTTTTTGGACTTCTAAATTGTGAGTTACAGACCCAGATATTGAAAGGTGGGAAACATGAGAGAGTGAAGTAGGCTGGGTGGTCCTGTGAAACACTGGCCTGGATGCTCTTTGTAGCAGCTGGGATCGCATTTAACAATGAGCAGACTGCTCTTAAATAAGTGAGCCTTTGATTTTCACACTTAACAAGAAGTCTATTGGGGCACGATCCATGGCTGGTGTGATAACTCAAATGTGCCATCAGGGACCAGCCTCCTATCTTCCTGTCTCACAATCATTAACCTGTGGCTTCAGTCCTCACGGTCATAAAATGATGGCTAGGCTTCCAGCCATTGTGTTCATGGTCAGAGAAGGAAGGGCAAAGAGCAAACAGAGCACTGAGGGCGTGCCAGCCAGGCCTGTCCGCAGACCCAGTCCCCAGGCCACGCCCAGCCTGGGGAAACCGGGGAGGTGAGTCTTATTGCCGAGCACATCACCATTCCAAACGACAATGGGGCTCTGTTAGTAGAGGGAAGAGGGGACCTATGCTTGCTCGATAGGCAATTACAGGAGCGGCAACACTTTGCAGAGGGAAGCAGCCTCCAGGCACGGCAGCAGAAGCTCCAGTTTTCTACAGCGGCAAGTCAGGGCTGTCACACTGTCTGTTACATCACCCTGAACCACAGATCCTGGGATACAGCCGACAGGGGACCCAGGTTGTGTGCTGTGTCAGATACAAAGGACGGACTAAAGAAACCGATTCCAGTGCGACTCAACAGCGAAAACATGGGCTTGAATTCAGAAGACCCAAGTTCAAGTCCTCCCTCCGCCATGCGCTCCCAACATGACCACAGGCAAGCCAGCAACCTTAAGTTCTTCATGTTAAAGCGAGGGCGATGGTACTAAGTCAGGGGCTGCTGTAACGTTTAAATGAGACAACATGTGTGAAGAATGCCACGGAAAGCTGAGCACAAACATTACTTCTGATAAGGATGGTTTTCCTTGGAGTGACACTCAGTTTGGTCACTTTAACATGTTTTGGTACAGAAGACAACACTGCACCTTGACAACGTACATTTAAGCTCTCTTTCAGCCCAAAGCTCAGGGCCGTGCACCGAGGTCACAGACAGAGCAGTCTGTAGGCTTGCAGTGGGCGTCCTTGGGGGCTCACATCTCAAGGTCCGCTCTCCCTTTCAGCTGTGCCATCCCCATCTTCTTCTTCTCTTTGGAACCAGCATCCAACTCAAGAGCATCTTCTTCCACGGCCTCCCTCTCCCGGTCCTCCGTGGACCTTCCTCTCCCCTTGCTTCCGTGGCACTGCACTGTGCTGGTTCCTCTCCGGTTTTTCTTCCTTTTCATTTTTGTTTTTCCACTTTGTCTCTTTCATGGACTCCTTTCCTTCCACTAATGCTTGGAAGGTAGAGTCCCTTGGCTGGACCTTTGACCTGACGCGTCTTAGCTGATAAACCCCATGGGTTAATCTCAACCGCATCCTTGATTTCTTCTACTTTAGCATGCTGGTGACTCACTCATCTGTACTCATGGGTCCGACCTGGGTCAAGGTTCAGAATCCTACATCCGATGGCTGGATGAGCGTGTCTCCCACGGCTGTTGCAAACCATTGCGAAGGCAAAAGACTCAGAACGGAACTCTTCCTCATCCTGGGGACTCGGTGCTACCTCAGTATTCTCAATTTCTGGTGGCCCTACCCTCTCCCCAGTCGTCTAAGCCCAGATATGCCTAGTCAGTCCGTGTCCCTTCTGATTTTCCTCCCATATCCAATCACTTCCGGAGTCTTACATTAGCCCTAATGTCTTTTTTCCTCTTCTTCACCATGACCCCCTCTACTGAGTCAGAAGCTCTGGCTGCTTTCTGCCTGGAATATTTTAACAGTTTCCTGTTTCGCCTCCAAGGTCGTTCTGCTGATTACAACTGCTGGAATAAGGGGCGACTGAACTAAAACCAAATCGACCAAGTCCCTCCTTCACTGAGAACCCTTTGGCGCCTTCTCACTGACCATTTCCATTCTCAGTGACTCATTGTCTACTGCAGAAACTTTAACCGCAGGGCATCCATGAGTTGCTGGGGGGATCCTCTTGGGTGGGGCACCTCGGTTTTGTCCCGAGGGCGTGTTCACGCCCTTCAGTTCTGTATCACCCTGTTCCCCCGTCTGGGCTCAAACTCTTGGGCTGTGCTCAGTATTTCATGTATATTTTTATTGACTAGTTTGCATAGGCTATTTCCACCTTAGCGGTTCAGATATTCAGCAGTATGTTTACCACGTGAAGCAGTATGGCTTCACGAGGTCCGAGTTTGGGAAGATGGGGTCTTTTTGCCCCTCACACTCTGGAAACTCTGTGTAACACTCTAAGGGAAAGCCAGGTAGGGACACGGCAATCAGGAGATGGATCAGAGTTCCTGAGAATTTCCTTGCCTTCCATCTAGATTTTTTTCTCCCGCTGATGGAGCAGAATCATTGATATCAAGGGCATGAGCTTTTAAAATGAGTCCCTCAGCAAGACTGCAGGTAGGAAAAGCACAGCTTTGATGTTCCCCGTCCTAAAAGGCACAGAAACCCTCACTACACAGATGATGACATCAGCCCTTTGTGCTTGTGTAAATGGGCCAGATTAGGGAGATTAAGAAGCGAGTGGGTCAGAGGTAAAAGTGACGGAGGAGCGGAGGTGGGTGGGTGGGGAGGAGCAGATCCCTGCTGTCCTCTGAAAAGAGACATCGCTCGTGTCTTTACACGTATTTAGGGCAGAGAAGCAGAAGCAGGTAGGCTTCCGAATCACAGCCTCTGTTCTGGGTTCTGAGTTCAATTTTTAACTGTGACTCTAGCAAAGGGACCGTGAGGTTCATAACCACACGGGGGTCCTGTTTACTTCTCAGTAAAAGAGGAAGGAGAACCACAAGGCTCTTATCACACAAGGACACACCAAAAAACTATGAAGTGCCTTTGCAGATAGTGAGGGAAAAGCGATGTTCCATAAACTTCATGATCAAGTGCATGACATATTAACCCACTCTCCTCCGAGGCTGACGTGCTAATGGAGAGTTCCAGCTTTCCTTTCAGGTTTTTAGACACCTCCAGCAAAAGGGTCTGCATTCTAGAATATGTAGGAATGTCGGCTTCAAATATTCTGTTTTCTAATTTTTAGAGAAGTTATCAGAATGTGTAGATATCACTTTCCTCAATAGAGATGTTTCTATCCAGTTGTCATCTCATTACCGCATCCAACACCGTCCGTCAAAAAATGCGAATCTACCCACAGTATTTTCTGGTTTGAAATCCGTCAGTATCTACAGGATGAGTTCCAAGCCTAATGTATAAAATCCTTCACTTTCTTTTGTTTTGCTTTTTGTTTTTTCTTTCAGATTATATTCCATTGTAGGTTATTATAAGATATCGAATTTAACTCCCATACAGTAAATCCATGTTGTTTATCTAAAACCCTTTACTTTCTGGGCTGAGTATATCTTTCCATGCTTACTTCTCTGTCCCACCCAATTTTGTAATCTATGCCACATACACATAATATACACACACCTGCACAGAGGTACACACACAAGCACATGTACGTGGGTACACATCCCACACAAGGACACACGTACATGTGGGCAAACATGAGACAGGGCATACGTGTAAGATACAGGGACATGTAGGAAATGACACGCACACAGGTATGTTCATGGGTGCACAACACATAAATGTGTTCATGTGGGGATGCCAGAAATGCACACAGATGCACACACGAGAACACACATGGATGCGTGCACATGGGCACACATATGAGAACACACCTAGGTGCCCACACATGTATCCTCATGGGGCAGCAGAGGAGGCAGATGTGGGCAGACATCCAGGGCTACACGCCCCCTACACTCTAGCTCACCACATTAATCCCTCTGCCTTCCTGTGTCTTGCTTCCCACAGTGGGACAGTCTTTCTTTTGGTTCATGAACTGGTGAGGCTTCTTGCTTTTCCCAAGGACACATTAATGCAACTCCTGTTTTAGCTGATTGTGAAAACAACTGGCTCTCGCCCTCGCCACGCACATAGAAGTCTTCATCACGGACATTTAGCAGGAAGCATCATTTGAGCTCAACATTGTTCAGAAATGATCTTTACAGAGGATCATCTATAATCCTGTGTCGTCTACAGAGTCCCCTAGATCAGGGGTGTCCAAAAGAAAGACGATGAGAGACACAGACCTCCTGAGGCACACACGTTATTTAAACTTTTCTAGTAGCCCTATTGAAAACAAAACAAAAAGAAAATGCATAAAAAAATTTTAGAAGTGCATTCTGTTTCATTTATTACAGAATTCTGTCATTTCAACGTGTTAATCACAGGAAAGTAAATGAGATTTTTACGTCTTTTTGTGTGTATCTGTACTGGTCTTTGAAATTTAGTATGTATTTTACACTTAGCATGTCACAATTTGCACTAACGGCATTGCAGATATCAGTAGTCACATGTGGCTGGTGACTTCCACATTGGATGTCGCAGCCAAGACTGCAGATCTTCTCCAGACCAGATCGACCAGTAGAGAGCCAGGCACTGATGGCTGCAGACTGCCATGGGCTTCAGCTCCAGCAGATCTTACTAGGGACTTTCACATGCCTTTTGTAAGCTTACCTGACGCCAGGATCTACCTTGTTTTTCCTCTTTTAATTTTACATCTTGCCTAATTTTTAAGTTATTCAAATGTATTTTGCCTTGCCATAATAAATGGCTCTTTATAAGCCATTTTAAGTCCTTTTCTGTTTGTTGTTGGTCTTATAATGAAACAAGTTAAGAAGAATGGAAAAGCAAGACTATGCTCACCCTCTGCTGTGTCCCTGCGATGCTCTGTGTTTGTCTCCCGGGAAGGAAGGCTGTTCCGGGATCTCTTTTCCCCTCCCCTCGGCCAGGAGCTCTGGGCTTTGTGCACAACAAGGCTTGCTGTACACTCCATCCTGCAGTAATACTGCGGATGTGCGCCTAAAATTCACTGTGCTCCGCAAAATCAAGCTATGAAAACCACCGGACTTGTGGGAAATACGGAGTTAGGGACACAACATTTAAAAACTTTAAGGGATGTACGAACTCAAAAAAGATGGAAAATTAATGAAAAGAGTGGCATTGTTTTACGCATGCAAAACAGCTAAGAAATAACATAAATATTAGAACAAATATGGAATTTGACCTTGAAAAAGACCCGAGGTTTGCTTGTGGAAGTGGTGGTCTGAAGGGTTCAGCTTGTGAGTTATGCAACGTGGAGGAAAGGGCTATTTGGAGGCATGGAAAGTTGTGACACAGAGGAGGAGGAGGCTTGTGGTTCAGAGTCCACTCTGTGACCTGAGGGAGGGATGCATGTTTAGGGGTGTGTGTGTGTGTGTGTGTGTGTATGTTTCTACACTGCTCAGTTCATCTGGGTGCAGTTTGTTTGCATTCACCTAGAATTTCTTGCAGATGAAATTACACATAATCAAGATGCAAAATTCACCTTATGCTCAAATCATCCCCTAATTTAACAATTGTTAGAACAAATTCATCTTTTTGGAAATAAGCATGATAGCATGACTGACTGCAGCCATTTCTACGATCACTAGATTTGCATGCACTTATTTTCCATTGCTTTCACGCGGGTCCTGACACTCTGGTCTGGGCTGTGAATTCCCTGAAGGTAAGCATCGCATCTCATCTTTGTATCACCTGTCCCTCCCTAGTCTGGCGCCTGACACGCGCAGGGAGCATTCAACGGATCATTCGAATTTTGTTCATCTAAGTTACGTTCAACTGCCTCGTATGAATGAATTCCTCAGGGGCCACACACTCAAGTACATCTTCAAGCCATCTTTCTGTTTGAAACTTGCTGAGTTCAGAATCGAGCGAGGAGAAGCGTGTGCAGTGAGTATATTCGTGCCCCCACCACCCTCTGCTGCTCCCTTATCTCGGGGAGACTTAGCCCTTCCTAAGAAAATGTCAATGGCTTCGTCAATGGATTCAGTGTCTTCACAGAGCAGACTAAGGGGAGCCACAGCGGGCCAAGGGAACAACGGTCAGCGTTGTTTGTCCGCGTCTTCCTCTGGCCCCTCCCCCCAGCATGGAAACCCTTGCAGGCTGCTTTCCAGATCGGGACCAAGCCCTCCACAGCCCTGTAGACATGCTTTTGCTCAAGATCGAGGTAATAAGACTCGTCAAAACAGCATTCCTTTCCCATTGGCTAGGCTGGAATCATTCCTCACCCTGGGCATGGGCGAGTGGAAATTCAAACAGAGAAATTAAAACCTCAGGTCATCGACCCACACTAGAAACACCCAATGAAGCTGAAAGTCCTTCCTACACAGATAAATTGCACAAATAGTAAAAGAGATGAAAAAACAGCCAAATCCAGAAAAAAATTGCTCTATTTTGCTTGCATAATACCAAAGTGTTTCTCACTTTTTAATTTATGGTTTTGGAGTCTTAACGAAGAATCTGAATATCCATGCGGGTGTCACTGCCCTCTACTGGATAAGTTGGGTAATGTTGCTTCTCTCCTGTCCCTATATTATATGAAACAATAATTCCTAGTTGCCTCGCATTTGATCTTTTTATTTGTCAAAATGTTTTTACACACAGCATTTTAATTCATTCTGATAATAATGCTTTGAAATGATGATTCCTTTTTCATTCCCATTTTACAGATGAAAAGACTGAGGCAGAGAGGTAGATTTATTCATTGAACACACATACTTCACAGAAGCTATATGCAAAGAACTATGCTAGGCAGTTTACAAAGATGAATAAGATGGTGCCTTTTCTCGGGGAGCTTATGATATATTGCAGATGAGATATATACACAATTAACTCTAATGAAAATAAAATGTGTAACATATGAATAAAAGAAACCAAGATGTACTGATTGCCCACTCTGTGCCAGGTGCTTGCATATGTTACTTTATTCTTTCCTCTTATCAGCCTGTTTGGGTGTGTATTATGTATCTTGTTTTATAAATGACAGAATCCAGGTAGTGTGCACAGAAGTCATTTTTCAGATGCCCACAGCAAAAATTACTACGGGAAATGAAGAGCTAGAATTTGCCACTGGTACATAGTGAGCCAGGCTTCGTGAAGGTGGTGGCATTGATCCAGGGCTTGAAGGATGGGCAAAAATATGCAGATGTTGGAGGGACGCTATGCTCATGACGTCAGCAAAGCATGTGGCGCCCTTGAAGGCGACAGGTCCTGCAGACATAGTGAAGCTGAGGCTACATGGAAGGAACTACCCCTGGTGCAGAATCTGTATCTGAAGGAAGTCTGCCAGGAGCAGGAGGGAAAGCCAGGGGTCTGGCTCCAGCGAGGCGCTGGCAGGAGGCAGCGGTGCCCACGGATGTGCGCACTGAGGCTGTGATTCCGGACATGGTCCCAGGTCAGTGGGAGGCTGGTATGCAAAGCGAGAGCCGACCACGGCAGGGTGTGCTCCTGGGAGTGGGAAGGGATGTCCCGTGACGAGGGGAAATCAGAGAATCATTCACTTCCACATTAGAGGCTGCTGAACTGTGGTACCTCCTCTTCCTTTAACAACCTGGACCAGCAGTCTAAGAAGCAGCATGTGAGAAAAATCAAATTGAAGACACTCGTAAATGACACAGGGCTCTCTTTGTCCTTTGAACGTGATGACAAGCCTCATTTAATAAAGGATATGGGTGATTTTTGCCTCGAGTTTTCCTTTAATGCCCGGCAATTTTGCAAACCCTCCAGAGCACACCTTCACATCCTCCACTGACAGTTCCTAGTGGCCTCCCAGGGAGTCTCAGGGGCAAAATAAATGACAGAAGTTGCGGAGGGTTCTCTGAGCTTACAAGGCCAGGGCCTGGCTGCCAGAGAAGGGAAGGGGTAGGGCCAGGTGCTCAAAAGACAAAGAAGGGGCAGAAAAGCTAAATCAGGTTATAGGAATGAGCCTGATCCTTTGTCTGCAAAGGAAGCACTGGGTTAGAAGCTGTTTTCCTCTGAAACTTTTCTGTTGTGACTCCTCCAAGCCCCTGAGAAAAGGTAAGCAAGAAACAACAGTGCAGGGAGGGGAGGGGATGGCTGCAGCGGGAGACCGTGTGCTTAGCATGCAGGAGATCCTCAGGTCCAATCCCCAGTACCTCCTCTAAAAATAAATAACCAAATGACCTTCCCCGACCCCAAATTTTAAAAAAAATGGGGAAAGAGAGGAAGGAAGAGACAGGTACTCACATACCACAGAGGCAGAGAGAGATTAACAAAGACAGTCATATAGACAAAAATGAACCTTGAGTAATCATACCATTACTATAACTTTTCCCGAAGAAATGGCCTCAGTCTTGACCATCAATGAACACACAGGACTAAGACAGTGCATTCCGTTTTTTACTCCATGCATAGTTTTTGCACACATTTCACATTCTCCATTTACTTATTCTATTCTTTTTTTTTTTTTTTTTTTTTTTTGAGGAGAGAAGGTAATTAGGTTTATTTCTTTTTAGAGGAGGCCCTGGGGATTGAGCCCAGGACCTTGTGCATGCTAAGTATGCGCTCTACCACTGAGCTATGCCCTCCCCGCTACTTAGTCTATTCTGAGGCTCTATTGCACAGCCAGTAGGTGCCAGGAACTGTCCTAGGAGTGGGGACAACAAAGGTAAATAAACAAGCCCTCTTCCCTTAACCAGCCCAGGGCTTTTGTCTGCCACCTGCTGCATATACGTGATGGGTGACAGGTGGACTGTGGCGCACGGTGTGACCTCATCTTCAGGAGGGGCTGGGACCTGGGAGCACCAGTGCAGCCACTTTCCTGGCATGACTGCAACGACTCACAACCGAAAGCCACATGATACTTTGTGACTTCTTGTCCTTCTTGTTAAAATCTTTCCAAAGCTTTGAGTTGGAGAGAAGGAAACACGGCATTGGCATAAAAGACATTAAGGCAGAAAAGTCCAGGTTCTTGCCTCTCTAGCTGAGCAATAATCTTTTCTCATCTTTAACTCACGGCCACCACCCCCATCACCGTTGTTCTTTATTATTAGCCAGAGCAATAGAGGGAATGACGCTAAAATGAGATTCATTTCTTTTTCAGTTATTGACACACCAATATTCCTCTCTCCATCCTGCCTGATAACATGGTTTGGAAGAGGTGAGGCTTGAGCGAGTTGTTGATGTTGAGGTTGGAGGCTGTTGACAGCTGCACTGTAGCCTCCTAGGTTCCCAAAAGGCAAACTGCAGTGGGTGAGCTGGGTTCATCCTTGAACGTAGAAAAATAAACTAGCCAGGAGTCACACTCTTTTCCTTTTGATGTCCTTCCCCAGCAGCTCTGTCTTCCTTTCCTACAAGTGGTTCTTATTCCTCACATCATGGAAGATATCTCAGCAGGGTCAGGCTCTACGGAGGTCAAACATAGGATATTTTCCTGTGGTTCAGGCGATTTGTCCAAAACATATGGTCGGAGGTGTGTTGGATAATGATATAGAGCTAAAACCAGCACTTGCAGAATTTTTTTTGTGGGGGGAAAGGTGGAGTTCTTTTAAAAATCCACTGAAGGTTTCCAGAATTTCTCCTGTTACCAAACTTTGAGGTCACAGATGGACCTCAAAATTGTCTATTCAGTTAGTGCTTCTCAGATTTTGGATTTCAAGCATCATTTAAAAGGAAAACATCAAAATAATACACAAGGAACTGACACAGAGCACCACAGAGTATGGATTCTGAGTATTTTACTAGGGAAAAAAATAAAAAGATCACGAAACAGCGACAGCTACCGTCACCCCCTCGTGGACTTCTAACACCTGGAAAGGAGAATGGAAACAGCTTCATGGAAGTGGATAATCTCGTCAACTTAGCTAATTTAGATTGGTGGAAAGCTCACACCATCAGCTCCGTGTTTTTCATTTTGCAGAGGAACCAGGGACGAGTCATGAGACCAGCTCTGGACCAGCCTGTGGGAACCCGAGGCCTGATTTCCAAGTTCCAGTGAGTGATCAGGAAGGAGGCTGTCCAGTGCGAGGACCAAGTCCACAAGGCCTTCCCAGACAGCACCCTGACTCCCAGACAGGTGACGTCCTGGATCAGTTCCCCTGAACCTCAGGCTCCTCATGTGCAGAATGGAGTTTGCCCGGGGAACCGTTCTGCTGGGCAACCAGCCAGGGGGCTGAAGCACAGTGAGATTATGTCCCTCATCTTCCTCCCTTTCTTTACAAAAAGACCTGAACCTTATTCTTTTTATCCCCTAGGACACCTGGCAGAGCGCCTTGTACTCAGGGGAGACACACTAAAGTTGAGCTGAAGTGGATTTGTATGAATACAGCCCCTGATGGAGCATTTGTCACAGACGACATTATTTAGTAATTGTCTTATTTCCCATTTTGGGTTAAGGATGGTACCGTCCATTTTTACCATCCCCCTCCTGCCATTGGCCCAGGACAGTGTAGGTTCCATCCTAAAAGCTCTATAAATACTTCATACTCAGTCACCGATTCAAGCAGACAGGCTGTCCTTTCCTCTGGGTGCACTGAAAATTCCTAAGCTGTGTGCGGGTGTGTGTGCGTGTGTGTGTGTGCGCGCGCCCACACCCGTGTACTCATTCTCATGGGCCTTTTATTTCTAGAAATCTCAGTCCACCTTAGAACTCGAGCGATAATTCTGAGTTTACAGACATTCAGCAAGGATGATCAGATTGCACTTTTGGAAAAATCTATTTCGAGCGTGATAGCTTATGTGCCAAGGGCAAGGGTTCCTTCTTTCGCTGCTAATAACTCAACAGGGGCGGCAGGCAGGAGCGCTGCTTGTGGTTTGGTTTCTCCATCCTTCCCAGGTGAAGCCGTATTACCTTGTATAGGCAAGTCCATTTTACTTACTTAGCGGTGATCTGATTACCTTGATCTTAAGCATTTTAACATCGCGCTCCCTGTGCCCACAGAGAGCTGGGCGAAATGAGAAGGGCCTGTGGAAATACACATCTAATTTCAGACTGCGGTTGTGTTGGTAATTGCAGCTTAACCAGCTTTGCTGTTAGTTCTGGAGGGAAGTGAAATTACGTGCAATAATACGATTTTGGGAGAATTGGTTATGATACATAACACGAGAGCCTTCCTTGATGAAGTAGCTAGTGCTAAGTACATGTATGGAAGTCTAGTAAATAAGTTTTTTATTAAAGATAATTTGTTCAATAGTCAGTAACAAAGTAACTGGAAAGGACCATCCAGGGAACGTGCGGTTTGTCCCTACTTCTTTCTGAATTAAACTGGTGTCTTTCCTTTAGTGGGTCTTTGGTGGGAGGGCACGTGGAGACTGGGATGGGAAGGAGAAGGGACACGTCAAGTACTTTTGTAGACTCTTTGAGATTTAGAGACTTCATAGAGACTTGGGTCCAATCATGCTGATACTCAGAAATTGTCAGGGAATGACTCCATGATATCGGTAAGTGAAACGTGATTACGAAGATCAGTATCTTAAATACTGTAGTTTGAGCAAAAGATTTTGAGCAAAGAGCTCCAATGATCTGTAGCCCTGGTGTTGAAGGCTGTGAGTCCCACCAGGTTTTGGAAAGTGTCCTCTGGGACCCACAGAAGAGCAGTCAAGCTTTCTGTCGTCCGGGTTGTTGCTCAGAGCTATTTACTGAGTGTCTGCTGTGTGCGAGGTATGGCTGACTCACTGTCACTAACCTCAAAATTTTAGTCCTGGTGCCAGTTCTGGCTCAGCCTATGAGGGGGACAAAAATGCAAGTACAAAAGCGAAAAGCCATTATAAATAGAAGGACCAAATGCAATCTGACAAATTGCTATTAATCTCTCACTCAGCTTCAATATTGGGACCAAAGGGCTTTTTATAAGGAAGAGGACCATTTCCTTCACGAATTATGAACCAGTCTAACTTGTTGGCAACAATGCATTATGTGGGGCCCATCTTTGAATATATCTAAACCCTCCTGTGCCTGTTTTTGCCTTTCAGCTCATATAAATAACTGGCATAATAAATTCTACATGTTGCTTGCAGTTTAAGAACTTCCTTTCAAACTTCAAGAATGTTCCTCTAAATTGGCTCTCCTGGGGTTGGGGAAGAAACATGTCTGTAATCATTATCTCCTCTTAATTTCCATCACTGTCAAATTGTAGCTTTATCATGTTCAAAGCCTACTTGGCATTGAAAAACTAACAATAACAATACTATTGTATAGAAAATTTGCCTTAAAAGACAGTGTTATCTCAATGTTCCATTTGGTCACCACTTATGATGGTGATGGAGTTGACGCTGATGGCCAAGCAAGAAGATGCAAAGTAGAATAAAATAGAGCTCTTGTATTCCAGGAGCTCTCAGTGGAGCCAGAGAAACAGAGTATAAACTGATAAATTAATGCAAATACAATTGAGTTATGTAAGGGGTTCATGGATGTCATCGCAGTTGGAGGAGAAAAGCTCTTCAAAGGTGGGAATCTGTAAAGGTGGTAGAGTTGAGGAGACATTTGAGTTTTAAAGGGAGGTGAAGCCTTGTCTAAAAGATAGCTGGTGAAAAGCAATGAATTCAGGGGTTAAGAACATGGGGTCTGCAGTCAAAGAGAGGTGAGCTGGACTCATATTTCTGCTGCTTCATGGATATGTGACCTTCGGCAAATTGCTTTACCTTTAAAAACCAAGGTTTCCATTGTGTTGTTGGGAGGCTCACCTGGTCTGTTGTGTTTGGAGCCTTTAGCATCATGCCTCGTGCACGGTGAGCATTTATGTGATGACCAGCAGCATCATCATTTCCATCGTTCTGATCATCTAGACAGAGAGCCAAGTTCTGGCTTCATCCTCGGTCTTCAGAGAAGCATCCGGTTGCCCCTTCCCCTTTCAGGATCCCCTCCAGCTCCTCATCACAGCTTCCTGGCAGAATCCACTTCTGATTTCATTAAGTTCCCCTTGAGTACTTTTCCACTCTCAACTGCAGGTCAGTCTGAGTGACTGAGGTCAAACATTTACGCAGTAGGTGCTCTACCTTGTCTCTCTTGCTTATGCACCCAGCTTCGTCCGTGTCTATTTCTGATCTCTCTCTCTCACGTAGACTTACCTGGCTTGTTGACATTGACGTAGGAGGTGGCTGGAGGACAGGGGTGATAAGTGATGGATGTGAACTCAGAAGGGCTGGCCAGATGCTGACCACCCTTCCTGTATTAGGAGCCACTTATTGACTAAAGAATTAAAGATTTACTTTCAATCCTTTTGTGTATTAAGTGCTTTGAACCATCTTGGTGGTTTCTCAGACTGAGAGGTTTAGTCTTTCTAGGAGAACGAGATAAACATGTACAGAATAACTAGCTCCAGGCACAAAATCAAAGGCAGTGACTTGTAAGGCCTTGGGAGGAAAATCTAAGAAGTAAAATGAAAGAGACTTGAACTCAGAGCCAAGAAACTGGAGTTCAAGTGTGGCTCCATCTCCAATCAGCTGTGGAAACAGATCAAATTCACTCTGCATTTTAGGACATCGAGGTACCATGTCTATACTTCAGGAGTTTGACTAGATGGTATCTAAGAGTCTTGTCATTTTTATCATTCTGTGTGCAGATAAGTTCATAATTCCTCCCTAAACACACTGAACGTTGAATATCATGGACTCATAGCTGAGAACACATTCCTAGTATACATCTTGGAATTGATATCTATGACTTACATACAGTGTTATAATATGTGGTATCTATTATAAATAATAATAATAATAATAATATGTTTTTGCATTGTGTTTATGTATCACTTGGTGGTTTTTACATTTTTGCATTTCATAATCAAAACCACCCTTTGAGACGTGTTATGCAGGAACTCTTTTCTATTTTTCAAATGAAGACACAAAAGCTAAGAAATGTAGATGAGTCACCCCAACCAAACGATACTGTTAACACACAAAAGAGATGGAACTGAATTCCTTGTTCTTTCTCCCAATCCACACAACTGCTCAGATATAAATCGAGGAGACAACTTTTCCGTGGGTGTTAAGTAAGTTTCACAACTGTGACACCAAAACTTCACGCCTAGCATCACCTCAATGAACCGTAGTATCTGATGATGTTGGACAGACGCTGTGATGATCCCAGGCTCTCAGGGAGATGGGCATAGCTGTTTGGGCTGCTGCTTTGTAAGAAAAAAAAAGAAAAGATCTAATATTTGTATATAATTCGGTAGTTTTCAAAAGACACTCCAGTGTATTACTATAAAGAGGTTTTTAAAGACAAATTAAACAAATTATTATAAGTGGGACACTGCAGCTTAGAAAGTTGCCATCAGATAGAGAAAGCAACAGGGTCAGAGCAGATGGGTTTTCTGACCCTTACACCCTAGCCCCACTCCACCACATGGGGTGACTCACTGTCCCCATTTGCCTGAGCCTGACGGATTTCCCAGGACATGAAACTTGCAGCATCAAAATTGTAAAACGAGCAGGCAAATGGGATAAGTGGGTCCCCCAGTGCCATGTTGCCTATGCTCTGACACATACTGCTGAAATTCTGAGTTTACCATCAGGCAATCAATGGTTAAGGCAACAGGTCTCTGGGATCACTAAGTGACCCATCTTGTTATCAAGATGAAACAGGAATAATAATGATAATTGTGTAACTGAGATCTTGATTATGATACTAATCAAAACATTTGCCATAACAATGTCAATTATCATTAAATAGCATTTCCTTACTTACAGGGTGGAACCAAGCCAACGATATAATAAACCACCCACGATGGAGTGAGGGAATGTAGTTGCTGTTGTTCTGGAAAAGGACCACATAAAATAAACTCTATAGAATTATTTATAAACTTATGCCATAATTTGTTTTTTTTTTTAATGGTTAGGTCCTTTAAGTGCACTTCTGTTAAATTCCAAAACAGAAAAGTATCTTTCATCCAGAAGAGGAATTGATTATAAAATGTACTCATTTGAAGAAATGGTACTCTCTCCAGGCATAACTAGAAAACACTGCCTAGAATTCCTACTATTGTTGCTTCTCTTATGGTGCTCTAAACTGTTACCAAATTCTTTAAAACTACCCTCAGACTGAGGATGTACTTTTGTTATGGTCATCTTTCAATTCTGACATCGTTGGTGGATTTATTCCAGTACTGAGTCCTTTTTACTCCTGTCAACTTAGATTTAAGTCAAATTAGTTCTCATTTCAATATTGACAAAGATTTTGTTTGACAGCAAGAGTGACCTCTGGCTTCCTCCCAAGGACATCTTATCTATGGAATAAATCATAAACTCTCTGTAAGAGGAAGGCAGAGACATTGAGGGTGTTTCTGTTTAGACTGAGCCAAGGGAACACAAGGGACAGGGCTTAAAACCATGGTGCAGGACAAACATGTTTGACAGAAGGAAGGACCACCTGGTTTAATACTCAGGGAATCCTGGAATCTATTTCTAATTTAAGTCAAGGAGTCTCTTGAAGTGGAAACTTTGAAGGAAATGTATAAAACTAGGTTGATTTGAGAGCAGTCCTGACCCCTGTTGTAATGAATAGTGAAGTTTGATTGGACTGTGAGCAACGAAGTGGAGGTGAAACACTCAATGGGAAGAGTAGAGAGTGGCCACGTTTGTAAAGGTTTTGATGCTGTAAGTCAACTTCTGTCTTGAATCCAGACTTCTAAAGCTGGAAGCTGTCTCCAGTCCAGCTTCTTTCAGTCAGGCTGCTGATTTTCTTAGCTTTGGTATCTTTTATAGGAGATCACTTTCCATCTGATTCCTTAAAACAATACAAGATGCTAAGTGAAAAGAATGATAGATGTTAACAAGCTGAACGTCTTTATTTTATAGATGAAGATCCTCAGGCTCAGTGATATCAAGTGATTTGCCCAAAACTACACAACTGGGAATTTGCAGAGTTGCCCAGAATAGAGGCTTCTTGGCTCCTTGGTCTGAGCCTTTCCACTGGTCCTTTCCTCTGGTCTCATTTGCTACATGGAGGAAAATGTCCCCTTACTCTTTGGTCATCAATGCTTATACAAGTAATCATGACAGCTTGGTGAGCCGAAGAGAAGACAGGGCACCTGTGCCCTCACAGTTCCTGCTGTAAGTTGGCGTCCCGGGCAGTGTTCAGCTCTACAGCTCTGCGTCTCTAGTCTGCCAGATTCTTGATGCCTCTGTCGAGGTTCACATCAGTTCATTTGAGCTCAGAGTGAGGGGACCACTTTATTCTGCAGGGTCTTTCGGGAGTAAAATGTGTACCCTGCAAATCAGAAGCAAATAAAGCCATGAAGCAAATTGTGTGGAGATAAATACAAAATGGGACTATAACACAGTAAAATTGATTTCCAAGAGAGCTCTACCAGAAGGTCGAGTTTTAAATGCACAGCATCCTGTGTGGCCGGTCTAATGACCTTGGGCATATTTTTTGAGCTCCACTTTGGAAGGAACCGTCAGTTTCAGTTTTTAAGGCACACGGGGCTGTTAGCTTAAGAATTATGATGGCACCTAGATTTTAACCAGGTAAATTTTTATCCAGAAGATTATCCACCTTTGGGCAGGTTTCTGCATTATTCTTCTCTATTCTGTCACATGATGTGAGCATTTTTTGTCAATCAAATTGAATGTAATGAACTAACAATTGACCCTAGAAAACTCCTCATAGAGAATACATTTGAAGATATGGAAAAGAATGTAGAGACATCTGCAGGGAGGAATGACAACTGTGCGCCGAACAGGGATGCGTTTTGGGGATGCACGTATCAACTTCAGGGCGATGCCTTCTGAGTGTAGCATTTTCTGATGTAACGCTTCCAGTGTATTTGCTGAAACCTCAAACTGTAGTTGCTACACACGATGATTTACCATATGTTTGCACTTACACGTGACAGGTTTGTTAGAGTCAGAACATGTGTGAACTTAACCAGTCGCACCAGGCTCATTGGAACGGTTCAAGCAACGACTGCAAATGAAAGAGATTTCCTTGTTTTCAGTTATTTAAAAAAATTCAAAGAAAATCAGACTTTGATCTAAAATCAGTCAGCCTGGGCTGTCTCGCTGGCCAAATATTTGCATTTTGTGATGGAATAATATTCAGTTCCTGTGTCTGGATCCAGATATTCTTAATGACTGGGCTAGATGGATGTGATTAAAATAAAACTCAGACAAATGAACTATTCTTTAATTCATAGTTAACTCACAGGCAGAAGTCATCCAACCTCTAGAGTTCAAGCAGTGTTTTTCAAAGGAGGTATGCAGGGGCCAGGGGAAGGCTCATTTCTCTGGGCAGTGCTGTCCAGACTTTGCAGGTAGGGTGGGACACCTGACCACACACCAACAAACAGAAAAGATCACACAAAAGTGTGACAAACAAAAAACCTTCCCCACATTTCCAAATGTTCCTTAGGGGCAGGAGAAGAGATGCTGCATGTGGTTGAAAACTTCTGATTAGATAAAAATAATGTAAATGGTGAAAAAAAATAGAGATTATTATTAGTTGTGTGGCCTAGAACAGATTACTGATCCCTGGGCCTCAGTTTCTTCATTTGTGTACTGAGAATAAGAATAAGGAACCTGGTAAGACTATTGTTCATGTGATCATAATTATTGAAGGCACTAATGCATGTAAGGTTCCCAGTGAGTCACCGCGTGAATAGTGAGCAAACAGTATCTAATTACTTAACTTCTGTTGCTTCTTTTCTCTTTCTAATTTAAAGTTTTCCCTTCCCAGGAAAAGCTGGACTTGATGGCTGGACAACCAGGATTTTTGTGGTGGGTGGGTCTAGACATGAAACATAAGGCCTCAGAAAGTAGGTTTGGGGTTGGAACTTTCCAGAAATGGAATAGACTCTCAAGCATAGATTTTAGAATCTCACTTGGTTTCAACTTATGTGCATCCATCACTTACCTGAACATTTAATTTGCACTTCAGTAATCAGTTTGTCATGCTGTCCAGCAAATTAGTTTCCTATGAACAGTTTTTATCTGTTGCAGACTTTTTAACCAGCAGGAATCTCCAAGGAGGAGATGGAACTCTTCGAATTTGTCATTTCAGACAATGACTTCCTGTGAAATTAAAAAAAAAAATCAGATTGAGTAGGTTACCGATCACTTTCTTGAAAATTTGGCTTCTGGAAAACCAGCAGTCTTCGGTAGGCACCCCCTCCAATTCTCATCTGTGTTTGTTGCTTTGAAGTGTTGTGTATGCTGGATTCTCTTCAATTCTGTGTGTGTTTCTAAAGCCCAGTGTACTGGAAATCCTGGAAGCATTTTCTTTTTTCTGGCATTGTTCAGCTCGTTGTAACTTTTTCACCTGCAGGGGTTTCCCAGAGAATCCAAAGTATCTGTAATCCCACCGCCTGAGCTCTTTTTTTTCCCCTGCAAATGCAACTCCCTAAAAACGTCAGAATGGAATTCTGCACCTCACACAGCTTTCAGTGAGCCTCTCCTTGGACATGAAAAGTGTTCCAGGAAAGAGAATATTTACTACAAGATTCATTTCCAAGATTCAGTACACACTTATTGAAAAGCCACGAGTGTGAGGCCAAGGCCGGGGAGACCAAGTAGCATCGTACAGACAACCTAATGATGTAGATTAAAAGTAACAATAATAACAACAACCATAATAATAATGTTTATTGATTCAAATGTTTCCAGCAGTGCTCTGAGCCCATTAAAAGTATTGACTAATGTAACTTCCACAATAATTCTACAGGGTAAAGTATATAATTATTTCTACTTTACAGTGAGAAATTTGAGGCCCTGGGAAAGTTAAGCAACTCATTTGATGTCAGGTCACATAGCCAGTAAGTAGTGGAGCCAGGAGTTGAACCCACACCACCTGGCTCAAGACTTTAGCCCAGGGAAGAGCAGGGCTCACTGTCTAGAGGGCCAGAGGGGAGGCTGCACAGAAGAGCTGTCCTTGAAATCCTTGATCTCAAAGGATGAGTGGAATTCCCCCACTCAGGTGAGAGGTGAGACAGGGAATGGTAATGCCCGGCAGGCGGAACAGAATCTGAATAGGCTTAAAAGCTTTTTAACACTAAGTAGGCTGTGGCACATTCAGGGCGGATAATTTCAGGAAGTTGTATAGGTGACGCATTTAACTGGGTGGGTGGCGTTTAAGGAAACCAACAAGGGGTGTGCCATAGCCCTGAGCTAGTCACATCGGGAAGTCATTACCATCCTGGGCCTTAAGGGGCAGGAGGATGGAAGAGGTCGGGGAGAGACTGCCCAGGACCACAGGCAGTAGAGGTGTGGGAACAGGAGCAGGACAGGGGCACTTGGTAGAGAAGTGGGCCAGCCCACAGCAACCAAGCACGAGGGGAGAAGGGAATATGTCTCAACTTCACCTTTTTCTCACCCTCTAAGCCCACTGGCTGAGATCAGCTAGAAGCTGTTGGGGAAATGGACCCAAGGATGCTGTCATAGGTCAGCCTCCCTGGGTACAGTGCAGGACAGTGGGTCTGGAGGGGCAAACGGACGATCTCCAGAACCCCAAATCAATGTATTCTGGAGGGGTTTTGGCATGTATTTGAATGACAAACTGAACTTCACAGTAGAATACTGATCTCGTTCCCTAGGGAAAGAGGACCATGAAGCCGTAGTTATGTTCAGTGGGAATCCGTTCCCAGATGTTTCGGAAACCTGACTCCACCCAAATACAGTAGTAACTTAATACCAGCTCACGCTGAGCAGGTTCAAAAGTAACTTTTCTCAATTGCCCCTAACTTAATTAATATTTTCATAATTAGCCAGGAGACTTCCTGAGTGAAGATGAGATACTTGGATACTTTCAGTTATTAGTGAATTATCTGGGCACAGAAACAGCCCTACCTTTCTTTCAGGCAGAAAAGTAAAATAAGTTACTTTCATCTGCTTCTAATTCAAAAGTAGACAGAGTGACTGTGCTTCAACATTATTAAAAAAAAATCACCTTTTAGCTGAGATCATGCATGGTAAAATTCAACCCCAAAGGACAAAATTTTGGAACCTAATATGCAAGCAAAAAAGTGGGATGAGTAAAAAGGAAGGAAGAATATTCTAGTTGAAATCTGTAAATAATATGAGCTTACCTATTCATGTTCACTTTTTCAAATAATCTTAGAAGAGGATTACAGTGCTACCACCAAGGAAGATGGAAGCTCTACCCCTGTAGAGAAGCCGGGTAGGGTTTGGATAATTGAACTACCAAATAATTATAATAGCTAACATTTGTATTTGTCCAGACACTGTAATAAGCACACTTATTTAATCCTCTGTCTACAGGGTAACTTTTATCATTAGCTTCATTTTACGTCTAAGGAAACTATGGTTTATAGAGATTAAATGACTTTCCAAGATTCTATATCCAATACATGGCTTTGTTGAGGCACAAACTCAGCCCTTTTTGACCTTAAAGGCCAGCATATTTGCGTTGAGAAAAGGAGAGTAAATCATGAAGTCACCTTACAGTAGGGATACTGGCCTCTAAGGATTTGCATGAACTGATGAGAACGTCTAGTGAACTTGAAAAGACAGCTGATGACTGATCTCCTCTGTGGGTAGAGAGTGTCTTCCTTCACCTTGACTCTGAACACCTGGCATTTCCTAAACAGAGCTCAGAACCCCGGGTGGACTTTGGGGCTGTTAAGATACCAAGGCCAGGACAAAACACAGACTATTTTGCATGAGGGATGTATGAGCAGCCATGATTAGCCCAAGGCTCACCGTGACCTCTGTCATGTTTTGGAGAGAGGTGCCTCAGGAACGTTGTGAGTAGGACCTGGTTTGTCCTGTAGAATAAACACATCAAAAGTTGGTGGTATTCCCTGGTACACCTGTTCTTAAAAAATGACGATCTATCAACTGATACAGGCGATCCATCAAATGATACAGTTGAAGATATGTATTAAACGTAGTAGATTTAGGATCAATCAACTAACATAGTTAAAACATGTATTAATCTATGAGATATTCAGACTAAATCATTTCTTGAGATTCATATATTAGATTTATTCATATTGTCTAAAACTCAGACTCTCATATATCTGCTGTTCTGAGATTAAGTCAGTCAGTCACAGGCATATAAAAAGTCCTCAAAACATGAACAGTTATTGAGCCAGGGGCATCATGAGGTCAATGTCTTCATGCTCACTCAGTCCATATTTTTATGGTAATTGAACTTGACCCGCTTCCCAGATGGACAGTGTATAAAAGACCGAACCTCACCAGCAATGCTGGTAGAGAGGGAAAGAGCATCTTCCCTCTCCCATCCCTAGCAGCTCATGTTCAGCATTGCTGGTGAGGTTCGGTCTTTTATACACTGTCCATCTGTCCCTCCAGACCCTTTTAACATGAGCGAAGTAAATAACCGTGTGCCACAGCCCCCTGCCTCAGAGTGCTGACTACCTCCCATGCCACCACCAAGAGCAATCATGTACACCTCAAAGCAAAGAAGGGGGAAAAGCGACAGACCTAACGTGTCACTTTACCAACACAGAAATCTTTTCTATATTGATAAGTGTTTTTCAATATATAAATATATGAACTGAATGGGAAGCGGATCATGTTCATGTATAATTGAAAAATTGGGCTCTACACTGGAAATTGACACAACATTATAAAATTATTATAAATCAATAAAAAATGTTTAAAAAAATGTGGAATCAGTGTTTCCCTGAGATGTAATTCGAGGGGCAGAGACTTAACCCAGCTCATCTTATTCTCAACCTGTCTGCTCGTGGGGGGGTCCCCTGCCCATGTGTTATGAGCATTTTAGAGACATTGCCTCAGAAATGAGAGACTCATGTAAAATAGGATGCGTGCAAGGAGGTTTTCGTTTAAAAAGCTAAGGCAATTAAAAATATGAGTATGGATTTTTTTTTAAAGCTTCATTGAAATTAGAAATAGTCTGATACAAAATTTGATATCTGAAGTTGTGACAATAATATGCTTGTAGAGATGAAGCATTCAAATAAGAAAGCAAGTGTCTAGGGAATGAGGAGGCTGACAGAGGGAAAAAAGATAGGCATTAAAAAGAAGTGGTAGCTATGCAGAGCGGACACCCCTGTTGTGCAGAACCTAAGGCTAGGTGTGTGTTTACGTGCACCTGTACTGATGGAGCTCTCCGAAACAAAATTCTTTCAGAGACCCTGGACCCTCCTTGAAATAACACTGTGACCTGGGTAATGGGATTGTCCCTTTACTTGGTTAAGCTTATTGGACTTAAATAGAATACGGAGTGATGTGATCTGATTCTGACACCCTCTTTAAGACTGATTCACTGTAAGTGTGCACTGGTTAGCTGTGCATACTTACAAGGCCAGCTGTGTATACGTAAAGGGTAGGTGAGTTACTCATGTCTGTGCAGTTCTGCTTTGAATGCCCCGCAGCTTTTGAAAGGTGTCAGCACCCCAGCCGGCTGGCCCGACATACAGAGAGCAGCGAATGCCAACGGGACCCTTACCCAGCCCATGTGCTGATACTGCATGGCTGCCACCTGCCGATAAAAGCATTGCCCCTCCCCTGCTGGAAAAGAAAAAAATCCAATTCTTTGGGACACATCAGATTTCAGAGAAAGTCTACATCCTTCTGTGCCCTCCACTGGCACACTTTCCTGCTCGGGAGAGCAGGCCACAGTGATTCCCAGTTCCTTTCCATGGCCGTGATTCCTCCCCATTCTGCCCTCATGGATCTGGGGAGCCAGAAAGTGACATTCAAGTGACTGTTTTTTTCTCTTCCTTGTCTAACTTTTTGTACAGATGGAGTCATTCAGAGGAAGAAGAATCTGCTTGTAAATACATCTCTGAACTATAAAGTTCATTGGTTAAGCTTGTTGGACTTAAATATGATATGGATTGATGCGATCTGATTCTGACACCATCTTTAAGACCTTTAAGACCGCTAGGCTAAAGTCTATTCATCAGCTGGTTACACCGTAGAGTTGTAATCGCTTTAGGAAATTAAAGCTTGCATTCTGTCATGCGTTCACTGTTCAGTAGAACTAGGCTCCTACAGTAAGGAAGTTTTGTGGTTATGCTGGAGCTAGGTTTTGGCATAAGAAGATTTAGGTTCCACTGTTTATTCTTTATTTGCTTGTTGGGCAAGTCATTTAACCTCAACTGAACTGCAGACTCATCAGGGATGTGGGAGAGGCAACAGTACCTACATCACGAGTTTTCTTGGGAATCCGGGATGTACTAGTCAGTTTGCTCTGCTAGCTCTGAAGCTCTACCAAACACAACGTACAGAGGGGAGAAAATCATGTTGTTCAGGCTAAACTAGCCAGAGAGAGAAGGGAAAGACGGAGGACCACAGAAACTCCAGCAATCTTCCTCCGCCTTGGTTTCTTGTGACTTTGGGGATGCAGGGCACAGCCAGGAGTGCCCCTGTCTAAACAAGGAATTTCCTGCCAAATCAAATGTGTCCAAAGGCAGAGTTTCCAATTCAGCTGCGTCCATCCAAACTTCCCCTAATGTTCACGTGAATATTTTGTTGGTAGTCAGTTATGTTCCATTTGTAAGTGTAGCTTTGACTGTAATTTATATCTCATCGTTATGATAGTCCCTAGATGCCAAATCTTACTTGTTAACATCACTGCATAATTAAAGTTTATCCCTCTCTCCTTTGCTGTGTCTTTTTTTTTTTTTTTTTTTGAGGGAGGACGTAATTAGGTTTCTTTACTTATTTATTTTTAATGGGGACACTGGGGATTGAACTCAGGACCTTGTGCCTGCTAAGCACACACTCCACCATGAGCGATACCTTCCCGCCCCTGCTGTATCTTTTTAAATTGTCATTTTACAATTTGTCAAAACTTACACTTGGCATTTGTAATTAAAGGATGTTTTTATAGAATAAGGGAAAAAAATGTCATTTTGAATAAATCATTAAAAATCCTATTTTGGAACTTTAGTTGATTTTAACAAGTATTTAGTGGGTGTTTATTTTGCACTGGACCCTATTAAAAGGCAGATTTCAAAAGCAAACACGGACCCTGACCTTACAAAACTCAGAATATAATGGGAACATCAGCAAGTAAATAAACAAATTCATTCCAGGAGGTGTGAGTATACACAGAGAGAGACCCGGGGTGTGCGCAGAATGTGAAGAAAAGGCCTCAGCTCAGACCTGAGAGCCAGAGAGCGGGTGGTCTGTGAGCCTGGGCTGAAGAAGGGTGGGGTTCAGGAAGACAGAGTGAGTGGAGTGGAGAGTTCGGAGGGCGAGGATGGAAGGCGAAGGCAGGGCAGGCATTGGCAGCAGAGGAGGAGTGGATGGAAGTCAAAGGTCTGGAGAGTGGCTGTGAACGTCGATAAACAAGGGATCCTCATGGCGCTGACTATCCCAAAGGCCTGGGCTCCCAGACCCCTTGGCTTCTTAACCAGGAGAGTCTGTGATTCTGACTCCATCTGACAAAGTCCCTGGGGATTTTGCTGTCTGGGGACACATTCCCCTGGAGAATAATGGCATCTCTGGGATGGGCAGAAGCATGTGCAGTCTTGGGAGTGTCATGTTTGTTATTCTCCACGTTGAGAATTGCTACAGTCAGCGGACTTCTCAAGGACACATCCTCTCCATCTTCAAAAGCCAGCACTGAGTAGATACCCATCCCTCAGCTGTACAGAGGTTGTCTTCTTAGGAGTCCACAGACTCCCTGCCACTCTCCTGGGCACTTTCTAGTTCTTTAAATGAATTTCTAGTTCTTAAAATTCCATTCTCTTGGGTCACTCCCTTGGCCACTTTCTAGTTCTCAAAACCTCCATGCTACTAACACCTTATACCATCCCCCATTTGGTTAAAACTCTTTCGTGTCCAGGGCTTAGTTATCAACTGCTGTAGATTGACACTCTTGTTTTCATTTGTCACATATCCTCTGGGCCAAATCCGTACACTTCCATGTCATACAGAAACGCATTCATGATCACATTCACAAATTTTAGGCTTTTAGATCAACTGCCTGGACCAGAGTAGCAGAGTAGTTATATAATCAAATACTCATTGGCCATAAAAGATCTCTCTTCCTTATTTTGAGGTGTCAAAGTTGGCTTATATAAGAGTAAAGTTGAAAAAGTTGGGGGGAAAAGGAGGCAGTAAAAGTGGATTTTGTTATGCTGGTAACTTTATCAAAACTTTATGTGTTTTTCTGCAGATACTGTCATTTTTGTGCAAAGTATCCATTAAAGTGTATGTGTGCATATGTACATGCAAACCCCAAAGCAAAAAAGTGAATAAATGCTTCTAATATAAGGCAACATTGAAAGTACAGGAGCATGTGGGCTTTACAAACCATGCACAGATTATTTTTAAAAAGGAACAAGTTGGTCTCTGTAAAGCTCAAAATTATAATCTTAATGTATATCTAAATCTAATTATGTAATTCTTACAGCATTCTTCTCTTTGTGGGAGGAACCTACAATGTCTCTCTCTCTTACGTGTTTCAGCAATTGTTCACGTGCTCTGAAGCATCAGATGTCATTATTAAATACAACTTTTCATAAGACTGGTGCCAATTTGATCACAGTTGGGGAAAATAATAGTTTCGTTGTTGTATTGGTAGGGTGTGTCCCCCTGTTATTTCTTTCATCTCTTTAATACAACTCTGGTTACATCTTTAAGACCAAACCACTGGCGGTCTCCCCTGCAAAGTCCTAGAAGCAGGATTGGTAAACTCTTTTCTTTTCCATTGGGTTGTATTATTGTAATTCGTTAAAACAGGAGGTTTGTTCTTTATTCATCCTGGTGACAGGAAAAAAAAAAAGGCAGGGACAATGAAATTCCAGTTCCAAAGGCTCTCTTTCTTCTCCCATATGCCTCTGCTTCTCCTGATTCCATTGTTTGCTTTATGAACCATGATAAGTCAGCAAAATCTTCAGCTTGGTGGCAGAATGAGCAGGGGAGCTCCCCACAACCCTAAGAGGTGGGGGTGGCTATCCCAGGGGACACTTTTCATAGGACTTACAGGAGATTATAACGTTATGAATTGGCATTAGACCTGTAAAGCAATGCTGATTCCCAAATGTTGGGAGGGAAGAGTGAGGAGGGCCAGAGAGTAAGTCTAGATTGGCAGCATGTTGCTTTTAAGCCTTCTGAAATCCGGAGCCTCAGAACACCCTCTTCACTTTGAGATTCATAGCAGGTGAGATGATGATGCTGGTGATTGCATCGGTAGATGATAAAACAAGATTTTGGGGGAGAACTCATCCTTATTAAAAGAAGGGATATTCTGGTAATTTGGGGAACTTTTCAAAGGCCTCCTAACTTGTCACATAAATAGATGAATGAATAAATGAATGAATAAGAAAAAATCCAGGTTGAAGGGTAGTTCAGTCAAGCTACCCCAACACGGCCTGCTTTTTTTGTCTATTCAAATGTGTTTGCCCCGGAGCCAACAGCCAGCTGTGTTCTGCTGGGTGATGTATGAAACAGAAAGAACACTGTCTAATTTTTATATTCAGTTGAGCCTGAAGTACCTTGAAATGGGGAGGGAGGTGGGACACCTCGCTCCCACTCAGGAATTATTATTCATGCAAGAATCACTCATCAGCTCCCCCTCCCTGATTCCATTAACCCCTCAACCACTGGCTGGTAACAGGAGAGACTTGTGATCTAGTTAAAATTAATGGGTAGTGGACCAATGAAGGAGGAGCTTGCTTTCTTCTTTCTTTCTTTTTTCTTTTTTTCCCCACTTGATGGAGACACTGGGGATTGAACCCAGGACCTCATGCTCGCCAAGCAGGTGCTCTGCCACTGAGCTCTACCCCCTCCCTTCCACCCCCACCACCAAGGAGGAGCTTTCTGAATTCTGTTTTACTTGCAGGGGGAGGCTGTGTTTTACTTATTTTATATTTTATTTCCAGCAAAGGTAGAAACGCTCTAGCTCTCTGCTCATAAATTTCTTTCACTTTTAATTTATTTTGAAATAATCACCTGGATTGGGGTTAACTGCTTATGCAAATAAAGGAATGTCACCGGCTACTTATTTAGTGATCTCCGTAGATAGAAATTCTCACTGAAAGGCTTCCCTACCTGGGCCATTTAGCTTACTCAGCACCCCTTGGTTTCTATGGGATTTGGAAAAGTTGTTGTTTAGATAGTTTAATTCTCCAATCACTCGACAAAACACGTACATAGCACCAATGAGAAATGATCTCAGACCCAAAATCAAGTGCACAAGGAACTGAACAAAGAGCCCCTTGCCTTTGACAAAGACCAGACTGAGGCTGGGACACTGTCTAGATCATTCATAATTACTTTAATATTGCATTGACTTGACAGTGGAGTACATCAAAATAGCATCTTGGAAAGGTCTCTGTAGCATTTGTAGAGTTAAAGGGAGAAAGAGGCCCTGTCTACATGGTGAAATAAATTAAAATTCCAGCACTGTTGTTACACTGTACTTAGTCTGCTAAACCAACAAATGGGACTGCAGCATGTTTGATCCAATTGTGATGCAAGGTATTAAAGGTTGCATAAAATACTTAATAGGTACTAAAAAAAGGTCTGTAAATTTCATAGCCATCTGTAGATGAGAACTTGTGGAAACTCAGATGTTAAAAGAAAAGTGACATATGGGTTTTACAGCAACAGGGCTGCTCTCCAGCTCACCAGCCGCCAGGAACACGGCGTGCCCCGGCCACGCCTTCCACTGTCAGCGAGAGGCAAGAGCGGGCCACCTCCGGCTTTGGGAGGGGCGCCGCGCACTCCTTACTGCTTCTGGGGAGTAGAAATGACAGATTCTTCGAGACGCGTTGCTGTTCCAAACAGACTATATTTGCTGCATTACGAAACGCAAGGGAACTCTACTGGCTAAGAGCAGGGATTCTGGAGCCAGACTGACTGCGTTCGAATCCCAGTTCCATCCCTGTGAGACCTTGAGCCCATAGCTTAACCTCTCAGTGCCCCACTTTCGCTGTCTATAAAATCACAACAGTAGTGGTACTTACACAGTTATCACATAGATCAAATGAGTGAATATTTGTAAGATGCTTAGAACAGAGCTTCACACAGAGTAATGCTTTTTTTTTTTTTTTAACTTTTTACTTTGGAATAAGTAAGGCCCTTTTAAGAGCCAGGCAGATATATTTTCGCTGTTGCGGTTGCTGATTTTATTTTATTTTATTGAAGTAGAGTCAGTTTACAATGTGGTGTCAATTTCTGGTGTACAGCATCATGTTTCAGTCATACGTAGACATACGTATATTTCTTTTCCTATTCTTTTCATATTCTTTTTCATTATAGGTTACTGCAAGGTATTGAATATAGTTCCCTGTGCTATAGAGTAGAAACTTGTTGTTTATCTATTTTATATATAGTAGTTACACTGCTGATTTTTAAATCATTGTTTTATACCAAGTGAAATGCCTTTAGCTGAAGTCCCACCTCATTGGTAAAGAAGTCCCTGGCCAATCCATCCCTCACTAATCTCCTGTATCTCTGTACTGGAAAGCAGATTCAGTTTTGCTGATACAACACGCTAGGGGTTTTATGTGTGTTGTTATCTATCTCTTTCACAAGAAACCGGCAAAGTGGGTGAGATGAGTTCCATCTGACAGTTGGGCAAACTGAGGAACACCTAACTTCACCCCTTCTCTTAGCCTTAGTTTGAGCATATACCAAGCGGGGACAGTGATACATCCTTTCTCAGAACATCCAACTAAAGTGACCCATAAAACATAAAATCATATGACTTTATAGTTCTGAGAAGGAAATATCTCTGCTCTATATGAAAAATGAGTCCAGCTTTCCACAGTATCAGATAAGCCAAGCAGCCACTGTTTATGGAAGATGCGTATAATACATGGTATTTGGCCTTCCCAGCCACAAGCTGGTCAGAGCAGGTCAGGGTGTGGTTACTTGCCAAGGGCTGCCGTGGAGAGTTGTGGTAGCCATGAGTTCTGTCCACCAAGTATTTCCAGTCCTTCTCACTAATGTATGATGGGATTAGTACCTGCATCCTTGAGGTTACGAGTGGCATGTGCCTTGCTTTGGACTGTGAAGAGTGACACTTTTCACACCCCACAAAAGTCATAGAGATGCGAAAGAAAGAAATCTTAATGTTTTAGACTATTCCTTTTGGGATGTTTGTTATGACAGCATAACCTAACCTATCCTGACTGATACAAGTGGGAAATGAACTCTTCAGTGGGATGTACTTGGAAGTGCTATAGAATTACAGTTACTTTTGAGATCCATCAGCTTAGGTTGAGGACAGGGAAAAAGAAGAGGGAGAAGATAGAAAATAAAATGTTCCCTGACACCAAGCCAGGTCTGTGGTGGCCACTCCAGCTTGAGAGGAGGGGCCTTGTTCTTTGACAGGCAATTGCCTTTGATACCTAGCCACCTGCTCATCCTGTAGAAGGCATTAATAGCCTTTTTTGTTAATAGCACAGTAATTCATTTGTAAAAATATGAGCCATGTGGCAAGCAGTGAGAGCAGAACAACGAAAAACACTGATGAATCATTTCAGCCTGGTCACAGCAAAAGAGAGACATAGAACAGAATTGCTTCAAGTCATTGTTGCCAACAACCTCAAATAGTTACAGAAACTTAAGAGTGTTGAGGATTATTTATTTAAGATGTCCATAAATGTGAGTGTCTGTTACCTCCCGTTTTCTGTAGCATGTCAGATGCAGCCAAACCTTTAAATATACAACTGAATTTTAAAAAAAAGAAAAAGAAAGACAATGAAGAGAGAGAGAAGGGAAGGAAGGAGGGAGAGAGGGAGGGAAGAAGAAAAGAAAGAAGGAAGGAAGGAAGGAAGAAAAGAAGGAAGAGAGGGAGGAAGGAAGGAAGAAAATCCCCTTGGTGTCAGAAATGAAAAGGGAAATTAAAGTCAGAACACAGATCTCACGACCTGATGCCACCAATGCTGAGAAGGATGTCAGATTAGACACAGGCTCCAAGGAGTTGGGCTTGAAAGCCCAAATAAGGTCAAGAGATGTGGCCTCAGGAGGAGGAGAATTTGAGGTTACACAAAGCCAGAACCCTTCAGTGATAGAACTAAAAAGACTATCCCCAGCACAGGGGAGTGACCCCGATGCATTTTTCTGCCCTGGGCTATGGATGGACAAAAAGTCTCCTGTGAGAAATTATAAAACTAGGCCTGCCTGCACAAGCTGTGGGCATGGCCTCTAATTTTCACTCCACGCATGCCACAGGACTTCCCTCAATGGTATAAATTAATGTAAAACTGATCCCGGACCAGTGAAATTCCGAGAACGTAAGCAAGAAACAAATGCAAAATTCTCTGTAACAAGACCTCCTCAATCTCCAGCTTCCCAGGAGGAAACGAAAAGAAAACAAAAATTCAGGTGACCGTGCCATAAAAATTGTAAACCACATGAGGACATGATGGGTCCTAAGACACTGAGATCATGGAAAAATCCAACAGCAACTTTAAATAAAAATATTTTGAATAATTAAAATAGCATGGAAGCCACAGGAGGAAATTGAAATCCCATTATGAACCAGAGTAGACATATTTGAAAACAATCCAAATAGAACTTCTAGAAAGAAACAGAAAAAAATACAGTAATTGAAATTTTATAAAACCTAATTTGATGTGTCCAACACCTGGATTAGGCTTGGCTAGAGCATTAGTGAACAGAAAGACGTATCTAAGGCAATTGTTCAAGATGCAGCTTGGGGAGAAAAGGAACCAATGATGTACTGAGACCTAAAATGAGAAGAAACAGAGGAGAAGATGCAGAGAAGAAAGGCAGTTGTGAGCAGAGGCTGTTTAACTGAATCAACGATGACTGAACATTTACTAAATTCGATGATCAAGTGAACTCTCAGACTCAGGAAGCACCATGAGCATCAAGCAGGATAAAGAAAAATAAATCTACCTAAGACTCATCTTGGGAAACCTGCAGAACACCAACCATGAAGCGGCCAGTAGGACCCACCAAGGAACAACATTTACATTGAAAGCGGGCTTCTCACCAGCAGAACCAGAGCAGGGGGGTCGTGGGAGGAGCATCTTCAGAGAAGTGAGTGGTGGGGGAAAAGGCAACTTAGAACTTCATTTAGACAAAGGTTGGGGGGTTCCCATCCACGCAATGTTGCTGAATGAGATTTTTGAAAGTAGGTAGAAGGAGATTAAACCCCCGGAAGAAGAGAGTCGAGTGCAAGAAGCAACAGTCAACAGGTGATGGGTGTGCTGTGAGCCAGACGGCATCCGGCCTGGGCTGTGGGGAGAGCTCGGGGCAGCCTCCATCTCTCAGATGACAGCATTTGAACAGGGACAGCAGTGGGATCTCAGTTGTCTCCAGGGGCATCCTTCTTCGATTTTCCAGAGGACTTCTCATTTTGAAAGTTCAAATCTTAAGCCTTGATCTGCACTGAACGCCCAAACGATCATTTGCTGGGGGTCTCAATGCTCAGGCTTCTTACTTCCCTCTGAGTCAGTCTGGTGTGGGAAAGGGACCCTGCGTCATGTTCTCTGCTTTGGGTCCTGGACCAGTGAGCCTTTGGATAACAAAGAAAACAGTCCTTAAAGCACAGTGCATCCGCCTTGGTTCTTCACCACTCCCAGCCGCTCTCGGTTACCAGTAACCTCTGGAACTTGGGTTCTCGGTCTTTCAGCTGTTTGTTTTGGGTCGTGCACACCCACCTCCTGACCTTGCTTCGATGCTCCTGCTTCCAATCGCCTCCTCCTTAACTGCCCCGCCCCCACTTTCTCCAGCCCTCTTCCCCTAGAATCTGGTCCTTTCCCGTTTGCTGCGTTTCTTCTCCTGAGTGGTCATTAATGCCCTCAAAGCCTCGACGTGACATTTGACACTCTCTGTCCATCTGTCTCTGCCCTGTTAGTTGAGGGCAGTTCTCATATTAAGGATAAGTCAGCATCCCACAGAGGGACTGTTCAAACAGACTGCTAGGACACATCCCAGAGTTCCTGTTTCAGTAAACCTGGCATGGGACCCAAGAATCTGCATTTTAACAAGTTCCCAGGGAATGACTGATGCTCCCAGTCTGAGGGTTACAGTTTGACAACCACTGGGAGTCCCTTCTCTTTGGAGAAAACCACCCCTTTTTGGCTGTCTTTCCCGATCCCTCTTATTCACGTGCCCTCAACAGTTTGTTCACACCACAGGCATGGCATTGTACTATATTTTATTCCAGTACATTCTATGAATCATAGTATGTGGAAGTTATTTGCCAATACCTTTATCCAGGTAAAAGTCCTTTATGTAGGTATAATCCAGGTGTCTCAAGAGCATGAATACCTTTTACTTTTTCTTCAAATAATTTGGAACCTAATATCTAGCCACTAGGCACGGGGAGAAATAGGAAGTCTGGGTTGCTCTCATTAGAGTAGATCCAGGGGCTGAGAGGATCAAGGTCATGCTCTTGGCAATAAGCCTGTGCTTTTCTGCAACTTTCTGCAAGGTTGCCACCCGCATTCACTGGTCGCTAACTTGGCACACTTACCATGTGTCTGATCCTCTGTTGATCCTCAAAACATTCTGTTTGTCCTTGTAGGAACTGTATGAAGAAGAAGATACAGAGAGGTCAAGGGAGCTGCCCACAGATCTTACAGACGGTGAGTCATTCATTGGATAGAATAAACTCCACGCCCATACTCTTGGCCACAGGGCTGTCCTGTCTGACCTCATTTTTATTTCATAAAATTATTCTGGGGAGGGCTGCCAGATGACTTGTTATTGGCTACATATACTGGCTACATGGGACCTTCCTGGGAAGGTGAGGTCTTGTCAGGGTTAGAGGTGAGGGTGAAGGGTCAAGATGAATACGGATTACTACATTCTTCTTTACCTAGGAGGGCGCACAACTACTGACTCCAAAAATGTCGTGGGACGAATCCCACACATTAGCCATCAATCTCCCAGTGAGGAAAGACATATGAAGATAATGTTTCTCCATAATGCTGTGTGATTTGGGTAGCCAGAAAATGAGTGGTTTCTGCAAATGCTCATGAAGGAACTTTCATGCACTTGAATCTCCCCGAATAGAGAATCTTGTTTCTCTGTTGCTACCTTTGGAGAAGCAGTTGCCATTGCAGCCCACGGGTTCTCAAAGAAATGGATTCCGCCAATAATCTCAGGGAACTTGGCAGTGGATCCTTCCCCAGTTGAGCCTCTGATGAGAACCCCGCCCTCCCTGACACCCTGAGTGCAGCCCTATGTCCCTAAGCAGAGGATACAGCTCTCCTCTGTGAGTGCCTGGACTCCCAAGCCACAGAAGCTGTGAGATAAGAAGTGTGCATGCCTTTCAATCTGCTAAGCTTGTGACTTTCAACTTTCAACTGCTTTTGGGTGTATTTTCATGCACTTTATGCACACATGGCTTTTGTATGGCCCAGTTAGCTCTGATCTGACAACTGCATCATCCCTGAGCTCACACATGTTCAACTGCATTTTCAGCATCCGGTTATTTATACAAGATGCAGAGGGACAACTATTGGATTTTCCAATTGCCATACATCTATCTCATAACCCTGGCCTCTGATATTTCATCCATAGGGGAAAAGGATGACTTGATGCCCTTTGCTGCAATGTCTTGGCTCACATTTCCAGCACACACGTGGAAATTACTGGCAGTATCTTCTGGTAGTATGTCCTGACTCCTTGACGCTGTTGTCCAGCTCACTTTGACCTATTTCACCAGCCGTGTTCTTCTGTTTATCGCAGCTCATGGAGCAGCTGCCTCCTTGTGTTTCTAAAATTCCATAAAATAGTACAGGTCATTGCAAGTACACTCTGCTGTTATTTCAAAGTCTTTACAGGGTCCATTTTGACTGAGTAACTGAAGTATGAGGACTTTGGTCACATCCTCAGAGACTTTCTCTGCATGAAGAGTTCCTCACTGCCCCTGCATCTTGGAGGCTGTGAAGAAACCATGGGGAAAGGCAGGACCACAGAAGGCACAGGGCAGCAGAAGAAGGAAGGGGAGGGTGGGCTCCAGCTGGGATCAGAGGAAGAGCCCCACCCCCCACCGCCACCCACACACAATACTCTCTGCCTCCAGCCCATGCTGGGTATTTTGCTCTGACCAGGAGGAAGACGAGAAGGCAGAACAAAATAAATGATGCTCTTTTAAGATAGAGGCAGATTCTTCTCTTTTCTACCACCAATCAGTTGTGAGCTAAAGCCAGAATTGATGCTGTACATATGTATTTTTAAAAGTCTATAAATATTCTATAGACTTTCTAAGAAAGGTCTACCTCCTCTGCTGAAAGTTTCCGTTAGAGGATTTCCTTAAAGAGTATCTACACTGGCACACTCGAAAGTAAATTTGTTTTCGCAGGTAAAACTCGAGAAGTAAATTTCATTCTGCTTTAAATACTGTTAATTTAATTAATGGGAGACTCTTTGGGCCAATTTCAGCACTACGATTAAGACCTGGATGTGTCCGTTCATCTGTTATTTTACTGATCCAGCTAGCGTCCAATGAGCACTTAACTATGAGCCGCCTGCTGCCAACATGGCTCAGACCAGGGGTCGGCAAGCTACAGCCCAGGGGTCCAATCCAGCCTGCTGCCTCCTTTTGTATATAAAGTTGCATCAGAATAAGCCACGCCCCTTCATTTACATATCATCTGCGGCTCTCTTTTTGCACTGGAGACCTTATGGGCCACAAAGCCAAAAATATTTACCAACTGGCCGTCTGCTGAAAAAGTTTGTGACCTCTGGTTTATGGGATTGAAGATATTATGCCTGGCTTCACTTCCTGATCTGAATAATGAGGACATAAATGTCCACCCTGTGCAACTTACAGTGTTCTTCTGTGTACAGAAAAGTGATCTTTTAAAATAGGAAGCAGCCATAGCTGTCGCTGACTGAGAGCTCATTCTGAGCCAGGTGCTGTGCTGAACCCTTTCAGTGGGTCACCCTACTGAGTCCTCGCAAGGTGGCTGTCCTCAGTGATTCTGTGGGACAAATGGAAGTGGCCTGCCAGCAGCACAAAGCCTGCCTCCCCGCTCGGGAAGGTCTGTTCTCAGCTCCCAGATGTGTGGCGAGGACCGGGCATCTCTCAGCCGGGTTGGAGCCCAGACAGATAGCGGAAGCCAGCACGAGGGGCCCGCACAGCACCGACCAGTGACACTGGACCACGTGCCAGTTTCAGAATAATCATCCTTCAGGATTATCTCACTGGTGCTCCGCGAACAAATTATTTAAATGTATTTGCACAACTCTTCACTCTGAGTGTATTTATCCTTTACGAGCACTGAGGGCCAGCCGCAGAAAAGGAGTCCTGGGAATTCCACGTGAAGGATGTAAACTCATGTACCGCCGCTGTCATGTCTGAGTGTCATACATGCAGCCACTTAACTCAGCCTGTCCTGTGTGTCTAGCAAAGTATTGAAGGCGCCAGACTTTCTGTAGGATGCTCAATATTAAATGTTCCACTTTACATGTTATATGCCTCTTAAAATGGCATATGCTGTGAAAGATACTTGGGGGAAGAGAGGAGGGCATGGGGAGGTAGGTAACCACCCTACACGGTGATGAAATCACTCTCTGTTTAAATGCCCTTCCCTTAATTCAAGTGACATTTTGACAGCAGCTCGCTGTCAGTCCAATGGTTTGACCTATACAACAACCTCTAATTATTACTAATTAAATAATTAATTATTCATAGGCACGCGTTCCATTAGCATAGCAGAGATGTGTTGGAATATGAGTTATATGTGGTTTATGAATCTTCAGAAAATAGATTCTTTAATAAATTAATAAAGGGGCTCTGGGGTTTCATTAAAAGGTGGCTGGAGGGTGTGCTTGCCTGTTTCCAAGGAGACCACAGGTGGTTCGTTGCTTTTTTTTTTAAGTTAAACTTGTTTGGGCTAGATGATTTTTTTTTTCCCCACCCTTTTCTCCCTGCTCTGTCCTCAGGCAGAGAACGGAACATTTTAATGAAACCCCTGTTGTCTTCATACCACTTTGATCCCCTTGTGTTCTCTCTCGGTCTACACGTTGGCCAGTCGGATGAAGGGCTTCAGATTTCCACCCCCCAGTATGAAAAACCGTGGCGTGCCCTCCATGAATAAACAACGTTGCGGTGGAGACCTGGCGAAGAGAAAGGCAGAGCAAACAAAGGGATGAAGGAAAATGCATAAATTCAAATGACAAGGGCCTCATTTATCCACTTAATTACCCTGACTCCTGACTCCGTGAGCCACTGTGATTATTTTTCCAGTTCATTCCGATGTAAAGAACTTAGAGGAAAAGAAGCTCGTCCATTTTTCTTCCCCCCCAACAATCTCTTGGCCACATGGAGTTCCGGGACTTCGTTATCTCACCATAATGATGATCATGGTAATATTAATATCTTCCAGCACTGTTCGCTAAATAGTGATAAAAATAGTAATATTAATGTTTCCTAACATCCATTTTCGATGCTCTGAGGCACATTATAAATTCTGTCTTTGTTTAAGCAGTGGGGAACCCACAAAATATCATTACAGTTATCATTAGAACTCAAGGGCACTCTTCAGCATCTGAAATGCAGGGCTATGTCAGCGAGCATCCCGGGGCCGCGGAGGGAGCAAGAAATGAATAACATTGAATTTTTTTATCCTGTTTCAACATTTGACCTATTTTGGAAAAGATGACTTTTTCCTTCTTTAATACCTATACCTGCTGATTATTCTCACAAAAGGTAGAAGAACTTTTTTTTTTGGAAACCAGCTGCAATCATCCCTTCAGAGTCACTAGAATTCCCCCCCCCCTTTTTTTTTTCCCCTCCCACTGTCTTTCCCCTTCCGCTACAAACAGGAGGGGAATTAGATCCTCACCCAGTAACAGCCATCTGCTTTCTGTTGCCCAGGGGCCACACCCCTCTGTACGTGGGTAGCATTTGGTCCAGGTGAGGGATGGCAGACAGACAGAAAAGGAACCCTCCCAGGACGGAGCTGATGAGGATGGCAGAGGAAACGCTGACATCACCATCACCTCCCGGGCCTGATCAGGGGAACAAAGCGTTCCCTGGCAACCTGTAAAGAAGATACTCTTTAGCAGTGGGCTTAATCTTCCAACATTTCCTTGTATCTTCATCTTCTCCTTATGAAGAGCCGGTTTCGAGCTCTATGGTGGCCCGGCCACTCTGCGGATGGCCGTCAGCTGTTGGGAGACCGGAGACCCCCTCCTGCGCCTTTGAGGGCGTGGTCTCAGCCGACCCTGGCCTTAGCCTGACACTGTGTGCCTTTCCTCTTTTTTTTTTTTTTTTTTTGCCTGGTCCCCAGTTTTGATGGGTTTTTGGATTTGGTTTTCTTTTGTTTATTTTCTTCTCCCTTTAAAAAATTCTCTTCTTTCTCTTGCCACCTCCTCCAGTACATTCACTCTTTTCTCCTCCCTCATTTCTTTCCCTCTCCCATCATTTTTCTGTCTGGTTATTTTTCTGAAGATGTCTGCTAAGTGGGCAGTTGTATGTGGAATTTTTTTTTTAACTTGGCAAAATATAGAGATGGCACCGTTCGTTTATAAGTATTTGGACTGGAACATACAATCAAGAGAGGTAAAATAATATCAAGCCATGAAAGTTAATTACTAACACAAAAGGACGTTTACTAATACTTCTGATAGGACTACGAATCATTTTAGGAAAATATTATCAACCCCACAGGCATCCAGGGCACCACCTCCCTTTCTAAAAAATGAACTCAGAGAAGATTAAAGCCTTAATTAAACACATACTTTATTTCTGTATCTAGTTTTCACAAACGACATCCTTTTAATATGAAACTGACGTGCTGGCCTCACGCACATGCCCAGAAGAGTCAGATAATCAACAGCAGTTTGTAATAACATTGCACCAGAATAATTAATAAAGTCTGAGGTTCAGTGAAAAGTGTTCCCCCACAACACAAGGAGGAGATATTCATCTTCGCATAGGACACGTAGAAGGTTTGAAGCTCTGAAAATTAGAGAAAGAAATGAAGTGTTTGAGGGCTTGTCATAACTTTGCCCGCTCTGTTCAATTTGGTTTTCTATTTTTCTTAACTCTTGTTCTCTTTTTTTTCCCTCCCTATTTCACAGGATGAGATTTGCTCCTCAACTTGGCTGGCTTTCCAAAAAAGGACACAGATCCTGTAGCAAATTCAAACCATGTTAACGTCAACTTTCTCTGGCCAGGTGCTGCCATTTCCCTAGATTCCATCAGGTCCTGAATTGAATGGGGCAGTGGATGGGTGTTAATATTTACTGAGCACCTTCCATGAGTTTGGCACTTTGTGTATGCTACGTTACAAACGCTCACATAAACCCACAGGCAAGCATCATGATCCTCATTTTACTGATGAAGAAATGGAAGCTCAGTGACATTCAGTCGACTGTTGATTCAGTCAAAGACTGTTTATTGAGTGCCTACTGAGTGCCAGGTACCACAGGAAGCATTTGGATACAAAGTTAAAGAAAGCACGGTCTGTGTTTTTGTCCTCTCTTAAAGCAGAAAGAAATACTCTAACAGATCATTTCTATAAAACAGAGGACACGAGGAGGAAATACATTCTTAAAAGTCCACCTGGATTCCTCCTTTCACGTGGGCTCCTGCTCGCCCCACAGAAGCCTCCCTGCCCCTCCACATAGCAGTCCAGCCGCACCCGCCGCTGGCCATGGGAGGGTTTTCCACAGGCACACATTTCCGTGTTAACCAGGAGAACTCTTAAGTAGCCAAGAGTCAGAATGCAATCAGATGTTAACGCATGTGGCAGAGGATGGATTGTTTTTCCTTTTTTTGGTTTATTTATATCCTCTCTCAGGGGGAAGGGAAGGGAGGGGACAGTGCAAGGATATTCCATGGACTGTTTCACTACGGTCTAACTGTAAAGAATGCTTCGTGACTCAGACCTTTTCCATCCCATAGATGTGAACACTTCTAATGGATTGTATATATGCACCCTCTCAACACACACACACACACACACACACACACACAAACACCCCTATGTGGCCTGAGTCTAGTTCCGGGTTTCTAATCCTTCTCAGCCCCACATTCCAGGCAGCCACTTCCAGTGGGTCAAAGTAGCCCCTGAAATGCATTTAGACTAAAGCAGAGCAGAGCTGCAGTTGGGACCACACAAGGCAGTGCTAGGACTTTTAAATGGTTATGATGTGCTCATAAGGGTAGGATCTCAGGCTCTCAGTAAAATGTCAAAGAACTCGTTAATACCTTTTTGCTGCATCCCTGCCCTGTGGACCCCTCGTTACCTGTTTGATTGCCTCACAGCCTCAATGTGGGCGATCTAAAGCTGTGACACCTTCTAAAGGCTTGCCTGCTCCAGGTTAATGATGAATCCGGCTCCAGCAGCTGTTAGTGATGTCTTTCTCCTTGGCGTCTTTGCTTTGGTGACCTCTAGGGCCAATGGATGACAGAATACATCTTATAAGCCGTCCCTAAATTTTGCGGAAGCAAAGTCTCTACTTAGTTAAGGCTATAAGCCAATGCAAAAGAATAGATCTTGGCCTGAATACATCCTAAGGGTTTTGACCAGGGTACAACTAGGCTCCATCAAAGTCTTCCCCAGCCTTGCTGACCTGCTAAGAAGCCTCATTTTCTAACTGTCACCTGATGAAGCTCGGGAGGACAAATTTATTGCCAACCTCAGAGAATTACTGGTCTGTTGGAAGGTCTGTCATCTGAGTCATACTTAGCATCAAGCCCTATAAACAGGGGTTAGTCCCTTGTAGATGATAATTCAGTGCCTTGTGGATCAAGATAAGGAGGCGGAAGACCCACATGTTGTCTGTCAGTGGACAGACTTTCCGAGAGACTGGGAGCCAGCACTCCCGACAGGGGTCCTGGGCTCGTCCCCCCACTACTGTATTTCAGTGACTTCGTGTCTCTAATTCCTCTAACTCTTGCTCTTTCTCTGTGTCTTTGGGCACTTTCAATGTTAGCCTCAGCTGGACATGGGGAACTGAATTATGTGCAAATATGAAAATGCAGGTGAGAGTCATGGATATTTCTGGGCCTTTGGCCTCTGGCTCAGACCTACAAATGGGAAAAGATGGGGATGTAAGCAAACTGACTAGAAAGTTCTGGTTCCCAGTGGGGCTTTGGTCGTGTTAGTACTGATGAATCGGTAAGTACTGTATCATCTCATTCATGCACCTGCTGCCTTTTCTTTTCCAATAGTTCTAGACCGGTTGACTCTCATTTGAAATATACCCTGTAAATACGATTCAAATGCTAAAACTTGCAAACCCATCACTCACTGCCCGTCTGAGAAGAGAGACTGGACTAAAGAAACATCACAGCGAGTCCTCTCCAGCTACTTTATCCTCATGGGAGGCACCTCTTTATCATAAAAACTGTTATAGTTACACTTCCTTTTCTATTATGTAATATATAAAATATGAATATGATATATAAAACATATGACATGGCTGTACAAAGCACATATACTCATAAGCATGTGCATGATCAGGTGCACGATATGCAGCAAATTCTCTTTTTTTTTTTTGGAGGGAGATTAATTTTTATTCAGTTTATTTACTTATTTAAATGGAGGTACTGGGGATTGAACCCAAGACTTCCCTCATGCTAAGCATACACTCTACACTGAGCTATCCCCTGCTCCCCCAGGGCACATGATATGAATGTGTGTATTTATAATCTGTCATATGTCCATCCATCACATATATGCCTGCACACACATTCATCATGTGTGCACACACACATGTATGTAAAAAGGCGTGTAACATGTGTACATGCAATATGCATACAGATACATTATAAGGCGTGTGTACATGGTATGCAATGTATACACATGTATAGCGTACTTATGTAAGTAAGCATATAACATATATAATATAAATAATATTCATACCATGCACATGTAATATATACCTACATAGCACATAGATCTAGAACATATAACATATGTACCTATACTATATGTTTTATTTGTATGATATATGTAAATATGTAATATGTAAAACATAGACTATGTTTCAGAATATATACATGTAACACACACACCTAACAATGTATAAAATACTTGTATAATATATGATAATGTTATGAATATGCTCATCTTTCTATTCTAAGTTGAAAACTCAAATATATAAAATACGACTTTACATATAATTTCAATCTTTAATAAAGTGCCCTTATATAAAAGGTGAAAAACAAAAGCAATGGATAAGGAAATAACATGCATTTCAATTGGGAAAATCTTGGACATGACTGTGCTAGAAGTCATGATGATGAATTTGATTTTTTTTTAACCCACTTACAATGACTAACTCTGGATTAAGAGCTGTAAAAAAGATCAGAAGCCACTCCAGTCAAGCCAAACGGGAACATGAAAGAACAGAGGTGGAAGCAAACACCAGACTGAAAACGAGCATTAGGCTAATAACAGACTAGATTTATTAGCATATCACGAGAGGAAGGTGGAAATAACCCCCAATGATGTAGGAATAACACACCAGGCACATGACCGGATCTCTGCATCCAGGAGAGTCCAGTGGGATACAGGAAAAATCAGAAGGGGCGTGGGATGCCTCTTCATTGTGTCAGACTGTCCGTACATTGCAAGTATTTACATGCTTGGGTCTCACCCACTAAGTAGTTCCAACAGCACCCTCAAACCTGAGGACAACCAAAATCACCCTGCAGATTCCAAAGCATGCTCATTGGCTGGACCTCTCTGGTTGAGAGCCACTCCTAGAAGGAATGGACTAAATACTGCTTTTATCCAGAACTTCACTGTCCGATGAATGGTTCTGAATGAGCCATATTGTTCTATTTAAACCATGTTTCTTTGAAATTCATAATTCTTTTCTGTCCACATTTAAAGCAGTAAGTTCCCACACATCGAAGCTTCTCTAGCTTTCATCCAGACGTCCAGTCATGTAGATGGGCCTGAAACGTTTGGCACATTTGGTCCACTCAGGGCAGTCTGAAAATCTATGAGCAGTGCGATGTGTTTGCCCCACCACCCGTGAGACAGCTCGAGCAGTGAGGATACGGCCACAGTCATACCTACGCGAATTTTCTCTCTCAGAAAGCAGCCCCAGCCACGAGCATCCTTGTAAGGATTCAGTCTCATTACTTAATGGGGTTCACCACGACCTGGTAAACACTTGTACAGGAGATGAATTACATGAAAAATATATGAAGGAATCACTTTCAAGGGAGAAAATTCACCAAAGCATTATCCATAATCTCAAGGATGTCAAGAAGGAACCATCTCTTAGCTTTGCTTGGTGATTTTGGGGTGAAAGTCAGAGAATAATGCTGTACAAGTCAAAGATCTTTCTCAAGGACTCATTTCCTCTCCCTAAGAGGTCATTGATCGGGTGTTTCCAAAGCCTCCACAAATGCGGTACAGGATGGCCTAATCCCATGCATTCTTGCAATAACCAGCTCAACGACAGAAAGCATGACTAACGATCAAGGCTGGCCCTTCTGTATCCCCCCCCCGGGGGACAAGTTACATTCAAATGCTTCAAGGTCATAGAGAAGATCTAGGTATGATTTCCATTTTGTTCTGAACAAAATCTTCAGCGCTCACAGTGTCATGCGCCTGAAGGAGGAAACACAGGGACAACACCACTGCATATCGTACGTGCTCGTGCTATTGTCCGTGACAGTGCATGAGGAGGTGCTGGTTCTCTGATGGACAGTGATTCCTTCGTACAGCAAACGTTTATCCAGCACTTAGGATGTGCCAGGCAACCCTCTAAGTACCTCACCTCTGCTAACCCATCTAATCTGCACAACAACCTTCTGCTCGTACTATTATTATCCCCAAGTTACAGACGGGGAGCAGAGGCACAGAGAGGCTGTGTAACTAGCGCAGGCTTACGCATTAACGAATGACAGAGCTAATCTGCATCCACGTAGTCTGGCTCCAGAGTCTTCTCTCCAAACCAATGTGCCCTGCTGACTCTTTGACTCATTCTTTGCTCTCCTTGAAATGTAGTAGCTGTGTTTTAAGAACTAAGGAGAAAAAAAAAATTGATGATTGGCCAGTCTGATTTTGGGATAGCTCTTAGACTTGGCAAGAACCTATCCCTCAAAGGTCTTTAAACTTTCTCAATAGCTCAGTTTTGTTTTTTTTGTTGTTGTTGTTGTTGTTTTTTTTCTTTTTAAGATCAGTTGATTGCTCACCCTATGAAATGCCCACCTTGCATAATGGCAGAGAAACTCATCCGAATGAGTTGCATTCTGTTTGCATCAACCATCATCCTCCCTCTTTTTCTGGAGCCCAAAGATATTAGAAACCACAGACACAGCTCCCTACTTCCATCTTCTCTTTTTATGCCCCATGCCCCCACCCTCTTCCCCTTTAACCAGCATTAACTCTGGGCAGATTTCACAGGAGATTTTCCAGCTAGGAGACCAGTGGGACCCTCTGGTCCTGTCCTGGCTCACCCCGGCCCCTCCCTCCTCCACCTCCGGCTTCCCCCCTGATGGAACACGCCACACCCCTCATCTTTCCGATTCTGGGTGCTTCCCTCTTCCTGACTGCTGAAGGCTCTGAATGGGCCTCTTGTGTAAAAGGAGAGACAATGGCCCTCCTTTAACGGGATTATTTACAATAGGGAGAGGAGCTTGAAAAAGAGGGAGCGGGAGCGACAGTTATAGCAAGAGGCCTGACTGTGGAGCCGTTCTTTTCTCGGGAGGAGTCTGGCACCCTCCGCACCTTTTCCTGGCCAGCGCCCAATCTCTCCGCGGCTTGGGGGGGCCCTTGGGTTCCTCACAGTTTCCGGGCGCCGGCTCCGCAGCGAGTCCTCCGGTTCGTTGTTACGTTCACAGCCCTGTCTTCTTCGATCTAGGGACACTGGGGCATCCTGTCCCATCGCCCGTGTCTTCAGATGATTTGTCTCCCCCGGGCGCACCTGCGCGGGGAACAGAGCGCTAGCGGTGGGAAAGGCAGAGGGCGCGCCGGACCGGGAAGGCGGGCTCGCTCAGGCTCCGCGCACTTTGGAGAACTGGGAAACCCTGGCGCCTCTGGGCCAGTGGGTTAAGAAAAGTTGCCTTCTCTCACCAGCCCCAGCCCCCCAGCCCCACAGTGGGGTTCACACTGCACAGGTGCAGGTGTATGTGGGGCAGCTTGAGTGGAGGGTGACCTCTCCATCAGCCTTTGTCTCCAGCTGACCTTAGCGGCCACGCGGTGCAGGGGCCGGGGGCAAGGCCCCCACCGCCACGCTGCGGTGGGGGTCTGAATCCTGGGTTTACCGTTTGTGAGCCCTGTGGCTCTGTCATCTTGGGCAAGATTTTTTTTTTAATTAGGCTATTTTTTAAATCATTTCATTTTTTTATTGAAGTATAGTTGATTTACGATGCTGTGTTAGCTTCAGGTGTACAGCAGAGATTCAGATCTCTCTCTCTCGCTATATATATATATTCTTTTTCAGATTCTTCTCCATTATAGGTTATCATAAGATACTGAATATAGTTCCTTGTGCTAAACAGCAGGTCCTTGTTGTTTGTCTATTTTATACACAGTGGTGTGTATCTGTTAATCCCCAGCTCCTAATTTATCTCTCCTTCCCTCCCTTGACAGGACACTGACCCTCTCCAGGCCTTGGGCTTCTTGTCTGTGAAGTGGTTCTGCAATAGTAGAATCTAATCAGAGGGCATTCTGAAGATGAGGTGAGAAAATTCATAGGAAGCATGTAAAAGAGTGTCCAGCGGAAAGACAGCTCTCCCTAAATGCTGGCTGTTACAGTTATGAACGGGAGCGTGCTGACGGCCCCTAGACCTTAGCAACAATGGGGAGTGCCCGGCGTGCGTCTAGTTTGCTAGCCTCATCCCTTCCGTACGTTGTGCTCTGATCCCAAGAATTCTCCCCATTGTTCTGAATAAAAACCTATAATGATAACAATGCCTGCCTTTTGTGGTGCATTCGCCATATTTCATGTCCTGTGTTGCGTACTTTGCACATATGATATCGTTCAGTCGTCCCCACATCTTTCTAAAATGGAGTCTTCTTTTAACCCCATTTCTTAGATGAAGAGCCTGATGCTCGCAGAGGCTCAGCAACTTGTCCATGGTCTAAAAGACAGCAAGTAATTCAGGGGGCGTTTGGGAAAACCCATTATCCTGGGACCCCACTACTGTCTCCACAACTGAAATCTGCTTCAATCTGCAAAACTCATTGCCCAATCATTTTTTTCCTTTGCCTTCTTTTCATCTTCTAAAAAATGAATAGCTTTTCCTGTCCCTGCTCACTCCTTCCTGGAAGCAGAGGTCCTGACATTTTGGAGACCTGCAAAGGCTGTACAAACAGTTTGGTACAACTGTCTTATTTACAAGGGAAATGGAAGTGGTAAACTTATAAATAAAAACATCCTGCCCTCAAGGGTACAAGTTAAAAAGAAAGCATAATGCCTTGCCTGAGCTCCTCCAAGGGGCAGGCCCATGGAGGACAAAAGGATTGATCACATCCTCTCAAATGCCACCCAGGCTGGTGAAGATGGGCTGGGCTCTGGGGGGCTGTCCCCGTGTCCTCAAAATTAAAGTGTTACCAGCCACAACCAGTTTTGTCTATTTTAAATTCTAGTTCAGTCCTGCAAACTGGCTAGTTTTTCAAGTAATACATTCTTCTTTTTTTTTTTTTTATTTTTAATGTAGATGGCTTTGCGAACAGACTGATTTTTCTTCTCATTCCTTTCCTGAACTATTGCTTCATCTGTCTCCTCTATATTTTATTTATTCAATTTTCTTCAAATTGCACCGTTTGTTACTTGGCCTCCGGGAGCATTGGCTATTAAAACTCCACTAATAATTTTAATTGACTTAAAATGATGTAACAACAGCACAGCTGCCAAGAAACACGGGGCCTCCAAAGAGGTGTTCCTGCAGGATGAAGGCATTAAACAAAGCAGGGTGCCAAAGGCTCTGAACCCCCAAATTGAGCAGAGTGTTATCAAAGAAGAGATGTTCTCATCAGGAAGCCCACGTGGGCCCCATTAGCATGCAACTTCTGCTTACAGTACAGCAGAAACTTCACGTTTCTGGAACAAATCCCTGAGGGTGGGGGTGGGGTGCCATGAGATATTATTAGTCACTGTATAAAAGCTTTTGCCATTCATTGAACAGGCCTTCAGCATATTTAAAATGTGATTAAAAGAACTATTCAGATACAATTTCTCAAGATGTATCTTTGTCATCACGTGAGATACACCTATACTTAACTGTACCTCTGACCAACCCTCATAAATAGCTTTAAAAAGGAAAAAGAAAAGAAAGCAAAGGTGGTTGGGTGGCATCTGTTTCAGAAAAGTAGCTGAAACACAGGCACCTGAGAACCAGTGGAAAAGACAATTGCTTTTCTTCTTTTTTTTTCAATTGAAGTGCAGTTACAATGTGTCAGTTTCTGGTGTACAGCACAGTGTCCCCATCATGCATACACAGACATATATTCGTTTTCATATTCTTTTGCATTAAAGTTTATTACAAGATATTAAACATAATTCTCTGTGCTCTACAGAAGAAACTATTTTTTTAAACCCATTTTTATATATAGTGGCTAACGTTTGTAAATCTCAGACTCCCAAGTTTAACCCTTCCCACCTGACAACTGCTTTTCAGGTGGTACTGGGTGGGTGTCCTACCCTCAATTTTCTCTTTAAAAACGGCTTCAGCTAGCTGTGTGTGTAGAAAGAGAGGATGCCTGAGAAGTCATTTTGTCAGTCACAGAACATGATGTAGTTTGAGGAACTACGAGGCAAGGCTTTGGGGGAAGCATGATGTTTCAGCATCAGCTCCCAGAGAGCGGAGGCTGGCGGAGTCATCGCAACACACTGGTGTTTGCAGCCCCAACATCATGGGAGCCATTTACTGTGCCTGAAGATCAGGCCCGAAAATGTACAGTCAGACAACGTGTTAGAAATCTGAGAGATTATTAAGTCCATCTCCTTTATTTTACAGTAGAAAACAACCCTAAGATACAGAAAAAAGTAGCTACTTACAGGCAGGGGCGGTCCTAGAACTCACGTCTCTCTGTGGTTCATCAGCCGGTTTTCCCTGCAGCATGACTGCTGTGCGTGGGAGTCCTGTGACAATCCCGCCCCCCCAGCACTATCCCCCCAACGTTATTTCAGCCAGGACTTAAGATCTGACCTCCTTTGGAAGCAGTTTTGCCTTCATGTGCAGTGCCATGTGAATGGAATAGTAAGAATTTAATTCAAAATACTCACGCCATTGCATATTACTCTAGTAACAAACTGGTACCTAATCAAAAGTTATCATGGGCTTCCCAGTAGCTAACTGACATCATAGAGCTGCAGTCCCCTGGGATTTAGGTTTCAGTCCTGAGTGTTACTATCTTCCAGTCACTTCCAGAACTCTCCCCCCTTCTCCTTCCTAACACTCCGCAGTACGTGGAGTGTACCTCTGTAAGATCATGCGTTATCTCCATCAGGACAGCAGCTGGAGTTATCAATTATGATAGCTCTAGCAACCAGCACCGTGCCTGGGTACCTAACAGGCATTAAATTAAAATCTGAGGGAGGATATAGGTCCAGTGGTAGAGCTCATGCTTAGCATACACAAGGTCCTGGGTTCAGTCCCCCTAGGACCTCCTCTAAAAATAAATAAGTAAGTCTAATTACCTCCCCAGTCAAAAAAAAATTTTTTTTTAATTTGAGAAACAAAAGAAAAATAAATGAATGGAGGGACAGAGTTTTAGATCTGGGACAGCAAAAGCGGCTGAATTGGGGGGCTTGCCCTGCGCTGCAGCAGCACCAGCTCCCCGCGGTGGCCGGGCTTCTCTGGAAGCTGGCGGTGGGGACACGCCGGAAATGGAGGAGCCCCTGAGGTCTCCCCCGTGGACTCCTGCGCCTGTGAACACAGTCTTCATTGGCTCAGGCTTGCTAGGGTCGGTCCTTCTCTTTCTCTCCGGTACTTAAGACTCACATTTCATCTTTTGGAGGTTTGTAACCACAGGTGTGACAGCCATGGATCCTCTGGGCAGGCTCGGCGCTCAAGGTTGGAAGTTTGGTTTCTCCTGAGTTAGATGATGGATTCTGCTCTTTCTTGTAGGATCTCCTTCATTAGACACCTCCCCACTGGGGCCCTTCCCAGGGTCTCGAGAATCCAGCTCTTGGTTACAGCCTTGGTAACAGCTGGCTGCTGCTGCATGACTTTGGGAAGGCGGCTCTGCCTCTGTGGTCTCCATCTTATTGTTTTAAAAATAGGGTATCTGAACGTGATCTGACGTTTCAGAGGCAGACACAGCTAATCCATCTTAGCATTCTTCATTGCTAAGCACAGATTTTATTTGGAAAAAAATATCTTCCCAGTGCAGTGTGACAGTTGGTAGTATTTGGCAATTCCATTACATAATTTCTGAATTTCTGTTAAATGAACATGGTAAAATACGACGTGCCCAGGTTCTGGCTTCTTGTATTTTTTCAGGTTGGCCTCTGGTCACAAGATCAGGTGACTGAAATTAGACTTCTTAACATAAAAACTGATTATATCTTGGTTTCCCATATCCAAAAATGAATCTATGATATATAGTTGCTCAAAATTATCTACCTCTTTATATGTTCATTAATTGAATATGGGAAAATCTGCTGTGCATTGTGTTCTCCCATTTGCTAGCTACATAAAAAAGCTGAATTAGACAAACACCTTGCCCCTGGGGAATTTTCAGTCTAGTAGGAGAAATAGAAGAAGTGATATGGATACTTAGAATATGAGGTGAGATGCGATCAAAGAAAACAATGAAACACAGATTACATGTTTGGGAGTTTAGGAAAAGAATATTTCTCATGGGTGTCAAGCATGAAAAAAAATTGGACAAGAAGAAATCTATCAGAAGCTCTTCCGGTTCTGCTGTCTTACGAACCGGCTTTCGCAAATGACGACCCAGAGTCCACTATTAGTCAAGGAGAGTGATTTGATGGTCTACACCGAGCCTCAGTATGTGCCATTGACCTCCCTCCTGTTTCCCATAAATCTAAAGGGACAAAGCTGTGTGAATGACCTATTGTACAAGGTTACTTGCTACAGCTGGAATTTTATGGGTGTTGGCACTGGATTACAGAGGCAGCCACACAGCTGAGACGCAGTGAAATGCGGTACCTTTGCCTTGGGCTCTACCAGAAACGCACTGATGGAGGTGGTGGGCATCGTTGTCGGGTCAGTGGGGGCTGGGTGTTTGTGCTCTTCCTGGAAATGTAAGGGTCGGTGCCAGCTTCAGTCTGATACTTCTCTAGCACATATGGAAACTTCTAGCACTGTGGTATTTAATCAACTTGGCACTAGCCTCATCCTTTCAAGGAAGACACACACACATGCAGAGAAATGAGATGTACTTCTTAATCAGCCCTTTGCACTTCATAGCAAAACCTTGGACCAGAAAGCACAATTCTCGATTTTCCAAGCTCCTGCAAAGTCATGACTTCTATTGTTAATTAGTTTTGTCTTTCCATTAGCTTTCTGTGCATCCCCCATCCCCCACCGCTAACTGACCCACATCTTTCAGACATTGCAGAAAACCTTGGTCTAGGATTATTGATCAATCCACATTGTAAAATATCTGGCAGACCTCACAAACATTGCCAATATTGTGCCAGAGCGAAGTCTGTTATTTTGACTTGCGCTGTCTTAACCACCTGGAAAGTTTCAGCTACTGAGGTGTTTCAAAGGGGCCCCAGAAGAGCGCCATTAACAGGGTGATGAATGGTTGCACTAAACTGAAGGTTGCATAGGTGTAATTTTAAATTGCTGTCTGTGTGTAAGGAGCACAGTCAGACTTAACTAGGTTTCTAGCAAGCTGCTTCTCTTTCCATTTTCTTTTTTAAAAAGTGGAAAATCACCATGTTAGCAATGATTTTGAATGTATTATGCATACAATTTCTCAAAATATAGTATCAATCTGTTCCCTTTAAAGTAAAAACTTTTTTTTGCCAATTAAGCTCCCTGTATTAGGGATGGATATCGCATCCGATTTTTATGTCTATAAAAGTCACTCCCCTAAAATAGCTACAAATGACATCATATTATAAGTATGGACGCATCTAAATAGACACAAAAAAAAGAGACGGACAATTATAAAAACCCATGGACGGAGAGCAGCTTTTGTCAGAGACAGTGGAGAGTTCTCTCTGGTGCACCTGGCGCCTGCTTTCTGCACCTGCAGCCCACAGATTGAGCGAGAAAAATGCAAATGAACACGAGGAGGAGTGATGGGCGTGGCAGAAAAAGGAGTGTAAAAAATGCCCGATTTCATGCCTGCCCTCTAAATAACTCTAGCTTCAGTTTCTTTTCTTAACATATTTGACCATAGTGCCATTTCTAGAAAAGCACATATAATTGGACCTGAACTAATAAAATGAGTGTGTATAAAAGGAAGAGGCCAGTGTATTTGTTTGTAGCCCCTTGTCACTTTTTTTTTTACCACTGTCCCACTTCCCTACTGTTTTTCTTCTTTTCCCTTTGTCACGATTTAATTCTACTCAATTCAGTAAGTACTTACTGAGTGTGTACTATGTTCCAAGCACTGGACTTGACAATAATATCTGAGAAATTTATAGGAGAATGCCCATGCCTCCAAAAGCCTCATAGCTGGAGGTGGGGACGGCATTCACCTCACTGTTATTAACTGTAGTTAAAAACGCCACCTAATAACCTGACCCAGAAAGGGTTGGAAAATGGGAGGTGGGGTTGGCGGTTAGGCTAAGTCTTTCCAAATGAACAGCTATATGACACGTGTTCAGGGAGGAAAGGTACTTAGCTGGAGGAATATATAGAGAAGGGAGAAAAATTGAGGTTTCTAAGGGAAGTAGACATAGTCCTTTGAGGCTGTAAAGTAGATTTTAAGGCAACAGTCACCAGATAATGAGCAGGACGGTGAATATGAGATCCAAAAAATGAATAGAAAAAAATAATTTTAAAAAGGGGTGAATGCTCCCTTTCCTGTCTTCTCTCTTTAAGACCTCCGTCTTCAGTTTTCTAAAGACTACATTGAATTAGAAAAAAGGGACAGAAGAATATTTTGTTTCATTTTGTATTGTTTTGTATCACGTATCGTAACAGAAACAAAGAAAGCCACAGCTGCTAGGAAGCTCTCTTGCGAAGTCTGGCAGCAACAGGGGTCCACAGGCCAACAGATCAGAGGTGGGAAGGTGAATAAGAGACCAGACTTTCCCTCTTAGATTACATCTCACGTGGATAGTCATGGGTCACATTGACAGTTGAATGAAGTATATATAAGCCTGTCATAATTTTGAAGGCTATTTAAATCATTTCTTATTATATCCAATTAGGAAAACTTGCCAAAAATTTCACTCTTTAGTCCAATCATTCTCCTGATGTCAGATCTGGTACATTAAGCATCACTGGTTTCTCAGGCTCTGTTTTTTTTTTTTTTTTTTTTTTCCCCTCTCTTTGCATCTTCCTAAATTTCAGAGTGATTTTATTTGTTGTTTTGTTTTTGTTTTCGTTCTGCAAAATAGAGCAGGTGTAGTTCCCTCACATACACTTGGCTCAAACTCAAGAGTCAATCAGCCACACGGTTCTGGGTGTTCCCGAGCTGAGCTCAGGGACCTCTCCCAAGAGCCTGATCAGGCACGCTCTCTCCCTGTCAATGCTTCCCTGCTCTTCCTTCTTGCAGTTTCAGGCATCTTTATTTTAGTAATTTTTTGTTTTTGTTAATCCAGCAAATGGGTTTCCTCTTATCAGCAGGCAGTTTAGTTGGTGACTGCCTTCTTAGGTTACCGTGATTCTGGAGATACGTATGTTATATTCAGGTTAGTTTGATATTTATGACTGTAAAACACAGGACAGTTCGTTGATTAACTGTTCATGACAGAGTGAGAGCTTTTCCTAACCTGTCGAGGTGGCCCAAGTCTGCTTATCTCCTTTGCTATGCACAGAGTAATTTTATCAATAGTATATACCTAATATTAGCCCATTAAGTATCTGGTAACAAACTGATTAAGTATCTGGTAACAAAAACTGTGGTTTTTAAGATCGTGTTCCAAATGAACAAGTCAATGAGTTTACAGAGAGAAGCATGGCTCTTTCCACAACCAGAAACAAGAATAAAGGCAGGATTATGTAGAACAGAACAAAAATAAAATAAACCCCCTGACTTCACATAACTTTAAGATCTTTTTAGAGAAAGAGGGAAAAAATAGAGCGGATATCCTGTGGAACCTTCATGCCTATCAATTCTGGGAGGTAAAAGGCAGAGGCCAATCTCAAACTATGAAAAACATTTTGACTTGGAGTTGCAATGACTTAGTTTAAGTAAACAGATAGCGCCAGTAGTCTGTTGGCTCAGCAACCAATATGGAAGTCAGTCCTAATAAATTATTTCCTATGGTCTTTCTAATCTTACACAGAGTAACTCTTCATTGTCTAACTAGGTTTTTTTTTTAAAGGCTCTAAATAGCTATCAATTAACTTTCTATTTCCTGTTATAAAATGTGAACATTATGATAGGCCTGAGTCAGACATGGACTCCAGGGGGAAAGTCACTTTGGTCACATGTCCCCCTTTACATGGGGCATAAATGTAGCCTTTATACGTTACGAATCATAACTACAATGGGACCAATCATATTCTGATACCAAGTTAAACTGAGGAGTTAGAAGAGGTCTTTTGATTTTAAGTCTTTGGAAATCTGGACAGAACCCAGACATTACCCAGGAGATGTGTGGTTTTAGCAGAACCGAGTGTGTGGAAAGGGACTTCTGTGCCTGTGAGCCCTGGCTGTTGTTTCATACGTTGCTCTTGGAAATATTGAAGTTGCTTTTGCATTATTTTTCCTAATGATGAAAAACAGCTGAAATGAATGAATGCTGTGAATTTAAATAGCATCCTGCCATCAGTCACAAATATCTCAATAGTCAAGAAGCCTTTAGCCATTAACATATAAAATGATCAACAAACTGCTCAAGCTACATTTTTTTTTTCCCCACTGGACAAGTCTTATCAATTTGAGGTTGGCTTCTATGGTGCGCCTTGTCGATCCGTTGCATTTGGCTGCAAGATATGCCGACATACTTTGTTTTGAATAACTGCTTTTTTTTTTTTTTTTAACAAAGTGATCTATTTGGGAAGGAGGTGGCCAGAGGGGGAAGTGAGGAAATAGAGTTAACCTAATTACAATATAATGTTTTTTTCTTTTCAGTCATTTATATAGGATGTCTTGAAATGCCTCTTTTTGTAAATGTCCAAATGTAAGGAAAATGATGTAGTCTTTTCCTTTATGGGGACAAAGTAAATGGAGAAGGCTAATTGATTTCCACTGAAATGATTTGGGCTAATTCTCATTTTCTGATGTTTGAAGGCACAGTCTCCCAATTCACACATCAATGGTGAAAGTTAAGATTATTTTGGTCAGACTATCTAAGTTTGATGAAGAAGGCTGGATCTTAGGGGCCCTCCCAGGAAACACAGAGACTAATGTTTCCCTGAGCTTTGACCCATGTGAGGTGTTGTGTCTGCAATTCCCTTCCTCCATCTGACACTTAGGGAAGAACATCTCTGCCCCACTCAGCATCAGCTCAGAAGTCACTTCCTCCATGAAGCCCTCCCAGATATGTTGAGCTTTTCTACTGTTGGCTTCCCAGAGTCCCTGTGGCATTGTCTCTAAGATTGTGCTCATCGGGTACAATTTGCATGTCTTTCTCCAAGGCTATCCCCTTCTCTGACCAAAAAAGAAGAAGAAAATTTTGACTATGGTTTTCCCAATATGGAGAGCAGATCTTATTCTTGATTATAATACATAGATTTAGTGCCTAGTCCTGGGCATGTGTAGACAAAAATGCTGAGAGTCTCCTAAAAGGATAAGAATCATTCCTCCCCAAAGTCGAGGGGACAGAAAAGTTCCAGGCAGGTGTTAGTAATTCTAGTTCTTTGATTACAGACATATATGATCATGCCTGATAATTTAAGGAATGTTTTAACCAGGGGGTGCCGGTTGACTGAAATGCCTGTTAGAAATGCAGGTTCTGATTCATCGGGTCTTAGGTGGAGCTCAGGTACCAAAATTTTTAAACAGCTGCTCCAGCTAATTCTGATGCTGGTGCCTGCAGACTTGGACTCGGAAGAGACACTGCTGTAGGTGCTGAGTTCACTCTCTTTGGAGCCAGTTTTCACATATGTTTCTATGGAAGTCCGTGTGATTTTGTTTTTTGTTTTTTGTTTTTTTTCCCCTTCTGCACTTAGACTGTAACATCAGAACAAATGCACGGCCTTTGACTTTCCTACCAAGTCCATTTGCACTGAATTCAGTGCTCGGTCCTCAGGGTACATCACGACAGGCAGAGGCAAAACCTCATTTCTGTTCCCAGTTTATACCAGTTTGGGAAAAGGGGTGGAATCTGATGTGGAGAGCAGACCACAGAGGGCTTCCCTTTCCTCAAGTGCTGTGTGATTACTTCCGGTTTTCAGCATCTGCACGTACCGACGGGGCACAAAGCAGCAAGTCCTTGGGGGTCAACAGACCCTTGTGTCTGTCTTCACCAAATACCCCTGCCTCAGTCAGCTCCCGGGGCTGTTGATTCAATATCAACCCACTGGGACCCAGCTCCCACTGCCCTGCTTACGCTGTCAACGGCTCTGTCTGCCTCTAGGAATGAGCCTAAACCCTGAACTTGACATACAGGCTCCTCATGAGCTGCCTCCTGTCTTCCTTTCCAGCCTCGTCTAGATCGTCTACCTCAGACACACGACTGGTGGGGCTTCTTGGAGTCTCCCTAATATTGTAACAGGCTCTTTCATAGTTTTCAAGTGCATGTCACCTATGGCCTAGAAGGCCTCACACCTTTGACCTTCCGTTAATGACAACTCAGTCTTCAGTTATGGCCGCCAACGGGACGCCTGGAGGGACAAAGCCAACTAGCCTTATGCGTTTAATTTCTTTATTTTCAGACTATCATTAAAAAAAAAAAAAAGCTAACACTATCTAACCTCCAGTATATTATCCCATTTAATTGTCTTAACAATTAATCGTTTAACAAGCCTATAAGGCAGTGTCCCATTTTACAGTTGCACGAACAGAGGGAGGTAAAGGAGCTTACCTGGATACATACCACTAAGAATTGGAAGAGTTAGGATTCAGAGTGATATAGCCCACGTCTAGCTCCATGCTCATAGCCTGACACCATAACTAAATGACCCTTTACTTGTGTGTCTTCTCCGCTAGACTAGGAATCCCTTGAACTCAGGAGCCACGTCTCAGTTTTCCCTGGATTCTACTTTGCTAGTAAGCTGCCTGGTCTACCGTAGATGTTCAGTGAGTATGTAGATAGTTAAGTCCTTCATTGTGTGCCTGTGGCTTGACAAGGATTGCAGGCACAATGGAAGCCACAGCAAAGATCAAATGGAACCGACCAACCAGAACCCATTAAGACCACCCAGTTAGAGCCTACGGGGGCCACGTAAAGACTTTGAGTTCTACATTAAGCTTAAAAATTAGTAAAATGCAATACAATGCAACAGTGATTGATTTGCATCTGATTTCTAGAGCCAGAGCTGTGAGTTTGGGATGGTTTGTTCTTTCAGTCTCCTGTAACTACTTCTGGACTTCTCTGTGCCCAGGGACATTAGTTCCACCTCATGTGGCGTGGGGCAATGACGGTGATCAAAGTGCCAAGGGGGCTTTGTGCTTCGAGGCCTCTGACTATCTCTCCTTCCTGTCAATGTCCCCACATGGCACGGGCCAGCCCAAGTGTAGAATGATTAGGTCTCTGATCTTTCAGCACGTGTCTAATCTCGAAGGTGTCTTGTGAGCTGTCCAAGTACTTGACCAATTTCAACCTTACCCAAGCACATACTCCATGCTTTTGGGTCAGAGAGACCTGGGTTTAAATTGCAGCTTTGTTATTTACCATAAATGCCTTTGGATAATACGTCTGGCTGCTCTAAGCCATACTTCCCTCCTCTCTAAAATGGATTTGGGATTAACAGATACACATGGCTATATATAAAATAGGTAAACAACAAGGACCAAATGTAGAGCACAGGGAACTATATTCAGTTTCTTGTAATAACATACAATGGAAAAGAATCGGAAAAGAAAATATATACACGTACGTATATGTATAACTGAATCACTTTGCCACACACCAGAAACTAACATCGCAAATCAACTACACTTCAATAAAAAATAAAATAAAAAAAAACCCACCTAATAGGGCCATTATGAAGATTAAATGACAAAATGTGTATCGAGCATTACTGTCACATACTTAACTAACCTGGGCCCAGAAAAAAATTCAGGGTGTCTGATCTCAGAGTCTGAACTCAGAGCCATTAGCTTCCCAACAACACGCTCATCTTGCTCAGTTTTCTTCCTTCCTTAACTCTTCCACTCATTCAGTCTCTGTCCTTGCACTGCTGAAATTCTTGAAATTAGAGCCTGTCCTCACTGCTTTACGCTGTGAGCCGTTTTTTCATCCCACCATCCAATGGAGTCTGCCTTCGGTCACCACCATGCCGTGGCCATTACACTCTCGATGGTGAATCATGATCGTTGACTGTGTTGACTAGCAACTACTCTGCTCATATGCAGTGTTCAGACTTTGACTTATTTCTTGCTTATGTAACAGTGATGGGTGGTTTGGAGTTAGCGGGGTGGCTCTACTCCTGGCATTTGTGTAGAAACCCAAGCTGTTGTGTGCTTTCTTTGATCACCCAAGGCTTTCACTGGGGTCATCTCCTTTGGGTCAGCCAGGGAGCCGGGGAGGGGTTCTGTGGACCAGTGGCCCACATCACTTCCACTCCACATCCCACTGTTAGAACACATAGACTAACTGTGAGACCAGAAAGGAGAGGAGAATGTGGACTTTTCTGAGCAGCCAGAAACTCTTTGCCACACCTATGGAAGAAAGTCAAAACTATCATTAACTTGAAATTTCTCCAACATCAAGGCAATGCACCTTTCTGATCCTTTCTTGAGCCATTTCTGTACTTGCCCCCCTATCCTGTCTCTAGCACACTGTCCATTCTATCTCAAGGCTCAAAACACTTTTCTCTCACACCAAAACCCTTGAAGGCAAAGCACAATAGTACTTCTCTCACTAAGCCTCCTCTCAGCAAACATTTTCTACTTTTAATCATCTAAAGTCAAATCATGGAAGGTTAGCACAGGAAGAGGCCCCAACAGTGCTTGCCCCACGTTTTCTTTGTTTGAAGAAAAAAATTGGTCCTAAAGAGACAAAGGAATTGCCCAGGGCTGAACAAAGACTAGAAACCAAGTCTGTCGGATTCCATTCCTGGCTGTATCCCCGTGGTATCTCCCGGTGCCCTATGGGGCAAATCTTATTCATAAATATTTTTCAGAACTTCTCCAATTAACCCCAAATGTACTAGTAAAAACAATAATATTTTAGGACCTTAAAAATAATGGGGATTAAAATCTTCCTTGTGTAGACAGACAGATTAAAAACATTTTCCCCAGTTCAGCATCATGATCTTTTAAGTTTCAAAAATCACTTAGTTTTTCCTAATGACAACTCGGATTTCAGCGAGAATGAATCTCTCTCCATCTATCTATCTATATTTTAACTCTTGGCAATTAAGTCTAGTGATAATTGTTTTTGTGCATTAGTCATAATCACTTTTTAAGCAGCAAAGCCTATTACTGTTACAGAGTGAGTTTCAGATGCCCCGCAGATTTGAGTAATTTGGGGTAATGCAGCTGTGTGTGTAAAAAAAAAGATTTTACAACGCCTATAAAATGTTGCCTCATGACGTGCTCGGCAGTGAATCTGTGGCACCATATAGCAAGTTCATTGCTTCTCGTTAGAGACCCGATACCATTTACATTGTGCAATTTTTAAACAAGAGCCACCCTCGGAGATCGGGAGGGCCTGCGCATTGCGTTCGGGCGACCTGGAGCAGGTAGAAGGGTCTTAGATGTCTTCCTGGGAACAGATATAAAAACAAGAAGCAAACAAACAGAAAACGGGACCCAGGAGGGAACTGCATTTGATCTGCTCTGGTCTTAGTGGCTTCTCTCATCTTCCCCCAGAAGGTGGGAAGATCTGACGAGCAGCAAATAATGTGTCTGAAAGTATGGTTTCCCCTGAAAATCAATGAGGAGAATAAGAAAACCACCATGAACTGCAGAGTATTTCTTTTTGTTATTTAGAATCATCTCTCTTGGTTTCAATGACCCTTTGTGTTGCTGTTATTGTAGGAAGAGAACAGATAGAATTATTAAATCTATCATTTATTCATTCAGACCATTCATACATACTTACTTAGTCCCAGTATGTGCCAGGCAAATGGATAGAAGAGATGGTTGTGAGAAAGTAGGGTGACATTTTTTGAATGGTCTCTACGAAATCACAGTGTTATGGCTTGAAACCCTGGCTTCTTGGCCCAAAGCCGAGGTCCTCCCGGTCATTTTTCACTTGGGTGTTTTAGCACCTCCTTAGACTCAATTCACTCAAATCTAAACTCATCATTCTTGTCTAAACCAGCTTTGATCCTTGACTAAAGGAAATGATGTATCTTCTAACAGCAAAGCACCCGGCAAGGGTTTGCTTTTCATTAGAATTATTCTCTGCGTTGGTCATTATCTAAGACACACAGAACAGAAGATTTGGGATTCATAGCCTTCCAGTCCCCAAGTTCAGCCAAATAGCACAGCCCACGCGCATCCTTTCTAGAAGGCTGTCCTCACCGCTCGGGGTCTGCTGCCTCAGTCTGTCTCTCCTCTGATCCACTCTTTGTCACTGCGTTGTCCCTGCTTCCCAAGTACGGCCGTGTCAGTCGAACTAGGTCATGGAATCTTGAAATTCAGAGCCTGTATCTTAAGCATCTTTTCTCACCTCTGATGATGACTGGGCACGAGTGTGGCTCTGAAACATGAGTTCCAACCCAGGTCCTGATGCAAACCAACTCTGCAACCCAGTGAAAACCAAACAGCTTTCAAACTGGAGTTTCCTCTTCTGTAATGCTAGTGGGAAAAGAAAGCTGAACTCACAGAGATGTAATGAGAATCTATTCAAAAGTCATTTATAAATGTAGAGCCCAGGCCATACAAATCCTTTGTATTACTCTCTACACTTCCTGGCTCAGCACGTTACATGTTAGTAGATTAATTGATTTATCGATGTTAAGTGAGTCTCCTAAATGTACTAAGACCATGGAACATTTAGTGCCAATTGTTTGCTTATACATTTTGAGGATAAACCCTTGAAACTAGTCCTTTTGCTTCCCAAACAATATGTTCCCTGGGTGGAAACGCAAGATCCAGAGCATCCTTAATCCTGACTCAGCTTTCCTCGCGTGTTTCATGGCGGGACAACTTGTCCACAAGGTCTATCTTCTCTCTCTCTCTCTCTCTCTCTCTCTCTCTCTCTCAGTGCGTCTTCTGTCTCCTGACCCTGGGCTCTGTCAGGAAAATAAGCTGCCTGTCAAGGAGGAGAGCAGAGTGAGAGGACAGGGAGCCAAGACCTCAGCATTGATTATTCTTTCCAATTGTATCGTTTGTGTTACATTTGTAGAGACATGAGAGAGACAACATTGAACGTCAAAGAATGACAGAGCCTTACATGAAGCTACTTTTAAAAACTGATGATGATGAAGATGGAGGTGGTTTCCATGGCCTCTAGATGGGGAAAGATTTTTATTTTTGACAAGGGTTTGCCCTGAACCTCTCATAACCCAGGGGAGGCAGACAGGTAGCCCCTAAATGTTTGACTCACTCCAAAGCCCAACCTGACCACAGGTGCAGGTGCAGAGTTTTACTCTGGCCATTGCAGGTCACCTTAACTGTTTGTTTTTTCTCCGAAAGACAAGGCAGTAAGTATGATTTTTATTGTGAATGTTGGGTATTTCTCACGGTTAGAGTGTTCTTCAAGCCTCACCTAAGCGAATGACATTAAAACCTCAGCTGACACACTTGTTTTTTCAAGTTCTGAAAGTTTGTAAAAGAATTTCCCAGCCAAAGTGTTTACCTTTCTTGTGAGTAATTTTTATTTAATCTTTTAAAGAAGTAGGCCAGTCTTGTAATATAGTGATTTCGTTTTACAGATAATTAAAAGGGAAAAGCCTCCTTCTGCCCAAATGATCTATGTAAACCAATAAAAGTCACTTTGGGGCTGAGATAATTATCTGGATAATTATCTCAATCCTTTTAACTCTGCTGTTCTGGGCTTATAGTAGGCACTTAGTGGAAACTTGTTGATTGATTTGCTTTTGACTATGAAGCCTTGACCCAATAATTCTTTTTTTCCCTATATTTGAATGGAAGTCTTTTTCTTTTCATTGAGGTGTATTTGACAATTAAACGTTTTATATATTTAAGGTGTACGAGTTGATGATTGGCTACACATATACACTGTGAAGTCATCACCACAGTCAAGCTAATTAACATGCTCATCACCTCAGACAGTCACCATTTGTGTACGTTTGTGTGTGTTAAGAGCTACCCTTCTAGGAAATTTCAAGTATACACAAAAGTACTGTTAACTGTTAGAGCTCTAGAGCTGAATCATTTTGTAAAACTGAAACTTTGTACCCCTCGACTGATACTTCTCCCTCTCCCCCTCCCCTCAGATGCTGGTAACCACCATTCCACCCTCTGCTTCTATGAACTTGACTATTTTAGGTTCCACATATAAGTCAGATCATGCAATATTTATATTTCTGTGTCTGGCTTGTTTCACTTAGCATAATGTCCTCCAAGTTCATTCATGTTGTTGTAAATGGCAGGATTTATTTCTTCTTTAGGACTGAATATTATTCCACCATATGTATGTACATGTGAGTGTGTGTATATATATGTGTGTGTGTGTGTTTGTGTGTATATGATCTATGTATATATTCCACTACATATATACTGGGTTTTATTGCTCTAGTCATTTACCCAGCCCAAAAGGATGTGTGGAGACACCATACTTGCTTTGGTAACAACTTCTGCTGTCCTATATGCCAGTGGATTAAAAGTTCTGTCTTATATCTAACCCCAAGCCAGACTCAACATTGTGACCATTCTCTGACTGGTACATTTAAGTTTTGACGTCTTCCCCCCAGGTTTTAAGTGCTCTGCTTGCTGAGTATTGATAGCTGATAAACAACATTTTCATGAGCCTAGCAAGTTCCATGTATCCTATGCCCTTTTTCAGCCAATTCTCAACTCTTCAGGGGCTACCATATTTTAATTTCTATCACCATAGGGTGTTTTGCCTGTTCCCCTATTCCATATAGATGGGCTATTACAGAATTGACACCTTACTTCTGAATTAAAATTTACAAAGCACTTTTACTTTCATTACTCCATTAGATCCTTATAGCCACAGAGTACAGTACAGGTCCCCAGATTTTAAAAAAAAATTTTTTTATAGATGGGACACCAAAACTCAAAGGATTTTCATGACTTGCTTAATGACACCCAGAAGAAGGCTTCCGAAGCAGAATTGAAGCTGGGTGTTCTGATTCTGGTTTCAGGACTCCTCCTGTTGAAGTCTAGTGGGTCCTGGAAAGTTTTCTGGACTCTTTATCTTAACAACAGCAGTGATAGTAAACAGAAGGACCTGAGCCTGAATGCCAGCACCACCATTCTTTATGTGCATGATTTTCAGCAAGTTATTCAATTCATTTCAGGCTCAGTCACTTCACCTATAAAGTAAGGGCAGTAAGAGCCTCATTCCGGGACCTGACACTCCTGTTTGTACTCCAAGACTTAACATTTCTCCATGATTCCTGTAGGGGACCCTGTGAAATCTCAATACCAGCTGGCAGAGTCAGAAGCTAACCACTGGGCTGTTACACCCTTGGCTTAAGTCTTGGTTTAAGTCTTTCTGGTCACTTTACCTCCACTTTTCTCCTGCTGAAAAATCACAAACTCCTTGAAAGCGGCGTCCATTTCTTCCTCACCACTCTTTCTCACGAGTTTAGCACCCTGTCTTGCCCAGAAGTGCTGTGAGCTCTAAGTTCCCAGAACCTGTTACTAGTAACCAAACAGAAAGACAGCCAAAGCTCCTTTGGAGGAAAAAGAGAAAAAAAAGAAAAAACTGGCCTCTACCTCTTTTTGTCATCACTTAGATTTGCCTGAATGCGTCTTACCAGATGGGACTGGACATCAATGGTTCATATTATTTTTATGGTCATACTAGAAATGTCACATCACACCGTAAATCTCAAGTCATCAGATCCACGTAGGAGCAGCGGGTCCCCCGCCCTGCTGGAGCCAGGTGCCTGCCTGGCTGGGGAAGGGCCGCTTTGCCCGGTGCGCACACCCTCAGTTTGCATCTCCAGCTCCCTGGCGCTGCCTCGGGCCGGCTGCCTATTGTTCATCGCGGGGCTGCGGAGGGATTAAGGGAAACAGTAGTGTCTGCTAATGCTGTCAACACCTTGGCAATATCTGCCTTTCTTCAATTACTTTTGTTTACAAATTACTCCTAATTTTGTTCTTAAAAGCTAGTTAAGAACAAATGCTGCTAGGATTGATGGGACGCTAACTGCATGATTAAGTAATTACGTTTTTAAAGCTTGCCTTACACTGGGACTAATGATATGTCACCCAGTCGCGGAAACTCCAGATAATGAACGAGAAATGTTTCCATGTACTTAGTTGCTTTTAAACCGCCCTTCATGCCGGTGCTGGGCGTGGGGTCGTGGGCCAGAGAAAAGGGGCGACAGGCAGCTCGGCCTCCTTTGTGTAGAGCCGCAAGCTCCCTCCCAGGGCTCTTTTCTACTCTCAACGGCGCCTTGTTTTTGGTAGGGCTGATTGCTCAGTGGTTTCACTGATGAAAATACTATCGTTTTGTTGGATAAAGAGCAGAATGAATTTCACTAGCTGGGGACCGTCCTTTCCCTGCAGGGCCCAGATTGGGAGCAGGTCTTCTGGGTAGGTAAGAGAACAGAATCCGGGTCAGAGCTGCAGGGGTGCCCCCCCCGCCCCCTCCTCCGACTGGGGGCTTTCATGATGCGATATCGGCCAGTTGGGTGTTGGGTGAGCAGGGCCCCAGGGACGGGATAAATGGGAAATGAAGTCCCTTCACGACTGCACCAGGGGATTCTTGGTCATTCCTGGGGGCGCCCGGCCTCTAGACCCCTGACAAGCATCTGCTCTCTTTGGCCTGCTGTCCTGCGGTTGGAGTCAGAACTCATTTTGCAGTGAGGGGTAATGTTTCCTCAGCTATAACACGGGTTTCCCAATTGCCCAGATACTTTCTTTTCTAGGTAAGGAGAGGGGGGAAAATTGTATCTGTGTATGTGTGCATAATATATCTGCATTTTAATCTCTTTTGTATGTAATTGTGTGTGTAAACTACATATGCACAGGTATTCACAGATCATTTATATTGATGTGTTATTTAATATATGTCCATATACAGTTATATATAACACATGCATATAAAAAGCATAATGCAATAAATATTCAATATGTTGCTAAAATTACATGCATGCACTGGTTACTACAATGTATGTCTACACATCACACGAATGCGTCAGTGTATCATAGCTATATACGTACCCTACACCCACAGAGACATCTGTGTGCACATTGCATATCTACGTGCACAGTCTCAAAAAATATATAATTCAGCACTAATGTTAGAAAATGCATCAGTTAAATGGGTGTGTGCTCGTGTGATAAGTCACCGTGCATTGGCTTGCCCTGAAAGGTGAGTGGAAATCAGTTCTAACTTTAAATCCGGGCTCACACTGGCCAGTTACTTCACCTTCTTACCATTTTTCTCAAATTCCTTTACTCTAAAGTGTGAATTATAAATGCTAACCTTGAGGGGTTGCTGTGAGGAGTCAATGAGATTAGTGGACTTCATCCAACGGTCTTGCGCGTAGTAGGTACTCAATACGTGTTAATTTCATTTCCAGAGGACTTCAGTTTCTTTTACTCGAACACTGACTCTCAGTGACCCCGAAGAGAAGCCACAGACTAGGCAGTGTTCTCTACTGGTGGAATTCACTCTAGTCATCTCTGACTGCCGGGTAGTAATGACTGTAATAAACGGAGGAGATTTCCGTTTAAATAAGTGGGTGATTTTAGCTGACTCTGGAAATGTAAATGGACCCTAATTAACGAATGCCTTAATCGTTCTTCCTTTCTCTTCTTTATAGACACATTTCCTGCCTAAGGGTGAATGCATTCAGGGTACGTACATCCAGATATGAATCCACATATGCATATACATTTTCAAGGTACCAGCTTTAATGGAGAGGAACTAAGGATATTCATTAATTAGGGCTACAAAGAATCTCTTCAAGGACTTCTATTTGCATCAGAATCAAGTCTATGTTTCTTAGTCCATCATTCAAGGCTTTCTGACTCTGACTTCAACTACGTTTCATGAGATATTCCATTTTTCCTGAGAAGCTAACCCTCTCTCTTCTGAATTTCCAGAGGACTCATCCCCTGTACTGATCATTTGACATTTTACGGCTCTATTTAAATGGTTTTTTTTGCTTTCTTCTCAGAGATAGGAAACTAGCTGTTGAATTTAGCTGATGAAGAATTTTCTTATTACTCAAAAATAGATGTGATTTTTAATATCATTTTTTTCTGGCCTATGATAGAAAAAATTAAATACATGGCACAATGTAGAAAATTAAAATGAACTATTCTTCCATTACAGAGAGAGCCCTTGAGGACACCACAAGATATGTTGGTTAACGTCCATCCAAGATTTTCCATGTTTGAAAAACAAAACAGATCCGGCTCAGGTTACTTATATACAAATGCCATGTAGGGTTTTTGAAATTTAGGGTACTGTTGTGTGTGCGTGTATATATTTTATATTCTGGGTTATCATTAATACTTTGTGCATGCTTTTACAATTTTGTGAAATATTATTTGAAATGATTTGTGGTAACTATATAATAATCTTATAGGAAAGAGTACGATCGTTAGTTTATTCCATCTGTTCATTTCGATTGTTATCACATTTTTATTCCTCTCACCAGTCATGATGAGCTAAATCTCTTTAAACCCAAAGCTTTGTTTTCAACTCTGATTCTACCCTGAGATTAGATTCTAAGTTGAATCTAAAGTTTTAAGAGTCTTCACACATACAAACTGTTTTCCAAAATACTTCTGCCCATTTGCACCGCCTCCAGCAATAGCGAGCACCTCTCTCACAGCCGCCTCAACATTTTGGAGAGCCTTCTTTATTAAAAAACATTTTGGGCAGCATAACTCATCATCAGTTTCATCTCTCTATTTACTATCAATGTAGAATATTTTCAAGTTGTAAACTTTTCCAGTCAGGAGGAGAAATCTGCGATTAGCCTATATTCGTTTATTTAAAATTAGCTGTTTAAAAATGCATCAATTACAAACAATTAGATAAATAAATAGACAGCTAGGTAGATGGATAAGTGAAAATCAGCTATTCCTCAGCTTGTCTGGTACTTGGACTCTTTTTCTTTATTCTGGGAAAGTCAAACTTTTCTAAAATAGATGGGTTTTCTTGCACGTGGTGAGTGATTTCACTGCGCAGATTCTAACGCTGGGGAGGCGGATTGTTACTCAAGGGTGTTTACACGTGGTCTGTGGTCTCCTTTTGCTAGATGAAGTAGGGAGCTCCCACTGTCCTTCCTAGGATGGTGGATGTGAGGGTTCGTGGCTTTCCACTCCTGGCCCCTGCAGGTTAGATATCAGAGTCCCTCCAAGAGGGACCACAGCCCCTGATGGGGTTGAAAACAGAGGAGTCAAGGAGGAAGCAGACACCTCTGAGCCCCTGAGTCAGCGGGATCAAATCCAGGCCACGTTACTGGTGGGACAGCCCAGTTCTCTGATGTAAGAGAATGTGGGGAGTGGGGAAAAGCACGGAGGGGAGTGATTGTGGGCTTGGCAACATGTTACCGTTTCTTATCTGCTTAGCTGGGTTACTTTGTTTTATCGGCTTGGGCATGAATTGGTGACTAAGATTTCCCAATTCATCCTACCCATGTTATAGTTGAGGTTAATTCTTACATAAAAGGGGTATGATGAAAAATTTGTGACTTCACCTTCTTTCCCGTTTTCATGGGTGGATAAAAATGAATTTGGTACATACTTCTAATCGCAATCACGGGGGGTCTATATTAAGAAAATAACTTTCATACTTAGGAAAACTTTTATATTTGGAAAAATAACATCTCAATGGCAATCATATTTCTCAATCCAAACTGTTATTCCTCACAGCCAATAAATGAAATAGGTGTCCTTCGTAGTAATAATAGCCTCCTTCACTATTTAGTTTTTTTTTTAATTAAAAAGTATAAAGCAGAAATTATGATTTGTTGATGTTTAGTGGATGGGCAAAAAATAATTTTTGAGTTATAATTTTGCTTTCAATTTCTAACACATTAATACCTAATTTTACTCTCATGTCCCAGGAACAATTACTACTGGGCAAGTTACTTAAGGTGGAAAATTACTTAAGGAGTCATTCATAGTGATGCAATTTGAAATCCTTTAATCCACCCGCACCCTGTGCACGTGTATTTTCTCCCCTGGCCTGTAAGGCCACATGGAAGGAAGATGCAAAGGTTAGTTTTCATTCATATTCCAGAATGTTCAGAGCTACTTCAAGATAGCTACCTACATTGTATTCCATGGGACTCCCTAAGCAATGAAAAGTCTGTCCATCTGTCTATCTATCTGTTTATTTACGTATCTAAAATCTAGCATATCTATCTAATCTACTTATTTGTATTTCTAACCTGTTTTCCCATCTCTGCATTATTTTCAGTCTCCATTAAAGATAGTATTTGAAACATAAAGAACTCTAGGAAAAGATACAGGTTGACAGCATTTTGCTTTGAAAAAATGACATCTCTTGGATCCTTTTGGGGAGACCGGTTTCCATGGGGGGACTCAATCCCAAAAGAGAGGCAGAGTAGTGGAAGAGAAAAGGACCAACTCACTCTGGGTCTTTGTCAAAGTCTGCACCCCCCACCCCACCCGTCCCCACACCCAAGACGGAAATATGTATGTGCCAAAGGGAAAGAATGTGGAAACGATGATCTCAGCTGAAATGAAGCTTAGAAAGTACCTGCCTTACGAACACCTGGGGGTCTGCATCACCTCCCCATACGGGGAGCAGCAGCCCATCTGTGCGGTTGAGTAAACAGCTCTCAGGTCCCTTTTCCTCTCAGCTCTTCAAAGCTCAGACTGGGCTGGGGTCAAGGTGACCCTCGTTTGCTTGGATCTCCTGATGAATCTTCTGGCTCAAAGAAAGGGCACAGGAGACAACAAAGGCGGTGAAAGGCATGTTCCCAGAACCAAGAGACTTGTCGGATGAGTCAAGCTGATTCTTTTAACCTTGCTTAGCTTCAGGTGCCAACAGTTAGAAATATAATAATAAGGTAATAGAATAGGAAAGGATGTGAGCTCCTTGGGCAACATGGATTTATAGTGTTATTATGACGCAATTTATACCCATTTTCCAGGGCATTATTTTTTCTTGGTTTTCAGCCCTCTGATGCCGTGGTTCTCAAACACCAGCAGTATCAGAATCACCCAGGGGAGCATTTAAGGCATATCGATGGCACCCCCAGGGTTAATTAGGTCAGAAGCCTCCACCCTGGGGCATATGTTCAGGGAACTACTGAGAAGCCAGGGATAAAGATCACAGTTCTAACGCACAACATGCCAGTGGTTTGGTAGCTGATTAAACTGGGGCGGAGGTGGCCCGGGAGGGAGTGGCTTTTCCTGACACATGACTCCCAGTGAGCCCTGGCTCTTAACACAAAGGACATCTCTGAACTGAAATCAAGTCAAGTCAGTGCGAGTCCCCTGTCACTTCTCTGGCCATGATAAGTGACATTTCTGTGCCTGGTGCTTCAGTCCCAAAGATGTCACTATTCTCATGTCATCACTCTGTGCCGTGTTGTGTAGATCACTCCTGTCAGCTCCCATTCATCTGGAAGGGTCAGGCCTCCACTCACAACCTGAGGCCCTCCTTGTGCTTCTGCCGAGCTCTGTCACACAGCGGCTGTCACCAGGCCCCGCACACGCTGGCTTCACCCGCTGCCACTGCAGACCATGCATTATCAGTGGATTGTTCGGATTTCAACTCATCAGCCACACTGCCCAACACTAGAATGGAAAATAAATGGCAAAGTAAATCCCTCAGGGGAATAAGAGACGGTTGGACTTTTGGCCAAGTCACCCAGAGGTGATTTATAAGCCTTTCTGGGCTCTGCCAAATCCCCTCCAAGGCATAAAGCATATAAACACAGGGCTGGTAGAGAATCTTTAAGGTCGTCTTGCAGAAATGTTCAGAAAATCTCTTGGTTGTTTACTTTCCCAGGTAGGTAGAAAAAATGGAATGTGGGAAAGAGTCCAAGGGTTGGAAGAGACGCCATGCCTGGAGGCAGGCACCCTGGCATCCTTTTCTCAGTCTCATTTCCCTCCACTGGGGCTGGGAGGAGCACAAGGTGCCCAAGAAGGTGAGCAGTGACTGTGTTGGTTTCCGACCCGATCACCTGTGTTTTCACAGTGCCTGTGGGACTTGATGTAAAGTGGGAGTTGGAAGGTAGTGTGGATGCTTACAAATTATAAGGGTGCCATGTAGTGTCTTAAACTGTTTGGAAAAGGACTCATCTTGCATGAAATTTCCTGGGGAAGATTCAGACTCTCTTAAAAAAGATGTCAAGTGCTGCCTGTCATAACCAGCCCCCCACATCACCCATCCTTACAGCTCAGGGAAAGGCAGCAGCAGACGGCCCGCTCCACACTGCTCCCTCCTGAATCACTCAAAGGTCAGTTTATCCTTGACATCAAATCCCAGAGTTGAACAATACTCTGTTATCAGGGAAGCAAGGGTGGGGAACTCCCAAGGTTTACAGAAGGCAGAGGCTCACCATGGGAGTGACAGTAACAGTTTACAGCACCTGAGATATTGGAGAATAAAACAATTTTCTGTCTACTTTTTCAGTTTAATATTGTCAGAACTGCTGATTCAATAGGCAAATCCCACGAAGTCCACCGAATCCCCAGTGACACAGCTATACGTGTATACTCCTGAGAGAATGTCTGGAGTCCATGTGGATTATCTGTTCATCTGCCTGATTCTTGGCAAATTGATTAAGAAAGTAAAAGCCACAAAGGTAATATACTAACACAGCAAAATGTACTTGGAATGGAAAGTTGGAAATTTTATTGTGTGTTTCCTTACTAATTTCTGTCTGGGAAAACGTCTTGAAAATGACTATGAAAGAAAATGCGAATTTGTGATTGTATATGTAATATATTCTCTCCACTCATTTCTTGTTTTCTGGAAAAACACACCTAGGATGTTGTGATCTCTAGAAGAATATATTTACCATCTCAAAGCAGGCAGCCTAGTAACAGCCTAGATTCAAAGAGTAGGTACATAACAAACACGTATTTGCTGCTAAGGAAGCAGTGAAGTCTTCAAAGAATGGACCAATGTCTTGTTAGTTAATTTAATAATCACATACATTAAAATTCCCATTTTATGAATGCTTTCTTCTTTCTCAGCTGGGCAACCACTTGGGATGGGTCCATGGTCCAATGCACTGTTCACAAAAACATGACGACTCACTGTGACACACACACAAATTCCATTTCCTTCTTTTGTGGTGGGGGGGTGTCTATTAAATTGAAATTTTAAGTAGCTGTAACAATAGAAAGCTGGAAATGTAGAGGCTAATGATTTAAAACTTACAAACACCGAGACTCCAACACACTTGGTTGGAGTGTATACAGCCGGCACAAACAGGGTTTCTTGACAGAGAGAGCTGACACCTCCAGGCAGTCCTTCTTGCTCTCTGGGCATATGCAGGCTCCTCACCCGTCACACGATGTTCAGAGACACTTCAACAAGTGTCTAGCCAGGGGCCAAGGAGCTCCAAGAGCAAATACTTGAGTCCCGTCTGCTACTGGAGTTCAAGTGCAAGCACCATGCCAGCCCCTCTAATGGGGGAGGGAGGGCTCGACTGAATGCAGACTGAAGTGAGGAAAGAGAATAATTAAAAGAAAAATCTCCACTCTTGCAGCATGTGTCTACAGGGTGGGTTAGACTCAGCAGGAGAGCCAGAGTGGGGACAGGCAGGTGATTCAGGAGATACACAGTGAGGGGCTACTTCTGACCGTCCCCACCCAGCCCCCTCCCTAGGAAGTGTGTGCCCTGCAGATGGTGTCATAGAACAGCCTGAAAGGACTGGTTCCCAGGGACCCCAGCGCGCCTGCTGCGGCTGTCTGTCCTGAAAGAATTGTGCACTGGAAGAGGGCACTTTTTTCCCTTTCATCCAAAGAAAATGCGAGTGGTGGAGACCTGAAGGCACCCAAAAGATGGCAGGGAACTCCTTACAGTGACAGCAGAGAAACGAAGAGAAAGAAAGAGCAATGTGGCAAGCTCATTGAGAAGCATCAGAGTCCTAGTTAGGGCCCAGCCACTGGATGGGCAGAAGAAGTGGATATTGAAGCCTCAGACTTACTCACAAAACAGACAGACTCACAGGCGTGGAAAACAAACTTCTGGCTACTGGGCGGGAAAGGAGGGTGGAGGGATAAATTGGGAGTTTGGGATTTGTAGATACGAACTACTATATATAAAATTAACAACAAGATCCTCCTGTACAGCACAGGGAACTATATTCAATATCTTGTAATGGCCTATAATGAATAAGAATAGGAAAAGGAATATATATATGTGTGTGTGTGTGTGCGTATAATGGAATCACTCTGCTGTACACCAGAAACTAACACAACATTGTAAATCAACTATACCTCAATTTAAACATTTTTTTTTTTAAAAAGAAAGAAATTCATGGCAAGACGGCTGCAGTGAAAGTCTACGACCGTGGCACTGACGCTGTACCAGGCCTCTCTTTACCACTCCCTTTCCCTTTATTGCCAAGAGATTGAGGACAAGAGGTTTTGGAGAAAACTGCTGAGGTTCTATTATGTGGTTGATGGAAATGCTGATCAGCACACCTGTGGACAGACCATGAAAATGACTTTCCCTTGGAGTTTAGGGGGTGGGACCTAGAAAACACTTGGCTTAAACTGTTGGCAAGAGGAACTTCTACAGCTGGAACAAAAACACCTGCCATGTTTGATGAGCAGCTGATTTCCTAGTGTCCCTTATACTCAATGTTCCTTGAGAAAATAATGCGCAAGAGTGATGTCCCCAGATGAGAGTCTCTAGACGGAGAAGAGCAGAGGGTCGCTATCTCCGCGGTCACCAGCATGGCGCCATGCCTACAAGAGTGCTCAATAAAGTTCTGTTGAAGGAGTGAATAAATGAATAGCGTGGATGAATGAAGGAATGAATGAGTAAGTAGTCCACCAGCCTATACTTAGAGTCAAGATCCCTAGAGTTACAGATGAAAATACGTAATGTTTAGTGCACAACTTTATGATACTATTCACCATGCACAGCACAGATTGGGGAATGCCTCTGATTAATTTCAAAATTATACAGGTGTTTATGAATGGCGCTCCCAGGAGTTACAGAGAATTTGTCCTGAATGCGTTATTAAGGAGCTGCTTCTGGGCACCAGCCAGTGCTGATACATGTAAATGTATTCAGGCTGCGGTATATGTGTCTTGACTTCTGATGTAGGTCTCACACTTCTACAGTACAATGTACCATTATCTTTCTAGGATACCAAGGGAGGTTTTAAAAAAAGCCTCCTTCTGCGCAAACAAATTGGTAGAAACCTTGTAGAAACAGTGTTCCATTTCTCCATCTCTAACCCACCATGCTCTATCACCATCGTCAGCCTGTGACTGGAAGAAACCAGGAGCAAAATTTTCCTGTATTCACCTTCCCTAAAGCAAACTACGCTTAGCAAAGTAACTGACTAGTCTCAAAAGCAGACAAAGTCTGTTTGGTACAGCCATTATGGAAAACAGTATGGAGATTCCTCATTAAACTAAAAATAGACTTACCATATGATCCAGCAATCCCATTCCAAGGCATATATCCAGAGGGAACTCTAATTTGAAAAGATACATGCACTCCAATGTTCACAGCAGCATTACATACAGTAGCCAAGGCATGGAAATAATCTAAATGTCCATCAACAGGTGACTGGATAAAGAAGTTGTGGTATATAAACAATGGAATACTACTCAGCCATGAAAAAGAATGAAATAATGCCATTTGCAGCAACATGGATGGACCCGAAGATTGTCATTCTAAGTGAAGTAAGCCAGAAAGAGAAAGAAAAATACCATATGATATCACTCATATGTGGAATCTAAAAAAAGACAAATGAACTTATTTGCAAAACAGAAATAGACTCACAGACATAGAGAACAAACTTATGGTTACCAGGGAGGAGAGGAGGTGGAAAAGGATAAATTGGGAGTTCAAGATTTGCAGATACTAACTACTATAGATACAATAAATAAACAAGTTCATACTGTATATATTCAATATCTTGTAATAACTTTTAATGAAAAATACGAAAATGAATATATGTATGTCTATGTATGACTGAAACATTATGCTGTACACAGAAATTGACACAACATTGTAAACTGACTATACTTCAGTAAAAAATGGAAATAGAAGATGTTAAAAAACAAAAAAGTCTGAAGAAGACTGTATGACAGTTTATTTCCAGTGACTCATAATCGTCGCAGCTTGGAAGATTCTGTCAGTGCTTCGACTAGAATTCTTCTAAGCTAGTTTACTTTTAACTTTTCTGCCTTGGGTACTATCTTCCTTCCTCCAGTTTGTGGGTAAAGCCACTGTCTCCGTCTGCATTTTACAGTTCACACTGAGAATCAGATACATATATCAACAAAGTAGCTCTACAGATGGTTCTGGGACCAAGAGGCAACCCCAAGATGTATCCTTCTCCTGGGATTTGCGGTCTCGTTGGAAAGGCAAGTCTATCTTTCAGGCCAGAGAGCCTCAAGCGACATGGTCTTCAGAAGACAAATGGAGGCTGGAACGGTTGAGGAAGGCTTCATGCAAGAGCAGCACCTTGGAGAGTGAAGAGGAGATTCTGACCGGGCTAAGAAGACCAACGAAAGTGATCAGGGTGAGAGTCAGGGGATGGCAGTGCAGTGCCTGCGGAAAGATAAAGACCGGAAATAAGCTTGCTTTTATCAGAACGTTTCCATCCACCCAAAAGCAAACTCCTTCTCCCAGCTGCTTTGCTAAAGATGGCCAGACTGCCTCCTTCTGCTTAAACTCTCCAATTACAGCAAGTTCCACCCAGGATGAGAGGAGGCAGCGGGTACCCCCCTCTCAGAGTGGGACCAGGTGCCAAAGAAACCAGAGTCAAAGAGGAGCTTTTCACCTTGAGCCTCTTTGGTTTTCCTCCATACTCTCACCACTCGCACCACCCGCTCCGGGAAACACCGAGTCCTCACGTTTTCTGCATCTTAACAGTCATTCCAGGTTCTCTAAGCATTTGCTCTCTAACCTGTACGGGACTGCATCAGCTTGAAAAAGAAGGAAAAAAAAAAAAGCAAAAGCAAAAAGATCCCTTCTTTTAAAATCCGGTTGCTCAGCGTGGTGCACAAGTTAAGGCTTTTCTCCTCCTGCGCTTATCTTTTTGCATTCGTCTCCTCTCTTCTGCAAGAAGCGCGCGCTGGAAATTTCAGAGCGCGTGCACGCGCGCACATCCACGTATCCGCGCGCGAGCACCGAAATTTGGATTCTGCCCTTCCTAATTACAAATCACCACCTGTGGTAAAATTATTGAAAAACAGATGAGCTTTTCATTCCGGCAATAGCCTTAAAACAAGCAGCAGTTCCAACTGCCAGTGTGATGTATAGACAGCACAGAGGGCAGATGAGGGATTAATTAGGTCTGTCCTTGTACATTGCCAGGGGAGCACTTCTGTAGAGGTGATTGAAAACTAGAAAGAGTGGCATTAGTCTTCATTGTTGGTTAAAGGCAACAAAAATCAAGATGCAATTGAGTTGACAAAGCTTCAAGGTATGTGGCTGAGTCGTTTGGAGGTGTCAAAACGATCAAACTATAATTAATTAGCTAAAGTGCTATATTTAATCCCTCAGCTGTAATGAAGAATTCTGCATCCAGACAGCAAAGGAGGAACCATCGGTTTCTGATTATGTGTTAGGCTGGGGTGGGGGTGGGGCGTTGGTGGGGGGGAATGTGAGTTTTTCTCAGACTGTAATGATCACCGCCCCCTGCTTTTAATCTTACTGTCACTTTTCCTTTCTCTTATAGAACCAGGGTGCTGTTCTCTGCATTTCTATGAGAGGAGCAGTTCCAGGCAGACAACCCTCCCTCCAGTCTGCCAAGTCTTTTTAAGGACGTCCATCTCTGGGGTTCTTTGACTTCTGACCACTTGCAGATTCCTTGTATAATTTTCCACCCAACAGTGGGTCTATCTTAGAGCATTAGGGAATGTAGCTGTGGGCCATAAAATCACAAATAATTCTTAATTATAATCAGGCAGCATTAACTGAATGCCTACTATATGTGGTTGCGCAGCTTCCTTCTCTCAAAAAAAAAAAAAAAATTTACCCAGGCGACAGGCACAGGATGTAAAATATTGCCTATAACAATAATGATTTCATTTTGTTTCCTGTAGTCTCTACATTTTTGGCCCATATTATTATTTTATAAATTAGTTTCTGAGCCCCACAGGAGGAGAACATGAGTCTGGGTTGTTCTCTTTGCTTGGGGTTTAACTTAAGCCCCTAAAGTTTCCTTCATGAGGATCACGATTCAATCAGCTCCACGTGAGGGCAGACCGGACATGTAGTCAAATTCAGCCTTTTAATAAACTGGCTGTCCATTGGCAGATTTCCTGCCTACTCTGGTGTAGACTTTGTGTGTATTAGCCATACATCAGCACTGGTGACCAGTTTGAAAATTTAGAAAATGATTTCTTTTCTTTACCATAAATTAATACTCCAAAGACTTAGGAAAAGCACTAACCTTTGATAAAATAAAAGAAATGGAATTGAGGATGAAATAATCAGTAGTATTTGAAAAAGCCATTCTTCTGAGATTTTTCCACCTGCCAGGTCATTACAATATGCAGAAAACCCCACAGAATGGGGATCATCTCAAGTGTCTAATATAGATTTCATGGAAAAGTAATGTCCCTCTTTTTTTAAGCATCTCTATTGAAACTGTTGTTTCAGTAAGTTATTTATATTTATTTGAATTCATATTTAAAATATAAATCACTATTAAAAAGGAAGGAATTTTATCTTGTAGATAATTACACCTGGGACAAATACTGACTCACATACATTCATGAGTTAATTAAATAGTTTAGATTTTTTTTTCTCTATAAATATCTTCTCGTCTAGAGTAATAACATAAAGCAGTGTAACCAGAAAGGAGTCCCCTCTTTCCTCCCTCTCATTTATGCATTTTGTACCTGAAAGGAGGAAATTTTCTGTTGGAGGAGAGAGATCACCAGATAAAGGTAGAGACTCTGTTCTTATTGTCCAAGAAAGAAGTGTTTCTCATTGAGAATGTTTCCAAAGAGAAGGCCCTGGGAAGTTAAACACACAGCAATCTTCTCCTTCCTACCCAGTTCCTCCCCATCCTACACACTAGTCCCTGAGGTTTTTTAAGCGTGTGATCTGCCTCTCACCAAATTATCTATTTTATCTATTTTCTCATATTTGCACTTGAACTGTTCACGTCCGTGTAGTAATTATCTGTCTTCAGTATGAAGTCCCTTGGGGACAGGGATAGTGCTCATAAAACCTGTCAACTGACAGATGTCACACAGCAAGCAAAAGTGATAACTAAGATGTGAATGCAGGGCAGTGTTTTGAGATCATTCTGCCTACCATGCATCCTCTTCAGTGGTTTCCTTTGGTCATGTGACAAAAACAAGCCCAGGGCCACAGGTAACCTCATGCATTTAATGGTGATCACGGGGGTGAGGGCTCCTTAAACAATGAATGCAATCAACGTACCAGCACCTACTTTAACAAAGTTGACAGGTAGTAGTGAAGAGAATGCATACATCCGAACCTCACTTGACTTACCTTCATTCCACATCTATGATCTGCGAAAATAATGCACCAGACACTGCACTGCTACTTAAACAAATAACTGTTGTTGTTAATAACATCTTACACTTAAACGCCGCTTTATATTTTCCAAGGGCTTTCGTAGACCATCACATTTGATCCTCAAAGCATCCCTGTAAGATAATTGATATGACTTTGTTTTACAGATGACTCTAAACGAACCCGTACCATTTCTCTAGCTGCTGTATCAACGAGGGACACGTGGCTCATCTTCTGTTCACCTCTATTGAAAGGAAGTTTGGGAATAAACATTCTGCCTCGTTTAAATCCCAAGTGCGACTTCCTTTTATAGTGGTGGTTAAAATTATCATTAGAGGTGAAACGCATTTTGTGAATTCTTGAGATGTTTACAATGTGTGTTTTGCTGCTCTTTTATTTGGAAAGATGAGTCTGGCTGTGGACTATAACTTGTATGCGGCTGAAAATACCAATAGAGGCATCTCTTCTCTGCCCAGGGAGAGCGCTAACCATCCCTTCATAGGCTCAAAGGAGTGCCTTTGCTTCAGAGTAGGACCTTGATCCATTCTTTATCAGTGAACAGCAAAATGCGTACACTAGCACTGGTGATGTTTGGAGCTGGGGAGGAGGGTGGGAAATTTTCTAGATTCCTGGTAGGGAACTAGGAAAAGACGTTGGAGATGGATGACTGATTAGTTAGCTCCAAATTCCAGAAAAGCTCCTCCAGGAGGAAAGTCTTACTTTAGGACCAGCAGGTTGTCTTTAATAAATGCTAAGATGGTGAACACACTTCATTCTCTTGTAAGGAGTAAATGACTGGCAAATAAGGAGGAGGGAGGGGTGCTTACAAGGATCTTTCAACAAATGGGTAGAAAATATTACAGTCTAGCTCATCTTCCTTGTCTTCTTCATCACCTTTTCCTACCATCCTATTTCCGGTTACCTTTCCCCAGACCACCAGCACAGGCAAAGTTGGGGAGCCGAAAGGCATGAATTCCCAGATATATTATTCCTGAGTGGTATCTGAGTCTGGTTCTTAAGAAAAGAAATTGAGATGGAGAACAACTGTGAGGGTGCTATTTCGGTGCACGGCACACAAGCAGAAAAAAACATGTCAGTAACATCTTTCCGGAGCTGACATGTAACAGCATTCAGCTGAAGAGGTTTGGGCAAACTGCCCCAGCGTCTGACAAAGGTACCTGGCCAGCAAGGATCTTTGCAAGACCCCGGTTACGTATGGTCCGGAACAAAGCCTGCATCTGGCAAGTGCTGAGTGCCAGGCAGCCAGGCAGCCCTCGGTCCAGTTTAACCAGTTTTAGCACCATCCTGCTCCGATGGGTGGTGTGGTTCAGTTCCTTATCTTTTCTTCCGCCGAGTCATGGAGGCGATTGTGTAATAATTTTCTTTGCGTGTTTGCAGCACATTTCTGTTCTGATCTTGACATATTCATCCCTATTAACGTTTAAGTGCCAGTCAATCTTAAGAGAACACTGTATCTATTTATTGTCTTAGACGTCTTTGGCTGTGAGGCCAACATCCTTTACTGATTTCCTCCTCCGCAGCCCCAGCTCCGCTCTGCCATGTCTCTGAGTTACTACTTCAGTCACTGCTGTTCCTTTGTGACTGAATTTCTGCTAACCAACACCCCCCACCTTGTTTTCTGGATTTTTCTTGGAAATTGTGATCTGATTTTTTTTTTTTTTTCTTGAAATCAACACCTGGGTTGTCTGTTGCTGTGTGTCCCATCTGGGAGGCATCAAATATCAGCAGACACAGAATCTCAAAAACTGTCAAATAAAAACAAACACCAATTCTCTCGTTCTTGTTTCCAAATCCTAAGGTACCGAGAAAGCCCAACATACATATTGACAGCTCTCCACAGGGCTTGGTGAGACAAGAGAGACAGGAGCAACTATAGATAACTGGAAAGTTGGGTGAACGCATCCCAAACTGCAGCCCCTCTGCATTCGGGGAAAATGCCAACTACTTACCTTTCATTGGTGCTTTCTTCCCAGATGCCTTGAAGAGGAGGGTGGGGCCTCTGGATCTCTGGTCATCAGCCCGGCTGACTTTGTCACCCCTGGGGACTTTTGACAATGTCAGGAGACATTTTGGTTGTCACAACTGGGAATACTCTGTTGGTATCCAGTGAACAGAGACCAAGGGTTTTGCTCAACATCCTAAGATGCACAGAACAGATTCTACAACAAAGAATTCCCCTTCTCAAAATGTCAATAGTGCTGAGTTTGAAACATCCAGCTCCTGATCTATGTGTATGAAAGTAAGAATTTAGGTAGTCAAGAGAGAACTTCATTTATCTTCCATACGATTTTCTGTTTTATCCATGAAATGTCAATTAATGTCATTAATAAGTCATTGTAGTTAGCGGTTTGGGTGCTGTGCTCGGGTGAAATAGGAAATGGGCTGGAGGTGAACAAACATGCCAGAGTCCAGAAAAGATCTAAAACCATGAGTTATAAAACCTTCGTCCATCATCCACTCAAAGTTGATCCCCACCCCTCGTAGTCTCTCATCAAAAAAAATAAATAAATAAATAAAATAAATAAAAAATGCAGTTTCGTAAATACCTTGAGTTTCTTTCTTTCTCCTAACTAAAGTTTTTCTCAAGCATCTTCTTTTTTTTCTTTTCTTTTTTTTTTTTTATCTTTTTCCCCTATCAGGCTTTGCAGTCCCTCAAATTAAGGAAACATCTTCACTTTATTCCAGCAGTGAGGTTGTCATGATAAGCAGCTGTCACTTGTAGTTCACTTTTTCTGATTATACAGATCTGAAAAAAAAGATAAGTTCAAATTTCAGGAAACCCTGGAGCGAGTGGCTAATTGTTAATAAAATGTCTACCGTTTATTGGATATCAGCTGTGTTCCAGGCACTGTGCTGGGTTCTTTATTTATCCTCTTCAATCCACACTACACTTGGAGGTAGAGATTATCTCTCTTTGTCATGGGTGAGGGACCTGGGGCTCAGGAAGGGGAAGGAAGTCCCCTGCAGAAGGACACACAGCTGGGAGGAGCAGAGATCAATCTCAGATCTTGCCTTGGCGACCCGCAAACCACATCAGAGGTCTCAGGTGTGCCTTGGCTAGGGCGAGGAGAGGTGGTGACCCTGGCCCCATGAGGGAGGAAAAAGTTGTTTGCTTACTAGAGCTCGGAGCTCTCCGTACAGGGATCAGAGACACAGAGCTGGTAGGAGCTTCTGAGATCTTTTTCCTGAACCCTTCCTATTGCAGATGAGGCCGTCAGGTCCAGAAATACGATGAGTATGACTCCCTAACCCCAGAGTCTTCCTATCTGTGTCACCGTGAAGGTCAGAAGCCTCTCTCCCTGTCCACACCCGGGCAGGAACTTCGGCTGACATCCCTGCTTTGCATTTCAGGGAAGTAGAGCCTTGTCTCTGGAATTCCCTCGCTCCCTGCTGAGACAAAGCCTGGGTTTACTTCCCTCGAGGACACAATACCAAGCAGTCGGTTTTGTACCAAGAGCCCGCACTTTGCAGCCTGGTCTTTTTCCTTCCTTCCTCTCAACTTGGGCTGCTTAAAACTAAACGCTAAACCCTAATACCCACGTGTTAGGATTCATTGTGATGTTTATTTTGGTACCTTTGCCTGAGGACCCGATGTGTGTTTTTACAAACCTAACAAACAATTTTGCCTAGAACACCAGACACTCTTCAGCCCCCTTTAGCCACGGTTGGATTTGAACCACTGACCTCGAGGTGAGAGGCCACTCATCACGTTACCGATGCCCCAGGCCACGGAGTTCACTCGCTGGCTGTTTCTTTAATGTAATTGCCAACAGCAAGATCAGGAGTGGGAATTCTCCCCAGTCTGTAGATCCTAAGGTCTCAGAAATTCAGCCTTGGAGAGCTTTTTTCTTTTTTGCCTTGGAGTTTGGACCTATTAACTAGCTGCACTGCTAGAGAAACCGCGGACAGATAAAGGATGGCTTGCATCCTGCACTGTTCTCCCAGAGAAGAAGAAGTGGGCTATCGGGGTATAACCATCTGATTTCCCGTCAGGCTGGCGGATGGCTCAAATCGCCAATGCCCGCGTTAAAGGAAATATTCGAGAACATTAATGATTTGCCGGTACCAAGAGATGCGATGAACAGTTTAAATATACTGCCCCTCGATGGGAGGAAATGTATTTCTATTAAGGGACCAGAATTGTGCTACGCTTGTTGGAATTTTTGCTTGTGCACAGGAATTTAGCTCCAGGTCTATGTCTGTCACTAGAATTGACGACTGCCTATGGCTCTGCACAATTGAAACGTAGATCTTAAATTTCACATCATTATCCAAATAAAATATATCTGCCAAGGGGGACTGGTATTACACAGTTAGAGCACTGTGATACCAGTTGTCTGATTAACATATTGAGAGGAATGTAAGAATTTCTCACCTATTTTCCAGAGGGAGGCTGGCTGGGGAGCTCCTGTTAAATGGCTAATTGATCAGCTTCCCTGTGCTAGGTACAGAGATGCCCGGCATCACGACCGGCTTGGGGATGCAGGGTTTCCTGTGATGTGCAGCATCTGTAATGCAGGGGAAAAAATGGACGGGGAGAAAACCAGACATTCCTCAGTCCCGTCTTCTACAAGGGAAAGATGGGAAACCATTAGCCCCCAGTTTCCTGGTCCCTTACTCTTGGGCCCCGGATGTACTCAGCATTTCTTAGAAGGAAATCGCACACCAGAACTTCCTCTTCTGAAAGCCTTTTCTTAGGATCTCACACCTTGGTAATTCTGACTTTGCAGTATTCCTGAAAAATGTCATAGAATACAAAAATGCATCTCTAATTTAAGAAAACAAAACAAAAACAAAATAATCAGAGGGAGTCGTTTTTACTCTGAAAGATACGTTGGTGGTCATTATCATGTGTCTCAACTTTCTTCTCTGTGTTAATTAGATCTCTCGTTTTCTGACTCAGTGCTCAATTCTAAACTATGATGGGCAGAGTTTAGTATCCATGACTATACCTGGTAGGTTTAGATCTCAGTGATGCAGAGAATCACAGGTATGTTTAGGTTTTCAACTGGCATATCCTTAGTGATCAGTGTTGATACAGTTTCCTTATCGTTCCAGATGAGAAAACTGGTATCCAGGAGTTGAATGACTTTTCGCCTAATGAGCTAATGCTATTTATAATGAGCTGGAAAATAGCTGTTTTAATAATTATCCCCACGGCATCCGAAATTCATCCTGCCTTAGGTTAGCCTTGAAGAGGGTTTTCAGAAGTATCCTCTCATGGGAATTTTCATCAGTTTATAATCCCTTCTTATACTTACTGGCGTATTTATGACCTGTCACTCAAGCTAAGCCAATGTCCTTACAGCGGCGGTCAGTGTCGCGCTCCCCACTTCCTTTTTACCGGTGTAATGTGGTTTAAATCTTGATAATTTCACGTGGTAGGTGTTCCAATGGTTGAAAAATGTTAGACTGCAAATCCCAATTCAGCCTTTTTGCTAAATTACTGTGAGACCAGAGCAACTCATTCCACCTCCTTTTCCCATTGCTTCTTGACCAGAGGTGGAATTTTTCACGTGGTGCTCCAAGTTGTGCTAAGTGAAAATGAGCAAATGCTTCCATCATGACTTTAAAGAAAAAGCAAACAGAAATAAAGGACGTTTCAGGTCAGTCTAGCCCTTCTGAGCGTCACTCTCCTAACGTGAAAAAAATGAAAAGAACAAAATCATTATTGCAGGTTCATTTTCAGGATTAGATGAGAAATATGTCAAAGAAAAGCACTTGGCATTTTGATTGACATCTGAGATACTTTAGTATTCTCCCTGCCTTAGCAATCACTTCTCTTCCTAGATTTCAATGCATAGTTGACCCTAGAAAATTTCAGGGTTTGGGGCACCAACCCCGAACACCGTTGAAAATCCACGTATAACTCTACAGTTGGCCTTTTAGTTTTGCATCTAATCAGTCAACCACGGACCCAATCAACCATGTGGTTGGATCCAACCAACCACAGATCATGTAGGACTGTGGTAGTCCTGGGTGACAAGTGTAAGTGGTTCCATGCAGGTCAGCGCAGTTCAAACCTGTGTTGTTCAAGGGTCAACCGAAATGCATTGTCAATCCCTTTACATATGGCACTTTTCATAGTCTATCTTGTATTACAATTAGGGGCTAATCCATTCAAATCCTAATCAGACTGTAAATTCTTAAGGAGTCTAGAATTCTACGTCATATACATTTGTTTCCTTACAGAGGCAATCATGACAGTTTATTCATATGCATGTTCAGTATAGTCTTTCCTTACCAGTGAATGAAAGACAGATTCAAGTTAATTGAATAATAGTCCTTCTAGGTAGTAATATTACAGATGAAGAATTAACCCAATGGTTCTCCTTTGGATTAGACTAACTGCAACATGTGTAGACTTTTTTTTTATATTAGTATCAAAAATGGATAGGGCGTTTTTCTCCACACTGTGCCTCGTAGGCCATGGGGTAGGCAGAGGGTTAGCAAATTACAGTCCATGGACAGGTTGCCATCTGTTTTTATAAATAAAGTTTTATTAGAAACAACCACATCCATGTGGTTGCATATTGTCTGTGCGCCCTTTTGCACTACAGTGGCAGAGTTGAGCAATTCAGTCAGACATTATTTCACCTACAAAGCCTAAAATACTTATGATTTGGTCCTTTGCTAAAAAACTTTGCTACCCCTGGTATAGACTAGACCTGACTATAGACAGACGATACAGCAGTATCTTAGAGTTTCTTGCTACCACGAGGGAAAGGACATAACAAAAGAAAAGTGAAGAAGTCACAGTTTAGCTTTTTATTTTCTTGTGGCTCATTCAGATGAGGTTAGAGTAATGTTTATCAATTGTTTATCACCTTTAAAGGTGACTGTACAATCAAATTATATATATATACATACATATACTGAAATTTATTGTTCGACATTCCAGTTTTTCTTTATAGCCAGCAAAGCTATGAGGTGGAAGGCATATCTTGATTTCTTGGACTCCACAAATCACCTTACGTAGGTGTCTATATCTGTGTCCCTTTCCGCCAACTGTTCCACGATTATATTATTGCCCCGCATCTGTAGGCACGTGGTGAAATCAGACGGAACTGAGAGTGTGGATTGCTTTCCCTTGCCATAAGGCAGTCCTGGATTCCAGGAGCCACGTCCCGGTCGTTGATAGTCACAAGGCTCTGTGGAAGGAGTTTGTGAGCTGGGCTTTGTTTACTCTCAGAGCTCACCGAGTGCCTTGTTTGTTATCGCTCTCACCAGGGAATTGTGTATTTCCCTGGAGAAAGGTTGGAAGGGTGGGGGCTATCACAAGTTAAGAGAAAACAGAGAAAGGGAGATAAGAAAGAAAAATCTAATCCCTTGGGCATTTTATTTACTTTGCTTTAAAAAACAAAATTTCCCCTGGCCTTTACTGAGATTCATCAGTATTTTTTGAAATCCTGAAGCGCGTTACCCTGTTTGGGACCCAAAGAATTTTATAGTACATATAACTTCCCTGTGGGTCTTAAATTTAGTCTGATCAGTATTCATCATTTCCCCAAAGAACAAACAAAAACACAGTCCCACTGGGAAGACAGAGAATCTCAAGCCTGATTCGGACGCCTTTTGTTCTTTACCAGTTTCCTTCCCTTGAATCCATAACCCAGGTCTGTCAAAGTCAAATAAATAGCAGGTGACATGAAACAATAAAACATCAGCCATTTGAAACTTCTGAAGGGAAAGGAAAGTAGTGGGATTGAGGACAATATCAAATGATTTTCCAGACAGCCTTAAAAATACGTATTTAAAAAAAATATGCCATCAGGAGGGAAGAGAAAGAAAGAGCAAGAATGAATAAGGGAAGCAAGCAGACCAATCAAGGGTTTGGAATAGCTATAGGGTCACCAACTGAACCTCAGCTTCGACACCACCACCAAACCATCACGTACATTTCCTCCAAAGGTTATTAAACGACAGAGAAAGAGAGAGACCTGACTGGACGGTCACAAAGAGGGAAGAGCTGGGCAGCCCACGAGTTGGCCCTGCCAATAAATTAATTGAAAGATGGAGGGGAGAGGAGTCCAGAAAGACTAATTCCCTTTCCCCGACTGTGTCTGGACAGGACTCATTTTCCTAGCTCGCACGCCTGGAATTGGAGACTGTGAGACATGTGTCTCAGTTCCTCCCCCATCCCTCACCCCTCACCACCAGTTGGGCGAGGGACTGAACTGAATAGGCGAGGAATGAGTCAGGAACTCATGTTAGTCCGTCACCTTTTTTCAGCATCTTCAGGTAACTCTTTGATTTTCTAAGACATCCTGGGGAAATGGCCTATCCTTCCTTAAATGACTAATTTATGATTTGAATGAGCTGGCTTTGTTCAAGGATTTAATTTGTCTCCTTCCTCTCTTTTCTGATCTGGAACCAGAAGCCCTGGGAGAACGATGTCTAGTGCTTCCAAGGCGAGAGAAAGACGGTTCTAGCTGGGATCTTTATATTTCTCATAGCATAGGCTAAACCTTCCAACGTGGTCCAGAAACTCAGTTAGAATGCTAGGGCTGAAAGGAAATTAATTTCATATAATTCAGTTTATCACTCCAGTTCCTATCATAGTTTTGTTCACACATTCTAGGAAGTCAAGTTAACTTCTGTCAAAATAAAGTATAACTCGTCTGGGTAGAAAGGGCCCCAGGGTTGGGGGGTGGGGGCGGGCGGCGGACTCAGATGATCTGAAATCAGATCTGGACTCTGCCACTGAAAGGTATGGGATGGTGGGTATCTCTTGAATTTTCTGAGCCTAAATTTCCCTGTCTATAAATGGAGGTAACATTTCCTTTTCTATCTATTGCAAAAGGGAATGGAAAAGACTATGAATCACATTGCTGTGCAGCTGAAACTAACACAACATTGTCATTAAACTACACTTCTATACTTCTATGCTCATCAAAGGTAGAAGTAACAGAGAAAACAAGTTTTTTCCACATCTTTGATCTTGGACATCTCCGGCATTCTTTAGGAAGATGCTGGTAGTGGTCTCTGGCATGTATACTATCAAACCCTGAATTAATTTTCATTTCCTATATGGTTCAAGCAGGGGGCAGGGGAAAAAAACTTTCATGGAGGAGGATAAATGTTGGCATTACCAGGGCACCTGAGTTAACTTTAAGCTCTGTGAGGGTTGAACTATGCTATTTCTGTTTATCACTTCATCTTCAAAATATAGCACCATCCCAGATTCATGCAAGTCACAGTAATTTAATCTAATGTGATAATATTATTCCAGTTTGTCCTCGAAAAAATAACCCGTTAATATACTGTTGTGTTTTTAATGGCAGTAATCATTTTAGGTAGATGAGAAGCTGACACTGTTTACATTTGAAAAAATAAAAGTGAAATGTCATTAAAAATCGATTCCGGAATCAACTCCCCACACAACTCTTCCATTTCTACACATATTTATCATAATCCAATGTGAAGTAAACCCCTCAATGTGCTTTTCATTCCTTTGAAGAATTCAACCCAGACCTATTTTGCGTATTAATTAAAAGTGAGGTCTCACCTTGGTTTATGTCAAAATCATTGCACCAGAAAATAACTGTCACCTTGTCCTTCATAGATTAATGCCACTAGGATTCTTGTTTATTTTGATTAGAATGGACTTGTTATTAGAAACAATGTTTTCTCTCATACCAATGACATGCAGCCACTCCCTCTGAGAGACAAGGTTGCTGCCAGGAAGACCCACCAGATCCTAGGTTCCTGCCTTCTCGCCTCACGGTCATGATAAACATTTTTTTAAAATTTTTTATTAAAGTGTAGTTGATTTACAATGTTAGTTTCAGGTGTACAGCAGAGCAATTTACTTATACACATACATACATATGTATATTTTCTTTTCAGATTCTTTTCTATTATACGTTATTACAAGGTATTGAACATAGTTCCCTGTGCTGTACAGTAGGTCCTTGTTGTTTATCTATTTTATGTATAGAAGTGTGTATATGATGAAGGTTTTATTCATTTGTCCAATGTCACTATGTACGTCTACTTTCACTATGTCTAGATTCCTTTTTCTGCTTTGGGCAGCTTAGACCCTGGAAGCCTTTTTTCTTCCAGCTTCAGAGGAAACTGGCTTCCTTCCTTCAGATGCCACTCGCAGATTGACCATACGAGTCAACAGAGATGTCCAAAAGCTTGCTCTTCCCCACCCCCCACCTAGGAACTCGCTGGTGCTTCCTGCCAAGCGCTCTGAGAAACACACGACCCACCCACAGCCATCGAGCCACAGAGGCATTCTCCCTGATGGAGGAAATCCTAAAACGGGGACGCATCTTGAAAGCAAATGGTAATGAAACACTTCTCCGGACCCTGGGAAGCTGGGGTGGGGAAAAGCGAGCGAGCCAGGGATTGGAATCCATTATGGGGCTGAGGCTTCCGTCTGGTCGATGGAAGCAGATTGAAGCCGAGGCGATGGCACAGAACCGCCTCAGGTGAGGGGCGCGCCGGGCTCCTGTGGGGTTATCAAACCGGCCAGGCCTTGAAGGCAGAGCAAAGCCCTTCCACTGGGAAGTTCCTCCTAAGTGCTCGCACAGCCAGCCGCGGGATTATCCCACCCCACTCACACATCATCTGGCTTTAAACTTCAGGCCCTCTGGCAAAGAAGAGATGCGACGTTCTATTTGAACCCGCCTCCTTCCCCATCGTGTCTCCTAGCAGCCGCGGGCTGCGTCCTGCCCTCCTCTGCCCAGCACCAGGCTGGATTAGCTGCGAGCCAATAGCTGGGGGTCAGGATTAAGAGGCCAGCGTGCACTTTAATACAAGCTGCCTATAATTAATGGCATTATTAATAGCTTGACTGAAAAATTCATTAAAAAATCCATTAAAAATAAATACCCTTTTACAAAAGGCATTGCCTTGGGTAAGAAAAACAGAAAAAAAAGATAAAGGAAAATTGATTGGTGGCTTTCAGTTCACCGAAAGACAGACCATAGTTCAAACTGATTAAAATTGAACATTTTAGATTAAGCACCCTTGCCAAAATAGTCTCTGTAGTTACCCGATATGAAAATATTACGATGGGTCACATATTTATATTTGTACGTCTCAAGGGTTGGGATATGAGACACAGGTAGTTGCTTGAAATAACTTTCTTCGAGTGAACATTCTTGACCTTCAGCAAGAGGAGAAAGGCTCTGAAAGGCTGGGGAACTGTATCCGATTAACTCAGAGCCGCAAATGCAACGGATCTGTTGCGAGGTAGATTATTTCCCACAATCTCATGCTGTGGTTAGTGACCTGACTATTGTCTGTGTTAGCATAGATCCTTTTTTCTTTTTCCTTTCTTCTCTCTCTCTCCTCCTCTGCATTCATATCACAGCTCTCCCCCTCCGTAAATCTGGCCCTGCAACTTGGAATCGATCTTATTGAGTTTTGCCTCAGCCCAAGTAAACAGTGTTGATGGTGATTGGAATGTCTGGGGTTCGGCTGTTTTCACAGAGAAAAGTGGCGATGGAAAGGGAAAGTCCTGTTTGGGGAGACAGCCTCGCCCTGGCTTCTCGTCCATAAAGATTTGTTTGTGTCGACACTAAATCTGATCTTTCGGGTCAACTTTGCTCTGGGTCTAATCTGCTCATTGGTGTGAGATGAACATTGTCTTCCAGAGGTACAGACGACCGTGCCTTCTCGGAAAAAGACCCCATTCATGAGCGTATTTGCTTGAAGAGAGCTTTTATTCACTTCACCTGTTATGTTGTGCCTCTGGAGCACAAAGCCAAGTGGAGATTAGGCAATTATCTGGTTAATAGGATCAACAGAGACAAGAAGTTCCTTCAATAGGCAATTCTGACTGCACGCCACGCACAGCTCAGCCCTCGGTGCAAGGAGACGTGTAGGGTGAGGAGGACGCATGCTGCTGCTCAGTTCATAATGTGATAAAGGAAGTGAGACATAAACACAGCCAACAGCCGACGTGCAATTTACAAGCAAGGGTGGAATTGTATGGGGTCCCATGCGTTAAAGTCGGGAATGGATCAAGCTAAAAATTATAGGGGGTGGTTAAACCAGGGTAAGTTTCTTGGAAAAGGGAGCTCAGTGCCTTTATACGTTCAGAGATCCCCAGTTCACCACCTTTAAACCTAATGATTTCAGACAGTGTATGGTCTTTCTACCTTTAAAAATGCGTTAAATCCCATTTGTTGCTACCACTTTGTATACTAGGTTCCCACCCTTTTTTACTGACGCTTCTATTTAATTCCTGGAAATATTGAGAAACTTGGTTTTATCTGGGATTCACAAAGTTGCCCACAGAGGTTACGACAGAATTCTGGCATTGTTTTGGCTCTCACTCCGCCCCATCCCCCATCCCCCTAGTCACTGCTTGGTAGTTGCAGAGGTCTTCAAAGTTATCAGCGCAGGGTGGCACATACTTACTCACTGAGCAGTGAGCTTCTCGATAGAAAGATGCTGATAAAAAAATGCCCTCGGTCGGTGGATGGACACTTTTGTTGTTAGTAAAATGTGGTTGTAATTAACCACGTGTTGAGCCTTTTTCCAAGTAGGAAGTCTTGGGCTGCCCATAACGTAGACTCTTCTTTTCTTTCCATAACATAGACTCACGGGGAATTGTCCCTAAGTACGTCATTCACAATTTTGGGAGATCTGAAATTTAAAAATGGATTCTTTGGGGATGAGGCTCTCTGGCCCACTACTCCTGGGAATGCAATCTTCAACACATAGCTTTTCACCACTATGCTAATAGGAAAACCTACACCACTGGTTGCAATTTTAAGAATTATGTCCGTTGGCTATTTTATTGACATATACCATATGTATTTAGCTAATATATTTTTGAAATGTCTCCTGATGGAATCAAATGATTGTCTTGACACATGCTGGAGACAGGCATCACTGGGGTGATAGAAACAGAAGGAGCAGAAGGGGAGTGAGGGCCCAGGCGGAAAGAGGGATGAAGTGGGATGGAAGGGAAAAGGCACTTGGGGAAACTTCATCACTGTCTAGCCCTGTCATTTAGCCCCCAGCAGGTCCTCCTTCAGATCGAGTTGGGGCGATAAGAGACATTGGTTTTAGAAAGGAAGGTCTTGGTATTTAGGACAATAAGGTCTAGCAAAGGTTGACAAGGTTATTAGTTATATATTTTTTTTCCAAATACTGTAATTCCAGGTGCCTGGATCTGCTAGGAAGGTTACCAGATGTCAAGCATTTGGCGATCCATCTTTATCAAAGAGGAGTCAGAGTCCATCCATGAGTGATGGAACCCAAGGTGTGGAGAAAAGGTAGCAAGGATTGGGAGATAAAAGAAGAAATTTCAACAACACAGCCATCAATCTCTCCCATCTCCACCCAGGTCAAAAAAACCTAGCATGGGGGATTCAGACAGATCTCAGTTCAGCTTCTGGACTATTCATTCAGTCATTCAGCATTCCTTACAGCAGCAGTATAAAGTCCTTGAGGGTGGGGTATAAGAACGATGATCATGAGAAGGCTTTCTCTATAGTGGTACATATATAAGGTCATTGGATGGGAGCAAACACACTCAGACTTTAAGCTGCATCTGAAAACAAAATGGAAGCCAATGATGATGGCATGTTAAGAATCCAGCCACAAACTGAGAATCATTGTTTTAAGTCTTGTTTTGTTGGAAGTTGCCAACATTCCAAAAGACTGTTTTCTGAATTTGGCATTAATACACTGAGTGAGTTTGAAGGTTGTTAATTCTAAAACACACTCAGTTTCATTTTTTTTTTAAAAAGAACTATCCAAAATGTTTCATGTGCAAAACACTAATTCTGGTACTTCCCGTGTGACATACTCTCACGGAATCACACAGGGAAATGGTTCAAACCTCCTCCCCTTAGAAAAGTACATTGGAATGCAAATAAGTGAGAGTTCCTTCTTAGTAAGAGATTTCTTGAAAATTCTTTGTGCCAAAATATGTTTGGAAATTCTTTGTTACAAAAGAAAAAACCCCGCTACATGCACGCAGGGACTGTACCATGTTGACTACTGTATTTACTGTGGTTAGAACACAGTATTGGTTGTATTTGTCATCAAATGCCTACTTAATAGATATTTGTGGAATATAGGAATAAACACTGCAGAGTAGTACGCCATGGCTGAGAAACACTGCTCTGTGACCGACTGGAGTGCCTAGCTAGTAAAAAGCATTCATTTCTCGATACAGTGGATGAATGAGCACTTGTCATAGGCAAGACATATGAAATTATGTGGTTTGTGAATCACTCAGTCTGAATTCTGTATTAACATCAAGGAATTTGAAGGACACCTCCGGTCTGACATGGAATGTGGGATTATCAGAATATCAAATGGTTCTTTAGATTGCACCATTCCCTTAGACAGCCTCTGATTCTCAGACAGTTAATCATATATTTTTCCATATTTGTCATCCCCTTCAAGGTTTACACTGGGTGTAGGGGGCAGGTCTCTTCAAAGGAAAGTACCGTGGTAACAATTTTCTTATGCAGAGACTACATACGCAGGGTATCACCTACCTTGCACAATGTGAGGGGTCTTGGTTAAGCCACACTCCCCCTAACTATATTCCCCTGTGTTAATTTCTGGAATTCACAGAAACAGTTTCAATCTTTTTTTTCATATTCTTAAGTATCATGCATGCAGTTGGCCTTCTCCACACAGCTGTTATCAATCATTTATCCTTTAGTATGAATTAATATCCAATACTTAAATAAACGATTTTGGAACTGGAAGGAGAAAAGAAAAAGGCGAGAGGGAGAGAGAAAACATTTGGATGCAGGGAACCTGAGGGGAACACCACTGAAGAAAGAAAAAGTGTGGGAGGGAGCAGAGAAAGGGAAGAACCCTGAGACTCTGAGGCTCAACACGTCCCTTCCAGTACAGGGAAAGGTCTTTGACTCTTTGGCACACTGAAGAAACTAAACCAACTCTTCAAACTCTAAGCATCCTTTAGCCTCCAAGTTTGAGTTTCTCTCTCTGGCACTCAAACGTAGTCCAAGCAAATATCTCACCCTTTCTTCAGTATCTTCAGAAAATTTCGGAGTGCCTTCTGGGCACAGAGTCCTGGGTGGTTCATGATATCTCAACTCAAGGAGACCAGGCTGGAGGAAAGTGGAGGAAGGCTCTCCCTGAAGCTGGGACTGGTTTCCCTACCTGGATGGGTCACCTACAGGATGGAGTCCCTAAGGGAGCATCGGTAACACCGCAGCAGGCAGTTCCTTCCCTCACTGATCACACATCTTCGGCCATAGCGTCAGGCCATCAAGTCAACCGTGGGTATCAGCAGCACAGGCACGTGCACCCAGGCGATGCCCAGTGCTGAGGGGACTGGGAGAAATCAGACCTGCCCTGGGAACTGAAGAGCTGGTATAAGAGTGATCACTCTTGGCACCCTCAAGGTCTTGGATTTAACAGAGGATATATTCAAAAGAGAGAAAAAACAAATCAATAATAAAATGGCAGTGTGTGGCAGTTACCAAATGAACCAAGGAAACCCTAAGAAGTGTAGTGAGAGGTGGTGACTAGGAGAGAGGCTTGGTAGTTTGGGTTCCAGACTTGGTTTTTTGATGGGTGCATTTAAATGAATGCAATAAATTTTTTTTTTCTCCTGAGAGTTGGGTAATTATATTAGCATATTCCAAAAGAGAACACAGTTTGTTTCTATCCAGGTCAAACTTTACTAGACACTCTCAAGGAGCTATCCATCTTCCTCTGTCCGTTCAGAATTTGCTTGTTTACGATTTTGCTTAAAGTCAGTGGGCCAAAACTGGGATTAAGATATGGAAATTTCTGTGTACAGAATTCCACTGCAACAGGACGTGACCAGTCAGACAGAGGTGGGAGGACCTGAATAACGGACTTCAGGGTTTAGCCAACCATATCCTTGATGGGGGCTGGGAATGAAGAAGGATGGAAAACGTTTTTAAAACATCTTCCAACCATTGGAAAGATGTAAAAAATCTTTACAATCATTGGGAAGGCATCAGTATAAGATATCTTTGTGAATGAAAATAATTTAGTTCACATCTAACCAAAATGAGCGCCTTTCTTTCTTTCTTCCTTTCTTTCTTTGACAAATTGAGAGAATCGAGGCATGTTATTTATTGAGGACTCAGAAGATGAACAAAAGACACATGCCCAGTGACTTGGCAAGGGCTCTTAAAGAAATAAGGAAGAGCACCATCTGAACCTAAAGGTGCCGGGACAGGGGAGGGACCAAATGTTGACTTTCAAGTGAAACCAAGCCAGAGAACTTCAGCAATATGAATTAAATAAACACGGGCCTGATCTGAAGAGAGCAAAAGTTCTCTAGTTATTTCAAAACCAGTCATGAAGTTGCTTTTGTAGAACACAGAGGATGACTCCCCTCTCAAAGTGTGACCCTTCCAGCTGGTGGTCCCAGGGAGCTGGTCCTAAGCACCGGATGCCAGGAGTGGCTCACAGAGAGATGGCGAGCTCGCCATCCAGCTGCCCGCCTCCCTCTCTGGAATCCACGCCGCTCTGCTCTGCACTTGCCGGACAGACCCATCAGTTCTGTGCAGGTAGCCATGAGTATCAAGTAAGTTTGCAAGAGGGGTTAGGGTTCATAATAAATGCTTTAGCCAAGAGGCTTGGGGGAATAAAATTGTGTCTTTAGGCAAAAGTTTCATAAACCAGACATCATCTTTGATTTACTCTTCATGGTATTTTCTTCACAGCTCAGGGATTCCTGTTCCATGTGGCCAAGGTGGGAGGGCAGTCCTACGCACTGCAGTTGTCAGTGATCTTAGAAATTGAGGAAAATGCAAAACAAGCAGAACTTTAGGATTTTTTCTTTTTGTATTTTTTAGTAGTTACAAAAGAAAAAAAAAAAAATCCTTATCTACTCCTCCACTCACCCAGCAGGAAACCATTTCAAACCTTGACTGCTATTTTAGAAAAAAGGATGCCTGCCATCTGTGTGATATTAGGCACTAGATGAAGAGCATAACTGGGAAGGTAACACAACTTTTTAGTGGAGACATCAAAGAGTCATCGACCCAGAGCTTTTGAACATGGACAAGAGAGCCCAGGAACAGAGATGAAGAGGGACCTTTCAGCCCCTCAGCTCCCCAGCAGATTTTAAGAGTAAACAGATCAGAGGAGGAAATGAAACATAGCGAAACAAACTTGATGTAGCATCCATTCTGCTCAAGTCACCACACTAGGCACATTGGCAAATTGTGTAAACCAAGTAATATAATGGCGTAGCTTGGAAAAGGAGGCCCACATATTATAAATCTCCAAAAGGAGATAATAATCTTTAATTAATCAACACATGCAAAGGACAAGAAAGGACTCATAAGGGTTTTTCAGAAAATTTTACTTTTTTTTTTTTGAGACACATATATAGTCAACATACAAGACCATCAGAGGGGGAAGGATATTGCTCAAGTGGTAGAGCACATGCTCAGCATCCACGAGGTCGCAGGTTCACTCCCTGGTACCTCCTCCAAGGGGAAATCAATGAAGAAACCTAATTACCTCCCCCTCAGCAAACAAACAATACAAACAAGACCATCAGAATAATTACCTTGAAGATGCAAGAATATTCTGAAGAGCCATATAAGTGGATGTAAAAATAGTTGAAATATATATATATTTTGAGCTATCCATTTGGCCAATGAATGCATAGGCACATTTGATTTATAAGTTCCTTAGTGCTCATTTATTCCAAGAGACAACAGATGATCAAAGCATCTCTGAACATATTTTATATAATAGTTTTCATGACACTGCTATTAGCAATGTACAATCTCATATATAGTTTATGAGGAGGTTCGAAAAGAATGACCTCTCTATCCTTTTTTCCACACATCAAAGGTTATTTATGGTTGGCTAGAAACCATGGGAAAGCACATGACTATTTTCACAAGATGTTCTTCTGTGTGTTTGTTAAATAAAAAAAAAAAAAGGTGGTGGATGTCTTGAAAAATTATTCTGTGAAATTAAAGGCTCTTCCAAGAAACCAATCAATGGTAGGAGGAGGTATCAGGCAGTCTTTGGGAACTTTGAGATGTATGATCTAATAGCCTGTGTTAATGCAGAGAAGCAGAACAAAATAGTCCTAAACGGAAATTGCACAAGCCACCTCCCTGCCCCAACCAAAGGCTAAAAAAAAAACTTTTATGGTAGCTTTGCCCCATGTTTTGATAGGACTTTCGTGACTTGAGTATGTATATTGGTTCCAGATTATCAGCTCTGTTTGCAGACTTGAGTTTTCTCATCACTTAAAAAATATTCATGAATTCCTGGGAAAATCCCTGCTTTCATGAAATCGAGGTTTTTTCCCTAAAGTAGAAAAATCAATAGCCTGACCAAATTTTAATTTCTACATCTTCACAGGATGCTTCCTGAATAGAGGCTATTTCTAACTTTCTTTTTCTAACTGCACTTGAAATGACCAAGTATGAGACACTGTGAATATTCGCATTCAGCATTTACTATTTTGACAGATTCATAGGCTTTTTACTTCTCTCAACTACATCATATCTTTTGTCTCCATCAAAGGGGCAACCCATGTTCTTTATTTTAATAAAAAGCTTGATAAGATCAAGAAAAACCCAACATATTCTGTGGCAAATCTGAGTAAATGAAATATCATTTAGCACAAAACATAACACCAAGCTTTCCAAAAATGTGCCAGGGAAAAATTAGTCAAGGTAAGGAATAAAATCTAAGGGGAAAAAAGAAAAAAAAAAGTCTTACTTTTGATTTTGCACATCCTACAGCAATGGTTCAAATGGATGCTATCACAATGTGCCCACTGATTCACTTTGGTGTGAGATTGAGTTGGGAATATGCAAACATAAGAGGTGTCAGGGAAGGGAGAGAAGGCTTCATGGGATGGGCAGCTTTCAGAATGGACCTGTGGGCTTTCGGGTGTGCTTGGGTTCAGAGTGGGAAAACTTTGGAAACAAATGCACAGATTTCATCTATTAGCCCCAAAGAAACGGTTGCTAAGCAACTTATTTTCAAATCCTTTTCTAACTCCATTGTTTTTAGGGGGGTTAAAAGGAAGAACAAGAAAGTCTTGTTAGAGCAGGCGGGTGCATCAGACTCCTCTGCTCTTATCCTGCTGGCCTCCTTTTCCACAGAAGCCCCGGGGAACCTGCCCTTCCTGCAGCGTAAAGTGTGGGCCGCACAGACACCCGCCCGTGACTGGGTGCCCTCAGAGGGCGGTTCCTCTCTGTCTCTTCCTGTAAGTTTTACGATATAGCCATCAGAGAGAAGGCACAAGAATGAAGAGGGTTATACATGCATAATAACAACATACAGTGGATGTGTAGAAATCAGAAGAATATGCGAGATTTCTGTTTTTATGTCTAGATTTGGGCGAACCCTGTTCTCTTCACTGGAGTCCTCCCTACTGCTGGCCTCTGAATACCACAATTTAGAAAAACAAAAACAAAAATCTAGGCTTATTTTGAAGATGTTTTTTTACCCCCTACTTAAAAAAAAAAAATAAAAAGAAATAAAAAGAAAGGCAGCCAAATTGGTTAATCTCAAGACTTTTCAAGAACCTATGGGAAGTGGGGTAAATAGCTCAGTGGTAGAACACATGCTTAGCATGCACAAGGTCCTGGGTTCAATCCTCGGGACTTTCATTTAATAAATAAATAAATAAACCTAATTACTTTCCCTCCCCCTCAAAAAAATTGGAAAAAAAAAAAAGAACCCATGGAAATTTCTTCTCCTGGAGTGCCTGTTGAGCCCTAAAAAGACAGACAGAGTCATGGAAACATTCTGGTCTTCCCAGGCTGGCTTTTGGCCTACTGGCTAGCAGCTGATGCTGCGAACTTGGCGTCACCGAGGGAGGTGCCCTCCCTGTCTGCATTGTGTGTGGGTCCTAATCTACCTCCCATGTCAAATTGCCTCAGCACTAAGTGTATTTGAAAGATTCAGCTTGTAGGGTGGCTGAGGATTTGGGGGAAGGGTGGGGAAAGCTTGGCTTTTCTTATCTCATTCAAATCGGTTTGTCCGTCTCTGCTACCATGCGTCTCGCCAACATGAGGATGGGTGATCTCCTGGGGGACTTCCAGTACATTCCCCTCTGTTGGTTGAAGATTATATCCTACAATCTGTCCCCTAGCGCTTTAAACACACCCATTTAAAACAACTCCAGTAACAGGGTATTTAATTGACTCAAGGGTTGGTGGGGGGCTTCCCAGGATGATTGTTGTTTTGGTTCAAAGGAGAAGAATGAAGTTGATTCGATGCCTTGTGTCCGAGTGACAATATGTGAAAAGATTCATTTAGTCCTTAATCCTCATGGAGGATCTGAAAAGAGCCGATCGGTTAACAGCTATACAGTGTTCTGCTTTCGAGCTGTTTTTCTTATTTATGTCTTGGTGGTTAAAGCTCTAACTATCCCTTTATTGTGCAGTGAAGAACAAAAAAGAAAGGAAAGAAAAAGAAAGAGAGAGAGAGAGAAAAAGAAAGAAGGGCAAATTGGTATCAGCAATTCACAAAGCAATAACTTCACAGTTAAAAATGAAATCTACTAACGTCTTGCAGGAGGAAAAAATTTGGCTTGGAATATTTTGTGAATCATTGGAGAACAGAGCCTCCTGCATGATAAACAGTTTCTTGTGGAGAAATATGGAACATTAAAAAAAAAGAAGGGCAAAGGAAAATATCAACTTTGACAAAATGGTGCAAATCAAGTGCACTTTGGCTTCACCCCAGGTGGGTGTGGTCCAGTCATACTGCCTTCCGTGGACACAAATGAGTTTTGAAACAGGTATGGGGGTGCATGGGCCTAGGTATTTATAGCAGAAATATTGGGCAGTTTGAAATTTCCATAATGAAACGTTTGGGGAGGTACACAGATCAAGGTTTCCTTCCTCCTCTCATTTTACCACCACCTGCCCAATAGTAAGTCAGACTAAGAATCTTTTATTACAAAACTGGGGAAGTGGAAGGTGAAGGGATTACACGGGCTCGTTACTATAAGCAAAGTGCTAACAAACAGTACCTGCATTTCCCTGTCTGTTCTCACCAGGTTGTGCTGCTGTTTGTCACCTGGTAAGTTATCAGAGAACAATCTAAACAAAATCTCCCCCGATTTCCTAGGATGGGGCAAGGCAGGGGCTGAACGAAAGTGTGCTAGCCGAGGTTAATAGCTCCTAATTTTCTCTAGAGAGGCGTGTGGCTCACCCACTCCTGCCAATGTGACCCCAAAGTTTAGTGTATGTGGGACACAGGTTGAGAAACCCAGTTTAGCTGGAATATGGATTTCTCTTACTGTCTTGGAGCATGATTTCAGATATGTGTATCAGGATTCATCCTGATACACAACAGTCCAGGAAGATAAATAAATGAATCAAATCAAAACGAACAGAAGTGGCCTATTTTATTAAAGTAACAGAAAGTCCAGCGGGACAAGGGCCATACCCAAGGCACACTTGTGAACAACACCCAGATTACTAAAAGAACAAGAGATGGCATCAAATAACTACTAAAATACCGATTTGAAATTTTTTCTTTTCTCTTTTCCTATCTTTCCTCTTTTTAAAAAATATATTTTTGAGAAAACCAAAGAATTTGGGTTTCAGTGTAGTGAGATCAAATTTCAAAGGAAATTGGACATCTCAGAAGAAACTATTTGCATATAAATGTAGCCCTGAAAACCAAATGAAATGACCTAAAAGTAAATTCTCAGTTGAAGAAATTCTAAGTTGTTTTTGAAGTAAACTCTGGAAGGGCAGTTTTGAGAGGGGTCAGTGACGGAGTATAACTCATCATAGAGGTCTAGAGGCCGGCTGCGACACTGGACCGCTAGCCAGAAGGAACAGTGAATGCGGGCTCCTCAGGGTCTTCATGAACAGCTAAATGGCCACGGGTACCTTTCCCACAGAAAGATTTTGTAATTTGATTTTATGATAAGATCAACAGAGTAGGGGAGGAGGGTATATAGCTCAGTGGTAGAGCATGTGCTTAGCATGCACAAGGTCCTGGGTTCAATCCCCAGCACCTCCACTAAAAAAAAAAAAAAAAAAAAAAAACTAAGTAAACCTAATTACCACCCTCAAATATAAATAAATAAATATTTTAAAAAATCAACAGAGTATCTTTCACTGGTAGGTAGTACTGTTATCGCAGAATATGAAACAGAGGGGAAACCATTCAAGTTTGGCATCTTGCCTATGAATCGCCTAAGTTGGAGTTCCAAGGTCCAGGGCCCAAGCCAGAGAAGGGTGTAGTAAGCAGACGGCCTTTAGGGCATCTAAAGGAGTCCCTTAGCATTGAAATAGCTTCTTCAAGAGTGTTGGAAACCCCATGCTCATGGCTTCTCTTTGGGATAATTCTTCAGGATGAAAATGTTCCTGAGAATTTTTGATCTCCATTCCCTAGTGCCATAGCAAAGAGTTGGTTCTTTTTTTTTTTTCCTTCCAAGTTAGACAATAATAGGGTGAACTCATTGATTTTGTAGGGAGCTGTTGTAATGTTACCAGAGGTCAGTAGACGGAGGGGATTGGGGGATGCAAGTCTTGTAATGTAGACTCCAAAATTTTCTCTAAATTTTGTTATGATGTTGGATCATGATTCCAGATCTGTGGCTTAGAGGTTCTGCCAGGTCCCTCAGTTGTCAACAAGGGTTTGGACAGCATCCTGAAAGGGCTGTGCTAATACTTGATTTATGTAAAATATTTTCATATGTGTAAACGATGTTTCTTGAGTGATGAAAAAAAGACTTCCTTTATGGCAACTCCCCAAGTGTACAAATCACTTTGACAAACAGACCAAAATTGCCCTTATCTTTCCTTTAAGAGACACCATGAACAAATCCTTACACACAAACTCAATGAGTTCTCTAAAGCAATAGCCTTTCGGATTCAGTTCTCTGTCTCTGCGCGTGGACAATGCTCCACCCAACTCCTCTTTAGACACATAAGTACATGATACAATTTCCAGCAATCCTAAGCACCTTAGACATTTAGAATGACATTTGAAAAAATAAAGCATATATTTTTCTTCAAATTAGAGTCAACAGTGACTTTGGTTCAGCTGAATCTTACTCTGAAATCTGAAGTCCCTAACTGTGTACCTCTCCAAAGTCCATCATTTGTTTCTAAAAAATGTCTTTCTTGTTAATTGAAAGATAGAGGAATTTTATAATTTCCCTAAAGATAGCGCTGTGCTTAGCTTTCTCCATAATCTTGCATGGCTCCTTTTATCATGCTTTGCTCACTTTTAATACATTTATTGATTTGAAGATTTAATATCAATAGTAGCATAAAATAATAATAATAGCGACACAAAATTGATGTAGAAAAAAATATTCACATTAAAGCAGTCTTACTTTCCTTTGAATGAATTAATGTTAGTCAGTGAAACAGATGAAGGAAGCTAGGTCAAGTATTAGCAGGAAAATGATTCATTTTCATCGCTTTTTGAAGGTGCAGATAAATGTGTCAATGTAATGCTATAACTCACAGACTTCAATTTGTTAGCAAGGCAGCTTCAACATAACCAGAGGAGTGAAGCCCAGAAGATTCAGCAAAGGCAGCTGTAGCCAAAATGTCCCCCTGAGACATGCAACTTGACTCTCATTCCCAATCAGCAATGGTACCTTTTCCAGACGTTGACTCAACAGGCCTGGTTTTCTTTGGATTTAATGGTTGTGAACTGGCTGTCACGACACAACGTGGTACCACTGCCCGTCTAAGCTACCTGTACTGGTGAATGCCGCAGTTAACAGCCGGTCTGGTCATTTAAGGAAAGGCATCAGGAAAACTGCCTGCATTTTAATTTTTTTTTTTTTATTATTATAGAGACAGAAATAATTGGCCGACTGAGCAAACAAGAGCAGTTCATGTTTCAGTAAAAGCCAACAAGGTTCAGAGTGAGAGCTGGAAAAGTTCCCAGTGTTGGCTCCTTGGGTTAAATTCTGTACGTTATGATCACAAGATAGATGGAGTGTACTGTAGAAGCGCTTGGATCTCTCGGATGGGAATGCCGACTAACTGAAAGTTGCTGAGATTTTTTCCCCATCCTGCTCCCAGGTCGAGAATGAGTGCCAGTCATGGAAGTCAGCTCAGATCTTGGGTGGAAGGTTTTATTTTTAGTGTAACACAATTGTCTTTTGCCAAGAGCATGATTTATTTTCATAAATCATGACCAACGTCTAAGTTCCTTTCTGGGGAAGTTTCATCAAACTGTTGTAAAGCCAAGGGAATGTGCAAGGATGATGTCTTGTGTGAGTCCCAGAGAGCTCAGGAATGCCAGCCCCCTTGGCCACCAGGGCCAGGAAAGCAAAGGGTGTCCCTTAGGGATTGCTTGTGCCCACTGGCTTTATGTAGGCAGCTGGAGGGTGCTATCAGCTTTGTTTGTTTTCTAAGCCAGATGTTTTGGGGGCTCATCTCTCTATTGTAGATCCTGGGGACTGGGGTACATGGTGTGGGGCATCTGGTGATGCCCTTCCCTGTTGCGTGCTGCTACGCTGGGAGTGGGGGTTTTGAGAAGAGCTCTTCTCTGCTTTTCCTGCCTATCTTGGTGTGGTCCTTTTTATCCTTTGTTGTGGAGCAGGTGTTCACTAGTTCTCAAATTCTCTTCAGAGGGAACTGATCTGTACGTAGCTGTATGTTTGTTGTGTCCGTAGGAGGGGGTAAGTGTCGGCTCTTCCTACACTGTCGTCTTGAACCATCCCCCTGAAAAGAATTTCTTAAGACGACTTGGTCTAATAGTCTCATTTCAAATCCTCAACTTTCAGGTGAGAAAATAAGCTCGGAGAGGTTAAGTTACTTGACGGAGATCTCACATCTAGTTAACAGCAGAACCACGACCAGAATGAACTCTTCCGATTCTGAGTGCAGAGTGGTTTCCTGGCCTTAACCTGAGTTTGATCTTATGGGTGAAGTCTTAGAACTCATGGTGGAATAAAGTGTTTCCTTCAGAACTAAGCCTGGTTCCTTTACTCCTAAAGTTCCAGCCCACTGTTTATTCTCCTAACCTACCACTATTTGATTTCCCTCCTGCCTCCTCCCTGACTCCCCATCATATGGAAACTCCAATTTACATCTGGACAGGAAATACACTCAAATTATATTCTGCAGGTGTTTACAACTGCGCCCCCAGGCAATACCAACAATGAAGAGCTAAAAAAAAATCATATATTTATTATTGGTCATGAGTGTTTACTTTGTGACAGAACCCTAATCCACTCTTAAGTAGTTACCAAATTCACAGGAACTCTTTACTGGAAGAATTTTAAGTCTTTAAATAATTCGCCTTCATCTCAGGTCCACAAAATAAAGCCTGCTCCTAGCCTCTGACCGTGACTTCTGATGAAAACTAGAGTGACCCATTCTTAAATAATTTTTTTTAAAATCTGTTTTTAAGCGACCATTATCTTTAACCAACTTGGCACTTCATTACCTTCAACCAATCAAGCACATAAAGGCCCTTCCTCCTGTGGTGGTGTATTTATTTGGAGTAAGCCTGCAATTCTTAGCCCTGGACCGGCTGCTGTCTTGTCTTACCTTACCTCCCCTACTCCCATCCCAGACCTCACCTACTGAACTAGCTCCTTGACTTCACTGCAGTAATTCATACCTCAATGCCTTTGTGCTTACTGATCAGTTTCTCCTGAAATATATCCATCTACCAGTTCATTTATTGCAGAAGGCATTTTCTGGAGCACATGTGTTAGGAATGAGGCAATGTGCTGGAGTGGTCATGAGCAAAGCACAAAATCCATGAGTTTGTGGACAGTAGGATAAAGTCAAATGAAATGGTAGCTACAAAGGCACACGATATAGGTATAACTGTTGGGTGAGTGTAGATCTGCTCTTGGGGGGGGGCACCTAAGCCTGCCTTTGTGGAGGGGGTCCGTTTGAGGGTGAAACCACAGTTACTATCCTCTGGGCATAGCCTGGGAGTGACCAGTGTGTAACACATACACACTAAATATTTGTTGGTAGGATTAACGGGAACAACCTGTGATGAAATGCCTCCTGAGACACGGGGTTACTCTGCTGCTCTCGCTTGCAGATGACTTTGCATCATAAACATTTATTGTCTGTCTAGCCAGCTCTCAACTTCTGGACCAGTGACAGGGATCAATGATTTGGGTAAATGCATCCAGCAGATCACTGGCTATTTGGGTCCAAATCGCCAGCCTGTTTCAGCGGTCAAGACACTTGCCTGTGAAGGGGGTGTCCCTTTCTCTCTGGCAGTCTCAGCTGCCTCATTCAGGTGGGCGATGTCAACACGGAGAGTGGCTCTGTCCCCAGGCCAGGAGATCTGAGCTCTGTCCACCTCCACCGAGCAGAGGGGCTGCCAAAGAGGAAACAGACGAGGGCCCCCAACTGGCTCTGCACAAGCCATTTCACTTCTCTGGTCCCCAGGTCTCTCTTTATGAGAAAAGTGGAGGTTGAACCACATCCCTGTTCATCTAGATGACTTTTAATGTATCAGAGTGGAAGCTGATTTTCCCTTATATTATGAGTGTGAAAGACAAAAAAGGTGTTATAACTCCCTCACTCTCTACCATCAACATGTATCTTTGTGCCCTAGGGTGCACACAGACATTTACATGCACACAAATACACACACACACTTGCCCCAGCACCATTCGCAAAAGGAATTTCAATGAAAAAAAAAAAAAAACAGTTTAGTGACTCTTCTTCTGGAAGTCTGAGTACTGCATCACCCCAGGTAGTGGTACTGGATTTCCCACAGGTGCCTGGAGCTGCTGGCAGTGACCAGCTGACATTGAGTGAGTGATCTTTAAGGATTGATTCTACTGATCAGATTATCATGGCTGGCTGCAAATATCACCTCAGTAAGAATCTCCACATCGCCCAGAGATTTCCTAGCCTTATGAATGCCTACTTAGTAAAGCAACATTTTGGAGATCAAATGTCTGGTTAGTTACTGTGTCTTTAACAGCACGTGTTAATTTTATTGTACTATTCAGTTATTTTACTTTGGCAGGGGGGAGGGTGATTAGGTTTGTTTCTTTTTCACAGGAGGTACTGGGGATTGAACCCAAGACCTTGTGCATGCTAAGCATGCGCTCTACCACTTGAGCTACATTCTCCCTCCAAATCATGTGTTAATTTCTGATCAACCTTTCTTTCTGAGGTTGAGAAATATCTGGTGGGACCCTGCCAATCTCTAGAATTCAAATCCAGTGTTTTTGTTGTTGTTGTTTTGTTTTTCCCTAGAGCACTTGCGTCTTTACCAGCTAGAAAAACTGGTGAGATCATAGGCTCTTCTTATTGGTAATTTATGGAGTAGAGAGAGCTGATTAAAAAGCAGAGAAAGAAGGCTTCATCGCTCACATACGGGCAAACCCAAATGCAGCCTCCCCTCCGACCCGCTCTGCAGTCCCTACTGTGCGGCGCCATACACATTCACATTGAGCCGGACAAATGGCCTATTTTCAATCAGCTGGAGTCAGCTGCCTCCCACGTGCCGCTGCCTCGCGGCCTCCTCATTGTTCTTCAGGCCTCCCACAGCGGAAGCAGGGGGCATGTGGAGCCACTCTCACCCTCCAGCCCCCAAGTCCAGGCCCTTTCATCACGCCACAGACGGACCCTTTCCAAGAACTTGAATGAGGATCCCCAACCTCTCCTCGGATGGCTCATTAATCTGCCCCTTCAGACATTCCTCTGCCTTTTGGCTGGTCTGGCATCTCCCCCGGCCCCGTCCCCCAGGAGGATAATGTTCAGAGTGGAATCACTTCTTGGGGGTAGGCAGTGCAACTCAAGAAGGCAAGCCGTCTGGTGGTGACTGAGTGTTAAAGATATCTGAGCTCCCTGAACTGAAGCTGCTCCCTTTACCTGGATGATGTGAAATGCCCTGAAATAGTCACATTGGGAGGAGGAGACGGACATCCATTGGGGGGCTGCCAGGAAGCAGGCTCTACTGGGTGCCTAGAGGTGACAGAGTCAGGGAGGCATTTCACAGTTCAGACGTGTCTTTAGGAAGCTTCCCGTAAAGAAATTTGCAGAGTCAGTTTTCGCCTTTAAAAAGCTGCCTTTCTAGTTGGGAAGAGAAAATGCGACCACATGATGAGGAAGGAGATTACAAATGGCAACTGAGGAGGAAAGGTGAATTTCCAAGCTGGGAGGCTCATGGAAACCTTGAAGGAGGAAGTGGGATTTGATTTGCACCTTAAAGGATCAGCAAGGTGTACACAGACAGGGTGGGCAGAGGGCAGTGGTTGAATAACAAGGCGGGAAGGTGAGGAAGCAGCTATGGGATGACGGGGCAGAGGGCGGGCTTAAGGGGGAGCCGGTGCCACACCAGGGAAGCTGGGCGGCGGTGGGGGTGGGGCAGAGGGTTCTCTTCTGTGACGGCTGTTGGGCCAAGAGCCACTTGCCGGCTACCTGCTGTCCCTCAGATGAGAGAGGGACGCTGTTCTTTCATCTCTCAGGATGATGCCGCATCGGTGGTGGAGATGCTGTCTGTAAAGTACTTAGAAACAGGCAGCCGGTTCAAAATAAGAAAGAGATCCCCTTAGTGCTTCAAACGGCGCCTTCTCTGTTTAATGAAGCAACCGCTCACCTAAGCTGCTCCCTGGTGTTCACCAGGCAGTTTCAGAGGCGGTGGGAAGTCTCTGCCAGGCCCCGGGCTACCATTTTGCACACTGAAGCAGCAACCTCTGGAATGGTCCCCCAGGGACCTGATGGGGTCCTGTTCTCCGTGAGGTGTCCTGTGGACTCCCAGGGAAAGGGCCGCATCCACAGTTATGATCAAGCCGGCACAACACTGGAGATGCTGAACAGAGTGCAATGCTTAACACAGCCCTTTTGTGCTTCGCCGAACAGAGAGGGAGCGGGTGGCTGGAGCCCGCTGCTGGGAGCTGAGCTCCCTCCAGCACGGGGGAACCCCACGACGTGGAGTTAGTGTACCAAATACTCACTGCTGCAGCCACCAGACGGGGAGCTCAATTCTGCCTCTCCTCTATGCCCCCTTTCCCACAAGCCTCACCCTGCAAGAAAAGGAGGGGCCGCAGAGATGTGGGCTGTCTGCCGCGCCGTCGGTTAAGTGTGAGGCTCGCCTGAGCATTGAAACATGTTTGCCTTTATCTTTTAAAAAGAAATCCATCTTAAAATGTGTCTCATAAGGTCATTTCCTTGACACTACCATCCCATCTTATTCCAAAAACCATCCCAGCTTAACAATTTTAATGGGAATAAAATCTCAGTTTTCAGGAGACCTGGAAAACCATTTTCACTCTCATTTCATGGATGTGCAGATACTGTTTTAGCAGCTTTCCTGAAGGTCTGCAGATCAATGCATGTACACAGAGTAACAGTCTCTGTTTTTTAACATTTAGACCGGGGAAACACGAGTTTACAGGAGTTCTCTGCAGAAAGAATGGAACAATGAATAAAGTATGTGTAGAGAACTGCTGAGAACATTTCCAGTGAAGGCATTAGGCAACTGGTGGGAACCATTTTTCCCACCAGTGGTCCAGGAAGGGCAGGCACTGGACCCTGCTGGCGTCCCAGGGAGAAGGCCCCCTCCCTCTTCCTTGCCTCCTGGATAGTTGGAGGCCACAGGGCTCGGTCCAAGGTGCCCCCGGAGAGCCAGTAGGCTCAAGATGAGAAGTCTGACCCCAACACTCAGATCTTAGGAAGCGTTCCCCTCAGCTGGGTTATCTGGGAGGGGCAAAGGATGGAAAGAGGTAGATGATACCAGTTTCAAAGTGGTGAGATTCCTTCAACTGCCTTCCTTTTCATTCTGGGCTAACAGAGAGCTACAGGGTCCCAAATTCAAGGATGGAGATTTAGAGATCTCCTTTCTTAGTCTTCTCTCCTCTCCCATCCCTTTTCCCCACCAACCCACAACACTAGAGAGAGAAATATTCAACCCATAAGCCTCTAGTTCATTCCCAGGCAGAGAGACGTTCTCATAATTGACACACACCATTGATGCTCTCAGAGGTGAGGACCAGCACAAACGTCCAACAGGGTTGAAAGGTCAGGTAGCATTTATCACTGATGTCAGTTTCCACCATCCAGTCCCTGTGCTTTCCATGAACCATGTTTTGCCAAATGAGGAGATTTTTCAAAAGCCACAGTACCACCTGGCCGGATGATGGAGCTTCTGAGATTAGGCTGAGTCAGACTGAAGACATCTCTTCTGTGAGCTACCTTATATGGGTTTTTGAAGAAAAACTTTTGGAAGTCACTATGAGTTTCCCAGAATTTCCAAAGGGGCTTAATCTGTTCTGAGGGTTTGGGGTTTTTTTAATTATTATTGATGTATAGTCAGGTTACAATGTTGGGTCAGTTTCTGGTGTGCAGCATAATGTTACAGTCATACACATACATATATTCCTTTTCATACTCTTTTTTCATGATAGGTCACTACAAGATATTGAATATAGTTCCCTGTGATATACAGTAGAAACTTGTTGTTCATCTATTTTATATATAGTAGTTAGTGTCTGCAAATCTCAAACTCCCAAATTATCCCTTCCTACCCCCTTCCCCTCCAGTCACCGTAAGTTTGTTTTCTATGTCTGTGAGTCTGTTTCTGTTTTGTAAATAAGTTCATTTGTGTGTGTGTGTGTGTGTGTGTGTGTGTGTTTTAGATTCCGCATGTAAGTGATATCATATGGTATTTTCCTTTTTCTTTCTGGCTTACTTCATTTAGAATGAGGATCTCCAGGTCCATCCATGTTGCTGCAAATGGCATTATTTTATTCTTTTTTAAGGCTTCATAGTATTCCACTGTATAAATATACCACAACTTGTTTATCCAGTCATCTGTCGATAGACATTTTGGTTGTTTCCATGTCTTGGCTATTGTAAACAGTGCTGTTATGAACATTGGGGTGCATGTATCTTTTCAAATTAGAGTTCCTTCTAGATATATGCCCAGGAGTGGGACTGCTGGATCATATGGTAAGTCTATTTTTAGTGTTTTGAGGAATCTCCATACTGTTTTCTGTAACGGCTGCAGCAAACTACATTCCTACCAACAATGTAGGAGGATTCCCTATTTTTCACAGCCTATCCAGCATTTATCCCTCATGGACTTTTCAATGATGGTCGTTCTGACTGGTGTGAGGTGATACCTCATTGTAGTTTTGATTTGCATTTCTCCAATAATTACTGATATTGAGCATTTTTCATGTGCCTGTTGGCCATTTGTATGTCTTTATTGGAGAATTTCTTGCTTAGATCTTCTGTCCATTTGCTCCCAGGTATTTTGAAATCTCATGCCCTCTTCTTTGGCAGTGCCTTTGAAACAAACAGGAGTAGCAATCCATCAATGGAAATTGGTTAGCAGTAAAAAAAGAAAAAAAAAAGACAGATGAGAGAGAGAAGAAGGAGGAGGAGGACAAGAAAAAGAAAAAGATGAAGAGGAAGAAGAAAGGAATACAGTAGAGAAAAAAATAGCAGAGTACATTCACATAAAGAGGATGGTGTCATTTAATGAAATGTGTTTTAGTTCTATACACACAAACACACATATGTAAGAACATGTGTGTGTGTGTGTGTGTGTGTGTGTGTACTGGGTCATTCTTTAAAAATCTGTTTATTTCTAAAAGTCACACTCAACTTTTAGAAAGCTGTAGCTCTGAGGTAAAGAAAATGTTCCCAGGGAATCATAGCGTAAATCCAGACCCCCTAGCTCAGTGACACACTCCTGTTGGGCCTCAGGGTACAATTCTGTACTCTCTTTGAATTTATTCAACCAACAGCCCCCCAGTGCCCCCTAAGCTTAATGACTGAACTGTTTAATCACATGTGCTTTATCCACAGACTTACACTGGAATCCAGTGTTCTCACTCCTACTAAGATTCCGTAGACCAGAATGAAACCAAGCCACGTTTAACGCCGTGGCTTTCTGAAGAGCTCGCTACTCCTCGTGATTAAAGTGTTTGCACCAGGCCAGGCCTACGCACGGGCTCTGGGCTAAGCGTTCTCATATGGGCCGGGTCCCCCCCTCTTAATTCCCGTCTCCACAGGGGCTGTTAGTGGGAGCCCAGTGACAAGCTTTGAGGTGCCCAGTGCACTTGGCAAAGGGGCGGGGCCAACCCACCAGGCGTTTGTTTACGTGGAAGGCTGAGAGGACACACCTGGGAAAGAACACAGCCCAGTAAAAAGGGAGTTCATCCAGACAAACATGACCAAGGAACAAAGCTGCAGGCATCCAAGTGCATTACTGTCAGCCTTTCCTGTTGGCTAATATAACAACTGAGACAGGTTGAATCCTTAGAGGCTAGATGGGATGCGAGGGTGCAGGAAAAAACAACAACCAAAAAGAGTTAGTTTCACTCAAACTCTATGCAAGCAGCAGTGTCCTGGCATCCTTCTAGCAGAGCGTCCCTCGGCGAGAGAGGAGGCAGTTCCCCCCAACCTCCCCTCACGTGTTCACGTGGTTTGGGTACCATCAGCGGTCCCGTGCTTGGGCAGCAATACCCAGTGGGGATCTGCGGTGGTCTGGAAGAAGACAGCTGTGGGTAGTGGACAAGGTGGTGCCTGGAAGAAGTGGCAGTGGTACCTGGCAGGAGCAGAGGAGGGTGACTGATGGATGTTTGCGAGCTCAAGAGAAACAGCCTTCGAAAACTCCCAAGCTTTTCCTTTTTTTTTTTTTTTTAATTGAAGTATAGTTGATGTACACTATTATGTAAGTTTCAGGTGGACAACATAGTGATTCATACCGTTTTATCTTTTTTAAAATTTTCTTATGATTTTTTAAGTGAGGGATAGTCAGTTTACAATGTGGTGTCAATTTCTGGTGTACAGCATCATGTTTCAGTCACACATGCACCTTCATAGATTCCTTTTCATATTCTATTTCCATTAGATACAAGACATTGAATATAGGTCCCTGTGCTGTACAGTAGAAACTCGTTGTTTATCTATTTTATATATAGTAGTTAGTATCTGCAAATCTTGAACTCCCAGTTTATCCCTTCCTACTCCCTTCCCCCATAACCGTCCACCCCCATAACCATAAGTTTGTTTTCTATGTCTTTGAGTCTGTTTCTATTTTGTAAGTAAGTTCATTTGCGATTCACACTTTTTAAAGGTTATACTCCACTTGTATTTATTATAAAATATTGGCCATATTCCCTGTGTTGTACAATATATCCTTGTAGCTTATTTATTTTATATGTAGAAGTTTGTTTCTCTAATCCCCTACTCCTAACCTGCCCCCTCCCCTCTTCTGACTGGTAACCACTAGTCTGTTCTCTATATCTGTGCGTCTGTTTCTTTTTTGTTATATCCACTAGTTTGTGAAAGTTCCCAAGTTCATTTTAAAACTGGGACTTTGTTTAGGGGGGGAGGGTATAGCTCAGTGGCAGAGTGCATGCCTAGCATGCATGAGGTCCTGGGTTCAATCCCCAGTACCTCCATTAAATAAATAAGTAAATAAACAAACAAACAAACCGAATTACCTCTCCCCCTCGAAAAAAATTAATAAAATAAAATAAACCTGGGGCTTTGGAATGCTGAGAGAAACAGAGCGAGATTGATTACTCATATTTGAAAGATAAGTAGTAAATGGCAAGAAACATACATCAAATGTTTCCTTCAGGTGTCCTTTGGAGAGCACCACCCATCACATCTGGGCTCCTTGTTTTCCTACGTCACTCAAAAGGATGACACTGCATGTCCAAGGAGATGCTCTCCATAATTGGAGGCTAGATGGAGACACACAGAACCGAGATTCTGGGTCACAATGGAGAAGACGTTCTCTGACATCCCGGACGGGCACTAAGGAAGTTGCGTGGCTGCTGGCCGGCTCTGAGAAAAAGCCACTAAGGGAAGAAACATAAACTGATCATTTCCAGATTCATTAGTTTACAGCTGACTCCAAAGGAGCAGAGGGGTGCCAGAGCATTCAAAAATTAAAATGATCAAATATGAGTTTTTTAAGTTCTGGCTGCAAGGAATTTTACAACCGTGTGAGATGTCAAAATGAGAGATCTCGTTCGCTTGCTGGAATGTTCTGTTCATCTACAAACAAGTAATATCTTGGTATTAGATAATGTGAAAATTTTCATCATTTTCCCCCTCATTTTACTATTGTATCATTTCCCAAGTTTAAACGAGAACGGCTGTCATCTCACTGGGGGCGGGCACCGCAAAATGGTGCGATTGGTTCTATTTTCTCGCATATTTTTGTCTTTTGTGATCTTGTGACCCGAAATGATCAAACACTACAGCAACTGGAACAAATGGTACCTGGATATTAAATTCATTTCCTGTGTTACACTCTGGGTTTTGAGACATTCTTTATCTGTAGAAGAAGAGCCACTAAAGAGGGATGTGCAACCCAACAAGCAGGGTCCTCAGATCTTTTAGGCTGGGGGACGGCATGTCGGAAGCTGAGGAAGAGAACCTGTCTTCTCGTTTTCATACACAGTGAATGCAGCCAATGTTTGAAAGCATGCAGCAGGCATTAAATATTAACTCCATCTCTGTTCAACATCATGTATTAAGGGTGGGCTGGATCTAGCGATCTAATGAATATAGGATGGCAAAAGTGCTGGAAAGCATCGCTGAGACTGGATTACAGAAGGCTGACTCCTGTCTGACTTGCCTCTTGCTGCTCACCAGCTCTCTCTGAGGAATGAGCTGCCGTGTTGTGAAATGCCCAGTGGAGGAACCCACCTGATCAGCAAGCAACTGACGTGGTTTCTGACCCACATCCGGTGAGTAACCAAAGCCATCAGTCCCACAATCTGCCAATAGTCACAGGGGTGAGTTTCAAAATAAATCTTTCCCCATTTGAGTCTTGAGATGACCACTGGCCCAGCCTTATTGGAGATTCTGAGTGAGAACACAGCTCAGCCATGCCTGGAGTTCTGACCCAAGGAAACTGATATAACCAATTTTTTTTTTTTAATTGAAGGGTAGCTGATCTACAATGTTAGTTTCAGGTGTACAGCAAAGCAAATCAGTTATACATATATATATACATAAATTTTTTTTCAGATTCCTTTCCCTTATATGCCATTACAAGAAACTGAATGTTGTTTTTAAATCACTAAGTTTTGGAGGAAGGGGTCACTTGTTACATAGACATTGATAACTAATACATATGAGTTAGTATTTGGTTAGTCTTCACAATAACACTATGTAGTATCATTCTGTCTACTTTACAGGTGAGAAAACTGAGGTTTATAAGTCTTAAATGATTGCCCAAGATTACATAGTGAGTAAGTCATAGAGCTGAGATATTAACTAAAAAATGTGGCTTTGCTCCCTAACACAGTGCTATAAATAACATAGCTAGGAGTAGGTAGGATGGTTATAAAATGCCCATTTGTAGAAAATTCCCTTCCTGATTTTATGTTATTGTGTGATCACTCCTGACCCCAGTGCCCCAACACGAATGAAGTAATTCATCTTAAGACAAACTATTATAGTGCAAAGTTTTATGGTCCTCAAAAGTCTTCATCTCCATTAAACCTATTTTGGGGACTAAACTGCAATTTCTTTAAAAAGCCCAGAGGGTGTAGTAACCTTTCATTTCAAAAAAAAAAAAAAAAAAAAAATGGTGGGGAATATGTCACCCGATCATCCAACGACCTCTGGTGGATGAATCTAACTGGTGATAAATGCAGCCCACTGCTACGTGTTTTCTAGAGTTGTGTCTTATATTGAATCTTTTCGACCTCAAAAAGTCATTCCAAAAATCTTGACTCTCTTTCTAGTAGCTCTTGAGATTCTTCCCTATGGTCTAATTTTACACATACACAGAAAAAAAGAGATTTGAATTCTCTGTGGGTTCAGACATGGTTAGATCAGCTAGAATCTACTTCTAACTTCTGCTTCCAGTGTTTTCCTAAAAGCTCCCATTTCCTAAAAGCTACTGGCATGGAAAAGTGTGGTTGTTATAGTTCCTGAAAATATTTTGTCTTTTTTTTTTAACAAATGTAAGAAACTGAAATAAACCTAAATTTACTGTGAGAAGCAACTCCTTGATGTTGGTGTCTGATGATCATAACATTAAGATTTCTTTCAAAGATGATGAAGACTGATGTCCAACATGGAGTGTAGGTGCGAGTGTGTATGTGTGAGTGTGTTTTAGGGTATACATATACAGGTGGGGTATGTGTGTGTGTGTCCAGGTGTGTATTAACACTCAGGTGCCCTTACAGACCCATAGCTGTACAAACCCAGTCTCCCTATCACCTTCTCTTATTCTTTATACTTCTTCCTACATCCCCCACAAAATTCTAACAATAAAAATGAAAGCTGTAAGGCAGAAGACCATTCTCCTACAAACTCCATTTTAGGAAAAAAAAAAATGAGGCTCAAGAAAAGAAGCAGCTAATGCTGGACTGGGAAACAGAAATAGCAATTGTCATTTACGGAGCCAAGCATGGTTCTAAAAGCTTCATCTGTACGGACTCAAAGACTCATCAAGACAGTATTACTGGGAGGCATTATTTTGTGGGTGAGAAAACCAAGGAGCAGAATTGTTAAGGAACTTTAAAAAGTCACACATAGTCAAAGGGTTGGAGCCAAGATGGAAAGTCAGGTTCTGAATGTATGAATACTAACCCCATGTTTAAAACCTCTTCATTCAGAAGCCATGCTAATGTGGTTTTTTGTCACTGTATCAACTCCAACCTCTGACAGAATTAACGTAGTGCCCAGTTTTTCATGCAGTGTTTAAGGAAATGTTATGATAATTTCACGCATGTAACTGTCTATTATCTCTTAATTAATCAATTCATTTCAAGATGATATGACTTCCGGAGGAATATTCTTTTAAGCTCACCATTGTACTGTATTATGTGCATTTATGTAAATCTACACAGATCTGTGCTCTTTTGCCTCAGATATTGACTGTGTGTGTTTCATCTTGAGGAGGATTCTGTAACACTGCCACCTACTTCTTTTCTAACGCAGTGACTGTATTTCATGGGTTCACAAAAGCATATTCTAGATACAAGAGCTTTTCTGTAATACTAACTGAAATGTCAGTCTTAATGCTTAACTAATCCACATGGTATAAACATAGCTTATGTGTTTGCACCACAGATGTAGACACACTTTACCTGTGACACCACAGAAACCGCAATCTACAAAGTCTAAAATTAAATCGTAAATGCCTTTGTAGAGTAATAAACGCAATCATATGTGGTGTAACTTTCCCATTTGAAATCTCTGTATGTAAGTTCCAAAAGTCTGAGAACGGTAAGCATTATTTGGAGAAAACGGTGGTTTCAGAATGATGAAAAGTAACTTCATTCTGTTAACATACAGTATATATATATATATATGCACATATCATTAAATCCTTTATTTGTGTTTCCAAAACTAACCTTTACATCTTCCAGAGTTGTCGATTTCTAGACTAAGAAGTCCTAAACACAAATATTTGTTATTTGAGCTTCCCATAATTTATATACCAGCATCTCAAAACATAACTTTCTATGTCACAGAATTAAGTATGAGACACTTAGGTTTTTCTTGAAAACAATTTGATGAGGGTAGGAAAAGAAAGTGTGTATTACTGAAGAGGCCAGAGGAACATATGATAACACGGTGTTTAGCTAAGGGTCCTTGCAGGGACGTTGTGAATAACTACAGTTAATCACATTACTATTAACACAGTTGACCCTGACTCTCTGATCAGATATAGAAGACCAGAGCTCAGAGTCCTAGTAGGTTAATGTGAGTCATAAGAGGTAACAAGTGATAATAAAAGGTAATCTGCTAAGTCTGTAGTTGGCAAATGTTTTCCGTAAAGGGCCAGATAGTAAATATTTTAGTATTCGCAGGCCATATGTTCTCTGTTGTAATTACTCACCTCTATAGTTCAAAAGCAACCCTAGACAATACATAAGTGAATGGGCATGGCTGTGTTCCAACAATTATTTACTTATCTAATTTTTATTTTTTCACAAAACTAGGCTGTCGCTCATCTTGGGCTGGTTTACCAACCTTGCCTTAAGTGACAGGTTTACTGTTCAATTCAATTTCAACATGTATTTAATAAAGTCCGTAAATTGTGTAAGGCATTATGTGGAGTGTAAGAACAAAATAGGCAACAACTTTGTCACATTCAGTAATTGTACAATTTGGGGAGATGGGGCTGGAGTGTGATGCCTCGGGGGAAGAATGAAGCCCTTGTAACATCACGTGCAGTAGAGCTGATCTTACGCATGCTCCCTGGAATTGACTGCCCTGAGACCCTAGGTCTACAAACTGGATGGGGACCTCAAAAGAGAAGTTAACTCCCCATGAACGTTCACTTAGTCCCTTATCAAAGGCTGTGGAGTGTTTGTGTGCGGGGCACTCTGGAAGGTTCAGGGTGATGACGTCCACCTCTCAAGAGTGGCAGAACAGAGACAAGCCCACGATCGAAGCCTGGCTCGACACACTGTAAAACACACCGTGTGGTCCAGCCCCTGCCTTCCCACAGACTCAGTTTATTATTATTATAATTATACCCATTTTGCAGTTGAGGAAAGTCAAGGTCAGAGACTTTTGCAAATTCACCTATTTAAGGAAGTTACTCCAGATTCCTCAAGAGGAAGACAATTTTCTCTCCCCCATACAGACTCTCTGCAGCCTCATCTGCCTGCCCAGCTCCACGACCTCCTCCCGCCCTGCTGTCAACGTGCAGACCTGCAAAATCGGAGTAATGACATTTAACCTTTTCTCACCTGCATTCGGAAATCGGGCACAGTTATCTGGAAGTACTGGTCCCTTTACTATTCTTGTTTTATTTTGTTTTCCTGGTTGAGTACTATTTTTCTTTCTTTCTTTCTTTCTTTCTTTCTTTCTTTCTTTCTTTCTTTCTTTCTTTCTTTCTTTCTTTCTTCCTTCCTTCCTTCCTTCCTTCCTTCCTTCCTTCCTTCCTTTCTTTCTTTCTTTCTTTTTTAATGTTTTTTAAATTGTGAAATTATTTTCTAATTGAAGAAGATCAGAATCTCCATATTTTGTCCTCATGATCAAGCCCATAGACCTGCTTCCTCATTCTAATCCAAGGTAAAGAGATGCACACGGAGCTGCCAGTATCCTTAATGCTCCCTGCATTGGCTGGGAAAAGAAAGACCGAACAGCCTAGTAAATTACCCCTCATATACATTTACTTCACGCATTTACTCTAATTTTTAGAAGCCTGTGGTTTAAGAAAACCTATACCACCTGCACACTTCTGATTTGCACCTTATTCATTTTTAGTGCCGTTGAGTAGTATTTTAATGTCATAGGTGAAAAATAAGTTAAAATCAGGCATAAAAGATGCACCCTGTAAATAACCATCAGCCCATCTTCTGGGTTCTAAACCCTCTCCCCACTTCTTCCTCCTGGAATCTGAGCAGTGGCCGGTTTGTAAGCTGCTTGGTGGCCCTCATAGCCAGGACACAAACTGAAAGACGACCTGGCTAATTTTACTACCCATTGAATGAGCGGTGGTTATTTTTTTCGTTGGAAAAGTAGGAAGATGATCAGAAGTTCTAGAAACCCTTGTCTAACCTCAGATCTACAACCTTCCACGAGGGAGACGGAGCAGAGAGAAAGGATCACCACCGACCTGCCGTCCAAGGCAGAAAATCCACATATGCTGACTCCCAGCTGTGAAACTCACTCCAACAAAGCCCTTGGAGCGAGACCTCACCTCCGTCTGAGATCCCAACCCCAAGGAAATATAAAAAGATGGGGGAAGACAGTGTTCACTTATTTAATATCATACTTTCCTCTCTTGAAAGTTTGACATCCTCTTTCTTGGGTCATGGAAGCCGGAAGTTCTTTTGGTCCTTGGTCCCATTCCCAGTGTGTGAGTGTCTGTGACTATCAGGAAGTACTCTGAACAGTGTGGACGTGGAAAAGAGCAAGATCATTCAAAATGCACCTCACTTTTTTTCAAAGCCTTAAACTGACCACATTCCCTCGTTAGCGTGGCTCAAGTGATAAAATGTAAATTCGAAGGAAATTTCTAAGAAAAAAAAAACCTGTCTTCATGCTTACGTAATCGAAATGTCAAATAAATACTGAGTGACTAGAAAACAGGAGCATTTAGGGTGGTTTTCACTTTGGGTGATTCTCTGCATGTATCATTTGTTGTAATAAAGGGCAGACAAAGGTGAATAGAATAAGATGGTGATTTAATTCCAATCTTTAAGAAGAAAGGAAGGTTGGAGCGAGGAGAGGTTTTTGGGTTTTGTTTTTGTTTCAGTTTCTGAAACTCCCCTCCTGTAATTATGTGCAATTACCTATTATGTCTGAAATTGGTTCTCAAAGATGTAGAACCTACTTTGTGTTCTTTAAAAAAAAAAAAAACTCTACAAAATATGCAATTTAAGAAGGGAACAGTTTGAGTGTGGAGAAAAATGAGGCTACAGCTGTAGGATTTTGTTATGCTTTTAGTACCAAATCACAAAACCCATTAAATTATTTATCCTACAGGCAGGCGTTGTACTGCAAACGTTGAATACAATTGCAGATTCCAGGAAAAGAAATGTGTGCATTTTAATTGCTTCTGATTTAAACAATCCTTAATTTCATTAGCCTTCTTTTTTTTTTTTTTTTTTTTTGCTTCAAGAAATAAAAGAGTTCAGTTTTGGGACGGGGATGCAAATGACACTAATAATTTTTTCTCTCCTTAAAGAAGCAGACTATTGGGTATCAAGGGCACATGCACATGTAAGGAGGCTGCACACACAGGTGCCTGACATGTTCCCCCGGATATACCATCTGCAATATGCCCCCAAAGAAATCACCGTGCACCTAGCTTTTTCTTGGCTCTGCTTACTCTAGTTCACTTCCATTGTTTCTCCTGCTACTATGTTACAAATGAAGTTACCTTCCCAGAGTCCTGCTTAAAAAGCAGATTCTTGTTTCCAGATGAAGAAAACATAGGTTTATCAAAGGTTGGATAGCATGGGGGAAAAGCTCTCGCCCGTCATAATTTTGGGTTCATCCGAAAAATCTGGGTTTTGCCATCCTCTGTAATTAAAACTCTTCTGTCTTAAGATTTATTGGTGCAGTAGGGAAGGCATTTTCAGAACGTTTCTTTACAGCAGCTGTTGGAAATCTCTAACTCCGCCTCGGGCAGGATGCTGCAGCCGCTGTAATTTTTGGGGTCTATTCTCCCCATGATAAATGAGCTTAACTTCAAAGATAAGTTACAACAACTCTCCGAGGGGAAACCCTTATTACTGTTAATATACGTGACTCCCTATTACTGCATTTCAAATACTGTCGCATAGAAAAGCAACCACAGAAGAGACTGCTTATGTGTTCCTTTGTCAATAGTCAGGGTATGCATATGTAGAATTTAATTGAAATATTGGATAACTAGTTCTTCTCCAAGTTAGAGCTGTTTTCTTTGTGTGTGGGTAAACGGATATATTGACTAATATACAATCCAGTGACATTATAAATGTATTACATTATATATAATATATAATAATATATATAATGTGTATATATATACATACATATGAGCTCAACCAAATTTATGATGATAACAGTATTGTTTTACTATGTGATAAACCAGTATTATGCAGACTTGGCCCAACTCAGGAATTCCTTAAAATGAGGTTTTAAAATTTCCTTCAAATGCTCCATGATCTTTAAAATGATACGTGATTTTAATGTGATTTTGACTATTTCAGATTATTTGTATATTTCTTCCTTTCAGAGCCCTGATTATTTCTGGAAATTTTTATACTCCAGCCCTTTCTCTAAAACGATGCTTCCTGAAGTTGTTTCCCAGTGAGAAATCTAAAAGGAAAAAGTGACCTGGCGCTTTTTGGCAGCTCGAGGCTCCCGGTTTCTGAGCCCCCTCCATCCCCCCCCCCCCCCCGCGTGCCTCGGCGCAGCGTCTGGGCACAGTGCGTTTGTTCTCCTGGGTAATGAATGTTTGCCCCTTTTCCCGGGCTGTTAGCAACGTCTAGATGGATGGGTGTGTACGGAGTGCAGCCTGGTCTTTTCTCCTTTGAAAGGGTTAAAGTGAAAAGGACGCTTGTTGAAACTGGGGAGTCGATAGGGTGGGGGGACGAGGGAAGGCAAAAGGAAAAAGAAAAGGTTAGTGTTTTCTGTCCATTAAAGGGGGTATTCTGTTCTGAAACCAAATTGGTCATGCATTCCAGAAGCGTTTCCTGGTAGAGTGGAGTCTGACCGGAGCACCTGCCTCGCTATTGTACTGGGTCTGCGCTGCTCTCCTCCGGCCCTTTTCCTTTAGCCGAGGCGGAATCTGTCCCTTATTACAGCCAGATTGCTCGTGGGCCCGGAACGGCTGTGCGCCACCGAAGGATGGGGAGACACCACCACCACCGCCTGCGTCCCCACCCAAGCCACCGCGCGCACAGAGCTTTGTTTTTCCTGAGCGCTTCAAACATAATGACGTGAATTCCCAATGACATCATGCCGAAGCCCACCAACAGAGGAAACCATCTGAACCCGGGAGCCACAGGGATTAATATCCCAAGCTAAAGAGTAAGAAACGCAAAGAAAAAGTGGGAGTTAGGGGTTCAGTGTGGCAGAAGCTTGGTAAAGAGGGGAGGGGGCCGTTGGAGCCGGTGTGCGCGCTGCAGGTGGAATCTATTAGCTTGGTAACACTGTAGGTAAATAATCGGACTTGTTCTGGGGATCCTAGGAGGAATTCCCAGGTGTCCCAGCTGTGTTTTTCTGCACCACACAGAGTCACTCTGTGGATTTCTGCCCTGGACAGCCTTAGCACCAAAGAAGGACACCTTATCCAGAAATGATGTCACAGCCTTCTACTGCATGCTTCAACTTGTTCTTTTTTTTAAAGGCATGTTACTTAAGAGACACACACACATTGTGAACAAGTTTTTTTTTTTTTTTAACTGCATGCTTTAAGGGATTAGTTGGTTCCTTTCATCTAGTCTTTTTGTTTTCTTCATTCAAGAAATGCGTAATAAAGAGAAACTTTTTTTCTTTGCATTCTTTTAAATGTGTGTACATCGAGGGGAACTTGCTGTGATAAAATCCAGTTGTGAAGGATTCTCATTACCCTGTGGCTATCTGTTCAGATTAATGAAAGGTAGCCTTTGTAACCAAATCTTCGAACCCTAAGGTCGCCCTCTCTGGCCCTCTAGAACTGTCCTGCTGAACACGAGACAGAAAGACAGACTTTAAATATATTGGACCTTGACATCTTTGCTGATGTCTCTGAATAGATGTTACTTATAAGAAAAAAAAAAGTGAGAGTAAAAATGCATAATGTATAGAAAGTATCTATTAAAATTCAATGTTTTGTTTTTAATCTTAATTTTTAGTCTAAAGATTTGCTTAGTCTTGTGCACAAGGCCAGACTTACACAGAGCACCCCTACCCCCTTGTGGCACAATGGCACTTGTAAAATGGAAATTTCATCCTTTTTTAGAACTATTAAGACTTTTGAACCCAGAAGTACCTGGAGGCACTGCCAATTCTGTTGAAGATCAGAACTTGTTTAAAAAAAAAAAAAGATGATGACTGCCCAGCTTTCAGGAAGAAGGGAACTGGTCTGAAAGATTTTGCTTTTAAATTCATTTGGGTCTTATTTTGGTTTCAATTACAACACATTGTAATGTATGCAGCCTGTTTAATCCTCAGGCTAACAGTAAATATTTCACTTTTGTTTAACCTTAAATATTTGTTATCCTAATCAAACTAAATTAAAAACTCCACAGTTTATAAAAAGCTATTGTAACTATTAACAACAATGAAGCTCCCCGTCACTGCAGAGGGAAGTCTGTAGTTGTTCTTGTTTTACAGATGAGGAAACCGGAGCTCAGAAATATAAAGAGCCCCGTCTAAGTCGACATCATGCTCACCAGAACCATCACAGGGCAATACACCTGATCAAGGAGAAAGCCACGACTTGAACTCAGGTTTTCAAAAACTAAGGCTGTGACTGTGTTATATCTCCCTGTATATCATGATTTAAAAATCTCCCACCCAGTTATAGCCTAAACCACACAATTTCACACCTTGAGCTCTCAATCATCTCCCTTGTCTAAACCTAGAACACTTTAGTCACCAAAAAAGAAACCCTATGTCATCAGCAGTCACTCCCATTTCTTCCCTCCCTCCAGCCCTGCAACCACTAATCTACTTCAGTCTATGGATTTACTTATTCTTGAGATTTTTGAAGAGACAAATGAAAGTATAATGTCCATAAAGAAACACAAGAAACAAGCCAAAAAAAGGTATAAATCAGATAAAAACAGATATGAAAAAGAACCAACTGGAAATCATACAAATGAAAAGTATAGTCATTGAATTTTAAAAATTTGATAAATGAAGTAAAATCTTCATTAAAATAAAGAAAGCATAACTTTATTAGCCCCGAACCCAGCACCAAGAGATAAAGAGATAAACATATGAAACAGCAGTAACTGTTTACCAAGAAAAGACTGAATATCTAATAAGATTTCCTAGTAAAGAAGATGCTGGGGATGGTATAGAAGTTATAAATACCCCAGAGGATTCCAAAATTCAAGAAAAATCTAAATCAAATGTGCCTTCCAATCATTCAGTAGGATAAATAATAATAAAGCTACATCTAGACACATCCTAGTGAAAGTGTAGCCCGTCAAAGTCAAGGAAACTCCTCCAAAACTATCGGAGAAAAAATATGTTGCTGTAAAATGAGTAAAAATTAGGTTGACTGAAGGTTCCTACAAGCAACAATAAATGCCAAAGCCAAATATCTTCAAATCACGGAGGGAAAATCATTACCAGCTTAGTATTCTGTATCCACGTGTATTATCATTTAAGCTTAAGCTTGAGGACAAAAAAAAAAAAAAAAAAGAAACATTTTAAAACATAAAAAACTAGGAGAGTTTACTCCCAATTCTCTGAAGCCACTATTAAATGATGTTCTAAAGCAGGATGAAAAGCAAATTCAGGTGGAAGATAAGGGATAATAGCTTTAATAGTTGATAATGATTAAGCCTACTTTTGTCTCCCTCCTCCTACACTATGGTGGGAAGGTAGTTTGGTGCAGCCACTATGGAAAACAGTAGGGAGATTCCTCAAAAAACTAAGACTAGACTTACCATATGATCCAGCAATCCCACTCCTAGGCATAAATCCACAGGGAATTTGAAAAGATACATGCACACAATGTTCACAGCAGCACTGTTTACAAGAGCCAAGACATGGAAATAACCTAAATGTCCATCAACAGATGACCAGGTAAAGAAGTTGTGGTATATTTATACAATGGACTACGACTCAGTGATTTAAAAAAAAAAAAAAGAATAAAATAATGCCTTTTGCAGCAACATGGATGGACCTGAGATTGTCATTCTAAGTGAAGTAAGCCAGAAAGAGAAAGAAAAATACCGTATGAGATCGCTCCTAGGTGGAATCTAAAAACACACACACACACACACACACACACACACACACACACACACAAATGAACTTACTTACAAAACAGAAAAAGACTCACAGACATAGAAAACAAACTTATGGTTACCAGAGGGGACAGAGGGTGGGAAGGGATAAATTAGGAGTTCAAGACGTGAAGATACTAACTACTATATATAAAATAGGTAAACAACAGGATTCTACTGCACAGCCCAGGGAACTATATTCGATACCTTGTAGTAACCTGTAATGAAAAAGAACATGAAAAGGAATCTACGTATGTTCATGTGTGACTGAAAGATGATGCTGTACACCAGAAATTGACACCACATTGTAAACTGACTATACTTCAATAAATTTTTTTTTTTAAAAAAAGAACCATATGTAACTTTCTCATAGGGAGGAGCTGGCAGACCTGGAGTTTGAGCGTCGGCTTCCTGTTTCTAGGTAACACATCCTAAACTCTATTCACGTTGCCTTCCCTGATTATTCCTTCGCTCATGATCTCTCCTCTTTCAATTCCTCTGACCTCTGGGACCTTAGTCACCCACATTAGCAGGTGATCACAGACCGAAGGCCTCCTGTTTTTATTACCATACTTATTTGTTTCTCCCAAGTAAACTGTTTAAGTTTCTTAAGGTGAGGAATTACATTATTTTAGCTGCTTTATCCTATTCAAGTGTCTAGTACAACTCAGAAAAGAAATGTAAATCATTACAATTGAATGATTGATTAATCAATTATGAAGTTGCAATCCATTTGACTGGAAGTACACGGTTATCTCTGTGTTAGCTACATCAAGATCAGAGAGCAATATTTTCCAGTTATTTGTATTTTAATAGACTATATATTTCAATAAACTTAAATTCATTAAATTAATTCATTAAAACAATATAAGAAAACTTGGAAACACTTGTGTTGGATCAATAGCACTAACCATTCTCAACTCTTTGGGACTCAAGTATTGGTTTCTGATAAATGTCTCCATGCCCTATAAAAAAAGTTTGGTAGGGCTTGCTTAAGACATAGCCCCATCTGTTTCTCGAAGATTCTCCGGCCCCTGAATAGCCTCCTATGTATGACCTGATACAAACCTGAACTCAACAGCAGTATTTTAGGACCAACTATGTGTCAGAAGACAGCTGACTGAACTGGTGGGGTGTTGACTCACGTGTCAGGGGGCCCTAAGCAGTGGCCAGGAAACTGCTTCCCTAGCTTTCCCCAGACTGTTCCGTTGTATCTCTAATCTGACCTACCAGGCGAGCTCACGTGCGGAGTCCCAGGCTAAAGGAAGGGTCAGTGGTGTCCCTCACAAGTGACAAGCTTATGTGCCCAGTCCGCTGGCACCCTCCCAGAATGCCCCGTAGCACTCCCTGAGGGCAGCGGCGGGGCTGGCCGAGTGTCCCGTGGGACCCTTAGCACTTCCCGAGAGCCACTGGAGGTGCCCCCAGAGGACCTCAGTCTACTGGAAAAAACCCCCCTCTCCAGAGGCCCCAAGACTCCACCAGCACCTCCCAAAGGTATCTTGTGGGCTCTTCAGGATTTTTGTTTTTCCAGAAAGACGTGCTTAATCCACCACCCTGCTCACTGTGCCAGTCTGTCAGGAGCTCAGTCAAGCTGGAGAGAGCTGAGCTGCCAGGTGTCAGAGCAGCTGATTAAAACAAAAAGGCTGAAATGAAAGGAAGGGCGACGCCTTTACTCACTTACTGCAGTAGTCTGAGCCAGCAGCTAAGCCCGAGAAAGTGCCCACTCCTCCTCAATCCACTTCCCCTCGTTTTATAGCATCAGTTGAAGATCGGATGGATCAGCACAGACATGAGAGGAGTCTTGCAGCCGAAAGAGAGCCAAACAGCAGGTACGCCTAAGAGCATGGTATCCAGGGAGCCTGGACCCTTGAATGTACTCTCTTCAGACTCCAGTGCTGGGCACCAGGTCTGGAGTCAGGAGGCAGCCTTCCCCATGAGGTCTGCCAGGTGAAACCTTTGCAACTGCCTTTGTTCAGACCCGAAAATCACACGTGGGGTTTTGTCCAGGAGCTGGTCTCCTCACCTGGAGTCCTTTTTTGTGGGTGGGTGGGTGGGGGGATCCCTCTCCTCCATGTGGCCCTGGTGAGTATGTCAATCTCCACTTATTGTCCCCTCCATTCCAGCCACTGGCCAGTGGTGGACCAGCTAAAGGACTTTATTTCCCAGGATGCAGCAACTGTTCTGAAGGATGGGAATTGAGTCCAAGGTCAGCCAATGGAAGTCCTTGCTATTTTTGTCCTGAAATGTTCAAAATTTGTATTGGAGAGAGTAGTCAACTCTTCCTCTTGGGGCATGAGTTCCTGGTGTTGCCAGAGCCGTCATTCCTGCCAGTGCAGAGAACATGCCTGAGAAGGTCAACCAAAGCGAGTGACAAGACAAGACAAGGGACGCGGAGAGAGCAAAGCTCTGGCTAGAAGAACTGAAGCCCTTGAACTCCCACCAGCTCATAAAGTCCATTTGTTTTTTGTTACGGAGGTGAGTTTCTTAAAAACTATTTAGTTGATTTTCTATTTTGATAGTCTCAATTATCAGTGCTCCCTGACACATCCACTCTAACCTCACTTCCAACCACCGCTATGCACTTCATCTTCTCAGTTCATCCCAAACACCAGACCTGCGTCCAGATATTCTAAGACCCGCCACGAGTCTGCAGTCAGTCAGTGCAGAAAGCATCTGCTCCTCATGTTAAATATCAGCTTCAAAATACAAAGGCTCAATCCAGTTTAGGGACTGGGAGGATTGTTTTGAGGTGCCCCTAAAATCATAGGAGGTAGGAGACTGACTTTATAGACAAAGAGTCTGTCATGTGAGGGGCAAACATCCTGTCAATGATCTTATTTGAGTCTCAGAATAACCCCATGAGAGAAATTTTAAAATGTGATCAAAAAAGGAGCTATCACATAGACTTAGCCATTCTATCAAAGTACAAATCCTCAACAAACCCGTGACAGGGTATTTTACCTCATTAAGCTGTAGGACTTAATATGAGCATAGATTCAACCACGAAGGTGTGAAGGTATACGGATATCATAGTATTGCAAGCAATCACTAGGTTCCTTTTGAATGAAAAGATACATGCAGATTTAAGTTTTCCACCCAGTGGGTTTTTCTGGGTTATTCAAGTATAATAATTTTCATAACCAATCTAATATTTCTTGTATAATATTTGAGCAAATCTTTAGTTGACGGTTTCAACTCTCTAGAGAGAGCCTTTCAAATTAAAGAATATCTTAATTAGACCTATGCTACGTGGTGAACTACAGAGAAAATGAAAAAGGGCACATGTGCTGTTGATAAAGTTGACATTCACCATGAGATGGTGGGCTATATATTTTTCTGACTTACGTAATGAAATGCTATTTATCAGCAAGGAGAGTCCCACGGGGGATTCACAGGAATCCTTGGAGGTCGGGACCTTGACTTGGGCTCAGGAGTCAGGGACAGTTGAGGACAGTAGAGTCTGGTGGCTCTCTCTCTCTCCTGCTCTCTGACCCAGCTGTGCACTGAAAGCAGACATAAAGTCCCTCTTTATGAGGATGAGGCAATTCCCTGGAGCCATGTCCCCCCAGTTCCAGTAACGGGGTACCTCTTCATGAAGATCTGTGGTTATCAGCATGATCACGGCACTTGCTAAGCGTCTTCTCAGAAATCTGTTTTGACAAGTGCAATTATCAGAGTTTAGAAACTGCCCCTGAAATGTAAAGTTGTAGAACTACAAACATTTATTTCATCTGTAGTTTACAAATATTTATTTAACATGCTGGTTTATCAAATTTGTTCTGAGTTCTGAGCTGTTTCTCTGTAACACAGATGTGACCAACCTACGGATCTAGTGGCAAGTGACAGAGAACACACTTTGGTGTGTGTGGTGATAGACAACCTTTACAGGCTCCCTCCCCCCTCTTTATCTGTCACAGCAACCAGATGAGATTAACCCTTTCATCACACTGATTTTAGCAGGGAAGACACCTAGGCATCAGGGAGTTTTACTGTAATGCACAGTCACACAGCAATGTCATGGCGTGCTTGGCCTAAGACCTCAAAAGTCTGACTCTGCGGCTCCCACGTCCAATTCCCATACTATATGGCCTCCATTTGGTGCTTCCTCATTGTTGGTTGTGCATTGGTTACTTGCCACGATGGCTCATTTATAAATGCTTGAATATAAATTACAGTACAGTTTGGGAAGTTTGTACGGAGCTCATACCCCTCTACAGAGCTCATTGGCCAGACCATCGCTAACTTAGGGTGTGACTCCAGATGCCATTAGGCCATGCAATGTCTCAGTATCTTGCTCCGGAGAATGGCCACAGGAAGAAGCAGTCCATCACAAACCGGAGGATGACATAGGGAATCAGGTTAGCTGGCCTCGGAAGCTGTTCCCTGGGGCTGAGCCAGGTCCTTGTAGAAGCTGATGGTGTTCTCGGGTGATAAAGGCAACGTGGAGCGTCATCGTTCCTGCGCCCTAGATGCTCAGCTGGCAGCCCAGAGCCCCAACACCCGCCCGTCCCAGGTGACACTCAGAGCCCCCAGCCCTCTTGGCATCTCCTGGGTTCTTGTGGCGAGATACCAGGTCCTCGCTCAGCAAGGGAGCTCACTCCTATTCAGGTTGTGGGTTTTTTGTTTTTTTTTTTTTTTTTAACTTCTCAAAAGTTAAAAAGTCTAACAGTAAAGCAAGTCCATGTTCTGATCTGCTGGTTTTATTTTGCCTCTAACTTGCAGTCTTTAATATTGCAACATGTTTTATATTTTATTCATCCACTCATTCACAAAATCAGTACTGCGTGTACACCAGGCACGCACGGAACCGTGACAGCTGACTTCAGATACTGAGAGCTCTGATCTGTGGGAGCTGTCAGGGAGGGGAAACCTGAGACTCTGTTCTTTTGCAGAAGTTACTAAATATCCAGTATACATTTTAACTTGCATTTTATGGGAGGCAAGGGACATTACAGTTTTAGGAAAAACTACCGGGGGTCAGGTGTGGTGGTAGGTCCTTTACCTGTAGCTGCCCCTCACTTCAAGATTATGAAGTTGATATTATTTCTCCATCATCACTTCCTCTTATTTACAAATAAGGAAACGAAAGGCCAGGCAGTTAAGATGGCAGGAAAGCTCACACAGCCGAAGTAGGGTGAGCCGGCTCGTTCAGAAGCTCATGTTTCTGTCAAGAGCCAGAGTCTCCTGTTCATTCTAGTAATTCGGAGGGTAGATTGCTTGTAACACGTGTCAGGGAAAGGGGCCGAGGAGGCAGTGACCTTGAACCCTAATCCATAAAACCCAGGATCATTAGAGAGAAACTTTAAGAGAAAGAGTCGTGGAACAGTCATGTTTTAAGTCAATTCATACAAGGTGCATTTACTAGGAGTTGTAGACTGTCTGAATTCTCTCCCCAGTCAGAACTCAAAAGGTGGGGTTTGCTTGGAAGATAAATAGATTGATTGATAGAGAGAGAGATGGATAGTGGTTTTAGAGAGGAATGGGAAGGGTGGCGTTAGCGGAGAGAGAGTCATGATTATATTTGGGAAAATAATTGGATGTTTAAACCTGTCTGTAGGCAGAGTGCAGGCCATCTCAGAAAGCAAGAGAGAGTGGCAGGGAGGCCTAGAAGACACACATTCCACAGGCAGAATATGAGCATCTTAATCAGAAGGGAGAGCAGCCACGAAGTGTGAGGTCGTTAGTTTTATGGGCTCAGTAATTTCATATGCTTTTTGACCTTTTAGGGTCAGCCTTGTAGCTGTCGTGGCACCTGTGGGAGTGCCATTCAGCAGCTACTGTATTACGGTGGGTGTCTATTGAAGATCAAGGTCTACTGGGCGTTGACTCTCCCGCCATCTTGGTGCTAACTGCTGTGTCCTTCTTTTAATGGTTGTGCCCTGCTCTCTTCCCTCCTGTCTCAACAGTATGTGTCCAATAGACGCTGAACAGAATTAAACTTTCACCAGACACTTTCTCTGAAGACTGCATTGCCAGTCAGTCATCAACATTGTATGCCTTATTTCCAATAACATTCTTTTTGTTGGTTTTCATAGTGATGAGTGAGGTCTCCTTTCCATCATTTGGCAAGTGATTTTCCAAAGCCCCATCCATACCAGTGCTGTCTGCAGTATCTGGAACTCAGAGTATCCTCTTGGAGTTTCCACTCGTGGCACCGCAAAGGGCTGATGGCAATTCAGAGGGAGGAAAAGAGGGGGCTCTTCCCTCATGTACATGAGTGAGTCCACAATCCCCCAAATTCTTCATCCTAAGACCCACCAGGTCAGGGGAGGATATAGATATGGAGGAGAAAGGATATATTCCCCATGATTTTGTCAAAGTTCTAAGAGAAAAGATCATATAAGGAAGAAACCAAAAGCCAGCAACTCCGGAGAAAGGTTCTGAATTATCGGGATCAAGGACACAATACCTTCTCTAGGATGACATTTCACCTCCTTCTTTATAGTCAATAATTGGTTAGAAATAAGTGGGAAAATAACAAGGACTCAACTTCCCCAGCTTTCCCCCTGCACCTAATGATGCTGACTCGCTGGGGCAGACGATCTGCGATTGGCTGTGCACGTGTATATGCCATAAGGTGTCGGCACACAGCCCCCAGGTGGTCCCCTGGACAGCTCTACAAGGCAACGTTTTATTCCGAAGTTTGAGGTGGTTCTCCAGGGATTCTAGGTTCTTTTTACAGCACTGGACAGCTGGGAATCCCCAGTATGACATTAGTTAAAATTGTAACTGAGATCTCTGTTTTCAAACTAGCCTGGTTAATACTTGACAGGTGGCAATGTTTGAAGACTGCCTTCTGAGAGTGAGTTTACAAGAGCACCCCAGGCACCCTCTGCAGAAGTATTTGTGCTAAATTCACAATCCCTTTATTATTTTTTTTTTCTTTAGAGTCCGGTGTAGTTTACATCTGTTTGCCCCATGAGTCCACTCGTAAAACAAGAGACTAATTAACAGTTTGTAAGGATTCTTAGGGACTTCATATGTTTGTGGAAATGAAACTAATTCAGCCTCACTCCAATCTAACTGCTGCTGCACACCGAGCACAGCGCCCTGCCACCCAGTGGGCTCCGCTAACGGTTGTTGACTGACTGATAAACAAGTTCCAGGGTTCTAATTGGCCCACGGCCTCCCCGGCTGCTCTGGTGATATATTGCTTTGGGTGGAAGAGCCAGCCTATATCACTCAGAAACAAGCCAAACAAAACTAAACAAAAAAAGAGTTTCGTATGGATAAAACAGGTGTGATGCTTGAGCCTTCATCCGCCAGCTCCTGGCCCCCTCTCCTTCCTGGGAAGCCCTCGGTGGGAGCACTTAGACCCAGTGAGGATGTGCTAATAACGTGAGCCCAGAGGAAGGGCCTGGGGCCACCTGGGGAGCCAAGAGAGGGCAAGTTCAGCTCAAGGGAGAGGGCTCGAACTCAACAAATGTTTCCTGAGCAACTTCTGGCCAGGCTAGACAGTGGAGAAGCAGAGATAAAGACACACTTCTTATTTTTCAGAAGCTCTGAGTCCAGTGGGGTAATAGACAAACATGTATGAGACTCGCACTAAGTGTTTATTTGAGAGGTTCGATGTAAGGAAGTGTCTTAGGGGGTCGCCCAGTACACTGGGTGGGTGAGGGGATTCAGGGAAGCTTTCCTGAGCTGAGCTTTGAAGAAGAAAGAGAAAGGATCCCAGTGAAGATGCCGGGGTGGGCCCTAGCAGGAGAGGAAGAAGGTGGGCACAGGGGAAGCCTGGGAGGATGAGAATGGCTCCGTACCCACGAATTGTGCACTTTGTAGAGGCCCTTCCCAATACGGCCTGTCTGCAGTGTTGGAACAGACTGTTACACTTGTAACAGAGAAGAGCACGCCCTACTCCGTGTTGGATCTGTTCCTTTAGCTCTAACCCTGCTGCGTTGCCTGTGCTGAGTCCTGCTGGCTCTGCACCTGTTGTAAAAGAATGTTGCCTGCAGCCCGAAATACACAGGGCAGCCCATTCTCAGGGCTCTGATCTTTAAAGGCATAACATTTTTCCATTAAAAAGTTGCAGAACAAAGAATAACATTTGTCTTGTTGGAGGTTTACGGGAACATGGTGACCACTGTGGACAGGAAGGGCCTGCGCCCGGGGTGGGAGCCTATTCCTGACTTACCTCACTCCCTCAGTGTAGGTCACTCTGGGCAGGTTGTGTCCTGAGGCATGTCAAAAAAAGAAACTTCTAGAAACTTCTTTTTACTCTGAGGGGAGCAGTGATGGAGTGTCTTGTCAGGAAATGCACTTGCCTTAATGACTCATAGAAACAGCTAAGTTCTTCCTTGCTGTCCGATAGTACTGGTCACGTGATCCAGACACTTCCTGCGGAAAAGTGGTAGTTTGCTCGGGGTTTCAGGATTAGACCCCTCAGCCATGCAGACTTCCATCAGAGGGAGGTGGGCAGGTGGACTCTGGAAACTAAAGGAGATGCTAGACTGGTGGGGATTCCAAAAATGGTGGAATTTTGAGAACTGGGTCCAGAGAATCTGCCATTCAAAGTACAGTCTGTGGAAAGGCGGGGTGGGCAGCCCTGGGGGGGTGGTTGTTAGAAATGCAGAATCTCAGGCCCCACCCCAGCTCTTCTAAGTCAGAGGCTACATTCCAGTAAGACCCTCAAGTGATTCCTGTGCATAGTAACACTTGAAAACCACTTGTCTGGTCTGCATCCTTGACCATGAGGATGCTTTTTAAAAAATTTGTATTTAATGGAGGTACTGGGGATTGAACACAAGACCTCGTGCATGCTAAGTGTGCACTCTACCACTGAGCTCTACCCTCCCCACCACAAGCCCGCCTACAAGGATGCTTTTTAAGAGAAGGGAACACTTTAAAAAAATACTTCTGCACTCTGAGCCCTTTCTTGTGCTCAAAGCCAGCCTTCTCGCCCCTCTCACCACTCCCTCCCTCTGCGCCCGTCTGTCCGCCCAGGTCATACATTCTGGCCCACGGCCATCCAGATCCTGCCAGGAGAAGGCTCATTCTGCAGCTGAAGCAGTTGATGTGGGAAAAGCCCTCAATTCAGATCATAAGAACCAAATCCAGGCCTTGGTTCTGCAGACTCCTGAAAAATAAGTCTTTCCATTTCTCTAATAAAGCCCATTTTCCTGGGTGCAGAGATGAAACGAAATAGTGTGTGTGAAAGAACTTTGGGAGCTGTAAAGCATTAAAGATACAGCTAAGGTCTTGTAACCCGCGAGGGGTTACTTTTGAACACATGCTGTTGATAAAGGGGTCAGTATCATAGTGTGAAGGTTAAGCGCGTGGGCTCAGGGCTGGAGTTCAAATCCCTGAGCTGCCGCTCCCCGGGTTGACCGCGTTTGACTCAGATTCCTCATCTGTAATAGAACCTACCTACTACTATGATGGGGCTGCCACGAGGAGTGAAAGAATTAACGTGGATGGCGAGGCTCAACGTGCCTTATCAGTGTCGGCTGCGATCACCGCTTGTCCATATATGTTTGTAATATCTGTAAACATGAGCTATGATTACTGCTAAGTGTGGGTGACTTTACATCTGGGAATGTTACGTACATCATCTGTAAAGGAAAAAAAAAAACAAGGATAAATGATCAGGGGGGAAAAACTCAGAGGCACTTCAGGGCAGGGGAGAAGAAAGGGAAACAGGCAGATACATAGAGATCCAGAGAAACAAACGTAGGATAAGAGGCAGGCTTTGTGAAAAGCAGCCCTGGGAAGGGAAATGGGTAGACTTTATGTTATTCCAGAAAAATAAGCATTTGGAGGGGATCATGGTGCCAGGAAAGGATTATTTGTCACAGCTGAGAGCCGACAAAGACTAGAATCCTGTATCAGGTGATAAGCCACCTGCAGTGACAGAACTGACCTTGTGCACGGAGGCTATTTCTACATATTATAGAAGTCATCATGCGTGTCCTTAAATAAACCAACCCGTGTTGATAGGAAGATGGTTTTATGTAACAGAACAAAATGATGGGAATGCATTGAAATGTACTTACCTTAGATCTCCAGAAAGCTTTACATGCCTGCATTTATGCCAGCATTTCCCTCTGCATGGAAGTTTATGCTTTCAGTCACTAAGCCAGACTCCTGACCTTAATAGTTTCCTCCCAGGCCACATGGATGACCACAAGAAGTCTGTAAGATCTTCCTATGGCCCTGGGAATCCCTGTTCCAGCCATGGCTCCAAGGCCATCTTGCTCATTCCAACCACTACTCTCAGCTGCTCACATCTGCTTTTAGTCCTGGTCCTGCTTCCCAGGATCCTCCTCTGTCTAGTCTCCTTGGAGGGAGGGTTTGATGTCCGCATGGGTCGTGACTTTCCAGACAGCTGATTACTTCCTTCTCTGTGCTACATGTAGCAAATCCTAGCCTCGTCCAGCTCCAGAGTTTCTGCTTTGTGGGATTTAGACAGCCTCATCCAAGGTACTTCCCCTGTACTCCTGGCCATCAGGTTGAAGACAGCAGTCTTAAATGATGGTAGAGTCAGTCCTCCTACTTTATAAATGTCCTGAGATTGGATCGGACTGACAGGAAACTGACAACAGTGCTGATCAGGGCTAGTCCTGTGAGAATTTTCCACCTGGGGAACGTTACGTGTTGTCCCTCCCTCTTGAACTCCAGGACACCCCTGTTCACTCTGGAGGCTCCCTTCCTTTCCTTCAGTGCCCTCGTTCTGTCTTATGTTGAGCACAACCCTCCACCCCTGGACTCTACTTACCGTTGGTCTGCTTTGGTGTCTGAAATTCCACCCTCACACATCCATTTCTTAATGTAAATACCTCTCAGAAGAGTATTAGTAATTAAGTCGTGAACAAACCTTTGGGAGAGGTTGGTAAATGGGCATCCAACGCCTTAACCTGTTTAAGATTTGACTGGATGGAACAAAATTCTACAGGTTCTTATTGGAACAAATGTCATCTTGTCAAGAGAGAAGGCGAGTGGGCTATCTAATCCAGACATCATCATTCTGTGGCTGCATTCTGCAATAAATGGGTCATAATGAGAAGGGATTCTGAGAAAACTCCATCCTGTCTTTTCCAGGTGGTAATTACAGCAGCAGGATCCCTTTCCAGAGTTCTATAAAGTAATTTTACATATGAAATTCCGTGGATTTGTGTTTGAGGCATTTAATTCTTTCTTTCTTTTTTTTTTTATTGGGGGAGGTAATTAGGTTTATTTATTTATTTAATGGAGGTACTGGGGATTGAATCCAGGACCGCATGCATGCTAGGCATGCGCTCTACCACTGAGCTATACTCTCCCCTCTAATTCTTTCTTGAGTCCAAAGGACTAACACAGGTCCGTTGAGAATTCAGCTAACAGCCTCGCCCACTGGAACCAGGGTGCCAGGTCAAGTCTTACTAAGAACATGTGCCTTGGATGCAAATCAAAACCACAATGACATATCACCTCACATGTGTTAGAACGGCTATCATCAAAAAGAGAAGAGATATCAAATGCTGGCAAGGATGTGCACTGTTGGTGGGATTGTAAACTGTGCAGCCACTGTGGAAAACAGCAAGGAGGTTTCTTGAGAAATTAAAAATAGAACCACCATATGATACAACAATTCTGATTCTGGGAATATATCCGAAGAAAATGAAAATGCTATCTCCGAGACATATTTGCACCCTCATATTCATAGCAGCATTATTTACAACAGCCAAGATATAGAAACAACCTGCGTCCATCAACAGAAGAAATTGATTAAAAAGTCGTGAACTATAAGGAGATGGAATATATACCAAGGAATACTGTTCAGCATTAAGAAAGGAGGAAATCCTGCAACTTGTGACAACGTGGGTGAATTTGGTGACCATCATGGTAGGTGAAATAAGTCAGACATAAAAATGTGAGTATTGTATGCTCTTACTTGTGGACTCTAACAATAGCAGCAAAAAACAAACAAACAAACAAACAAAAAAAACCAACTCATGGACAAAAGATCAGATTTGTGGTTACCAGAAACCAGAGGTCAGGGGAAGAAACATTGGATGAAGGTGGTCAAAAGGTACAAAATTTCGGTCACAAGATAAACAAGTCCTAGGGATGTCATGTACAACGCGATGATACCATGTACAATGCGATGATGTCATGTACAGCGCGACGATGTCATGTACAGCGCGACGATGTCATGTACAACGCGATGATGTCATGTACAACGAGATGATGTTATTTGCAATGCGATGATGTCATGTACAACGTGATGACTGTAGTTAACGCTGCTGAATGATATAGAGGAAGGTTGTTAAGAGAGTAAATCCTAAGCGTTCTCATCATGAGGAAAGATTTTTCTCCATTTATTTAATTCTGTATCCATATGAGAAGACAGATATCACTAAACTTACTGTGATCATCATTTCATGATGTATGTAACTCAAATCATAATGCTGCACACCTTAATCTTACACAAGGCTGTATGTCAAGTCTGTTTCAACAAAACTGGAAAAATATGTGCTTTGATAAGGAGTAATTTAGTAGCATTTGCAGACACTTTCCCCACAGAAGTTCTGGGAGACAGTTTTGGATCTGCTGGTCCAAAGTGTGCAGAAGTGAGCTCACAGACGAGACCAAAGCCATCAGTAGATAAAAAATGATTGGGATCAATTATTACGTCTCTTATGAAAATGTTTCCGCTGAGTGGACTCAGTGTGTTTAGACTATAGACTCATGAGCTGGAAAAAAATAATAGAGGATGAAACTCTGCTGGGCATCCTTTCCTTTGATTCTTTTTTATTTTAATTAAGTATAGTTGATTTAGAATGTTCTGTTAATTTCTAGTGTACAGCAAAGTGATTCAGTTATACAAATATGTATGTATTATATATTCTTTTTCCTATTGGTTTTTCATTATAGGCTATTACAAGATATTGAATATAGTGCCCTGTGCTGCACTCGCTCTCCTTTGGCTCTTAAAAGCCTCCCGTAGCCACAGATTACGTCCACGCATACATTTCAAGATATCGGGGTGTTTTTCATTTCATTCAGGTGTGTGTCCTCTCTGTCTCTTTGCAGCTCACCTCTCTCTCTCTCTCTGACTCTCCTGAATTATTTAACGTTTTTCCCCCAGTTAATCTAAATTAGAGTTGTTGTTGTTGTTGTTGTTTAAGTGGGGGTGGGGGATGGGAGGAAACTAAAAATAGGCACTGAAGCCAGGATATATTACACCAACCGCTTTTGCCTCTGGTGCTTACTGGAGTTTCCTTTGTTGTCTTGTTTGATTGTTTCATTTATATGGCAGGTTAGACAGCAACAGACTTCTGTTATTGCCTTTTCTCAGTGGTGGATTTTTTAGGCTCGGATCCCCTGAGGCAGCCACTCCCCATCCACAGCTGGTGACGAGAGGCAATGTTGCTCTCCATCCTTACACCTACTGGAGGGAGATCGACAGGGGTGCTATTAAGTGGCATAGGGTGTCTCCATTTTTAACTGTTTAGGCTTTTGTGGAGAGAGAGAGAGAGAAAGAGAGAGAGAGAGAGATCACTGAACAAGTTGCATCTTCTCGATTCTTTAGGGACCACATTAGCAGATGCTGGAGTACGTGTTCCTTTATCCATGTCTTCTGACTGCCAACTTCCATCCCCTCCTTTAAGGATGCTCTGATTTCTTCTGCTATTTTTCAATCATCAGAAATGATTTTGCAGTCAAATCACAGTCGAAGTATGTTAAAGCGAAGAGGATGTGTGTAAGGGGCAGGGTCTTTGAAACAAAAGTGAAAGTCCAAGGACCAAAATTCAATCCTTGGGGCTCTTTTAAAAAATGCTCCCAGGAAACTTTGGGTCATGGGTTGCTTTCTAACTTTCCGTTACTCTTTTAGTTAATGCAGACACAGAGCATCATCCGTGGCATAAAACTGGGAATGAGGAGATTTATGGATGGAAAAGAAATGAAACTTTGTGAAATTAAACAGATGAGATGGCTCTGGTAATACCCAGGCGATAAAGTACTGCACATCGAGAAAAGACCCCACAGAATCTTGGTCCTTAGGAAAGGGCTTCTGACCTCCAGTCCTGTCTCCTTCAGGATCTCAAATGCCTTTTTATTTCTTTTTAATCCATGGAGCAGAGAGCCAGGGTAAAGAACCTCCAAACAGTCACTAAGTTTTGTCTGCTTGTCTTTTGCTAAGGACACTAAAAACGAGGTGAGGGAAAGTAAGCTTACAGAATCTCATCTAGTCTCCAGAGCAATTTAAGACCAAGATGACTATGAGCACCTACTGCATGCGCAGCACGGAGACATAAGCTAACATACCCCCAAAGGAAACGTTTCACAATTTTTTTAAAAGAAGAGACACCCTGGAACCAGGTACCTGAATTTAAAACCATAAGATAGAGATGACAAAGGTTCTTAAGGAGATTACAACAGAGAAGTAGGAGGAGACTCTTTAGTAATAACAGTGCAAGTCACCAGGTAACAAGAGCTCACGTTCAGCCCCAGAGAAGGTCAAGGAGGCTCGGGTGGTTGAGATGGCCTGAGTGTGATGACTTCATTACTGGGAATTGAAAAATGAGTCGGATTTGGATGAGTATTATAGGCTATTAAATGTCTCCCTCCTCCTACACTGTTGGTGGGATGTAGTTTGGTGCAGCTAGTATGGAAAACAGTGTGGGGATTCCTCAAAAAACTAAAAACAGACATACCATGTAATCCAGCAATCCCACTCCTGGGCATAGATGCAGAGAAAACTCCAATTTGAAAAGATACATGCCCCCCCGTGTTCATAGCAGCTCTATTTTCAATAGCCAAGATATGGAAGCAACCTAAATGTCCATCAACAGATGACTGGATAAAGAAGTTATGGTATATTTATACAATGGAATACTACTCAGTCATAAAAAGTAATGCCATTTGCAGCAACATAAATGGACCTGGAGATCATCATTCTAAGTGAAGTAAGTCAGAAAGAGGAAGAAAAATACCATATGATATCGCTTATATGTGGATTCTATTTTAAAAAATGGCACAAATAAGCTTATTTACAAAATAGAAACAATCTCACAGACATAGAAAACAAACTTATGGTTACCAGGGAGGAATGGGGAGGGGGATAAAGTGGAAGTTTGGGATTTGCAGATACACACTACTATATATAAAATAGATAATAGATAAATGACAAGGTCCTACTGTATAGCACAGGGAACTATATTCAATATCTTGTAATAGCCTAGAGTGAAAAATAATATGAAAAGGAATATATATATATATATACACATATACATATATATGTATATGTGTATATATATATAAAATAAAATGTCCCCCTCCTGAAACCCACAAACTGTGGGCTAAACTCGGCTCCATCTTTTAGAAAATGCCTTAATTTCTGTCCATTGTCTTTTTTGAATAAGCCAGATAGATGCCCTTAAGTATTCCAAACTCACCTTCTGAGCAGAATGAAACACTGGTGGCGTCGCGCTGCAGTACACCAGCGTGAGAAAGGCTTTCCCGTTCTGTGACTTCAGTTGCTTCCATTGTTGAATAGTCTGGAATGGGATGTTGCAACATTTTAAAACTGTGAATCCCTTTCATAGCAACTTAATCTTGAGAACCCCTAGGTAATTTATAAATCACTTCATTATCGTTGTGTGGCACGGAGTAAGGAAATTTTACAAATAAATATATTTCATTTAAGGACAGTATGTAATTTTAAATTTTCTGATAAAGTACATTCCTATATAGTATTTAATAACATTTATGACATACAAAGTTAAACTTTTTCCCATTTAATAAGTATGCACTGTTTAGTTTACTATTGAATTATGTAAAACAAGGCATTATTTGTATACAAATAAAAAATTTTTAAAAGATGTTGAATTTGGTTTCAGAGGCATCTGTGTTAAAATACGAATTGACGTCTAACCATGTTTTACAGCATCAGAATCTATGAAATACTATTATAACCTCCTGTTTGGAATTTTGTACTTTATGCTAAAGTAATTATTTTTAAATATTTTTTTTCTGTTGTGTTTCTAAAGGACAAGGAAAGAGACAACATTTGGGGATACTGTTTGCATTGTGACTCTGTAAATAATACATCTCAGATGTGGGTAGTCTTTGTTCCCAACAAATAAACGGCCAAATCGGCCAAAATAAGTGTCACATTTCTAAGTAATAATAAGTGTTACATTTGTTTTGAAGGATTGGAGATAAAGTTACATAAGCACTCCGATGAGAAGAATGCACTATGTGGGTTCAGGGAGCCTGTGTAGGGAGCTAGCATAGTGTGATGTTAAGGGGGGGGGGCCTAAAGCCAGGCACCCAAATGTAAACTCACCTTCTCCAAGTTCTAGCTGTGTGACCTTGAGCAAGTGACTTAACCTCTCTGTGCTTCAGGGTCCTCATCTGTAAAATTGGGAAAACAGTAGTGCTTACCCTATGAGATTACTAGGAGAATGAATAAATTAGTATTTTTAAAGCAATTAGAGTAGTGCCTGAGACATAGTGCATATGAGTATTATAGACATTAAACAACCATTTATATTCTTCTTGCTAATTTGTATTAAAGTTGAAATACCAGTGGTATTTTTATATCTATTATTCGTATAAACTACATCCTGATGTCTAAGAGTAAAAATAATTTTTAAATGTGTCATCGCTAAAATTACAATGAGATTTTTCTGCTAGATGGCCAACCCCGGAGGCTGGGTCACACGCGTACTCATAGACTCTATCAGCCAGCATGCAAATCCTGTCTTGCTTGCATATGTTCTAGCTCCTTCTTTAAGGGAAAACTTTCCAATAATTACTTTTTAACTGAAATGGAAACTAATGTCACGGCTACATTTTTAAAACAGGAATTTCCTGGAACACGTTTACAAACCCTATGATTTGGAATAGCAGGTTGACAGTATCTTTAGCTCTGAAGGCAGCTTATAGAAACTTGGGAAAGCTTGATTTGATTTTCATTGAATACAGGGGGAAAGTTTCTATTCCTTTCGAGCTTATACACTCTCAGGGCTGCTTTGTACAGTTGTGCAGGCTGTCTACTGCACATCTCCAGAGCTTCTGAGCTATTTCCTATGTGAATGCTGCCAGTGGAAGTGTGTAACTGGGCAGCCCTGTGTAATTACACACCAGCCCCTGCATAATCCCCTGCGCCCTTGATTACGACACATCTCGTCCCTCGGTCACATGGCAATCCTCCTTCAAATACATGGAGATAGTGATCATATTATTCCAAGTCTTCTCTTTTCCAAGTTCAACATCATAACTTTCAGCAAGCCTGCCTCATTTGGCATGTTTCCAAGTCCTTCGTTTGTCCCTTCAACACTGAGTCTTGACTCTGATTCTGGGTCAAGTGGTACACCAGGCTTTGGTGACACTGCACTTAATAAGGAACAGCCTCTACCCTCCAGGACTGTATATTCCATGTCCCAGTTTGTTGAGTTCCCCTTATCTTCTGCCCAGGACTCACCAACATACTTGCTTGATGAAGTCTGAATTGCATCTAGCTTTCTTGATCGCCTCAGCCTACTGCCAGGCTTGGTGGGCGCCCCAACTCACATATTCTGTGCTTAGCCCCCCCTCCCTCTGCCTCTCAGACTTTGGCAGCTTAGTCTGTAAAGCTTACATTTGTTCCTGCTGAATTTTATCCTCCAGGATTTAGTCTAGCAAGTCCCAGATATGAACTTTTCAAAAATATTCAACATATTCACTGCCATTCCAAATGATACAGCATTTTAGATCATCCATTAAAAAAGGCGGACAGGGCAGGGTTGAGGATGAAGCCCTGCCCTGTCCAGTGGCCACTGCCCGTGGCGTCTGCTGTTTGCTCACTGACCCTAGAAATAAACAATCAGTGGTCCTCAACCTTGTCCACAAATCTCTCATGAGAATCTTTTCAAATATTTTCCCCAAATCTCATTTCTGCATCAGTCACATTTCCCTAATTTTTGGTCTAAGGATCCCGTCAAAAGAAGAACTGAAGACTGGAAAAATTGCTTGTGTTTGATGATCCCACGTGAGTTCTTAACGATCACTCCTACATCATTCTCCAGCGATTCCTAAGCCAGCCCTTTAATTAAAAGTCCTGATTGTTTTGGGGAAAGGAGTACTAGAATGAAGTGCCTTAGTAGGATGTTTGCAAAATCTTCCTTTATTCCTCTTAAAAATCACCCCAGCGGCTCCAGGCCATCAGTGCTTCTGGAATTTCTTTCTTTCTACGTTGCCTCTAAGATCGGGGATTATGGCTCAGGCAGCTCGATTTCTACTCCTCTCTGCAGAGATAAAGGCAAATAGAACTCTCCAGAGCTGCCGGGAAACTTCCCATGCCTCAGACAAGATCATCCTAATTAATAATAATCACAATAATTTTGTGCTTTGCATTTTATCCAGGGACACCTGAACAGCCCGATGCTTTATGAACATTATTTAATTAAGCCTGATGACAACCCCGGGAGGGGAACTGGAAAACTGAAAGACTGGCTTAATCTCCGAGTGGGTAGGGAGACATGTCAGGAGCAGAAGGGTGATGGTGCAGGAGACGGGCTGGAGCGTTAAGTCGAGAGCGGGGATTGATGGCAGATGTGTACCTAAACCTTTCTAACCAGCCACCAGCCTCACACCTGGAAGAAATTCTCCTAGCTCAGTCCTTCTGGAATGCTCCTGTGGCATTTTATGCTTGAAGTCACCCCAAAATAATAATGATGTTCTATGTGATCCAATATTCTTGATGTGGCTTTGACTATACTGAAGAAAATGCTAATTAAACAAGGTTTATATTTATTTCCTCTTTCGTTCTCTTACTGTCCCCTCCCTCCCCTCCTTGGGCACCTCTCTGGGGCTCAAATTTGTCAGCAACAAGACTGACTGAGGCACAATCAAAGAAAGCAAATGCCCACGTTCATTGTCAATGCCAAGTCCAGACCCTATCCCTTCGCATCCTGGTGGTCGCAGCCTCGCGGTCTGGCCTGGAGAAAGCTATTCTAGAGTCTTCAAGGGCAGTTCCATTCTTGCCCAAGAGGACCACGTGATACGTGCAGGTGTACAGCCCCCCAGCATGGTCCAGCTCTGCCTGCTGGGAGCCTGACTCTTTAAAGGACTCTCCTAATTACCTAAAACAAAACAAAACAAAACGGAATAAACAGTTTAGCCTCTCCTTTGTGAAACCCCCTTGAGAAATACAGTCTGTGTACTATTGTAAAATGGGGAAAATCATTTGTAAGTTCCTACACTTGACTTAAATATAACACTATTTTTTTTTAATCACAGGGACTTTTGAAATAAAAACTTTAACCTCTCAGAGAAGTACTCGCTAAGCTAGATTGTCTGCACTGAGCACCCAACCACAAAATCAAGGTGCATTGAGTCGAATTAAAGTAAGTTGACTGGAAGGCCTTTTCCCAGCTGAGTTTATTGTCTCTCTTCCCACTTCACCACCAGCCGGCACTCACACACCTGAGACGTCTCTTGCTGTGTTTCCTGGCCATGACTTTCCTCTCCCGTATCGCATCTCACAATTCTGTCTCCCTGGACCAAACGACAGACCAGAAGAAAGCAGAGCCGTGAGCACCTGGTTCCTGAGATAAGCATCAACAATCGGTCACTTAGGCTACTTGGTGCTCATTGTTAAAAAACCCATCTGGGGTCCCATCACCTGAATTTTGTGCAAACTTCCCATAATTTTCATATTCCCCTTTCCATCAGGGAATAAAGCCGTTACAGCAGCAGCAATGGGTTCAGCGTATTTAGCGTTACCCACGCCTGTTTCTCTGTTACAAACTTCTCCTGCATCTATTTGACGATGGAGAGAGAGTACGTGCCTACATTTAAATATGCCTGTTCATGATCGAGATCCTCTTCCTCTCCGCTCCTTACCAACACCGAGTGCTTCAGAGATGAGGAAATGAAAGGCTCTTTTTGGAGGAAAGACTGATCTTTCATACTAATGGTCCAGGAAAATGACCCAGCCTGCCGCGCCTTCAGACCACGAGGCACTCGAGCGCTGTTTGGTGCCAGGGCTTACTTCTGTGCGGAGCTCATCATTGCTTCTGATGAAATGAACCTCCTTCAGCCAAGAGGAAGGCTGCCATTCTCCCCGGGTCTGCCCGGCACTGGAGAAAGAATGAGCTCAGGCGATTCAAAGCTGGCTGCCAATTATATTTTTAAAAAGATGTTTTGCTGACATCTAGAGGCATTTGGGTAATAACACTTATTAATGATGGTCCTTCTGCACTTCGCGGGTGTCTGGCGTCACATGATCCTCCGGCTCCTCACACGCATTAATTAATTACTCATCACAGCACCCCTGTGAGGTAGCGTAGGTAAGCATTATTATGTGCAAAGGATTTATTGATTTTTCAAAGCAATATATAGCTGAGGCACAGAGGGGAAAGCCATAGGAGCATGAATTAAGGATGGGGGAAAAAAAGAGAGAGAGAGAGAGAGTGAATGTAAAAGAAAACAAATAAAACGATGAATTACCCCCGCTGCGCTCTTTAGAAAGGAACGGTTACTTCACAAGTTCCAAGGGCCTGAATGTTAACTAATGGGATTGTTAGCAACTTAGGCAAAGGCACATAGGACGTCAGAGGGAGGAAGTCATCAATAAAATATCCAAGTTTTCCTTTCTCAGTCCCATGCATAAAGCACCTTGCCAAGGGTTTCCCTCTGCCTGGGCATTGCTGGGAGTTACCAGGGGGGTGTGATGGAAGGACAGCCTTTGGATCCCTGCTGGAGTCACCTGCCTTGTTTACAGCGGGGCAGCGGGGAACGTGGGATGCGGTGCATAGAAAAGGACGGAGAGAGAAACTCCAGCAAGTTTCTATGCAAAAATATGCTTGGAGGCTGTGGAATTTAAACTACATCACTGAGTGCGGTGATGTACATTCACTCTCTTCCAGATTCCTTCTAGTCTTGTTCTATAGCACTGGTTCAGCTACCCCCCCTTTTTTTTAGGTGATAACTCTTTTAGGTTCTTATTGTGGGCATGATTCTTATTTATTTTCATGGAGCTAAAACTTCTGAGGCTTCCCATTCATTTCGAAGCTGAAAGGTAATTGTCTACTTAAAAAGTGTCATAAAATTACTAGCTTGCAGACACCAAGACACGATAGAAGATTCGAGAGAAATGCATTATCGTCTTTATGGAAGTTATGGTAATGCTTTGTTTTTATGAGGATAACAAGAAGTTGCCTTTAAAAAACTTATTTTGCTCAAAACGCATATTCTCATTGGGTTTGAAAAAATGGAACCGCGAAGTAAAGTGAACCTCCGTGAGCACAGGTGGCTGTCGGGGACATGGGGAGGGTTTCTGAAATTGACACCAAAATTAAAAATGACCACCTTGCCTTCGACCTCCCTGCACTCTATTACTCCCCAGCCAACATTCTCAGGCACATCAGAACCCACATCTGTCACCACAAACACTGCCACCTCGCGTGCGTATTTGGAGAAATTAAAGCTGAGACCTAGGCTCAAATTTAAGCAAAATAGGAAATCCTTAGATAAGTAGGGCCAGCAAGCAGGGCTGACGCCTGGGCACCCTTCCTGGGGCACCCCCTTCTTTCGTTATTTATTAATGTGTTTGTTTTCTTTCACTTTATGTTGCTGTATTGACAGAAATTGCACCAATTCTAAATTTATTAGCACAGAAGATATTCCTTTTTTTTTTTTTAAGACTTCATACAAGACTGATTTAACAGTCATTCATCCACTGGAAAGGAATCATTCATCAATTTTTCTCCCAACTTGTCATTGAGGCCAGATGCCCTGGAGACGGGGGGGGCTTTGGGTTTAAGGTAGTCAGAGCCATTTGCAATTGCGGCGTGCTCTGGGGAGAGGCAGCCTGAGATGTTACGTAATACTGGACATCAGACCCGTGGAGATTCGGGAGGGGGTTACTGGTTGGAGGGAAAGAGGTGTCTCCTGGAAGAGAGGAGAGAGCTACCCAATAAACCATCACCTTCAAGATATTGCCTGGTTCTGTCTCAAACTCCTTTCTCTCCCTCCTTCTTCTCTTCCTCTGCCCGTGGCATGGCCTGCCGTTCTCAGACAGCCCATCTCATTCAACTATGCTCTGGGTTAAGGAGGATTCCAAAGCTCACGTTGGAGCCCAAACACCACCTGTAATCCTGTTTCTCAGGGAAAATCATAACAGTTCCAAGTTATGAGACAAAAAGACAATTTTGAAAACCACCCCTTTTAAACCTTGGAGACAGCTTCACCATCAAACAAATAGTGCCAAGAGAGCCAAGGCAGCCTGTATCCATCCTTACGGCCCTGGGATTCTTTCCGTCTCGGTACCTGCTTCAGTCCACAGTTATTGCAATTTACACGTTCTATGGCATAAGAAAAGAATTTATCATAAAACTTTTTGTTTACTCTCTTTTCCCACAAACTGATATGCAGCCACTTGCCTAAGACAGCAACAGTTTATACCGGGTGAATAGTAGCAAATATGTATTTCCCTCTATTTTAAGGTTAAATGCCTCCTAGGTGCAGAGCACGCTGGATAGTTAAAACATTGTCCTGCACTGGAAATATATTCCCATTTGCAAAAGAGCCAGTGATATGAAAGAACATGTGTCGGTCTTAAAAATCAAGGGATTTACTAAAAAAGACTTATTCTGAGGACTTGCAGCATTAGGGGGTGGGGAGCATTTCTAGTTCTATATTTGAAACAAAATTTTATTTCAATAAAATATTTGGAACGAGTGGAATCGGGAAAGAGAGGTTTACAAGGCCTATGTGCTGCGTGGCTTCATCTGCACTTCTGGAATGATTGCGGGAGGGAGGAGACGCGAAGTGGAGATGTGTTGCTGGCTGTGCATGGACATCAGTGTTGAATGCAAAGCTCAGCAAATTCCTCCCTCATTATCGCCGCCTCCCTCCACACATAGGACCCTCACTTCCTTTTCCTGATCACAGCAGCATCCGGTTACTTCTCTCGTCTGATCACGAGCATGGACTCTTCTCTGGTTCAAAAGATTAAGAGACACTCTTAACATAAGCATTTCTCCTTTGTCCAAAACTCTCCAGTGACTTCTTATCTCATGTAAAGCAAAAGCCACAGCTGACGCGTTCCTGGCTGGTCTGTTCCTGTAGTCCCTCTGACCTCAGCTCTTCCACTCGCCCAGTCACTCCACTCCTGCTTCCTGCTGCTCCTCAAACACTTCAGAAACACTCCTGCCTCAGGACCTTTGCACTTGCCATTTCCCTTGTCTTCTGTATCCCTGGACAGCTACATGGCTCCCTCTCTCACTTCCTTTAGGTCTTAAGTGCCACCTTCCGAGGGAGGCTTCCAATTTTTCAATGCTCCTTTCCCTTCCCCAACCCCACATGTCTCCCACCCTCCAACTCTGCTTTATTTTTGTTTTTAGACCTCTTATAAACCAGATATTGATTATATTTACTTCTTTTTCTTGTTTCGCATGGGTATCCCCCAAGTAGGACAAAAGCTCACTGGGACAGGAATTGTTGCATTGTTCACTGCTGTATCCCCAGGACCCAGAACAAGATATGGCCCTTAACTAGGTGCTCAATAGATACCTGTTAAAGGAACCTCCAGAAAGTCCAGGGGATCCGAGACAGAAATTGTTCCTGGAAATCTGATGCCTGAATACGGAAGCGCTGGGTAGTAAGTTGCAGCCTGCAGAGAAATGAACTTTTTTTTTTAAAGTGGCCAGTTGAACAAATTGAAAGCACAGACCAAATTATGCCATCAAGCCTTTAATGAAACTGCCACAAGTTCATTCCGGGCCGCCCAGATGATTTCCAAAGCACAGTGCGTCTACTTCAGAGTGATAAATGCCTGCCCCACTGCTAATGTTTCCTTCAGAAATCTCGTGTAGCTTCAGTGAAGCTAATTTATAAACCTTAACTACTGTAGCTAATTTAAACTCGCTAATTTCAGACATTGTGTTGAATTAAAATCTGCATTTTATTGTGTATCATTTTGTCTACTGCTGACATTAATACGCATTTTGTAATGTGGAATCACAAATGTTTTAAATACATATTTAGGCTTTAAGAAGCCTTTGTGTTAACTAGATTTCTTTTCTCCTGTGTGCTTTAGAGGCTGTCCTGTCAGACTGTACACCCACCAGGCAGAGTTTTATGTGCTTAGTTCAACACGGAACAAGTCGGGAAGGACGCTGGTTTCGAAGGCCTGATAGGAAATTGGTGAATTCTTTCTTTCCCTTCTCTCTCGTCGTTGGGCTAGCAAGAAAATGTGGCTTGGGAAAGGATGCTGAAAATTCTGAAATTGGTGTCTCCATGTGACCCCCTCAGACTAATGGGATGAGAGCATTAAAGGGGCCGTGTTGCCAAAAAAGTTGGGGGAGCGTCCTTGACAAATGGACTTAAGACTGTGTAACTTTTGAAGAGCATTTTTGAAGAAAGTGATATATTAAGATCCTTTTCTGTACTCTCATTTAAATCTCTTTATTGTCCTATAACCCATCTATGTGGATAATGAAATGTTTTAAAATTTCCACCTGTGTTTAATGCACATTCCTTCATTCTCCCTTGCCGGCTTCTCAAATTCAGGCTGGGACTTAGTCTACAATTCTCACCACCTACCACTCCCTCCCAGACACATCTTTCCTTCCCACCTCGAATATTCTCCTGCAGAAAACAGTGCTATGCATGTAGAAATAACTCAATAAATCATTGCTTATAAAAACAAAACATTTTAGACTTATGTGTGTGTACGCACGCGCACCTCCTCAGATTGGAGGTCAACTCATTCTTCAGGCTGCTTCTACAACTAGTAAACTATTTACTTCTTCGGAGAGAAGCCATACCTTTTCATAATTTATTTCCCCCAGTTGTGAGGTGCTATGTTTGCTTTTGATGCTTTTTAGTAGGAAGGGCTTGTGTTACACCATCCATAGAGAGAAAAGATTCTTAGAATAAATGCTGGACAAGAATGACTCTTATTTGTAAGGAACTGTAGCTCCTCATCTTTAAAACGCATTCCCTTCCCCTCTTTCCTTTAGCATAATTTGCCTTTCCTTTGAGTGAATATCTAGAAAACTCCTTTAAGGGATTGGGCCAAGTCTTGGCAAAAAGTAATGAACACATAAAAGAAAAAATAATAAATAAAAGACAGGGTTCACAATAGACTTTGTTGAGACAGCAAGGAGTCAGTGGAAAGGAAAGAGCATGGCGTTTGGAGAGACGGGCTGAGCGGAAATCATAGGTCTGCCGCTTATAACCTGGGTGTCATCTTTAGTGAGTTGGCACTCACTCACTTTGCAGTGGGTACCACCACACCCATCTTATAGGTGAGGAAACAAAGGCTCAGGGGGGTTACAAAAGAAAAATATGTAAAGTGCTCAACACGTAGTAGAAACTTGACAAAAGTTAACTCCCTAAAAATAACAATAAAAACCTTACCTACATTTACAAAACCTTTGCTTTTCCCTGGGAAAGACCACAGCAGCAGAGCCCCTGCCAAGGGCTGTCACAGTGCCAGCACTGAGACGTAGGTGACCTGGTTTTTTCATCCCAGTACAAATTCCAAGCCCTTATTTGCCCTTCACACTATAAAGGGCAATTATACATTGAGTCATCTTTACAGGTATTTCTAAACAAACCCCATAGTTTCCTGAGGTGTCAACACTCAGTGAGGTGCGTTTTGTTTTGCAGAATCTGACTCGTAGGTAGTTACCAATATTTGAAGGTTCTTTTTCTGCAACTGAGGACATTTTCCTTGAATTTAGAGTCTTTTCTCAAAGAATAAAGGAATAAGACACTCAGCGTTAGAGAAGGGAACCATTTATGTATCTTCTGACTGCCCTCTCATGAACGACTTTGTGCCCCGTTCAGATAAAATCCTATTCTGATGCTCTGTAGTGATTCTGATATCCTTCTATCCCCAAATCGAGGTGGGGACAAGAAGACCGAGACCACCTGCTGGAGGACGTCCAGGTCTCATCCTAGTCAGGATTGTGCTTTGAGAAGGACACCAGGAGAACACGGAGCCTCAGGAGTTAGAAGCCCTACAAAGCCTAGAGGATGGACTCAGCCCCAAATGCTTCAGAGGTCAAGGCAGGGCCAAGGTTATGGCATGCATGTTCACCAGCAGAAAATTGAAGAGATGGACTCAATGGTGGGTGAGTCACTGAGGGGTGGTGGTCAGCATGGGTGCAAAGTTCCATTTAAAGTGGCTTTTTTCTGATACGCATCACATTAGAATCTATATGCTTCTCATTGGAACAAAAGGGGTTTGCAATTATGGTTCATATGATTTTGATAGCAGCTCACAGTTGTTCAGTGCTTTACAGTTGACACTTTTTCTGACTGATTCTCAATTTCAAGCCTTACAAAAGCCCTGCAGAATCCCAGGATCGTTGTTCCACTTCACAGCCAAGGAAACTGAAGGCTTAAAATTAAGCATACTGGTGGGAAGTTTGGCTCAGCGGGTAGCCAGGATGCCAATGTCACCTCCAACCATCAGGACAACTTGTTCAAGGCCGGATTTATTGTCCCCATTTTACAGATGAAGAGAGAGAAGTTAAGCAAATCAACTGAAAACAGAGCAGATGAGTGGCAGACACGAAATCTGAGCTCTGCCCTCCCTGCTCCAAGGTCTGCATCACCACACGACCCGCTACCTCCTGCCAACCCCCCCCCAACACCTTTCCTCTCCCACGTTAAGGTCTATTTAGCGTCTGTTCACCGCCAGCCAATCCCAGCAGGGCTTTATAAGGATCATCACTGGGAAGAGAAAATTTAAGACCCTCAGATGGTTATCAAGTTGGGTTCCAAGAGGGGTGAAAAATGTACAAAGCTGAAGCATCCGTGGCAGCTCCCGGTGAGCGATTTCTCACGCAGAACAATAAAGTGGAATCTGTCTGAAACACATAATGAATGTCCACGCAATTTAAAGGCATGGACCAAGAGATATACATCCCTTATAAAGGATGTCAGAAAGACCAGAAAGGCACATATGTCAGAAGACTTTGGGACTCAGTCTCAGACGGCCACGATACTCCTCTGTGCTATGTGATTTCCTCTGACCCATAAGTAATATTCAGGCCTGTTGACAAATCTGCACAACAAGTGTTTACGGAGAATCAACAGTGTCAGAGGTTTACGGAAATTAAGGTCTGACCATGAGGAAAACCCATCCTGTTTTCCAGTTCCCTTCAAATCTCATCAATGATCTCAAACCCCTTGAAAGCATACTTTATTCCATTTTTAAAGCTTTCTAGTTAATTTTTTAATGAGGAAATTGAATGAAAATCAGCACGGGTTTATTAAGACCCTTCTCCAACGAGACGGAGTGAAGTGTGCATGTCTGTCCACCTGGATGTCTATCCATGCATACACGCAGATATACCCACGTATATATGTAGAATTAAGACTTATTAGAGATGATAATGGCCTTCACCAAAGTCATTGTTCTGCTGAGAGCTCAGGAAACATCCTTACAAGCTAAAAGGTCTAGTCAAGTTGCATCAGAAAAAGTTAGGCTGCATATATACAAAGAATTCCCAGTCCCCTTTCATATCTCCCGGCATGGGCTGCCTCACACAACTCTCCCTTTCTTCCTCCTGTCTCCCGTGTCTCCTGTCTCCTCCTCTCTTCCTTTTGTGCCTTTATTAGGGCCTCTTCGTCCCCTAGCCAGAAGCCAGCCTCCAGGCGATACCCTACATTCTAATAAAGCAGCCCTTTTGTCAAGGGCAGTAATGACTACCTCTTTGCAGCTGCCCCCGGTGTTGCATTTTGTAACACAATTTGGCCTCTTTGGGCCCTGGTTAGTCCTATTTAACTTACTGCAGGGGTTCCCTGTTTGATCTCTAATTGATATAATTGACCAGGAATAATCGAGAAGGTTTTATGGATGTTTATTGATAGCTAATTTTCCTTCATCCCGTGTTTAATTCGATAAGAGCATAACCTAATTTATTGTCACTCCAAGAGGGATCCATTACCCTTTTGATAAATGCTTCTGGGGCTAACGTGTCAGTAACTGATTTCAAAGAGCTGTTTAGCCGACAGAGTCCATCGTTAGTTAATGGCAGTTTAGAAAGCTAATGACGTTATAAATTACAATCAATAAGAACATGGAAATTACAGTTGTTGAACGACATAACACTGTATTATTAAACCCACACTAGACCGCACCCTTGCTTACGCTATGTGTGGAGGGTTTGTGAATGTATTTAATGATCTTCACAATTAACCTAGAAAGCCATGGATCAGGAAGGAAACTGTGGGCATCGGGACACTCACAGTTAAAGGCCCATTTCAAAAAGATGGAGGAATTGGGCTGTGTTCCCTGGATAACAGAATGAATGTAGGGGACCAGCGGACAAGCGCAAACATCTACCTTCCTAGGTATTTAATATGAACCGATCACACATTCTCACCAATCACAACTTAGCACTTTGGAATTCATTAACACAGAGGATGGATTGACTAAGCCTTGGAATTTCCAGATGAAGTCACTTAACTTATTAAAAGTGTCTTGTTGGCTGGGAGCAATTTCCTACTTTCTACTTGGGAAAACTTCAATGTAGTCCTTTATGCAGGTGCATCCAAATGTTCTATACATGTTACATACGCATATATATATATATATATGTGTGTGTGTGTGTGTGTGTGTTTTATATATACTTATGTATATTATACTTACATATTAATTTTATATATGTATATTTATATAAAATACACATACATACATTTTATTTCTTCCCTAAGTACTTTACACATATGCTAAGAACCAACTCTCAGAAATGTTTGAGTTCCATATGATAATATTTCACGGTGGTGGTTTTATTGCAACAAGCATTTTTTTGTCAACAGGATTCCGGATGTAAAATAAAAACTATGAAACTGATAAAAAAAAAAATACATGTTCTTTACACACATGGCAGTGATGCAAGTTGACCCACTAGAATTGTTCTCTCCTGCCACCAGGCTGTGGGTGTGATGTGACTGATTGGCAGGAGGCAATTCAATCTTTTAAAACATAAACTTCATGATATTAAGTTTGGGGTAGTTCTATTCCAGGTTAGTAAATCTTATTCAAGAAAACCAGTATTGTTCTGCTAGATTATGAAAAAATGCTTTCTATGTGTATATATGCACAGCACACATACGTGCATTTAATTTCTTCCCTGATCAGCACCGCTAACCCATCATGTAGAACTTTTAGTGCACACAGTTTCCTAGCACGCTGTCTGTCACAGTGGAGGCTGAACTGATGCAGGACCTCACACTGTGTCTCCATCCTTATTTGCGTTGGTGGCCAGACCTCCTTCTTTACTGACTCTTGATGGGTAAGGCTGACCAGCCTCCTTACTATTGACATAGAGCCCAATTCTCAGAGTCTTTCTGTTTTGTTCTCTGACTGTTGTTTCTGGCAGTCACTTTTCTCCCTCAACTGCTCAATGAGGAATAAATGCTGCTTCTTCCAATGACATGTTTATTTTTCCCCATTTATAGATTTCCAGTCAATTCTCCTCTGTGGCAAAAAACCAAAATTTATTTCTCATCACTCCACTTGTTCTCAACTAATAAAGCAGTGAGCCTGGTGAACGCAAGACAGGGGTTTAAGTCAAGCAACAGAATCTGTCTTTTGGGACAAATGCTCTACTTTTCCAATCCTTTCTTTGAAGCCTCAGTTGTACAACATGAAGTTAGAAAAACTAGTAAGGCCCTGTAGGGAAATGTCACTCGGTTCAAAATGGAATTGTCAGAAGGTAGAAAATTATAGCACACGTTCTGCAAAATGATTCTCAACAATCACATAAGACGAAAGATGCAAATGTGTCTCCTAGTAAGGGATTCATTACCAGAAGTACTTTAAAAAGGACCCAGGACCACAACTTGGGAGAATGCCATACTTTGTAAGTCTTTATTTCCCCCAAATCTATAAAACCTAAATGCATAGGTTTTTTTGCAGCTACTAATTTCGGCCCTTTGATTTTTTTCTTTCTAACTCATGGAAATAGATAGAGGAAGAAAGTACTTAATACAGAAAGTGTCTACCTTTTTGTGTGACTTGTATTTATGTCTCCATGGTCATTCTTATTTTTTGACATTCCTTTGTGAGGAAATACACAATCATCAAGCAAATGAAAATAATTTTTCATCGACACGCTACTTAGGTCTCAGAAAACCATAAACACCCGTCGTAAAACTTACCAACATTTCAATGATTAGAAGAGTACTTCCTAGACGTAGAGGGGGACGGGTGAGCAGTTGCTGTTTAACGTACGCAGAGTTTCCGATGGAGATGAAGACAGTGGTGATGGCTGCAGGGCAGCTGGGATGTACTTAATTGAACTGTACACTTAAAAATGGTTAAAATGGTCAATTTGTTTTAACATTTTTTATTGATTGATAATCATTTTACAATGTTGTGTCAAATTCCCATATAAAGCACAATTTTTCAGTTATACATGAACATACATATATTCATTTTTTTTCTGTGAGCTACCATAAGATCTTGTATATATTTCCCTGTGCTATAATGTATAATCTATTCTGCATTTTGAAATCTGAGTCTGTCCCTTCCCACCCTCCTCACCCTTGGCAAACACAAGTTTGTATTCCATGTCTATGAGTCCGTTTCTGTTTTGTATTTATGGTTTGCTTTGTTTTTCAGATTCCACACATGTGCGATCTCATACGGTATTTTTCTTTCTCTTTCTGGCTGACTTCACTTAGAATGACATTCTCCAGGAGCATCCATGTTGCTGCAAATGACGTTATGTTGTCGTTTTTTGTGGCTGAATAGTATTCCATTGTATAAATATATCATAGCTTCTTTATCCAGTCACCTATTGATGGACATTTAGGCTGTTTCCATGTCTTGGCTATTGTAAATAGTGCTGCTATGAACATTGGGGTGCAGGTGTCGTGAAATGGTCGATTTTATCTTGTGTGCATTTTACCACAATACAAAGGTAACACTTTCTAAAACAATGTTTACCTTTTACATTTATATAATAGTTTTGACATAAGAACACTCAGTGATTGGTAGTTTAATATAGACTGAAAACTTATGAAAAATTTGTTTGCAGAAGGCATCAAACACAAGTGATGATATTCGCACCCATTCACTTACACCATCCGTCTTGGGACTTCAGCGAACTTAGCAAATAACATGAATCTTCCTTTCATTTTTGGTTCTGAAGCAGAAGAGAGAAGGGATTCTTGCTGTAGGTAGAATAAGGCCAATTAAACTGAGTTTCCACTGGAAATTTTCTGAAGGAGGATCTAAACCTCAGGGCTTCATTCATTCATCCATCCGTTCATTTAATAACACACTGTTGAGTGTTGTCATGGCCACAATACTAGAGCAGGCGCTGTGCAAAACACAACCATGTTTTACCTGACGACATCAGATTCTTTTTTAAAAAATATTTTATTTTAATTTTTATGGAGGGACCGGGGATTGAACCCAGGACCTCCTGCACGCTAAGCACATGTTCTACCACCGAGCTATACCCACCCCTCCAGATTCTGACTGCAGAGAGAAAACACCAGGTACAAGGAAGGTGAGAAAAGATGAGTTAGTGTCATGCATGGTGATGCAGGTTTGTCTCAGGCAATTATTTGCAGGATGAGCTATAAGCCTAGAGCAGTCAGAGGTTATTCATTCGGTGCTCAGGTCAGTGAGAACTTTGCAAAGAAGGCGAGCGTTGATTTGATGTGGGAGTGAATTCTGAGAGGAGAGGGGGGAGTCAAGGAGGGAGGGAGTGTGAGCCAAGGGAAGGACAGAGAATGGATGTAGTGTGTCCCCCGGGCAGTGAGGTCATTCCTCTAGGCAGGAGGGACCACAAGAAGGAGCAGAGTCAGACCACGTCAGTTGTCCACAATTCAGGTAAGTCTGTGAGTGCAAACGAGTTCAGCTGGACTAGCAAGGAAAGGACTCTCAACACTATTTGGTGAGGAAGAATCAGGATAAGACATTGTATGGGATGGGGTAGAGGGAGGAAGTAGTACAACCACAAGGCCGCAGTGATGGTTAAGGATCTTTTGTTAACTATGAGAATATCATATCATATCATATCATATCATATCATATCATATCATATCATATAATAATGTGATATAATATTATATTCTATTCTCTTATATTCATGCATAAGCATCTATATAATTTCTTAAACTTAGTGTTGCACTAAGAAAGCAGAAATGGTAAAAACTTATTGGCTCCAAAAGATAAAATCGACATCTAACAGAAAGGTTTATGTAAAAAATATAACAAACAATCTTGTGCATTATTTGCAACATCTTCCTCATTCTATCCACTCACTGAAAACGTAAGTTCTGCAAGGGTGAGAGTCTCTGTCCGTCTTGTTCACTGTGGTACCCTCAGCACGTTGAAGAGTAGCTGACACACCCTGGATGCTCAGGAAGTCATTCTCAACCCTAGGTGCTTAGTGTGATAAGTCCTGCAACAATGCTGCTTTAAAGCAATCTTCTACACCATCTCTGTTTCTCCTGGGTGGTTTAGTTCACTTTTTCATTTGTCTACTTGCTATCTATTTATTTAATATTTGGTATGTGCTCAAGGAGGATACAGTAGTGGGAAAACCTGAAACAGTCCCTTCTCTAAAGGAGAATACAGTCTAATTAGGAATCTAGATGTTAAGGAAATTATCAAACAAATAAGACAAAATGGCAAACTCTGTGGGAAGAACTAAGAGAGCTAAGTACAACGCTCTGTGGGTGCAATGATATGTGTGTTTCTATGGTCACCCCAGGAACTAAGAGTCTGAATCATCTTAAATCCCGGAAAGCTAGAGTTACTTCTTTTGGCGGGGCAGCATTTAGCTTCAGGTTCTGTCCACAGTAACTGATCAATAGATACTGATGGAATTAAGTTATTTTCAAATTGATAGTTCAAATATTTCATTCATTAATGAAAATGGTCAATTAGCCAGAGTCATCTATTATCTAATGAATCTAGGTAAACAGGTACTCATTCTCATTTTTTTCCTTAAAAAAAGAGAAAAAAATAGATGCACAATTTCCCTCATATATAACTTTGCATGATGCGAAGTTAAATTCAAATCAAGGAGGATGAAACCTAGTTAGTTCCTGTTCCTGTTGGTTTATTCCTTAGCACATTAGGTCAATTTAATCACTGCTATTTCTATGGAAGGGATGAGGGCACGCTACTCAATGATCAAGTATGAAGTGTCAGATATAATTTCTACCATTTCTATGTCTTGGATTTTCACTGAATCACTGCATCAAAGAAACTCCTTTTAACACATTTTTTTACCAAGCAAAGCATGAATATACTATTGTGCATATTTTATGTTTCCCTAAGGCTTAAATTTGAGCTATATTACACAGACTCTCCATTTAGGGGCAGAAGGAGATGTACTGGGAAGGGGCAGGGGGGCGGTTCCCACCAAAGACTTGTCTCTCCCTCCCTCTCCGGTCCTCTCAGCATCTCCACTCCGTCATTGGCAGCATCAAAGTCATTTTCATCGAAACCATTTGTAATCTTGCAAAAACGGATTGTGCTATTGGGTCGGGCTAAACAGCAGAGCAGATGAAATTCTTTAAAAAATAAATGAAATATACTAGATCCTGACACGGGCCATTGACAATAAGCAAGGAAGCACCATGCAAGTCCCCAGGAGGGAGCCGGTCGGAGGAGGCTCCGCGTCTGTCTTCCGTGAGCCATTGGCTGCCCTTCCCTCGTGAGCCCTCTGCTCCTCTAAAGACCCAGCAGAGGGACGAGCAAGTCAAGGGAGCGGCTTGCAGATTGATTTCCTTGCTTCAGTAGCTCCTTGACACGGCAAAGTTTGGCTTCATTTCTATTTTCCAATTGAAAATGCATACAGAAATGAGAAAACCCACCACACTCAACAATGAATTAATAATAGCTGCCAACGAGCTGCTAGAGCCATTATCTTCAGAGCGCTCCCCATCGCCTGCGAAAGAGAATCTGTCCTTAAGCTGCTTATTTTCAAACTACATGTGAAGACAACAAATTGTGTGGCGTGTGTATCCAATAAGGCATGGCAAGAGAACGGAAGAACCGGCTGGGAGGGAGTGAAAAGAAATAGAAATTTAACAGCTAGCCAGCCTGAAATAAAGCAGGCGCGATTACAAGACACATATACAATTCTCCACGGTCCCTTAAGTCTCTAGCGAAAAGGTAGAAATGAACTAATTTATTAGTAAAATCACATCAGGGGCAGTAATTTCATGTTAGTGAATTTACATGTAATAACATTAGGCTCCCCACCTCCATTTCACCAGTGTGGCCCTGTCCGATGATGAATGAGGAGCCTAAAGAAAGATGATGGTTTGATTGTTTTCACAGCAAACAGATCAGCATTTTAATTTCTTGCCTCTGTGTTTATTGCTTATTTGGCCCCTTGCTCGGCTTGTAAAAACTTGGCTAAATGGAAATGAATAAATGTAATTACTGTGGGTGACAGTGGTAATCTGTGTGGGTTTTTCATATTGGCTTTGCCAGCGTTAATCTAATCACTGGAGAATATGTGTCACCGCACAGATGCGCTGACAGAAAGCAGAGTCCTCAGTCAGCGCCAGATACACACCGCCCACGAAGCTCAGATGCAGATGGCTGGGGCTGCGCCCGCCGCCTGGTTCCCCTCTGCTCCGGCAGCAGAAGCCATCAAAGAATCCTGAGAAATAAATGTGTGCGTGTGACATAGTTTGGAGTTTGGAGGAACTCAAAAGGAGGCTCATGGATGACCCTGAAGCCAATACAAATGTTAGCCAAAATGGAAGTCAATGTTTTCCCCCAGGGCGGGGCGAGCGGGGACTGAAATTTCCATTTTTCCCCAACGCTAAATGGCTGGGAGGACTGGTTAATAAGTGGCTTCACCTTTTGCGATTTTGTTTCCCATCTATAAGACAAAGATGGGACAAGTCAGATTGCTTGATGTTCGCGTTGCAGGAGGAGCAGCAGGGGGTGAAACAGGCAATCGGAGCAGGGGAGGAAGGATGGAATGAGATAATGTATGTTAACGTGTCTTGTGAACTACAAAGCAAAGCTAAATGGAGCAAAGAGAGTCCTCTGAAACCAACTTTATTACATATAAGATTTATTTTATCAAAGCAGCGGGGAAGCGAAGGATTATTTGGTAAATGGTAGTTGAATGGCTGGTTAGCATTTTGGAAAGAAAAATAAATCACGACTTGTAACTCTGAATGTTGGTCAAAAGTAATTCCAGATGGATAAAATAATTAAATATGAAAATAAAATGTTAGGAAAACCAGATGGGGAATTTAATATTCACTGGATTTGGAGGATTTGAGAGAGGACCCCGTATACTAAAAAACAGTAAAAGAAATCATGAAGGAAGAATAAACAAATTTGATGACATTAAAGTTATAAACTTCTGCAGTCAAAATAAAGTAGCCCAAAGAAGAAAGCAAATAATATTTTCAGCAAATAAGACAAGGGCCAATAACTATGTTATATTAAAAACTCCCAAATATTTATTTTTGAGTAAAATAAGACCCCGTAGATAATTGACAGAAAGGAAATAGGTGAGAAGTGTCCAAAAAGAAATACAATTAATGAATGCATGAGGAAAAAAGTGTTCAAAACTGCCAAGAATCAAAGAAAAGCAGATTCAAACAAAATAGCAAAAATGGATAATGTCTTGTGCTTTCAAGGTATGGACAGACCGAAAACTTCTAAACTGCCAAGGGCAGCTGAAGTTAGTATAAAATTTTTGGAAACCAAGAGACATAAAAATTTCTAATTGAGATTTAGTAATTCCACTTCCGGGAATACAATCTGAATAGTATTTTGAAAGAAGGAAGTGACTATATCACTAAAAATATGCATAATTTTTTAAAAATCAGAAATAGTTAAATGGTGCAATTTATTGCTCACCATTTAAATAATTAAATGTGTGAGCTACTCTTCCTGTGCAGATAAAAATTTTTTATGAATAAGAATTATGAAGATTTTAACCAGGGGAAGTTATTTGATAGACAGCTAAGTGAAAACAACTCTGCTAAACTGTCCTTTCTCAGAAGCCCCCATTGGACTTCAAATATCAGAGGCCAGTATTGGGCCACATGCCCATTTCTAAGCTGACTGTTACAGAGAAAATTGGTATAACCGTGATTGAGTTGGAACAATCATTGAGGGAATGGGTGTTGGGCAATACTAAAAGAGTAAAGGATGAGGACCACCAAATGATATTCTTAGGGGAAAAATAGGTGCTGGACTTGTAGGGTATAGAAGACAGTCATGGTACATAAGAGGGTGAACGGAAATTACAGGTATTTAGAAAATTGTAGAATTACAGGAATAGCTCTGGTTTAAGTGAGATACCAAAAATAGTCCTTGTTCCAAATTTCAGAAAGAAAGAAGGAAGGAAGGAAGGAAGGAAGGAAGGAAGGAAGGAAGGAAGGAAGGAAGGAAGAAGAAAGAAAGAAAGAAAGAAAGAAAGAAAGAAAGAAAGAAAGAAAGAAAGAAAGAAAGAAAGAAAGAAAGAAAGAAAGAAAGAAAGAAAGAAAGAAAGAAAGAAAAAGAAAGAAAGAAAGGAAGGAAGGAAGAAAGGAAGAAAGAAAGAAAGGAAGAAAGGAAGAAAGAAAGAAAGGAAGAAAGAGAAAGAAAGAGAGAGAAAGAAAGGAAGAAAGAGAGAGAGAGGAAGGAAGGGAGGGAGGAAGGAAGGGAGGGAGAGAGAGAAAGGTAGGGTATAGTTCAGTGGTAGAGTGCATGCTTACTGCATGCCCAAATTAAAAAAAAATTTTTTAAAGGGAAAGAAAAGAGAAAAGAAAATGAGACAAAGAAAGGAAAGAATAAGAACAAAGAAAGAGAAAATCACTTCTATGGAGCATCAATCCTAGGAAAAGCTCTGGCATCTAACCCCTTCTATGTAAAACAAAGACTTTTATCATCATACTTTCAACCTGAGGATGGTATCAGCAATATAAGGCCTCAGGCAGTCTGCGAGGAAGATGGCTGAGGGCCTTAGAAGTTTCTTGTGAAGCCTGAAAAGCATGACAAAACCAAAGTGAGACCCTCTCCAAGGAGGACATACAAGGCTTAATCTGACCCAACATGTAGTAGGTGGGCCTGCGCTCCTTTAAGACGCAATGTGTGAACTAAACCACGATGAGAGACGGGGAACTGCGAAGGTGTAGCAGTCAGCCAGACCTCTCAACAAAGAGCATCTTCACTCCAGAGAGTTAAACTGAAAAAAAAAAAACCAAAAAACCTCAAAAAATATCAAGCCAGAGCAGCTAACCTCCAGAGATGGGACATCAGAGAGCCGGGCAACAGACTGTTTGTAAAATGCCTCTTGGCAGATTATTTGCAGAGGGGTCGAGAATCCAGTTTTAAATCCTTCTGTCCACACCCCTGGAGTGCATGGTGATGAATTTCAGCAGGAAAACACTGCGCACGTGGTAATCACTGAGAGAAAGGATACGCATCCAGGAATAGACAGAGAAACCTTCTCTGTTGCCTTCAGGGAGGCTGGGGAGCTGTCTTCGTTGGAGGAGTCTTTACAGCTATTTTAATAGAGTATTTTTTACAGTTAATTTTGTATAGAGTGTCTATGGAATTTTTTTCCATGTCAGGAAAATAGATTCATTGAATCTTCCAGAAATTGGATTTTCTGGTTCTTTGAGTCAGTGATTCGGATTCTCATCTTGTCTGAGATGAGATGGTGCGCCCTCCACCGACACCCAGGAAGCTGGAGCCAGGGGTCCCAGGGCGGAGACCTCAGCGCTCTTGCCTCCCATCACCAGCCTCCCAACTTCACAGCCAGCGAAAGGAAGTCAAATGAATCCACTGCCTCTGGTTTTGAACATGAGAACTTAAGTACACACACAGCACGGTCACCTGACAGAAAATAAAGATGGGGGAAAGTTTCTTTTATGTTTCAGGAAATTATTCCATTTTGGTGAAGTGCTCAGAGGTATAATATGAGCCTGATAATTTTCACAGCATTTGATGTAGCGAATGTTGTAGGGCCCTTCCATGACACATAATCAGTATTAAGCCAACATTTATAAAATAAGAAATGAAACCAAGTTTCTCACCAGGAAAATTGGTTTCCGTTCAACAAGATATCCTACGGCATCCTTATAATTTTTAAGTTTCAGTTTTCAGTACTCATTTTTACCACAAGGGATGACATTTACAAAATAAAGGAGTCTAGGTGTCCCCTAAAAGAAAGCGTATCAAAATATTAGGAGAGTATCTGACCCCCAGGTAAATCAATATTTAATTATAACTATTCGTTTGAACCCTCTTCTTGCCCTCTTCCTATTATAAAAAAAAAAAACCCAGTATGCCATTTTCATTTTTCTCTTTTGAATAACTTTACAGATCAACCCTTTTCCTAATATTGTACTTAGTATTAAAAAATGCATTTTTGACATGTCTAAGGCTGACTCAGTAAATTAGTGCTATTAATATTATTTAAATTTAAGACAATGCATGAAATAAATAGCAGCATAAACTATAACCCCTGCTTTTTAATAGCATACAATTGAACAAATAAATAAAACATATACACTTATAAAAAGTAACAAATATAAAAAGCACTAGATTGATACTTCTCAAAATACAGTCTACCCACGATCTGTATCAGATGCACTTAGTATGTTTGTTAAAACATCTCAGATTTATTGTGTCAGAAATTCAAGGGAATAAGACCTCAGAAGCTGCATTTTACAGGAAGTTTGCAATTTTTTTTGTATTATATGAAACTACCAGGAAATATTAAGAACTAGAAGTTTCCAAACAAGCAGTAGAAGGGGGGCATTATAACCAGATGTTTAGGAAAGGTGGCTGAATATGTGAGACTTGAACTTGGTTTTAAATAATGAGCAGTACCGTGGCAGTGGTGGGAAGATAACACAAAAGATAAAGATGCAATGTTAAAAAATGCTGATGTAATGTTAAAAAATGCTGATGGTTTGGCTAAAAGGGAGGAGTATTTGGAGAAAAATCTGGAAAGATAATTTAAAGGGCTCTTGAATACCTAGCTGAGATCCCTAGAACTTTTCCATTTAAAAAAAAAAAGTGAGATAAATATTCAGTTATAAATAATGCAATCACACTAATAACATATTGCCTAGTTTTAAGATTACAGACATTTCTGAGTTGTATGGATAGAGCTGCCCTTCTCAGAGCACATGCTAGCTTAAAAACAAAATGTAAAAGTGAAAAATCCCTCAAAACCACATTTTCGAAGAACCGTGCCAGCCCCAGAGAAATCAGGAGTTCTGTGAGAATTACAAATATGACTCCTCCTGCTCCTGTACCTGCCACAGTGGTCAATCGATTCTCTGTCTTCTATTTACAATTCAAGGAAGCTGATATACGTTCTGAGTCCTTCTTGCTCAAATGCATTTTCGCTCTTTCACAAGTGAAAACTAAGGGAGCACTGTGGAAAAAAAATCTATTCTGATCCTGAAAGCCAAAACTCCTATTCCCCTGGTTGAGGAGAACGAGAAACCAGCTGAAACGTTAACTGCTGGAAAATGTGGTGCAGCAAATGCACTTCCTACTCTGCATTGGTATTAATAGGCAGATTCTTCCTACTGCATTTACCTGCCAAGGTGGAACTAAGCCTGAACGGTGGCCCCTTTCCCTCCCATGGTCTGCTGGTGTCAGCGGGGGAGTTAGAGAACAAAATTCGCAACTCCGTGTCCCGCAGAGGAATGCGCTGGCAGACCCCAGTCAAACTACACCAGGCTGATCGAGAGATGTGGCCCTGGCTGGAGATGCCTCACTAATTCTGTGACGGCTTTGTCCTCAGGAAGGAAAAAAGCAAGATCTAGGTAAATGCAGGCGGAAAAGAGAAAGAATGGGACTGCAAGACCCGGAAAGAAGAGAGGAGAACGTGATGCTGAAACCTGGAGAATGCTCTCAGTCCTGAATTAATGGGACCACAACTAAAAATAGATCCTGCATGGTTAAGTCCCAGTACGATTTATGATCCCACAGGAAGAAATAAATATGGGGGCGTGGGGCTTAACTGCCACCTTTAGGGGTATTTCTGTGCACCTTTTTTTTCTTATCGACATGAAGCATGAGAACACTGAAGAATTCAAAGGGACTTGGTGCAAAATTAGAGGCCAGAAATTGGGGTTCAAAGAAAGATAGAAATGAAGTAAAGAAAGTTTATTTCAGGCAGGAACTGAGGGTATCAAAACAGATGAACTTAGTAAGAACAAGGGCAGGTGGGAAGGAGGGGGGGGTCAGGTGATTGCTTAGTAACATTCATATTACACATGTTACATATATTACACATTCACTCATGTTACACATATTACAGTGACAATTATTAGTATCATTTCTTTTTAGAGGTTGGATATCACCATACTTTTTATTGAAACAAGTTACCCCAAAATAGGAGTAATGTCCTGGATTTTGTCCTGCACTTCTTTCTGCTGTTTTGTTCTCCTACATATTTCAGGTGAACTTGAGTCTTTCTTTTCACCCCAACACTACATCTTCCTGGTAAAAACAACAAACAACAACAACAAACAAAAACCTCCTGGGCTTGTTCTGATTTTCTCTGTGTGACACAGTGTAGGTGAGAGATTTACAGAACTAGTCACTGTATCCCCAATATTTAAACACCAGAATCATTATATTTTGTATGCATTATGCAAGTCGAGTAAAAGGATCATAAAAACAAGCAGTAATTGTTTTTAGATCTTACTATTAGCCAGGCACTTGGTGTAGGTTCTTTTCATGTGTTAACACATTTAATCATCAAAATAAAGCTAGGAGGTGGATACGGTCATTATCCTCACTTTACAGATGTGAAAACTGAATCACAGAGTAGTTAAGTGGCTTACCCAAGATTGCATAACTAAAGAGAGGTGAAGCAATAATTCTAACTGCTGAGTTCACACTAACCACTTCAAAAGTTTTTTTTAACTTTGAAAAATAAGAAGTGGAATATATGTACCTACACACCCCAAACTCGCAGGGAACAGATACATAGAACTTTGATGTAGGCAAAATGAGCACTCGTGTGTTCCAGTGAAAGGGTTATAGAAAACAAACCCAACACATACAAACATAAGGGATCGCAGTAAAGAGTCTGGAAGGGCTAAGTGCTAAAGGAGTGACAACGGGATTAAGAAGAATTACCAAAAAAGATCAAAGACCATGGTATTTTCAGCATTTCTGGTCTGGATGTATGCGCCGGGTGTTTATCATGTAGGCAAACACTGGAATGAAGGATGCACTCCCAAAATCCCTCAAACTGAAAGGAAGTCCACTTTATAAAGGACATGCAAGTTGGCCAGTTGAAATGTCTAGCAAAGATTTATAGAGAAAGGCTGGCTGTGGGGTTCCATGCAACAACGGCTGAGACCAGGGTGTCTTTTGAGGTCTTCTATTTACTAGGGCCAACCTCTTCCTGCCCACGCCCACCGCCCAGCTCTTGGTTACTTTGCTTTCATGTATGAGAAGGTGCAAGGAATGACCCGAGGAATATACTCTTGCATTGGTGTTCTCTGTCCATTGGCAATTGTCTCAAGCCTTCCTCCCTAAGGTTTCAATTACAGAAGACAGTGTTAACTTTTCATAGGCTTCAATTTAACATCTGCTCCTGCCAGGTTTATTTCATCTGGTCCGGGAGAAATAGCTTAAGTAACACGTCCCCTGTCCCCTGCTCTGCCTGATGAAGTGAGATATAAAACACAGAACGGTGAGCTACCACAAGATCTTGCTCAGAGCGAAAAAAAATGTGACAATGAATATATGTATGTTCATGTATAACTGAAAAATTGTGCTCTACACTGGAATTTGACACAACATTGTAAAATGACTATAACTCAATAAAAAATGTAAAAAAAAAAAAAACACAGAACAGTGGCAAACAGGACAACATATCGGAGCCCCTCCACCTTTGCTCTGGGTTAGGTTTTCAGAGATTATGAAGAGTATTAACAAGGACCTAAGTGGTAGAGAAAAGGATTCTCAGATGCACTGTTTTTCCTCTGATGGGTTTGAGTATATGCATCACACGTCATTACGTGACCATCATTAACTCCCAGTTTGCAACTGTCCTCCAAAGACTACATGCAAAAGCCTTGAAATAAGAAATAAAAATAGTAAGTAGGAATAATCATAGATGCAGATGAGTACGACATGAAAAGGCAGACACTGTATAATATTTCATTAATCCTTATCCCTATTTCTAATACATGGAATAGGAAGTTTTTACAAGCGTCCTTTGCAGATACACGCGGCAGCCCCGTGGACGTCAGAGTTGCCCAGAAGGAACTCTTGCTGATTTTGTTGTCTAGACTAAGGCTTACACTGACTAGTTTATATAAAAATAATGAAAGAAGAACTGGCCAATAAAAACAGAATTAGCTCAAGAAAGGCTTCTGGACTCAAATGCATGTCAAATGCCTGCAGCTCTGGGATGAGAATGGGTTACTGGTGATTTGATTTTTGTTTGTTTGTTTCCTGACCGTAAGTAATAGAAGATAGTTTGGACACGTATTTTGATATTTCTCATCAATATTTCCCCCAAATATTATTCCCCAAAGTATATTTGTTGAGACAACACCAAGGTTCAAGTCTATCTATTTCCCTTTTTCAAACATTGGTTACCTTCTGTATAATCAAGAGATTCTAAACCATCCACTGATTTTTCTCACCTGCAAAATACAAAATGTCAGGTAGTAATTACAATTCTCTAGCTCAGTAACAGTTGGAAAAATTAATGAAAAGTGATATCATTGGCAATGTTATTCCAAAATTTACATGTCTGTGAGTAAATCTATTAAAATATATGTAAGACTTTCATGGAGAATATTATAAAGCTTATTGAAAAACATTTCAAAAATCTAAATACATGGAGATACATACCATGTTCATAAACACAAAGTCTCACTATCATGAGGTCAAATTTTCTCAAATTATATACAATTTCAAAATGTCTGTCAAAATGCTAGTTTTTCTTTCTTTTTCCTTTTTTTAGCAAAAAGAGAAACTTGACTAGGTGATCCTAGAATTTGAATGGGAAAAAAAAGCATTAAAAAAAAAAAGCACCAAGCATTCCTGAAGAAGAACAAAAAGGACTAATGTATGGTATGAAGGGTACATGACACACATGAAGAATGAGACACTGTTATACTATTGGCCCAGAAATAGCTAATAATGGGACCCAGAAAACAGAAATTGAGCCACAAAATAGGCCCAGGCATATATGGGATTTTGACAAATGACAAGACTCACATACTGGGTAAAGGGTGGGCTGTTTAACACATGGTGTAATGTAAAAATTATTTTAGGGAAAAAATTAAATACCATATGATATCACTCAAATGTGGAATCTAAAAAAAAAGAAGACACTGTGAACTCATCCACAAAACAGAAACAGACTCGCAGGCATAGTAAACAATTTTATGGTTACTGAGGAAATAGGGGGTGAGAAGGGATAAACTGGGGAGTTTGAGATTTGCAAATGTTAACCACTATATATAAAAATAGATAAAAAATAAATTTCTTCTGTATAGCACAGGAAACTATATTCAATATCTCGTAATAACTTTTAATGAAAAAAATATGAAAATGAATATACGTATATATATGCATGACTAGGACATTGTGCTGTACACCAGAAATTGACACATTGTAACTGACTGTACTTAAATTAAAAAAATATATATTTCTTGCTCACACTTACTTACAACAAATCAATTCCAGGTAGATTAAAGACATTTAGTCTCATTAAATTTAAGATTTACTGTTTAACAAAAGATACCACGAAGGCAATGAAATATCTGGAATACATACAACAAAATGATTAGTATACAGAACATAGAAAGGACGCCTATGTGTCAATAATTAAAAATGGCTAATAGCCAGGAGCAGGCATTTCACCTACAAGGAAATACAGTCAAACAATAAATATTGAAAAGAAATCAATCTAATTAGTTATATAAGAAGTACAAATTAAATCAAAGTGCCCTAGTATTTTATATTCTTTAAATTAGAAAACAAATATAAAAGCATAGTGATGCCTTAGCAAGGATGAATTCATTCAAAGTTCTCACCCTCTGCTGGTGGTTATTCATGCCAACTACAATTTTCAACGTGGAGAAATCACAAAAAGATGCTATAAAAAAAGTAAGTCACAGAAAAATGTAGACCACATAGAATGTTGTTTATATAAAGATCAAAATAGGCAGAACTAAACAACATATTATCAAAGAATACATACAAATATAATGAAAAAATATATATATATAAATTAAAATCATGTAAATGAGTAACACCAAATCAGGACTGTCCTTCTGTAGAGAGGGCAAAGATTTGTGAGCGGTGACAGAGGAGGTGGCTACCATAGGACATTCAGTAGGCTGGAAATGACTCATTTCTCAAGCTAAGTGGTAGATATATGGTGTTTATATTATTATTATTTCTTAAGTTTAACATAAAAGCTAATGACAATTTATGTATATTTCTTAATCCTTAAAAATTGTTCTTACGTTGGAATCTCAAATTGAGTCTATGACACATTCATTGCCGGGACTAAGGTATGTTTAGAGATTTCCGGTAATCTGACTTATCGAGAGTGCTGTGGAAATCCTTGGGGAGTAAAGCAGCCTTAAAGAAAAGGGCCACATATTTTGCCTTTATTACTGGGAAACGGTAGAAAATACAGAGGGCTGGAGCTCTTGCAGGGGAGTGCCAGGAAACTTTAGGATAGCCATGGACATCTCATCGAATCCTTGTAAGAACTCTATAGGGGTGGTACAATTTTCTCCATGCTGATGACATGGGCTTGTCTTGGGTTGCACAAGGAGATGGACTCAGCGAGGTAATTTGTCCTATGGTCATGTCTGAGCCCACAAGTCTGAGTTCTAATCCCAGGTGCCCAGTTCTCTCTCCCTTACGCTGGAATTTCTCAACTTCTGCACTTCTGACATTTTGCGCTGGATGTTTCTTTGTTGTAGGCTCCATCCTGTGCACTGTTGGATGTTTAGCTGCCTCTCTGGTCTCGACTCACCAGATTCCAGGAGCACTCCGTCCCCCAACCTTCGACTTAAGACAACCAAAAATGTCTCCAGCCATTACCCAGTGTTCCTTGGGCAGCAGAGGCCTCCTCACCCCTTACCCCCTGGTTGGCCATCACTGGCCTATACCATACCTCAAATGAGAATGTGATTTTAAATGTGTGTGCTTCCTTATCCATTTTTGTAATAGTGAGTTTCTAAAGGCAGTTTGTCTCAGTAAGCTCTGCACCTCCAGAGTTCACGCCAACTTGTGGCAGGTGCCTAGGAGTATTGAAAGTCTAAGTAAATGTGCGTAAGGACACATCGGGTGAGATACACGTACGTTGTGGATATGAATTTTAGATTTTTTATACGCTGAGGTAGAGCACAGGAGAGTCCTTTATCTTTTCTAATTTCTATCTCAAAAATTTTAGATCAAATAAACCTAATTCAGTTGAAATAACTTCAGACGACATGAAGGCAAAATTAAGGAAAAAAGAGAGTGGCAGCTGAGGCACACATGTAATACATCAGTAACTTCATTTTTTTTTTCCTGGTTATGTGGTTTATTATGGCCGTAATCACTTTTATACCAATCTGGAGGAGTCTCCTATTTCTATCTGCAGCACCCCATTGATGGATTCAAAGTGTCTTACAATTTATTCACTTGCAAACTGGAAAATGCATCTCTATGATGTTTCATTAAAGGAAGACATCAGGGGGATGTATCTGGAAGTCAAGAACATAGTCTTTTATTGATTTAAAAATATATTAGCACCTATTTCATACCAGGAACTATGCTAGATACAGGTAAATAGGTGGTGAAGATATTTCAAGATTAATTCCATGGGGCTTGGGAAACAGTGTTCCATCTACGGGTAAGAAAAACAGCAGGGTGACTTGGCTGATTTTGTGATAGAGCAGAAAGCTGCCTTCTTGGGGGAATTAAAATAGTGTGCGTGTGTTTTGGAGCCTAGAGGAAAAGAGACTTTGAAATCTGTTCATGATCTTCTTCTCCACTGTGCTTAATTAAGACTTTGGTGTTGTCATTAAAAACAGGGGAAACACGACTCTTTTATCTGAAAAACTCTTCACAGCTGACTGTATTTTCATCCCACCAAAAGGAGAAGAAAATTGAGAAAGATACCAAGCAATGGACAATACTTTCATTGTGATGATTCATTGCGGTGACTTCTCTTCGTGTGAAAGTGTATCTTCCATATGCCTTGTTTATATTTCCACTTTATTAGGGGGCACACCACATGCATACACACACGCATAGTTTTCTGCAGGAGTCAGAAAGATAAGCTAAGCCTCTTATCTGAGGTTTTAAAAATAATCATAATTACCTTCTCTTCTCCCCACCCCTGCCACCTCCCCTCCTCCCACAGGTATTCATCCCCTGAACACCCTCCAATAAACCTCCTGTAGACAAATTTCCATCACAAAGTCTATTTTCCCCTCCTGGGGAGCCTAAATGGTAACAGTCGGCACCAGGGCTTCCAGGAAGCAGATGCAGACACTGGGTTCTGCAGCTGGCCACCTACCGGTTGGTGGGCATGAGTTCTTCATCACCTATGGAAGGTGTAGCGCGGATAACCCGGGACCAGGTGACAATGCAGTTGCTAAAGCTTTCCCCTGGGGTGACTTGCAACGTTATACTAGTGGAAGGAAATGCACGAGTGGGTGTCATGTGCTCGGTGTCTGAGACATACGTAGGAAATAGTCATTAGAGGAACAGTGAAATCAAGTAGGTTTTGCTGGGGATGGTTGATTCTTCGGAAAACGAATAATGGAAGGCTGAGAGTAATCACTCAGAAATGAAACCCTAGATGTGGAAGCCAGAGACCCTTTGGGTAACATGCAGACGTACAGCAGAACAAGCTGAGGGCCAGTCCAGGGTTTAATCAGGAGAACAGAACTCCCCAAAACCTGAGCTGGTCTGCTCTGCCAAGGTCAGGGACCTACTAAAGAAAGAGCAGGGCACTGAGGTGAGAGAGGTATGAGGCAAGATGTGCTTGAAAATCCCAAATCCCGAAGTTCACCTAAACCAGGATCTCTCCACCTCTGCACTGTTGTCATTTGGGACCAGATAGCTCTTTGCTGCTGGGGGCGGGGGCTGTTCGGTGCATTGTGGGATATTTAGTGCATTCCTGGCCTCTACCCACGAGATGCCAGTAGCCAGTAGCCCCCCCCCCCCTTCCATTTGTGACAATGGAAAATACCTGCAGACATTGCCAAATGTCTCCTAGGGGAGGAGGTGGGGGTGCAAAACCTCTCCAGCTTGGGAACTGGTGCTGTGAACCCTCTGTCCTGGTGGGAGTGGCCTAATCCTCCCTGTTGGAGACTAGCCCTCCAAACTTGCTTGAAGATAGTGCAGAGACCTTGACTTCTCAAATCAAGAAGTGCCCCACTCAGGACGGACTCTCTCCTCCCCTCCGGGACCCCAAACCAATGCTTCAGCTCCAGTCACATTCTAACCCAACTGGGGATTGTTGGACCTGCTAAGGGAAGTAAAGAACCATACTGCAAAGAAGCTTCAGGACCCAGTCATCGTGTGCCAGCAGGACCCAGGGGAGGTTTTGTGAGACCGTATTCTGAGAACGCTGAAAGGACTGGAAAAAGCTGGCAGGACCGGAAGACAGACAAGGGAGTTTATTGATACGGGAACCCTCTCCCACAACAGAGGATTTTATACCCTGGCAAGGACCCCAGGCAATGTTGCTGGAATGGCTTAAAGAAGTTTCATTCGAGGCGGAGTTTAACTGCCATGATTTCCATGGCTGATGGAGGGACAAGTTTATCCTTGCTGGAGTGGATGTCCTGTGTGAGGCAGCAACACTTATGAGATGATTATGATCCAATATAAAGGCCCAAGGGAAATTTACCGAAATAGTAGGAAATGTGCTGATGAGCTGGGTACCGGCATCCCTGAGGGCCTTCCAGTAGGAGCCGGGAGATTTTAGTCTAGAGTTGGGCTCAAGGATAGGAATGGGGAGGATTGGCTCCAGCAATAACAGAGGCCGGGCGGTGACACAGTGATCACCGTCAGACTTGGGGCATCCACAGAACATCACACCTGCCCACAGCATGGAAGCTATTATGCTAATTGGACTGGACGAGCAGGAAGCAGCACATGCCATGGTACCCAGGTGTTCTAGGGGGAGGGCAATAAAGTCTGAGTGTTCCGGGCCCGCTGCATCAGTGACATGTTTAGGGATGCAGTGGTTGGGAACATGCAGGAACGTCTCATCTAAAGCTTTCACAACTCCCACCATGAAAAACTAAGCAGAATGCCTGGCAGATCTCAGGCGGTTTTGGAGGCAGCGTGTTCATCACCTGGGAATACTTCTCCAGCTTTATATGCTGGTGACTTGTTTTGTGCCGGACACCGAACAGAAACAGCCCTGCCAGCGGCCCCACTGCTTAAGCCACATGACCAGGAGACCTTACGATCTTGAAGAGAAACATGGTGGGCAAGATTCGATGGAAAGTTTACAGCAAGCCTACTGGAATCAACAGATAGGGATCTGGGGTTCTGAAACAAGGCGACACCATCTGCACTGGAGAGTTGTACACCTTTCAAAGTTCAGCCCCTCCTGTGCTGTGGGAACCTGGTTAAGAAGAGGCACGTAACCCAAGGGACACCAAGGAACCGTGCATTCAAAATTGCCCATTGTGGCTGGGGTCTATGAAAACCACTAAGTCGTACGGTTGTCTAGGCTCAGGACAATCCAGAATCATGTGACTGGTACATCTGGGGGTCAAAAGTAAGCACGACCAGACAGCCCAGCCTCACCCATTGTACCTGCCAGCGTGACACCGCACCTCTCCCTGAGCTCACGCCTGTGGCCACATGGGGTGTGTTTCTTATGACCAGCTGACAGAGGAGAGGAAAAGCAAGCTTAGCTCATGGATGAGTTGGCTCGGTATGTGGATGCAAACTAACAGTGAACTGCCTCATGCTACAGCCCCAGGGCAGCCTTAATTGATGGAGGTGAGGGGAACGCCTTCTAATGGATGGTCCACCTGGACATCCGCTTTTAGTGGATTCTAAGGGAACAAGGACCTCCTTCAACTCTGTACTCCGAGTACCTAGAAGGTTACTCACAGGGGCAGAGGTACTCAGTAAATGCTTGTCGAATGAATGAGTCAACTCGACAATATTCATTGAGCACATAATCTAACCCAGGAACAGAATAAATATTTGGTAGCTTACTAATTAAGACTTTCATTGATTTTTGTGCCTGGCACGCCAACACAGGGACTAGGAAATGTGCAGAATCCATTTAAAAAAAAAAAAAAAAAGCATTGGGAAGATCTTGAGTCTTCACTTGGTAACTCATGTATAAATGGCCAAGATTGGAGAGAAAGCCAAATCAAGGTATCCAGATACAGGAACATGGGGGAAAGGAGTGGGTATGTCTTGAAACCATCTTCCACTCATATTTCCATAATTCTAAAATTTTTTTTAAAAAGTTTTTCAAGTTTATCACTTATTTTGAAGTAGAGGTACATGCTGCCCTTATCTTCATCTGGAAGGAAAATTATTTTTCCTAGTCATTATTCCATTGGGTTATCCTGGTATCACCCAATCATTTACAGATTTCTGCTGAAATGAGTTGAATTTAGTTCCGTGGAGGTGCAGAAAAGAAAATGCAACATGTAACTTAAATCAAGTATTAGTGTGCAGATGGATAGGACCCCGTCAATTAGACTGTTTCATTTGTGGCAGACGTGTGCAATAGTTCACACCCTGCCCAGAGGTTATAGTATGGGCCATGTGCACACACGTATGTACGGCCCCATACGGACACACAAGGCTATGATCCAGCAATCACACTGCTTGGTATCCACCCAAATGAATTGAAAACTTACGTCCACACGATCACATGAGCGGAGACCTGACAACCCAAACTTGCCAGCTGACTACAGATCTGTTATAGGATATGACGTCCCATGTCAGATGCACTTCGCAACCTCAGGGTCTCCTGGACTTCTCCTCTGAGATGTATTTTCTATCCCCTGTGTTTAGAGAAACATTGTTGCGCTGGTTACTCAACAGCTCATTTCTGTGTATTTTAAAGACACTTTCTTCTTTTAAAGTCCAAAGGCAATCATCCTGCCACTGTCTTCTTGCTTTAATCAGAATTTTGATAGAGATTCTGTGAGAATCATCATCTAAAATTTGTAATATCCTTTTACCCCCATCCCTCAGTCATATTTTATTCGCACATTCCGTTAATATTTGTTGAGTGCTGAGTACCTACCAGGCACAGTGCGAGGCACCAGGAACACAGCAGGGAGTAAGATCACTAAGGGTTCCTTGCTTTACGGAATTCACAGATTAATGGGGAAGACTGGCATTCAGTAATTCCAAATGTTAAAAACATGCTCTGCAAGAAAACACATAAAGACTCTGACAGAGTGACCTGAAGTTAGTCTGGTGGGAGGGGAGTGGTACTACAGATTAACATCCTTTCCCCATAATCCAAGTTTGAAGGGCTAGATTATCAACCTCTGAAACTATGTCTGGCAGGATGAGATCCGAAAATGCTGAATTCCAAGAGCATTTCCACTTTTGGGAATGGCAACTTGGACCTTTGCCAGCATGGCACCAGAAACAAATAAATAAGGAACGGGACCCACCTATAGGCAGCTGTATCGAATCCTGTATTCCGTATGTGGCAACGTATTACGAAAACAGCAGAATCAGAGCTTCCATCCGCTTGTTGCAATGCGCAGCGCCCCTCTTTCCCCGGTAATGTTAGACTTTATTGCATCTGTCGGCAGCATATTCTATTTTAATATTTGATAAAGAGACACAGGAGGGATTGTTTCAAGCGGTAATCCTGTGCTGTTTCAGCCGTTCGCTTCTTCTCTGAAGCAAACTCTCCATCCTCAAACTAATATCCCCCCAAAAGAAAAATCAATTTCAAGTGGCTGTGAAAACGTGTTTATTTTTTCTACCCTCAGGATTAAAAGCTGAGCAATGATTAATAATAATTTGTCTAGGAAGATAAAGCAGACATTTGTGGGGGGAGAGTGATTTTGCATCTTTAATTTTTATCAGTTCTACCATTTTATCATTAAAACTGCATGAACAGAGAGAGAGAGATAAAAGAAGACAAGAGAGGTGGTAATATCTCCTATCTCTTAGGCGGTATTTCCTGTGTTTCAGATTTCTACGTTGTCTGACCCCATTTCAGTCAATTTTCCATAGCCTGCCTGTCTCATATCCGCCGAGGGAACACACGAGTGCTGTGTTTATGCTAATTTTATGCTCTCTGAGTTGTGTCTGTTATTCAAAGCAGTTGAAGCAGTTACTGCCAGTAATCTTATTTCTGTGGGAGCCCCAGGGCAGACGAGGCCTCAAAATCAGGCCTGCAGACCGAGGCAAAGCCATCACAGCCTGCTAGTAAATGGCAGTTCCTTCCCTCCGAATCTGATATCAGTTACTTCGCAAACACAGTAATAAAATGAAACAAATCAGATTTTCAAGTAAATAAACCAGACTTCAGTGGGAAGCAGCCATGGTCAGGGCAACACGAGTTTAATAAGTGACACATCAGGGGAAAGCCAAAAGGACCGTGGCCTCCTCCTCTTCCCTCTTTATTTTAAAGCCACCTCCCTGACACCAGGACGAGGACGTGGCTTTAACCCAGACGCAGGAAGACGGTAGGAGAGTCCGGTCGAACCAGTGGTAAAGTCCGTGTTGACGTTCTCTTATCTCCAATCAAGCAACAACACTGAAAATGCTATTATTTGCTATTGAAGAGTGAGGATGGATCTATAAACAAAATATTCACAAAGGCAAATGGACTTGTCCATTCCTGTCACCCATAAAAGCTAACCACCTTTAAAAAAAATTCAACAAAATGGAAACAAATTTAACCAGTATAGTTTTCTGGAGAAGGGCTATCTGTCTCCTGGTAACACGAGGTGACAGGAGGGTTTTTGTTTGGTTGGTTGGTTTTGAGGGGGGAGGTAATGAGGTTTATTTATGTATTTTAAAAAATATTATTATTATTTTTAAGTGGAGGCACTGGGGATTGAACCCAGGACTTTGTGCATTGCTAAGCATGTGCTCTACCACTTGAGCTATACCCTCCCCTTAAACAGGAGGATTTTGATGCAGCAAGAGTGGTGACCAAGGTCTCTTGGACACATCAAAGAATCACAGACTTGGAGGGTCACTGATTTTTGGCAACTTCTTATTTCCAGTATGTTCTCAGCGATGTTCATTCTAAGCTACTTCTCCCCTCCCCCCACCTCCGCTGATGTCCATTTTTAGGTGAGGCTGTTTGTTTTTGTGTCGCAGAGTTTGCAAGCTCTTTATTGAGTTCTGAATACAAGCCATTTGTTGGATATGTGACATACAAATATTTTTGTCAATCTGTAGCCTGTCTCTTAATTTTAATAGAGTCCTTTATAGAGATTTTTGTTTTGGATTTTGATGAAGTTTTAAGAGTCCTTTATAGAGAAATTTTTAAAAATTTTGAAGTCCAATTGATTAATACTTTCTTTTATGAATTATGTTTTTAATGTCATGTCTAAGAAATGTTTCTCTAATCTGAATCATGAGGATTTTTCTCCTAAATTTTCTTCTGCAAATATTATAGGTTTATATTTTACTTTTGGGTCTATTATTCATTTTGAGTCATCTTTTGTAAAAGGACAAAATTTCCTTTTTTTTTCTACCCTTGGATGCCCAATTAGGCCAATATAATTTGTTGAAAACTCTGTTATTTCTTGGCCAACTTGTCTTTTCATGTTTCACAAAAGTGAATGACTGTATTTCCATGGATTTATTTCTGGATTCTCTAAATTGTTCCATTGATTTATGTACCCATGCTTTTGACAATATTATACCATCTTGATCACTATAGCTTTATATTCCAGTGGTGTGATTTCTTTAGCTTTCTTCTCCTTTTTCAAAGCTGTTTTAGTTATTCTGTTTCTTTTGCCCTTCCATATAAACTTTAGAATCATTCTGTCTATATCTATTTCAAATATATCTGAAAATTTTGATTGATACTGTGATAAATCTACAGGTTAATTTGGGGAGAATTGACACTTAAATAGGAGGAGTCTTTCAAACCAAGACTATCCTGTGTATCTCCATGTAGGCCTTTTTCATTACTTTCATCAGCATATTGTAGTTTTCAGTATACAGCTTCTGTATCTAATGAGTTAAAATTATACGTAAATATTTAATTTTGGGGGAGTTATTGTAAATGTTCATTGGAGGAGGTCTTCGGGAAGGTAGGACCTCCAGACAGAGCTGTTACCAGGACACAGCCTTGAGAGAGGAAGGTGTTGTTAAGACCATCTGGACTGAATATGTGACTGAACCCACTTAAGGTTTTTGTATAAACTTTCAAGATTCTGGCAGGCTGGTGTGGGGAGATCTTCATCTTGTGGTCATTCAAGACAAGCTCCATATGTAAGTTCCCTGTTTATTAAAACTGACACCTACCATCTGGAGGGTTCTGCCTCTTTCTTTGGTCTCTCATGCCCTCCGTGTACAGAGAGAGCATTTTTAGATCTTTACCTGGGAAACTCCCAAGATTTCAAACCAACAATGTTACTTTTGTTTTGTTGTTAAATTCTGTTTTCAAACTATACATTGCTAGGATGGACAGCTATGGTTGATTTTTGTGTGCTGACCTTCTACCCTATGACCTTGTTTAACTCATTTATTAATTCTAGAAAAAAAAATGGAAACTTCCCTGGGTTTTACTTCATAGGGCAATCATATTTATACGTATAGAGATGGTTTTATGTCTTTCTTTCCAACCTGTATGCCTTTGACTTTGTTTTCTTGACTAATTTCATTGACTAAGACAGAGAAGAGTAGAAGTTTTAAGAGTGGGGGCACTTACCTTGTTCCTGATATTAGGGGGTAAATCACTAAGTCTTTCGCTGTTTAAGTATAATGTTTCCTATGGGTTTTTGTAGACATTCTTTATCAGGTTGAGGAAGTCCCTTTCTACTCCTAGTTTGAAGCATGATTTTATCCTGGATAAAATGTTTTTATGCATCAGAGGATATCACTACATCGTTTCCTTTATATTGTTAATATGGTGAATTATATTGATTTGTTTTTGGGGATTCAACCAGCCTTGCATTCCCAGAACAAACCCAAGTTGGTCACGGTATATTATTTTCTTTATATATTGTTGCATTTGATTTGCTAATATTTTATTGAAGATTTTCACCTCTATATGCATGAGGGGTATTGGTCTGTATTTTTCTTTTCTTGTAATGCTTTTATTTGGTTTTGGAATCAGAGTGATGCAAGATGAGTGGGAAGTGTTCCCTTCTCTTCTATTTTCTGAAAGGTATTGTTAAGAATTTCCAAGATTTCTCCTTTTAAATGTTTGGTAGAATTGCCCGTGAAACCAGTTGGGCATGAAGGAGTCTTATTAAGAAGAATTTAAAACAATAAATTCAATTTTATCAATTATTATAGGACAATTTAGGTCATCTTTTTCATCTTGGATATTTTTTCTAATATGTTTTTATTGTTCAGATTAGATCATTTCTACTGATTTATGTATCTTCAAGCTCACCGACTCCTTTGTTACCTCCATTCTGCTGTGGAGCCCTTTGAGTGAGTTTCATCTTGGTTATTGTATTTTTACAGTACAGCATTTATGGAGAGAGGATGCTGCTGCCTATGAAAGTGGCTTTTATGGGATCACTTGGAGAACTTGAAATAGATGTCCTTCTGGGTCACATGGAGGATGGGTGCTTAATTCATGCCTTGGAGAGATAAAGTGGCACGTGTCAACATCAGAATTGGCTTCATTTGCAAAGTTTGACAGAGTACGCATCAGTACTTCCTATGTACCAGCTGCTGGCCACATGGGAGGGAGAGCCAACTTGGAGCTTTTTAGTTCTGTTCTTCCAAGACTAATACATTTTAATGTAGAGAGTCTGTATAGCGTGAATTTGTGGAAAATTAGGCACTGACGAGAGAGTTGGGAGTCACTGGGAAGACATTACCCATGAGAAGGGAAATATAATTAAGAGGAGGTTTCCCAAAGCAGAGGACTCTGAGGGTAGAAGATATATCCTCTTGTTAAGAACTGTGAAAGAGCTGAGATTTTGCCGTTTTACCGGCTAGGGAGTTCATGGATGCTGGCAGAAGATACAAGACTCCTGGGTCAGAAACCAAGGGCTTTATTACTCAGATCGCTAACAACACCCATAAAAATCATCATTTTCTTGCACCAGTGCCTCAAGCCCCCGTTTCTACAGAGAATTACGCAAAAGGTCGGATGACAGCTGCATGAGCAGCAGGTGGCATTCCAGAGAAGAAGCCCTGAGCTCAAGGAATCGAGATCTTTTACACTGGACGGTACACATGCCTACTGTTTGGTCTGGAGACAGACACTAGTCCTATCTTCCCAGGCTGTTTAATACACAGACACCCTCGGAACCATAGTCTAGAACAAAGGCAGTAAGTGCCTCCGCTCATAGTGCTCAGAAACCGCAGAGACCCATCAACAGCCACAAAAAAAGATCAGCTTTAAAAAATCTGCCCAAGGAGAGTGGCCCAGGGAGGGTGAAAGTCAACTTCCAGTAGTACCTGTTACCTGGCCAATAGGTACATTCTTGTCTAGTTTCAGAGCAGCACTTCAGACCCAGAAGCTAGAGGAAGAAGAGATGAGCAGAGTAGGAAAGGAGGAGCCCAGCACACAAGGCAAACTGTCCACCAGGACAAGCAGCCCAGGCGCGGGGAATCTCTTACTCTCCAGTGAAGTTAAGTTTTGACAAGTATCTTGAATGGGATCCTCTGAATGGGAATCTTTTGAATAAAGCCTACATTTTCCTATCATAAAGTACACAGAACTGTCTAATACTTGGGGAAGGACAGGAAAGTCATGCAGTCTGCTGAATTTCCATCTAATGGCAGGGGAAAGGTTTTCTCCAGCCCAGAAAGTTTAAAAGGGCGGTAAAAAGATAAACGAGAGTTACTTTTTGATGATTACCACATTCCACGTTGTTCCATTTATTGGTTATAATAAGAATGATGACTGCTCTTTATTGACTGTTTCCACCCTCCAGGCACGTTCTTATTCCTTTACATAGAATAATTATAGACTAATTACAGACACGTAGATACATAGACTAATTTATAACAATCCACTTGGGAGTGGCCGCTATTACATTCATTTATCAAAAGACATAAATGCAGAGATAAACTTACCCCAGGTTGCAGAACCTGTAAGCCGTGAAGCTTCAAACCCCAACAGCTGACTCCAAGGCCTCCCTTTCTAACCACTGAGCTGATTCATAGCACCTGCTTGCGTTAAAATAGGCATATGTGTAAAAAAGCCAGTTGAGAAAGATGAGGAGGGAAAGAACTTATGGTCGAAATCCATACACAATTTTAGAAATACTTTGATGACTTTTGAAAGCCCACTAAAACTGTGTGAGTAGATACGCAGAAGGCTTACTTATGGATTTTTAAATTGTCCCTTTGCTTCTTTGTGGAATTTAATGATTTAATCTATTTAGATTATATTCCTTATTTCTCATACAAGGGTATTAAATGAGGGAGAATTCTTAAGGTCCTTATAATTCTCTAAGCCCCATCTATGAAGGCAAATCAAAACCCCTATGACTTCAAAACATTATAGGCAAAGGGAGAGCAATGTACTTACATGAAAATGACAGAAATAAAGGATGCAGCTACATAGATGGTATATACGCATTATGTTGTAGAATGAGGAAGTTGGCGCAGTTTCAAGAAATAATAAAATATCCTTTAGTTGAGATACGATCTTGTCCCAAAGGGACATCATTTTAGAAATACATTTGGTTAATAAAATTCATGACATTTTCCTCCAGAAATAAATTTTGGATCATGTGAAAGTTGAGCACACAAATCAAAAAGATGAGAGTGAGTATTTAAGAGACCCAAGGTTCTGCAGCCTTGAGGAAGCCGCGAGAACACCCAGGAACCTGCCTATGGTGGGAAAAAAAATGGATTGTTCATGCCATTCACCACAGAGGAGCTAGTCCTGAGAATGATTTGAGTTCCCTTTAACCAAAGCACTGGTGTCTTGGGAGGTTCGTGGTCTTAAAGTCAAGAGATCCAAATTTACTCAAAACTCAGAACTAGCTCTAATATGACTTGACATTAGGCAAATCACTTTCCAATTCTGAGTAACAGTACTCTCTGGGGCCCAACATAATAACAATGCCATTAATAATTACAGCAATCAAATACCTTGCATTGTGTAACATGGGATTAATAATAGACACTCTGTTTATTAAATGGGTTTGTATTTTATAGTGGATCAGTTTAGATACTGTGATTTACAAAGCTTTTTAAAATTCATTATTATAATTATTTCTCTTTATCAAATTTAAAATGGTACCATACTTTTTAAGAACACACTTTGCTAAGGCTATTTATATGAGACTCTATAGTCAACCAAAATGCCTGTATTCAAAAGACAGTATCCACTATCTGGTGTCCTACAAGAAAGGCAGTGAAGTGGATACCAGGTGAATAATCCCCATAATATTTTTTCTAAGGTGGATGGCCTTTAGTTAACTCTGCTACCTTGCTCATCTGAAAAATGGGAATCAAACTATCTCATTACTGTATCTTCCTCATTTGAAGATATTTTTATCATTACAAGCTATAATTATTATTTTTACAATTATTAATACAAAGCATTTTTTTTCAAGAAAACAATACACTCATCAATTCTCCTTTAACTTGCATATTCTGTTTCAAGAAACTCAACAAGATTTTCCAGCATTTATATAAACATTTAGAAAGAGTAACAAGAAAAAAAAAAATCGCAGGGGCAATCTAATTATCACCAGCAGCTGTAACCTGTTGCATTCAATGCTGGGACTACAATATAGGCTGCTTTAACCAAATGTTCAAGCATTTAAACACTTCTTTTCTCTTTTCTCGTGATTCAAAAGGAAATTACAGAGTAAAAGCCCTATGCAGAATACAAATGTGTTTTCTACCACATGGAAAACCATCTCCTAACCCATCTCCAGTTACCTCTGACACCTCTGAACGCTGAGGCCCCTCAGTTCTCAAAAAACGAATCCCATCTCCTCGAGGTAGAGAAGTCAAGTGTTCCATACCATGTGGCTTCTTACCCTCTGCTCTGTTATATATGACTTTTAAGAAGGTACAATTACAGGCTGTCTTGCTGTACAGTGGTTGGAATAAAGTGTTACGGTGTTTCATGAGAGAATGATCTCCTTTTAACCAAACACGGTCAGTGAAAAGTTCAGATTTGGGCTGATGGTATGTTTTGTTTGAAAATCATAATTTAGTTGATTTGAAGAACATTATTCCAATAGCAAGTTGTCACAGTTCATTGAGATGGTTTGATGTCTACACACATACGCAATTTACATTGTGCTTCTTATAAGAATATTTCATGACATGCGAGATTAATGAAAGAGAAATCAAGCTCTATTTCATTCTCTGGTTGCAGCAGGTTGTGTCTTTCCCGCTAAATATACCCTTTAAAGAAGCTTACTTATAGCCTGTTAGTGATAAATGAGCAAAGCTTCTCAAAAGGTTCTGTGCATCATGAATGATGCTCCACTCTCTTTAATAAGAGACGTTTCTAAGTTTCTTCATTCCTACAATGGGGAAGGGGGTGAAAGCAGAAAGAGGTTAGAAAATGAGGTGTAAGGGAAGAAAGATGTAAGAGACAGAAATAATTAACACGTGCACAGATCATCCTCTTACAGAAAATGCAAACAACGTGGGGGAAAAAACCAAACCAAACCAAACCAAACCAAACCAAAACAAAACAAAACCATGAGAAAACTTGTCTCCCTTTGTTTTAATTGGAATGAATTGTGATCTCTCTTTCTGGTAAGTCATTGGGTGGGGGAACCTCAATGCTTTGTCTTAAAGAATTTGAGAATCAATACCGTCCCTTTCTGTTTCTCTCTACCGTTGCCAAGGGTCCGATAATGAAAGTGTATAATTGTACGGTAACTTTCTCCAGTCCCTCACTCCTTCCTTAAAATAAAGTTGACTGCCTTTCCTGACCATAAAAAAGGAGAAAAAAAAGCATACACTATTGAATTTATTTATTTTTTTTTAAAAAAAGAAACCTCCAATGTTGTGTGTTCAAACGCTTCTCCCTTCACATGGAGGCTTGGGAAGAATTTAGTGCTAAATAAATGCCTCGAACCAGGCAAGATAAAACATAAATCATTGCATTAAAACCTCTAACAAGTCTATCTGCTTTCTGAAATGACTGGGAGATGAAAGTGCAGAGTCTCATTTAAGAAGGCCCAGCGGATCCGTTCTGCATTTATATAGCTGTTATCAAAAGCAATTCATTTGGAGATCAAATAGACTGACAGATAGGACAAGTAGGGGCTCACCACTGCCTTCGGGCAGCCCGCAGCCAGGACGGCTCCCCCGGCACCGGCACTAACATTGAGTCTAGGCAATGCTCGGGATATTACCACTGGCGCGCTTCTTCCAGCCTTTCCCAGTGAGGCCGCTGCAGGGAGACCAGCAAGAGGAATGACGCTTCCCCAGCTGAAGCTGGTGGAAAAACCCCCTCCGTTGGACCGCAGTGAGCGGACGACGTGCATCCTAATCTTGGACCAGGGAGGCCGCGGTGAGGAGGAAGACAAGCAGGAGATAAGAGAGGTTTGCCGAGGGACCTTGGGTTCCGTGACCTCTCTGCGGCCGGCAGGCTCCCCACGACTCCTCCAGGCTGCAGCCGAGTCCTCCTCAGCGGACTCCCTGACAGCGGGGCCAGGGGAGGCCAGGCAGTACAAAGTGGATTTGCGCAGGGGGGGCATTTCCAAGGCTAGCCCTGGGGGAGATGTGTCCATCCGTGCAGAGCCTGGGGTCTCTAGCCCTTTTCCCATAGACCTTACTGGATTTTTACCTGATGGCAAGGTAAATCGTTGATGCTTGAAATTCTGAATAAAAGAAAAACAAAGAAGAGAATGAAAAAGACAAAGAAAACCATCTTCACTAGAGAACGCCTGTTAACTCGTACACACACACATATCAATATGGGCATAAAACACACAGGCAAGTGGGTGAGAGGTCATGCTGTATTTGCATCCTCTGTGTCTGACTTAAGAGTGAAAAATAAGGATTTCTTATGCAATTATTACTTGGAAACATAATTTTTAATGAATCAGAATCTTTTAAGGATATGGGTGTATCAATTTAATTTAATTACCTAATTTATTTCGTTCCTAATTTAATTATTTTTCTCTTGTCAGTGGTTTAGGGAATTGGTTCTTGCTTTGGTGTATGAGTGCAGTGTGTGTTCCAATGAATTATTTAGGTAAAACTATAATTTTTGAGTCACTTAGACAAATATGTATATATTTTAAAGTCTTTTGAGAATGATCAAATTACTCCCTATAAAATTTGTACCTACTGATAGCCACCCCAATAATGCATGGGAATGCCTTTGAGGCCACATTTTTGCCAGCATCAAGAGTACTCCCATATACCGAGAATTATAATTTCTTTATAAATATTTGCCCAGTTGGATAAATGAAATGTGGCATCACCTTGTTATTTTAATTTACATAATTTGATCACATTGAAATAAGTCTTTTTATATGTTTGTTTTTGCTTGTATTTTTTCTTTCGTAAATAGTATGTTTACCAGTTTAGTTAGGGGTGGGGTTTGGCCATGGATCATGTTTTCCTAAACAATTATAAAAGGCTTTTAAGTATTAAGTGTATTCATCTTTCTGTTTCTTGTTACAAATATTTTTATCCAGTGACCAGAGCTTTGGGGTAGCATTAAATGAAAAATCTAAAAAATAAGGTGATAATGAAATAGACACATTATTGACTTGAAGCCCCAATATCTCTATCAAAGGTTTATGAAACCATCGTGTGATTATATGAACCTCAGGTTTTAAAACAGTATTATACTTGGTATGTGCATAAAGTACTTTTTTTTTAACTCACAGTGTTCGGGAACAAAATAAAGGAGAAAAAGTATTGTAAACTCTTTCCTAAACTTGTTTTACACTTAAAACTTTAACCATTTTGGAGTAGAATATTTGAAGAAAATAGATATAAAGCTAGCTGATGCCATTAAAATAAACCCAGCATGATTTTCATTTCTGTAATTCTTAAGGATCTATTTCTTGATCAATCAACAAATATTTACAGAGGTACTACTCTCTTCATTGCCTGGGAGAATCATAAATATTGAGAAATATTTATCTACAGCTATGCTTAAAGCACAGACCTTGTCTCAGGTCTGATTTAGGAAAACGATTTTCCCATAATCATTCATTCGACCTCCACATCCACCCCATTACTAAGCCACTGTGTGGGGCGGGCAGTGGAGAACTCAGTGATCCAGGAGACAGGGTCCCTCAGTCACTATGTTTATAACCTGGATGGGGAAACAGACATGGCCTTTAAAACATCAGCAGCCACTCATCACCTGGGCGTGACCTGGTCCTATAACAAGGGCAGCACAGACAATCCCAAGCAATGAGAAACCAGAGGCAGGCTTTGTCTGGGCCCCAAAGAATGTTTAGGACACAAACTGTGGAAGGAAAGGAAGGGAAAATTGCATGTAGAAAGAAAAACACAACTATTCTCTCTTGTATTTCTTGAGCATTAAAACATACCACTTCTGCCTCGAGATCCAGTAGACCCAATGACTTATCTTTGCATCTGTGGCACATTTCCTGGAGCTCCTGTAACCCTACCCCAGCAGCACTGAGAGGGGCCTTAGGGCGTGGACAGCCGTGGACAGAAGGGCTTCCCTCTGTGACCTCTCCACTCTCACTACAACAGGGACCACAGAGGTGTGTGACGGTGGTGGTTCCCGTCAGGCAGTACTCCATCCCCAGTTCCCAAATAGATGCCCCACCACGTGGAGGGGTAGGGTTTCCCTTCCTACAGACCCATCTCACCATAAACAAAAATGACCAGAGAGGAGGTTATTTGTAGGATGCTGAATAGTGGCCACTCAAAAGCTACCCCCATCTTAGTCCCTGGGACTGTGAACATTGCCTTGCACAGCAACAGGGACTCCCAGGGGTGGTTGGCAAAGAGGAGGTTATCCAGGATTATCCAGGTGGGCCTTAAATGTAATCACGGGGGTCCTTAGAGAGGTGGGTGATCGAACCGCAGGAGATGTGAAGGGAGAACTTGGAGTGACGTAGACCTTGGGGTGATGTGTTTTGAAGATGGAGGAGGAGTACAGGCAGCCACGTGAAGAGGGAAAAGGCAAAGAAACAGATTCTCCCCCAGAATCCCAAGAAGGAGTCAACCTGGACGCCATTTTGATGTTAGCTCTGAAACTGATCTCGGACTTCTGACATCCCAAACTCTAAGAGAATAAGTATGTGTCGTTTTAAGGCAGGAACTGTGTGGTAACAGCAGTGATAGGACACTCATATACTATTTGAGGAACCACCTGAGAAATCTGTTAAAATGAAACTGCCGTGAGAGGTGTAACATATGTAACATCACAAAGTTAGTGTGAATTATTCTACGAAACTACCTAGAAATTCTGGACAAAATGGGCCACTGGGTAGAAGAGTTTGATGGGCTATATACAAACAATAGGTCCAGAGCTTGAGCTACATTTGGGATGCGCTAGGTCAAGTACCAAAGGCTTGGAAACTAAGATTGGAAGAAATAAAATAAGACAAAGGTCAGGGCAAACCCCAAACACACACGTTAATGATTCCACAGTTTTTGCCTTGAGTTAGCACTGCGTTTATGCTCTTTACGCGTAAAATTTGTGCCCATTTCTAAAGCAAAGTGCCCTATTTTACTTCATGAGTTCACAAAAATATGAAAAAGGAAGACTAGTTAAGAAATTAAACATATTTAATTAAGCAACCAAGGGTTGCAGAGTCCAATACAATAATTCAAGTTAAGATGTCGACATTACCATAGAAACCCCCTTCCTGTACGCAAGGCAGGGTGGCACCCTTTTTAAATCCTAAATATAACCTTCCTTGATCTCGGGGGCCAGACCTTTGCCAGGTGAGAAATGCTATAATTCTTTTGGGGAAATGGAGGCGCTGTTTAGCCCAATACTAGATTTACATTTTTGGATCTTAAATGCAAAAAATGCATCTAAACTGGGTTCTGTCTTTTAACTAGAGGCATCTGTTTATGCAATAACAGTTGTGTTCTGCCAGCAGATTCCTAAGTCTCTGAAAAGCAAAACTCAGATTCCTTTATACTGACTACTTCTAGCTGTTAGTAGGAAGAATGTTTTTAAAGCTTAACCACGAGGAAAGAGAAGGATCAGACTGCCATTTTCTCAGCTAGTGGATGCAGTGCCTGAGTGGTGCCCTCACCTGTTTTGGAAGCCTGAGCTCCAGCTGCCAAGTTGGATTTAATCAAGGAACTCACTTCCAGATACAGCTACATTTACTTAGCTCAAAATCATTTTCCGAAAATATATTAGGATGAGCACGTCATCTTGGTTTGCCTGGGACCTTCTGGGGTTTTCTGGTTTTGCCACTGAAAGTCTCATACCCTGGAAACTCCCCAGTCTCGGGCAAATCAGAACACGTGGTCCAAATACAGATCTGTTCCTGACGAAATGTCATTTCAGAATGGTTTTGCCCACTGAAAACGAGCAAATTAAAACAGATTAAATAAATGAACTTCTTTTCTCCTAAACACAGAACAGTATTTACAGTTTTCATTTGAATGTATCAAGTGGAATTTGGATAAGAGAGTGTGTGTTTAAAGTAGCCGCGGTATTTTCAATGTTCGCTATTGGCTCAAATTTTAATTTGTGTTATTTTTACTTCAACCAACATGCTATCCAAATGGGCTTTTATTTCACAAAGTTAATCACACTTTTAAGACCCCCTCAACAAGATTTTGTCTACACAGAGTCAGACCCCACCTGTCAAAACCGCAGACAAGCCGGTAATTGTGCACATACACCCAGAGCGAAGCATCTATATTTCTAATGCAATTTCAAGGCAGTGTATCAGATTCAAGATCTTTATTACCTCTGAGACAGGACAGCATGTAGATAAATGTCCCGACGGTCCGAGCTTTCAAAGAATGTTGCCATTCATTCTGTGGCAACGCATCCCTGCACAGCCACCAGTCAGGACTCTGCATGACACAGCTAAACACAATTGTGTTTTCCCCAACCCCTGCCTCTTCCCCTTTGCCCCAGAATCTTCCCTCGTCTCTTCTCTGCTCCCTCTTTCAAATGTTCATTTAGAAGATATACTTTTCACTGGGATTAATACAGGGTTTGCATTTAAAATTTTCATTTACCAAACAGAAAAATATTTTACTAGAAGGGAAGGGTATTAAGGAGAAATGATTTTCCGAGTGCCCCGAGGCCAGGCATAGGCAGGATTTGATTTGCTATGTTCGGCTGGAATCTGGATTGATACGCAGAGATGAGAGGGGGTGTTTAATAAAATTTACATTTCATTTTCTCACTTGACATCAGTCTGCTGTCACTCATGGAACTGATGGGAATGCTGGAAATAACTTTTGTCAGAATCCAGTTGGGGAGACAGACTGGGAAAGAAGACAGGAGGGAGAGAGGGAGACAAGGATGGTCTGGCTTGTTTCCATCTTGTGGCTCCATGATGAGAACAAATTTGTGGTGGCTGGAACATGGGAGAGCCAGCATCCTCCCCCCTGGAAGGAGCAAGTGTCAGTGGGACACCCGGGGAGGCACCGGAACTGACACTGATGCTGTCCATCTGCCCACAGAGGCGTCTACAGATTGAGTGAGGGTTTAAGATTCTGGGGGACTGGAAGTGATTCGTGTCCACTGAAAAAGAGATCAGGAGACATCCAAGAGACAGGAGCAAAGGCGAGACAAGAAGCTCCCCTTTTGTTCAGGGAAACCAGAGTGTCTGTATGAGTTTTCCATAGCTGTGTAACAAAAATGACCACCACTTAATGCCTTAAAACAATACCTACAGTGGAATATCATTTGGTCTTAAAGAAGAAGGAAATCCTGCCATCTGGGACAACACAGATGGACCTGAATGACATTATCTAAGTAAAATAAGCCAGAGAGAGAAAGATGAATAATGTACGACCTCACTTATACGTGCATCTAAAATAGTCATACTCAGAAGCAGAGAGCAGCATGGTTCAATGGGGACCATGGGAAGGTGATGTCAAGGGGTATGAAGTTTCAGTTATGCAAGATAAGTAAGTTCTGAAGACCTTCCATCCAGCATAGTGCCTACAGCTAACAATACTGTGTTGTCCTCAGTTGTCCCTTGGTATCCACGCAGGACTGGCTCCAGGAGCCCCCGCAGAGAGCAAAACTCACTGATGTCCAAGTCCCTTACGTAAGACAGCATAGTACAACACATTCATACTTAAACTCTTCTAAGAGGGTTGGGCTTCGATGTTCTTACTACTATTAACAACAATACCAACAATAATAATAATAAGGGGTTGGGAGGAACCTTTAGGAGGTGACGGATACATTTGCTTTGATGGTGGTGATGGCTTTTTCACAGGTGTATATTTGTCCCTAAACTCATTGAGTGCTATACATTAAATCTGTGCGGCTTTTTACAAGTCAGTTATATCTCATTAAGCGGTTAAAACAAAACAAAACAAAACAAAACAAAACAAAGCAACACCCATTTTTTAGCCCTTGGTTCTCTAAGTCAACAGACTGGGAAGGTACAACTGGATTTTCTGCTTAGAGTCTCACAAGGCTGAAATCAAAGTGGGCTTTCAGGGAAAGACTCCGCTTCAAGCTCATTCAGGTTGTTGGCAGAACCCATCTCCTTGTGGTTACAGGACTGAGGTCCCTGTTCATACACTGGCTGTTATGGGGGAGGGAGGGGAGCTATGCGTGGCGTCTAGAGGCTACTTGGACCCCTTGCCAGGTGGCCTGCTCCATTTTCAAAGCAGTCACAGCACACAGAATCTTCCCACGTTTGAAATACCTCTGAGTTCTGCCACCAGCCAGAGAAAACTGTCTCCTCTTGAAGGGCTGCTGTGATTAAGTCAGGACTCCCGAACAGTTTCCCTATGTAAGGCCAGCTGACTAGTTCCTGCCTGTTTCTTCATTATAAAGTGGAGAGAAGAGTGGTGTTTCTCACTTTTTTTAAAAGGAAAATGATTTTCTTCCCTCTTGTTGTGTCTACTCACGTTTAAATAAAAGATATAGCGATAATGAGTCATCATTTTGAGACTGAAATAAGAGATGATATAGAAACAATTAAAACCCCAGTAAATTCTGTAGAGTCCCACCAACACGTTAAACAAATCTTCTGTCTCAGAACAGACCAGATTGATGGGCAGAATCTCCTCTTTTCGCGGACTGTTCCAAGCAAAGAAATCCCCAGTCTTTTCCTGAGGCCGAAAAATAACAAATTCTGGCGGAGTATTTGTAAACACCCAAATCTATGTATTTGACCATTTAAACCTCATTTAACTTTATACGAATATTTTCTTCCTTTAAAAAAATTACATTCTGCAAACGTGGTGTGTCTCTCAAATATATGTGCAGTCAGCCACAGGAACATAGTGTAAGTTGAAATCAACTGTGCTACACTCAGTAGAGTAATTCTTTCTGCTTACAGCTCTCTCAGAATTGACACTGAATACATTATAAGTTCTGGAAACATAATATGGAATAAATGCATGAATTTTAAATGACAGAATTAATTAAAATCCTTTACTGTTATTGACATGTACAATTTGATAGAAGCTTGGTTGAATGACATTTGCATGTGATTTACATTCAATTTCCCCATACTCATTTTTGCATATGGTTTGCATACATTTCAATGTATAGTAGTTTCAGACATTTGGAGTTAGATTGCTAGATGGAAGGGAGTTATTTCAGTTGAATAATCCCTGAAAGGGGAGGGCGCTGAGGGACTAAAGCCTCTTGGTACTCAGCAGCCTCTTTGGGCTATAACATGGGCAGGTCTGCTGCAGGACACACCCTGGTCAGAGTGGCCCTGGCTCTCACTCTGAGAGACACACGGAGCTGATTCAGCATCTGGTGCCTTCCCTGAACACAACCCCCCCAAACCTGAGAGATGGTGGAAGCTACCCCATCCCTCTCTCTCAAGTTTTAACATCCATAAATATTTACAAATATATTTGAACTGCTTGGAATTTTAGTTTGTTCAGTATTTCGGGGGAAAGGAGTCCATCCTAATGTGGAAAATTAGCAACAGAAGGCAAGAAGAGATTCTTTGGAACTACACAGGGACAAGACAGTTTTCAATTACTTATTTGAATAAGAGGTAAGGCTTGTGACTGCTGGGACATACTCACTGGGTTCTCCATGTTTCTGAGAAAGTTTAGGGTTGGCCTATGGTGTTCTATTTAATAAGCTCATCTCCAGACCTGAATGAACCAAGAACTATCCTCTTTGTTTCCAGCATGTACCCAACTCTCCCATTTTTTGAGGAGGGAATAGGGGACTGGGTTGGGGATTCTGGCTAGACTCTGAGATTCCACACCACGTGCAACAGCCCTACAAGGTACTCTGGGAACTTCTGTCCCAGAGTCCATTCTGGACTCAAGAATTTCAGGTTTTGCCAGGGTAGGATTAACAGGTCAGTTAGGGTTGTTTGTAAACAGAGGCATAGGATCAAACTCACCTTCCAGAAAGATCAGTGTTAAGCACGTGGAGGTGGAAAAGAAGATAACAGAGATTGGGAGAAGGACAAAGAAGGGGTAGAAATAAGATTGGTAGCTGATTTGGGGGGAAGGGTGAGAGAGAAGAAGAAGAAGTTGACTTCTAGACTGTGGTCTGAGTACAAGGATGCCATGCATTAGAAACCTGAGGAGGAGCAGAGTTTAGGACACGTTAACATCGTAGTGGCAGCAGGATGACCTACGGGAAGACTGGTATGGCGTTCAGGAAAGACACCTGGGCTGGAACTGGAGGGGGTGGAAAGGAGGGTGCTATGATGCTGTGGTTTTCTACTTCTCAAAAGCTTAACCTCTCAAATGTTTTTGTACTAAAAGATCACAACAGCTCTTTGAAAACCCAAAGAATCCAACTCAGTGTCCCAGAGGACGCTGCCTTACCTCCTTTCGGGGGCAGCTGTAAGGTCTGAGATGTACAAGACATCTGAAAAATGGACTAAGAGGCTGAGGACTTCCCTGCCAGCTTGTGGTGGAGTGAGACGTACTTTCCCAGTGATGCCCTCAATGATGGCTTCCTGCCAGTCCCTCCGTTGGGGCTCCTTCCAGGACATCATCATTTAAAACTCTGCAATAGAAGAGTGTGTTTCCTTCCCTGCCCTAATTCAAACATAGAACAGCCTCCTTCATCTTCCAGAGACTGGAAAATCCTGGTTTAGATTTAGGGAAAAGTTGAGAGCAAGTTCTTTCTAGGTATTTTCCTTACCTCTGCTGTCTTGGCTTTATTCCCCTGGCACATGAGATCTTCTGGATCCAGAACCAAGGACACAGTCAGGTTTAATTTGAACACAGATGGGCGCTCTGCAAAGTTGTGAATTGGGTGAAATTCACCCATTTGAGTAGTATCCATACTCAACTTAAAATCAACACAGTTAACCCTCTGCTCTGGTCTCCACTGGAACCCCTAGCACACAGCCTTCTGCATGTCATGGGATCTTTCCCATGCACTGTCTTCTCTAAAAAGCAGTTCTCTAGTAATTAAATTAGCTGATCATCCACTTGGCCACTTGGTCATCTCTGGTTTTCTTCCAGTTGTAAATCTGTCCCAGTTATTCACAGAAAGAACTACAGAAAAATATAACTGGCCCATGGACAATTTCTTTCCCCAAACTGGCTCTTTTCAGATCTTTGCCCTTAACTATCATCTCAACCAACCCCACGAGAATATCAGTTTCCATGTGTCAGGACTCATGAGGTACAAACTTGATACATTTGCACAAAAGTGAGCTCCTAATAATGATTTAATTTAAGCCATGAAATAAAATCAATTTGTGAAAAAGCCAGGCAGTCACCTTGTGGTTGGAAAATCAGCTCTGACAGGTCAGGGAGAGGGGTCTTCTATCCTTCAGATGTTCCCATCGGGGAAAGAAATGTTTTGCTTTAACACAGCAGGAATAACTGTAGCAGACCAGTCCTTTGCATGATCCCATCTATAAGAGAAGCCCAAAGCATTGTGGGTGGTGATCCTAGAGGAAGCTTAATTGCACCCTCTACTGGTATAAATCAGTATTATGCCATAATTAGGATGGCAAAATCAGGAAGATAACCAGCTGAAGTCAAAAACAAGGAAAAAAATCAACGAATATTTGAGAACCTATTATTTGTCTGGCACTGGACTAGGATCCGTGATAAATACAAGACATATCAGATACTGTTTCAATCTACAATCACTTAAGTGACTGTCTTGCATTTTAAAGTTGAAAACAGAGAACTCAGAGTCCATATTCTCCCTCCTTAATGTCAAACCAGTCAGGGGTCATCCCTCCATTCATGATCCGGAAATATTTTGGACATTATGACTTTCAGCCCATATGTCCCCATGGGTCCTTGATCACAGCTGTTCCTGAACAGCCTCCGGGTGTACTGGGTGGAGGCAGAAGGCCTCGGTGGTGCCACAGGAGGCTGGCTTCTCCTGGGAAAGCCCCAGGCTGACAGTGTCCTTGTCCAGCCGGCTCTGGCCATGCAGTCGCTGCCTCTCCTGTCTGAGGTCCCGGCAGAGCAGCAGCAGCTGATCTTGGCCTGCCAGCTGGTATCTGAGCAACTGCTCCTGGGCCTCCTTCCAGCTCCCAGTCTCCTGCAGGTACACCTGCTGAGCAGGGGAGCCCGGAGCGCAGGGGTTCCCGTGCGCCGTCACACCGGCGACGCCGGAGGCAGGAGCAGCAGCCTCCGCCTGGCGGCCACCTTCCTCCCGGACCACCGGCCGGCTCCCCTTCCTTCTGGACACGCCATTCAGTGACTGATGGGGGAGCTGGTTCAGTCTGCCTCTCAGGACCTTCATCCTCAAATCTGTGAGAGACAGAATAGTAGTGGAGGAAACAGGTTTAGCTCTCAATCGGTTGATCACACATCCGGCATATTTAGCATCCCTGAAAAGATATCGTCAAATAAAGACTAAATTATATCAGCTTATTGATTTCCAAATATTCGGGGGAATTTTTTTTTCAGAAAAAAAAAAAACCAACCCTGTGGTATCCCATGCCTATTATAATTATATATATTAATTATTTGATACAAATTTGACAACATAGCTTCCCAGAAAAACCTTTTATAATGTTGATAAGTCAACCAGGATTTTTTCAGTGTATGTATGACAGCTTAAATAGGAAAATTAGACCAGAGTCAGACCCTACCAAGTGGGGTAACTCATATTTGTATTTAGAAATGAGACTATTTTATATATAGTGGTGTGTATCTGTGAATCCTACACTCCCCCAAACTTACACAAAATTGTACATAACTATAGTTCAATTTAAAAAAAAGAAATGAGTTCTAAAAGCCAATCTTAGTATTTTTGGCTTTTTGTGCCAAATTCACAATTTGAATATCTTTGACTCTATAAAAACATAAATATAAACATTGTAGAGATAAACACATAAGTAATCATATATTCATATGAGTAGGCATGTATAATTACCCACCTGTAAGAACTATCTTCAAACACACCTTAGGCCTGAAATATTTTTCCATCTTGTCTTTTTTTTTTCAATTTCTTATTGATTTATAATCATTTTACAATGTTGCATCAAATTCCAGTGTACAGCACAATTTTTCAGTCATACATGAACATATATATATTCATTGTCACATTTTTTCTTCATCTTGTCTTTCAAAAACTCTCTGCCTTCTTTTAGTCAGCTCCCCAAATTTCTCACTTTTTTCAGAAAGTATTTCCTAATTCATGAGTGTCCCATCCTCTTAATACATTGGGTGTTGAGGGATGTATCAATCTATTTTTATTGATTTATTTTCATTTTATTTATTTTTATTTTGTAGACAATTTTTAAAGGTTACACTCCATTTACAGTGATTACAAAATATTGGCTGTATCCCCCACGTTGTATAACACATCCCTGTAGCTTATCTTACACCTAATGGTTTGTACCTCCCGGTCTATTTGTTATAAACAATAAAGTATTACAGTTCAATTTTTAAAATAATTTTATTAAATTATCCTTTTTAAGATTAAACGAAAGAAATTCAAAATTATTCTGTGTTAACGATCCCCATTCATTTATATTCCAGTATGTGTTCTCTGAAGAGAGAAAGGCTAATAATAATTTCAAGCAACACTTCTACAGCAATTATATCACATGGTGGGCACCGAGTTATACGTACGTGTAATTTAACCATGACAACAACTCTCTCAACCTAAGTGCTATTATCAGCTCCCTTTTAGAAGAGAGGCCATTGAGGTACCTTCCCAAGATCACATCTATACAAAGTAGTGGCAGATCTTACTTACTTTACAGAATTCAAGATTTTTGTCTCCAGAGTCTGCAGTCTGAGAACCACAGAATGCTGTGTAAAGTTAAAGATAGCAATGAGGAGTTAAGAAGAATGTTCAGTTGGATACATGCATGGGACTACGGCGTGCATGGAAAGGTCATCTTCCATGAGCCTTAGAGTAAAAGAGAAGGTTGAGAACGATCCTGAACCCAGAGCGGTAAGCAGAGGCACTGTCATTGACATTTCTTGCTCCTGCTTTTCTCATATGTCACCACTAAATGCATTATTGTGAATTTTTTTGTACATATATACTTTGATATACAACATAAATGCTAATTTATAAAACTGTGTATTACGCTCCTGTCTCAGTTTACGGAGACCTAGCTTGGCTTGTGTTGGGAGACAGTGATCCGGTCTACATCCCAGTGTAAGAGACAATTTTGGGGCAAAGGGTATTAATTTCCTACCTCAATGTAATCTAACATTGAATGGGAACTAAGGTGAGGAACAGAGAAGGCAATAATAACATAATCGAAATATGTGTAATCTTCATAGATCAAATGGAGGTAATACACTTTAGATCTGGAGTAGTAAAATAAGATGAAGCAATCACGGTGTCTGTATTGTTCCCGTGACGTGTCAGTTAATACGCTGCAAAGCCTGTGTTATCCGTATCTTCTCTCTCCTTGTCCACAGTCCTTTTGCCTAGCATGTGTCTGCCACGGTCCCCTAACTATGGGATAGTTCTCTTGCCGAGAGCTTTCAGGTTATCCAAGTCTCCCTGTGGAGGTCTCAAACCCTTCCAGAACTGTTCATGGACAGCTCAAACTCCATTGATTTATGCCTCAATACTTGTTGGCTGGAGTTTCTCATTTGACTTGTACAACTGCTTCTGGTAGTGGTCACCTTCCCTCGTATGATGATCTCATCTTCCTCTTAGGACTTTGAGTTTCTTCAGGGAAGGAACTTTCTGTGCCACCCACCTTGCCCCTTGACTACGCCCAGTCCTCTACCAAGCCCTGAGCCTGATGCCACCTCTAGAGTGACCGCTCCCACCAGGGGGAAAAGACATAGCTTATCAAGATCAGCAAATAACCAAAGAACGAGAATAATCAATTGTCAGGTAGAAGCAAACTTAAAAAAGGCAAAAAGGCTTTGAATTTTTATCCCTTGGTAAAACCAATACCACTTCATACAACGGGGAATCAAACACTGCAAGTCACCTATTTTCAGTCCATTGAAGATACTGTTATCCTGTTTCTGAGAGCCCGTCTTTGGAACTCTGATCCCCCTTGTTCTCCAAGTCTGCATCTATTCATGAAAGACGAACACAAGCGTAGCTTTCCTTTGCAAGCCCCCAAACATTTAAAAATCTCCCATGAATTATTTACATGGCAGCTCCAGTCAGCAACATACCTGACAGATTCCCCAGCTGAAATGAAAGTGCACTGTGTAAAGGTGCCCAGGGAGGCTGGCCGCCTCCCACTGTGAGGTTATAGACAGAACTAAGTCAGCACACATTACATGTCAGCGCCGACATCAGAAGGAATCAGATCCTTTGATCTTGGACCTCCACAGGAAGCTTAGATCTCAGACAAATTAGATAAAAAATGAATTTATAGCAGATATGTGTCCTAAGGCATTCAGCTGAATGTTTGGGTTTTAGGGAAGGAAGAATAGCGAGTATCAAAACATATGAAATGGTGTGGCTCCTCCCCACCTCCACCGTGTTGGCGCGTCCCCATGAAAATGGAAAGACAGGGTACCAGATTGCCCCTCCATGCCTCTTCAGAGTCCCATTGGCGGGTACAATCAAGTTTCAGGGAGAATGGGATAAGATATGGGAACATGTATCTTTTCTCTATAAAAAGGAAGACTCGGTGGTTTGGGGTCTGCCCAGGTACATCCACGGTCAGCTGTAACTTTTCCAGCTCTCCTTAACCACTTTTGGCTTCCCAAACTTTCTTGGACAACAAATACATGCTGGATCTGTGATTTTAAAAATTTGTGTGTGGGTACTAGTCACTGGCTTTTCTTTTTTTCTGCTTCTTTTTCATTTTATTCACTAGTTTGTCATATTGTTTAGATGCCAAGTGTAAGTGACAGCACACAGCATTTCTCTTTCTCTGTCTGACTTAGATCACTCATTGGCTTCTTTTGCAATGGGAAAATTAGCTATGAACCTCCCTTCCCCCTCTCCACTGTTTATATTTTCCTTGTCCAGTCTCCATGTTCTGCATTCAGCATTGGATGACCGGGATTCAGTACAGAAGACCCAGTATAATCACCTGGACCTTGAAGCCCAAACAGGATCTAAAGCAGAGAGATGGATGGTGGGCCAACCAACATGAGGAATGCACGCCACGTTGGTTTCTCATTTGTCAATAAGGGCGACAGTCCTGCCCACATACCGAAGAAGATTTATGCAATAATTAGTCAATAATATTGAATTGATTAGATTATTGATTAGATAACTAATATCACCTGAAAATATTATACATGCAATTGCCTGTGTCCTTTCTAGATTATTCGTCCCTTGAAGAGAAAATATTGCCACTTACTTTAATAAGCCATGCATAATGAATCAGGAAGGTGTGAAAATTTTTGAAAGAGAAACGAAAAATGCCTTTAATCCTACATTCTATCATAAGGGAGCTCCATTTTATTGTTTCTGTTATACTTTAGCAATGGATATGCTTTAGTAAACCTAATTTAGCTCATTGATTTATCTGGAGTTTACCTTGATGTATTTTTTGAAGCGTGACTCTAGAATAATAAATGTTGTAAGTAGTCAACTTTACAGCCCAATTCATAGATTAATGTTTCTGTTTTCCTTTATTTTTTATTATCTCCTTTATCGTACACTCCATTTCTATATCTATATCTAATTGAGGTTCTTTCTCCCAACGCGCTCATATATTCTGGTGTCGGTATCATGTTGTCTTAAGAATAACGACATAAATATTACCTTTCTGGTTGAGCTACCTTCTCCCACTGCCATAAAATCAATTTCCTGTTAAAAAAAATTAACTTTGTATCATTGATCTATACTTTCTGAAGAATTTTAGAATCATCTTGTGCTGTTGCACTCTGTACAAAATAATTGGAACTGCATGAAACCAAGGTTAATTTAGAAATAACTGAGGCCTGTGCAATATGAGTCAATCTAATTAGAAACATGTTGTAATTTCCCATGTATTCAAGTCTTCCCTTTTTAAACTATTCAATAAAATACCATGTAATTTTTACATAATTCCAATATATCTCTTGTTAAGATTTTTTCCCCAAGACAGCATAGTCTTCGGTCATTACTGTGTGCTTCTTGATGTTTCCTCTCTGTAAACTACTGGCTCATACAACATTATTTTTGCATAGATTGATATTGAGTAAGTTACGCAAGTTATTTCTAAATTACAGCAGTTAATGGTTGACTCATTAAGTTTTCATTAAACAATTGTGTCATCTGCAAACCATCATATATTTTCTCCAAACTTGTCCTCTTCATTTTGTTTTATAGCTGATTTTATTTCTTCATGCTCCAAAATATATGTCACAAAATTGTGGTAAGAATGAGTTTTGTGTTTTGTTCTACTTTAAACAGGAATTCTTATAGTGCTCCATTGTTAAATGGAATATTAGATCTTGGCTGCAAACAGCATTGGACCTCTCCATCTTATTTACCAGGCAGGCTCTCATTCCTGGTTATATATTTTTTTAAGTTTTCTTAAGAAATAAGTGCTGGAATTTATTTATTTATTTTTAATTAGATGTTCATATCTTTTTTAATTCAAGTATAGTCAGTTTACATACAATGTGGTGTAAATTTCTGGTCTACAGCATAATATTTCAGTCATACATATAAATACTTATATTCCTTTTCATTATAGGTTATCACAAGATATTGAATAAAGTTCCCTGTGCTCTACAGTAGAAACTTGTTATCTATTTATTATATAGTACTTAGTATCTGCAAATCTCAAACACCTAACTTATCCCCTCCAACCCCCTTTCCCCCCAGTAATTGTAAGCTTGTTTTCTATGTCTGTGAGTGTTTCTGTTTTGTAAATAAGTTCATTTGTTTCATTTTTTTTAGGAATCCACATATAAGTGGATTTTCTTTCTCTTTCTGGCTTACTTCACTTTGTATGACAATTTCTAGGTCCATCCATATTGCTGTAAATGGCACTATTTTATTCTTTTTTTATAGCTGAGCAGTATTCATATATATATATATAATATACATAATACATCTTTTTTATCCAATCATCTGTTGATGGATGAACATTTAGGTTGTTTCAATGTCTTGCCTATTGTAAATAGCGCTGCTATGAATATTGGGGTGCATGTATCTTTTTAAATTAAAGTTCCCTCCAGATATATGCCCAGGAGTGGGATTGCTGGGTCATAAGGTAAGTCTATTATTAGTTTTTTGAGGAATCTCCATACTGTTTTCCATAATGGCTGCATCGAACTACATTCCCACCAGCAGTGTAGGAGGGTTCCCTTTTCTCCACACCCTCTCCAGCATTTATCATTCATGGACTTTTAAAATGCATGAACATGCTATTTATTAATAACTTCCAAATACAGTTTTACTTTCTTGGGAACTTGAGAGAACTTCCAGTCCTGAACTCTTTTGCTCCTCACTGCTTCCAGACATCTTGAAGCCAGCCCTCTCCTCTCCTCGCCCTCTCATTCTCATGGATTCGTACTCAAATCTAGAGCCAACAGGACTCTAAAGTGATAGAGACGAAAAATTCATGAAGTTAATGTTTGTAGCCGCACTGGGATAGTATCCAGACCTTTTTCACATGTCAGTTTTTCATTCCCAACACTGGGGGCTTGGGTTTCACATGCACACACACACACGAGTGACCAGGGGCCAGACACAGATCAGGGTACAGTTTGGAGAAGGCAGCACCCAGGTCTGCAGCAGTAGCGGTCCAGCAAAGACAAAGGTGGTAGCCAGGAAACTGGGAGAGGAAACTCAGGTGGCTGCAGGCAGCATCACCTGGAAGAAAGACATCACGTTCTGCCCATTGTAGGTCCCAAAAGATGTGTGCTCATTACCCTGTTGTTAATTTTATGAACCAGAATAAACTTTTCTATCTCTCTTTTAGACGAGATGAGGGGTCATTCTTTTTATTTTCCCCCAGCATTTAGAAGGGGTCTCTGAGAAGAAGGGTCTCTGGGAAGGGGTCTCTGGGAATGAGGGTCTCTGGGAAGGAGGGTCTCTGGGAAGGGGAAGGAGAAGACAAAGGGCTCATGGCATTTCTATCTTCCTCATTTACCCCACACGGAGTATCCACGTTCTTATGTCATAACACCCTCCAGTAAAGGTGGGATTAGAAAAGATATCTGAACCTACAGGGAAGGGTCGGGCCAAGATGAACACAAAGAATTATATTACCTAGAAGGTGTGATAAGTGAATAAGAGGAAAGGGCTACAAAAGTTGAGGAAAGGGGACTACTCCTTTTAGATAAAAGAATTTGAAAAAGAGAAAAAGTATTCGATCTGGGATCAGAAGCAAAAGACTTTAGATCTGCAGATACCTTAGAGAAAGATCTCGTGAAACACATAGGCGTAGGTTGTGTACAGGAAACACTGCCCTGGAGGGAGGAGAGGGAGTTGGGGGTGGGCATCTGTCGGGGGTGTGTTACCTGAGGCTGAGTGAAGGCACATCTGGGAAACAGCAGGAGGAGATGGAAATGAAGACACCGCAGAGGTGGGACTGATCGGACTTGGCCAGCAAGAAGGTCCGCTGGTAACAGGAGACCAGGGGTTGAAGACAACTCTGAGAAGTCTAGTCTGGGAGAGCTGGGGGCTATTAACCAAATGAGGGGAACCAGGGAACAGGTGAGAAGAAATGGTACAAAAGTGAGCTTTGACAGAGCCAAGCGGAGCTCCTTGCTGCTCCTCTGTGAACTGGAGTTGATACAAACCGTACAATTAAGCCCTTAGCAAATGGGATTTGAAACCGTGTGATATGATTTAGGAGCTGGAGGGACCACACATGTGACTTAGGGTAAAGATAGTCTTTCTCTCCTTCAGCATTCTCTCCCTTCTTTGAATTCTTCAAATACATAATGTTTGCTGTGACTGCTTTACACTGCATTGTGGATTGCCTGCAAATGGCCTTTCATTTTCCCCCAAATACTCCTCCTGTGTCCCACTCATACTGGAAACTCATTAAGGACAGGTAACCAAATATCATCTCTTAGTAGCTGGACAGAGAGGACCTTGTGAGGTACAAAAAATATCAGGAGACAAAGAAATACTGGTCTAATATTTATCGGAAGATAACATTTAGTTTCATTTATTATGTCATTCCAGCAGTCTCTCACTTAAATGTTACAAAGATGAGTAACCCCTTCTCAGGGTTTCTCAGCCTTGGTATTACTGATGCCTTGAGTCAGATCATCTTTGCGGTGGGAGTGATCCTGTGTGTTGTAAGAAGTTTATGGTGTCCCCCATCTCTTCTCCAGAGCGGCCAGGAGCATCCCCTTCCCCCAGCTCTGATAACAAAAATGTCTCCAGAAAATGCAAATGTCCACTGGAGGTAGAAGGACCAGTGGTCCCAATTTGTCTGAGACTGAGGGAGCTCCTGAGACACAAAGCTTTCATTTTTAAAACCTGGAAAGTTCTTGGAAAGTCAGGATGAACTGATCACCCTGCTTGGGAAACAACATTGCCCCTGGTTAAGGACCTGGCCTGTGGGAACTGAGAGCCACTGATACACGACAAATTCCAAAAACCATAAGCGCTACTGTGGTGGTGTGCATTCAGTCTTTGGAAACCGAAGAGGGTAATATTAATTTTTGTTAGGGTGGGGAGGATTAGGGTAGATTTTATGGGGGCAAAAAGGCATTTCTGTTTTGTAAATATTTACAAAGCAGAAGCAGACTCACAGGCATAGAAGCCCAATGTATGGTTACCAGGAGGGAAAGGGGGTGGGAAGGGATAAAATTGGGAGATCGAGATTTGCAGATACTAACATCTATATATAAAATAGACAAACAACAAGGTCCTACTATATATAGCACAGGGAACTATATTCGCTATCTCGTAATTACTTGTAATGGAAAAGAATATGAATATATATATATAAAAAACTGAATCTCTATGCTATACACCAGAAACTAACACAACATAGTAAATTGACTATATTTCAATTAAAAATGAAAATTAAAAAAAGGCATTTCAGCTGGTGCTGAAAAGCTCGAGGAAGTTTTAACAGGTGAAGACAAGCAATCCAACTGGAAAAAAAACTGTGCAAGCTAGGGCATGCAAAGTTGTTAGACCAGTCCCGGGAAGGGAAGGCTGGTGGGGTGAGTGTCAGGAGAGGGCAAGAAGGGGAAACCCAGAGTAAGACTAGAAAGGTCAGGTGGAGTCAGGTCTTGGAGAGCTTTGAGTCCTGAGCAACAAGGAGGAAAGCCAACAATAAATAATCCACACACAGCACACACAATATATCAGGAACCCTTCTGCTCTATCGTGATATTAACTCACTTAACCTTCGCCACAGCCCTGAGTGTGAGCAGTATTCTTGGAACAGTTTTCCTGATGAGGAAACCAAAGAGCACAGAGAGGGTAGGTGACTTGCTTGAGGCCACAGAGTAAGTCAACAGGGGAATCAGGATTGAACCCAGTCCTGCTGACACCTGGATGTTGTGCTCTGAACGGTCCAGCTCTGCTGCCTCTCCAGCTCAGGCTGGGAATTCATTAGACCTTCCGAGGACCAGAGTGACAAGAACAAATAGGAGTTTTACAAGCCGGCTCAGATGCTTCCTGTGTCTAAAGCCCTGGTAAAAGTACATGCTTTATTCTTTCCTCCTTCCTCCCAACTCTCTGCTGCTCCTGTTGCATTCATACGATTTTTGGTAAAAGTCATAACATGGTGAGTTTACAGTCTGAATCTATTGGACAGTGAAAACGTGCATTCTCCCAGCTAAATAAGTGTCAGTGATGCTCTGTGAATATGCAAAGTGCTTGGAAGCGGGACAGCCAATCACTCGATCAGCAAATGCCACAGGTTTAAAAACACACAAGAAAAACGGAAACTAGAAACTTCAGTGCCAGGGAAATAATGAAATAAACCCACATTTATTTAAAGCTAGCAACAATTAGATGTTTTGGAGCTGGCAATAATTTCCAAAGAAGAGCAGGAGATGCCTCATTACTTCCCTCGGAAACGATGCTCTTAAGATTTGGACAAAGCTTAGAAGATAAGAAAACAAATCCGCTACGATCCCCAGGGGAGGATTTGGATAACGTATCTTTCTATTTTTAACTCGGATGGCCTAATAAAATGGGCTCTTTCATTCGCCCATCTCTTCAATCTAAACTCTTCCACAGGAGCCCTGTCCCTTGTCTCGTTTCTGATAATTTATTAATAAGCCACCACATAAAAAATGTCCCTTAATAAAACACCCAGGCATTGCGGACTGCTTAATGTAGTTAATTTAAGCCGGGCAACTGAGATGCATGTAGATGGTCATATTAGATTAAGGGAGAGATTAGCATCACTCTTGCTGTTCGCTGAAGAATGCAGCCAGATATGCCCTTCTTCCCGGAGCTGGGCTCAGAGGACGGTTGTCAAGCAACTGCCCTGGATGTGCATGCAATAATGTGGGCAAGGGTCTGGAAACCAAAATTAAAGATGGAATCTAGAAAGAGTTCCCATCCCCTTCTCTCTGTCTCCATCCTTCACACCTCCACCCACTCACATTCCCTACCAACTTTGTGTGTGTGTGTGTCTGTGTGTATTTTTATTGAAGTATAGTCAGCTTACAACGTTGTGTCAGTTTCTGGTGTACAGCATAATGCTTCAGTCACACATGAACATACATGTATTCATTTTCATATTCTTTTCACAATAAGTTGTTACAAGGTATTAAATATAGTTCCCTGTGCTATACAGTATGAACTTGTTGTTTATCTATTTTACATATATTAGTTAGAATCTGCGAATCTCGAACAGGTCCAGGAGCTGGATGGAGTATGGCTGGACTAATTTAATGGGAAATCTTTTAAAAAAATTACTTTATTTCTCCTGTGGCACAAAATCCAAACAGACAAACAAACTGATACAGTGATACATACACAGTCACCCAAGTTCATTAAACTTGTCAGAGGCAGAGCAACATTGGACGGCTATGGTTTGGTTCAACATCCTCTGAGAACCAGTCAGATCTGTATTCCTTTTCAGGCAGAAATATCACGATCATTGGCCACTACTTAGAAAAAAAAACAAGAATATTCTTCTCTTTAGAGCTTATGTTTCAAAATGTTTCAGATCCAGGAAATTATACGAATATTTTTCATATGCCATGTTCGTACTTGGCCAACCTATCTTGGGTTCTGTCCATTGTCTTTGTATTTTCTGTGTCCTTAGAAAGACAGGGGCAAAACATTGGCCTGAGACAAATGCTTATCTTTTCTTTGCTTGGCACTAATGGCAATTTCGCAACGGAACAAGCAAAATTATCTGGCATAACGCACAACATAGGCAAATAATACCTTTTGCTAAAAGTACGACAAAACAACAAAGCAGAGCTTAGCAAAACTGACTTATTTCTTGGGGGTCTATATTCAATTGAATTTGCATAGTTGGTATTTGGCAACCACATTGTCTTCCTTCCCAGATTCAATTAGGTTGCCAAACTGGCAGCTTTGCAATAGCTACGGGAGAGATTATATGCCTAGACGCTGGTGTTCCTTTTCTCTATGTAACAAATTCAGATGTTAAACCAATAATCTTCTAGTAAGGAAAAACTATATAAATGTCAACTCGAATAACTGGTTAAGAGCTGAGTGAATCAGCCGGACTTGTGTATTCTTACGCTGGGGTACAGTTTCCTTGTGAAGAAGTAACAAAGGCTAAGGAAGAGGCTATAAACAAAATTGATTCAGAAACCGGCAGCCAGCGGGAGGCTACGTGTGCACACAATGGGTTCCTCCTGCAGGAACCATCCCACTGTCCAAGCTTACCTTCTGCCATCCTGGCACCTTCCTTTTCCATCTCTATCTGTGGTCCTTGGCATTTGGATGTGACATGGATATGATTGTTTTGATCATCAGTCTGAGATTCAGAAATCTCTTCACTTTTTATTTCTGCATTAATGAAAAAAAGAAGTGGTTTTTTTTCCAGAATAAAATGACATTTTTATTGTAAATGGATCCTAGGTGTTAAGATGCGTCCCTTTTCTGCTCCCCCCAAATCACTGTGACATACATGCAGTGGAATGTACATAGTATTTCCAGCAGTTAAGGAATAATGAAATAAAATCCCATACACTGACCACCAACATTGAGGTGTAAGACCTTACTGTCCAAGACAGTTGCCACCACGTGTGGCTACTGAACCTGTGAAGTGTGACTAGTACCAACTGTAACATGCTGTGAGTGTAAAATACACACTTAATTTTGCAAAAATGTAGGACGTCTAATATTTTTATATTCATTGCATGTTGAACTATTATTGATACAATCCACAGATCTCATACAGGTGTGGACTCTTGATTGAAGACTTTCCATTTTCAGTCCACTCTTGACTGAAGTGATGCTTTATCCTCTATTCATGCACTCATTACATATATTAACACAAATACCTTTACAGTCCTCATGCCAGGCCCTGTTCTAGGCACTGGAAAGAGAACGATGAGCATGAAGGATTGGGTCCCTGCCCTCCTGGAGCTTTTATTCCACTTTGGATGGCAGAGGATAGACACACAGATTTGTAACACAGTGTCAAATAACTCCATGCCATGACAAATGGTGATTTTCTCAAGGAAAAACACTTTTGTGATTGAGTTTGAACTGAACTAGTTGATTTTTTTTTCCCCACGGAACACTATTTTTATGTTGAAAGAACTTGAAAAGAATAACTGAAAGACAAATTATGGTTATTCATGAGTACTTGGAAGAGTTGTTTTATTTTTAAGTAAATGAAGTGAGCCTGTAACTGCAAAGAAACAATTGATAGTATTTGTTGCAAATGATATAAATCAAGTTCATATGGGAAATTTTAGAATTTTAGAAAACTTGCATCTATGAGCTTCATAGATTTTCATTCTGTTCACATTAACATATGATATTTTTTTAAATGTAGAATGAAATATATTAGCATTTGGAAGATCTATATAACTCAGTGAAACAATATTTCCCAAATAGCCAAAGCACAATGTTTCAGAATTATGCGTGGATAAAAGCTCCATTCAAAGTACAAGGTAGACAAGTGCATTTTCAAGTACAAAAAGTACACTGAGATGTACCTTTAAGTGACTACCTCTTGTCCAGTTTGGGTAGATTGTCAAAGAAGAATATCCACAATTATCTGTAAAAGCTATTAGAACACTCTCCTTTTTTCTACTTCCTATCTGTGTGAGGCTGGACTGTCTTCATAGACTTCACTCAAAACAATACATTGCAAAAGACAGACTGCAGAAGCTGCTTTTAGAACCCAGCAGACCTTTCTGAAGGCAGACATTAAAGAGGTTTATAAAAAAAAAAAATGCCATTCTTTTCACTATGTATTTTTTAAAGATAGTTTTTAAATAAAAATATGTTATGTTAACATCTAATGCATGTATTACTGTTATTTATAAATAAATTGATAGGTTTTACGTGTTCTCTTTTGGCTTCCAACTTGGAAAGATGGATGCATAGAACACACACTGATGAAAGCTCTTTGGGGTTTTTAGTGATTACTGAAAGTGTGACAAAGTCCTGAATTCAAAATTTTGTAAAGCGCTGACATAGACAGTCCAGCTGGGTCAGAAAATCATGTACTATGAGGAAGATGGCGGACAGTATCCTTTTTGATTTTAAATTAATGAATGCTTATTTTAGAAATCTAAAGAAAATACAGAACAATGTAAAGGAAATGCAAATGATACAGAGCTGATTACTGTATATTTTTTTCCATAAAATTTCTCCTGATCTCTACATTTTTTTAAAAGAAAGTTAGGAGTCTGTGCAGTTAAGAAAATATGGAAATTCAATACAGGGCAATGTGTCCAACGATACTGAAGGGTTTAAAAAGCAAAAAGAGGAGGTCAAGGTGACTGAGATGTTTAGTAACAGCAGGAAGCAGCTTTCTCTAGAGTTGGGTGAACAAAAGAGGAGAGATGGGGTGAAAAGAGCTTAGTGGAAAGCTCCCTGCATGGCTGGGAGGTTTAGCTATAAAGTGGAGGATGCGAATTCAACCACCAACTTCACAGAAAAATCACGTGATATCAGAAACCATAGCAGGACCAGGAAGCACCACATAGACACAGACACACACACACACATGCACACACACACGCAGATATTTTTAGATTTAAAAACAAAGACCAAAACCTGTGGTTCAACAAATCACAGGCAACATCCCAGGAGAAGACCCCATTCTTCCTGGGGAAGACAAGGAAGCCTCGGGCTTTCTTGCAGTTTGTCCAGCCCGGCGATGGCAGGGAGAGAGGCAGAGATCAGTCGGGAGCGTGGTTCAAAATAAAGAGCAGCCGGGGGAGCTTGGCCCCAGCATCTCCCCGAAATCCAGGCACCAGGAGCTGTCTAGCAATGCCACCGTGCTCCGTCCCCTTTCCTCTCTTATTTTGACCTTCTCTTTGCATCTCCGCATTTTGCCGCTTTTATGCTCATTCTTACCACTTTGATTCCCTCCTATCTCCTGATATCACAAGTGTTTCAGCCATGTCTCCAGCCAAAAAAAAAATCTGCTTCTGGGAAAATGTCCAAGAACGTAATTTCTATGCCCCTAGAAAAGAAAACACCAAACACTCTCTTCCCTCTTGTGAAACAGGAGAGGGCCTTTCCCCTTGATTACTGAACTGTCCTTCTGGAAGGTCACCCGGGCCGTGGGGCACGGTGTTTCAGAGAGCGGGGTGTGGGGAGCCCAGCAGTGAGTGTTCTCAGAGAGTTCTGCAGGGAGCCAAACTGCCTCGTCCTGGCTGTGTCCCTTGGCAAGTCACCGAGCCTTTCTGTGCAAAGGCTCCACCTCTGAAACACATAGTCCTTAGTACCTACGTCATGTGGTTGTTGTAAGGATTAAATGAATTCAAGTATCTAACATACTTTGAACCTGGTCCATAGCGGCTGTTCAATAAATATGAACCGTCATTATTATTGCTATTAGTATGTAAGATTAGACACTCTGGGTTTCTATGTATGAACTGAGCAATTTGGCTCCATGCGGTTTACTGTATTCCAGAGGCTCATAAAAATTTCTCTTTGGGGGAAGAAAAAGAATAGTTAATATGTTGCACATGATGAAATTTTTTCAGATTTTTTTTTTCAAAAAAAGAAATCCACATACTTCTGTTTTTGCTTTTCTTAAACCAACAGCATACGAGGCAGCACAGAGCCAGCCACGAGACCACGGAGCACAGGGAAGCAGCCAGGAGCATGGTGGACCTCTCGGATGGAGTCGCAGCTAAGACAGCAAATGGCCTGGAGCGAGCTGTAAAATTGACCCCTGTTGAAAAGAAAAACAAATACAAAATAATAATAACAACATATTAATAAGATGCTAATATAATAAAATATTGTGGAAATTATACGGTTGTAACTGCACCTGGCACACAGTTTGTTCTATACACATTTATTGAATTAAACAATTAGGTACAGGAATCAATGATCAATTCAAGATACGTATTTCTGAAGAACTTCAAGATTCCATCAGTGATATACAGTTGTTCTTTCCAATTCTGTCTGTTATGGATGGGGAACTCTTCCAATGCTCTCCTTTTATTCTCGGACTGCTGTATCCACCACCACAAGACTGGAGCATCACTCTTCTGTTCCACTAATTAGAACAGAAACACTCTGGGCTCCAGGTTGCGTGAAACTACTTGCTATGACATATGTATCTTATTTCAAATATGGCATCAAAACAGGGGCACAGGGACTCCTACTATGGAACCACGAGACTTGCTAATGTCCATGAGGATTTTGTTATCTGGAAAAGTAGGGGAAGGGCAGTGGTGGGCAGAGAGAGCCACCAAGCTATGGATGGCGGGGTAGGATGCACCTCTCCCTTCCAAGAGCGCATCTGTCTAAGAACTCATCCCAAATCCTTCCCCTTTCTGTAGACTGAGAAATTTGGTCCTCACTCCATTGGTATCTCTGAAGCAAGGCGTAAAAGAATCTAAAAGAACAACCCCTCCCCTCAAAAAACCCTTGTCTATACACACAAAAACCTGTACACAAATGTTTACTGCACCTTCATCAAGAATCACCAAAACCCAGAAAGGATGCAAATGTTCTTCAACAGGTGAATGAATAAACCAACTGTGGTTTATCCAGACAATGGAGTACTACTCAGCCAGAAAGAGAAAAAGAAAGAAGGAAGGAAGGACGGGAGGAAGGAAGGCAGGAAGGGAGGGAGGGAGGGAGGGAGGGAGGAAGGAAGGAAGGAAGGAAGGAAGGAAGGAAGGAAGGAAGGAAGGAAGGAAGGAAGGAACAATTAATAACATGTAACACCTGGGGTGAACATCAAAGGCATGATATTAAGGGACAGAAGCCCATCTCTAAGGGATACATATGATATGATTCCATTTATATGACATTGTAGAAAAGACAGAATGATACAAATGGAGAGCAGATCCATGGTTGCAGGAATCACTGGGAGGATGTGAGGACCGAGGAACAGGAGTAGCGCAAGGGGAACTTTTGGGAAACGTTCTGCATCCTGATGGTGATGGTTACATGAATCTCTCTCTATAGAATTCTATATATCTTTGAATTCATAAAATGACATACAAAAAATACATTTTTACAGTATGCTATTTTAAAAAACTTGCCTATGATTTTGGGGGTGTTAGATATGGTCACTATCTTAAATGTGAGGATGGTTTCATTAGACAGAAATTTAAAGTTAAAAAAAAAACACTTTCCTGTGAACATAACTTAGTCATAATCAGCATTTTGAGTAGCTCCTTCAAAACCAACAAACCCCAAATCTCTGCTTCCATCTGAACCATTCTGGCCAAAACAGAGTTTTTATTTTCTCTGCTCAAGGAAACACCATGTTTTTCTTTGCTGTGCTTTCCTTGGGCTGAAACTGACAATTTGATTGGAACTTACAGACAGATCCCAAGTCTCTTGACTCCTGGCGGACTCGGTCCCCAAGCTACTCTAAGAAAATTATCTAGAAATGCTCCTCTTGTGCGTGTATCTTATACTTGAGCCATATTTTGCTTGTTTGTTATCAATTAGTTCCTTTTTTATGGGCAACTGAATAAGCTAAATCTAGCCCAGAGATGGGGGAAGGATTTTTACCAGGGATTCACAGAAGTAAAAACAAAATTCTTTATTCTTTTATCTGTTTTCCAATAACTGCTCCATCATTGTTTACTTCACAAAGCAGTTATGTTACCCTTCTCATTCTTAAGCTATTTACAAGCTAATAAATGAACAAAGATACACATACAAATGTTTGTAATACAAATCAGAATGTGTGACCCAGGGCACCAGAATGATGTAAATCAGTTTCTTTGGGAGGTTATTTTCCATGGATATGATCGGGGAAAGCATCCAGAGGAGGGAGTACCTCGGTGGGGCTTTGAAGGCTGAGCAAAAAAAGACAGAAAAGAGAAAAAAAAAAAAAAAAGCAACCGATGTTGAAAAAGTTACCGCTGGGAAGTACTTGGAGTTAATGCCGGAAAGCATGTGAGGCAAATTTTAGTGGGCATTAAATGCCAAAAGACAAATATATTCTGAAGGCAATGAGGTGTCATAGAAGGAAAAATTCTGAGCTGAGAAGTGGCATGAGCCACCTGGGGCACAGAACATCCGGTCGTGAAGTGCCGACAGAGAAGCTGAAGTCCAGCATGAAGTTTATAAGCTGGAGGGGTCACCTGGATCTAAGGGTGGAGACCACCAGTTTTTAAAGATTTTTAGCAGCAGAACCTTCTTAAGAAATGCAATCTTAGACATAATTTCAGTATACTCACTTATTCAGAAACAAATATTTATTTGTGCCTATGATGTACCGGTTTTTTAACATCCTGAGAATGTAACATTGAACTAAGTAGAATTCCTGTCCCTTTGGGGACTTGGGTTTTAATGTGGGATAGAGCAGGCAGGCAGGCAGTAGATGAACAAGTGAATGCACAGGTACTCTGGCGTCAGGCAGTGATGAGAACATGGAGAAGACAGACAGACAGACAGAGAATGGCTGGAGATGGGAGCAGGGCTGGAACAGTGGTGCAGAGTGAGGCAGAGAAGGGCTCTCTGAGGAGGTGACCTCTGAGATGAAACTTGGGTGAATTGGTGAGTGAACCATGTGACTTTTGTAAACCACACTGTAAATCAACTATACCTCAATAAAAATTTAAAAAATAAATATGAAGATTTTAAAAAATAATTTACCAGAATCATCAAACAAGCAAACAGAAAAACAAAAATACATCCTTGGGAGTCTTGTGGTCAAAGACACTGAACACGTTTCATACTTTAGGACAACTTCATAGACGTTGATTACAGCTCTTGTCAATGTCATCCTGGAGCATTTGTAAACAGGCCCACCCAAGGTTTATCAAATTCTCTGCAACACATTTTGTTTGACTTAATATTTAGGGACCAGCGTTGAGAATTTTTTGGAGATCAGTAAGCTGCAAATGATTTTCGTCTAGTAAAGATGCAATGATGTTTGTAGACATGCAACCTCAAAGGTTACAGTTTGATGGCCTGTATCCATTTTGGGGAATGGATTTCAGCAGTCCTTTCCAGGCTAAGGGATCTGTAAGCTTTCCCAACCTCCTGTTTCCCTCATTAATGGGTTAAATAACTTGTTGACAAGCACTCATTTTATATTTTCATGAGAGACATATTTTTAACTTTTTGAAAAGTATACTGGTGGTTTGAATTTAAATTTCATGCAGGAGAACTAATCTTCTGCCTTAATTAAATATTTGTTGTTGGGCTTCAGATACGTCACATCAAAACATTTCATTTCCTTCTCCATTTCCAGTATCTAAGACGTTTAAATCCGCTCATGATTGTTCTAGTGTTATTTTATAAAACTTAGCGCTATCACAGCTGTGCATTAACTGCTTTCCACAGCTGCATGTCCTAAGTATCAGACTAATTTCCCTGATTCAAATTAATAATTGATTATAAATATATACTTCTCAGTTCAAATGTGATGCACTTTTAGAATTCTTTTAGATGCTCTCTTAACGCAAGGAGGCTTTTTTTTTTTCTGGTAAATCACAATAGTGGATGCAACATTTAAATCATCTTTCTTTCAAGTGGTAACTCAATGTCTATATCACAGTGCAATCTTTTTAAAAAGGGTGTCCAAAATTGGACTCTTGCCACTCCTCTGCAGGGTGAGGCCTGGGCTCTTTCCTTCATGGAAACAGGAAAGTAGTATTTTGCACAGGCCCACATGGCTGTGACGTTTAATTAACAGGTTAGCAACTACAAACTTTTGAACCATATCACCCTCTAATGAAGCAAAATTTGCCAACAATGCTTCAGAAGGGAGAAGGTTTCTTTTTAATGTTTTGTCAAGAAAAGCTGGATCATATAAGCAATTTACATCCACCTTATACCCAGACTTCTAAAGTACCAGGGTTTTTAATGGGTATAGTCACCCTTACAGGGTTGGGGGGCAGGACACAGGGATGCGGAGGGCAAGACTGAGGACAAGATTTCATGATACTCAATACCTCATGACTCTCTTCCCTATAAATTAAAAAAATTAAATTAATACTCAACCAAATTCCATCCAATGTCATAGAAAAACAAAAGCAAAACATTCAAAGTAAATTTTAACAACTAGAGGAAAATGTACTTTGGAGTCTTGTTTACTAGGACTCAGTTCTGAGGCTTAATTTCTACGTGTTCTTGCTTCTCACACCTTAATGACATAACTACGTGAATTTTTTTCTCTAAACTACAATGACTTCTTATTCATGGTAGGAGCTATTCCCATTATAAAGAAAAGGCTATATATATATATTTTTTTTTAAAAGACACAGATAATAAAAATACACTGTGCTGAAATTACCTGGAGGGGAAGTGACAGTGAAAATAAAGTGCCAATTTGATCCGGGGATCAAAACTGCCAAGTTGGAGAAGCTCACATAACCGTCTTGGGTTTCTGCCCAAGTACAGCCTACAGACAAACACAAAGACAAAAAGTGAATGTTGGTTACCCACACAAGAGCAATTTCTTCAAGACTTCTCTGTAGAGAGGCAATTGGACAATAAAAAAAAATTAATTAAAGAGGTTACTAAACCCATCAGGCTTCTCCTAGACAAGTCCTGGAACCAAGTAATCCAAGATAGAATAATATTAATACTAACAGCTCATGTAGGTTGAATGCTCACTATGCCAGACACTGTGCTTTGTACACCGCATCGTAAACAAACCGCACAACCCTATACAATATGCTAGTATCTATAATCTAAAGACTAGGAAATAGGCTGATGAAAGGTTAAAGGATTTGGTGTGGGGATTATAGCTCAAATCTGCCTGATTTCAAAGTCTGTATTCTGAACCATTACTATATATTGACTATTTTATTATTAAATGTCTCTCAAGAAAGAAAGTCTGTTCTCTTTCTAAGTGATCAATTTCTAGGCTCTGCCTCTCTTCCATTCAAGGGATCTGTAGGTTACGTGGTGGCAGAGTTAGATCAGGACCACTGCAATGTATCAAGTCAGGACTGATACAGGCTACCCTGTTTGGCGACTTGGATTCTCTGGGCTATGATGTCCCTGCATAAAATGCAAAAAGGAGGTCTTCTGACTTCTAACAATAGGCTATCCATTTATGAAGTTGAAAGAAGGGAACTTAGCTCTGGCTCACAGTCACAACACCATGAATTAATCTCCTGACTCCACTACCCTCAAATTACTTTGCTAATTAGCAGCTGCTGTTAATTTCACTCTGAAAAAATGTCACGATGATGGGTATGCTGGACAGTGAGTGAGGAGAGCGGTCCTAAAGTTTAAAAAAATCTGTTTGAGATCTTTCAGGCTGAAAGGTATCATAAAGATATAATATGCATAGTGTTACATTTTTCAATTCAATTGCTCAATCTTTCTTTTGGGAAAAAAACATCGTCTTTCCTCATCAATTTTGCAGAGCTAACTAAAATTTCCTTTTTCAGAAACATCTTTTCCTTCATCTCTTCAGAGTCCCCAAATAAATAAAAATGCCCAGAAAAATGGAAATAAATAAGCCAAGACTCAAATAAATGTGAGGCGCCCAAGATAAATGCAGTTTATACTCTTTAAAACCTATATGCATCAAAATTATGGTCAATAAACTCTTGCAAACAATGAACTGCGGAGTACAGATGTTCAACATGAAATCGTTTGCTGCAGTTTTCCCTTTGACAAACGTCCTTATTGTTCCCATCTTTGGAGGAATACAAAGCAGCATTTAATCGAAATGTGTCCGGCAAGCACAGTGAGTCAGCCTCGTAGAACAGCCGCCAAACTGCCTAATGGAAAGTACTTTAGCTCCAAATGGGTTTGCTTTTGCGTTAAATACCAGCTTGCCTCAGAGATCTCGACGAAGATTCCCATATATATCTATGATATTCTCAGATTTGAAGCATATGTGCCCAAAAGCTGAGGCAGTTGCTGCCAAGTACAGTACATTTCTCCGGGGTTCATCATATCTCTGGAATGGTAATTGTAAAAGAGACAAATGTCACTGACAGCCTCTCTGATCGAGCTGGTATGAACCGTGTACTGGCTGAGGGAACCTAGCATGAGACAAGGTGTCGGACTTGACACAAGATTGAAACTGACTACATGGCTTACTAGGGAATGCTACCTGAATGTGTTTCCGTAGGGTACAGGGTTTCTGAAATGCCTTTTCAGCCCCAATTCTCCCCCACAACTATGTCTCTTAACCTTAGCTGTACACGCTAGCAAACTGTTCCATCATTAACGCTGAGACAATTTTTTTTAATATTAAGAACATATTTTTTTCTGCAACTAAGATCTATAGTATATACAGTTAAGTATCAAAGTGTCTGAAGGATCCTAAATAATTGTCTTTGAGTATATAAATCCATTTTTGGTTAATAGGTTATAACCTTTTTTTTTTTTAACTGAAGAGGATCTACTGAAACAAAAGAACATGAAGTTAAATTGCAGAATAAAAGATATAGGCTAGACCTATAGATAGGGTTTTGTCATTGTTAATTTATTTTTCTGCAGGAAGTACTCAGAATAAGTTAGGTAATCCATGCCAACTGGTCTTAGTTCTATTCCTTTTAAGTTAAGGAGAAATATTTCATGATGGCTTCAAGAGATACTTTCAGTCATGAAATAGGGTGTTTGGTGATGTGAGTATTCTAAAAAGAAAACGACCCAAGATATTTTTCCCACTTCATGACACTCACATACACAAAAATGTGTGTACAGAAGGCAATCTCAGCCCACTTCTCATTCATTCTCATTGAATCTCCCAACGAGGACAATGAGGACACTGTTCCATCCAACACTGATCCGGGGGAGTCAGCGGGCTTGAGCGTGACTTGGTGTCAATAGAAGAAAGTAACAAATGGATTCATGTCTCATTCATTTGGCATGATCCAGTGCAATTTTTAGCTTATCAGTGGTGATAGCTGTGGGATAACTGAGAGGAAAATAAGGAATAATTTGGGGGAGTATGTGTCAGGAGTGGGGCACAGTAAAGTATCGAGCCTCAGTAAAGTACGGTAGAGGAGTGAGGTACGGGGTGTGGGAAAGGCATGGAGTACTGGCGAGGTACTGAGTGTGGGTAATGTATGAAGTGTGGGGAGGTATGGAGTACGGGCAAGAGTGTAAAATATGAGTAAGGGGAAGAATGTGAACGGCCGAACTGTTACAGGTAAAATCAATTAAGACAGCAAGTTTTATGTTACATATATTTTACTACAATATTTTATAAAAAAGAATATGGGTAAGGCACGGGGTATGAACACGGTCCTGGGTAAGGGAAAGTGATAGAGTAGAAATTGTGGGCAGAGTCTAGAGTACAGGGAAGGTACAGAGTAGGACTAAGGATATGAAGTGTGGGTAAGACATGGAGTATGAATAATCTATAAAGGATGGGGAAGGTATCACGATGGACTGAACGTGTCTTTCCAAAATTCGAATGTTGGAAACTCATCTCCAGTGTAATGGTATTTGAAGGTGGTACCTTTAAGGGGGTGATTAGGTTATGAGAGCAGAGCCACCATGAACTCCTATGATGGACTGGTTCCTATACATTTTATATACTTTACAGGAGGCATGTGAACGAGTTTAGACTCACAGCCAGGGTATAGCAAGAAATAACCGTAAAATCATGGCTTCTTTTTGAAAACCAGTAATTGCACAGAAAGGCTGATGTCTGGACTGGTAGATGAGTCATTTACATGTTTATAAAGGACATTACGGAAAACCCAAAGCCAATGGAAATGTCCTAACCAGTCCATGAAGTGTATAATAAATCCTGTAAGCTGATCTTTTTAAAAGAGTTATCAAGAAATCCTCCAATTTTGTTTTGGCTGCCTGTGTTTTTGACGTCCTGTCTATGAAATCATTGCCAAGACCAATGTGAAGAAGCTTTTCCTCTGTATTTCTTCCAGGAGTTTTAGTTTCATGTCTTATGTTTAAGACTTTAATCCATTCTGAGTGGATTTTTCTGTATGGTATGAAACAAGGGTTAAATTTCATTCTTTTGCATGTGAATATTCTGTTTCCCCAACACCATTTGTTGAAGAGACAATCCTTTCCCCATTGTGGATTCCTCGTTCTCTTGTTGGCTACATGTGCATAGATTTATTTCTGAGCTCTCTATTCTGTTCCATTGGTCTGTAAGTCTGTCTTTATGCCAGTATCATATTGTTTTAATTACTATAGTTTTGTAATATATTTTGAAGTCAGGAAGTGTAATGCCTCCAGTTTTGTTCTTATTTTTCAAGATAGTTTTGGCTATTTGGGATCCTTTGGAGTTCCATTTCAATTTTAGAATTGTTTTTCTTACTTCTGTAAGAAATGCTATTGAGATTTTGAGAGAGATTGCACTGAATCTGCAGATCACGTTGTGCAGCATGGACATCTTAAGCAAAATTAGACACGTGGGATTACGTCAAATCAAAAAGCTTCTGCCTAGCAAGGCAAACAATCAACAGAGTGAAGCAAACCCACAGAATGGTAGAAAATGTTTCCAAGCCAAATATCTGATAAGGGGTTAGTTTCTGAAATAGACAGTGAATTCTTACACCTCAGTAGCAAAAACAAAAACAAAACTAATAACCTGATTAAAAAATAAGCTAAAGACTTAGATGTTTCTCCAAAGAAGACCTATGAATGGCCAACTGGCCATATGTAAAGATGCTCAACATCACTAGTCATCAAGGAAATACAAGTCAAAACCACAATGATACAGCATCTCACACCTCTCAGGATAGCTATTATAAAAAACACCAAAATAAACAAGTGTTAGTGAGGATGTAGAGAAATTGGAACTTTTATACACTTTCGTTGGGAATGGAAAATGGTGTCACCTCAATGGAAAACAGTTTGGAGATTCCTCACAACATTAAAAGTAGACACACTATGAAAAAAAAAAAAGGACACTATGAACTCATCTACAAAACAGAAACAGACTCACAGACATAGTAAACAATCTTACGGTTACTGGGGAAAAGGGGTGGGAAGATCTAAATTTAGGAGTTTGAGATTTACAAATGTTAGCCACTATATATAAAATAGATTTTTAAAAAAGTTTCTTGTGTATAGCACAGGGAACTTTGTTCAGTACCCTGTAACAACCTTTAATGAAAAAGAATATGAAAATGAAAAAAAATTTCCCTAGATACAACAAAAATTGTTTATACAAGCAATTACTCAAACTATAATTTATTGTGAATTAGAACTCTGATTAAAGCTGAGAACAGTCATCTAAATCCAAACAAAGAAAAAAACAGACATACTCCTATACGATCCAGCAAGCACACTTCTAGGTATTTATCCAAAATAATTGAAATCAGGATCTCAAAGAATTGTCTGCACCCCCATATTTGTTGCAGTGCTATTTATTTGTTGCCAACATATGTAAACAATCTACATGTCCACCAACAGATCAACAGGTGTGTATATATATATATATATATATATATATATATATATATATATATACACATGATGGAATACTACTCAGCCTTAAAAAAAAGACATTCTGAAATACATGACAGCATAGATGAATCTTGAGGACGTGAAGCTCAGTGAAATCAGCCAGTCACAGAAGGACAGGGGCTGTATAATTTCATGTATATGAAGTGTCTAAACAAGTCAAATTTACAGAAGCAAAGAACAGAATGGGGGTTTTTAACTGCCATATGCACAAGCTCAGGGGATGTTAAATGAAGCTAGCAGTGGTCCTGGGACTGAACAGGCAGGTAACAGAGGGCAAAGAAAGGTGATGAGGTGAACTCTCAGGGTCTGCTGTGGGCCAGGTGCTTTGCATCCGCCGTCACATTTATTCTTCATAACGTTGAGAGCAAGTGTCTCTGTTCTCCCACATAAACCACATGCACCTGTGACCTGATACTGTTCCAGAGCATCATTTGTCTTAGAGGGTCCTGTCCTGCTCCTTACACATATTGAAGATACCAGTGTGACAAAAAGCTCCTCACCATGCCAGGGGAGGGAGGGGGCCAGACGGTTCCTTAAGCTTTTCCTGCCAACCTGATGTTCCTTTTTGCAGCTGCTGGCATTGTAGACCGGGGGTAAAGGAGACGTCTTTCAAATTGTGGAAGAGACTGAGCATTCCTTACCTTGCCATGAATTCCCAATGGCTGCAAATATTTTTGTGCAGAAGCAGTTGGAGCAGTCTCCGAATGTCACAGATACCTACCTCTCAGCACAGAATCTGGTGCTCCTTCCAGGGAAACAGAAACAGCCCAAGGCTCTGACGGGGCCCCAAGGGACTCGACTCTCTGATTCTGGAAACAGAAAGAAAGAAAAAGTTCCACCAAGAAGAGAATTTTGTGAAGTCATCCAAAACAGAAGAGGATTCAGACAGAAACTCTTATAAAGCACATATTCAGGAGAAATAAACAAAGGAAAAAAATAACTTTTTCTTTCTCATGTTAAGAGGAATACATCAAGTTAGCTTATGGGGAGGAGAGAAGGGAAATTATTGCAGCAGAAGTCGGGGCAGGGCAGCAAAGGGCAGAAAGGGAAGCTTGGTTTACAGAGAAGGAGAGTGGCATTCTGGGTGGAAGGTTAATAAGGAAGGAAAGATTAGGAGGAGGAAGCAGGAAAAAGCTGGGTGAGGGCAAGACCAGGTCAAAAGCAGGGACCTCAGCGGCACGGACTTCGTCCCTCGCCATGCATGTCAGGGGACACATTTTTAAAATAAAGAGTGGAAAGCTGATTTAACTATTATATTTCACTATCTCCCCCCCGACCATGACTCCAGTAAATATAGAAAAGATGAAACAGAAGCGAAGGCATGGACCTGAAATTAGAGTTAAGCACAGAATCCTCTCGTGGAGGATGTACTTAACCACGCACAAGAGAAATCATTTAAAGTAACATAAAACCATAATGCAGATGTGACGTTATAAAGTCCTTCATTAACATATGAAATTACTCCTTCAGTTAGAGACATAGCACTTTGGAAAAGGCTAGATTTCGGGGAAGATACGTGAAACCGACTTTAAGAATTTGCTGGGGGAGAAAAAGCATCAGAATTGTATTTCTACCCTTGATCAAACACTGGACCTTCATAGGAAGTGGAAGGAGAGTGACGGAAGTAGTCAGGTGTTGTAAGCGCAGCAAACGGCCCACGGTGGGCTCTCGGCGGACCCGTGTATCATGATGACGGCAGAATCTGAAACAGCGCTGCGCACGACGGGTACCCGGCTGGACATAAAGATTGCTCCCTGTGCACAAGTTACCTGCTGATCCAGGAAAACGAGCTCAGGTTGGACTCCAAGTTCCTTTCCCACTTCTCCATCGGAAGGCTGGACCAGGACCGAAAGAGCAGAGGGGCGGACATACATCCAGTTTCCAGGTTTAAAACTGCTTGTATTTCTGGCACATATTAAAAGGAAAAAAAAAAGGAATACATGCATAAAATTACAGATATCATATCACTGCTGTAGCTATTTCCGTCACTCATGATTCCCGGTGAAGAGATCTGCATCTGCCTTTGTTTTGAGAAACTAAATTATACACTGTATCCGAGGGAGGGTGTAGCTCAGTGGGAGAGCATGTGCTCAGCATGCCCAACCAAGGTCCTGGGGTCAATCCCCAGTTCCTCCACTAAAAATAAATAAATAAATAAACCTAATTATCCCCCCCCACCAAAAAAAAGAATTTATTTCATTTTGGGGGGTAGGATCCAAAAAAAGAATTTAATAAATACTTGTTGAATGAATGAATGAATGAATTCCTTAAAAAAAATACACTGTATAGCAAACATGACCTTATAACCAAAGAATAATTCTACATTTATTTTATAGGTGTATATGGGGAGGGGGTTAGGGGGTGGGAGAAGCATGTATCGTGAGCTTACATTTGCATCATGATTTATTAATACCATTTCTCAAAAAAAGCCTCGATGAGGCAACTTACCAGACTGAAATACTTAGGTCGTGATACGTTCAAAGTATGATGGTAGACCAGCTCCCTCCTCAAAGACCCTGACTTTAGAGGTCACCCCTTTCCGTGGTGTAGATACGTTCACCATGGTGATTCCGTGGTACCAAGATGGCGTCACCAACAAGAATCAGGAAGAGACGCCTGGGAGCAACCGTCCGCCCCCCGCAGCACTGTTTCCCACGGAATAGCTCATTTAATCTCACAACAGCCCTTTCACATTCACATCCTCCACAGCATGCTTGCACTCAGGAGGTTCGATAACTGAGGCATGAACTGATTAATTTATTTTAATTGAGTGAAGCCCTCAGGGAGAATCATATGTGTTTATAATGAATATATGCTGATCACTTGCCCTCTACCAGGTGCTATTCTACACTTTCCACTTATAAACGCATATGTTTAACATGACACCCTGACGTAGGTACCCTTATTTACACATGAAGAAACTGCGGTCCAAAAAGGCTTACGTAATTTGCCAAAGGTCTTACAAAGAGGAAGGGTATGGCTGAGCTCTGGTGCTGCACTGTTTCTCACCTCTTCTGAGCACATTCATTGCTGATGCGACTTAGCGAGGAAAACATAAAGGAAAATAAAACGGTTACATAGCTCATACCTCAAAACATCTTTTTTTCCCCCGAGCTTTAGTATTTTTGCAGACCAAGTTAGCTTTATTAAAAGGACATTATAGATGATAAACCTGTTGTTCCATTAAGCCTACTGTGTATTACACTTCAGAGGCACGCAATAGGTTTTTAGCAATTAAATGGAAGTCTATAGACATCATATATCACATATATTACCCGACCCTTAAAACATCCTAGGTCAAATCTAACAAGGCTTTGACTTAAAAAAAAAAGTAGCCTACCTGACCCTCAGTTAAATGCTTGTGATTCAACTACGTTATTCCCTAATCTTTAAGGGAAATTGTGGAAGAACAAATGCAGAGGCTCACAAACAGTGACGTTTCTGTGGGAAGCAAGCTCCTTCTCCCCCGAGCATTCTGGAAAACGAGGGGAGAGTGGGCATGTGTGGTCCCAGGAACCCCCTTTGGTCATCTGCCAGCTGCCCTCTGCTAGAATCACTCACTGGGAATTCAGCATACACTAGCCTGATCATCCTTTATTAGTTTGCTTAGCCTGAGTGGGTAAGGCTCCTTTTTTTTTTTCCTTTTTTAAGAAAAAATTTAAACCAGATTTTAAAAATCCATGCTATTAATTCTATGCTTCTACGGCTCCCAGGTTATTGGAAAATGCTAACATTGTTACAGGATCCTATTTCTCTCCTAGCCTATTTCTTAAATGCTTTCTGATGCGGACAGGATGCGGGGCTGGCTGTGTGGGTTAAAGAAACCGAACGACTCCATCAAAGACACTGACATAAGTACATTGATGTCTAGAGACGAAAGGGTGGGAGCCACTGCCTGAACGCTTGCTAAGAGGCCCGTCCCTGACACACTTTAAAGTTTATTGTGAGCAAACATCTCTTATTAAATGTAAACAGCATCTCACTGGAGGTCAGAGACTTGCTGCTACAGCATATCCCAAGGTAATACCACTTTAAGCTCCCCATAAACTCTTAAGCAGTTTCTATCCTAAAACCTGACCGTAGGTGGTACAGTTTTTTACGATATGTTATAATAGTGCAATAAATCTGTTAGCTTAAAATCGAATCTCCGTGGCCTTTTAGAGAAATCATCATTAAATGCAGGGTCCTGTTAATGATGCCATCGAAGTGAAATTGTTTAATCTGCTAAGGGGGTGAAAGGTCACCAAATGAATTTTTTATAATACATCAACTTGACACGCAATAGGGAAAACTGTAATAGATAAAAGCAAAGGAAAAGGGCACTGTCTTCTTCTGATAGGTCAATAGCAGCCAGGAGAGTCACTCATCCACTTTCCTTTCACGATGGGGCTCCTTTTGCATTTAATATGGACACCCAATTAATACCTCGGCACCACAGACAACCTCATTTTAGGTGACTTATGGCAATTTCTCCCCCTTCCCTGAAATGAAAGTGATCACAATACATCATAGCATTGTGCGAATTAACGTTAATTGATTCAAGTTACCAAGCAATGATGGGCCACTTATATAATCTAGGCGTTATTGGGTGCTAGAAGGGATGGAGGGCAGATTAGATTCCAGTGTCCGTTGCTGTGACGACGGGGGTCACCTGACGCCTTGTTAGACAGTTGTACGGTTCTATTGCCAGCCCCAGTGGGGTCGTCAGTAAACTGGAGTGATGTCCAAACATCATTATACGCTGCTGCGATATTAAAGCAAAGGGATTAGCAACTTATTGCAAGCAACCTGGATTTGTCATTGTGCTGTCGTTATCCAATTTCCAACGGCTAATGTGACCGTAGCCTGCAGGCAGAAGGACCTACAGCCAAACTCTAAAAAATGGGGAAGGAAAGTTCCCTCCCATCCTCCCAGTTTTAACCACTATTTAACAGCTTCCAACACCCAGTCAGGGATGTGGAAGAATTTTTTTTTTTCCCTTCGATGTTTAAGTGCAAGCTAAAAGAGAAAGATCAAGGAAATACAGGAAATGGCTCAGTTCAGAGGTCAACCGCTATTCACCCCAACTCTTGCTTCTGCATCTGCCTGATCTGAAATGCTCACCCTTCTGGGATGAATGTTCCACTGGTCTTGGGAGGAGCAGCTCCCAAACAGCTGTTTCCTAGAAAGCAGGTGCCCAGGGGGCAGGGAGAGGTTGCACCAGAGAAGATGCTAAATGATCCTGAGTGTCACCTACAGACTCGTCTCACCGATGGGCTCTCCTAGATTTCTTCCCTTTACCAAGTCAGTTTGACAAGCTGCTACTTACACAGAGTGAGAAAACTTAAAACGCTACCAATGCAACGGGTACAAAAATACACAGATATATACCCCGCAGAGCCATGCTCACCTTCCCTATGACTGTTTTTAGGGTCCAATGTTCATGGCAATGTCATAAAAAAACAGATTTCTGTGAGATAGCATGTGAGTTTTCTATGGCTGCACAACAAAACGGCACAAACTTAGTGGCTTACAAATATCACGAATCTATTATCTTCAGGTTGTGGGTCAAGAGTCCAGACAAGCTTGGCTGAGTTCACTGCTTAAGTAGGGGTTCTCAGGAAGAATCCACTTCCAGACTCGAATCGATCATTGCTAGAATGCATGTCCTTGTGGCTGTGGAACAGAGATCCCTGTTTCCTTGCTGGCTGTCAGCCAAGGTCCACTCTCTACTGATAACATCCATCTGATTTTCTTCTCATGGGGTCCCTTCCATTCTAAAAGCAGTGACCCTTCCCTTCCTTCTCACCCCTGGAACAATCTCCCTGCCTTCCTCTTCTGCCTCCTTCTTCTGCCACAGCAGGAGAAAGCTCTCCTCTTTTAAGGGCTCCTGTGTTTAACTGCCCCTCCCTTGATAACCCTGAGCATTTTCTCCATCTTAACACAGTGTCTTCATAGAAATGCTATCTGGTCATAGTCATAGGTTCCTGGGTTCAGGGCAGCCCGCCTTTGGGTGGCTATTTTAGAAGTACTGCCAACCACAGATAGCTTTAGCATTTCAGTAGCTATTGTTCCATAAAAGATATAGATATATTTACATTTTCTATATGACAAAGAGTATTATTTAAAGGGATTTTTTTTTTAATATGAAGCAGGAAAAAGGGAGGGAGAAGAAGAAAATACAGGACGGAAAGAAACTCGAGAGTAAAAATCAAGGTTCTACTGAAAGGAAGGGAAGTAATATAAAATGTGTCCTCTCAGGATTCCAGATAAAAGGCAGAATATTAAAAAAACAAACAAAAAAAAGGTTCCTATGGGGAACCTCAGGTTTTATTTTTTTTTTGGAACCCCAAGTTTTAAAAGGGCAGATTGAGCATATGTTTATCTCTGTTCCCTCCTAACTCCACTGAAATTACTTAAAAGAACAGAAATGAGTTAAAAATGGTGGAAATCAATAAGGATAAAGAAGGCAGGAGAGGAGAGGAGAGGCCATTGAAGTTTTGGAAGATGGAAAACAGGCTCATGGAACTGACCTCGCCACACAGAGGATGTTAAGTCTGGATGCCTCCTGGTTGAAGACCAGGAGAGGCCAAGTCACTGTGTATTATCTAATCACAAAGTAGATAGCCCTCCATTTCTCCCCACAAAGCAGAAGCTGGTCACTTTTTGAAAGCAGGTAGTAACCCCCTTGATAAGTAAAATTCCAATATGGCCTCAATTTGTTGAAAGGCATGCAACTCCATGAAATTAACAAGAACGAGCGTCTCAAGAACATCCTATGTGTTTCCCCTGAAAGGCTTGTGTCCCCAGCCTAATTTCTGCATCTCAAGGTCAACTCATTAGCTTGTTGATGGCTCTCCAGTGCATTCAATGGAAGTTCCAGTTGACACTGATCAAAGTTGAAAGAAACAGGGCTGGCCCTGGGGCCTGCACAAGGCTTCGGGGCTGTTTACCCTACTGTGCAATTCTTAGGACCATGGGAAAACTTGCTAGTTCTCATTAAATCCCTTAGGACGTGGCATTTCTCATTCTGCAGAGATTTATTCAGATATACTTAAGAAGCAGCCTTTCCTTAGCTTAAGAAGATTTGCTTTCTGCTTTATGTCTAGGAAACCTCTCTTAAAAATACTAAAAGAACAGAGAGAGATGGGGGCTGTGACACATCCCAACAGAAGATCGATGCTATGATATACATGCTTTGAGCAGTTTCATATTAAATCAGAAATGAGTCGCAAGTGAAAGCACGATGGCTAGGACGGATGGTGGGCGATAAAGGAGATCTTTTCCCGGAAGCTCATGATAGACTGACATCCCCCACCCATATGCGTGTGTGTGCCTAACCTTGTGCTGGGTCCATTCTCTCTGGTGGGTTTCCTCTGCTTTACCACCATTGTCTTCACTCTTTGACTTTTTTCTCCTTCTGGTTAAAAGCTAAATAATCACTAAGTCTTTTTTTTTTTGTAACATACAATGTAAAAATCAGTCATTTTGGAAGAATGATCTATTAACAAAGCTCAGTGCTGTAAAAATCCAAATAAAATTTAGTAATGGACTGGCCCTGTTTCTCTCTGGTCATCCATACATAGAATATGTGTTTAAGAACTCAGTGGGATTTAAATGAAATTGAGCTAAAGGAGAGTATATTTAAATGTAAGCTAAGATACATTAATATCATTTCTGTTTCAGATTCCTGATTTTTATATCATCCTGCGGAATATCATAATTACATCAGTAACATGGTGAAGATTCAGCGGTTGGCAAAAATATCCAAGATTTAACAGGTTCTGAGCAATCATATAAACAGGAGTAACTTTTAAGTCTAAGCTAACAATTCCCAATCAACCAGAACCCGGAAAAAAAAATTGCTTGAGTTTTCTTTTCATAACTTCCATACATATTCATGTACCATAAGGAAGACACATACCAAAGACAGGTAAATGATGATGCAAAAACACCAGCTACGCTTTCATATGGATACGGTGCTCTATGTATAGAAAGGCAATCAATGGACTAGTTGAATATGCCTCAAAATGTGAAGGTGCCTCTTTTTGTTTTACTTTTTATATTAGAGTGAATCTCACATCTACTGGAGATGATTGCATAGAAGGTAATTAACACCCATTAAATATTCATTGCTTATTTATTATCACTACCACAAAATACAATGAAAAAAGCAGTAACAGAGCAATATGAAAGAATATGAATGTTCTAAAATTTTATTGAGAAATATAGCTCAGAATCCAGATATTTTGACCTGCATCAGGGACCCAATATCAACTCAAAATGTGCATGGGTTTGTGTTTATTTTTCCAGTGGTGGTGACAGGTTTGCTGGGACTATCCAAGTTTGTCCATCTTGAGTCCTCTACAACTTAGCAGAAGGCATGTGTGATATGGTTACTTTTATATATGTTTCCTAAGCATTGTGACAAATTTATATGGTCTCTCAGGCCGGGATGTTGTTCCTGGTTCTTTTGCATCTGCTAAAAATTGGACGTTGGGACTCAGCCTTGACCTCATGACAGGTGTCTCAGATGAACTTGGGCTGGTCAGGTCATCCCTCGGCTAACACGAGCTACAAAAATGAGAGCAATTTATACTTGCCTTCCCTGATTGCGTACTTCATGTACTTCATTTACTAGGCTCAGGGAACTATTCAGGTAAATGCATGTTGAACATACATCAAAATGCAAACTTGGAAAGTCAGAACAACATAGCAGAAAGGCTATTACAAATCCTACACAGGTCTGTGCCGTAAACATAGTTGGCAGCATTATATGCTCCTGTCTCACACAGTTTGACATCTTTTCAGGGATTTATAATCTTAGGTTAAATAAAACCCAATCTGGTTCACTGTTTTATCTTGGTAAACTCCTGGTTGTCCCTCCCAAATTTTCCTAAATATAAATCCCTTCCCCACTCCCTGCTGGCAGAATTATCATCACTCCTGCCAAGTACTCAACTTTCAGCTCAAAGCTCTATGCAAATGTGATAGGTAGTGTTTTTGCCCCATAAGGCACAAGTCGTATCAGTTTCACCTTAGCAACCCAGAGTCTAGCACACTGCTTACATTCATTGCATGAATAAATGAATGCACAAATAATTGAAAACAAGTTGCTTCATAAAAGCCTCTTCCTCCATGCTTCTCACTGTAAAGTACCGAAATGTAACATCTTCAGCCACCCGGGAAACAGAATCACCATGAAGGTGACAGATTATCAATGAATTTAAAAATTGAGACGTTAAGTCTATAAATGGCTCTTGAAGTTTTTCTTCTTACCTTAAGAAGCAGACAGGTTAAGTGATTCAGTGTCAGGAGACCACCATTTGCAATATGCATCCAAGAAATCAGCGCTCATCTAGACGTTTTTATAATCCGTACTTACCCATAGCCAGTGACTCCCTTTGACTGAGTCACCAGTAAGGCCCCGATAGTCGTATTCAGAACGCTCTCCAGGACTCCAGTCTGTTGAGCGCTGATAACCTGGTGAGCCAAACTCTGTAATTTGTTACTGGATAAGGATGGAGTCAGTCCAGGGCTCTGTACTGTTGGCAGATCTCCAATTTCAATGACCACCACTTTTGAGAGAGTTTCCACAGTGGTTGGTGGCAGGACCCGATATGAGCTCTCTTCCGTCATGAGAGGTCTACGCTGACCAACTCTATCAAGATTGGCACAAGTCACCATCGGACATGTGCGCTTTCTCTTGGCTCTACTGTCAGCGATGGCCTTTAATGTTGCTTCATCCCCAGGCATCTCATGAAGAATTCTGATCTGGTCTTGGCTCACCTGCAAGAAGTCAGTTAGTCTTTCAAGGATCATGATTTCCCAGCCTTCTTCTAGGGCTGAAAACATCACAGTGAAGGCCAAGTGAATGGAAACACCTGAGTGTATTTCAATGGGCTCCTCTCCTTGCAGGACAACATACATGAGGTTATCCGGGATGCTGAAATAGTTGGAACCAATAGACTCATTCAGCAGTGAAGAAGTTGACTGACGCAGAGTGGGTGGAATGAATCTTTCCCCTAAGAAAACACGGGGGCTCTGGAGTTCATGGTAGAACACAGCCAAGAGGAGCTTGGAGGTACTTTTGTTCCCCAATAGAAAAAAACGCAAAGCTTGAGGAGTCTGATCCACAAAGCAGACCTTGCTGATTTCCTTGGTGGGTAGGATGGAATAGAAACTCAACACAGACCCTGAAGTGGAGCAGGGAGTGTTGCCATTTATGCTACTGAAGGTGTCAACGAAACCACTAGTCACAGACACAACTGGATAGAAAGTCTGCGTGGTCCAGGTGGCTTCATCACTTTCAAGAATTAAGATCACATGGTCGGTCTGTTTGCAGATGTAGCCTTGTATCGGGGGTCGGTATGTGCATTTCTGCTCTTCTCTGAATGTGCCTAGAAAATCAAGGAAAACAAACACGTGACATAAGAACCACAGTGTCTCCAGGACGACTTTCCCTCAGCGTCATCTGTAACCTCACAGAACGTGTCGTGAACATTTAGGTGTGCTGGGTGCTGAGAGTGCAAAGGTGTCTTGGGCGCCCACAGGGACAGCCTAGCTGCCCTTCTAACTAGCAGTCCATGTTTTCTTTCTCTGGGTTTCTCTGCCTCCTGCCTGCCTCTCTCAGCTGGGGGAAGGTTTCGTTTTGAGTAATGATTATCTTTCTCACTTGTTTTTGTCTTTCCTTTTCCCACTTCTCCAAATGGCCTTCTCTGCCAGTCACAATTTTTGTGGCCTGCCATGCTGATCACTTTTAAATGAAACCCACGCTGGCTTTGGTAATCATAATGTCGTTTACAATTTACCACTAAACACGTTTATTCGGTTAGTAGCCCACTGGAGAAAGAGAACTCCATATGAACTCACCGTGAAAGGCCTAATCTGATTATTTCCTCATGAAAATCCAGGCAGGGGTGCTTGTAAGAGGGACTGAGAGAAGGCAAGGAAAAGAAAGAAGTAAAAAAAAAAAAAAAAAGCAAGGTCTGGCCACAGCTGACTTTTATAATCAATGTGAATAAAGTAACAGCCTGGTGGGGCAGCCCCGCGGTCACCCCAGGGCATCCCCCTCCAGGAGGCAAGAGTGGACAGGACTTAATAAATGCCGAGTGACCAGAAGTATTGGCTTGGCGTATGTGAATGCGTTCAAGATGGACAAGCCAGTGATAAAGTCCAGAAGCTCCTTGCTAAATGGGGGAAATGAGATTAAGCAGGTTGTATTTGTGTGTGCATGTGCGCACACAAGCACTTGTTTTATGTGTACTTAAACATCCTAAAATATCCTAAAACATCCCAGACATACAGTACGACATACAGTCCACGTATGTCGTTCCCTGGATGGGAAACCATAAACGTCAAAACCAAGAAACATACGTCTCGTGCAGGAGGAGGGACAGAGGATGGTGGGTGGGGGTGTGTGTGTGAGTGTGTGGACGTATACTCAGGTTGCTTCCAGGGTCCTAACAAATATTAACTTTGTGTCAATATTTGTCCTTCCTGTCGTGAAATGAGGATTTTCCACCTCATTTCACATTTGAAAAGAAAATATGCCAAAGGGGTCGTCTTTGCTGGGAAAAAAAATTAAAAGAAAAGGAAGGAAAAAAAAAAAGAAACAACTTCTATCCGTTATTTAGAAAAATGGATCAGAAGGAAAGAAAAAAGTATTTTGAGAATAAATGTTTTGACTCAAAGGCACAGAGAATCCTTCCATCTTCCCCTTTTCAGCAAAAGAGAAAAATTTATGTTTGAAATTGAATGAAATACATCAACATTAATGTTTTTTTTTTCCTCGAGGTTAACACCACCATTTCCCTCGGTAACTTTTTTTAGCCATTTTGTGATAGATTTCACAATTCATGGTACACTAAAGTATAGTAGATTTTGACAAAAACAAAATATATAATCATTCTCTTATTTTCAAGAAATGAGAAGAAATCACTTACAAGTCTTTTCTGTCAAACAACATTTACACCTCATTATTTCTAATTTAACAAATATAAATGGCCACAGATCAAATCAAGTGAAGACAGGTTGAATTTATCCCCAGTTATGCATGTTGCCACAGACCCTCAGGCTATGAAGGGTGTAACTCCAAAATCTCAAAGCTGTGCTCCTAAATATGCAAACGGAGTAGCTGAAATCCTGGAAAGAAATACCAAAGAAAATATATTTGGGTCATTATTAGAAATAAGAGAGAAAAGCTGTCTTCTCTTTTTGGAATGGGGAATTCAAGCTAAAAACTATTTCTTAAAACTTCAAAAATTGAGCATGTGTAATATTCATAAGGTGCAGGTAAATGGAGAGTGATGTTCTTGTGCATAAAAGATTTAATACAAAGGACAAAAAAATGCGACCTTGCTAACTTGGAGTCTAGAATTATCGATCTTCAAGGTCTGCAGAGTGTTCCAGGCTGACTTTCACAAACTGTCAGGTGGCGGCAGGGAGGCTGGGTCTCCCCTGGTATCGTCTTAGTGAGGAAGACAGAACCCTCACTGGCGGTCGGCCTGAGGAAATGACCCCCTAGGCTGGGAGTTAAGAGGTATGTTGAAAAGAGAAACTCCAGCATGAAGACAGCTCTAAACGGATGAAGATATTACACAGGAAGGGAAACCGCTCAGTGGTCCTACACACGTCCAGGGGGAATGGGCTGATGGACTTCAGGAGCTGTAGGTTCTAGGCTCTGTCATCGTTTTGTGAGCAATCTCACCAAAGTTCTTGAACTTGGGTCTACTTTCCATGGGAATAGATTTCCAAACCAATCTGAGAAAAATGGAAACTACCTAAGGCCAACCATTACAGGCAAGGATGCCCGTAAGTTCTCTGTGAAAGGCCCTTCTGTTTTTACTAAGTCCTCTCAGGGAGTATTTTGAAATATTTCTTCCCTTTTTATAAAAGTGTTGCTTTGAGGGGGAAAAAATGATCAGGAGATGAAATTTAGTGATGAAGTGGTAATTAAGGTGAGGGAGGCGGGGCAGGTTTATATTAAATAGACCCTTCTGAGTCAACCATTTTTCCTTTTTTTTTTTTAATTTAAAAAAAAATCTTATTTTTGGTGATGAAAGTCCATTCAAACAATTTCCAGAAGACTATGCTGTATTTTCTCACTATGTTGAAATACTAATCACCTATATTTTGAAATCAGTAGCTTAGAAAGTATTTTTCTGCTTTTTTTGTTATTTGGTTGCATTATAAGCTGACCTGCAAACATAGTAAGTATGGTCTCAATTATGATTTTTATTCTCTGACTACCACGTCAAAAACAGCCAAAGTAAATGCAAGTTCGGAAAGTCCAGTTTAGGGGATGAAAGATCAGGTTTTCCAGTCAGAGGAATCCATGCTGCGTCCAGGCTGCACCACTGTCTAGCTGCAAAATCACCGGCAAGTTACGTATCCTCTCTCTGACATGGTTAACTCATCTGCAAGAGTGACTGAGAATAGTTCCCAGTCCCTGGGCTGATGGTCCAGGATGAAATGCATTGATGTATGTGCAGAGTTGGGAACACACGTGCTAATACATATAAACTGTTACATTGGTCATAATTTTAAAAAGGCGTAGTTTTTAAAATGCTTTGCACTCGCCTCTCGCCTTTTTTGGCACTATCCTCATCTCAAAATAGCAACATTTGCCTCGTCGTCACCATCTGAAACAGCACCTGTGAGTGCTGCAAACACACACAACAAACAATGTTGAAAGAGACAAATTACAGGTGAAGAAGATGCCAAAATGCAGGCATAAGCATCTATGTTTTTAGAAAAGATGGGTAAGAAAGAAATACACACATCCACACCCGCACATGCACGCAGACATGCATCCATACGCAGGACACCAATTTTTTTCCCACTCATCAAAAAGTAAATAAAATCTGCAAAATTCAAGCTAGTTTCCCTTTCACCTCATCTTACCTCTTCCCTTCATTCCTTTTGTCATACTCTGTACCCTGACTCCACCTCAATATCCTTTTTTTTTTTTTTTTTTTTGCTAGCAAACCTGCCTGCCAGCTATGAACAGTGATGTCTGTGGGTTAGATTCAAGGAAGGGGCAGCCAACAGCATTCTTTACAAATACAATCCAGGCACACTCTGTCCCCGGAATGATAAACTCATCACCTCTCCAGTCCTCCGTGTGGAGCTGGAGCAGTAATTCAGCTGGACGCCAAACCTGAAATGGATGTGGCGGAGCCGTGCCCAGGTCTGAGCTGTGGCTGTAATGAGATTGCAATGGGAAACCCCGGACGCAATAAATCTGCACCATATGTGACCGTTTCCTGTGTCAGCTCCTTTCTCATAACCAGTGGAGACTTCTTTCTCCCCTCCTCTCATGACCCCACCCCATGACTCTGAAATCTTTCAAGGCTGCTTATGGGCCGCGGGCTTTTTCCAGCAGTTGTATAAATAAATGAATTTGACAGCAAACATCATAACAGTTAGCAGTAATGTGTGTTCGCCACAAGTGCCTCTACTGCTCAGTGGAGAAATGGCAGAGGAAACAGCTTGTTCTGTTACCTAAACAAAAGGAGCTGCATTTGACAGGCGGTGAAAGAATTAGTCAAATAAACTCGAAACCCACCAGGACTATTTCTGCCAACTCTCCCTGCCGGGGAAGTGTTCCCAGATCCTCAGTGCCCATGACTCACGAGAGATCAATTCCCTACTTTTATTCTGAGATAAAGATCTGGGCTGGGAATACAAAACCCGGGCTGATATTTTATATTAATCTTCTTGGCAAGGAGAGACGGTCACGTACGGGAACTCAGGTAGAGCAAAGTGTTTCCGAGGACAGATCAGGTGGGAGGGAGGAGCGGTGACAGCAATGAAGCAGCTCACTGATTACCTGTCGAAAGCAAACTGAAGCCTCTGAGTGCTTCCTTTTCTTTCACATTCCCTTCGTTCCAGAAGGAAAAATCTCTGCACCAGACAGTTGCTGAAAGCAAGCTTGTGAGCATTTTCCCTGGATCTCCACAGACCCAGGAAATGAAGTTGCCTCTATCCTGCGAGTGTGTGGCCATTTCAGATAAGCACAAAAAGAGTGTAGATTTTCCTCCATGACACAGGTTGGTTGTTTCTAAGTCCTTAAATCATGCTGATCCTCCACCGGCATCTCAATGCCAATCCCACTATCCCAGCTGTGAAAGATGTTATAGGACAGTGGTTATTCCTACAGACTTCTGGTTATTTATATGGATCCTGGTGCAAACTGCCTCAGTTCAAATCCTGGCCTGGCTACTGACTCCCTATGTGATCTAAAGCAAGTAACTTAACTTCGCTGAGCCTCAGTTTCCTCCTTTGCAAAGTGGGAAGGAAAATGGGATGGTATCAAGTTCATAAGGCAGCTGTGACAATTAAATGCATTTTAAAAGGCTCAGGACGATGCCTGGGACATAATAAGCAGTACTGTCATTACCATTATTATTATTAGTCCAAAGAAACTTGGATAATAATCTCTCTAGAAACAGTCTATGACAGCTTGCTACTGGCAGCTAATCTGGGAAATGAAATTAAAATCCTTTCGAGGGAAACCATAGTAACACCTTCATTTAAGTCAATTACAATTAATTTCAAGGTATCGGACAACACTACTTTAAATAAAAATATCGTCTGTTTCTGTTTTGTGAATAAGTTCATTTGTGTGATTATTTTTAGACTCACAGACAAAGAAGAGAAATTTAGGATTACCAAGGGGGAAAGGAGCAGGGAGTTAAATTGGGCGTTCGGGATTAGCAGATCCACACTACTATATATAAAATAGATAAACAACGAGGTCCTACTGTACAGCACAGGGAATGATAGTCAACATCTTGTAATAACCCAAAAGAATATGAAAAAGAATACATACATACATATATATATATAGTATGACTGAATCACTATGCTATACACCAGAAACTAACACAACATTATAAGTCGACTATATTTCAATCAAAAAAAAAAAAACTTTTTAAGAGGAAAAAAGCATCATCTGGACATTGGAAATACTTTCTTTAAGACGTAGGTTATCCTCACTCTGTTTGAAGTGGTGTCTTTGCTGTGGTCAAGTAGCCTTTGCCTTTCGAGTCTTCTCACAGTCAACAGAAGCGTCACCGATGAGAAGGAAGGTCGAGCGCTCTCCCCAACTAACAGGTCTTAGTTCAGGCCTACATCTTGCTCTGCTTTTATCAATTTGAAACGTAATTATTTAAATGGTTTACCAAGGTGTTTCGCTGTGTGATAACATGCAAGAAACTGCCTTAAAATTCTACAGGGTATGGATCACAATCAATATGAACAGACATTCAATGCATAAGAGCCTCCTACCTCTTTAATAGGCTCCTAGTGTCTCTGTTTCAATTGGCAGACCCACTTGAGCACACATTTCTCTATAACTAGTCAAACTATTCCTATGGAGAAAAGTCAGATATTTTAATGAACTGAACCATGTAAAAAATAAATGGCCTCTTTAAGCTTTGTTCTTACAGTGGTGCCCAATGAAACCTGAAAGACGGGAGTCCACTGAAGGTGCGGAACCATCTGACTTTACAAAACAGTGGTGAACCAGGAGGGAGCAGAGTGGGGTTGGTTGTGATTTGGGGAAGAAGGTGGGTTTTGCTAGAAATCCAAATATGGGAAGTGATATCATTCTGGAGTACAGCAGGTTTGAGTGAGACTCGCTCTAGAGTCAGATGAACTGAAGACCCCATGTTGTCATCGCTCCCTGTGTCCCGGCTGCACTGCGACATCCAGGAAACTTCCCAGAAACTGGCCCCCTAGGTAACTTCACTGTTGACGAATGTCATCTGATAAAACGTCTCCCTTCCTATTTCCAAATCTCTTCCCAAGATCTGCTTCCAGAGTGCATGTCCCGACTCACGTTAGGATCCCCAAAGGCAAAGGTTTCCCGTGAGGGAGAAGGCCAGCTACCCGTCCCCAACGTGGCCACCAAGGCTGTGTAAACAGCTGAGCAGCATGCTCTCTGACTGACTGGCCACTTCTGCTGCCGCTTAAACACAAATGAACACTGCACCTTGCAAAGACAGGGCTTCCGAGTTAAAGAGAAAACACAGAGGGTAAAGAAAGTAAAAGATCAGTAGGCTTAATCCAGCCTTGTCGAGTTGTGGAAATAACTGCTCAGCTTCATCATTTTCCATGTTTGTGCATAAAGCTCAGGAAGTGACAGGCTGGTTCTTCCCCCGTCCTCTAGGGTTGAGCAAAATCATTAGTTAGTCATTAGTCATTGAGCAGAGGTAACAAGCGTCCCTTTGGGGCCAAGCAACTTAATTGAAAGAGTTGGCAAACTCCAGGCCACAGGCTACTGGTCAATAAAGTTTTACTGGAAAACAGCCCGTATTCATCTGTTTACGTGCCATAAACTATTGTAAACTCTGATTTTGCACCGCAAGAGCAGAGAGGAGTCACTGTGATAGAAACTCTATGGCCTGAAAAGTTGAAAATACTTACTATCTGGCCCTTTGCAGAAAATGTTTGCCTACCCCTGCTCTAAGAGTTCCAAGTTTGTCCCTGAGACAGCGACCAGAAAAGTACAAGAAGAAGGCTGGTTTCTCAGCCTGGGTCCCTGCCAACCAGAGATAAACAAGGACTGTAAGCAAGAAATAAAACTTTTTATATTTTTTTAAGCAACTGAGATTCACAGGTGTGTGTTATAGCATTCTAACCCATTGCTGGTGGACAAGGCATCTTTGCTATTCTCATATGATATATCCTTGTCTCTGAACATATATTAAATATCCAGCTTCAAGGGAGGGAAGGAAGAGCATAAAAGGACTCTTGTGGGGTTTTTTTTCCCCTGGTCCTCAGGAGACAGAGGAGGACATGAAATGTTCGAATTCTCAGTTAATATTTCGACTAGAACCCTTCTCATTCTAAACACAAATATTCTGCACATGATTTATCCTAATATTCATTTCTAATACCTGAGAATCAATCTTTTCTGCTAAAGCTCTTTGAAAAACTCATCCTGTGAACCTCTGCAAATCTGCTTTCCTTGCCATAAAACTTCCTCAATATACCGCACACAGAAGGTTATTAAAGTAATTAGAGGCAACGGTTTCCATAAGCCCAGAATTGGAATGTTTAGGTCTTTCAGGATGAGATCTTGTGTATGGGCTTTGGCTGTTTCAATATGGGTGGAAAATGCATACAGCTGGCCCTACTTAATCAGTTTTTCTAAGTCCAGATTGTCTCCTTTGGAGCAAAAAGAAAAAGTCCATTTTGGGGGCAGAAAACAAGGTGGTCCCTCTCAACTTCACAGAAAGGCAAGGTGAGTGGACAGCCTGCTGCTGCTGCCGCTGCTCTTTGGAAACAGGATGTGATGAAGATACAGTGAGAGCATCATGTTCCCAGTGTCAGACACTGAAAGGAGAGCCAAGGGGAATCTTGCTAAGAGAAATGCAGGGATTGAATGGATAGACACTGGTTTGAAGAGGCCAGTTCCAACAGACAATAGCAAGTTCACCATGACAACGGACAGACCACCACGCACCTCAGTTTCATTATCATGCATATAAAACAATGCCCGGGGAGATCTCTCTCCAGGGAGATTGCCTAAAAGTTACCTGCACTAAAGACTAGAAAATGTGGCAGGGGAAAGCCGGCTGAAAAAGGAGGCAGCCACCCAAGCCACCTGCTCACTGAGGGCCAGGAGGGAGAGTGGATGGGAACACGCTCAGGTTAACCAGATTCTGTTGAGTCATCTGAACAAATAATTTGTTAGGATTCTTACACAGAAGATACTGGGCCAGGGATTTCCAGATAAGCTACTTAAAAGTCATCTTTTAAGTTCAGTGTTTCCTACTGAAGACTGGTGCATCCCAGTTCAGCCAGGTGAAGGGGTTTTAAGGACATTTTGGAATTCAACTTTGAGCAACAGAACTAAATTACTGAGATGCACAAATGGCACCAGACATTCAGACAGAATGGCCGACTTACAGCAAAGGCTTTATACAAGACAGGAGGCAAAGTAGTGCCCGGAGCTATAAAACCAGGTACTTCAAAAAAACAGCTACAAATGCCAACAAACACTATATACTGGCTAAACATGGAAAAGAATAACTGATGAAGCAAAGTTTTAGTTATACACACCATATATAAGATTTTTAAATTACAAGTATTTGTGTACTATGGGTTACAGACAGGGATTTTTGTAAATTCTGGGGGCAGGTCGGCGATGGGGAGGGAAGACAGGAAAAGAATTCTCATTTTCCAACAGATACACACTACTGTACATAAAACAGATAAACATCAAGGACCTACTGGATAGCACAGGGAACTATAATCAATTTCTTGTAATGAACTGCGATGGAAAGAATCTGAAAAAATATATATGTATGTATGTATATGTATAACAGAATCACTTTGCTGTACACCTCAAACTGACATTGCAAATCAACTCCACTTCAATAAAGATACGAATTAAAACAAAAAAGAGTTCTCACTTTCTAGCTTCTCCATGGTAAGGTCCTGACATTTTAAGCATTGATTTAATCCTACTTATTTATTGAGCTTTTATCATTATCCTGATAGGATCTAGACCTAGGATTGGGACAGTCAAAAATAAAAGGAGAGACAGTGTTGACCTCCATGGGTCTGACTTAGACAAGTTTCTAGCAACAAGCGTGCCTTCTCTTTTAGAGACAGTGAGCTCGTAAGCAATCTGAACACGGGCATCAGCCTTGCTTCCTCTTGGTGTGTCTCCATTCAACGAGAACAGCGTCGCTCTTGTGTTCTTGGAAGTTCAGATGAGCTCTTCCCTCCCAGGTGAGACCCACTTGGTGGCCAGCTCAAAACTAACCTGGGAGCCCTTAAAGGCAGCTAGGGAACCAGCGCTTCGCAGAGGGTCTGGAACACAGGAGTTCAAGCAACAGCGTATCGCGCGCCAAGAAAGTCAGAAGCTATTAAGCAGCTGGTGTGGACTCTGAAAAAAAAAGTTTGGCGAGAGGGCAAGAGCATACTTTTAATTCCTAAGAGATAGAGTTCATGCGCTTTCCACTGGACCTCCTCTGTGTCAAAGGCCAATTTCCATCCATTACGATACACTAAGTTAGTTACATGAATATTATGTTTAGAGCCATTCACACACTGGGTCAAAAGCAAAAGTAGACCGTATCCAGCATCGGGGAGTTTATCATTCCACCAACTTACAAAATTCTTTTTGTTGGATTCAAGGCTGATTTCCCCTGAAATACAGGATTTTCCAGATAAAACCAGCCACTGGTCTTTCAAGAATGGTTTTCTGGGTTAATAGGAGCTGCCTCCTGGGAAAACAGTACACCCCAGGATGCATCTGCTCAGTCTTGTGGTGCCATTCAAACCATCGGGGGTGGGAGTGGGAGAATTCCTTCCTGTCCTCTGAGACGATCATTTTATGCCCGAAAGCCTCAGCCTCATTATTCTTATCTCAGGGCATAATTACAATGTTATTATTGGTCATAAAATTCACCAGATTTTCCTCTCTTTTCTTTCCTCTTCAGCGTTTGACTCCCTGACCTTCCTCAGCAGAAAAGTCTGTGGGCTTATTATGCACTCAGTGTAGAAGTATTTCCTTTTATTTATTTAAAATTTTCCCACTGTTAATTTCATTGCGAGCATACGTGTTCTCATGTTATGAAATGGGGCAAAGAAAAAATAAAAGAAGAAGAATTTTTGCCACTCCTTTGAAATGGGAAAATGTTTACTTTTGTCTCCCAATGCTTCTAAAACTTTTCACTTTTGTTCTCTCACCATCCAGAGGTTCTAGTCTGTATTGACTTTAAACCGTGGGCACACAATTAACCTTACAACCCAAGATTCTCGGCCAGTTGCTCCTCTGTACTCTGTGTAGACTTCACCTCTATTTTCCAAAGCACTGTCTTGGTTCTAGCTAATCCAAGATGGCAAAAAGGTTTCACTCCAAAGGCTGGTGCCCATCTGTGGTAATGAGGACCATGTGAAGAGTCGGTAGAAAACGTGTTGTGATGAATCAGCAGGTTGCTGGGGTGAGGGCTGTGTACAGAGTGGATTCCCTCCAAACACTGCCACGTCTGCTATACAAACACCTACTCAACAGCACTCCTGTGAGCTTCCCATGTCCACGGAACCAAGAATACCATTCGTCTTCCACTCACTGTCCAAAGTTGTATCCAAATTCCTTTCCACCAATCCACGTCCTTTTAAGCGTCTACAAATATTTTTTCTCTTTCTGTGCTGATCACTGGCTGGCAAAACTTACTCCATAATTTACTCTGACATTAAAATTATAATCACTGGCTAACAAGAATCATAAATTTACTCTAAAATTGATAGTGTTGTCCCAGATGGATGACAGCTTTGGCTGACAACACCTGGCTCCTACCCAGCCTGAATTTAGAAGAGATGCACTGGGGAAAGACTTTTGAACAACCAGCTCATGGTCCTCTTGCAAAGATGGATGATTGCCCTTCTACCTTGTATGTTAAGAGAACTCGACTTGGTCATCTTTAAAGCTGGGCTTCCTTGCAAACAGCAGGGTGCCTTCCCTCTGACCTCATCTTCTGATCCTCTGCTCTCCGTCTCTCTGCTTGGACCATTCACCCTCATTGGGGCCTCTGACCCTTGTTTCTTCTTTGTTCCCAAATTGTCACGTGGCCCATTTCTACACCTTTCTTTCACTTCGCCCACATGTCTCCCCCAGAAGGAAGCCCACCTTCACCAGCCCATCCCCACCCACGCTCTCGTTGCCTCTTATAATGCTCTGCACTTTTAAATTTTGTCCATGGCACTTATCAGTTTCTCACCTGGTGGATAATTCACTTACTTTCCACAGGTATCACTTAGTATCTCTTGCCTCTAGAATGTACGCTCCATGAGGGCAAGGATCTGTCTAGTGTTACAATGTTACACTTCCGGACCCCAGATAACTAGAAGAGGACCAGAAACACAGTAGCCATTCAGGAAACATGCATTAAATTGCATAAATTTAACACAGCCATTTCTTTCCATTATGACCTCTAGAGTTTTCTGGTTCACTCATGTTCAGACTGAATGTTCATGTTCTGCACATTTGCAGCTAAATTTCCTTCACACGTGGAATGTATATATTTAAAATCTATAAGGAAATATTTTTAAAAATCCTTTCCAAGAAGGAAACGAGTATCAAGTTTATCATAGGTCTCTCGGGTGTCAGATGTGAACTTCCATTTTCTGATACTCCACTTTCCCTCGGTTTTCAGAAAAGTTGATGTTCTTAATACCACAAATACTACAAATACCTAATCTTATGAATGAAGACATATCTCATTGCAAAAAAAAAAAAAAAATGAGTAAGCAGGAGAAGGAAAAGTAGGAGGAGGGAAGAAGACGTAGATGATAGTATCTCCAGGACCTCTCCCTCCACAGAGTGGGATGAATTAAACGTGAGGCAGGATGGTCACTAAGTTGGTGTGTGAATTTCATCAGATTGCCTGAATTGCAACAGGATTTCAAGCAGCACCAGAAGGTAAAAGGAAACTTCACATCTGTATTTTATATATCCAAATAATTATTACTTCTGCTATGTCAGTAATAGATCCTTTTATGTAAGAGGCAGTGCGTGCATTATATGTACTTGTTAAAAACTACATGAAAGATAATGTTACTTCTATTTTACAGATGATGAAACGAACACTTAGAGAGGTTAAGTAATCACAGACACCCACCTGCCACCTGCCATCATTCGTCCTTTACAACTGTGAAAAGGCAGGTGTGGGAGGTGGTATTTCCATTTGCCTAATGAGAAACCCAAGTTTCAGCAAGTTTAGTACGTGTCCAAAGCTACAGCGAATGGATCGAAAATATTATTCTCCTGGCATCTTGGTCTGGTGATCTTGCCATAACATGATATTCTTTGTGTTATCTTTAAAACGAATAGTGCGTAGACTTATGAATGAATAAATCAGTCAAGGCTTGACACAGTAATCTCCAAAGTGACCTTGAAATTATTTTCGTATTTTCAAACCATGTAGATTAATACTCAAAACATTTATAATCAGAACATAGAGGGTAACTAAACTCTCAGACTGAATTCTACAAATACCGCCTTGAGGTCCATCCACTTGAATTAATCAAACAGTACCACTAATTAGCTAGACTTCAGCAAGGGCTGGTGCTTGGCAATGTGACTTTTATATGTCACATGTCACCTGGATTCCATTTTCTCTCTGACAGACAAGCCATTGGTCAGGATTTGACACCATGGATCTATCTGATGAAGTGTGCAGAGGAGACGGGTTTGTTAACTTCTATGCACAATCTACAGTCATGTGACAGTAAGTGTTTCCACCTTCACTGAGCAAATCAATGCTTCAGTGTTTCAAGTATATAAACAGTGTGGTTTATTAAACACAGCCCGGTAGTGGGAACTCAGAACTTCAAATTTACCACCTTAGAAATGAGATTAGACCAAATAAGTTATTGCTGAGCACTCTTTCAACGTTCACCACACAAGGGATGTGATCATTTGGAGATCATGCTGGCAACCCCTCTGCCGGCAGTACCCTGGTCCCTTCACTTCACAAGGCCCTCCATCTCTGACGTCTTAGAAAGGAAAGGCATCTCTCCAACCAAACCTCCTGCCTTACAAAAACAAACAAAAAAGCAAGCAAACTCTTTGCATTTATTTCTCCAGCTGTCCCTACTCCTTTGGCTCATGGAGACTTTATTCTCAGCTCCTCAGCCCTCTCCTCTCTTCCTTCCATTTCTTACTTACTGGTACTTCCTTCCTCGTGGCTTCTGTGATCCTCTCGTCGGCATTTTCAGTCCTCCCGATATCTCCCCCCTCATTCTTCTTCCACGTCTGCATAGGACATCTCCATCATTGACAGAACGACACCTTCACTTCCACCGCTGAAACCTACACTGTGCCCCAGTCACCGTAAGGACACTGTTCTCGGGGATGTTATTAGAAGCCTTAGCTTTTGTTCCAGTTGTAAGATCCAGATGCTTTTTTTCCCCCTGATTTAATCATATTTGGCTTAATTGTAGCATGTGTTATTGTTCTTGAAATACTCTTTTGCCCTAATTCTTAGGACATCTTTACCTCCTAGTTCCCTCCTATGCCTGTTTCTCAACTGTGGTTGTTACTGGGGGCGGGGCAGGTCCTATTCCATCCGACCCTTTAAGGGAAGTGATTCTTCAGGGTTGAATTCTGTGCCTTCATCTCATAACACATATGATCCCTGGACAAGCTCACATACAAACACACTGAGAGGGAGGGAGAGGGGGGAGAGAGGGACTGATCCATGCACTAATGGCCCCAAAACTCATCACCTCTCCTGAATGACGGAACTGAGTGCTAACTACTCTGTCTTACCAGGCATTTCCCACACCTCAAACACACCGGCTTTCCTGCAGCCACCTCTACGCCTCAGTCTGAACTATGTGTTCATTACCTTCTCCTTAAGAATGAGAAGGTCCAAGAAACCCAGAAAGTCAATAGCTTCCTTACCTTTCTCATAGATGTAAGCTTATAGGGAGAGGTTCCTGTAGAAGAACGCCCAACATTTAAGCACAGACTGTCTGCCTGAGACCGTGTGGAGTGGTTTTACAAGGATTGTAACAAGTCTAATCACAACAATAAACCTAAAAAGGCTATTTTCATCTCCATCTAAAGATGTGGGGACAGACTAAGGAAAAGTTCAGAAATTTGCTGAACAAATAAGTGATAGAGACCGGATTCCCACCCAGCCCATCTGGCTGTGGAACCGGTCAGTGTGGGATGCTGCCTCTGGGAGACACACGTGCGTCTCCATTTATGACACTGGTGTAGCCACCACCTCCTTTATGCATCGGAAACAGTAACAAGAGTAATATGAGCAGACTGTACACATTGAGTGCTTACAACGGGACTCACACCACCGTCAGTGTTTTATGAGCATTAACCCATTTAATCTTCACAAGAACTCCATGGTGTGAGTACCACTATTACTCCCATTTTACAGATGAGGGAAATGAGGCATATATAGTTGAAGCATGTTTTCCATTTATGAATAGCTTGAGGAAAGTAAACACTGTTCCAAAGCCTGTGACCTTGCTCTCTATGCCACACTGTCTAGCTATTGGTTGTGTTTCTCAAAATAATGTTGCGTGCCAGTTCCTAGGCACCCCTTCGCCCACTAACACCACCACCAAACCACCTGGCTTTGTCCCAGTAATGACAGCCCTGCAGTTACGACGTGTACTTTTTTCTTCTTTCCCTCTCCTCTCCCTAGTTAAGCTTGTTAGTTTACAGCAACATCTGTAAATGTTTTCTTTCTCAGTTCCCTCAAAACCTGTCCACATTCTGTTTCATCCCAGATAACCTAATTTGATTGATCTCTTTTCACAAGCCACACGCTCCCACCACCATTGAAAACAAAACAAAACAAAAATCCTCCCAGACACCTGATCCAAGTACCACTCCCTTCATATGGTCTTCTAACTTTAAGGGCAAGCGTATAACGTATTGTTTAACCCAAGACACTTCTGAAAGTGGACGTATTCCAATTACACTGGGACAAGCAAGTATGAACAGGAGGCATGGTCACTTCATTTCTGACCCACAGAAGACAATGCAGCTGCACAGCCACACCGTGACCACAGAGATGTCCTAGCTCACAGTGATGCCACGTCTCCTTCCAGCAGGCTACAGAAGATTTGGAATTCTGCTGGGACCTTCAGATAACAACAAGCACAAAGAAAACAATCTTGCCAAAATTTTAAAACAAAACAAAAAAAAATGAAGAATAAAAGCATAAGCTTTAAGGTCCTAAGTCTATTATAACCAATGGCAACTAGACAGAACTGAATAAAAATGGACTTAAAAGTATTTAGTAATATTTCTTTCAATCAGCGGGGTTTAAAGAACAGAGACCTTACTTCTTAAAGTCTTTCCAATCAAATCCTCAGTTTAATCTTATTGAAAACACTCATTTCTTGTTAAATAAACAGTATCTAATGAACAAAGGATTTTCACAAAATCCTTTCATATCTTGTTATTCTCAAGTATAAATTAAAGCTTTTAACTTGTCTTTATAATGCGACCTCAATGTCAACCCTCTATCCTTTCTCCATAGCATTTAATACTGTTATTTCTGAAACATAAAGAAAGGCCAGCTTGCCCCCTCCCCCCAAAAGAAGAAGAAGAAGGAAAAAAAAAACATAAAATGAAATCCCGGGTCCATAATCTATTAAATTGTTAGTGATCAAGAAATAACTTCCACTTATTCAACTTATTTTAAGGGCTCATTTCTGTAGTTCTTCAGATGGAAACACTGTTGCATTTACCTGTCTCAGAAATTAATACTGGGGAACATTTTTTTTCATAGGTTGTGAAAATGATAACACGGCTATTTAATATCATTGGTTTAAAATAATAACAATGTGGGTATATGTGAATATCTCTGGGAAATACATTAATCGTAAATGTCTAGGTTTTGCAGAGGCTATAATGTGCATAAAATTCTATTAGGTAACAGAGAATTCTCGAATAGACATCTCAATCCCTTATCTTCCCTGCCCTACAATCTTGTATTGGTCATACATCTGGATAAGAAACGCAGACGACAAATGGCACAAGCCCACTGTGAAATTCTGAAGCAAGAAAAGTTTGCCTTTCATAGCCTTTTTGGTTCTTGGGCGGGGAAAAAAAAAACGAAAAACGTCGCCCGCTTTTGGGCTCCCCAAACCATTCTCTATTCCTACAGAAGAAGAAAGAATCTGCTATCTTTATTTGAATTTTGATAAAAATTTGTTCTAATAAGTTAGCACTTCCAGCTTGTATTTACAAGTTTAGTTTTAAAACTCAAGTGGATGTGAAAGTCTATCTTCATGTGAAAGAATTGTAAGCACCAAGCTTCAAGCTGTGCCATGATTTTTGTAGAAAGGAACCTTCTCTAGTCTAAAAACCCATAGCACTCTGAAGCCGGATCTGATGCCTGTTCTGCTTTAAGGGTTTGGCAGTGATGGACAGACGCTCAGTTAGCCAAGGATGGCTGTTGGTCTGTAGCCCGTAAGTGCGTCATTGATCCCAAGGAAGGGGGAAATGGGACTGCAGATTTTAAAAGGCAAATTCTCAAGAGCAGCACAAGATTCATGGAAGCCAACATGAGCATCTTCATTGGGATGAAGAAAAAGTTCTGTCCGAATTTTTTTTTGGAGGAAAATCACCCAAACCAAGGTGACAGAGATACGCAATCCTGTCCCCCACACACTTTTCCCCTATACAACCCAATGTGTGTCATCATCTCCTGGTCCACATACCCTACTATTTACGACCTCATTATACGGAGATTCTTTTCAAGATCAAGAATTCAAAGACAAAACAACAGGATTTTCTGTTCTAAAATCCTTCAAGTTTAAAGATCAAACAGCTAAAAAGAGAATTATCAACCCAGAAGTTAGAGGTAAAGCCGAGACTTGTGGCCCTGGAGAACTGTCAGTGGGAGAAAAAGAACCCCAGCTGATGGGACATGTGCTCCAGAAACTGGATGCCATTGATAGTGGGAGACAAGGAAAAACTGATGACCAAGAAGGGAGGAAAACCAGGCTTAGTCTCACAGGTTGATAAATGATACTAGTAACAGTACCCGTAATAAGATGCTTTGCAAGTGTGCCTCATCCGACATGCTTTGCAATCATTGTGATGCACATCATAAAATTCGTGTTAGATCAACGTTGCTTTGCAATTTGCCTGATTATGACAATAAACACCTTCCTTCCCTTTGTGCCCAAAATCTGATTTGAGAATTCCCTTGTGAAAATCTCCTCAATACATTCTCGGCACCTCCCATGTTCAAAGCACTGAGCTGGATGTAAAAACATATCTTCTGCCCTTTCTCGAGTGTAGGGGGTGGGCCTCAATCTTGATGTGATGGACACACTGGGCTGGACAGTTCTTCATTGGCAGCACTGTCCTGGGCATTGTAGGGTGTCTAACAGCATCCTTGGCCTCTACACATTAAATGCATTTAACATCTACCTAGAAGATGGGAAGGCAGACAAGGATCACATTGTACCAGCCAATAAAAGGTCCCATTCTTTAGAAATCAAAGTAATGTATCAGAAAGAAAATGGTAAAAGTAAGTGTCTACAGATATATTAATTATCGATTATTTTGGAATAATTAGCTCTGAGACCATTGCTCATAAAGCACTGAGCTTTATGGAGAGGCTTATTTGCCTTTCCTCTTATAATATAGGACTTCTAGAGGCATAAAACCCATTACATTATAGGCAATTTTCATCCAGTCAGTTTTGCAGCCTCATGGTTGAGTAGAAAATCAAATTCTTGAGAATTAGATCAAGTGCATCACAGCATTCCTTATCATTTGGGATCTACCCAATATGGTCAAAATGATCAGAATAAAATTCAATTTTTGAAAATACAAATGAGCTTAGTTGCACTAAGAGAAACTTCAGCCCAAGTTGCCCATCCACACCTCAACAAGGAGAATCAGCACGGTGGGAAACATCGGTCAGGTGCTTCATGAGGAAGATTTAAACATCCCTGAGAAGCATCAGATAATTACCTAAGCCAGAAGCAAGATGTTAGACCGGGCAGACTAATGATCTGATCTAGGATGGTAATTCCCAGGGTTCCTGAAGAGCACGAACATCAATCATTTAATAAATATGTGGTTTCCATTGGACCTCAGACTGGGTGAAAAAAAATCTCAGCAGTGAGAGAATCATCCAAGTTTTCCTGGCACATGAATATGCGTGTCCCTTAAAGCAAGGCTATTTCTAACATAACACATTTCTAATCTTTCTTTCAGATTCTGTTATATTAATTAATGCCAGAATAAGCACCAGAGGGGAAAATCTACGTAAGTGGACAATAAAGTGATGGCTTCAACACAAGATCTCACAACTTTGCTTTCTCAATAATTATAGGAGAGTTTTCTTTCTGATAATACTGTTTTATTTATTTTATAAAAAAAAATTATACTACAGCTCACTTTTCTACCTTTGTACCTCTCAGATAACTAGATCATGGCTTTCAATATCCATGGTCTTCAGCTGCAATGTGCCTGGGAAGACAACACCTGACTGGAAGTCTCAGTTGGTTATGCCATTATTTAAACCTTATTGACTGAGAAGTTTTTAATGTTATTTTTTTAAATTATCATATAGAAATTTCTTTTTCTTTTGGTGTATAGTTCTATGTGAACAAATCTGACTTCATACTGGATCTGTTTCTTTTAGTTTAACCTTTTTATCCCATTGCTTTTATTACAAGTTCATCACTACAGGGATGTTGCCTATAAGCTTAAATTATACATAATGGCCCATCTCTTGGAACCCTGCATCCCAGGTAATTAGTGTTAAGCTAAAACACCTTTGTTTAGCTCACAGGAAACATCCTGTCCACCTGGGAATGGCTGCAGGAAGGAAGAAATGAACATATCTTCTCCAGAGTCTGACTGGAACCAGGATATGTGTTTTACTTCCTCCCTTTTTAGTGTAAAAGAAGCCTGAATTCTAACTCAGGCAAGATGGTTCTTTGGGACACTAGTCCACCATCTTCTCAGTCTGCTGGCTTTCTAATTAGAGTTGCTATTCCTTGACCCAACACCTCCTCCCTCAATTTATTAGACTGTCAGGTGACAAGCGGTAAGAGCTTGGATTCAGTAACGTATGTGCTTCAACAATGTATGAATTTGTGTAACTACCTCCACAATTAGGATATAAAACAACTCCTTCATGCCCCAAAACTCCCTCTGCTACCCTTTTATAATAATATTCTTACCACACCTATCCCTCTGGCAACCACTGATCTTTTTTCACTAATCTTTGCAATTTTCCCCTTTCCAGAATATCACATATTTGAAATCATACAGTATGCAGTCTTCTCATACTGACTTCTCTCATTCCCACATGTCTTTGAGAATCATTCATCTGGCCTGTATCAGTATCAATATGTATCAACAGTTGGTTCCTTTTTATTTCTGAGTAATATTCCACTGTATGGACATACCACAACCTGTTTATCCAGACCCCAGATACTGATCAGTATCCTTGAAGGACACTGGGTTGTTTCCAACTTCTATCAGCAATAAAGCTGCTCTGAACATTTGTCTACAGGTTTTAGTGTGAACACGAGTTTTCATTTCTCTAGGGGAAAGAGCCAGAAAGAGGATTGCTGGGGCATATGTTACATCTACATATAGCTTTGTAAGAAACCGCCAAACTGTTCTTCAGAGTATCTGTACACTTTCACACTCCTACCAGCAGGTTATGTATGAGAGTTCCAGTTGCTCCACATCCTCATTAGCTGCTGGTTTTAAGAATTCTAGAATGACTTTATTTAAAATATCTTTATCAACTGTTAAAAGATAGTACATTTTTACTATCAAGCATCTAGCACTCCAATTGGTAAATAGCATCCTTTTCTTTTTTTTAATTGAAGTACAGATAATTACAGTATGTCAATTTCTGGTGTACAGCACAATGTCCCAGTCATGCATATACACACATATATTCATCTTCATATTCTTTTTCATAAAAGGTTATGACAGGATATTGAACATAGCTTCCTGTGCTATACAGCAGAAACTTTAATAGCATTATTTTCTAATAAGTGTTTTGTAGAAAGTACTTAGATATCATACACTTGAAACCTTAATAAGTATTTTATTCAACGCTATAAGATCCTCTAAAATTGTGCTGTAAAATCAGTCAGGGGAGCTGTAATGGCTCTGAACTACTTATTTAAATTTTTTTTTTTTTTTTTGCATCTATGACAACTATAAAAATGTGCTCCATGCCTCTTGCACTGACACAAGGACCAGAACCACACTTATTAGATCAACAACCAGCCACTGAGAGTTATTGTCCCAGGAACAGTCATGAATAGAACAGATTTGGCTTCTGTATTCATGAGGCATTATTATTGTGTATGTGTATCTATGTGTATGTATACATAAATACAATTGCCTGAGTAATTAATCTGTTACTCAAGATATCCATTGGGTATATTGACTGGGGATGATCAGAACATGGCCTTAGTTTGATCAATGCCAGGTCCTCACTCATAGAAAGCATAAGTAGAAAAATCAAATGTTAATTCTGATTTCATAGCAAATAATGAAATTCCCAAGTGTTCCTGAGAAATTAGTGCAAATCAGAACCTAATATATAATGCAAATTGCAGTAACTAAACAAAGACTTTCAATCCCAAGTCTCTGTAAAAAGCAGACCTAGAGTGAAACAAGAAAACCATGAATGGTACTTTAAAATATCCAGCCTCTTCTGATAAGTGGAGGGAGCGTTTGAGCGTCCCCATAGCTAAAACTCAATACTCCACTCTGGCTGAGGACTGTCACCAGGTCCCGTTTGCTTCCCCTCCTCTTTCTCTGAATCTTCTCTCTCTTGCCCAGATTCCCAGTTTTTATCTCATTATTCAGATCATACCAGAATCTTTATTCTCAGATTCCTCTGGATTGCCGACTAGATCATATCTGCAGCTTCGCAGTGGAAGACAACAGTCCCTGAGGGCCTGGATTTGTCCCCAACTCAGACTCCTAACTCGCTGACCCCCAGCCCCTCGGCTGGGTCACCCAGAGAGGGAATCAGACATTAATAGCTCATCTGTGATCCATTCAGGAAAGGATAATGTGCCAGAACCATTCTTTCCATGTGCACCTGACATCACTCCCTTTGGTAAAAGGCAGCCCATTACCTGAAAGCCCTGTGAAATTTGCGAGGAATTAAAAAGCTCGTGCTTCTACAGAAGAGTCGTTTTCTAAGAGTTTAGGCCAGTCACTCAGAGAGTTCAACTGCTAACAGGATTCCTCAGACCCAAAGCCAGCGGAGCACAATCAGTTCACTCTAATTGACTGCACACAGTTTTATTACATAACTGATGGTTTTAAACCCCCAGCCAATTAGTTTGTCAAACAGAGGTTAAATTCTTGACTGGTTCATTCAAGCGACATTTGGGCAGGATTTACAATACAACCTGCCTGATCGCAGCAGTCAAAAATGTACCTTTTTAACAAGTGAAATTAGTAAGGACTTCCCAGGAACCAAAAGGGGAAAAGAGAAGTTTTATTAAAACACTCATTTTAACCAGGCAAGACATCAACTCCGGGTTTTATTTCCCTCGATGTGATTTCTTTGCTATGTAGTTACCTAATTTTGAGATCGTTTAAAATACTTTTATGGTTTAAAACACTTTTATGGTGTCATTGGTAATGCTGCATTTGAAAATGTTAAATTAGAATTAAGTAACAACCAGTGTATTTGACCTGACATATTAATTCCGAGCCATCTCTTAAACTGTGTGAGTTATCACAAGTGCCTTATAGATTTTGCCAACTTCTAGTGTGTGGCAAAGTTAAGTCTGTGTAAAGATTCTAGCATTTATTTCTGAGAATATCCCCATGGTCCAGCCCAGTCATTTAAAACAATCCTCATTATAAATATCTATATTTCTATTGCATTTTGAGGATTCCATTAATTAAAATTCTAATGGGATAAGGCAAAATCTTGTCCTAAAACTGAGCAGCTCAAGAAATAAATCAATTAAGCACTTTTTATTAGGCACCTATTTGGCATTCAGCCCTAGGCCTGGTCAAGTAAGATTCAAAAGAAGGTCGGACATAGATTTTAACGTCCAGGCTAGTGTGAAAATGTTGCATTAGACACATTTTTGACAAACCGATTGTTTCTTAAACTTGAATATTTTATGAAGCAGGGGTTAGCAAAGCTCTCCTGTAAGAGACCTGATAGTAAGTATTTTAGACCTCACAAGCAGAGGCAAAGTCAGGGATGTTAAATACATACTTATTAATAAGAGGGAAAACAAATTTCCACCAAGTTTTATGGGTGAAATTTAAAACTTGTCTCAAATTTACTTTATCTCAAACAATGTAATTAGCAGAAGTAATTGTTATATATTTTATCTTTTAAGACCTCAATACATAATAAGGAATTCAAATGTACCAAACTTTCTTTGGGACCCAGAATGTTCAGAAATCCATTTTTCGCTTGGAGTTGCCCTCAATTAAATAAGCATTGATTATTTACTATAATTGTCCTGGAATTTGTGGTAGGTGATGAGGCCACAAAGAGAAACGGACTCCTGCCCTCAAGGCACTAAAATTCAAGAGCAGATGGACAAATGGACAAACTACATTAATGGCAGGTCCTGTGTCTGCCACAATCGTATGTTCACAGTATGACATAAACATTATACAAAGTACTACAGAAACACAGAGGGAGGACTTGTGAAAATACGGTTGAAAGTTTCTCTAAAAATGTATATTTCTCTCCTTGCAGTCTTAGGCATAAGGACACTGGACCTTCAGAATATTTAATTAAATATGTAACTGCATGAAGGAAGGGCCTGAGAGAGAGAAGTAGCCAAGGGTGACTACTGATGTGGGAGGCTGAGTTGAGGGTGAAGGGCTGACGATAAGGCATTCTAACACAGGTGGAAGGCAGGTGTCTAACAGGTAGCTGGGCATTCAGATCTGGAAGGTAGGGGTGAGTCTAGACTAGAGGAAGAGACTATTGGGGACCAAAGTCGAAGGCCAGGGCATTGATAAGACCAGGAGGGAAAAAAAGAGGAAAAGGAGAAGTGGTTCATGACAAAACTTTGAAGACCACTCCCACTGGAGATGGAGAATATGAGGGGGAGGCAATGGCCAGGGCAGTGGAGATGCCAACATTTCTATTTTGAAAGGACTCAGATCAGTGATCAGGAGAGAAGGAGGGCTCGAGTATTCATTACCAGAATTTTAGAAATTCAGTTGTGTGTATCCAACAGTGGGGGATGCTGCTGGACAAAACATTCCCATCCTGGCGGCCCCCTCTTTCAGTTACACTAAGTACCAAAAGGTTGGAGAGCCAGGGAAGCACGTTGCCTTGGAAACCAAAGCAGGGTGGGATTTAAAGAGCCAGGGAGCAGACTCAGAGTCAAATTCTGCAGGGACCATAGAGGCAAGGAGAAAACAACCAGGAATGTGCAATTGCTGACGTTGGTCAAACGCAATTTCAGTGGTGCAAAGGGCAAAGGAGCCACAGCGCGGCGGGAGAGACGGAATGGGGTGTAAGGAAGAGTCACTGAGGGCAGCCTTCCTTAAAGAGGTCTGACTGTGAAGAGATGCTGCAGCACGTGCCAGGAGCCACAGGGGGACGCGGGGTTAAGGGGCCACAAGAACAGTCTGAAGACACAAGTAGAGACCCCATCTCAAGAGCTCTTCCTCGCGACCCAAAGGGACAGACCCGCAATGCCCACTGCACAAATTGGCGGCTGCCCCTCTCCAGAAAACGCCTCTCCCGTAGGGCCCCATTTCCATCTAAAAGTCCACGATGAAAGATTCATTTAGTTGGGCCTTAAAGGCTTTTTACTGGCAGCAATTTCCTATTAAAGTGCAAATACCCAAGTAACAACTGGAAATGAGGCCAGGATCTACACTCGAAGGAGAAAAGGAAAGCGAGAAGGCGACCGCCAGAGAAAATCTTTGCCTGCCTCACAGTTCTGCTAGAGTCGGCCCTGAATTCAATCGCCAGTAATCACAGAAAATGACACGCATTCTGTAACGGGCAGAGAACGCTGATTAATCCCTGGTGCTGGTCAGCGGAAGTCATCCTTTACGTCCTCCCTACAGAAAAGCATCATACGTAGATTGTCCACTTCCAAGAATAACAATTCAACTTAATAAACTTAATACAACTTTGGAAAAAATTAAACCTGCTAGGTGATACACCTGGCACTTAAAAGTGTTGAATGTCCCAGGGTCAAACTTACAGGGATTTGTCATAATTTCAGCTAATTATAATCACAGAGGTGAAGTCAGGATGTGGGGAATCGAAGTCTGACAGTGGTTACTTGGTGACTTTTGAAGTGTAGCAGAATATGCCTACAAAAAAACAAAACAAAAAAACAAAACAAAACAAAACCCCATGCCAGTTTGGCATAGCGATTAATTTGAGCTGAAGACAATTTAGAAGTAGCAGATACAAGAAAAGCTCTCTGCACGCCCCCTATTTGCCTAAAAGCAGGACATAAATCTGCAAAGGTGTCTCCCCTCTCCTCTCTGCCAGGACTGCTGTTACTCATCTGAGACTCCAGACCCCTATCAGCCCAGAGAGGCTACCAGAGGAATCCACGTCACAAACTTCATCACACACCCTTTATCTACCATCAGTACCTCCGTACACTTCCTTTCCCACAACTTGCCATTCCTAGAAGCTCAAGTCCCTTTTCTTTCATCTCGACACTTTTCTACGCAATTATTGTTCTTTGCTAAGATGCTCAAATTCTAAGCTCAAGTTCTAACCACCCTTCTGAGTTACTCACCACTGAGGACTCCCATGTGTATGCACTTGGTACACATTAATAAACTTCTGTCTACTTCTCTCTTGTTAATCTGTCTTTTGTTGGTCTAATCTGTAGGACCCCAGCCAATAAGCCTAAGACGGGTAGAATTTTTCCCTCCCGTAACGCATTCCTCTCTTGGTATTTCTTCAACAACTGAAACAACGCACTGATGTTTGCACCTGTTGTGTCTGCTGCTCCCCCGACAACAGGCTCTTGTTTTTTGGATCATAGATCCACGGGAACAATATTGTTCTCTTATTTACTGAAGGTGGGTCATTCACAATTTATGACAGCCCAAACTATCCATGTCCCTGTGTGCACAGGAGCAACTGGAACAAACACTTTTAACCTATCTAAGAGACACCACCGCCCCAAGAAGGAACTTCCTTGCTACTTCCGATTGAATGTCCTTTCCCATTCCCATCAACTTCATGGACCATCTTCAATTCTCGCTTCTCCCCAGGATTGGTCTATAGTGTGTAGAAAATGTGTAGCATCACTAGTAAAAGAGGGAGAAGAAAGAAGAAGAGGAGGCGCAGGTAGAGGAGGAGGAGCAGGCGGAAGAGGTGGAAGGTGAATCACCAAACCAGAAGCCATTCTCCATCTAGTCCATCACTGATGCTCCTCTCCAGTCTCCAAACTCTGTCCTATTTCATCGCCCATCCATCCATATCTTTTCCCTAGAGCCCCTCCCCAGGCCAAACGCTTAAAATGAAATGCCAAGGGAAATGTGAATCTGACTTTCCTCTGAAATAAAAATCAATTTTACTTCGATTATTTAAAAGTCAAGGAAGTACTACTGTTAGCTTTTATACGTGATGTTGCCTTTCCCAAAAGCAACCATGGAGCCAGGACCCTGGTTTACGGGCATGAACTGTGGCTGAGTTGCTGTAAGTCAAATCCCCAAAATTATTGCAAACGATCTGAGGATTCCTACACTAACCAAGCGCTGTGTAGACTGGAAAAATAGTATTTGACGCACAGATTCTTACCTTTTTTCAAATTGACATTGCAGGGTGGTGACTACTGTAATACGTTCATTTAAAAGACTTTGCTGAATGTAGAGTAGCTTTATGTTGACATTTATTTTTCCAGTATCAGTAGAAATTAAGCAATAATTACTACTGTGCCAATCTGATAAGTTTTTGGCATTAAAAGGAGGAGGGGTCTCTTAATTAGAAATATTAGGAGTCATTTTAAGGGAGAATGCTGAATGGACAGTGACGTCCGAGTAGAAATTGACCAGCATCTTCACTCATCCTTGCCGCTTCCTTCTGCCTCGTTTGAGATGCTCCTGCTCCTACACAGAACAACCTCTAGCCCAAAGGGTGCCCTTCTGCAAGTGAGAAAAGGAACCCCTTTCTGCAAATGAGAGCAAGGACCTCCAGTGTGAGGCAGCCCCATGCCAGGAAGGATGACCTAGCGAGCAGAGCACAGGCAGGCGGGCAGCTGCGTCGGCCTCACAGACAACCTTGCGTCTTTCTATCTGGGCTCGGAATCCTGCGTCCTCTGGCTTCTCACGTAACCCTGCTCCTGTACCTTTACTTTATATCTATTGACTTCTTCTCATTAAAACAGGTTCAAGACCTCCCCTATCTTATCCCTTCCCCCTTCCCACACCCAGCGCTACCCACTACCCTCTGTCTCTCTTTTTGCTGCAGCCTTTCATACTCGCTAGACTTCTTGATAAAAGGTTTCAGTTTCACCGCCTCAATGGCCTCTCACTCCTCACGCCGTTTCTGCTACCACTGCTCCAAAACTGCCTGTTCGCAAGATCACCAGTGGAGTCTGTGTTACCAGCTCCAACCGTTTCTTCTCAAGCCTCGTTTTGGCCCAGTTGCAGCATTTGCTATTGTCGTCATGCCAACTATCTCCAAATGCTTTCGTTCCTTGAACTTAGTGACTCTCTAGCTTCCTGATCTCCGTCCTCCGAGTCTTTCTGCTCTGTGTCGCATGCTTGGTGAGACCCTCCCTGCCCGCCCGTTCCTTCCGTAACAGGAGGCTCTTCTCATCCTATTCACGTAATTTCACTCAGTCTCTTGGCGTTGGTTCCCGTCTACATGATGAACCTCAAATCTTTGATCTCGCGTGTGAACCACTGAGCTGGACATCTAACGCCCTGCTGGGCATCCTCACTCGGATGCCTAGCATGTACGTCACATTCAGCACGTTTAAAACTGAATTCTTCTCCTTCTCCACACTTGCTCCTCCTCCAGGGTTCTCCCTCAGTGAATGGTACCACCAGTCACCTGGCTGTTTCAGAAAGAACCCAGAAGTCACCCTTGCCTCCTTTCTCTCCCTCATCCCCTACACCCAATCAATCAACAAGTCTAGTCGATTTCACCTCACAAATCTCACTGGAATCCTTATATTTCTCATGCCATCAGCCTGATCTGTGCTGCCTCACTGTCTGTCCTTTGGACCTTTGACACTGAACTTCGTCCCGTGCCCCATTCAATCTGTTCTCTGTGGGGCAGTCAGAATAATCTTGCAGACATGCAGGCCTGGTCATGATCCTCCTGTATTTTAAGTCCTTTATGAGTGAATGCCTCCTGACCCTTATGATCAAGTCCAAAATCCTTAATGTGGGTTATAACACATTCTGGGAACAGACCTCGCAAATCTTGTGGTCATCTTGGGCCTCTGACTCCTCATGCCTTCTCTGATACCACTGCTCCGAAACTGCCTGCATCAAGGTCACCAGTGGAGTCTGGGGCAAGGTGCAAATAACCTGCCCAGGGTACAGAGCTGCTAAGTCATCCAAGTGGGGCCTCAACGCACAGCTTTTTGAGTGGACTCTAAACCACCAGCCTATAATAACCAGTTCCTTACAAGGCTGCGTTGGGACCTCTGGGTGCCCCTTCGGGTCCTCTCTGCCACATCTCTCATCCAGTCACTGATGTGATTGCCGGTTCCATGCAGAAGAAAGCTGACAGTGCCCCGCCTTTCCTGCTGCCCTGGGCCTCTCTGATGCGACCACATGAGATGAACCACTTAGCATCCACACAGGTGCAACCAGGAAGTGCTGGGGGTGGGGCTACCTTTGACCAATCAGAGATGGGAACCGCTGCCTTCTCTTTTTGCCCGTGGGCAGAATTGAGACACACTTCTTCAGGGTCCTCACAGAATCAGATGTCTCCTGGAGACATCATGAGTGACTTTCCTGCCTTTGTTTCACTAGTTCTGTCTCCCCCCACCATGCTCGCACCCCCTGGGGCACCCCAGATAAGTAGAGGCCATGTCCCTCACCATCAGAAACCATCTTGTCTCCCCTCCTGAGCTTCAGATCACTAATATGCAACAGCTAAAACACTTTATCTGAAGAGGAAATCCTCTGTCTCTGATGGCCCTGACTTCTTCATTTCCTGTGAATAGCAGAGCTGTCTGCATCTGCAGGGTCTCAGGACCGCACTGAGAATATTTGTCTACCTCTGCTGGAAGCCCTTCTGATTAGTCAGGCTCCTTGAGTTGGAAACATCAGGATTTATAATAAAAAAGAATCACACAGTAAAAACAGAAAGAATGAAAAGAAAACAAACCAATAAAGAACCTATCCTATCATAACATTTGAGGTTCTGGTATTTGCTGGCTTTGGAGGGAGTTCAAAATAAATGGAAGAAATGTGTATTTTATTAAATGCTAATATTTAGAAGATGTCGGGTTGGGGGGGGAAGATAAATGCCTCCAATCATATTTGCAAATATGAGTCGTCTCCCAGCCCCTTCAAAACAGTTAGATGTTTTCCTTGCACTTGAGTTACCTACACAGTTTTGAAAGTAACGCCTGGGACCGACGAGAAAATTGGGCGAAGGGTAGCGAAGTGGCATGTGTATCCAGCCAACAGAGCTGGGCACCACACTGTGTTCTCAACCTGGACTGTAACACAACGGCCAAGCTGCCCATCCGACTTCCCCCACGGGAAGAGACTGTGACTTCTGACCCCACATAGGTCCGCCTGTAATAAACCCTACCCTTCGCTCGCAACATCTGCTATTGTTAACATGATCTCTGTTTGTCTTGAAGTATAAATAGGCCCCCAATTTCGAGAGTTCAGAATACACTGAACCGTAACAACAGAGCCTTTTTCCTTTTCTTCTGGGTAAGAGCCTTATCCCTCTCTTGGGTTTTGGAATTCATTTTAAGAACAACAATGAAATAAAGTGGAGAGGAAGAAGATTTGAGAGGATCAGGAGGACTCCTGGGGGTCAGAAATGAAGAGCTGGCCCTCGCTCTTGTTTTTTCTCTGTTTGCCGGAACACACGTTGACTGTCAGTTTGAGCCATTTTCTGGAGCCCGGCGTCTCTACACTTCACCTTGAGAGTTTGGAGCAAGGGGAGGAATTCATCCGATTACTAATTAGTACCCAGAGTGCTAGGCAATGTTCAGATTTACCAAGGTTTTATTTCACTTGAACAAGACAATTTTTTGTTCCTTATCATTAATGTACTTGCTTTCAAGAAGAGAAAACAGATGAGCATTAGTTCTTGCCTCGGATGTAGGGTGTCAGTTAACAGCAAGACACTGAGGTCTGACAGCATTAGATTCCCAGCCTAGACCCACCGTTGGGTAAACTGAACTCACTTCTCCGAAGCTCAACTTACTCATGGATAAAATAACGAATTATTTCATAATCCTGTTAAAGAAGTAAATGAAATAATGCATGTGAAAAGCTTGTTAAGTGTGCTTAAAAGCTGTGAGGTGACAATGATTTTTCAGCTTCTGTGATTTCGTCTTCCAGGGTGATCCAGAAAGACTGGCTGTGCTGTGATCTGAGCCACCTCAGACAGCGAGGAAGCAGCTCCTACATCTCCCCGGCTGAGGGGTTAAAACAGAGAGAACGCTTAGAGGAGGGCCTAGCAGGTTGTAAATACTTGATAAATGGTAGCTATTCATCACCATCATTATTAACATGCCATTAATAATGTAAAATTATCGTTATTATTATACTCTGTTTACTGAATGAGCTGGATGCAGCAGGTGCAGGGGAGGAAATGCAGCCTCTCTAACCCGTTCTCATTTAAACTCACGCTGTCAGACGATTTTTCTCGGATCCTGGATGAAACCCTAGGTAGGTGACACAGCTTTTCTGATTACTTTCTCATATGAAACATTCCAGTCCAATCCTGTGCCTTTGGAAACCTTCTTCCTTCCTTCAGCTTGGCTCTGCTTCCAGCTGAGAAATCTGTGATGGGGCAAAGTGTGGTTGGCTTTGCAGGATTTCTGCACCTTTATTCCTCATCCCCCGCTCACTCGGAAGCCTCTGGTTCTCCAGGGTTGAGCTTGGGGTCTGGAGTTGACAGAAGAGGTCTTCCTTGACTGAGAACGTTTAGAACCTAGCATTGATACCCTCTGGGTATCACAGATGTCTCAGGCCGACTCTCTTTCGGGTCGGGCCCTCCTGTGGACTCTGCAGAGATTTACACCAAGGATCTGCAGTTGTCTGTCTGGGACGGGTGATGCCTGTTCCTGCTGGCCGCGTCGGACTTATCTGATAGCCCCTGATCTGCAGTGTCTCCCCTTCACTTGAGGTCACCTCACATCTCTTTGGTGGGCCTCTGTTAAAATGATACCCGAGTCACCCCTGTAACGGGTCCATCCCTGGGCGGCTGTTGGCCTGGCATCTCCACTCAGCCAGCTGGGAAGTGGAGCCTTCTTTGGTACAAGTCACTTTAGCCAATGCCTCACCTGTAGACTTCTCTTCAGCATGTCAGACAACAGTCTCTGTCTGTAAGTTTCTCCAAGTGATGTCTTAAAACCCAGCTTGTTTGGAGAGGGGTGTGAGAGCAAGCCCTGTGCTCACCCTCCTGTGAGAAGAGATGGAGAATTCACAGCACAGTGAAAATTATCTACACTATGAGCCTCAGAACAGTCCTTCCACCTCCCCGTGAATTCTCCTCTCTCACCCCTGGAGGTAGGCGAAGGGCTAGCCAGTCAGAGGCTGCACTGGGTTCGAGCCACTTCCTTTACAAGATCAACAACACAGATTGTCTTAGCCTGCACTGTCCAACACAGTAGCCGCTCACCGCACGTGGCTAAGGAAGTCTCAATGTTAGTTAATCACAATCAAATTCAGTTCCTCAGTCTCACTAGCCACTTCCACGTGCTCGGTACCCACATGGGGCTCGCGGCTGCCATGCTGGTAACACAGACATAGGCATCCCCGATCACTGCAGAAAGCTCCGTGGACAGAGCTGGAACTCTGGAACCATTACTTTGTTCTCAGGCCTTGGAGCTCCCCTTGAAGCCACAGCACAAGAGAAAATTCACATTTACTAGTTTTCTTACCAAAACAGTAAGTAGACAGATGTTGACATCTGGGTTCTGGACTAGGGATGTGCTAAAGCAAATGAATACAAGACCATTTTTTGCCATGCTGAAATCTTAAATAAGACAGAAATAATTAATTAAGGTTCTTATGTTTAAGCCACAAGCCTGAAAAAATGTCTAATCAGGCAGAATAAGAATCATTTTTCCCCCATGATGGTACACAGAATAGTGTCCCCCAAAACTACTTTCCTTTATATTTATGGTGTTTCCTAGTTTACAAGCCACATGAGTTATCTCTTTTCTTCCTAAAAGTAACTCTGAAAAGTAGGCAGATCAAGTATTATTGTACCCATTTTACAGATGAGGAAGTAGGCTAAGGGAGCATCAGTGACCTGCCCAAGGTCACAGAGCCAATAACTGAGAAGACCAAGTATATCTAAGCTCCTTCCTCATCATTATACATCTTCCTGAACAGTAAGAAGAATTCTTAAAACCAATTCTTATTAACACATAGAGAAAGCAGGAATTCGGAACTGAACCCCTGAATTCACAGACCTTCACGATTTTACTTCTCAGTCATGGAGCTCTCCCAGACACCTGGTATACTGAGAATTAAAACTAGAGGCTGGACACTGAGAAGTACCTGGTCTGACAAGGAGCATGAAAGACACACACTAAAGGTGTTCTATTTCCCTCAGCTAAACAGGGGCTGGGTTTTGTTTCCCCTGAGCACAGCCCGACTCTGCATCCCTGCATCTTCTTGTCATTCCTCAACCATTCTAACGGAGCCGACGCCGACCCCCTGGGAGGACAGGAGGAGAAAAGCATCACTTCACACGGAGAGGCATCTGAACCAGAGCAAGGTCACTGATACTGGTACACCCCTGCGCAGGTACGAGGTTGCTTGTTCATTTTTCCAACCAGATTAATAAAGAAAAAAGGATGAATAAATGAATAAGGATGAGAAACAACAAATTCAAGATAGTTATCTCCAGGAAGGGGCAGGGAAGGGAGTCAGCTGGGGTCAGGGAGGGGCCCAAAGGGACTTCAAAACTGCCTTTGTACGTTTGTAATATCCTACCTCTCAAGAGGGATGGTGCGTACATGGGGGTTCACGATGCTCTTCCAGAGACCACTGAATGGTAAAATTCTTCAAAATCAATTTTTAATAATAAAAAGGAAAGTTACTAAAAGCCCCTTTGCTGAAACACAGATTATTTTTATAATCCCTTTGGTCTTAAATGATTTGTTGAAACACGGCTTTACTCACATCGTTTGAAATGTTTTTTTTAATAGAACGAGGCCAACAGGAGGTTAAACACGAGCATGTTCCCTGAGAAAGGCTGGCTTTGCACAAACGGGCTGATGAAGTGGAGTGTGGACTTGCCATGACCTTCCCTTCATTTAGCTGGACCACATCCTTCACACCTGTCACTAATACGCTCCTAAAATTAGGTGGAGGAGCTACAGGGATCCCAATCTATCATCTGAAAATATCCCCCAAAACATTAACTAGAGCAAACTTGCAGTGTAAATATATGTAAATTCACAAATATAAGACAATGGTTCAGGTTTCCTGACAGGCAGAGGCCCAAGGGACGGACAGGGACTCATCTCCAACACAGGGTCAGGAGAAGCACCATGAAGTGCCATCAACGGCTGTCAGGAGCTGAGAACCAGGATCCTGCGCAGCTCCTGTGTGGCTGCCCGGCACGTATCTGCCCTCCCCCTTCTCCAGGGTACGAATCCTGACCTCTGGCCACAGGAGTGGAACCACAGCCAGGCTCTGGCCAACCAGATCCCCTCCGCTCCTTTGGACCTAGTGACTGACCCTGAGAGAGGTACAAAGGCCAAAGAAGAATTATCAGTGTTTCCCTGGCCCTGATCTGTAGACACTGGGAGAAAAAGACAAAAAACCTATTTTTCAGCTGGGATGATTAAACTGGGATGAGCGAGGTGATTGATCTTCCCTTCCAGATAGAAAAAGTCCTTTGGCAGCAAGAAGGAATGAGGCCAAGAGTCACAAAAGCAGAGACAATGAAATGGGGGGGTGGGGGCGGGGACAGCCTCAAAACCCTTGGTCCCAATTCCTGGTGGTCCTCAAGGCCCAAGTTCATCTAACTCTTTCTTCCCTTCTGTTAGGGACTGCACAATCCTCCCCAGAAGCACAGGCCGAATATTTATGTGTTGCTTAAAGTTCTTTTAAGAGTGATTCACTTCCTCGCCTGGAATAACATTTTGAGAAAACGGTCACCTGATAGGCAGAGCAAGGAAGTGGATTCTGAAAAAAGAGTGAAAAGGGACCGAGCCATGAAAGCTTGAGGCAGCTTTCACGAGAAGAGAGCACCCTGGGTTCACGGGGACGGGTCTCTTAAGAAATAAAGCCAGTGCTGTAGGCAAAGGTCAGGCCAAGAAGACCTTTGTTTGCTTTGACTCTCACGACAAGTACCTACCACGTGCATCTCATTCCCCAAGGTCAAAATGCCTCAGCAAACTATTCCAGGATAGAAACCCTTGGGTAAAGGAAACTTGGCTAAGTCCTTTTTTTTTCCCCACTGGTTAAAAATGTCTGCTTCATCTCATGGCATTAATATGTGACAAATAAACAAAATAAGAAATGAAAGAGAAGAAATTACAACCCAATACCACAGATGTACCAAAAAACCATAAGAGAATACTGGGAACAACTCTATGCCAACAAACTGGACAATCTAGAAGACATGGACAAGTGTCTACAAACATACAGTCCATCCAAACTGAATTTAGAAGAACTAGATCATTTTAACAGACTGATCACTAGAAATGAAACATTTGAAGAGTGGTCTGCTCAAGACAAAAAAGTCTTCATTATACACAATGCTCAGTCTTTTCTATTGGAACTTAAGGCCTGAGGCCAGGTGGCTGGGGTTGTAGGAAGCTGTCGGAGGGAGAGGAATCACTTCCCAAGGTCCTTCAAATCACACCACGTGGATCACCGTCTGCTTTGCTTACGCACAAAGCCTGCTCTCTCTCCAACTGCGATCTTCCACCACAGACACTTCACTGCATTCATCTCATAACGTGGAGAAGTCTCCTAAATTCCAGTAACCATGGGCACGTTTATTCTAAGATGCTTACATCCTCTGGAAAAGGGAAATGGAGGACAAAGATTGCCTTTATGCAACTGTCTCATGAAGTGTTGTGACTAACGTTCACAGCCTACAAATATGTGTGATGGTCACTGCTGCTTAGGAGGTCAAAAAAGGACATAGAGAAATACTAAAAACCCCTTTTCAGGTTATCCACTGGAAATTTAAGCAATAAGGGTAGGACAGGTGGGATCTGAAGTTGAGCACAAAGAGAAGGTTGCGCTGTGTCAGAATCGTTAAAGAGCACTGATTATCTGCCATCTGATCTACAGATAGAGATGGTCTCAGTGACAGTGACTTAGGATATTTCCAACTTCTCTCACATAAAATGGGGATAGAATCAAATAAAAGAGCATGGAAGTAGCATTTAAAGTGGATAACGTGGTTCCCTGTGATGCTGTGTGCGTACGTCATCGAGACGTAGGAAAACACAAATGCCACGCACGCTGTTTCTTTCTTATGTTGTCTTCTGTAGGTCTTGATTATGTTAAATTGTCATTTAAGTACTGATAATATGGCACTGGGGATTACACTTTTTTGAGCTTAAGCTGTTCAGAAATGTCATTGCTTCATTTGTCTATCACCTACCCAGGCTTGTGAACACGCCACCTGGCTGGAATGACCAGGTCTTAATGCACTGACACGGCTGCTTCATAGGGATGGGCAAGAAACAGCCAATTTTAACCACGTCTGTGAATACAGATTTAACGTTGGTTAGATACTAACGTTTCTGAGACAGGTAATGCAGCATAATAGACAATGTGTCACGTTAGGACTTAGGTTACATTTTAGGCAATTTTTTCTGAAAGGTCAAAAAGGAAATAACTTACAGCAGGGCTTCCCCCCCTCCACCAGAGCACTATGGACATTTGGGTAATTCTTCATCGTAGGGGGGAAGTGCTGTGCATTGTTGAATGTACAGCAGCCTCTCTGATCTCCACCTACTTGATGCCAGTAGCACCTCTCTAGTTGGGACAACTGAAAATGTCAAGTATTGTCAAATCTCCCTGGGGGCAAAATTAATCACCTCACTGAGAAACACAGACTTGGAGGACTGTTGTGAGAATCAAAGAGAGAGAATATTATCTTTATGAATATGACAAATGTCATATCTCTTTATGTAATAGAACTAATTTTCCAATATTTTAATTGGACTAATCATACTAGACAATTAACAGCATTGCTCTCTCGTAGCAAAAAGTTAAGTTTAAAAACAAAGCAAGGTCTGGGAAGTCTTCAAGGGCAGACTCATTCTTTATTCACATTTGTATCCCCAGTGCCTCCTATGGTTCCTGGCATGTGTCATATCTCCATAAATCTACTGTGAATGAAAAAGAAAGGGAGTCTTCAAAGAGATTTTACTATGCATATTTTTAAGAATGTCTTAACTTTAGTGAATCTCAATGAATTACACTGGCATCCCAAACTTGGCATCCCAAACATTAGGAAAGCTTTCAGGTGTCTGTGTGTGGAGCCAGGGAGACATGGGGGCATGGTCAAAAAGAAAATTTTTCATCAATTCTGTTATCAGAATTTACACCTTCTATAAAATACTTGACAAATCATCAGAAACTTAGCAGATCTCCACCGCTACAAAAGAAACCTATGTCACTGTTTTTTTTCTCACCTGGATCACTGCCGTAGAATGGCTAACTCATCTTTCTCTTATGCATTCCTGCAAACCTCCATTTATCCTTCCCAAGTTTTTAAAGAAGGCAAAGCAAATGCAACTGTCTCCATTGCAAGGAGAATAAAATCTCAGGTTCTTAAAATGTCCCACAAGTCCTCAGCATCCGACTCTCATCCACTCATCCAACCTTATCACAGGCTACATACCTGAAGGGTCGCTGTTATTCAGTCCCCTTGGCCTGCCTTCCTTCAAGGCTCTGCTCCTCCAGCCTTGGGAAGAGAAGACTTTCCCCTCCACACATTACCTGGTCAACTCCTAGTCAGTTTTTTTTTGTTTGTTTGTTTGTTTTAATGGAGGTACTGGGGATTGAACCCAGGACCTCATGCATGCTAAGCACATGCTCTTCCACTGAGCTCTACCCCATCCGCATTCTGTTTTGGTCTCAGTTTTACTATCAGTTCTAAGATCAGCCTTCACGGACTCCCCCTCCCCAGCACCACCACCACTCTGATGCACTTAGGTCCCTCCTACTTACTTTTTTATAGCATTTTTCCATGCATATGATTATATATTTATTTGTCTATTTTTATGTGTAGATTTCTCTTATTATTTACCTTGGCTAATACGATATGAGAGTGGGAATCATGTCATTTTGTCACACAGCTTTTATCACAATACCTGAAATGTGGCTTCTGCCCAGTAAGTACTGGCTGGATCAACGGACGGATGCGTCAATGAATGCACATCTTAACGCTGACTTTCTGAAGGAAAATCTCTAGCAGCAAAGGGTTTTTAAAGGCCACATTTGGGGCGAGGGCTGCAGGGTGCATGCCTTTCTTCTGACTGGTTGGTGAGGTAACAGGGTGTTGTTTCAGAAATCTTAATTATCAACCTCTGCTCCCAGCCAATGTGGGGTCTCAGCCCATGGTTACCACCCCCGACCTGGGAGGGGGCCTTAGTTCCTGCAGAACAACTCAAAGATGTGTGTCAGATGGTTGTGCACATCCTTTGAGGAGAAACTAGGACTCTGTTTTATCGCCAAACTATTCGTTTCTTGACTGCCTGTCCTTTGTTTCTGCATTCCTTCACTTCCCTAATTAGTAACTGCTTGAATCTGCTCTTTGGAATTCAAAGAAGGCCAAAGAAACCAAAGCCTTTTTCCTCCAAACAAGAAATGGGGGACACGGAGTTGGGGGAGGTCTTGTCACTGGGAAGGCCTCACAGGGTCCCACTCGGTTTCAAAAAGATGCAAAATAAATAGAGAAGTATTCCAGTCATGCAGTGAAGGAAATTAAGACAGGCCCCAGCTACGAGGTTGCAGGGAGAGAAGAGATGCTATAAACAGGTTCTCATGCTATGTGGCTCAGTGCCTTCCGGTTGGGGCCTTTCGCTATGAAGAAGTTAGAGGAGGTTTTGAGGGAAGGGAGAGCAGTGTATGTAAAATGGATCAACAAGGTCCTACTGCACAGCACAGGGAGCCATAGACAAAATCTTGCAATAAACTATAATGAAAAAGAATATATATGTGTGTCACTGAATCACCATGCTGTACACCTGAAACTAACACGCATTGTAAATCCACAACACTTCAATTAAAAATTAAAAAAAAAAAAAAAACCTAGCCAGGCTCCTGGAACCCAGAGGAGCGTTCTGTGACCCGAGTGTGTTCCTGCTGTGGGAGGGTCCCCTCCCCAGGCCAGGGAAGGTGCATCACCCGTCCACACGGTTGGCGCCCCTGGAGGTCGGGGAAGTAGCAATCGGCGTGGGAAGACCAGCGCCTACCCACCTGGAATAGGCAGCTGGATCTTTTTCAAACAAGACTAAACAATTGCTCCTTGTTGTTAGAAACTTTTCTGTTTCTGGAGCTATTTTCATAGCTCCAAGGCAAACAGAGAGCCAGGTGGAGGCTGAGCCACGGAAACCCTGCTCCCTGTTTTGGAAGAGATGGAACTCAGAGGAATTCCCCACCAGGAACTCCCTGATGCTCATACTCCACTTGGAGAAAAGGAGGGAAAGGGGAAGAAAAGGGGAAACACAAAGTAAAAAGAAGAAAAACCAAACAGGAGCGTAGGGGCAGGAAAGTCCGCGAAAGAAAGAGAGAGACCAGCCGGAGCGTGTGCGTGACTCTCTTTCATATGGAATTAATGGTGGTTTAATGGGGTATGAAGGGATGTTTTACTGGAAACAATGAGGAACAATTGTCTGGCTCACGTTTCATTTCACAGGTCATTATTGCATTAAGAAGTAAATCGACCAAGTCCGGTAAATAACAGTCTGCGTATTGCCGAGAGCTTCAAACCAACAATTTTAGCCATCGCCAACTAATATCGCTGTCACTTTAACCCTTGCAGGGTAGTGCTAGGGGGCTAAACAATTACAGTGTTCACCAGCTCCAGCAGGTGAGCATCACTCATGGCCCCTCCAGTCTCTTCTTTTGCAAAACCCGGGAGGCCATATTTTAGCATTGTTGTTTTGCTGGTGAGCCAGCCCGAGCCCACTGCAGCTCTGGTGGCCTTGAAAAACAGCCCCCGTTTTAGTGAGTGCTGCAGGCGTCTTTAAACAGACTGCTTCCTCTGCAAAATTAATTGCTGCAAAATGCAGCGCCCCCTCATCCGAGCGTTTGCAAGTTCACACTCAGCTGTTTGGGTGGGCCATCGATGGGTCTGCGAGAGCCAGGGAAGATGGCTCTGCCTTCCTTTATGATGGAAGTTCACAGCTGTGTCACCAAGCACCACCAGGCACTGGGACATCCCGGAGGTGCTAATGCCTAGACTCTGCTTCGCTTAACTCAGGGCAACTGGTGAGTGAGACTGCATTTAGAAGCGGTAACATAGTAAATACATAGATCAAAGATGGTGCATATTATAAAGTCATATTTACAACATACGCAATAAGACACAATATTTAAATGCACATCCAAACACAAGCATACCTCGTTTCACTGTGCTCCGCGGATACTGCATTTTTTACAAATTGCAGGTTTGTGACAACCCTGCATTGAGCAAGTCTATTGGCGCCATTTTTCCATCAACGTTTGCTCACTTTGTGTCTCTGTGTCACATTTTGGTAATTCTCTCAATATTTCAAAGCTTTCACCAGCAAAAAGATTACAGCTAACTGAAGACACAGGTGATGGTCAGCATTTTTTAGCAATAAGTATGTTTTTAATGAAGGGATGTGCATTGTTGCTTAGAGAGAATGCTACTGCACACTTAACAGTCTACAGTATAATGTAAACAAAACCTTCGTGTGTACCAGGAAACCAAAAAAATGTATATGACTCGCTTGATTGTGACATTCATTTCACTGGGTGGTCTGGAACCAAAACTGCAATATCTCTGAGGTATGCCTGTAAAATATTTTTTGTTTCAAATTGTAACAAAAATGAGAAAAAAAACAGGTTAGGAATCATGATGTTATGTAATCACATCAAATAAATCCGGTTATACTGATAATTTTTCCATCAAAACCTGATGTTCACCCTCCAGAGCGGATACGGAATCCTCCGTATTTCTACCAAACCTCTGAGATCAGATAAACCAGGTCTTACTTCTTTCCTGAGAGAAAAGAAATCTTCCAGAGATAGCATCAGTATTGCAACTTACTATTTCTTATTTCTTATTCCTCTACCTTCCACAACTAAAATTACAGCCTTACAAAGAATGATGCTAGTCTGAACAATAACCTTCTAAAGACGTCCATGCCCTCATCTTGAACTTGTGACTGTGGCAAAAGGACTTGGCTGATGTGATTAAGTTTATGGATCTTAAAGCAGGGAGATTATCTGGGTGGGCCCAATCTAACCCCATATATTCCCAAAAGAAAAGAACTTTCCCTGGCTAGAATCAGAGAGATGCAGCAGAAGAGAAGGCAGGAGAAATTCAAAGCATGGGGACACAAGCCACTATTGCTGGCTTTGAAGGTGAAACAGGACACAGCCTCCCACCAGCAAGGACATGGGAACCTCCATCCTATGATCACGTGGAGCTGAATTCACCCAAGAACTTGAGTGAGATTGGAAGTGGATTTATCCAGAGAGACTCCGGAAAGAAACATATTCTGCCAAGATCAAAATTTCTAGCCTTGAGAGACTTTAAGCAGAGAAACCAGCCAAGTGTTCCAGACTTCTGACTTGCAGAACAAGACATGAGCCACTTGATTTACAGTAGTTTGTTATGGCGGCAAGAGAAAACTGGTATAGGAACCAGTTAAGATGGATGCTCAAATGTTCAAGTCATCACCCCCGCCAGGGGCATGACAAATGCTGGCGACCGCACAGCAGTCACTAGTTCTTACTCAGTCCTTATCCAGAGCCAGGTGAGAGGCTACATCATTTTATATGCATTGTGAGTTTTATAACTCTAGGATCTGCTCCTTGGCCTCCAAAGTGTTCAAGCAAAAAGAGAGACTATGGCCTTGGAGGTAGGGGATAGGCTGGCTCCCACACGGGCCATGCCTAAGGAAAGTTGCATCCTACCAACATGACCCAAAAGGGACTAGATTATTATCCACAGCCACAGAAAAGCTCAGCTTCAACTCCCTTTCTCCATGGCAATTACTTTCAGGAACTTATATTCAATTTGTATTAATATTTCTCCTGTGAGGGAGTTAAGCAAATTGGAAATGGGTCCTATAGGGAGTCCGTAATTCCGTAAGTGGAAAGATTGGCTTCCAGGTCTAGGAGAATTTCTTTTCTTTGGTGTCCCTTTTCCCGACATGCTTTACATAATAACCGACTCATTTTTCAGGGTTCCCATTTGTTATAGAAATGAGTTTCACTATCATTATTCTTATTAAAATAATAAGTAATACATATACATGATTTTAAAAAATGGCAACTTCTCCACTGTTCCCTCTGAGCTGTGGCGCTGATGATCAGGATGGCAGAGTGTAAAACAGGGGGGTCTTTTATTTTTCACTGTATATGTTTCACTGATTTGTCTGTTCAACAAAAATCTCTAGGATAATTTCCTGAGTGGAGTTGTTGAGTCAGAGGTCCAGGACTGCAGATAGCTGCCTGGCGCCAAGAGGCTACATCAAGTGATGTTTGAGAACAAGGACTAAGAATTGTTTTCCTGCACTTTCTGCAACACTGAGATGATCACAGTTTTTAATCATTGCCAGTACAATTGCTAAAATAATAGTATTAATAGTTACTACAGTGGTAACAGCCATCACTGTCTTAGTAGAAGTGGAGGAAAATTTTGTTGAGCTTATCCCTTATAAATCTTACAAGAGTCATATGGGCATACAACGTTAACGTCTCTACTTCCTACATGAGGACACCGAGGTCAGAGAGGATGAGAAGCTTTCTTAGAGTTGTCCATCTAGTAAGTGGACCACAATCCAGGCAGCTCGACCCAGGATAAGACCTTTTAACCTATGTTCTGATTATGAGAGAGCTCTTCTTTCTCTTTTTGTGTGTTTTGTATGGCTTTCTGTATGGTTTTTCTGGCATTTGTACTTATTTTTCTGTGAAATGCATTTTTAAATCTGCTGAATATTTTTTGAATTGGTCTGTTCCTTTTTGTTTTTAAATATTAGTAAGAATGTTTTGGTATAATATGGAAATTAGCCCTTTTCTAGCTGAGCTATATTTTTTTTTCCTAGATTTTGGTTTATTTTTTTATATTCTTTGCAGAACTTTTTAATTCTTATATAGTCAAATGTAACAAATATTTACATATGTTCCTAGATTTTGATTCATAGTAAGAAAAATCTTCATAACTCTAAGAATATATAACCTTACCAGTATTTTCTGATAATTCAAAAATTTTTTATCTTGAACCCATATGAAATTTATTTTTATAAAGAGAAAAATATGAATTCCTATTTTTTTCCCTAAGTGATTAGGCAAATGCCTCAACATCACAAATTGAATAATTTCTAGTTTCCCATGATTTAAAATGTCATCTTTGTTATAAACTAAATTCTTAAACATATTTGTTGCTATTTTTGACCTTTAAAAAATTTGTGTCCCATCCACATTTCTATTTCTAAGACATTTTAATGATTATGTTCAAACTGTCATGAAAAAAGCATTAATTTTACACTTAGGGAGTGTGCAACTAAATGGAGAAAAACCTTAAAACTAAATCAAAGAATCTTTCAGATCCATAATATTGAAATGAGAAGGTCTCAACCATGAACTGGTTTAGTACCAATTAGTAAGGCATGAGTGTTTTATTTTTTGGTGGGGCTTCCCAAGTATTGGCAAGTGCACACACACACAAATATAAAATCATCCAGTCAGAATGGCCATCATTCAAAAATCCACAAATGACAAATGCTGGAGAGGCTGTGGAGAAAGGGGAACCCTCCTACACTGCTGGTGGGAATGCAGTTTAGTGCAGCCACTGTGGAAAACAGTGTGGAGATTCCTCAAAAGACTAGGAATAGACTTACCATATGACCCAGGAATCCCGCTCCTGGGCATATATCCAGAAGGAACCCTACTTCAGGATGACACCCGCACCCCAATGTTCATAGCAGCACTATTTAAAATAGCCAAGACATGGAGACAGCCTAAATGTCCATCAATGGATGACTGGATAAGGAAGATGTGGTATAGTTATATAATGGAATACTACTCAGCCATAAAAACTGACAACATAATGCCATTTGCAGCAACATGGATGCTCCCGGAGAATGTCATTCTAAGTGAAGTAAGCCAGAAAGAGAAAGAAAAATACCGTATGAGATCGCTTATATGTGGAATCTAAAAAAAAAAAAAAAAACACAAACAAAGCATAAATACAAAACAGAAATAGACTCATAGACATAGAATACAAACTTGTGGTTGCCAAGGGGCTGGAGGGTGGGAAGGGACAGACTGGGATTTCAAAATTGTAGAACAGATAAACAAGATTATACTGTATAGCATAGGGAAATATATACAAGATCTTATGATCGCTCATGGAAAAAAAAATGTGACAATGAATATATTTATGTTCATGTATAACTGAAAAATTGTGTTCTACACTGGAATTTGATACAACATTGTAAAATGATTATAAATCAATAAAAAATGTTAAAAAAAAATCATCAAACACACAGACAACATCCATCTGTCTTAGGCATAAAATAAGCTAAAGTCTGAGCTTCTGCCATCTAAATCTTTCAATAATTCTTATACCAAAATAATGAAAGCAGCATTGAAGGATTCCTCCATTATTAGAATTTAAGGAATAGAACCACAGCTTATGAAGTCCTGGAAATAATCCAAGGGGGGAGGCTGGGGGAGGGGAAAGGAGGAAGGAAAGAAAGAAGGAAGGAAGGAAAGAAGGTAGGAAGGAAAGAAGGTGAAAAGAAAAGAAAAGAAAAAGAAAAGGAAAAAGAAAAAGAAAAAGAAAAAGGAAAGAAAAAAGGAGAGAGCCAGGATATTATCATGGCAAAAAGTCAACTAATTTCATATAGCTACAGATACTCAAAAACAGCTCCCCTTGTGGACCATTGATGTTACTGCTTCTCATCTAACAAAGCATAGAAATGAGAATAGACTTCTCAATAAAGGATCATGACCTTGAGTAGTAAAATTCCCAGTCTCAGAAAACCCCAATGCTTTGCTTGGACGACTAGATATTTAAACAGCAGCTTCTGCTCATGGCAGATAACCCCAGCTATAGGCAAACTTCTCTCCTTTACTGACTGAGATATACGCCCGGAACCAATCCGGTGGTCTCTAGAATGGTTTCTAATTCTGCGGTGAGTTTCTAGTCCTAGAAATCCAAGATGCATCTGATGACTTACATAAATGACTTATAAAAATGAAATTTAACCAAGACAGAGTCCAGCACATAGGTTTTAAAAAATCAATTCTCTTTAATATTTGTCCCTCCAGAACAAAGGAAGAAAGATACCCATTTTCATGTAGTTCTTCAGTTTTTGAAATATGACTAGTGTGCCTGAGGAACCAATTTTTAATTTGTACATAATTTCAATTGATTACAATTTCAAGTGTAAAATGACATTTTGGTTATGAAAAATGTTTTGGTATATTTGTAACAACTTGTTAGGCACACATGATAACCACTACCCTACGGAAACTGGATTATTTGAGACAACTTCTCCATGTGCATCTAGTTTTAAATTGTAAAGTTTAAGAAATCTAGACACAGATCAAATATTTCTGATGAAATTGTAGTTTCTGAATTGAGATATGCTATAACCGTAAAATTCAGGTGAAATTTCAGACAGTATGAAAAAAGAAATGAAAATATTTCAGTAATTTTTATATTGGTTACACATCTGAAAATGATCATATTTTAAATATATTGGATTAAATAAAATATGCTATTAAATTACATTTCATCTGTTTCTTTTCCTTGTTTAACCTGGGCATTAGAAAATTTAAATTACACTTGTGGCTTGCATTATTATTTCTATTAGACAATGTTCTGGATAAGCAGCACTCAGTTCTGGTTTCTACATTTTGGAAAAACATCAAAAAAACAAGCCAATGGAGAAAGTGAAGACCTGAAAAACACCTGTCATGGGTGTTGACTAACAGAAAAAACTTAGAATTTCTATGCTTGAAAAAGTCATATTGGCTTATTACAAGATCACTGGTTCACTGTCTTGAATATGTGAAAAGCTGCAATATGGAAAGAATTAGACGTATGCACAGTCACATCAGAAAGTAAACGAGGTCACTGGGTAAACATCATAGAAGGAAGATCCTAATAATTAAAATGATTCAAACGACATTAAGCGGTATTGTAAGAGAATGAATTCCCACTTTCGGGAAAAGTTAACAACAGAGGCCATCTTTGCACTGAATGGCAAGCAGAACTGACTGACCTTCAAGAAACCATCCAAATCAAAACTGTTGTATTCATAATTTCTTTCCGACTGGCATGTGTTCCTGCAGAGGAATGGATTAATATGGGACAATATTCCCCACAATGCATTCTGAAGTACACTAATTCCAAGGAGTACTAATGTGCAGTGTGAAAAAGTATTCTATAGTCAAAAAGTTTGAGAAATACTGGGTAACACAAAGTTAGACAGTATTTTTTTAAATTGCAGGACTTATCAGAATCTTTACTATTTTAATGTGCGTGAGGACTCGCCAAAATGGGACTAGTCAGACTTTTCAGCATTTATTTGGCCCCGTACCATATTTTTTCACAATCTCCTGAGGTCAGGGAATGGGAAATAGTCTTTGAAAATGCTAAAACAAGTAATATATTGAGTAAACCTGTGAAATTTATTTTGCCGAACAACTGACTGGCAAATTTCTGTTGCTGACTTTCTCGCTCATTTATTCATTTATTACCTCATTCAGCAAACATTTACTGGGCAGAGAGTATGTTCCAAATATTGTACTAAAAATTTAAAGATGTTTGCCTCTGAAGTACTCAGTCTGGTGAGAAGGCAGCCTTGTAAGGTGACGGCAGTAGGACGTGGGGTATGCTATCTTGGAACTGAGTGAGAGGTAAAGTGAGGACATAAAGACACAGAGCTCCAACTGCAGGTGGGAGCCAGGGAGCCTTCTGGATTGGGGGGGGGGGTAGGTATTACACTGCAGCACGCAGGAAGCCTGCATCGGCTGCTTCTAAACCCAACTCTGCACTTGCCTCTCTCATTCATGCCTTTCAGAGATTTTACCCAATGGTCTAGGCTCAGAGCAAATTCCATTTTTTCCTGCATGAGGGCAAGAATGGTTTCTTAACTACTCCAACAGTATACAGTGCTTTGCTCTCACTGGGTTCCCAATAAACATGTGTCTAAGCTAGGAGAAAAAAAAAAAAAAAGAAAAAAACCTATGTTAATTCTTTGGGGTAAAAGGGAAGGTTACAGAAAAATTACCATGATACACTTTTGATCTCGTGACCAAAGCGTCTTCTCCAGACAACTCTACTGCCATCACACAACATCCAGTGGTGAACACTGGCAAAATGTCTTTCTTGGATGTGGCATAGTTCATTAAGTTTGTCCATGGAAAATGGCTATGTATATATATATATATGAAGAAGAGGAACCAAATGAGAATTTTTTTTGGTGGTTGCTATTGCACTGTCTTTCGATAACGTTATAAGAATTGACGGTTATTTTTTAAAACCTGGACATCTATTTGCTACCATGTAAAAATGGAAACACGTGAAATATTCAGATAAATGTACCTCTGCACAGCGTCCCACCAGATGATTCAGACCACGCAATGATAATTATCTAGAAGTAGTTAGGAGCCCAGACTTCAGAGTCAGACACACATAGATTAAAATCTTGGTTCTGCACATTCTAGCTGCGGGACCATGAAAAATTAGTTAACTTTTCTAAACCCCTCTTCCTTCAAATGCTGAAAGGGATGATGATCTCTCCACATGAAGGTTGTTGTGGGGATAAATGGGAATGTTCATAAGCCACTCAGCATAATGCGTGGCACATGGAATATGCCAGATAAATAGTAACTATTATTATTGCTAGCTGGGGTGGATAATTGCCTGAATAACTGCACAGTCCCATTGGTTTTGTTCTGTGTAGGCAGAGCTTCGTGCGTGAGAAAAGCTGGTAGATCTCAGAGAGCTTACGCTGGAGGATGTCAAGAAAGCAGCAAGAAAACCTCGAAGGAGGATACTGTGCCCAGTACAACAGTGTTAGACAAGAAACACAGGCTCAGTGCCGAAGGTTCTATTAATCAGTCATGTGACACGGGCAAGTCGCCCGTTTCCCTACACCAGCTTCCACGTCGATAAAATGAAGGGAGTAAGAACGCTGACCTCTCAGGGTCGATCCCACCAGCGGCATCAAATGTCACGTGACGGTCTGACCACGGAGTCAGAAATGCACTCAACAGGTCTGAGTCGTTAATGGAAGATGTGAGGAGCAAGGAATACGACGTCCAGATGGAAGAAAGGAAAAGGAAATTGTCTCCAAGGATCACACGCCTTCACATCAGCCTTTACAAATCACACAGAAAAAATCATTGCAATCCACGGCATGGACTATTTCAAAATGCAATCGAATATTGTTATGCCATTCACTGCCCGGACACCAGGCAAGTCACGGGGGAGGGAGAGAGAGAGAGAGAGAGAATAAGGTGGAAGAAAGGTGTTCTTTTGAGTCTTACAAAGCACCACCGGAAGCTTTATCCTTCTCTGCTTGGGGTAAAAGTCTCTGCAGCCACATATCCCAAGATTCTAATATTTTCTGAGACTTCACTCTGCCTTTATATTTTAATACCCTGACATCTGGAATCCTAAAAGTCTAATGTTTAACCATAAATATCTGCTAAGATTAAAGAGCTATATACCAAGTTTCAATCTTTGGGGCCTATAATTGCTTGGGAAAAGAGAATGGTATTTCCCCCTCTAGCTAGAAGAAAAAGACCTCTACATGCACAGATACTGGCAGACAAGTTTTCTGACAACCGTTCCCTCTCTGCATTCTGTCCTCTCATTTTCTCCCTCCTGCTCCTTCTCCCATTTTATAATAATGCCATCTTGCTGTCATTCCCAGGACAAATGGGGGGGAGAAAAGAGAAGCCTGGAAAGCTGAAAGAAAAGACACATTTCAAGATCAAGCAACAGAGAGCCGAGAAAAACGCGTCCCCGCTCTCTGCTAAGCAGCTGAGTACACGTCTCCGCGTTACTTGAATTTCCCCATTACTCAGTTAGAAACCACTTCATCACGCTGTGGGCTGACAGTCAAATGCCAGCTTTATTTTCTTTTTTATCCACCTCATCTTTTATTTTCGATTCCAGGCTAGTCACTTTTGAATGTCTCCACAATGGTTTATAAGGTTCTTTCTCTGGGCATGTACAAGAAGTTAACAGCATTTGAAAAATGTTTCTTGTCCTTTCCTGGGAAAGAATGGGAAACTCTCCCCTGCCCTCAAGGTGGATGTGGTCAGAAGTCCTGGTCAGGCCACAGTTACTTTGCTGGGAATGATGTAAAGGAAAGTGTGGGAAAAGCTTATCGTGAGTTGAGACGTTTTATATAATGATTCAACATAGAGTTTAAAAAATAAACTTAGCATTGAACCCATTTTTATCCAGTGATATATTGTGAAAGTGATATGCTGAGGTCACTTAACTCATTTCAAATACTCGGAAAAATAATCTCTATTTTTCAAAAAGTTTTCATATATTCCTATGATGCAAAGACTTAATTTAGATTGTAAATACTGTGTCTTCCTAATGTTCTCTGCCCTTTCAGAAATGTGTCCAGTGTGTTTATAAGCAAGCATGCCTATGTCTCCTGGTATTTGGCACAGAGAGCTAATTCTTGATTATTCATGAGAAATTGAAACTATCCACTTTTTGAATTAAAGATATTAATTGTCTTCTTCACATCTTCTCTATTTTCTCCAAAGGGAGCACATGAGTCTGTAAGAGTGATTCTCAAGCCTTGACACAGCAGAATCACTTGGGGAGGGTCTGTGTGCGTGTTAAACGCAGCGGCCTGGGCTTCACACATCTATCGGCTCAAAGTCCTCTCATATGCAAGCGAATGTGTAATGTCCCAGATGAGTCTGACCATAAGCCAGCTTTGGGAGTCACGGTCCTAAGCACATCCAATTCACCTCCTAAATTAAAGAAGAACAAGAGCAGGAGAGCGAATGAGGAGGCGGTTTCTCATTTTGCTGTGTTTGCTTCTTTCCAAATTTCCAGTCTATTGAGGATGAATTCTTTCAAAATACAGTGTAGATTATCAGCCAAATTAAACACACAAAATAAAAGCCCTAAGGTTTGTTTGTTCGATTCAGCAGACATAGAACTACTCTGTCAAGTTGCCACAGTCCTACGTGCTATGTCTCCGTCGCTGCCTCACTGGATGCGGGCAAGAGTGCGGGCGGCACAGGGCGCTGGACCACGCGTGGAGGAAGGCATCTCACCCCCAGCTTTCTAAACGCGCCGCCCGCTCCCGGCCTTGCTCCCACCCATGACCCACTCGCTCCATGGCAGCTTGTACGATCTTTGCAGAGAGTGCATAAAATCCCAACCCCATCTTTTTAAAACCTTCCAACATCATCTTCTTAAATTTCTCTGGCCAATAAAGGGGCTACACCCTGGCTACCTGCAGCGACGTCCCATCTCATTAACACAGCACCCCTCACCCTAGTCTCCCCTCTGCCCACCCCTCAGATGCACCGAGGCCATTCTGGTCTCAGAGCCCCTGCTCTGGCTGGTCCCACGCCCTGGAAAGCTTCTGCCTCTGCTCAGAGCAGTGAGTCCTTGTTCCTCACTCAGGCCTCACTGGAATTGAAACTCGAATATTTCCAATAGCATCTCCCTCATACACCCACACACACCATGCATACCTCAAACTACCCTCTAGCCAAAAACTCTATTTTCTTCATACCTCTCATCGCTATTGGAATATTTTATTTATTTGTTCATAGATATAGATGTATAGTTATGTAGATATACAGAGACATGGATACAGATTTTGATATAATTATAGATACAGACACAGATAGAGGTACAGACAGAGATAGAGATACAGATACAGATGCAGATGTAGCTCCACTGGAACATAAGCTTGATGAGAGCAGGAGTGTTGTCTTGTTCACAGCTACAGTTCCCATCCTTAGAAAGGCACATAGCCTACAGATGGCCCAAATGCACTTGCTGAATAAATGAAAATGCCAACTGCAGCACTTAGCATGCAGAAGGATGCCCAAGGAACGCTAACTGCCATTATACCCCCTTTCTACTTTCGACCTCATGGCTAAGAAATTGTAAACTGCCCTTGAAACAAAAGCTCCGGCTTCTTTCCGTCCTCTCCCAATGACACCGGGACCCCACAGGTAGGAGCTGGGCTAAGAGGTGACGCCATCCGTTTGTAGCCTGGGACAGACAGGAAGTGAGCCAGAAGCCAGAGCAGAAAGCTCTGATACCTATCTAGTCCTACCTAAGTGGGATGTTCATTTCCAGGCTTTGTTTTTCTAAACAATTTTGGATTTTCAGATTATCAGATGCCTCCACAAACCAAAAGAAATCTTCTTTCCAGAATGAAATGCAAATTGTGCTTAGAGGATCTCCTACTTGGGATTAGCTGCCTTGCCCTGGGTTGCCATGCGTGTTTCCAAGTTGGCTGCACATGCAAACTTACAGATAAGTACAAAACAAATTTAACAGCAAACTTTTCCCCTGGCTACACACCCTGCATTACACAGATAGCAAAACCCACTGGCACAGTCTTCCTCATAGCTGATTCACATGGATAATTTTTGCTCCCCAAGCCAGAGTTTAGAACAATATGCTGGAACCTGTGGATATCTGTCTGAATTTTGCATGTGAACTTCTGTGTGCAACTAAAATCAGTATTTTTCAAATTAAAATAAACCTCAGAGGCAATGGACTCCAGACTGTTGGTTAATAAAATTGAGAGAGGCCGAAAGGTGTGTGAAGCTCCACACCATTTGCAATAAACATGAGAGCTGGTTCCAGCGGTCTCCGTTTCCACCCGCTTCGCTGCTCTCCCTGTTTCAGAGATGGTCATAGATTCTTGACTCCAAGAGGAAAAATAATAAAACAGACATTTACACTCTTAAGGCTGAAATGTGTACGTTTCTCCTCTACCAGACTGGGGACAGGAATCAGAAAGTAGCACAGAAGAAACTGGTTTAAAAAATTAAAAGGGACTTGCATTAGGGAAGGAGGGTTCTATTCCTGTTTTGGAAGTCACAGGAAAACACCACGGTCCTGTTAGTACCTGGAAAGCACCATTTACAATGTGCCGCCTCCTTCACTGAAAGGGGACATGGATTGTATTTTCAGTGCAGTAAACAGCAGATCCTACTGTGGGAATCCTTGCAGTGGGTACCTATAGCAACCTCGTTTAAAATCTTTAAAGCTTGAGAAGTTTAATGCAGTCCGCCATACACACCTCCAGGATTCCCCCAGCCACTCACACACGCGTGCCCATGCGATGGTTGGTAGTATGTAATGTCATAATACCTGCCGGAGTCTGACCATTGAATCCTGCTTCACAACCAAGACAAAGAGGGGTGAAAAAAATAAAAATGACAGCTTTTCAACCAGCAGCAAGAGCATGTTGGTGCCTAAGCAGTGTATTCACAGCACACGGTAAGCAACCACCTGAGAGTTCATGGAGAGAACACTGTTATTCACCCCTGGAGTATTTGATGGACATTTTTGAGTTCCTGTTTGGAAGAGATATTTTCAGTGCCACCCACCCTGTGTTCCTGGCACTCACCTTCGCATATCAAAGACTAAAGACAGCTACTGCAAAAACGTGGCACTCCTTTCTTTTTTTTAATTGAAATCAGTTTACAATGTTGTGTTAATTTCTTGTGTTTAGCATGGTGATTCACACACACACACACACATACACATATTCCTTTTCGTATTCTTTTTCATTAATAGGCCATTATGAGGTATTGACTATAGTTCCCTGTCCTGTACAGTAAGACCCTGCTATCTATCTATTTTACATATAGTAGTGTGTATCTGCAAACCCCAAACTTCTAATTTATCCATCTCCCCTCTTTCCCCTTTGGTAACTATAAGTTTGTTTTCTATGTCTGTGAGTCTGTTTCTGTTTTGTAAATAAGTTCATTTATGTCTCTTTTTTTAGATTCCACATATAAGTGATATCATATGGTATTTTTCATTCTCCTTCTGGCTTACTTCACTTAGTATGACAATCCCTTGGGTCCATTCGTGTTGCTGCAAATGGCATTATTTTATTCTTTTTTATGGCTGAGTAGTATTCCATTGTGTGTGTGTGTGTGTGTGTGTGTGTGTGTGTGTGTGTGTGACATTTTCTTTATCCAATCATCTGTCGATGGACATTTAGATTGCTTCCATGTCTTGGCTATTGTAAATAGTGCTGCCATGAACACCTATGACTCCTTTCTGAGAAAGGTTTTCCTGGCCACAGCAAAGAGCACAATTGGCTTATTCTGGAAAAGCCAAAAAGCTGGAGAGTTAATGACCCCAGGAGCATCCCTCAGCCAGTGAAGAGTAGTGATCTGAAGTATAAACAACTCAGCGTCTCCACAGCTCAGCTGGGACAGCTGTGGCTCACGTTCCCATGGCCTCCTGGACTTCCCCACCAGACGTGAGCTCCAGTTGTTCATGGTGGTGACCAGTCGGATGGATGACACATCCTTTCCTGGCTTCATTCCTCTCCCTGTCTCACTGCCCCACTTCTCCAGAACCCTGATTTCACCCCCATCATAAACTACTTGGATCCTCAGCCTTGAATCAGGGTCTGCGCCTGGGGCAACCCAAACTAAGACATTATCTTTAGTCCTTATTCTTTTTTGAATTGGTAATTTTTATTCAATACACTGAGATACAGATCCCTGGCTACTATTTCCACAGAAAGAGAAGCTTCAGCAAAACCACAAGTTCAGAAAATCCCCACAATGATTTGTGTATTTATTTTAAAGCACGAGGATATTTTCCTGATGAACACCTCTAACGTGGGAGGATTCTTTAAGCCAAGGGAATAACTTTCGGCAGAAAGCTATCTGAGTAGATTCTAGGAGTAAATGAGAGAGCAGCTTCCTATCTTTTTTTCCCATTTACTACCCTGCATTTATTTTTTCAATAGGTACAATTCCTTGAATTTCATATTTTTGTGCAAAAAAAATGAACCTGCCGGTTATATTCAACATATATCACCAGCATATCAAAATTAGTACTTGTTTGGCATGTTTCATGCACTCAGCATTAACTTTTTATAAACCATCCTATAATCCATAGCATGTCACTCTGTTGCAAAGATAAGCCTTCAAACCTGCAAAAAATTTTAAGGAAAGCATGAAAAAGTGTTGAAGCATGAAATTGCATGGTAATTAAAAGACTTATGTAGAAACTCTTCTAAATGCTAAGTGCTATAAAACAGTAATAGTTCTAATGGAAGAAAGGTGGAAACAAATAAAATGATACATAGAATGTCTTGGTCCCAGGACCCCATATTAGAGATAAATCCTTAAACCAACCATCTAGGGCCCCAATTTCTCCTGTATGTTCTTAAGTGGTTTGGAGCAAACAGCATTGATATTCCACTTGGTTATCAAGAAGTCATTCATTTCATCAGTCCACCCACTAATACTTGTTGAGCATCCCCCAAATACACAGCAGTGAACAGGGCAAAATTCTTGCCCTCACCCAGTTTGCATTCTAAGAGGGCAAACAGTAAGTCAACAACTAAACAAGCACAGTTATAGTATGATTCCAAGTACTGGAATGCTGACAAAAAATAAAGCAGGCACAGTAGGGTTAGAGAATAATGGAGAAGTAATTATTTTAGACCAGGCAATCAGGGATGGCTTTCCTGAGGAGTTGCCATTTGAACAAGAGGAGCCAGCTCTGCAAAGAAGTGAGACCAGGCTATTTCAGGCAGAGGAACTAGCCAATGCAAAGGCCGTGAGGTAGGGATAAGCTTATCATATTAAAGGGAAAATAAAACCATGATGAGTAAGTCAAAAGGGTATCATAGAAGATGAAGGGAGAGAGACAGGCAGGAACCAGAAACTACAAGACTCATACACTCGTACTTTGGATTTGATTCTGAGTGGTAGAAAACCACTGGAACGCTGAAAATATCACTTTGGCTACTGTGTGGGAAAGACTATAAGGTACAGAAGTGAAAGCAAGAAAATCAGTTAGGAGACTAGTCAAGTGAGAGATGACGATGGTTAGAAGTGGGAGAGCTTGGGTGAGGAAAAAGAAGAATAAAGGATTGCTCCTTTTTTTTTTTTTTTTACTTAAATAGCAACATGAATGATGGTATCAATTACTGAGGTAGGGTCAACGGGCAAAATGCAGGTTGTGGATGGGGGCAGAGGTCAAGAATCCTACTGGGGGCATGTTGCCAATGATAATTCCCAATGGAGGCAGTTGGATGGAACAGATCAAAGTTCACGGTGGAGTCTGGGCTGGAGACACAAACTGGAGGTCATTAGCACTGAACGGTATTGCAGCTTCGGGCTTGGGAGCAGGATAGGAAGAGAAGAGGTCTCAGGACAGAGCCCTAGAATATTCATACATTCAGAACTTAAAAGGAGAAAGGGAGACTAGAAAAGAGGTCCGAAAAGCATCAGCCCATGACATAGGAAGAAGGCTGGGGAAGTTCTTTAGATCTGTTTGCAGCAGTTTCCACCTGAACAAAAAAACTCAGAGTCTCATTATTAGTGAAAGAAGAAAGACAATGATCTCTTCAGGGGTCCAGCCACAAAAACTGATGGCCAAATGGGCTGCAGTTGTAAAAGCAGGAAGAATAAGGAGGGCTTTTGATCGCAGTCCCCCAGCGACAGTTAGAAGATGGAGAAAAGGCAGGCAAAGAAGAAAGCATGCATCTACTCTCCCAGCTTTCCACAGTGAGAGTGTGCGGCTCTGATGAACGACAAAGAAAGACTCAGAAGCCAGAGGAGGTGGCTCCACGGCAGATGCCGTGAAATGCTGAGCACAGAGAGCACTGCTTTGGGCCCAGGTGACCAGAGAGCAGACTGTTCCCTCCACCTGTGCACAGGGGTGTGCCGGGAACCTAGACTTTTGACACAGACACAGGCAATCTCATGGAGGGCAAAACAGTGTTGTTGTGACACCTCTTAAGCACTCGACATGCCTGTGACACAACTCTAGAGCTCACTCAGTTCTCCAGGATTTTTGTTCCCACTGGACACACAGCCCGACCAGCTCCGTCACACTCGTGCTCCCCCTACTGGCGGTGGCGAGTTCAGAGAGCACTGACCTGTGTTGAAGAAGGATCCAGTCCATTCCCCCTCGGTTTTAGGAAATACAGAAACTGGTGGAGGTAGACCCAGGGCTCTCCCATCCAGATCCTTAAAGAGATATCTTCTGGGGCTTTCGCAATCTGGTTCAGAGCAGATCAGTGTTTCTAAATCTTTCCTGCGAAGACAGAGAGAAAGCAATTCTCTCATTTCTATGATGAGCAGAGAAAAGGAAGTATAGATTGGTAGTGCTGACCTTAGGAAAAATAAATTCAAGAGAATTTTGTTATTAACAATATGTTATATAGATAAGAAAGAAAACTCTATAGAATATGTTATTTCCAATTTATATGTTCAAGGAAGAAAAGACACTTATTAACCAAATATTCTGAATATCTAGATAGGTAATCTTTACATAAATTGTTAACCTTCTAAGATGTAAGATACAATAAAATGTTCCTAACTCTAATATCTACTAAACATGATGTAATCATTGCTTTATGGAACCTTCAGGCCTTGCAGTCTTCTAAGACTATCATCATAATATCAATTATATTTGTGCTATATGCAAACAAGGTAAAAAAAAAAGATGTTCTCATTCAACAAATATCTTGAAAGCCTACTGCTTGTAGGCTGGGGAATACAGTGGTGATAAAAATAGACATGGTTCCTTATACATTCAGAATTTAGGGTAGATATACAACTTACTGGCAATTAAAACATTGAATTCGAGAGAATTTACCTGATTTCCGCTGGTCTAATATTTTAGGTAACCTTGGTTATAATATTAAGTATTTACAGCATGGCAATAGGTGTCAGGTATTAATAGTACAAAGAATCAGATGCTAATATCATTTAGCTTTACAACTATTTGATCCCATAGGTAAGACATGAACATAAGGGAAATTGGACAGTAGAAAAAAAGTGACAGAACAACACAAATTGTGTACCTAATAATGTTTAGGTTCCAAAAATGATTCAGGGATAGTCACCAAAAAGAGACTGGTGTTGGACCAAACACATAAACTTTCTTTTTTTTTTAACTGAAGTACAGTCAGTTTACAATGATGTGTCAATTTCTGGTGTACAGCATGATGTTTCAGTCATACATATAAATGTACATGTTATTTTTTCATCTTCTTTTCCATTATAGGTTATTATAAGATATATAAATATATTCAATATCTTGTAGTAGCTTATGATGAGAAAGAATATGAAAATGAATGTATATTCATGTATGATTGAAGCATTGTGCTGTACACCAGAAATTGACACAACATTGTAAACTGATTATACCTCAATAAAAAAAATAAGATATTGAATACAGTTCCCTGTGCTAAACAGTTGGACCTTGTTGTTTATCTATTTCATATACAGTAGTGTGCATCTGCTATTTCCAAACTCCTAATTTATCCCCCACCCTTTCCCCTTTGGTAACCATAAAAACATTTTCTATGTCTGTGAGTCTGTTTCTGTTTTGTAAATAAGTTCATTTGTGTCTTTTTTTTTTTTTTTTTTTAGATTCCACATATGAGTGATATCATGTGGCATTTTTCTTTTTCTTTCTGGCTTACTCACTTAGAATGATGACATTAGAGTGATTATTCCTGATTCTTTTCTTCCAACTTAAGACATTTTCCCCGGTGTTACAGGGGAGGAAAAAGTAACCCATTCTCCCTGCTTCTAACTTTCCAACTTCCTCTAATGGCAAAAAGAATTCCTTGTCTAGTTTTTGGATTCTTTAATAAAACTCGCAGCTTGTATGTTCAAGAACAGGAGTTACACGTGCTCCGTGTCTAAGCCATATCGTTCATTATTCCTGACAGCAGACATGGTCTCCTTCTATCCACTAGTCCCTGCACAAAGGCTCCCAAGCCTTCTTCTGAAGACTAGTGACACCATACTTCATGGAAGATTCAGGAATTAGCGTCAATTTTTTTCCATTGACTTTGAAAATATCCCAAAGAAGTATCTCTAATAATGACAGAACAATTAAACAATATCAGTACAACTTGCACCCCATCACATCCCCATTTGTTAGCCAGAAGATGCCACACAGTGAATCTCAGATCCAAGAGAGAGAGCCTCCACCTTGTTAGTGAGAGAAATTGCAAAAATCATATATCAAAGGGCATGAATGTAGAAGGGTAAAGAATTGGAGCCAATCAGTCCACCATATCTTCCTAAAAGGACTTACTTCTACTCTCACTGATGATTTTATCCTTTAAAAAAAAAACTGTTTAGGTATTTGGAGAATGACCACATACTTCCTAAATATGGCTCATTATAAATATCAAAACTGGTACCTGGTTTGTAAAGGAGGAAAGTAGAACTTGTTTTTATCTTTGATCTTTCGCATCCTGGTCCTCTCTGCTGTTATTGGATGCACAACTCCAGTGTTCTCTGCATTGGGCAGGATGCAGACATCTAGATCATCACTATAGCAACTCTTCACAAAACTAGAAAAGGTCACATCTGAAAAAAAAAATTCAAGGTATCGTAACATTAGATCATATCACTACCAACCACAAATATCAACTACACAACCAAAATTTCTTATACTAACATATCTCCAGGGTAGTTCCAGGAGTTTACGTTGATCTTGACTTAAGATATCTTTCATTCTTGAATTCCAACACACTGAAGTCTTGAGACCAATACTTACCATCAAAGGTTTGATCAAGATCCAGTGGGGAGTGAGTACAACAGTAACAGAAGAGACCTTACAGAGGACTCTCCGCATAGGCTGTAGTATAACTGAACTTAATCCTCGCTGCCCCACCAACTACTTAACCTCAGTGAGGCACAACTTCTGAGTCTCAGCGTCCTCCTCTGTGTAATAGGAAAAATAACGCCTACCATAAGAGATTAGTCATATAATCCAATTAAATAATGGCTGTAAATTTCTTCAACATGTATAAAGAAACGGCTTTTTAAAGGAATCGCTCACTGTCATCATAAACCACCATGGTGGTTACCAGTACCCAGCAGGTGGTCCACTGAACAAGCACTGGACTACACGGTCCAGTGGATATAATTTCAAAATACTATTAAAGATGTTAAGCACAGACATATGAAACAACATTGCTTGGAAACGCAAACATCCTACCTTGAAGTTTTATGATGCCTGAAATGGAACGGCCACTCCTCACTTTGTGCCACGGCTCCCGAGGCCACTGATGTGGTTCGGAGGTGAACACAGGCCACAAAAGACCAACTCGACCCCCTCTGGGATTGGAAGGAGCTCGATCCGCCGAGGTCACGTTGGCAGAGCGGGGCTTGACTCTGTCCTGAATGCAGTCAAAAGATGAGCTTGTGGCCACAAGGACTGAATTCTTCAGCACAATCCATACATTTTCAATGTAACACTGTGGAGCAGAAGACACATACACTGCTGCCCAAAGGCCGACAGCATTGTCCACCAGAGTGACGTTCTCTACTTCCACGCTGTTCTGCACACGCAGCATGGCACCATAGTCAAAGTTCTTGAAAGCCAAGAAGCCAGAGACACTGGTACAGTTGTCAGGTCCACACTCCTGATAGAGATGGAGGCCATGAAGACATGAGTGCACCACGTTGTCAGACCAGAGAGCTTCGGGAGAGGAGCACCTGTGGCCCCGGACGTGAAACCCAAGTCGCTCTGATCCTGCCACAACGTTGCCATGGAGGTGAACGTCCTTGGCCTGATTCACTTTGATTCCTGCCACCCACACAGTAGACCATGCTGACTGTGTCATGAGAACCACAAGGTTATTGGAGAGAGAATAGCCTTGACCCTCCAAATCAATGCCGTGGCCCACTGTGCCAAACACCAGATTGTCATTTAAAATGATCCCACGACTGGCCACTGCACGAATGCCCCCACCGCAGCTTTGGTGCAGAGTCGAAGATATTATCCAGGATCCTGCCGACACGTTGGTGAGGTCGATGGATGAATACAACGGCGACCCCAAGTTCCGAATTTCCACATTGAAAAGTTGAAGGACACCTGCAAGCCAGACACATGGCATCAGGTACTTTCTTCCTCCCTCCCTCCAAAAGGCGGAAGCATGGGCCACTCATCGGCATCAGGAGATGCAGGTTTTTCATTAAAAGGCAATAGTTTATTTCCAGCGCCAGCACTATCCCGCACACCACTGAGTCTCACCAACAAAATAAGAATCATTAAAAATATCACACTACGGCCTGAGAAAGTCTCCTGTGCCTTCTGAAGAGCCTGGTGATAGGATGGGGGAGAGGAAAGAGACACAGGAAAGAGATAGGCTTTGCAGATGGGCACAGCTAGCTTAAAGATGCTGTGCACCTGTCTGCAGGGCTGGGTCAAGGGACCGGCTAAGAAAGAAGAGAATGGGGGCCACTCACCTCGAAGTCAGGTCTCCTCTCAGTAACCCCATGTGGAAAGGCCATAATCATCCCCACAAAGATACCACATGAGTGAAAATAATGGCCAACTACACACAATATTTTAAATCTTTTTAAGAGGAGTTTAAGTGCAAAACTTCTGCTCAATTTATGTCCAGAAACATGATATTCAATACATGCTTCCTGATTAAGACATAATAGAAGCAGTAACATATTTTAAGTGACTTTAAAGAATAATTTTTTTCTCTATTTCTAGTCCTAGCCATGCAATATTCCCTGTTTCATTTTCATAAATAACAGGATTTTCTACATTTTTTTTATGTCAAGAAAGGACAGCAAATTACTCAGTCTCATTGGGACTTCTACTTATCCTATTTTAAGCAGATATTGTTAAAACAGTATAAAATACAGCCACTAGATTGATTTAAAAATATGAGCACTAATTTAATAGTGTATATACTCTTGATAAAATAGAAAATAATATGAGCATTGAGGAAAAATGAAGTGAATTGATAAATATAACACCTAACTCTAAAAAGCACTCATTGCAAACCATGCACTATATTTAGCCATATGTATCTACATATCTCTGCATACCATATATATGCATTCTTTCTTTATTGAAGTACAGTCAGTTACAATGTGTCAGTCTCTCGTGTACAGCATCATGTCCCAGTCATGCATATATGTACATATATTTGTTTTCATATTCTTTTTAATTAAAGGTTATTACAAGATATTGAATACAGTTCCCTGTGCTCTACAGAAGAAACCTTTTTAAATCTATTTTTATACATAGTGGCTAACAATTGCAAATCTCAAACTCCCAAATTCATCCCTTCCCACCCCCTTTCCCAGTAACCATAAGATTGTTTACTATGTCTGTGAGTCTGTTTCTGTTTTGTAGATGAGTTCACAGTGTCCTTTTTTTTTTCTTTTTTTTTTTTTTTAGATTTCACATATGAGTGATAACACATATGACTGATAATTTTTGTAAAACTCCTACAAGATAGGTGCAGTGATTATCCCCATTTTACAGATAGGAAAACTGAGGCAGAGAAGCGGTAAGTAACACGCTGGGACTTGGACCTAGGCGCACAGATGCAGAGGCTGTGTGGTTAACTCACACACAAGCACAGAGGGGAAGAGTGTGGGACAAAATGGAGTCAAAGACACAGCTTTGCACTGAGATCCCGGTGACTGGGCTACAGCCCTGTGCCAACAACATATCTCATCGGCCACTTCTTTTCTTTCTTCTTTTTTTTTTTTTAAGGTACTGTTCAAGGTAAACTATAAAGTTATTTCCCTCAATAAAAACAGAGGGAGCTGTGGTGTTTTAGTAACAGTATTTCAAGCTCCAAGATGGTTGGTCCACCCTTACTCCTCCACCTTCCCCCTCCCCACCCTGTTTTCACAGATGAGAAACCTGAACCCTCGCAAATCAGCGACCAGAGGGAACCAGGCTGCTGCGAGGAGGGCGGATGAGGTATGTGTGTCCTTCTTTGTGGTCAGACAACAGAATTCCAATAGATCCAAATTCCTCAAAGGACGCTGATTCAGGAGACACTGGTAGATGGTGTGGAAATGTTCACAGAACGATAAAACTATTTGTCTGGAGATAACACTTCGGACGTAATTTGAAGTATCCCTCACCAGCAGCACACAGCTGAAAGGGCTCGTAGGACCTGCCCTCCAGGAACTCCAGCACAAAGGGCGCCAATGCCGGTGTGAGTCCACACGCAAAAGCTTATCTCTCAGAATGGAACATGGTTCTAGAATCTCAGCCAAGGCCATGCATCATTCTTATTTTACTTAGTGTGTTTCTTTTTTTTTTTTTTTTTAATGTCGTACTTGCATGGTTAAAATTCAGTTTTAAATTGTCCAAGATCTTTTGACTTGTGTGCATATTAAATCAACCAATGCAAACTAATCAAGTGTAAATACTTAAAATGTCTTGAGTATTTAAATGGAGAATTAAGCAACGATTTTGTTCACCACTCTTCTCTTAATTTTCCTTCGGTTCATCACAGTTCTGAGTACACCTTGCTGGATATTACTGGTCAGAAGGAGGAGAATGACAGAGGTCTCTGATTTAGAAGCAAGACGTGTAAATCCTGGCCTGCATTTCTGCCCTATAACCGTTCAACCCGTAGCTGGCAACCTTGTCCTACACCTGCAAATCCTGCCTCATCCAGGCTCTGGAACATAGTACAGAAAAATCCAAGGGTTCTTAATATAGTGCGGGGACCTGGATTGCATTCTGGAACAGAAAACGGACATTGGTGGAGAAACACGCAGAATCTCAATAATGTCTCATGTTCAGTCAATAGTCATGCACCAGTGTTCGTTTATTGGTTTTCACAAGCATATCAGAGTTGTGTCAGATATTCACAAGAGGGAAATCTAATGAAAGGTACACAGGAACTCTTCATACTCCCTTCACAACTTAAAAAAAAATCTAAAGTGATTATAAAATTGCAAATTTAACTAGGGTTTCAGAATCAGGCTTGAATTTGAAGGCTACCTCCACCACTTGGCAGCTGGATGACTTTTCCTTCTCTTCGTTTATTTAATTCATCCACATTTACTGAGCACTCAATACCCAGCACTTCCTCTACTAGGACAAGAGGGCTGAGAGCCCCAACCTTACCCTCAAGAAGTTCACAAGCTCATAACAAAGTTTCACAAATAAGCAGGCAAATTTATGATAGACTCTGTTTCCATCCACAAAGAAAGAGGATAAAATGTCTCTCTAACAAGGATATTAGGATTAAATGAAATAAAACAGGTGTGAGGAGGAGCATGGTTCCTGATCCACAAAGAAGCATCCAACACAGATTCCCTTTCCCTTCCCCGGGGACGACCTAAGAGCCGTAACCAGCAGGCTGAGGCTCAGGCCCGAGTCCGGCCTGCGGGTGGTTCACCTCTGGCTCTGATGCTCCGCTCTGAGAACTGACCTTCTCTCCTGCTCCTGTGACCAGGCTCCTGCCTGGTTTCTTGCAGTTTCCGTGAAAAGGGGCCCTGTCTTGTGCTCCCTCCCTAACCCTCCATCTTCATAAACTACTGGGTAGTTGTGTGTTTATGCATCCAGAACTCAGCCTCTGTCTCAGCCTTCCAGAACAGGGTTCTGCCACCTCCACGCAGACATTTTGGACCAGATCATCCTTTCTGGTGGGAAGCTGTCCTGTGCATTGTACAATGCTGAGCATCTCCCCGCTGGGTGCCAGAAGCTCTGCTAAAGTTGTGACAAGCAAAAATGTCTCCAGATAGTGCCGAATGTCCTTTGGAAGGAAGGGCCAAGCAAAATCACTTCTGTTGAGGACAGATGGAGCGAGGCTCATGGAGAGAGAGCTTGTTCTAAGGACCAGAAATCCTGAACCTTTGATTTAAGGACCAAACACTGCCCTTTACCATACTGGTAAAACAGAAGTGCCCACCAAAAGTGTCCTATGCTCAAATATTTGGGAAGTGGTTAGGTCTTTTATGCCTGGCTTTCTAAGTCTTTATTATATTTATGGACACAGCGACTTTCTAAGCTGGAGCTTTATTTGACTAGGAAATGACTTTGGACAATCATATGAAGGAATCCAAGTTTAAGAACTAAGGTACTAATCAAATAATTTTGCAGCATTCCAAAAGCGCTACAGCTTGAAAGAAATGAGAGAAACTGAACTGATTCTTAAAGCAGTCTAGAACATGCAAATCATTCTTCTTTAAATGTACACTATTAATTTATAGCAGGAGATGAGGCCTGCCATCAGATAGCACATGCTACTGGGAAAGAGTAATAGAAATTCAGGAAAGAGATAAAATTCAAGGGGTCATTAAATCATCCATAATTTCAAAGCAGAGGAAATTTCACATCTGCCAGAGATGTTTTTCTGAGGTAAAAATGAGCGTATGTGCTAATAGCTAATATATTATTTTAACATCACACTGATAATTAAGCACAGATTAGGATGGAGAATTCGTGGCTTCTCAGACCACAAAGGAGCAACTATTTTGAACATTGTATTTTGTATGTGAAAATTCCCACTGTTGTCATTTCTGAGTGTCCCAGATGCCTTGGTTCCCAATTGGTCATGCTTAGAGACTTAAAATTTTATTTACCTGAAAATTCTTCCATGCTGGACTTCCTGAAGGACCCCACGAGCAGTCTCCCCCTACACGCTGTATCAGGCTGGATTTGTATATTCCGGGTCAAAAGTCCAACCTCAGCAGCCAGACGAACAGATCGGCCATCCTCCATCACGTGGACGCTTCCTGGGGCAGTGGGAATTGGGGGAGAAAAAAACTTTAAAAACCTATTTCAGAAATCCTCAGCTGGGGACCCAGGGAACCTGGCAAATGAAAACACTCCTTTCCCCGCAGAAGACCTCCCAACATTAAGGCCTGCTTTTCCTCGGGCGTTCTCCACAAACGTCAGCTGAGAAATGAAAAGCGCCTTCCCGGGTCTCTCTTTGGGATCAGAGTGAGAGTGTTTGAGCAAGAATTCATTTCTCCTCAGTCACTGTGGGTCTTGGGACAGGCGGCTGGTGCGAGGATGTCAGGGCAGACGGGTCCAATTAGGGGCATCCCCAACCTTCGATTCATCAGTGTGAGATTTCCGCGTCTGGTTGTGCATGGTCCGTGGACCTCTTTCACGCGAGGGAGGAACCCCCGATCAACTGAGGCAGCGACAGGACCCAAGCAGCAGCAGCAGCGCCCTCTCCTGGTGGGCCTGGAGCTCATCGCTCCCCGAAGGAGCTTTCTCAGCCTTGCTGGTTGGTGCCACGACCCACCATTCACATTTCACCTTGCATCTTACTGGCGAAGATTGCTAACAATTTCTCTTTTCCTGCCACTCTTTAAAAACAAAATCATCCCTGAAACTGTGATTTAGAAACTGTTTTAGCCAGAGTCCTGTGGAAAGCACATATTTCCCTCTCACATATCAGAGACAAAAAGATATCCTCTAACTCTTCTATTTCCGTGTTTTATTAGTTAGTAACTATATTTCCTGGGTTAAATGTATTTATTAGACTTAACCAGGAAATATGGTTATTTACTATTTATATGCCATATGTTTGAAGTGTATATTGTGTGTTAAAATACTCAGTACTTTTTTTTAAGAAAAACATACTTGGCTTCTATCTGTCTGTCTGTCTGTCTATCTATCTATCTATCTTTGGTGGTGGTAGCAGTAACAGTCAATACAAAAGATAAACTTTCAGTGAGGAAGGGCACATTCCTAAGTGTGGAAGAAGAAGTCATTATTTACAATAACTACCACATTCTAAGTGATTGTGTGATTCAATGTGCCAGGAAATGAACTGGAAACTCATCTCCCATAAGGTTTATTCTGGCTTAGCCATGAAAATGCCCGGTGACCTTGAACAAGATTCTTAGCCCTTCTGCTCGCTTCTACAAGTCCCATTATAAATAAAAAGTTAAAAAATTCCCTGATGTCAAAGTATTTTTTTAAAAAAAAATTAGGCAATAAAATTAATGAAGGGATGTAGATAAAGGCTTCTAGGATGAGCCTAGGGCAGTAATAAAGTATTACCCATCCCCCTGGAACACTGATCAGATCCAAGGTCCCCAGGCAGGTGACTGAACGCGTTTTTCTGGGCTCATTCACTTCCCTTAACTAACAAACCAAAGCCTTACCAATGTGCCGGTGTTTGAGCCGTTCATGAATCCTGATATGATGGCCCTTGACTTCTTTCACAGTGAGGACCTCAGCTTCGTGAGGCTCATAAGAAGAGGAACTCAGGACAATCTTGTCGTGGGGTCGCCAATCCACCGTGTCTTCTACTATAATTCTGTAACAGTGTAAAGATGATACTCAGCATACGGGCTGTGCGACACAGATCACCCACTAACTTCGGGGAGGAAAGGAAATCCACTGCAAGCAACAATTCCCACCAGGGAGGTTAAAGCAGACATATCAAGCCAACACAGAGAAAAAGAGCTTTTTGCAAAAATGTAATGCTAATGGAGTTAATCTTCTGGCTTGTATGTACACAACACAGAGACAGCAAAGATATTCTGTGGTCATGAAGTACAAGATAAAGGAACAAGAAAAAGTTCTAGAGTTGAGTATATGCCTTCTACACATGGTTTCCTAAAATGGAAATCTTCTTCCTCAACTGCGAAACAGTTTGAATCATGAAGGTATTTTTCAGGAGGGATGTTTTCTCAGATTTGCTGAAGACTTCTAATACCGCTTTCAGACAATTCACCATCATGCATTAAGGCTCACACTTTTACAGTCAAGCAGACAATGCGAATCCGAGAGGTCTCAGTAACTGTGTGACCTTGAGAAATCACTTAACTCTTCTGAGTTTCACATCTTCATTTGAAAAGTGACAATATTTGGAGCTTCCTTTCGCCATCCCTTGGTCATTGAAACGATATACAAGCCCCCGTGTCCCTGTCTTTGAAGTAAAAGGCTTTTGCTCTAGGATCTTAGGTCTCCACTGAGCCTCAAAAAGGCTGGCTCAAGAGTTAGTGATTAGGAAATGTGGAGACGTAGAAACAAAGAATAGCTGTTGGTCTGGGAAACCGGTAACAATTTAGACTATAAACCCACCACATGGCAGAATCATCAAAGATATAGATAAAGGCCTGACACACCGTTCCTAAGTTGTTTTTACAGGAAACAGACCCCCACCAGATGAGAACTGCTGACCACAAGCATATAGACCCCATACTGGTTGAAGCCAGAAAGTTGATGATGCTTGAAACTTCACCTTGAGGCCAACCAATCTGAAAATTGTGCATGAGCTGATCATGCCCCCTACAGCCCCCTCCCTCATGCTGCCTTTAAATTCCTTCCCTGAAGGCCATCAGGGAGTTCAGATTTCGAGCACAAGCTGCCCATTCTCCTTGAGTGGTGCCCAGCAATAAACGCTGTACTTTCCTTCTTCTGCACACGGGCCAGCAGACACAAATTTGGTTCGTTAACATTATTGCAGGAACAAAGGTATGCATTCCTTGAATGTGTTATGTTTCAAGCATATATATATAAAACAATGAGGGTTTCATTCATTTTTGTTTATTTTAACTCACATTTAATAAACAATTTTGTTCAGTCTTTCACTGCTGCCTAGCTTTTCCTAGTGAGTGTGTCTACTTTATTCTGCATTCACATTCATTATTGACTTCAATGACATAAGTTTATATTGTCTGCCTCTTTTGCTAATGCTCTTATTTTAGCAAGTTTTGACAATAAAGTCTCCTTTACCAGTAAATGTTCATCCAGGCAACAGGTCCATGTGATTAGGCAACACATGTTGACTGAGCAACTGGTATGTATCAGACACCATAGTAGGTGCTAGAGACACAATGGTAAATAAAACATATACACTGTCTTTAAAAAGCAAATGAGATGGGGAATAAAAACACATTGAGAACATTTGAGGATGGAGGGTCCCCATAAGCCTACTCTTCTCTGGTTGTTCGTTTCTTGGGAAATTATACCACACTTCACCCAGTTGCTCAGATCAAAAATTCTACAGTGACCTTTGATTCTTCCCTTTTACCCAACCCATCAGCAAATCACGTTGCCTCCATCTTCAAGGTGTATTTAACCACTTCTTTCCTCCTCCATCACTCCCACCCGAACTAAACCATCAGTACATGTCACCTGAAAGACGGCAATGTTATTGCAGTAACAGTTGATCTCTCTGTTTCTACTTTTGTCCCCCTAACAGTCAATCCTCCGCACAGTGTCAGTCAGATTCAAACACAAATTGAACCCTGTCCCTGCCCTGTTTAAAATCTTCCAATGACCATGATAAAATCTAAAACCTTTATCATAGGATTGATATAGTAGCCATTTAATTTCAAAGAACACATGGTCTCCCTTTGAAGACTCATGGTAAAACATACTTAACACTTGTAATGAGTAAAAAAAAAAATTCATTTTAATTCAGGTATATAATCTCTCTTGATTTATCTGCAATCCAAAAAACCAATTTAATTTAGAGATAAACTGATATAATAGTATATAACAAAAGAAAATATATTTTTTCAAACATCTTGCTAAGGTTACTTTGTTTGGTAGTGTAAGAAATGAGCCTAAGTTTATAAAGTTAAAGTTTATAAAGTCTGAGTTTACAAAATGAAATTTATCCTCCAAAGATATTACTCTAACATTCCTCATAAAATAAAGCAATTATATACAAATGAATTCAGAGCTACAATTCTGTTGGTGAAAATTCATAAAGGGGTCCAAGTAAAATCTGGACCCATAACAATACGTTAGAAAGACTTATTAAACTGACTTTCAACAGTAGGAAGATTGTAGGTCAATGTTTAAAGAAACATTTTAATAAGATCTGTAGTTCAGTTAATACAGTACTAGTATCAGCTTGCCGGGTTCAATAATGTCAATGATTATGTAAGATCTCATGAGGGACTGGTGAGTAAAGGGTACCTGGGAACTCTGTACTATTTTTGCAACTCCTTGTGAGTCTTAAATTATTTCACAAATTGTTAAAAGGTTAAAAAAAGAAATTATCCATAAAATGAATACATTATGCTAATTATATACATCATTCATCCAAACTCATGAAAATACTACTCCTCAGGACTGATTCTAAGTAACTTTGTTTCGAATATGATTTTGTTTTTAATATTTGTAATACATAGAACACGAGCCCAGGAATCAGACAAACCATGGTAAAAATTCAGCCTCAGGAACCCCTAGCTTTATAAACTCAGAAGTTTCATTTAACTTCTCCAGCCTCAGTTTTCATATCTGTAAAATGCAGGTGCTAAGACCTAACTTACAGCGCTGAGAGATTTAGATGAGATCACGTACGTAACATACTGGGTATTTGCCTGACACAGAGTAAGCCCACAGGACAAGAACTCAATAAGTGGGAGCTAGTTAATTACTATTGATAGTTTTAATTAATAAAATTGAGTTTCTTTCAAAATAGCCTGTAGCTCAGATCCTGAATGAGGTTTTAACACATCCTTATAAGAAAAATCCATTCATACGGCTCCTGCCAAATTCCAACTTGCTAACCTTATAATAATTAGAGATTCTTATTGATCCCAGTTGGAAATGCATACCTCACAAATCCTTTTGCATAAAAAGGCACTTCAGACTCAACATGATCAAATCCGAACTCATAATCTTTTCCCCCAGATTTAGTCCTCTCCTAGTGAGTGGTACCCAACCTTCCATCTACACAGCCCAGAACCAAGAAAGCACCGCACCCCCAATTCATCTCAGAGATGTTATCTCCTCTCTGTGTATCTGCCCACTTCTCTCCGTTGCCACTTCAGCTCCTGACTAAAAGCTATACCATCTCCTGCTTGCATCTCCTAAGTGGTGTCCCCAAGCCCGTTTTTGACCCTTCCTGTTGTCTGCATTGCACATACAATGATTTTTTTTTTTTAGATAAAAAAATGTGGTTATCGGTGCTACCTCCCACCCATACTATCCTCTTAGAAACCTAAAACAGCTGCACGGTGCTCGTAAGAGGCTAAACACTGAAATACTTGGTATCACCGATGAATATGGCGCTGACCCAGACCTGCCCCCTGGGAACCCCGCCACGCTTGGACCGTCCTCTCCTCATTAGCCATCTTGGCCTTCTCTCCAGTCCCTCATGTTCTCCGTCCTTCCTCCCACCACAGAGTGTCCTCTTGGGCCTTTGCCTCTCAACCACCTGGGCTGACCCCTCCTTCTAGGATGACTCCCTGTCATTGTCTCCCTGAGCCCCAAGTTTTATATCAAATTGCCGTCTTCACATCTCTGTCTGGTAGCACATTCCTGCCATCGCCCGCCCTGACAAGTCTGCTCCTCTCCCCGTCTTCCCTCCATCGTGCACCAGGTTGATCCATCCAAACACTTGAAGGACTCGCCTGACATCAACATTCAATCAACCCATCAGCAGGTCCGCTCAGCGCCATTTCTTCTCTCCATCTCCACTGTCTCCTCCACAGTCCTAGACACCGTGACTTTTGGCCTCAGCTGGCCTCCTGATATCCCAGCTTCTGCTCTGGTCTCCACGATCCATCATCTTCCCAGCAGCCAGAGTGGTTTTCAAAACACAAATCGGATTCCATCAATTTCCCCGCGTAAAACTTTTCAGTGATTTTCCCTTTGCCCTCTCAGACCTAAACACAGTACCGTGGGACTGGGCATTTGTAATGTCATACAACTCTACCCTCTGCTCACTCTGGTCCAGCGATAGAGACCTCCTTTCTGTTCTCCATCCCCCAGAGGCCACCTCAGAGACAATGCTGTGTGTCCCTCCTTCCCCATGCTCATCAAACAGGTGAGCCCTCTTACCATTCAGACCTCAGCTTAAATGTCCCTTCTCCAGAAAGATCGTCCCTGTCCATTCGCTGTAAAAGGGTGCACCTCATACTCCCCAGCTACCTTGGATCACACCACTTTGTTAATTTCCTAACATGAACATTTTTTAATCTGCAACTCTGTCATTTATATTTCTGTATTTGCTTCTTTATTGCCTATGTCTCTCCACCAAGATACGACAGCCCATACGACAGCTGTCTCTTCAAATTTGTCTCTAGGTCTGCAGTGCTGACAACAACCCCTGGTACAAGGTAGATACTCATTGGATGTTTGTTGAATGACTGAACGGTGTTTGCTCTGGCGAGAGCATTCTTTACACACACACACTGCCCCCACTTTTAAAGAAGGCCCCCTCAACTCTCAGGTCCCACCTCTGAAATCACTTTTCAGGGGAGCCTTCTGTAACCACAATGACTGCCGCAAGTTCTCATGTTCTCAGAATCCTACGTAGCCTTTCTTCATAGCACTTATCGCAGATGTAATTTTACATTTACTTTATATTTATTTGATTAATGTCTGGGGGCAGAGACCATGTCGATTTTCACCTGTTATGGTGTCTTCAGGTCATAGCTTAATATTTGACACACTGTTAGAATTCACAAAAATCATGCGGAATAAATATATAACAATGCTAAAATAACTACAAATGTAACAACTACTCTGCGATGACGTAAAGCACAGCAAAGCAGTTGCTAACTACCATTTCACCAAGAGGGATCCTTGCTGTGCTGTGTGCCCTTCCAGACTCTTCTCTGTCCACTACATGCATACATAAATATTATTTTATATTATTTACAAGACTATACTAATACGTAATACTATCTGCCCCACCCCCTGAAAGCTCACATCTCTTCCCCTTTGTCAACTTGGAATTCACTCTTTTTCACTTTTGCCAATTTAAAATTTTTAAATGGCATTTAATTTTTGTTTAATTAATATTTATTTCAGGTCTAGTATAGAAGAACACTTTCCCTTATGTTCACTAGTCAGATGTATGTCTTCTTTTGAGATTCATGTATTCAAACTCTTTAGCAATTATTCTTCTGATATGTTCCTACTGTTTTTTTTTATTCCTAAGAGTTCTTCACATATAAAAATACTAGCCTTCCATTTGTATTATTATAAATTGCAAATATTTTCTCATTGGTCATGCACCCTTTCATTTGGTAATTGACATGCAGAAATATTAATTATTTTACGTTGTCAAATCTATTATTTCTTGCTGTTATGGTGGTTGTATTTCTTGTTACGATCAGACAAGTACTTCCTAGTTTAATATTACATAATATTTACTTAAATGTTCTTCAAATAATTGTATTTTTTTTACCTTTAATTCTTTTAAACCCATTTATAATTTAAAGTGTTAAGTGAGAATCTAATCTTATATTTTTCCAAAGCATTGACCAATTATTCCATCACAAGTTTTCAACTAAATTGAAATGCTAACTTACTCCAGTTCTAAACAGTAATACACACCTGGGTCTATCGCTCAGTAGTCTTTTCTGTTCAGGTGCCAATAACAATAAAGTAATTACTCATATTAAAGGTATATATATATATATATATATAGTAATAGCTGGTAATGTTTGGCTATCTTCAAGTGTTTATTGTTCCAAAAGGCTTAGATTTAATGAGTTAGATTCCAAATGTGTGTGATTGGCTTGTGATTAAAGTTGCATTAGATTTGACATGTTTAAAATATTGAGCCTTTCCACTTATGTTATGCATCACCATTTATTCCAGTCTCCTCTCATGCTTTTGACTAGTGTTTTATAGATTTGCTTGTATAGCTCCTGTTTTTCCTTAAGTTTATTTATAGATATTTAAAGTGAAATTTTAAATAAGATTTTACATTGTAATTGAAAACTTTATTGCTCACATATTACAAGGCTATTGATTTGTGCATTTACTGAATGCAATTGACAGTTTTTCAGATGACCAGTTTTCTAGGACAAAAATGTATGTAATCCATAAAAAAAAAATGATAGTTTGGATTCCTTTCAATAGTAATGCATTTTTTCTTGATTCAGTATACTGGCTAAAATTTAATAACAATATTTAATGATTATTTTTAATCACACTGCACTGCAATACACAGTGATTTTTTTTCACACAGTGATTTTTAATGTTAGTTTTTCCATTAAATAGAAAGTTGTTTATTTGAGAGACATTTTTAGCTATTTATTTTATATTTTTATTTAAAGCAGTGATTCTCAACTAATGACTAACCCACCCTATTAATAAACATTGATTTAAGGATGTATCCTTGTAGTCTTAAGTTATTGCTTATTCCAAGAGTGCAAGCTGAATTTTATTAAATGCATTTCTGTTTTGCGCCAAACTGAACATGTTCTTTGTCTTTATACTTATTGTTTAGGTAAATTATATCAGTGAATTGTTTCTTTACTTGAACAAATCACACTCTTTTTTTTCTAATAAATTTCTGGATTTTATTTTTTGCTGTTTTATTTAGGATATGACTTAGATGTTTCCGCAGTTTTCTTTTTTGAGTTACTTTTAGCAGCTGTTTTAAAAATTATTTTAGACTTGCTTACTAAAACGAATTGAAAAGCTTCACATATATTCCCATGCTGTGGAATAGATTGTACAACAGAATAAGTGTCTGATATTTGGATGGTTGAAAGAATATGCCATAAATTTATTTGAGTCAAATATATTCTCAGGAATAAATTTTTGATAACTTAATGTCTTTTGCTATGATATACTATATATTATACATATATATATATACACACACATACACATATATATGCACATAATCTACTATGAAAATGTCTTATATAAACAGGGCCCTGATTAATACATTAACTTTCAAATTTTATGTAGTTTTATTTATAAAAACAGTTAAGTTGTCTTATTTTTATAACCATATTTACAGTATTATACTTAACTTATTCCAATGCTTACCTTATATATATATATACTTTACATACCTTTACACTACTCCTGAATTTTATTTGTATTCTTAAATTTTAGATTCAGTATAATCTCTTTATTAGAACACCTTTTCACAGTTTTTTCAGGTCTTGCAAAGCAAAAGGTGTCTTTTGTTTGCTTTCACATGTGAATGGCATTTGGCATTTGGCAGGGTCTTTGTTTATAATCCAAGCCTTTGCTTATAATCTTTTTCCCTAAACATGTATAGATTTTGCACCTCTATCTTCCTACATCTAATACTGCAGGGGATTCTAATGTTATCAAGCTTTATGTCCCCTTTTGTTTTCTTTTACTTTTTTCACTGTTTTTTCTTGCACTGTGAGGATATGTAGCAAATCATCATTCTTGAAGTTGTTCAAACTGAATGGAACTACTCCTGGGTTGGTTATGTGTATTTTAGTTAAAGTCTGAATTATTCTTTGTGTTGTCATTTTTCTGGGCTCTTATTTAAAGGAGCAGTTATCAATGTGTGCTTTGTAGTCTCTGTCTTCTATTTCTAATACCTTCTCTTTTAATATTTTTCTCTCTTGACCTTGTCCTCTGCATTCAGGTAGACTCCAGCAGTTTCTTCGCATGCTTCCTGCTCCCTCTGAGGCAATGGTGATTTCATTCTTCACCGCCTCCAATTCATTATTAAATTCCATTATCACAGTTTAAATTTCACAAGAGTCTTCATATGCCTCATCTCACTCCTATTTTATTTCTATTTATCTCCTAACCAGTGACATTTCAACTCAGACATTGTGGTCCCCCTTTATATTTCATCTGTTTTCTCATAGAATTTATATTTCTAAAGATATATTGACAGCAAAAAAACATGTTTCATCTAAAATTTACTTCTTAAATAAACTAAATCATCCTTGCCTTTAGCTTATTTTGTTCTTCCATTATACTACAGAGAATTTTTTAAATCCCTAGTCTTTTTTTCCATTTATTCATCCTTGAATTATGATTCTTAATTGAAAATCTAATTTCATATTGTAACAGAACCTCAAGCAGAAGCAAATGAAACCAAAAATATATCCTTAACTTACTCTCGTTCCTTACCTCTCATTGCCTGAGGCGATATCAGCCCCAAGATGTGTCCAGGATTTCTTCGGATAAGCACTATGAAGTTGAACTTTCCCAAACACCCCTGAAAATAAAAGGAGCAACAGTTGGATAGGGTTGGAATAGGATAGCACAATTCAGAGAAATTAAGGCCACACAAGTAAAACTCATGAGAAAGGTTATTGTGCAAGATACGTGATATGAAGGGGTCCACCTTATCAGAAAAAGGATATTTAAGTGCTTTATTTTCAGCAGGTCAACTACATCTCACAGGACTACGAAACCTATTTTTATTCTCAGAAAAGCTATAGAGAAATGAATGCTACACCACATCTAGTAACCCAAAAGCTGGGAAACAGACCACTCTAACAGCTAACTAGTTAGATTTCCACCATTGGGTGACTCCAAACCATTTGCGATTCTGTTGGAAGTTAACTGGCTTTGAAATTCTATGTTATACACTAGATTTTCCAAAGGCAAGGGTAGTTTTGTTTCCTGAGGAAAGAGATTTGGGGCTATGAGCTTTGTTTTCAATGGTTGGACATCAGATTTTTTTTGCATTGCAGATATCAAAGGATAGATCTCTAGTTCCTTTGTTTCAAAATATAATTTATTTCAGACTCATAAATTAAAGTCCTACCAGGGACATGCTTGATGCAGTCCAGTTTTATTCCTTCAGGTCTTTCCTCTTACATGTTTTATTGCCATTGAAAACCATGTGAAGGAAAATTCCTCATATTCTAGTGGTCTAAAGACGTTTTGTGCATGAACCAGAGCAATAACAAAATTATGATCATGCACTCCTAACACATGTCTATTCATTTGTTTTTAGATAAAGAAACATACATACAAATGAATATATTCATACGTGTTTGAATAGAAGTTCTAATATTTTCTTCCTGCACCCAAAGAGATTCGTCATCTTCATACCCACAGATTGGTGAACGCTGTTTTATTGCAAATCACTAATCTTGAAATCTAAAGATTTCACAATTTTTAGCAGAAAATGTATAAACAAGAGAAGCAAACGCCAGGCAGGTATAAATAATATGCCTTGGGTTTTCATCCAATGAGAACTAAAAAAGCTCGAGTCATCAGAACCTTATCTACTGCTTATGCCAACATCCATAATTTTTTCCATACTCGACTTCAGCAAAAAGTCACAAGATAATAAAACTACAAGAAGGATTAATGGGAATGTGAAAAATGCTCTCAGTTTTAGGACATGTCCTGGAATCAATTTTTCATTAATGGTTTTATATACATATGTATATATTTTATAAAATATCATCATCATCAAATTTTTTAATCTTTTTGACTATTAGCTAAGTAGCCTAGACAGGGGAGGGACATAAAGTAATTTAGAGACATTTCCAACAACAACATTTCCAACATTAACAAAAACCAGTTTATTTCCTTTAATTTACCAGAAAGCAGATTTCTTGATCATTCCCAATCACCAAAAGTTTACTGTAAAATGACACCACTGCTTAGCTGTTTCAAGGAGATTATAATACTTGAAGAGATTAAAATGTGTCATGTACTTATGAAATCACACAATTTTAAGCATGCAGTGAAACAAATATTTCATGGCTTATTCAGTTTAGTATCTGAGAAAATTTCAAAAACACTTGCTTGGCCAAATGGCTGGAGTTGGGGATCAAGACAGCCACCCTCCCACACTCCTAACACAAAGTTTAATTCAACATGGCACTCCCTGGAACAGAGTGGACACCACAGGCAAAAAGAACTCGTGTTCCTGTGGTGATCCATCTAGTCTGCCAACTTGGAAAAAGTAAAATGTTCCTTAATCTCGTATTCTTAAAAAGATAAAATAAATAGCATAAATGAAAAATCACTTGGAAATAATAAAGCACTATCAACGTAATGGCATTATATGGCTATACATTATGAAACCAGGTTACCAAACTTCACACTATCCTAACATGATTGTTTCCATCTTACTGGGTCACTGCGACCTTATCAAATTAGTAATGCCGTACAGAGAGAATAAGAAAATACTAGACGTCTGACCAAAAGCCTCTTATACCTATTCCTTAAAACTAAGTTACTGTGTAGCTCTTATTCCATAGTCATAAAAGCCCAGCCCCAGACTCTGTGCTCTTGTCTGGGCCAATTTTAAAATAAGATTTGGTAATGAGGCAGCATCAAATGAGGAAATTGTCAACAGTCAATGTTTCTTAGTAATCTATAGATAGTTTTTTAAAAAAGTATCAATAACCACATAGTATTTATAGTTGCTAACACAGCCTGTTTGTCCAGGCTTTGGTGTCTGACCAATCCAGACATAAATCTAAGTTCTGACACTATGAAACTGTGTAACCTTCTGCATATTTTTCATCATCTCTGAGTCTTAGTTTTGACATCTGTAAAATGTATACTCCTTACAGGAGCACTGGTGAGTGAAATCATAAATATAAATGACCTAGAAGAGTGCCTGGAATTTAGAAGGTGTCCTGTGAATGGGGCTTCTCTATCAGAAATACACATTTCATTTTTAATAAAAACTTCATTATACTCTTACCAATTGTTCCTGGATCAACACGAATTCCATTGAAACGGTCACAAAAGACTCCCTCCGAAGCTCTAAGGAGAATCAGAAGCTTTTTCTCTTTTTCTAAAGGATTTTCTAAAGTACCTGTTTACAAAGAAAAGTATGTCATGTAAAGTTAGTTTGAAATTTAAAGAGAGAGAAAAATTGTGGTGTAATTTTGAGAAATGCGAAGTAGATGCTATAACGTAGACTAGAGGAAGAAGAGCCAATGTTGCAGACAGGAAATAAGAAAGCAGGGGTGGGGGGAATAGATGCACTAAACTTCTCTGAAGGAGACTAGATTACTGTTTAGTAAAAATTCACTCTCCTTCCTTAGGGCAGAGTATACTTTCCTGACCTGCTAATATTTAGCTTGGTCACATGACTTGTTTTGGTCAATGACATTTGGGTAGAAGTGATAGTAATGCCAGTCCTGAGTTGATACTTTAAGATGGTTGGCAAGTTTTTACCAGTTTAACTTGCAATGATGTTCTCTGCCGTGAAAGGAGAATTCCTTAAACAGCCTCTAGGGTCTAAAGGAAGAGACATACACAGCAGACCCAAATAGACCACATGAATTGGAACGAAGTCTGGCATAAAAATCTGTTGTTGTGAGCAACTGAGACTTGGAGGTTATTTGTTACACAACACTATTACAGCAAAATCTGACTGATACACAGTTTATGGTTGGATCCCCACATTACATTTAGCAATTAAATCCTCAAAACGCATCCGAGATAAGTAAGTATGATTCGTAACTCAATGTTACATATTCATACAGAATGAGTCATAGAGGTTAAATAAAGGACTCATCCAAGTTTATCCAACTAGTAAATAGCAGGGTCTGACTTTGAACAATTGTCTGTTTATTCTAAGTGTTTTATTAAACACTAATAGGGTATTATCTAAGCCTAAATTTTTTTTAGCAGCATAAGGACACAATCCATTCAGGCTGGGATACTCAAACAGCAGTTGGGAATTACTTCTGAGCTTAATTTGTTGATGTAAACAGCAGAGTTTGGCCACTTTCAAGGTCTGAGAATTGTTTGGGGAAATTGCTGAAATTGTGTTAGAGAGTATGGACCAAACAAAGATTATTTTCTTCAGAAAACATATCTTAAAGCACATAACACATTACAAAGCATTAGATTTTTAAAGAAGGAACTAGTGAGAAGATTGTCTCCAAACTACATTCTGGATCAGAGAGGTTGACAAAATACATGTTCTTTCAAGCAGACCTTTCCAGCTAGAAATTTCTAAAAACATAACCCAAAATGAGATTGCCAAATATGGTATAAAGTAAATAGTAAACTTAAAATGGCCTGGTTGTCCTTTTGGTTAAGTGGTCTTTCAGGGGGCATAAAATCATTTTCCCCAGTTGTCACCCCAGGCAGACCTGGTTAGCCAAAGGCAGAGTGTGAGTTTCCAGCTTACTACCTACCTGCCTCCATAGTCCAGCCTTCACAGCCATTGGTCTACAAGGGATTGTTAAAAGTCATGTCTCAGAGAGGTAAATAAATCTGACTGGAGTCACACAGCAGGTCACTGGGCACGCAAGGATTAGACCCCACTGCCTGCGCTTTCCCAGTGAAATGCGAAGGTCCACTGTGGCTCCATGGAGGTGACGCCAATCCTCAGTTGAATGACTAATGTATATTTTTAGCCAAAACAAAGATGTGCTGGAGCAGAAAGAAGGGACGCAGGGGAGGAGGAGAATGTTTAAGAAAATGTGTGTGGTGTAGCTCTTATCTGGCGGTTATAAGTCTGGCCAGTAAGCCGTTTTCCAACTGTGATTTCATTTATTTCACGGAGGGTAGTTTAGATTCACGGGGGGAGAAAAATGGCCTAGCACTAAACAGATACCAGAGAGAAAAAAGTAGGACAGTTTTTGCCCTAGAGAAATGTTTGCAGAGTCCCACAAAAAGAGTTCAGCGTTCCTCTAAAATCAGAGATCAAATCAATTATGCAACCCAAAACTACAGCACATGGGGTGCTTTCACAGAAAGTCTGGACAAAATTAGTCAGCCTGCCGTGATCTTTTGGGATCTGAACTGACCAGAGTTTGGATTCTTTTTTTGTGACGTGGAGGAAGGGAAAGACGGAGGATAGAGGCCGAGCAGAAAGAAGGCAAGAGGGACCAAAGAGAAGGAAAGAGATGCTATTTTGACATTAAAATGCAGTGTGTCTCCGGCATGTAAAAACCAAAGAATGGAAAGCCTTAAAATCTGGGCTCCTCGTTTTATTCTCAAATCTAGCAATCAAAGGAAGGTGAGGCGCTCTCACCAGCCTGGGCTTGTTCCCTAGATGAGAATAGCCACCACTAAGAGAAGGCTCCCAGGAGAATGCAGTTCCTCTCTGGTTTTCCTTTTTCAAGCTGCTTCAAACTGCCCTAAATGGTAGCAAAAGGCATTTTCAACCTGGATGAAGGTAGATACTCTCGGTGGAGGGGAGATCATTGCCGTGCTGCAGAGAGACATGCCAGTGTCTGCACACGTGAGCTCCTTTAATTCCCACAACCCGCGGTGGATACCGCTGAGGTTCTCATGCGGCGACCAAGACAAAGCGAGGTTCAGTAACTTGTCGGAAATTACACAGCTAGTAAGTGGGGGAGCTGGGCTGAGACTTTAAAGACCCCTCTGAGAATATGCGGACAGAGAGGAATAGGAAAGAAGTAAAGGGAAGTTGTCAAGACTTAGTACGACGGTGGGCAATGGAGAGGAAACGGGATACATTCCAGATGCTAAAAACACCTGGGGAGATGGAAGAAAAGTTCTGGTGTACGAAAGATAACTGTTATAATGATTGGAAGAATATGTTACAAATGGATTCCATGAACTTCAAAGGCAAGAAGAAGGACCTTACATTATTTGATTAACTAAGCCTCTTTGATGGCATCAAGTATAAACCTAGTTTACACATAAGTCCGCTCTCTCAGCCTCACTCCCCACACCTTGTGAGTCAGCCACCCCACATTGAAGTGCCCCCCCTTCCCTCCACCCTCCTCTGGGCACAGGAGACCCCTCCCCAGGCTTTTACATGCTTCACCTTCATCCTAACTCCTCCCTAAGGAGATAGCGTGGGATATGGGCAAAGGCTGGCGCCCGCAGTTCTCCACTGCAGGGCTGTCTGTTCGTACGCAGGGCTATCTGTTCTCCACAGCAAACATCTGAAAATGTTTTGAAACAGCAGACGCCTGGGAAAGGCTCTGTGCATTTAGAATGCCTTCCTTTTCCTCCAGTTTCCTTGCCACGCTCAAGAGCTGAGCCCCCTAAACCAAGTCCCTGAAGAAGACCAAACCCAGCTCGGATGCCACCGCTTCTGGATGCTTCCTTATCAACTATGTCTGTGTTAGGTGGCCGTCTGTGTGCAGCACAACATACCATGTTTTTACCTCAACACTTAACCTGACTGCCTCTTTCTCTTTACAGGGTGCTCACTGACAGAGGGGGCTGTATTTCTAGCAGCATTCACTTACATTTTATCCTCAAAATGGGGAGCTAAGTAATTTTCACCAATCCTCTTATAGAAAGCAATCAGAAATAAAAACGGATACTCCACAGTAAAAAAGTCTCATCTCACCCATGTTAAATAACCTTGAGTGTGCATGTGCCAAGCATCATAGCTTCAGAATAAATAAAGCAAAAATTAATGGCAGTACAAGGAAAAATAGATACACCTATGATAACAGTGGCAGATTAAACACAACTACTCATAAAATTTAAAAAATAGTAAGGATGCAACAGTTCTGACTTTTTGACTAATAAACTTTGCAAACAATGTAATAGGCATAGATGAGAAGCTAGACTTACAAAAAAATACACATTATTTTCAAGCCTGAATAAAACATACAACAAATATTGGTCATACAATGACACTAAAGCAGGTTTAACAAAACTTAAAAGGATTAAAACCATATAGCATATGCTTGCCTATCAGAGTTCAATTGAAATGTACACTTCACCTTGGGAAAGGCCTATAAAATGATATTAAAATATATTAAATTTTTATTAATTAAAAATTTAATTTAATTGGATAATTTCCAATTATCCAGAAATACTATTAAGGAAGTGAAAAAGTAAGCCACAGAATGTGCAAAGGTATCTGCAACACAGATAGCTAACGAGAGGTATGTTCCAAAACGTATAAATGACTTCAATAAATTGACACTGAAAAAAGACAATTCATCATTTAAAAAGGAGCAAAGGTACAGTGACTTCACAAAACAAGATACCAAATAGACAATGAAAAATTTTAAATGCTCAATCACATTAGAAACTAGAGAAATGCAAATTAAAACAGTCATGAGATCCCACTACATACCCCCTAGGATGGATTCCTGGAAGGCGAGCTGTGTATATTTTTATTTTATGAACTTTTCTGTACATGTGTGTCATATTTCACAATAAGAAATTATGTTCCAAGGACGCTCATCAATAAGTAATTGTTCATCAAAAGAATGGAAACTGACCAAAACTGTATGTTTTCTGCTTCTCTAAACCATTACATTTTTTTTACAGCTTTAGTGAGGTGTAACTGACATGCAAAAAACTGCATATATTTAATGTATACTGACCAAAATTTTAGACACATCTCCCTAATAAACTTTTTGACAGGTCCTTTTCACTGAATCCAAAGCAACAAATTTTGTTTCTAAATAATCTGTATTTCCATCCAAGTTAACCTTGAAATTCCATAAACATCATGATTGCATGTAAAAGATACGTTAAGATATTAGCCCCCAAAATCAATTTTACACATTTTCTCCTGTTCTCAGAAGTAGGTTATATAGTGATGGCTTTGGAGGTTGATCTTCTAACTGGAACATGACTGTGTCTCTCCTGTCTTGCTAGAGCTATTTTCTTCAGAGCAGAGCCTCCAGAACATTCTTAATGTCAGACCCTAACTGACAAACAGCGCTAAATCAATTACATCAGGAAGCATGTTTTATTCTGAATTAGCTTTTAATTCCCAGTGTAGACTTGACACACTTATCCCTAAAACACTCTTCCCAAATAGAATAATCCCATGTGAAAAAAAAAAAATGGAGGCTGGGAGGGCTTTCTGCCCAATGAAATAAGACGTGGTTATAAGAATAACCAGTAGGCACTATCAAATGATAACCTCCAAACCCTCAGAGAGTGATTTTATTCAAGCTGACAAATTTTGATCATTGATAAGGGAGGCCTCTCAGCTCGTTAACAATTGACAAAAATTAGAAGTTAATGTATAATGTATTTATTTGCATACTTGCAAAATGTATTTTAAAAACCCTTAAACCAAAATTTCCTAAATAAGATTAAGCTAATTTAATTCCGTAAGTCTCGGTTTCTGCAACTTCCTATAAAACAGGCACAATTAGAACATTCATCTTTCATTAGGGTTAAATGATGTCGCGCATGTTAACGATACATGGCACCGTGTCCGCACATAATACATGTTCTAAAAAATGTTGGCTCTTAGTAGTAATAATAGTGTAAACAGTAGTGGTAGTAACACTCGAGAAATGAAACGTTTCAAAGTTGAGGTTTAAATTTGGAAATTAAAGAAGGCAAGCTCTTCCTAGCAAGTAATGTCCTATTCCTAAAATGCTAGAAAGTAGACATTTCAAAGGTAATATTTCAAAAATATTAGGTGATCATTTATTTGAATGCCCAGCCCATGGAACTGCAGGGAATATAATTAAATTCCTCTCACACTCAAATACCCTTATAGGAGTTTTTCTAACAAGAAAATAAAGTATTCATTCATTTATTTACTTATTCACCTGTTTGCTTAGAATTATTTAGTGTTTCCATGGAACTAATTAATTAAATAATATTCAATAATTACTTTATTTATTATATAATTATCTAATAATTTGAAAATAATTAATAAATTTCTAAGGAATTCTATGTTATTGGGATAGAAGTTCAAGAATCCAAAATACAGTTTGGGAAACACTGACTTAGGAAATTAAAATATTAAAGTAAAAATGGTTACTGTGATTGTGTTTAGTGGACACAAACCCAACAAGATAGAAGAATCGTTTCTTGTATCAGTGTTTTGCTTAAAAATATCTATATATATTTAAGATTAATGCAATGTTTGTTGGGGAACTAATAGCAATCTGAAAATAAACAGGTATCTCTGTGCTCAATCTCATTTTGAAATCTATATTATTTAACTGCTGGCTGCCTGTCTTCTTAGGAACCTATGGAAATAAAGTTTAGTGTTTCCTGAACGTGTGTGTACAGAACAAAGCGTTTATGCTTTTGCCCTCATAGTTAAGTAGGATACTTAAAAGTCACGTTCCCCTTTGATTTCACTGTTTTATTTTATCAGCTAACTAGTAGTTTGATTAGGAAACTGTCAGCACAAACAGAAAATGATCTGTTGACTGAGAGCCACAGTAGCTAATTTATAAACCATCCATTTTACAGGTATCAGTGTACACTTATACTCATATTTACACATTAAATGTGAGATTAATTTGTATTATTTTTATCATCAACTTGAAAGACTTTTTTTTAACTTATATTATTATTTTTAAACAAACACCATCACCAGATTCTCTCTGACTACTCAATGAGTCTGAGTATTGGGTATTGTGGCTTTAAGCTGGATGATACGTTTTAATCTACACTTTTCTCTGGTCTGTCTCCTTATTTCTTAATCATACAATGAGTCTTATAGAACTGTCAGTTTGGAAGGTAATAAGCAGTGTGTGGATTTCTCTTCTTTTTAGGATTGAGAAAGTCACAATCACAGAAGAAATGAAAGAAACGTCCATACACCTAGCACCCCATTTTCCGACAACCCACTTCCTATGCTAATGACGACCTGAAACTCCTGGCTATAGACGTGAGACAGAGCTGACGAATAGCCATCACTAGCTCTGCAAAACAATATGTAGCAAGTTTTTTAGGCTAAAAACCCAGTTCCTAGCATGTTTACCGGGTGACTAGGCAGGGCATCCCATGACCTGGCTCTGACAGGCTGAAGGAACAATGCACTGTGAAGTCCTCAGGGACGTTGAAGTGTGGGGCGTGTGTTGTTTACTTAGGAATCAAGGAGATTTCTGTTAAGTTTTTAAAGACACAAATACATTATTACTGAGTATCCTCCTCTGAAATCCTCCAACAGACCATCACGAGAGAATTTTCCATTTGCCATTGTAAAAGTATGCATAAGGTTAAAACACTTTGCACTGAGTTGCACATTTGGATCAACAACATGTTAACATCACTGATAACTAAGATAACAAACCGCCCATATTAAAGCAGGGAAATGATGTCGCAGCTGAAAAAAAAGACACTGATGAGAAGGATGAGTTCAAACAGCTATTCATGGGCCAAGAAATACAGACATTTAAAACACTCAACAAACCAATGTTTATTGAACAGGCTCTGAGTCAGGCATTTTTATTAGTTTTCCGCTCCTCGGTGGGATAAAATTGAAAATACTTTAGATTTGTACAAGATCACCAACTTCTTCAGTGTGTTTTGAACCCCAGTTTACTTCTTTCCTGGAAGAGGGGGGCTTGTAGTCATTTACATGTTAACACTGTAATTTTTTCACCACAGATGTTGACCTTTAAGTGTAGGGAGACTGAATGTATTACAAGAAAAAGGCATGGAGCTGAAAGACAGATGGAGATGTGCCCATTCATTTATATATACACTAATCAGTCACAGGCACATAGAAGCCTTCTGTGTACTAGGTACTAGGTTACAGAACGTCACAAAGAAGCCTGTCGTTTAACACAGAGAAGACACTCATGAAAACATACTATTTCATAACAATAAAATGAATGCCATAATGACGATATGGATGAATAGAATGGACCAGAAGAAAAAATACACTGAAACCTACTGAATGGAGGCAGAAAATGCTCATAGTAAAGCTAATCCTTGGACAAAGGCTTGAAGAAGGAATATTTGAAGTGACTAAAATAGTCCCTAATTCTGGTCCTGCTCTTCCCCAGCCATGAGACCTTGGAACAAATCAATAATTTCTTTGGATTCAGTTTCGTTATCCATGCAACCATACAGATGATCCACACAATCTCTGAGGTCTGAGATGTCACAGTTACAAATCTACTGTTGGGGAATTTTCCAAAAGCTGTATAAGAGGTTGCCAAACCAAAATTGTAATCCAGCTTTCTAGAACTTCCATATTCATGAAGGTCCTAAACTAATTTCTTCCTTGTTAAAGTCATGCTCATTAGATTATCAAAAAATAGTCATTTTCAGCACCTCTTGGATACATGTGCATTCTTTAAATGCTTTAGAAAGTGATGCTACAGGGCTGAAAATCCAGCCTCCACCATGAAACTCATGCCTCCTTTTCATAACTACCATTCTCCAGCTACTGTGGCTGCCTTTCTGCCTCACAACTACGTAAAGTCCTGGCTCTGCCTAGGAACTTTACACCAGCTCTTCCTTCTGTCTGAAATCCTCTCATTCAAATTTTTGCAAGTCTAGCTCCTTCCTGTCTCTATGGTCTGAAGTTACACTGACTCTTCAGCAAGGGGTCTACTAACAACCTATGGTGCCAACACCTGTCTCAGCTCCTTCCCCTACTTAGTCCCCTTCAGAGCATGTACTGCCATCTAAAATGAACTTCCCCATTCATTTCACTACTTCATTGTCTGTTGCCCCCAACAAAAGCACGCAAGCAGGAATCTACTCTGTTGTGCTCACTGCTGAACACTCAAGTCCCAGGAAGAGTGCTTGGCACTTGGTTGACATTCAATGAAAGAGAAAAGTGAGGGAAGGAGGTGGGAAGGGGACAGAGACAGGAAAAAAAATCTATTTTCTCCTTAATATCTACTTATTTCTTCCATTTTATCATCCAAAAGAAGGCTTGTTATTCAGGAACGCTTATAAAGGTTTGATGACATCACTCAATACGGACAACTGTTCATTTTCAAACATGAGATTGAATCTGTTCAATCATACTTAAGACTATATTTTAAGACAAAAAATAAAGTGTTAAAGAATAGATAAATGATATTAAACTTATTAGAAGTTACTGTCCTTCAGGTAATGTGTTGAATTTTTTCCTTTGTTCAACATGCAAAGTAACATTTTGTGTCAAAACGATATCTGACAGTCATTATAAAACAAAAACAAAACAAAAACAGAAGATGGACAATTTCCTTTCCTGCTTTCTTTGTTCTCTTCACTGTATCTCAAGCTGCTAACCACCAATATTTCTTACAAATCCCTTTCTTTGTTTCAAGATATTATTTTCTTTTCATTTTCCTTCGACCTTCGTAACCATTTCCTTTCCTTTCTCCTTCCTGAGCTCAGCTTCCCCTACTACCCTTAAAAGTCTGGTGTTTGCCAAGATGTCAGCATTGGTCAATTTTTCTTCTTTGTCTCACAGCTTTGATTCCCATTTTGGATGATAACCCTCAAACATACATATTTAGTACAGTCCTCTCTCCTGTGTTTTCTCCTAAATCGATTGGCCCTCCACATATCACCACTTACACAGCCCACTGAAATCTAAATTTGACATATATAAAGGTTTACTAGGTGCCTGACACTGTTTAATTGCTTTAATAATGTTAACTCAATTTTTTTTTATAAAACTCTAGAAATTTATTATTATTATTCCCATTCTAGAAGTTAAGGAAACTGAGGCAGAGACAGCCCACGTAATTTACCAGAGTTACTCAACTAACAAGTGGTGGAATTGAGGTTCTTTCCTGGTCCTATCATGGACCCAGATCTCCCAACCTGAAACCTAAGATGTATCCTCAACGTCTCACCTCACGTCAAAATTGCTACTCGGCTCTAGTGAGTTTTTTACCTGCTCAATACTTCCCATTCTTCCTGTTTAACTCCAGTGCCTCCAGTTCAATCTTGTACAATTTCTTTCCCGAGACATCTCATAGCTTTCTCAATTTCCACTGCACCCCTTCCAATATATCCCCCACACTGCCAAGATGGATCATCCTAAGACCAGATCTAATCATGCCACTTCCCTGCTTAAAAATTATCCAGTGACTGGACACTGCCTTCGTGATAAAACCCAAATTCCTTAACATAATGCGTCAGGCCAATAAGCTGTGTTGGCTACCACCATTCTGTAAATCCTACAATCCAGACATACTCATCCCTTACAATTTCCTGAAGGTATAACACGCGTCCACAAATATGTGCTTTTTCAGATCTCTTCTTTTATCTCTAATCCCCCTCCACGTTGGGAGAGGTGACACTTGCAATTATCTTTTTATTTGTTTGTCTCCACAGCTTCATTGAGACATTTCTTGAAAGCTCAGTTCATGATTTTTATTTCTGTACATCCAGCTTCTCTTTGGCACGTGGTCAGCAATGAGCAAAAACATGATGAATTAAAGGATGGACAAATAAGTGAAGTACCTTAAGCTTATCTTAAGTGTTTTGTTTGACTAATGAGACAACCGTTGAACGAAGAATGGAATTGAGGTTGGCATTTATAACACAGCTGTAGCCCTCTAAGCAAAGCTTTGATCTTAAACTTCCCTTCTAATGCTAGCATTACGATTCCACTCTACTAAAAGTCAACTGATACCTTTTGAGAACACCAGTTGCCTTAAAAGCAGGACCACCAAGAAGTACAATTCCACAGCTTTGGGACTCGGACCGAATGGCATCAGATAGCAGACAGACTCTGGCAGTGATCTGTGCCAATGTCCACATCAATGAAGTTTATTTGCTAACTAGTCTTATTACCTATTTCATGTTGGGATTTCTTTAGGGTGTGGGAGAAGGGGACAGATGGGTTGAAAGTCTTCCTTCAGGCATAATACACATAGGATTGGGCAGATGGGTTCCTTTTGGATAATCAACCTTGAGGCCTGGAACACATGGACAAGCAGACAGAAAAAGAACGTACCATTGTCTAGTAAGAGACAAAAATATACTAGGGGCTGGACAAATTTTAAAATAAGTTTGAAATGTATAAATCAAAACTGCAAAGAGGCACAATGCCCCTTGCCTTCAAAGGCATGGATTTTTAGGCAACAAGTTCTAATTCTAGTAATGAGTGACCTCAGAAACCTAAAAATCACTTACGAAAAAAAAAGACCACTCTTAGCAGTAGGCAGTGTCAAACTGAAATAAGTTTTCTAGTGACAGGAACCAGGCTCAGTTTTATTTCATATTCCTATCAGTTAACTGGATGAGGATTTTATAGAATATTCAATAGATGAGCAAGTGATATTAATCCAGGAAGAAATTATCAGAATCCAAAAGGATTTCCTCGCTATGGAAAGATGGGTTGAAATAATAAAATAGAGAGATGAGTGAAGAATAATACACTCAGATCTCCCTAAAGCCCAAGGGAGAACAAAATAATCCTTACACAAGCGCACGATGTAGAGACATGTATTTGAGGCAGCACAGCTCAATAGAGTAAGAATTAGAGTTGACAACATAGTTGGCAGGACCAACATCATGACACAATGGGACAAAGAATTTAGTTGAATCTTTGGCTTTTGTTTTTTTGTTTTTTGGGGGGTTTTTTTGTCTTTAATTTCAGAGGCTTTGTTTTATTTTGTTTTCTTAGTTGAAGTCTAGTCAGTTTACAATGTTGTGTCAATTTCTGGTGTACAACATAATGTTTCACTGTTTAATCACGTTTTAAAAATCACATTAATAAATATTAACTTACTTAATTTTTTATAAAACTCTATAAATTATTATTTTGTTTCAGTCAGACATAAGCATACATATATTCTTTTTCAGTTTCTTTTTTATTTTCGTTATAGGTTACTACAAGGCATTGAATATAGTTCCCTGTGCTACACAGTATGAACTGGTTGTTTATCTATTTTATACATAGTAGTTAGAATTTAAGAAGGATTGTATCTGTTGTGGGAGGTCCACTGACACTTCATTCCAAACTCTGCCCTCCTGTACTCCGCTCACTGCCCCCGGGATGCAGCTGCCCTGCACGCAGGGCATCAGTGAGTCCTCTTTTACTCAGAGTTCCGGCTGGGTGTGGCCAAACAGTAGCATGAGCAGGAGAGGAGGGAGGACAGAGAGTGAGACCAGGGTCCTTCCTGTACCGAGTGCGATTCAGTCGCACAAAAGTTCACGCTGCTGTCTGACAACCTCTTATTCCAGTAACAACTTCTGCCTCTCTCGCCTTCAGGGCAAGGGGAGGTAAGGATACTCTCCCATTTCCAGCCCTGGAGTTTGCCTCAGGCCATTTGGATTTTTGTAAATGGTTCCTTCGTTAAAATCTCCTCAAACTGTCCGATTCAATATGCCATGTATTTCCTGCAGACAGCCTGCCAGATAAACTAGCATTTATTAAGCACCTATTCTACGCCAGGCACTTAAGAGCTGCTACATGTATGGTTCCAGCACCCCTGAGTAGGTTCTAGCCTTGCTGTGTACTTTACAGACGAAGGAATGCAGGTGTCCAGAGGCTGACTTGCTTAAGTCCAATCATCAAGTAGGTGACCAGGCTGGACGGGACCCCAGGCATCTGACTCAGAGCCCCCGCTGTTAGTGCTACATTCACCCACTCTGCTCAGAGTCTGATGCTCACATTCTTAATCGGGGCAATAGTTCTTTTCCTTGGGCTTCATACTTTCGGAGGAATTAAACAAAGCTCAAGTGCGTTTAGTGACAATTTCAGGAAGTGTGAAGGGAACTCATAATGCCGAAAAATGTAGAGCGGGGTGCAAGTTTGTAAAATCTTTCCAGAAAGCAATCTGACAATACGCTTCAAGGACCTTAAAGCATGTGCTTATCCTTAGGTCCAGTCATTCCACTTGTAAAAGTCTACCCTAAGGAGATAATCAGAGATATAAATAATGATTTAAGTGCTAGGATGGTCGTTGCAGAGTAAGTTACAAGGACAAAAAAAAAATCTGAAATAACCTTGATGTTCCACAATAGAAAAATGGTTAACTAAATTATTACACATGTATGTGTATGTATAGACTCACATTGATGTGGAATATTAAAGCTATTAAAATTGTGTCTTGGATAGAGAACAAATTGGGGGAAATTCTCACATTATTAGTATAGGATTCGAAAGGTTATCAAACTATATTCTATGTTTTAAAGTGTGTGTGTGCATGTACACATGCATGTATAGGAAAAAAATGATCTTAGGACTATGAAAACGTTATCTGTAGTTATCTGTACATTTGTGAATATAAATGATTATTTCATTTCTTCTGTATGACTTTCTACAGAGTTTTCTGTGTTTTTCAGGTTGTACAATAGACTCAAAAAATAAAAATTATTTTAAAACATGCATACTGTGATTAAAATGATATGACTATAACTATATAATCATCATAATAGCCATGATTTATCTATGATTAAAATAATAGGAACTTCATAACCTGAAAGAGAGACGATTCAAGAAGATGTGAATGAAGGGCTTTCAAAGGGAAGAATTTGACACTTGTCCTGAATGGATCAAACAGAAGACCCTGAACCAACAGAAATCAGAGGAAGACAGACTTTGGGTACAAGAAGGAAAAGGATTCTAACAGACTTCTTAACAGTGGGAACACGTGGTCTCAAAAGGGTTTGATTTTTCTGTCACCGGAAGTATTCAAGAAGAGGTTTGATTTCTTAGGAACTTCTTGCAGTGATTTAAACTTTGGACAGGGAGGTAGTCCTAGAAATCTCTCCTTCCAGAGATTCTAACATTTGTGTGCTACTGAACTACAATATCTAAATATTTCCTCACCATCCGAGACTGATTTCTTTGAGATAAAGTAGTTTTGTTTCTGAAAAGTCCTCTTTTAAGCTCCTTTCGGGGGCAATGTAGAATGCCTTACTAAGTTCAAAAGTAGTTCCTTTGAGGGCAACGGACCTGGCTTTCCATCACTGTGCACTGACTGCCTACAGCAGTCCCAAGTGCATAGCCCTCCTACAGCAACCGGTGTTTTCATTTAAGTAAGCCGATGTCCCAGACCTGGTTAACACCTCACCCCAGACCCACTCCATCCCGCCTGGTCCTCAGTCTCTGCAACGCGCCTCCCTTCCCCGCGGAGGACCCTCATCTGCCAGCACCACTGAGTCTCTGGCCCTCCACCAGCCACCCTGGGAGACACAAAACAAAACAAAGCCAGGCAGAGGGGGTCCTGGGTTTGGGGAAGCCCAGGCGAACCGCTTGCCTTCTCCCCAGCTCCCTCCCATCTCCCAGGGATGTGGAGGTTCTACAGGGCCTCTCCCGGGCTGAGCAAACAGGCTCCCTGTCATTTCACAGCGATTTCCCGCCCCTGTAAAGCGTTCACACAGAAGCTTGGCTCTCAGGTCTGTTCTCTGAAGGATCTGCCCTAATTCGGCCACTGAAATTGTATTGTGAGTTGGTTGATCAAAGGATAACAAATCCACCCTCTGACATCTTTCTGGAAGAGTGAGCCACAGGTAAATTCTGCACAAAGAACCAAAGGGAGGCCTAATGTGTGGCCTGGAGGAGGCAGGGAGAGCTCTGCAGTGAGCAGCAGCACGGGGAGCCCGGGGCCAGAGCCGCGGCCTGCTGACCGTGGGCAGATGTGAGAGAGTGACCCGCAGAAGTCACCTTCGCCTGCATCCAAAGCTTGCCTGTGGAAGGGAGGCTTTACCAGTCAACTCCCTCCTTGCTCCGCCCTCCCCAGACTCCCTGCAGCCTGTGGACGGACGACAGCACCTTTCCCAGGGCCCCTCTCACACAGCTTAGGGCCTCCTGGGGCCTCTACTCACCAACTCTCAGCTCCCCACCTGCGATGACCACGCACGCCACGCTCAGAACGTTGCTTCTGTCCACAGGGAATTCCAGAGTCCCCGTCACATACAGGCCTCTGAGCCATGGAAGATCTGTATCCACAAGGACAGTCCTGTCTGCAGAAGGGAAAGAAATGGCTCAGACACGTGACCAACACAGAAGTTCTCTCCTCCAGTGACTTACGCTGGGGCTCTCCAGGTAGTTCAGGACGGAGGGCAAGTGGCTTACCACACGCTAGGCTTTAATGAAGAGGCGGGGGAAACGAGAAAGCATGACTAGCACGTCCTGCCATTGCTTAACAGACCCAGGGTCACGGCCAAAGGCATCGCCGATGCCCCCAACCCTGCCCCAAGCCGACTGTAGAGCAAATGCACAGGTGAGCTCTGTACCCTTTGTCCCTGTCCCTCCAGTTTGGCTCTCATTTTTGAGAGGTAAGGAACCGTACCTATGACCTTGGATGTGAAGTCAGACTCCCTGGATGTGAATCCCAGCCAGGTGACTCACTAGCAGTGTGGACCAAAATCCTTCCCCCTCCGTGCTTCAACTGTCTAAGCTGTGAAGTGAGGGTGATGACAAGAATACCTGTGTTGTCCATAGGGCTTTGGTGAGCGTTAAATGAATCAAATGATCTGAAGTGCTTAACATACTAGTCAGCCATTCTCAACTCCCCGACCCCCACCACAAAAAGCCAAGCGTCCGGTTCACGATCAATAAACGCTGGATATTTTCAGGATTAACACTGCTGTTCATCAGCCCAGCACACTTGCAGGGCCCCCTGGACAACCAAACACCATTACTCCTCATCTTCCTTTACATACAAGCAGTTTCCACACAACATCAGGAGAAAGAATCACTGATCTTCTCCAAAAGTAGCAGTAGAGTAATACGTGAATAAAAATTCTCCTTTACAACGATAAATACATCACGTGTGCCAAAGTATTAAGTGTTACTTGCTGAGGCTTAGTAGTAATTCAACACAAATGAAAGATATCAAATAAATGTTTTCTGCTTAAATTGCAAGCACCATGATCACTGACACATGCAAAGATTTTCAAGGAATACTTCAAACCTAATCTCATGTCTCATTCCAGGGAACAATGCACCCTGTTGTTTTTTAAGGTCCTGCACCCCAAATTAACTTCTCAGGGGCTGTCTTTTTTAGTCCCTGGCTACCACCCTAGCAATGAGACCATCACACGTGCCCATGGCAGAGACCATAGGGTTGTAAACCAACCATTTCCCTTTTCCTCCTGGATTCATAGTTAAACTATTTTTTTTTTTTCCAGGCTCCTTTGCAATTAAATGAAGCCATGTGACTGGGCTGTAGTCAGTAAAACGTAGGTAGAAGTGCAGTGGAACATCTCCAGGCCTGGTCCCTAAATTCTCCTCTCTTCCCTTGTCTCTCAGTTAAATAGGAGAACACCGGTTCTCAAGGTGTGGTCATGGTCCAAAGGCATCAGCACCGCCCACTCATCCCTCAGAAGCAATGCAAGTCCTAGCTCTGCTAGTCAGCCAATCCTAGTCCCCACATTGGATCCACCGCTCCCCGTGTGGCAATCTCCTTCACTCTCTAGTGGCTTCCTGTACCTTCTTATAACAGAGCAATAAAACACAGTACTGTCATCACAAACATGATCATTGTATGTAAGCAGGGAACTGTCCCTGGGCTGATCCTCAGTGTAATGATGTCTTTCTCTCCTGCTGTTACTTCCTTAGCAGAAGAGATCGTCCATCTTTAAAAATCCTGAGTGCTCTTTGTGACATCAAAGACGAAGATGTTAAATATACGTTGCCCAGATCTGTTGAGTTCACTTTCTTACCCACCTTAAAATTCAAGAGTTTATTAGTGACTGATACAAAGTGAAGAATCAGGCTAAACAGATGAAAATAAATGTGTATTTCAAGTTCATATCTGCTACTTTTAACACATTCAAACAAAAGAGTGGAAGGTTTAACATACATTTTATAGGTTCATAACTAATATGACTTCAAGAGCCAGGCAAATTATTTCAAGCAAGCACCTTTAAATACCAGAATTCTATACAAAAGACCTGTATCTTTTCCAGTCTATGGCCCTTTCTACCAAAGTTTGGCAGTTGAACCTGACTGTACGAAACAGCTGAACTTCTTCAATAAATGTTTTCTTTCATCCACAGAGTACTCTGTCTCACACACAAGCATGATATTAGACCTCTTTTGAACATATTTCTCAGTTAAAATATGACAATTACACGGAATTAAAATTTTTCCCTTTGGGCTTTATCACATAGCCCCTTGGGAGAAATTTTTCTTTAATTGCCCTTACTCACTCCAAATATACCAACAAATTCCCTACAAATTACAATTAGCCTAACCGTTATAGGATCCATGAGAACAGAGACCATAGCTGCCATTCTTATTTTTATTTGCTCAGCACATAGACTAACACCTTGCATTTGGCAGGCACTCAGAAACACCACCAAAATGCACACGTGCACACACACACACTCCACACGTAAAAGCCAGCAGGCATCAGAGGCAAAGTACAGAATGAAGACAAGCATAGAAACATTGCTTTTATTTCTTTCAGTGCCACCTTTCACTTTGAAATGTCTTGGCTCCATCTATTCACCTTTTTTTTTCCTTGACTCTTTCCTTCCCCAGTAAGTGCCAAATCTTTGAGAATTCAAAGATGAGGAAGACATGTTTCCCTGCATCAGATGAAGACAGATAAACAAACACAATGCAACAGACTTGAAATGATAATATACTTTTTCATCACATGGAGATTGACCTCATCTTCATTCTCAACTACTTCAAGATGGAAAGTCTATCAACATGCCTCTTCTCCCCAAATTCTGCGAAGATGAAATAAACATATGCCCTGTAGAGACTTTTATAAAGGATTTCTCCTGTATCAATGGCAACAGACATTACAGCTGTCATTGCAAGTGATGCCGGCAGGAGAACGCATCCTAACGTAGTCCCCAGGGCAGATCGGGGCCAAACTGACCAACCCTCAGTTGTAACTTTTAGAGGACTGCGCTCTGCTCCCGGTATGGGAAGTTAGGGTCGATATGCCACAGTGTCTAGAAGTAGCGTGCTTTCCATGAAATTACTCAAGACAGTTCAGAAAAATCACTCAGCTACCTAACCCACTTAAAAACATAAGTGATGGACCACCTCTGATTTGACTATGGCCCAGTGCTTTCCACCTTGCCTTGACTTGGCCAAGGCTACTGCATCCAACTCTGTCGGTGACCAATCTATCCTACTTGAGAGAATGAACGCTGGCATATGGAGGGAACCATCTGGAATTTCTGTGGCTCGATGGGAGGCTGATGGGGGAACAGATCTGGAAAGAGACTCCAAAAAGAATTAATGAATGCCAGATGTAATTAAAAACTGCTTTCCCCCCAAAGGAGCTCAGGACCAGCCATGGGATGGTGCCTCTTGGTTCCAAATTACACCCTCTTTCCACTTGTTCATCCATCAAACACTAAACATCCCACCATCTTTATTCTAGTAGTTTTTGCCAAAGCAACATTTTGAGGATTTTCTTCCTGCCCTGAAAGGGTTGTATTTTGACAATGAGAAGGACAAAGCTTTATAAATAATATCTGAAACGTGAACACTGGGGAGGAATCACCTGACTTTCCCCATGTATCAAATGCAACAACAGAAACAACAGCAAAGAGAGGTTTTACTCTTCCCTAAATGTACAGCTACCCTTAAGACCAGAAAGCCTGAACCAAATCAAAAGGCAGATGTCTCTGACAGGGGACTAGGGCTTCTTTGCAATCAGGAGGGATCTGACCATCATAGCTACAAAGCATTCCGTTCCATATAATTTCAACACTAAATTTAAACTCAGTTTTTCCCCCCAGCAAAGTCAGGGAACCAAGGTCACGATCATGCAGCATTCCAAGGGTCTGACACTCGTCTAAATCCTGTAGAAATGAGATCAAAGGTGAGGGGCACAGATCCTAAGAATAATGATGTGGTCACATGAACAAGCACCATTTAGGGCAGGCAGTCCCGCTGCTTGTACAGTATTCACTGTCTCACGCCCATAACGTAGGTGGCGAAGACAGTATCCACCGCACCCTGCTATTGTCAGGAACACAGGCTACCCCAACTTTGCACGTGGCTCCGATTTCTAGGGGAGAGTGACAGCGTGCAAAGACAGAACAGACATACAAGGACTATTTGTAGGTTTGCTATTTCCTGCACCTTCCACAACTAACAAGCTTGTTTCTACATCCATTCTTGGCTCCAATACTTTCCCATAAATATGAGAATGAATGGAAAAGTACATTTTAATATCATGTCAATCATTACTAAATGACCCACTCTTCCTTTTTAAAAGGAGAAGAATAATTTTAGCTCTAAAATGACTACTTTAGAAGTAAGCCAGAAAAAGAAAGAAAAATACCACATGATATCACTCATATGTAGAATCTAAAAAAAAAAAAAAAAGACACTATGAATTCATCTACAAAACAGAAACAGACTCGCACACTTAGTAAACAATCTTATATGGTTCCCGGGGAAAGCAGGTGGGAAGGGATAAATTTGAGAGTTTGAGATTTACAAATGTTAGCCACTATATATAAACATAGATTTTTTTTAAAGAAGTTTCTTCTGTATAGCACAGGGAATTATGTTCAACATCTTGTAATAACCTCTAATAAAAAAATACGTAAATGAATATACACATGTATACACATGACTGGGACACTGTGCTGTACACCAGAAATTGACACATTGTAACTGACTGTACTTCAATTCAATCAATAAATAAAATAACCACTTTAGGTCCTTGGATATACACATTTACACAATGATTGGTGGTATTTTTCCTCCTTTGGAGTCTTACTTAGCTTTTGGTAAATCTAACGATTTCTCCAAATATTCTATTGTAATTTATGAGGATGACTGAAAGATCCAAAAAAAAGCCCTTTTATAATAGAATCGAAGTTGTCATACGTAAGTAGTTCACAGGAATGAAAGGTTAACAAGATTGAAAGTTGATGTCAGATAGACTAATTTACAGGGATGTTGGTATTCGTTTATCAAGAATTCATTCTCTTGCAGGAAAAGCAGAACAAAAGAAGAGGGGACGCTAACGATGCATTCTTTCTATAACTAAATTCTTTTCAAAGAGCTGCTAACATCATAGCCTGCCTTGTTCATGAAAGCCACGCAGGTGGTTTCTTTATTCTACTCTGCTTATCTTTTTTTTTTTTTTTTCAAACTGGTCTTAAAAACAGGCAGAAAAGGCAGTTTTCAAAGTACCCAGAGGCACATGATTCAAGACTGAAGCCGGCTTCCTTACCCCTTAAAGAAAAGCCATCTGCCTGCCTGGTGTGCTTTGGGGGAGGAGGAGGTGAAGGGGGTGAGAGGAGAAGACGGTGGGGTGGTCCGGGGGACAGGCGTGCCCTCTTCATTCTCACCTCATGGGAAGAGTCCAATTTAAACTCTGGACAATAAATTCCCATCCTGCTTCCCACATACACTCTCTCTGTGTCTTTCTCCGTCACAGACCGACATGCCTAAATCCCACTGCAGAATCAACATTTTAAATTACGATATTTTAATTGATCAATAAAATGTTTAACATACAGTGTTTGTCTCTTCCTCTAGTCTCTACCATCTGTTCTTCAAAAATATTTTGAATCTATTTAATAGGAAGGTCTTTAAGTAACATTACCAACTGTATCAGATCAATCCTCTAAATCCCAAATTCTGAAAGGAAAATACCAGAAGGGGCTGCTGGCTTTATAGAAATAGAAAAGAATCCATGCCTTCTCTCATTCCAGGTTTTCTTTGTTTTGTTTTGTTTTAATCTTGAGATGCTATTATGCTGCAGTTCCCTCCATTAGACCTCAGAGAATTCAGAGTGGTCAATTTGGCCTTTTTTAAAAACAACTTTAATATTAAAATATATTGATATAGGTGGGGGAGGGAATAGATCAGTGGTAGAGTGCATGCCTAGCATGCATGAGGTCCTGGGTTCAATCCCCAGTACCTCCACCAAAAGAAATAAATAGATAAACTTGATTACATCCCCTAAAAAAAATTTTTTTAAAGTTTTTTAAATTAATAAATAAATAAAATAAGACATATTGATGTATAATTAACCTGCAAAAAGCTGTGCATATTTAATGTATACAGCTTCATGAGTTTGGAGATAAGCATACACCAATGTAACATCACTACAATCTAGGCTATAAACCTATCCATTCTCTCCAAAAATTTCCTCCCACTCTTTCAATTAATTAATCAACTAATTAATTATTACTTTGGGATAAGAACACTTGAGATCTACCCTGTTAGCAAATTTTTAATATATAATATAGTACTGTTTACTATAGGCACTTTGCTGTGCAGTAGTTCTCCAGGATTTATTCATCGTGCATAACTGAACTTTGTACCCTTTGACTAGTGCCTCCCCGTTTCCCCCTCTTCCCTCTCCTGCAGCCACTCAATAAAAAATGGGCAGAGAAACTGAGTTGACATTTCTCCAAAGAAAACACACAAATTGTGGACAACAGGTATATGACAATGTGCTCAACATCAGTAATTGCCAGGGAAATGCAAATCAGAACTGCAAGTTGTCTCACAACTCTTTGTATGGCTTTTATCAAAAAAAAAAATTGGAGAAAAGAGGACCCTGGTATGCTGTTGAGGGGAATGTAAACTGGTGCAGCCACTATGGAAAACAGTATGGAAGTTCCTCAAAAAATTAAAAATAGAACTACCATGTGATCCAGCAGCCCCACTCCTGGGTTTCACCCAGAGGAGATGAAAACAGGATCTCAGAGATCTCTACACCCCTCCATGTCCCCTGGCGCTGCCGTTTGAAACAGAGTCCATGGTGCCCTGATTGTTCTGGTGACTCAAGTCCCAAAACAAACAAACAAGTGACAATAACAACAAGACCCTAGACCTTGCAATCCCCTGAAAACCTACAAGTGAGGAGGATGCATTTGATAGATTTGAGGTCAGATGTTAAATTCCAGTTTGGCTCTATCCACATAATTCTATCACTTCACTAAATCATTAATGAAACTATACTAACCTGAAGTCTCATGATTAAATTCACAAATGAACTAAATATTATTTTGATTTCTTGAATACGTGTGAGCACATCTGACTGTCCTTTATGATTGGATTACCGTATTCTGTGGATTCTTATTTTGTATTTGGCTTTATTCCTTAGATAACTATGTAAGTTTAAAAAGCTAAAGATCCAATCTGTTCTTAGAAACAATAATTAGTACATATATGTAAACTAAAAAAATGGGCAGTATACTGTATATATGTATTTACATGCAATATAATGTGTATGTGCAGTCAAACTGTAATAAAAAAAAAAAAGAAGAAAAGAAAAAAATTCCTACCTATTGGAGTGAAAGACACTTTCATGTGTGAAAAGGCATAAACTGGTAAGTTTCAGGTGATTCACTTACTCAGTTTTCACACGTTGCAGCTGGTATCAAAGCCAAATAAGGCACCAAATTTATTTTCCTACATCGGGTTTTTTTTTTTTTTTTTTTGATTTGTTTCCTTAAGAAAAACAATGAAACCAACTTCTAGTACATAAATATATTTTCACACTTTAATTCTGAAGAAAAAAACATGAAGATCTATGAAATAAGCGACTCACTCCTAAATGAGGCTGTCCAGCCAGAGGTCCAGGTAGCAGCCACACACTCAGTGAGTTTACTTCCCCCATCAGCCCTTTTTTGAAAATAAATTCTGTCTTTTTCTCTCTCTTTGATACTAGAGATTCTTTAATTTTCTTTAATGTTATTGATTATTTTTTTTCTCAAGCTTTCAACTGTTTCTTATGACAATTTTGGAGGGGGAAAAGCCCCTCCAAAACATTATTAAATTCCTTAAAAATAAAATGCTTAAAAAAATTTTTTAAAAATAAAATGCTTGTGTTCTAAAAATTACATATATTACTTCATAAATTCATAATTGATGCTTAAAAGAGACCTTAGAATACAGTACTAAGAAACATTGAGTAAATAACCTCTATTCCATGTTTTAACATGTCATATCAAAATTTATAACTTCTGAGCAAACTAGCCTGTATTTCCCATTCCTAAATTCATAAAGTGCTTATATTCTATGTAAACATAAGAATTACTTCTATAGAGGTGTTCACTGTTTTCAACATTTTCATATTTTCCATTGTTATGTATTTTAGAAATTTCCAAAGCCTTTAAGAGTTTCTTTTAAATTCCAATAAATTATATTTATTTAATTCTCAGGGTTTCCAAAATAAGTTCCTTTCCCCTTGAATTCAGATAAATTCCAGAGAACATGAAGTTTCCTGGAACTCTTTTTTCACAGTTCTAAGTACCTCAACAATACCACCCAGCTTTTATAATCTCTGCCAGAAGTCCCAATACCCTAGAATATCTTCAAACTGCTTGGCAACAATACTGAAATCCCCATCCTTAGAGTTAATTCTTCCTTTTAAACCAAGGTATCTAGAAATCCCCAAAAGAAGAATGGTACATAAAGGAAAGAATTATCACTGACCAATAAATGTATTCGTTCACACATTCATTCACTTAGAAAACATTACCAAGTGCTTTGTCAGATACTGACACATGCCAAAGAGATGAATATAAAGAAAACAAGGCTTTCCATTTCACAGAGAAACGTGAATATTTGTATAAGATTGACCAGATGAGTTTTTGGTGGAAAGAAGAAGGAAATCAGAATCCTTGCTAGTATTTGCTCCTGATACCCACCAAAATAATCACGGCCAGGCCCAGGAAATATTTCAAAGACAGGAATTCAGTGTCCACGTCTCTCCTCTCTCTAGTGCACATCCATCCTCGAGGACCCAATGCCTTCACTGGCTCATAACCCTCTAGTGGCTGGAGTCGCCATGATGCCCCCACCTACCTACCTACACTCCACACATACACATAAGTAGTTCTGTAGTCCCAGCCGTGTCTCAGTTACACCCTCATTCTTTCCGGGCTCTATCCACTGATACTTGACTAATAAAGAACTTTTAAGTGTAGGACGTACAACACTGGCTAATCCATCCATTACCCTTTGCCCAAGAAGCAATCAGATGCAACGGAACACTCACCAGATGAGAATCAGACAGATCTAAGTTTGAATCCCAAATAAGCCATTCTTTGGGAAAATGGCTTAGCTTCTCTGATTTTCCATTCCCTGAGTGCAAAATAAGAGAAATAATACTTCATGGAAGTAAGGCTTAGGTGAAATCTCACATATAAAAGGATTACAGTGCCTGCCACCTACCAGGCACAAAAGCACTAGCTATCCCCTGCTGTGTCTGCCCAATGTATACGTATATTTTTGAGTGTTCACGCTACTCCTGCCACTCCGCTATTTGGTGAGCCAAAGAGACACAGGCTTTGCTCTTGGGAAACTTAAAATTTTGTGGGCAAAGCTGACATTTAAAAATAATCACGCAAGTAACCACATAGGCATAAACTGAGCTGACTCGTAAGAAGAAAAAGTGTGTCATGTGATGGGGGTGGAGTGCTCTAGACAGAGAAAGTCATATGTATGAAAAGTACGAAGTGGGAAAAAGCTCCGTACACTCAAAACGCTGAGAAACAGGAAGGATGCCCGGACTGCAGAAGTTGGAGGACAGTGGTGAGAGGTGAGGCTGGACAGGCAGGCACCAGAGCCCGTCAGGCAGGACTTTGAAGATTATGAAACACATTGGAAACATTATCCTGAGAGTGACATTAAGCCAGCAAAGGATTCTAAGCAGGGAAATTACATACCCAATTCGAATTTTTAAAGAATCACGCCGGCTGCCGTGGAGAATAACGGAGTTGATGAAGGCAAGAGATGCTGGGAGAGAAAACATAAGAGGCACCCGAGTGCGCCACCGGAGAGGCAATGATACACTGATTAGGGTCGTGAGAGGACAGAGGAACACAAGCAGGCAGGTGTGAGAAATACTTAGAATCTGCAAGACCGGCTGAAGTGTCAAGAACTGTGCAGTCGGTAATGGAAGACCACGCCCGGTGCCGGAATCGGGAAAGCCGGGGGGGAGCTCAAGCTGGCAGGTGGGAAGGGCAGACTTGTCAGGGGAGGATGGAATAGAGGACTCTCTGTGGGGTTTTAGTTTGGGGTACCCGTAAGCCATCCCCATAGAGATTTCAAGTTGACAGTTGAACATATGGGTCTGATACCCTGAAAAAGCAAAAACCATTTTCCTGTTTATGGATTGATGGCTATCAAATTTCTGTTCTCAGACATCATGGAGGAAGAAAAGACAGAATGAGGAGAGAGAATCGGTATCTATACTGTTACATGTGGAATCTTAAAAAATGACACAAATGATCTTATTTACAAAATAGAAACAGACTCAGACATAGAAAACAAACTTAAGGTTACTGCGGGGAAAGAAGGGGGTGGAGGGATAAATTGCAAGTTCAGGGTTTGCAGACACACACTACTATATGTAAAACAGGTAAACAAGGTCCTACTGTAGAGCACAGAGAACTATATTCAATGTCTTGTAATAACCTATAATGAAAAAGAATCTGAAAAAATATATATATATACAAATATACATGCATAACTGAATCACTATGCTGTACACCAGAAATTAAATTAAATTAAAATTAAATGAAATATTTCAATAAAAAAAAAAAAAGAATCAGTATCCAGAAGTCCCTTGAGGGCTTAAGGTAATTTTGTAATCATATGGACATACAAAAAGGCGTATGGATGCTGTTGGAAAGCATCCTGCAGGAGGGGAAGGCTGCAGACATGGAAAGGAGACAACTGAGGCACTGAGAAAGCAAGACCAGCACAGGATGCAAAGGACACCAGATGAGACTGAGCTTTGAGAGAAGGTAAAACACTGTCTCTGTTACAACAGAAGGGAAGAGGGTAGGAACACATGCAATCTGTATCTCCTTTCAAGAGGAAACTGGGGATTGGTACAAAGTATGAGAACTAAAATACTTTGCAAAGATGGTGAACTTGGGACACACTTTCAGCTCACCTCTAAATTATACAATGTAAACATTAGATTCCACCTGCCAATGACCAATCCGCGATGATCTCTATTACAAAACTCCTGGTGTGAAATAAATCTATCTATCTAGGCATTTGGCTTCGCTTCTCCCTAAGAAGCTGCATTTCCTTTACAACATCTGAATGGGATTCCTTTAACAGTAATTGATGAGAACTGGTACCTGGATGAGTGACGGCTGTACAAACACATGAAGCTGTTATGAATGCATGTCATCTACACATCCATATATAAAACCAAACACACATTTTCACGTGGAGTCTTTTGAGCCGTCTGTCCATTCTGAAATAGAGACTGGCTGCATATCACAACATAGACAAAACCTTGAAAACATTATGTAAAATGAAAGAAGTCATTGTATAATTTTATTTATACGAAATTCTAGAATAGGCAAATCGATAGAGACATAAAGTAAATTCGTGGTTGCTTGGGGCTGGGAGGGATGGAAGGATTAGGGCGTTATGGCTAAGGGGTGCAGGTTTCCTTAGGGGTAACGGAAATAATCTATAATTGATTGCAGCGATAATCGCACCATTCTGCAAATACACTGACAGCCATTGAGTTGCATACTTTAAAAGGATGAATTGTATGGAATGTGAATTACACCCCCAATAAAGCTAAAAAAATGAAGCAGCACTTAATGTATTTATATGGAACAATCTTCAAATTACAGCTTTTAAGTCAGGGCACAACACAGTTTGTACTATGTCATTTGTATAAAGAAAGGGGTTAAGGAAAAATATGCGTAATTTTTTTTTATTCTGTATATGCCACGTAGAATACCTGAGGAAGGATACCCAAGGAACTAGTAACGTTGTTGTTTCCAGAAAATAAAATGAGGTGGCTGGAAGACAGAGGTGAAGACATAATTTTTCAGTGAGTATTTTTTTTTTTTGCATTTTTTGAATTTTGAAAATGTAATGCATTGATTATTTTTAAAACATTTTAATTATAATTGAAATTTAAAATAGAGACTAGTTTTTTTTTAATTTTCCATAGGCAAAATTGTAGTTGTGTGTGTGTGCCAAAAAGAGGGGGAGATCCTTTTCTTGAATTCTTTCCTTGTCCTTGTAAGACTTACAATTTCCTTCCACTGTCAGCAGTGTTTTGAGAGAGTTGGCTGTGATCTCCTCTTGCTTGACTTGCCTTTTTTGACTTTCTGTTTCCAATGTTCCTTAGTTTACATTTCGTTTTGTAATCTGGTTTCCCATTTATCCCCATCTTTGCCATTTTTACATTTGGATAATTGTAAACTGCTTCACTCTGCTGAGTGTCTGCGAATCCAGGGAAGTCTTGATGCTGCCGTGGAGACTGGAGTTGGTACAATGTTTTAAGTTGTTCTGACCACAGTTCTTGCTTGCTAAATTAACAGCTGGTCAAAGCCAAACTCCAGTACCTCGCATAGATTATACTGCTCTCTAGAAAGTTCTCCCCCTCGCAATTTTGCTCATCCAGGGTAACTGGAGACAACTTCATGGAACAAGAATTCATGGGCAGGCAAACAAGGAATTGTAAACACAAAAACATGCTGAGAATCATGAAAGAGAGATAATTAATAATCAAGTCAATAATCCTAAAAACTAACACTCATAAGGTGGTTATTTGGATTCCAAAGTGAGCTCATCTCAAATGCTTAGTACTCACTTAATATTCTGAAAAACGACACATCACATAAATACATACACATATTAAAAAGAGCAGTGTGACCCCAGCTGAGAATAGAAGTTATCCAAGGGAAGGTAAGAAGAAAGGGTTAAAGGGTTCTCTGATATCTTATTCTGTACGTCATTATATTATTTTGGTCAAGAAAGATTTTTGTGTCTTATATAAACTTGTTTTTTAAAGTTACGGAAACGTAATACTCGCTGGATGTAAAAGGCAAACAAGGAAAGTATTGCTGCTTCATTCGGGGGCAGAGTAACAGGCGGGAAAGCCCAGACACAGGAGCCGGGACGAGACAGACCTGGATTCACAGCCTGACTCGGTCTTTGCTGGCCGTGTGCTCTAGGGGAGATTATCCTGAGCCAGGGTTTTCCAAAAGTGTGGACGTCCCGCTTCAATGCTATTTGCAGAGTGGGCTCACCATGCAAATCGTTAGTATTTACCAACCATCCCAGTTGTGCTTATGCACGCAAAGGTTAAGAATTTGTGCGCTCGATCTCGGTTTCCTCATGTATACAAAACGTGGTGCCAACATGACAGCATCTTCATAAAGCTTCAGTGAAATAAAATAATATGAACACAATGCTGGGCACATAAAAAAACTGAAGTCGTATTATTATCTCATTATACACATGAATGTATGATTACCAGTAGCCCGACTGTAATTACTGTAATAAGCACTGTCCTGTTACTTACTGATACTATCGCTAAATGAAGGACCTAAATCTCTTTGATGTGTCCTATCCGTCTACAGCCTTATCCTGACATAATGTATTCCTTTTTTTTTTTTTTTTGGCTCAAAAAATTAAAGCTGAATACCTCTTCTATTCCTGCATCATCTCTTGCAAAAAAAAAAAAAAAAAAAAATTTATGGCCTTCTAATTTTAACCCAGCCTCTCTGACTGCTATTATTCAAGTAATCCGGGACCTTGTAAAGGGAAGGCCAGCCCTTGGCACTGAAATGCTGGTGTGGTCCTCCTTACGCAATGTGATTTGGGTTTGCCTGGGATGGGACGCGGGGGATTTAGGATGGGAAAACAGAAGACAGTAAAATAGTCAAGTCTTCTAAAATTTGTGGTTAAAGTTTTCCTCTCTGAGTGGGGCTTGAACTAAGCATGGTATGGCCGAAACTATTTATCAATAAAAATCCTCTCTTTTCTGAGTACCCACCAGTCTCTCCTTCCTCTTTGTTACCTGAAAAAACTCTTGGCACAAAGCTACATGCCCCTTTGGCCCTCGCTCTCCTTTTCCCCTGGGAAAAAAGGTCCACATTTCTCACACAGCTTTGGGGAGGACTCATAACCATACTTAATGTATAAAAGCTGTGATTTCCATGCAAACTGCTGCTTTCCCAGAAAAATGGAAAAGCCCTCCTTAGCGGTTTAAAACCCTTTAACCGTTCCCTTCCCTTTCCACTCGAACTGCCAACTTGCTCGGCCAAAAGCTTTCTCTGAACTTCGAGACGAGTAAGATAATTTAAGTGTGAAAAGGCTTTTTAATTCATTCAGACTCATAAGATAGTATTAAATACACACCAGTCCATACAGTAGGAGCCAAAAGGATGTATGGTACCACTGGGATTCCCTCAGGTACAATGATGCCCTCACCAGGACGACGATTTACACCTGAACTATTTGCCCAGTAGCCAACATCAGAGCTCCAAGAAGGCGCTAATGTTTTCTCGTTCACCCTCTTCCTTTTATAATTCCACCAAAAAAAAAAAAAAGAAAACAAACAAAACCAGGTGCAGCCGCACTATGCAAATGAGAAAAGGTAACCTCTGAAAGGCTTTCACAGCCAACAGAAGATCCGCAAGCTGCTTGCCAGCTAAAAAACGGCAGGAGGTGTGACAACCCCGGAGATGCTAAGCCACGGGGGGCCTGCAGGCAGGGAGGCAGTAAATCCCCAGAGAGCTCTCAGTTCCTGATTGGAAGCCACCCCGGGCCCAGCAGTTCCTCAGGTGCTGCTCCCTGGGAGGCCAAGTCATCGGCTCAGGTGGAAGGTGCGGGGAGGTGGGGGGCAAGCTGTGCAGAGAAGGAGCTCCAACGTAGGCCCCCCGCTCACCAGGGGAGAAGGGAGATGAGAGGCACCCGCTGGGAGCCCTCGAGTTCAGAAAACTCCATTAAGAAGAGGAATGAGCCCATGCTTTTCCTCCCACAGAGCATCTTCCCAGCTGTGGGAAGCGCCACGCACACAGTGGAAGTCTCTGGCCCAAGGAACTTAAATAAGTGCTGGTGCTGAGAGATTCCCAGACCAGGTTCCATAGCAGACCACCCCGGCCCCCCGGGGAGATCAGCGCCTCCTAGTCAGCTGCCAAGGTTCTTAGGGACTCACCACCCTCCACCCAGACCTTGTTTGCCAAGATTCTCCAAGTGACACTGGCAGCCCTCCCTTCAGTTTCCAAAATCCCTGGAAACAGTCCAGCAGGAAGCCACTGGGCAGTGCCTGCATGTCCCTCCCCTTTACTCGCTCCAGCATTTACTGAGTATTCACACCATGCCGGGCCTTTTTTTTTTTTTTCAGTGTAGTTGATGTACAACGTTGTGTTAGTTTCCGGTGTACAGCATAGTGATTCAGTCATGTGTATATATATATACACTCTTTTTCAGATTCTTTTCCATTGTAGTTTATTATAAGATACTGAATATAGTTCTCTGTGCTATATAGTAGGACCTTGTTGTTTATCTATTTTATATACAGTAGTTTACATCTGCTAATCCCAAACTCCTAATTTACCCCTATCTCCCTTCCCCTTTGGTAACTGGAAGTCTGTTTTCTATGTCTGTGACTCTGTTTCTGTTTTGTAAATAAGTTCATTGGTGTCTTTATTTTAGATTCCACATATAAGTGGTACTATATGATATTTGTCTTTCTCTGTCTGACTTACTTCACTTAGTCTGGTCATCTCTAGGTCCGTCCATGTTGCTGCAAAAGTGCTCCATGCCAAATCTTGTGCTAAATTTAACTTTTTAGTCAAATGGGGGGGGGGGAGGGTAGAGCTCAGTGGTAGTGTGTGCTCAGCATGCATGAGGTCCTGGGTTCAGTCTCCAGTACTTCCATTAAAAAAGATAAACCTAATTACCTCCCTCCCCGCCAAAAAAGGATAACACATATGATGAATCAAGTTCTTGATCCACTTCATAGTACAAGGAAAGCAACCCACGTGAGGTAAGGGGACTAGAGGCAGGATGTGTCACCTGAGGAGGAAGGAGGAACTGTGGAGCATCCAGGCCAGCCTCCGCTCTCATCTCCCTACAGCTCTGGGATCTCAAAGACAGATTTCTATTTCTAGGAGCTAACTTTCTGGTTGTCCCTCAGGAGGATGTAAGGGTCAGCAAGCTGGGAGCCACCCTACATTCAGAGTACGTGTCTGTATTTCTTTGCCAGAGGTAGCATTGTAAAGCATAAATCCTAGTTATAAGACATGGAAACAACCTAAATGTCCATCGACAGATGACTGGATAAAGAAGCTGTGGTATATTTATACAATGGAATACTACTCAGCCATAAAAAGGAATCAAATCATGCCATCTGCAGCAACATGGGTGGACCTAGAGATGACCATACTAAATGAGGCCAGACAAAGAAAGACAAGTATCATATGGCATCATTTATGTGTGGAATCAGAAAAAAATGACACAAATAAATTTGTTTACAAAACAGAAAGAGACTCACAGACATAGAACATAAGCTTATGGTTACCAAACAAGAGGGAAGGAGGGATAAATTAGGCGTTTGGGATTAGCAGGTACAAACTACTATATACAAAATAGATAAACAACAAGGTCCTACTGTATAGCACAGGGAACTATACTCAACAACTTGTAATAGCCTATAATGGAAAAGAATCTGAAAAAGAATATATATGTATAAGTATATGTATAACTGAATCACTTTGCTGTACACCTGAAACATTGTAAATAAATTCTACTTCAACTTTTAAAAAGGGAGAAAAAAGACTCATGCCTTTATAGCATCCTGCTCACTTCCCTATTCCTTGGGGTTTTAGTGAAAAAAAAAAACTGCGCCAGTGCGGAGGAGCGGAATTCTAAATACCTGGACCTGTGGGAGGAAACCCCACTGCACACCTCTCCCTAGACCTCTCGGGAAGAACGCACTTCTCCACACCACCTTCCGCACTAGGATGCGCTGAGGGGAGAGGAAGGGGCCTGGTTTCAGTGCCAGCGCTCTGACTCAGAACCAGCCAGGGCAACCACCCCCGGCGTCCGGCCTCGCTGGGCCCACAACAATCGCTCCCGAGGCTCCCCCGCAAATCCAGCCAGGATGTCGTGAGTAGGAATGGAGGACAGCGCCGGGATTCTTCGGCATTCCATCCAGTTCACCATTCCCTCACTCATCTAACAAATGCGCAGAGAACGTCTCCTCCGTTCTGGAGCTACCGTGGACCCCAGGAACACCAAGATGCGGAGTTCCCGCTGGTACCCGTCACTTGCTGGCAGACAGCAGAGTGACGCCTGCCACGTGCACCTGTGAGCACAGCCCAGTCCCGGCCCCGGGGAGCAAGCTCGCTACCCCTGTGCACACCCTCCACACCCAACTGCCGCCTGAGAGACGCAGCCGGAGGGCTTAGCCCACTGCCGTTAAACCAGACAGAGCCCAGCTCAATCCAGGTAAGAGCTAATGTTCTTGATCCAGACACCAAATTGCCATCAGGTGATGTTATCATGTAAATAAAGAGAGGCAAACAGATGGCTTCAGACAGAATCCAGGGCTGACAGAGCATCACTGATGTGACAAATGTAGGCAGGCGAGGACAAGACGTTAGGCACAGAGCAGCCTGACAAACAGAACCTTGGCCTTTATAATGCATCCGGAGCCAAAGGCACTCACATCCCACTTACAGGTTTTTGTTAATCAAGTTCTATTAATTTCCAAACATGGGGACGTACCTCTAAGAAACACATGTTCCCACCTTTCTCTTAAATGTACTTTACAGTGGTGTATCTGTTTGTCACCGTGACCCGTTACATCCCAGCCTTTAAAGGCTCTATTTTGATTCCCACCCCTCCATGTTTAGGTGGGGATAGTATAATTAATGAACTAGAGAGACTCAAGGAATCTGTTGGCCTAGATTTGAATCTGTGCGGTCTCCATGACCTCTGAACTCTTTCTTGGGCATCCCTTTTTGGGCCCATTTTCCTTAGTTATAAAATGAGAGAGAATCATGGCAGAGACCAGTAGCTGTCTTCCAGTATTTCTTCTCTCCTTCCTTAGTAACAAGGAACTCTTAGTAACAAGAACTTCAATTTTCAGCTGGATACATTGTCACCTAGCCAAAAGACTACCTTTCCCAGCCTCCTTTCCAGGCAGGTATGGCCATTCAGCCAAATTTTGGCAAAAAATGTGTAAGCAGAAGTGTCACATGTGACTTAGAGGAGGAGTCCTTCCTAATTCCTGCTGCCTAGAACATGGTTGCAAAGGCTGGAGCTCCAGCAGACATCTTGGGCCACAGAGTAACTTTGAGGCGGGAACAGCATATACTAGAACAAGAAGATAAATGGAATCCAAGTCCCTGATGCCATGAACCAGACTTCTCTTTTACATAAGAGAGATAAAAACTTCTATTTTTCAGGTCTTCGTTGTTCACAGAAGACCTAATCTTACCTAATACAACTGGATACCTAACCTCATGGCGTGGTTGCAAGTGTTATGTTAAGTGTGAGAGGACTCTGGACATAGAGCATTTCCCTAAAACCCTGGCATCACGAGCTGCTCTGTGAATAAAAGGGTTCCATGCTTAATCAACTCTGAGAAACAGCACATACCACATCCCCTCTGGAAATTACCCAATCCATCTTATCATATAAAGGGTTTTGAAAAGACCAGATGCAAAGAAAGTATTTTTCTGTGTTTAGTCCCAAACTTCCTAAACTCATTTGATGGTGTTACCTTTCTTACATGTGGTGGTTATAAAAAGCTAATTTCATAGGAAACCATTTGAGAAATTCTGCATAAACTTACTATTAGTGTTAGGTAATATCTACATGGTTATTTTAGCTTTACAGTGTGGTTTACCTAATTAGACTCACTTCATTCCAGTTCAGGTCCTCAAGGGTTATGCCTTCAGAACCCTTTGTATGTTTTCTACAGCAGAGGTCTTAATTTTATTAGGTCACAATGCTCACTTTGAGAAGGAGTTTTAGTCACTTTTACTCTCTTGGATAGCGTGTAGGCCATGAACTCCTCTGGGCCCACGTGGATCCTAGTGAACTGAACGTAGGAATGCCCCTTCTAAGGGAGCATTATTAAACATACATAAGAAATCCTGAGGAATATTGACATAAGGATAAAATAAGAAATTTCTCATGTGTTTTCAAATGAGGGAATAAAACCTCAGAGTTGTCAGCAATACCCCGTTCCCAGGCTCACCTGGCCTGGATGTCCTAGAGAGATGACTTATATGTCTTGGAGATTGATGTCGGCTACTAGCTCAAGCTCATCTGGGGCTGCCAACCAGTGTAAAAAAGGTGGCCTCTCTGCATGATCTGGGATTCCCATCGCCTGAGGGCTCTGTCCCCGTAGGGAGCCTCCCAACAGCAAGGAAGACATGCAGGCAGAACAGTCTTCCAGGTTCTTGCGACCTAGACCTGAAAGTCTCACAACATCATTTCCACTACATTCTACTGGTCAAGCGAGTCACAAAGCCAGGCTCACGTTCAAAGGCAGGGGCACGAGCCCCGACTTCTCCAGACGAGGAACAGCGCCGGCTTCCAGGGAGAGGAGTCATTGACCACAGGACTCTGATCTTTACAACGACATCAAATATCTACACCGACCACATTTACATTAGGATAATAATCACAGCCTAGATATTGTTATTCAATGTTCTGATACAGAAGCACACATACTATTACATCACAAACTTGATTTTTAATATTTTGAGAGCTGTAAGACTGTAACTGGTTGCTTTTATAGTCCCACTTTATTTTATGTATTAAAAATATTACTCTGAGAATGGATCGAGGCTTCACCAGACTGTCAGAGGGACCTGGGGCACATGAGAAATTCAGAATCCCAGGGCTGTGTAACAGTGTGGTCGACAGTGAGTCCCTAAAATATTCTTGCCCCTGCTGGCCGGGCTGTATGTCTAATGGCCAGACTTCTTATCTTTAAAGCTCTGCATATCTTAAAGCTCCCTCAAGAAAGTATAATCAATTCAAGAAATGGCAACTCTACTTAAACCAATAATTGGGAAATCATGAATTATTTAATCCGACATTCCAAGAATATCTGCATGGAAAACAGACCATAAAGTAAAGAGAGAAAGAAGTAATTCAATTAGAGCAAGTGAAAAAAGCCCTGCTCTAAATTAAGGGCGCCGTGGGCAGCAGTGCCTTACTTGGCTCAAACCTCCCCAGCCCCGACCAGGAGGGTAAAATACATATGCAATCATTCAGGTCCCCCTCCACTGGTAAGAAACGCCTGTGTCTCCTCCAAGAATATTAATTCCATGAGACAAATTTCTTGGGGGAATAAAACTAGGTAAAGGAGAAGTTTTCTGCATTTAAGTCAAGGAAAAATTGCATTAATTCTCAGCAAATTTGTTGCAGTGCGGCTCACAGACCAGAGGGTTGGTAAGAACTTTCAAGGTGATTTAGTAGGGTGGCCAGTCATGCTGGTTTGCTCTGGACTCTCCAGGTTTTATCGCTCAAACTCCTTTGTCCCAGGAAATCCCTCAATTCTGGATAAACCAGAGCAGTTGGTCACTCCATTTACTAACGGCTTTAAAGACATGAGTTCTTAATATCAACATCCCAAAATAAATCTCAAAAATCTCTGGATGATGCTTTCAGTATTCTGAATTTGAAAGGACTTAACCAGTGTATTCTGTTGGAGGACTACTGCCTGTTTTAAATATGACCTCCAATTCTTACCTTCAGAATTGAACTCATTGTAACAGTTATATACAGTCTCCCACGGATTTTTTAAAGAAGGTATTTATTGTGCTGCTTTATATCAGTGTAATACTGTACCCCTTCAGGGAATGGCAATGATATCTTGGAGAATACAGCCTATTCAATATTCCCAAACTGACTGTACAAGTTGATCAGTTCTTTTGGATTGAGCCCATTATGCGACATACTAATTTAGAATACTTGGCAGTATTCTAGCCAGAGAGTGACTAGGGACAACCCAGCTGCCACCCTAGAAGTGCTGCTGTCTCATCGGGCTTTTAATTTTAACCACAATACAGCGATCCCTTGATAAGAAGAGGGAACCCTCGTACACTGCCGGTGGGAATGTAAAATGGGCGCAGCCACTGTGGAAAACAGTATGGAGGTTTCTTAAAATACTAAAAATAGAGTTACCAATTGACCCAGTTATTCCACTCCTGGGTATATACCCAAAACAAAAACAAAAATACTAATTTGAAAAGATATATGCACCCCTATGTTCATATCAGCATTATTTACAATTGCCAAGATATGGAAGCAACCTAAGTGTCCATCCATAGATGAATGGCTAAAGAAGACATGGTGTATATATACACAATGGAATATTACGCAGCCATGAAAAAGAATGAAATTTTGCTCGGTGCAGCAACATGGATGGACTTGGATGGTATTATGCTAAGCGAAATGAGTCAGAGAAAGACAAATACTGTATCTTATCACTTACATGTGAAATCTGGAAAATGCAACAAAGTAGTGAATATAACAAAAAAGAAGCAGACTCACAGATATAGAGAACAAACTGGTGGTTACCAGTGGGGAGAAGGAAGGTGAGAGGGACACTATAGGGGAAGGGGAGTAAAAGGTACAAAGTATTATGCATAAAATAAGCTACAAGGATATGCTGTACAATATGGGACATATAGTCAATATTTTAAAATAACTATAAATGGAGTATAACCTTCAAAAAAAATGAGGTGAGGATCCTTGAAGACATTGATCTCTACCAAGGTTTTCATAAAGATCCAAAGCAGATGCGTAAAACTATAAGGCAAGACAAGCATTAGATTTTGCATTTGATTTGTAGGAGGCTTCACAGAGTGTACTTTTTTTTTCTTGGGCAGTTTCTAAATTACCATCCTTCTGGAACCTCTGTGGAACATTTACTGTGAACCACCTCCACCATCTTGGTATCGCTCTTTTCTTGCCTTTTGTTGTCTGACTTCTCCTGGTTTCATGATTGCTTCTCCTCTGGGTTCCCTTCCTGCCATTTAAATCAGAATTCCCTCCAAGATGCTATCTCCACCACTTCCTTCCATCTCTCAGCACTGGCTCCCCTGCTGGCTCTAACCCTAGTTCAATCCCCAAGGCTTCCTTTGTCAACTCTTCTGAGGGTTACCAAATCGAAATCCAGATTCCCAACTGGCCTCCTTCCCAAACTCCTGGTCCACATTTCCTGTGACCATCTAGGCATCTGCACATAAAATTTAGTTGGGAATGGAATGGAATTTATTATCCTCCCTGCCAAACCTATTCTTCCCCTGCATCCTCTATTTCTATTGATGGCACACCTAGCTATTCACCCAGGCACGAAGGTTCTGACTCATCTTTTCAGTCAGCCTCATTCACATTTGCCCTTCACAATCAATAAAATGCCAGGTCCTGCCACTTCCGCTTTCTTATCATTCTTGTATTTTTCCATAGTAACCACCAATGCATGTGTTGCTGCTAGGAAGTCTGTAATTAGTGCTGTGAAGGTCAAAGTACTCTTAAAAGTCCCGAGAAAAATAATGCATAATTTCTCTAACAAGTAGTTTTAAACTACACATGGAGAAAGAAGCTGCTACTGGAGCAAAGAAATCACACCTGTAGCGATGGACGAAAAGCACCACAGGTGTTTTACAGGTAGCCCTCTTAGGCATCGCCCGGGCTAGAACGCACGTGCCCAGAAGGGTCACATTTCTGGGAGACTGCAGTTAGGAGTTTGTAAAGTGGGGTAAGTACCAAAATGAGCCCTGGGTCTCTTACACACTTCACACTTGCCAATATCCCCCAACCCGAATTATGATCTGCAAACCCTGGGGAATTGTGTCCCCACCTAGAAAACTGCTATGATCCTAATTCTAATGGACTATGACAATGAGGCTGTTTCTCAGGTGAGTAAGGACAGGGAAGAGTCTGGAAAAACCACTCAATTAGACTAAGACGCCAATTAGTTCCAGCAAGTTAACAAGCCGTAAAGAGTGTCAGGGTCTACGTGACTTGGGTCCCAGGAGAAGATTGTGAGTGAGTTCTCATTAGCCCAGAAACAAGCACCATGATTGAGTCAAGCAGAGATCAGAGGAAGGGTATCAATTTATTTTAATATATCTATATGTTCCTTTTGTCACTTACAGGAAATAAAAATCTCTGCTGTTATTTTAATTGAAATTTAACTTGTATGGGGAAAACATAAATAGTTGTAAAAGTACTTTATTTAAAAAAAACTCAACTCCCAGTTGTCCGCCCCTGGCAAGGACTCTGTGTCACAGGTCTTGGTCGGCAGTCGGGGCACTTCAGCTATTCCTTTGCAAGAAGTCATTTGAATTAGAGTTACTGCAACTAATAGGAACTCCCTAGCCTCCAACTGTGTCTCTCAAATGTAAACCTACTTCAGGGACACAGATCACCTAAAATGTACCAAATGAAGCAGTAGCATTCCTTCTTACAAATTTTAGAAGGCAATTCACAACACAGAGTGGAAAACAAGGAGACAAATTCTACTCTTATCCATGGTACCAAAACGTCATGTAAGTTTGGGCAATAACATTAATGTATTTCATAGGATTTTACAATTTATGAAACAGTCATAAATTAGGAGCTCATTTGAGTCAAGCTTCACTAAGCTCCCTACCAGCTCAACAATTCTACATACTCATATTTTTATGTATATATTAAAGTTTACTAATACTAATTAAATCCATGGAAAAACACCCAAAATAAAATAAGTCGCTCAGGAATCATTCAATTCATCAGAGGAGTCCACACTGCAAAGGATTTTGCACTGAGATTGCCTTTGATAATAAGCTTCTACAGTATCCTCTCAAATAACTGGATATACGAAAAATCAATTTACATTAAACACTTCACAACTGTTTGGGGAGGTCTGTGGAAACACTCACTCCATGGAGTCTGGGAGCCTGATGCTTCCTTCTCATGGGAAGGACACGGTCTCAATACCCTTCAGTAATAAGCAAGGTTCACGGACGTCTGTGCTCCCCTGTAAGAAACTGCCTAAAAGGAGATTTACACAGTATCTAAGGATCCTCTGATCTCTGGTTTCAGATTTTCTCTTTATTTGCTTATTTTTATTTGACTGTAATGCTGATTAAAATTTCTGTGTCCAGAGGACCTCTTCAACTCATATTCGTTTGTTCTTCCCCATAAAATCTTTAAGAATAGCTTTCCTGTTCGTGTCCTAAATGAGGTAAAATAAATTTTGACTGTTGTCCTGGCGGACTTTTCATTTCTGCCCTGAAAGAAACAAAAGGCTCAGTGTATTCATGGTCCATTCCTCCCCTCATCCCATCGCACTCTCTCTTCCAAGAAGAGGTTTCTGGTCATGCACGTAGAGATCCGGGCACAGGTTGCAACCCAAACACATCCATTTCCATCTCAAGGTGAGAAATCCCAGATCAGGGGCCCGTATGTTTGAAGGGTGAGGAATCCCGCTTTCAGGCAGTGAAGGGGCAATACGGTAACACCTAACATAGTCGGTAGAAGAGAATAAAGAACTAAACTCCTTTGACCAGTCTGTCTCCTGGTGTTCTTCAACGTCTGCCTCATGTAAGCCAACAGATTCTAAATAAAGTCTGCTCAGAGAGGGAAGACAGCACAAATTGACCAGACCCTAAAACACTCCAATCTCTTGAATTAAGTCAGGTACATCTGCTCTTAATTGCATACATGCACACACGCGCGCGCACACACACAGACACACACACACACTCACTCACACACAAACATGCACGCAGGGGCAGATTAAAGACAGCTGCAAGTCCTCCGCTATGCCTCCCAATGGAAGTAGAGTCTAATTCTCCCCTCTTGTGTCTGGGCTGGCTTGAGTGCCCCGCCTGATCAAGAGAATGTGATGGTCATGATATTCCGATGCAGCTTAGGATGGCTCAGAAAGCACGCAGCTGTCACCCAAGTCTCTTGGACTGTTCACTCTTGGGGAATGCCCTCCTAGGCTGTTCCTTCTTGGGATCCAGCTGCCACGCTGTTAGAAAACCCAAGGAGCCCCACGGAGAAACCCAGGTGGGGAGGAATCGAGGCCTCTTAGCTGCCTGCCCTGGCGGAGCTCCCAGCCAATAACCAGCGTGGACCACCAGCTGCCTGAGTGAGCCCTCTTGGAACCCACAGCCACGTCAGGTCTTCAGAGGATGCAGGTCAGCCTCCAGCTGACTGCAATGCATCAAAGGCTCCAACAAGAATACCCCAGCCTAACCCTCTCCCACAAAGCTGTGAACAAAATAAAATGTATGTTTTGACCTCTTAAGTTTCTAGGTGGTTTGCTCAGTAGTGATAAATTTCCAGAACACACGTATTCCCGCAGTCACCGCTCAGACGCCACGCATCCCACCAAGGACCCCAGTCACTCAAGTTCAAACTCACTTCCCCTTCCCACTTGCTAGTAATCCAGAAGAAATGGAGTGATGGTTTGTGTGACTTTTCCGGGCCACCCAATGGGACAAGACCGGAAGTCTGAAAACTCCTCGAGGCAATAGGAATATTTATAAACATTTGGTTTCCAGTTGATGTTGAAGACCCAGATCTCCACGTTACGTGTCTCTTATCCTAAATTAGTTATCTTCTCCGGTAAGAGAAAGGTGGCCGAGCTAAGAAAGCTATCCTCATGATATTTTGTAGAAATTCCTTCCCCACAGAAATTACTTCCTTATTTACGATCATCTTATCTCGTATCTCCAACCCTAATGTCTTGTAACTTAACAAGGAGATGTGTTAAGCATTGCTGTCTTTGAACGTCACATGGCTTTGATGAGCCTCACAAACACTTAAATTACCCAAGTACTGAAACTCAGGACAAACAGAAGAACCGTTAAGGAAGAAAAGCAGTGCTCCTCCATTCATGCCTTCAAGTAAGGACAGCTCAAGGTCAAACGGGAAAATGAACTCTACCACACACACACAGAGAAGGAAAACCACACTGGAGGCAATGTGATGTCATGTCTGTGGCCTTCAAAACAGAACCCCACCACTTGGAATTACAACACATTTTCCTTTCATGAAGCCTGCTCTGTGCGAAAGGCGGATCATCCTTTTGTGGTGGAAACTCCTGCAGAGAAAGAACTAGATGCATCAATCTCTCTCAGGTCAGTTCAGGACAAAACCTGGAGCCCGAGCTGGCAGAGTCATTCTGACCAGGGACCGGCTATGCTTGCGAGGGTTTGAGATTTGCCTGGTTTATTAGGTAGAACTTATTGCCACTCTGTAAGACGTCTTGAACGCATTTAGGCCAATTCTCCCAGCACTTAGGAGGCAAAGACAGTCAGATATCCTTGTTTGTGGGAAGCAAAGTTATAAACTACAAAAGCAAATTCTTCATGTTTACTTCAGCTTACCCCATATAATACCACCAAGAAGAATTTACAGCTCTTTCAAAATCCAATGTCTATAAAGACAGAACGCCTCGAAGGAAAATGGTACCATACTTAAAACAGTGATATCCTTTATTAGTACAGTAAAGTCCTATTTTTATGGAATAGGATGGGTCTGAGGTCATTCCATAAAATTGATTTCCCAGAAAATGGAAATAGGCCATTTACCCCAAGAATTTTATTGAAAAATTATGCTATTCTATTTGAATAATGATAGGAATGTTCTACACATTTCCTTTATTAATGAATTAAAATACACAAAACATCATAAAATTATATTAGAGGTTCAAAAGTATCACTTAAATCTTCTTTACCAGTCACTTTCATTTTGTAAAATCAGCAGTTCCATTAAAATCATATTATGTAAAAATGGGTTTTTACTGTAATAATAGTTATTACCTATTTAGCTCCCAAGGATGTTGTGAAAATTAAATAATAAGCCATTGGAAAGCAAATACAAAGTGTCGCTAATACCAGAGGCCAAGAGGGGCAGCCAGATGGAAAAACGAAGGAAATGAGCTCCTGCTACCTTAAAACTCCCAGCTTTCACCTTTAATTCCATGACGGCCAACACTCCATGCAGGGGTCACGTGTGCTGACGTTAGCCCATTTAATCTTCCCAAAGTGATGATACACTAATTATAGCCCTCATGTAATAGATGACGGTCAGAGAGCCTTAAAATTTGTCCAGTGTCACGCAGTCGGTAAATGTCAGAATCCAAATGTGAACCTAGGTTCGTCCTAGTTGACAGCCCATCCGATAGCTCTAATGCACCACCACCACCCACAAATAGATCTTTGTGTCTCCTAAGGGCCCCTCAGAGCCGTTCCCCATTTTTCAAGATCTCCTTCAGACGCCTCTTCCTCCATGAGGCAATCTCTCTTCTACCCGCCTGAGATGCTTTGATTCTAAATTGTTAACAGCTACTTGGTGTGTCATGATGTATTATGAGCTTCATTAACCCGGCTAAGTCACTAGCTCTTTGAGATCGTGGCTGTATCTGACTTGCCTTTGGAGCCCCAGATCAGGAGCACCTGGTACAGGGCCTGGAACACAGTGAGTGTCCAGTTATTGTTGGTTAAACTGAATTAGAAAGGAATGTTAACTTGAATTCCAATGATGTTTGCCACCAGATGCAAACCAGATACTTTTACCAATGGCTTACTGCATCACATACCTCTTTGGAAATTTACCAGTTTTTCCATGTGTGTGCCCCTAATGAGACTGTGGTAAGATTGACTTCCTCAAGTAGAGTATTTGACATATGCTAGGTATTCAATAAATAGATTTTTTTTTTAATTCCAAGTGAAGGGAGCAATGTGAACAGTAAGCAGAGAAGCATAAATTCAGTATAATATTTAGTCTGATTGGAATGAGTCAGAGCAAGTAGGAATGGTGAGTTTTAAATATATATATGTATTAAATATATATATTATTAAACATATTAATAATATATATATATATAAAAGAGTTAGGGCTCTGGAATCACACTGTCTCATTTCCTTCCCCAATCTTTTTACTTACTAGCTGGGTGAAACTTGGACAAGTTGCTTAACCTCTCTCTGTCCCAGATTCCTCAGCTATAAAAACAAGGACACAACCAGGACCCACTCATAGAGCGGCTTGAGGAGTAACTGAGAAAATCCACGCAGAACACTTAGCCCAGTGCTCGCACGCACCTGGCACTCCAGTCTTAGTTGCGGGTACCGTCATTGTCGTTGGGAAAATCTTAACTGTTAAGATGCTGGTCCAAGGACAAGGCATTATTTTCCACAGACCGTAGAATCTTATAGTTGTGCTGGGCCGATCCTGCCGAACCCAAAGACTTAGTTCTGGTATCACATTGTGGATGGCATGTGTGACGTTCTTAGTGTCTATTCTGTGCCAGACTTGGGTGAACAAAGTGACTTGATTCAAAGGAGGTGGGGAAGGAAAGAAAGCAGGACAGCCAGAAAAAAAAGTCAAGAAGACAAAGCTACAAGTAGAAAGAGGAGGTAAATTCAATCCCAAGGTCCATCAGGGGTCAGAATAACAGGGTTTGCCAAAAATCAGAAGGGAAAACTCAGCCAGAACAGCGCCTATGTAAGACCCCAAACTGAACAGAACCAGGGATTAAAGAGCTGGCGGCTGTAACTTCCTGGAGTTAGAACAGGGCTTCACAGAGAAGAGAAGCGAGGCCACAAGAAACAAGGACTTCGCCTATTATGTATTACAAATCTGTTTTCATTCACTTCTTTTTCCGATTGAAAACTAAATAATGAACAGTAACAATTTAAAAATCTTAACTTCTCTGATTTACCCAATCACACTGAAGGACAAATTGGGAGATCCTTCAGACATCCAACACCCGGGCCGCCCACACATTTTTCCAAAGCACTGATTTAAGGGCAGCTTCATGGAGAATTTGGGCTCTTCTGCAGCGGACCATGAATGAGGGAATAAAGGATGGTGGAGAACGCCAGGGGCCCCCAGCAACCGGGGCACACAGTGGATGCAGTCAAACTGCAGTGCCAAGCAAGAGAGCTAGAACTGCTCCCTCCTCACTCAGTGTTAAGGTCCCAAAGGATGTTAAACACTTGGCAACCTTCAAAAGCTTCTCTTGCTTCCTGCACAGAGTGGGGGGGGAAACAGCTTGCTTAGTGGGAAAAAACCATAGCCCAGGGCTAATCCACTGGCTAGATTCATCAAAGAGATGGCTGAGACAGAACAGATTTTTCCTTTCTGTATAGAAATGACTCATGAGATTGTTTATTCAAAAAGTTACATCCTCCATCGAGAGAGGTGGAGGACGTGGGAGTGGGGTGGTCATCACAGTTTAAGTTTGTTTTGGGGCAGCCCACTCCCTCCATCCTCACCTCTGTGTGTCCACAGTCACACAGGCACCTCCATCCCCAATCCCAAAATGCCTAGAATGGTGGTCAGTATGTTTTGATCTTTTTGCCTTCATTTCCATCGTAAATAAAGCAAACACCACAATGACTCTTTTTGTTTACTCTTAGTCCTTTTAGAAAGGGAATGAACTTGATTGGTTAAGAATAAAGACTTGGAGGCAGACCACTTGGGTCAAAACCCTGACTCTGTTGAACTGCAAACTGTGGGACCCTGGACAAGTTACTTAACTGCTCTGGGCCTCTGTTTACTCTGTCAGTAAACACAGGGATGATGTTGTCACTCGTATTACAGAGCTATTGTGAGGATTAAATTAGTACATATATGGAGCATGATTTCCAAATATTGTTAGTGGTCCACAAATGTTTGATTCTAGCATTATTATTATTTCACAGATGACTAAACATTCTTCTTCCAGTACTGATCTTCTTTTATTCAGTATTACCGTAAGATGTTCAAAGTACGCCGTAAGCGGGGGAGGTAGCTAGAGCTCAGTGGTAGAGCACATGCTTAGTGTGCACAAGGTCCCAGGTCCAATCCCTAGTACTGCCATTTAAAAAAAAATTATCCATTGTCAAAATACATAGCCGAGGTATGACCTTCCTTGGCCTAGATGAAGTAACACATCGGATACGGACAGAGAAGAAATTCAAGATAAGGGCATTTTGTGGAAATAAATTAGTTTCTATGTCTCATTAACACAATTAAAGGCAAACGTAAGTGGAAATAGGTCTCTTAGAGGAAATAAATATATCTGGTCTATAACAGATTTCCTTCTCAGGCTAGGGAAATTTCCTGGGAGTTTCAAGAATTCTCTCTTAAGAATGAAGAATTTTAGAAGTATGGTGTCTATTTCTACAAATCTGAGTGAGGAATCATTTTTCCTTTGTCATGTACACAAAAAGAGTTCCAGGTAGCTGGATGAATAAACAGATGAGAGCTTACATAGATAGACAGATGATAGACAGATTGATAGGCTTATTTTTCCATTTTATTTATCTGTTCCTTTTCCAGCATTTTTGAAAAATCATGGCAACAGAAGGCCTTGTCATTTTTTTCAGGACTACCTTTAAAAGACTCACAAAGGCCAAAGATAAGGAGGTATTTGCAAATTGCTTCTTTCTATATACTCTGTGTCTTTCAAACATAAGGATACTAGAAATTTCTATAAATCTGTTCTCTGGCACAGTAGAAAAATTACCCAGTTAGCAGTTTTTTTGGTATGAAGATGATTTACCCCACCTTTAATAGAGGTGAACCTTTAATGAACAATTTTTTCTCATTTTTACTGGGTTATGAAATTCCTCTCTTGGAATAACCCCCAAAGAGAAGGTGGTAGACATAAGCACCTACTCACTTCCACATTCTTTACTGTGTTGTTCAATGTATTTGAGTGACAGATAATCCCCAATGAGACTGACCTGGTCCAGTCTGTCTGTGACTAGTTAACCCATAGATTGTTTCACTCACTGGGTAAAATCAGGACGTCATCCCCAGGGCCTGGAATGGTACCGCTGTGTCCTCCCCAGCCCTCTTCCACGCCTTCCCACGCTTCAGGGAGGGACCACTTTAAAATCGATTCAGGTGCCAAGGTAGAAGCTAGAAAACAAAAGGAAAACAGCAAAGGTAACTATGAAAATCTGATTCACAATGACAACTTGCAAATTCGATCCCTATGTTAGGATGCTGGTGACAGTCGCTTCCCAAAGTAGCTGCCTTTAGACGGTTAATAACCTTCCACAAAAACATGTCATCACGTATAAAGCAAGTAATGATTTAATCCTTAGATGACTTCCACTTCTGGGAAAATATACTCTTCTTTCATTATTAAACGTTTGTGTTTCACCTTTATTATAAATATTGTAACATATGCTAATTGTGAAACATTTGGAAAATGCAAATATAGAAAGAAGAAGAAAAAATACTAATTGCCTGCTGTCTCGCCACCTAGAGGTAACAGCCATTAACCTTTTATTTGTATTTTCTTCCAGAATTTCTCAGCATTTTTATATAATTTAGACCCTATCACATGCGATTTTACATTCAGCTCTTATTTTACTTTGCTTAGCAGGTTTTCATATGCATTTTCTTTTTTTATTATTTATTGAAGTATAGTCAGTTACAATGTGTCAATTTCTGGTGTACAGCATCATGTTCAGTTGTACAAATATATATATTTGTTTTCTAATGTCACTAAAACTCCTTGTAAACATACTTTTAATGGCTACATAATATTCTATCATATAAAAGATCTATAATTTATTTAAGCCTCTATGTTTGGCATTTAGGCTTTTTCTACTTTCTTTTTAAATTATAAAGAATGTAATATTAAGTATCTCCAAGCAAACCTGCCAGGATTCATAATTTATTCTTAAATCTTAGCAATGGAATCACTAAGTCAAAGGGTATTAATGCAATTAATACAGCTCTTAATGCAATTAAAGGCAGGGTAATAATCTGAACACCTCTCACTGCAGTAATGTACATACAGTTTGTATGTTACCCCTGGTTTTTATTGATTCAGCCACTGATGATCAAATGGCATTTTCTTTTCCACCATCCCACTGCCCTCTTCAGGAAATCAAAACATAAATCTAATCCTTTCCAGTGGAGACTGCACCGCACCACGCTGAAAGGTACCCAAGTGTTCATTTCTGGAATGTGATCCCTAACAGAGTCAGAAGGCCAGAGAGACTGTCTCAAAAGAGGAGGATGAAAAGATTCATAGACCAAATGTGCTTCTTCCAGGACAGACCTTCTTTTATTCAGCCTTAACTTAAGAAGTTCAAAGTAAACCATAAATGAAATTAGGTCTTTGGGGGGAAACGTACTTGTCCTATGAAAAATACTTTCTTCTCAGGCAAGGGAGAAATTCTGGGAGATTCAAGAACTCAGGTAATGGAGGGTAATCTTATCTATTACTTGCTAATTTCACCAGCATGGATAATGGGTGCCTTCTCTATCAGAAGTGTCCTAAGAATAGTGATACAAAAAGGCATAAAATGTCGTGCTTGCCCCCAAGGGGGTAACAGCGTTGTGTAAGTACGGAAGTAAATATTGGGGGAATAGAGCACTGAAGGGCGTTCTCTTTAATGGTTCCTGACCAAGGGAGGCAGTGAGACATTGCCAGGGAAGGCTTCCTGCAGAAGAAGCATCTGAGCTGCATTGTGAAGGCTTAGGACCTACCAGCCTAAAGGGGGAGGTGGCGGTGAGGGGATGTGGTGAGAGTCTGCACCCCAGAGGGATGAGAACACGCAGTGACAAGAAATGAGAGAGCACGTGGAGGAACTACAAGCAGTTTGGTGTTGCTGAGTCCCAGAGCTGGAAGGAGGCAGGTGGTCAGGCTGGAGGAATAACCAGAGTTCAGAGTGGGAAGGGTGACAAAGATGGAGGAGCCAACGGTAGCTGCTGGGTTTCCAGCAGTGGTGTCAGGTAGGGATGCCATGAAGACAGACAGCGATGAACTCAGTTTGGGCCACAAAGAGTTTGGGGTGTCTCTGAGGAGATATATGGCAAGCAGGGGATGGCTGTGACTCTGAAGGATGGGAGAGAGCTCTGAGTCAGAGAGACGGATTTGGGCATCATTGGTCCAGAGGTCGTAACTGAAAATCTGAGCATGGTTGTGATGGCTCCAGGGGACTGCAGTGTGGAAAGAGAAAATGCCTGAGGTCAGAACCATGGAGAACACCCAACTATTTTGTCTACCTGAACCCAACTCCCCAGTGGTCACGGTCTAATTAGGGCCCTGGGGAAATGTAAAAGTATATGGATTGCGGTCAGGTAGAAATCCAAGGCAATTTAATTAGCACAAAATACACCGCATGCTGTGGAAACCAGGCAGTGTCTGGGAACAAGCCTCACTCAGAAAGAGGCTTTAGGAATATTTATACACACCAATAATATGGGGCCTAAGTTTCCTTCCAACTTTGCCTCCTTTGCAATACTACACCCCAGGTAGGGTTAGGGTGGGGGCATTTGTTGAAGTGGCCACTAACCAACATCCCCAAGGCCATAGAGAGATGTTCTTATATCCAGTGATTTTTCAAACAAGGAATGACCAGGTTCCTTAAAATCCTACTCCAAGCCTCAAAAAAAAAAAACCTTAATTACTTCAATTTTTCTATCACAGCTTTGGAAGCAAACATTCTTCACCTTTGTCATCATCTACACTCTTGTTTACAGAGGGTTGAAATGGTTTTTAATTGGACAAACTAAACCTTAAGGTAGCTATCCTAAGGGATATAATAATGAACGAATTTGATCATTCTATACCACTCTGCCTTAAAATAAGAAGAGAAGGCTATGTTTCAGTCTCCTGCAGAGTTATTAGATGCCCATACAGTTAACATCAGGCTTCTAGACAACTGTTTTTAACATAGAAAGTGGGGAGGAAAAGAAACTTAAAGAGTTAAAGAAGCCATCAGAGACATACAGGGAGAACCAGAAGAGGGAAATGACTTGGACGATGAAGAAATGGAGAATGTTAATAGCATTATGTCATTAATAGCAAAGTTCCAATAAAAGAGGGAACAAGAAGTGACTATTGAATGTGACAACCAGGGCATGGATGATCAAGAGAAGAGGGTCCCAGTGGAGTGGTGGAGGTGGAAGCCACTGTGGATTACAGTGGATCGAGGAACACACTGGAAGTGAGGAAGGCAAGACATTGGATCCTACCGCACAGCACAAGGAACTATATTTGATACCTTGCAACAGCCTATAATGAAAAAGAATAGGAAAAGGAATATAATTATATATGTATAACTGAATCACTTTGCTGTACTCCAGAAACTAACACAACATTGTAAATCAACTCTACTTCAATTTAAGAAATAATTTTTAAAAATTAAAAAATAAAAGCTCATTGAGGAATGGACAACTTTAAGATTTGAAACCCTCAGACTTTGATCTGTCTTCCCAACTTTTAGATAAATTAGACTTCTTTTGAAACTGGAGTCTTGGTCAGGACCAGCCTTCGCGATGAGCCCTCACCCCTACTTTCCTCTCAAATTTGTCAAATCAACAACCACCACAATTTGAGAGGGTCTTCAACTAGGTACATGAGCCAAATAGTGCTTTCTCCTCGTTAATCCTTCAGCTACCCCAGCTTTTTATGGCTCCTCATCAGAAGGAGGCTGGTCTTCTGGGAAGTTTGCAGGAGCGATGTCAACTAGAGAAGGATACAGTATCCACGAATTGTGCTTTGCTTTGATTTTTTTTTAATTGAGAGGCACCGAACACAGGAAAGACGGAGAGGTTAACTTCACAAGATAAAGAGTCATTCACTGATAAAGTTCAGAAGCTGCTGGAAGGGGTAGGGTGACTTTAAACAGGAGAAAGACTGACTAGATTCAGAGACTAGAGGAAAAGAAAGAAACTTAGATCTGTGGCGAAAGGAATGGCATATTTAAGAAGAGATTATCTGATCATCTGAATATTCTGATACGACTATTGGCATCATTTGCAATGAGCCCCCACTGAAAAGACAACACGGTTGAGGTAAAGACTCTGCGGAAATATTTTTATCTCTCCCTAGTGTGGGTCGCTTCACCCGCCTCCTCTCTCCCATCTTTTAAAAAGCATCGTGGACACTGAGAGGAAGCCAGGGAAGCCACAGTGCTGGAGGAGAATAAAAGACTTGCATTGGGATCCTCACAAACCTGGGTACCATCTTGACCCAAATTAGCATAAATCCTTAGCCCAAGTCCACTCAGCACCTTGATGACAACCTTCACCAGCACCACCTCCTCTGCCTCTCCCAGCACTGGCCCACACGTATCCTAGTTCCTGCTGCCTCTGGAGTTTCCCGTCCACAACGTCCCCACAAGGATGAGCACGATCTCGTACAAGGACTAAGCCCTCAATGAACTGAGTGAGCTGACAGGCTCTGCAGCAGAACACCTTAACCCGGAATGTTTTTCCTGCATTACATACTCACTGGATCTCTGAGTGGGTAAATGTACTGATGAAACTCCATTATTTATTCCATTCTTAGTTTGTCAAAGACTCTTTGATATTGCAAACATTGTTCTATTTTCCATAGAGCTCTCCATTAAACAGAACATGCACCCACATTTAAATTTTGACATTAGCACACAGACCCCACACCATGGAAATCAAGCAACGTCTTTGAACTATATTAATAATAAGTATTTGAATATAATGAATGGTAATGGACTAGTTCTGTAACTCCCTGTGTCCTGTGTCTCAGGATAGTTTTCTATCCCAACCTATGTAGGCTAGGAAAACTGACTATATATAGTTGATTTTAATCTAACTCATAAATTAATATATGCCAAAAGTAATCTGAACACTTTGGGGTTTACAAGGTATAGCAGAAAGAACACTGGACTGAGCTGGAAACGAGTTCTCATCCAGGCTCAACCACTCACTACTGTTGTGACTAAACTTTAGGCTTCCGTGCTCTCATTTGTAAAATGGGGCAACTGGATAGGAGAGCCTGTGAGGTTCCTTCCCTTATTAAAACTCTACAACTCTATGAAGCATCAGCTTTCCATTCATTCAGCATGCTGTAAGCGACAGGCCAAGTGAATCATCTCCCAGTTAAACTGACCCCTGCTGAAAAGCCCTGGATACTGGCCACCCACAGTGTCCTTCCAAAGAGTCCCGAAGACAGAAATAGTCACACTAAGTGCTGAGTGGCATGTCATGCAGACTTAAGCTGCTTGGCCCAGGAGCGGCCACCCATAGGTGGTCTGGTGTCCTCCGAGGGGGCCTGGCACAAGAGCTCCCCGAACAGGTAGGTCCCCTACAAAATGGGGACTGACCCAATCAATCGATCGAATCTCTTCTTGGGACAACCAGAGAGGAGAGAATTGTAAGACACTTTTCCTTGGTAACAGTTATTTTAAAAGAAACTTATTCCTTGATTAGTCACTTGATTGACATTCCTTGGTGACCATAAGGCCCCCATGAAGTCAAAGACCATTCCATCGTGTCCACCATTACAGCTCCCACATCTCCCGTGAGAGGCAGCCAACAAACAAAGCCTTCTGAGGCACCTAAAGGAAAAAAAGTGATGAAGAACCAAGGACCTAAAGAGCCAATGCTATGGCAGCTCAGAAACAGACATAAAAACAAAGAATCACGTGTTTCTTAGTCCCATAAGCGTGGAGTAGTCATTGTCCGTATTTCTAGCTTAGCGTTTTAGTCCAATACCTGCAACTTCATTTACTTATTAATTTAAACGGAGGAATTAGATCATTTTCTGATTAGCCTGGGCTCTTCTCTGACATAACACACACACAAAAATGCCACTGGAAATCAAAGGAAAACTCAGCCTTTGAAAAGATTTATCCCTGCTGCAAATGTATAGTTAAACGGACTCAGGATAAACAAAAACAAACAATGAAATACATTAGAAGGTGCTTCTGAGTCATTTAGTCTTTGAGAGTTTAGCTTTTATGAGTTAGAAAGGTTTCACAGAACCATCTGACTTTGGGGACGATTTGTTTACCCTGATTTCCTGAAATTACTGGGAACAATTAAAGTTCTGAGATACCCTGAATTTTTTCTTTCCATTTGGTGGGGGTCTAGTGACTCATCTACAGATCTGGACTCCTGTGTGCACATATGGTCCGTAATTTATGAAATGTGCTTATTTACATGTCGTAATTCTTCCTTTCCAATGTTCTGAAGTGCACCATTCTTATATCTTTCTCTGACATGCAGACATCTATTTTAGCTGTAGGGGTCACACAATAAATTGTTGTCAGACATAAAAGCGTTCGGGCTGATCCCTGCCCTACAAACAATGTGATGGGAAGAATTTATGAACCTCTGGGAGGACATTCTGCTGTGCCAGGCAGTCTATTTGGTGGGTTAATACTCACCTGAAATAGTTGGGGACACACCTTCCCTCACCTGGAGACTCACTTGAACTTGGCCTTCACCTGAAACTGAAAACAAAAAGCCACCACTTGGATGTGATACAAAGATTCCCTTAATACAAAAGATATGCCAATGGAAGAAAGATGGCTTTATGCTAAATCCTCCCCAACCTAAGAAAATTTTCAAAATAAAAAAAAAGGAAGTCCTTGTTAGTTAGCTGAACAATTGATTTCCAGCATTTGGTTGTGATTGCTTTTATTTGATTAAACTTAATTGCAGTGAGGTTTCCTAGAGAATTGGCACATAAATAATTAGGGGAGGGGGGGAATCCTTTAACCATATGTTCTGTGGAGGCCAATGATGGTCAGCAGGGCACCCCTCACATCCCATTTCCTCTCTATCGGTTTGAAGGCTCCACTTTCAGAATGCATGCATTTTTCACCAATAGAGTTCAGATCACCCATGAAATGTATTTGCTTTACCTTTCCCCAAACAAATTGTCCTTTTAATGAAGGCTTTTCTCCACCCCACCCCCCTCCTCCCATCTTCCAAACCAACTGAGCACATTTAAAAGGCCTGGGGTTCATTAATTTTAAGTGTTCAATAAATTAGTGGAAATAATCAAAAGGCCTGATTCTTTCTGATAATGACAATTTGATGTCAGTATAAACCAGTAGATTAAGCTGGGAACATATGCTCCTTTGCCAAGAGAGGCTGCTATAATTAAATAGTGAGTGCATCTACAAGGTGCTCTCACGCCTGATTAATTAGTAATCAGGTGCGCGAACCCCACTTTTCAGTAACACCTTGTCTCTTATTGGTTAATTACCTTTCCACCTTCTCAGATGTCACGGAAGCCAGCACCTCCCACTACCGAAGGACCCGAGGCTGCTGCAGCCTTGAGGCTTCGGTCAGCCCCATGCTCTCCATGTGCCTTTCCCTGCAGCCCTAAACCGTCTCCTCCATCACAGGATGGGGCAGACAGACCAAGGATCATTCTTTCTAATTACAAAGCATAAGCTCCAGAGCATCACAAAGAAAATAACCCCCAGACACCCCTGATGAGACCTCACTGGTCCTTCTTTTGATCTCTCTTCTCCTTTAACATTTTCCTGTAATAACCTACAATGGAGCATAATCTGCAAAAGTATGGAATCACGAGGCTGTACACCTGGTGCTAATATCATACTGTAAATCAACTATACTTCAATTAAAAAATAAAATTTTTCCCATTATAAAAAGTCTGTGGCTTTCTTCTTACACATTTTGAGACCAGGCACAATGGCCAATGTGTTCGTTATGTGTTCTGTCCAAAGCTTCATTTAAATTGTTTCTTTATACTGTTGCATATCTCACCCACTTTTCTAACTGAAATGATAATAATAATAATAATGAATAATAAAGTCACTAGCCCCAAATCTCATTTCCTTTTTTTCCTCTGATGTCTAACTCACTCACTTCTGCTCATACTTGATCCAGGCATTTTTCTAAAGTTGAAAAGCACTTCTAAAACCACACTGTGATAATTATCGCAAGCTCACTCTTGATTTAATAAATACGATTGAGCATCAACTGCAGTGAATTGAGGATTCCCTCAGTCTTTAGCTTTGTCTCTACATCTTTGAGGGAGGGACTTCTCTCATGGACCTTAAGACACTAGACATTGTTGGGAATGTAGATACTTAATTTTCACAGACCAATCTAGAAATCCTTAGTTTATAGTGCTCTACTCTGGGTGCCGGGACTTAATGGTAAAACAACAACAACAAAAAAGCTCAATCAGAGAGAAAAGCAAAAAAGAATGTGAGGGGGAGGGTGTAGCTCAGTGGTAGAGCACATGCTCAGCATGCACAAGGTCCTGGGTTCAACCCCCAGTACCTCCTCTAAAAATAAATAAATAAACCCAATTACCCTCCCCACCAAAAAAATTTTTCAAAAAGATTACATAAAATTTTTTTAAATAAAATAAAGAGAAAGAGAACATGGCAAGAGGACATGCAAAAGTCTGTAACAATAGAACACCCTTGTATAAGAGAAAGGAATTAAATATCGTGATAGGATCAAACTTTAAGAAAGGTAAATTAGGGGTAAAAATTCCAGGAATCATTTGGAAAGGGAGGTCCGTTCATTTAAGGATGTTATAAAAATCATCCTCGTGAGTACTTTCCAAGCATCTGTAGATTTCAGTACATCTGTGCCGTCTGCCTTAAGACGTGGCCATTGAGATAAAGAAATTAAAAAAAAAGTCACCCATTAAGAGTCTTCCAAAGCCACTCTGGCCACTTCACTATGACTGATTCAACCCAAAATAACTACAATTTATACCTAGGAGAGAAATAGTTAGGGTGGTGGGGGTGGAGAATAGCAACGCCATTTTTCCCACTAGATAGAGGAGGAAGTTTGAAGTACAGGGAATATAATCAATGTACGCAGAATCCCCTGGGTGGAAAGGACACCCAGCACCAGGCACCGCAGTTAGGATGGCCGGGTAGACTCCTGTGCAGCAGTGATTTCCCTGGGGACTGAACGGGCCAACTCTGGACAAACCTGACCCCCATTCCAGGCTGTCCCACTTCCCTACGTCCACTAGAGCCCTTCCCGAGGCCCTGTTCCTGGGGAACCAAGGCTGTCCTGCCTGCACCTCTGGACCGGTGGCTTCCGATCTGAGTGGATGCTGACTGTTCATCCTCGACACGTGCACAAATGACGCCCACCTCCAGAGCCACCTCTTCCCCAAAGCAGACGATGAAACTAAAGCATGCACTGAAAAGCTACTGTTACTTTATTAAAGCAAGTGTGTGAATACCATTCAATCTAAGAGAAGCAGTTTCAGTGTCAGAGAAAACGGAGCAAAGTTACTGAAAGTGGGAAGAATCAGGAAAGTCTGGCGTCCTACACCACCGCGCCTGCACACGCCCCCTGCGGGTTGGTTCTGAGCACGCGAGCACGCCTCAGAGGGCTGTTTCCCCCCACACACCATTTCCAGGCTGTGAGAGGCCACAGGGAGTGGGGGGTGAAGTCCCCCCACCCACAACAGCCTGGATTTGAGTCCTGGGTCTTCCAGTTCCTAAATGTGGGCGCCTGATGAGTTCTGAACCTCACTCATTTCTTCTTAAAATGGGACTAACTGTACTGCCTACGTCATAGGGTAAGCCAGGTAACGTGCTCCGCCTAGCGCTTGGCTCAAAGGAACAATACACGTTAGTCATCATCAATACGGTTATGACAACACGCTCATTATTCTTGGAGCCAGTTGACAGAACCCAGGAAGTATGCTTTTGCTCTTTTTACAGCCGCACCTAATCACGGCGAGCCCTAGAATTCGGAGCTGTAAGCAACTTAACCAGACCCGCTGAAGTCTGCTAAGTGCTCTGACTCTATAAAAGGCAGTGTAAATGCAGTGTTGTTTCCAATTTGGATAAATACAAAGAAGGATAAAAATCATTTGAGAATAAAGGTATCGACTGGGGAAGAGCTTAAGAGCCTAGCACAAGCTGTGATATTGTACATATGTTTTCTCAGCGCTTCTGACTGCTGATTTTGTGTCTGTAATACGAGAATGGTTAATCTCCTTTGTTTATCAGTGGAGGCTCACTGCCGTTGATCCTTCCCAGATTGTCAGAATATCTGGTCGGTCCTTAAAAAGAAAAGAAGTCTTTGGGTCAATTATGGCCAAATTATTCTGACGAGTGCTATATGATCTAAGCTTGCTATAAACACAGACATCTAGGGAAGAGAGAAACGTTAAGAAAATGGCTCTCATTTAGAGGAAAAGGAGTTACCCATCTAGATCTGACCCTAGCGCCTGCTAGAGTTATGTATTGTGCTGGCAAATTTTGTCCTCGCCAGGGCCCTAGGGGAGAGAAAAATTAATTGATTCTCTCCCAGAGCAGGTACCATTTTTGCTTGGAATTTTGGAGGGAGAAAGTACCTGTCTATCTATAAAGAAAGAAAAAGCTGGCATCTAGCAACAGACTCCTCTCCTGTTTCCTTCCTCATCCTGGCCCCACGCTCACTTGGCCACTGAGGTTTACACATGTACCAGGACCTCTCGCTCAGCCCGCTTTGTCTAATGTGAGTAGGCCGCGGACTCCACACAGAGAGACCACCACACACGACTACTTCCGCGTCTGCGAATTTCATCGTTTCACCCCGACTCGTGCCCACTCTCCACCTCTGTCCGCCCCGGACCCAGACTCCAGCACCATCGTCATGGGCCACTGCTGGCTGGGTCCCCCCTACATTTTCACCTCCGCCTGCCTGGCCCTCCACCTCTGCCTCTTCTCCCGGCTCCACCCCCCACACACCTGCGCACTCCTGCTGTTCCCCCTTCCCTGTTCAGTGAACTTAACCTCGGTCCCCAGAAATTAGCCTCTTTCCCTCAGCCACAAGGAAGGCTTTCTTGTCAACTGGTCCCAGGGCAGCTAAAGCTGGGTCCACAGGACCGCACTCCCGTCGGATCCCGGCCTCACGGAGACAGCCACCGAGTCACCTCGGCCCGAGTAACCCAGGGCCTTTTCAAGACCTTCACAGAAATACGACATGAAAATCCTGCGAACACCTGTGAGTTCCCTATTATTCCCAGTAACATTCATCCACGAAAGGGTGTAGTTTTCTTAAGCGTAAGAGTAAAAGGACTTGATCGAGATGCCGACAGATAGACCTGCATTAACCAGGCCTGAGAGTTAGCTCGATTAAACCTTCTTAATTAACGCCAAGAACAGTAACAGTTGCTCTTCCGACTCAGAGCAATGTTTGCCACGCTTGCGGAGGGTATGTGTGGCTCCTGGGCCCTGCAGAGATCGGCAGAACCAGAGCTCCCGGGGTAGGGGGCCCGGGAGCGCTTTTCCATACTGTACACTCCAAAATGTGGTTTGTTCTCAGAGGCAGGTGTTCTTAGCCAGTGAGGAGACAGACTCAGATAAAAAAAAAATAAAAAACAGATCCTTATATTCACAATTCTTACTTTTCATCAATTATAGCAAAAAACTTGGAGACCACATTATATTCCCAAAGCATAAAATGCAAGGTGACGATTTTAGTGCTTTAAAAGTTTTATTTTAATAGTTATGAATGCTAATGTATTTTAGAGGAAGCAAGTGGGTCATTAAACCCATGATTTTATGAATATTATTGCTTAACAAGAGCTATGTTTTATTTATTTTGGGATTTTTTGTTTGTTTGTTTTTGGCTTGTTTGGTTTTTTTTCCGGGGGGGTAATTAGATTGATTGATTGATTTTTAGTGGACGTACTGCGGATTGAACTGAGGACCTCATGTACACACTCTACCCCTGAGTTATATCCACCCCCCAAGATAGGTTTTAAAAGTAAGGCAGTGTGAGAATTGATTTACAAAAAAAAAAATCAGGTAGGTAATAGTACAGGAGGCATAAGAATGTGACAAACTGTGAAGGTGACACTCAAACAGGTCAAGTTGAAGCAGCACAGAGTTAACCTAGAGGAACAGGTTTTTTCCTACGCACAGAAGGAAGAATCGGTTTACAAGGGTGGGGATGTAAGCTTGGATTAAAACAAAACAAAACAAAACACTAGTACGCTAGAAAAAGCACCGAACCAGCATCAGAAAGGCCAAGTTTGGAAACTGGTTACACCGCTTACGACCTGCCTGGATTCAGGTCAGCCACCAGCATCAGTGAGAATTCGTTCCTTAGTCTTGAGTGATCCCTTGAAAAAGTATCTGATTCTGATTTCTGAGTTCTTCCTTCCTTCCTGCTTTCTTTCCTTTTGTCCCTTTCTTCCTTCCTTCTCCTTTTGGAGAAGTTGCTTATAATTGAGAGGCAAAATCCCTTCCCGCGTCCACAGTTCCTGTCCCATTCTCTGTATTTTTGCCACAAAGGTCCATGCACTTCCCTGAAGTCAGTCCTCTATATTACTGGTACAAATCCTTGGGGGTCTTTGGGGAATGAGTTTTCTATACAAATGTAAATTAATTTATTAACTAGAATGCTATAGATTGCCTTCGAGGGCCTCAGCGTGGGGAGGGCTGCACAGTTTCAAAGGATTATGATTCTGCTCATAAAAATCTTCCCCAAGACCTCAGGGGAGCCAGTTGAGTCCTGTCTCCTCCTTAGACCCTCACAAGATTCCTTCTCAAGGAATCGCATGGGGTTTTCTGGACCAGCTGAAGATCAGAAGAGTGGAGGCAGCAGCCTGCCCCATCCCAGCGTCCCAGCACTTTGAGGAAAAAAGCACCCAGGCGGGATCCTCAGTCTCCTAGCTGCGAACTCCCGAAAACATTCCTTATTTTCAGGTTCTCCCAAGTTAAAAGCATCTTCCCTGAGCCTTCTGTGTGATGTGACTTGAGTTCTTTGGGGGCAACAAGCAGAGACAATGAAGACCATCTGTCTTTCCATGCGCAGCCCTTCTTGCCAAAGAGCCAGCCTTTATCCTGGCGAGGGGGATGTTTGGAAACAAGCGCGGGCTGGTCTGGCTAGACGTGTCTTTTTTCAGACCGATGAGAAGAAGGTGGTACCCAGGAGCCGCTGAGCCTCGCAGGCGGACTTTCTCAGCTGCCGCCTCACACAATGTCCCGGCTGGGCCGCATCCTGGCCACGCGGGTGGGGGCTGTGTGAACTCGGGAGGGCAACTGTGAATGGCTCGGCATCTGATATGAATTTATCACCGGCTGCCGGCCGGGGCGGGAGAAGGCAAGGGGAAGGGGCCGTGAGTGTTTAATGCACCCTGCCACAACCCAACAGTTTGCCCTAAAGAGCCTCTTACCAATATAAAAGGACAGGGTCAAAAGTAAGTTGACCCCGGACAGAATGTACAATTATTAGATGAGGGCTGTGGACGAGCAGCTGCTGGGACCCCACTGGTGCCTCATCGGGCTTCCAGGAGGCAGAATGGGAATAATCAACTCAAGATTGTTTTCTCCACCCCTCTCCACCCACTGCCACCCCCAGCCTCGTCCTCCTGTTTGGGGCAAGTCCCATTATATTCCTACAGGAAGACGCCTCGCCCTCCCTGGCAGCTGCAATAATCGTGTCCCTATTGTGATGAGGACCTCCTCCCAGCCACCCCCCTACAAGTGGCCATTGTCAGCGCAGAGTCAGTGATTACATGCTCCGCCTGATGCTCTGGGGGCCCCAGCTGCCTAAGTTCTGACACACGAGCGTGCGGAGGGCCGGGGAGGGGGCCGGTGGAGGTGAGGGCAAGAAGTAGGGGGGGTGGGGCGGGGATCCCATGTCTGTGAGATGGGACGCCGACATACCAGACCTTCTGCATAAGTCAAGCCCAGAACAAATGAGGCTTTATCAGGCCCCGGTGACAAGGGGGTCTCATCTCCCTTTGAAGTGGAGCAGAGCATGGGGCCCGAGCCGCTCTCCCTCCTTTGGACCAAGCAAACATCCTGCTTTTGATACGCTACACGCTCATTATCTCTGCCCCATTTAATGATTTTTGATTGAAGGGTGGCGGCTGGGATGCCGAGAAGATCGTTAGAGAGGCTCCATGCAGCCAAGCCCGCAAGAAAGGCTCTCCTTGTGCCTGGGCCTAAATTCGGAATTTCTTAACAGTGTGCGCTTGTTCTTAGCGGCAGATAAGGGCTGAGCGTGAAATTCTTAATTAAGCAATAAATAGAGAGTGGGGTGTCAGCAGATGTAGCCAGTAGCCATGGCAACGGGAATCACATGGGCCAGAGAGCTGAGATGCAGGCCTGGGGCCTGGGCCTGACTGACAGCTGAAGAATCCGACAAAGCTTGTAAACCAGATTAATTAGCTGACTAATTATTTCATAGCGTTAATGTAACTAAAAAATAAAAATAGTTCACCATGAACTGAAAAATCCCTGGGAAGAAAAAAAGAAAGAAAGAAAGAAAACCAGCGGGGACAGAGGCAATGGGAAACTGGCTGCGGAAGGCAGGGGCAGGAGCTGTCGGGGAAGCCAACCATAGAAACGGGGAAGTGGGCTCGCCGGGTCTGACTCTGACTTTGCAACTATAAAGGAACACGTGTTCCACCGTCAGACCCACTGGCAAGCCCGGCTCAGCCCTTACAGTTCTCCACTGCCATTCATAACAGTTTATCACATCAAACACCGCCCCTCCGGGAGGCTAACACAAACCACAGCACACAAGTACTTCACTTGTGGTCTATTCTGTAAGTAGCTCTTTGGGCAGAAGTCTCAGGGGCTTTAGAAAGGCACCCTGAACCAATCTCCTTAAGAGAGCTTCTTAAATGAGCAAAGTTACCTTATTCTGTGGGTAACAACTGCTTACATTGTGTGGTATTAAGATTCAATCCAGGGACCAATATATCATAGATGTCATGTTAACAGGAATCTGTTATCTGACAAAATCTAGTCAAGGAAGATAGAATGAGACTCTATCAGACAAGTTACCACAGATATACTGAGTTCGAGGCACACGAGCTTGTTAATCTTCTGGGGGAAGAGCAACATTCTAGAGAAATAACTTACTGAGAAAATGTGCGGTCAAACAACACGGCATGCTAATCACCCTGGAAGATGTTTGGGTGTTTTGTACCACAATTCCAAGAGGTAAGTACTCTTAACCTCGTTGGTGGAGCATTTATCATCTCATGCCCCAAATTAAATAGCCAGCCAGCCACTGATCAAAACCTGAGGCCGGAAGCTCTGGCCAGGAGCCTTCCAAAGAACCTGCATTCTGTAAGACATCTGCTGAACAAAGACAAAACTTGCCTTGGTGAAGAAGAGAAAACATGTTATATGTGCAGGAGTTTTTCTTTGTCACTGGGGATCGGTAAGAAGTTTTCTCCCACAACCCTGCCTGGCACGCTCCCCCCCGCCACACTTTTCAGTCAGTGGTCCATGATTCCTGAGCGGGCAGCACACTCTAGTGGAGGGCTGAACACCCAGGAGCCGGAATGCCTGGGTTCCGGTCTTTGCCCTTCTTGGCTGGGTCGAAGACTGGTCCGGCACCTTAAATCACACACCAAGCAGCCAAACAGAAGAAACGAAGATAATTGTGATTTTTTGCAAACTTCCTCTCCGGGGGTGGGGGGATGTGGTAGGGTTGCAAACAAACAATACAGAAGACAGGCCACTTAGAAGTGGTCAAAGAATGAGAGAAGCACAGCCAACTGTCACTGGAGCAGGACTCGGAAGGAAAGGGCAGCTGGGGAAAGGAGCCGGGCCCCCCCACGCCCACCCTGCAAAGCCTGTCAGGAAACTCAGTGGACCTGGAAGAGGTCAAGCAGTTTCCCTACGGTAAAATGAAACTTCAGTGTACACAACTCTCCCCATGATTTTTGGGTTTTGTTTTTTTTTTTAATCCCAGGAATATGTCCACATAGACTGAGGTCTTGACTTCTCTTCTTGGAGTAAATGTATTTTATGCAAATTATCCCAATCACAGACCTATAAAGTCACAAGGTCCAAAAACAAACAATTAAGTGGAAGTAACAAACTAATCATTAGGTAACCGGAACTCTATTGCCTGGAGGCTTTTTGAGGTGTCAGCTACCACTCCCTCACCGCCATTACAGCACTGGGCTACGGAAAACATGGTAGCCTGATGGTCAACTGCCTAGCGATGGTGTCAGCTCCACACGGAGGACATCCCAGTCACACCACCCAATATAGCTGCATGGACACCAGCATGGAGGGCCAGCGTGAGCCTCAGTTCCTCCTACGTCCTCAAGTCCTCCCTGGGCCACCCCAGGAACGGGAACAGATCTGGCTTCGCCACCCACCTACTCCATCATTCAGAGGACAGAGGATGTACAGATGGCCGCAAAAGCCACTGCTTGGAGCACTGGGCATCCTCTCCAAGGAACCAGGGTCTCCACCCTTACTAAACATTCCATCAACCCTCTGTGACTTCCTGTTCCTGGTCCAACTCATGTTATTCCAAAGTGGACATACGAAGGTATTCTGATATAAAGAATCTTTAATGAATAAAGGCCATCTGCCTACTAAAAACGGTTTATACTGAAATAGTCATCTACATCACAGATACGCACATACATTCATAGAGATGTACATCACATGTAAATATATATGCTACATACTTACATAGATGTGCGTGTGTACCGTGTTTATAAATACAGTATAACAGTACAACTGGCTATTAATTCAATAAATAAGCTAGCAAAGGGGAAGAAAATCTATAGCTGCGTGATGATTTTTTTTTTTTTGTCTTTATGCCACAGTTGTTCTCGTCTCATGTTTGGCTTATGTCTGTTCAAATTAGCTTGCAGTTCATGAACAAAATCTGATCAATGGACAAGTCAGGCTCCTCAGAACCATGCTAAGTAATCAAACAAGAGCAGTTTGAAATGAAAATTTTGTTCCCGGATATACATCAAGTCAACAGCCGGAGTAAAAGTTAATGGCAACTGTTTGCTCTTACTTAATGGCTGCATTTGACTCTAGAGGTAAAATTGTCTCTGGGATCTCTTGTCCATCCTGAGATTTTTTTTTTTAGAGTTTTAGGTGACATTTATGGGTGGATCAAATCAGAAATAAAATTTGAATGGTACAGTTCAGTGCAAATAAAATATAAAACAATCCATTTGGCAGAGGCTTTAAAAATACCCAGGAGGCACCATCCTCTCCTCTCTGGGGCTATTAAAATGTAGTAGTCCCCAGGTTCAAGTGTAGATCAGACTCAGTTGACAAATGGTGAGACACAGTGAGAGGGACAAGGGACTCAGGATGACTGCCAGCTCTCTAAACCCGTAGGGCCAAGTCTGGCTTGTGGAAGAGGTTGAGACTTGCCATGGTAGACATGGCCCTGAATTTGACCCAAACTGTCATTCTAGAGACTCATTTTGCCAGATTCCCCTTCTCGCAGACCACACGGAGCTAAGGTCGGTGTAAGTGGACGCCACAGCGCTCAGAGTGACCAAGGCCGCCGTGGTCTGGCCCTGACCCAAACGCTAGGCTTCCATGAAACATGCACCAAAGAAGGAAAGGAAATCCTTCTGGTCCCTTCACTCTGCAATCACAGGAGGGTTTCCAGTCCCATAACATGAGGCTCCTGGACCCTTTACCCTGATGCTGCATCTGACACAGGACGAGATCGCTCACCCCATCCAACCCCACCCCGCCCAGCTCCTCGGGTAGCTCTCCGTGCAGCTCACCTTCCTGACCTCAGATTCCCTTCCAGGAGCCCCCTCTCACCTTCCACATTAACTGCACCCTTCATCCCGCCTCTCTGTTACCCATCGCCTGGAACACTTTACTGTTGTTTATCTGTGATGGAAAACAGCCCTCCTGTCTTTACATGTGCACTCGATCTCTCTATAAATACAACATTGCCTTAACGTGAATTAAAAATATTCATAACAAAGTCGATGATGTCCTTGCTCTAGGTAAGACACGATGCTAAAGGATTTTACATGTTCTCCTGTACTTAATTTCCTGTCCTTTAGCTAGGTCCTTTTATGACCCCATTTTACAGATGAGGAGGCTGAGGCTTAGAAAGAATACTGGCTGAGCACCCCACAGCCAGGAGGTGCCGAAGCTGGGATTTAAAGGCAGGCAGTCTGACTGCAGAGCCCAGCCGTTTAACCATAACACACAGCTGTCCTTTTCTGTTCCCCATTACTTTGGAGCACAAATGTTTGGGATTCAAAAGTAAATTGTGTTTTCTGACTATGTGCCCTCAAAATGCGTGTCCAATTATACTTACCCAGATAGGTGAGCTGTCTCAATTGGCTATCGAAGTACCAGTCACAGCCTTGGTCCTGACCAGGTGATGGGAGAGACGGAAGGGCCCGCCCCACGCGACTCCCACACTTTAAAAGGATGTCAGGATAAGACCGCATATCTCTGTGCACCAACAGCAGGTAGTTTCCGGGAGCAAAGCTGTCAAATGTTGCTGAGTACTTGAAGTGAGAGAAAAACACAAAAAGGCTCATTTAGTAAGGAAGGCTTCCCCCTCCCCACCCCCCCAAAAAAAGAGCTACAAAGAACTCAGTTGGAGTAGCACAGAAATAGGACAGTTCACAGCAACGACTTTCCTGGTGGTAAATGGGCTTCCTTAAATTGACTCCATAACAAAATCATAATGAAAGCTACGAAATCCTACCACGTGAGGACTGAAAGTCACCAAGTTCTTTTTATTTAAAAATTTCAATTCACAGAGGAGACAGCCGAAGCTCAGACAAGCGAACTGACTTGTCAAACAGCAAGAAGAGACAGAGCCATGCCGAGAACGCCTTTCCAGTCTTCCCCATAACTCACACAGGGGGGCAATGACAACAGTGCCGCCCACTTAGAACAGTAACAGCTCACACTGTCGAGCATTTGGTACGTGCTCGGGTCATATCAAGTCATTCAGTAATATGACATTGAGCCAATGATTTTGACTGCTATGAGTCATATCAAGGCATTCGATCCTTAGAAGACCCTGGGGGTTGTCATGAGTACTGCCCCATTTTACAGATGGGGACACTGAGGTAGGCAGTGGTTCAGTAACCTTCCCCACATCACAAAGCAGGAGAGTGCTGATGTGGGATAGAAACCCAGGTGCCCACCGCCAGAGGCACCATTCTACTGCCTTCATCTTCCCAGAATGGAAGGGAGAGAGGGGCGCGTACTTTCTGAGAGCTCTGCTGAGAGACTCAAGAGGATTCTGCTTTGAATTCCTCAGAACTGTGGCACACCTGTTTCCCGCTCCCTAAGACCTGTTCTCATGACCCTTAGGAAGAATGCATGTGATGAGACAGGAAGAAAGAAGTGTGTTAAAAGGAAGAAAAGCAGCTTGAGAGAATCACTGGATTTTTTTTTTTCAGAAAATGTACCCACTTTCCACATGGTTATTCCTACCTTCCCGCCACAACCCCAGACCATCTGACTTGACCCAAAGGCCAGCGAGACCTTCATGTGCAAGTTAATCTTTGACCACAAGGTGGCAGTGTGCAATGTGAAAATGCCTTGTGAAGACATTTATCTCTTGGCTGTAAAAAAATATTTCTCTGGGGTAAGTTGGTTCTTAACCCATAATAGAAGAATACAATCCCACAGAATGCTTCGAAGCTGTCTTTCATTGTATTAATAAAGTTAAAATTTCACGCAGGACCATTCTGTGTTCAAGGTGAAATTTAAACAGATTCTAAAAATTTCAAGTTTAAAAAAAGAAAAAAACGTATCTCAAATTCAGTTTACACTCACCTGGTCAAAATTCTGCTATAGTTTTCTTGATCAGCACCAGAAGATACTAATACCTGCAAACTATTATGTCACAGAAGGACAGATGGGAACCCCTGGGGAATGGAGCCTGCCAGCGACTGGGTGCTGGGGGTTACCTGCAGAGAGCTGTTGTTGGTCCAAGGGCTCTCAAATCGCAGTGAGTAGGTCTCTTGATCCAGGAGCAGGGCCATCCAGCCATTAGGGTTAGACAGTGTGTCGTGCACATAACTGACAGTGGTGGTCTTGTTCCTGCTGTCCGTTATGGTTAAATCATAAGAAAGTTTCGGGGCATTGGCTCTAGGATGATTTAAAAGGAAAAAAAAAAAAAGACTGTAAGTTATTTGTCCATCCTGGATCTAAGGCATGCCCACGCCTCTTCCATCAGTTGTAATCCATCTTCTATCTTCTCCACGTATGTCTCTTGTCCGGATGTCTATGGAGGTTTTAGCAGTCATGGTGTGGATCCAAACAGGAATGGCCTCAGCCACCATTCCCCAGCACGAAGAGGCCCCAGCTCCCCTCCTGTGGGCTTACACTCCTGCCACAGTGCCTCAGTGCTGGTGGGTTTGCATCTGTGTTTGCCAACATGGACTGTGACATCCCTGAGTTAGAGACATTTCTCTTTTATTAGCTAATCCTGCCTCCGACACCAGGCCCTGCACACAACACGTGCTCAGATCACATCTGTCTCATGAATGGAGGATGCACGGAGGAACTCTCCCCAAAGCAGCTGCTACCAACCTCCCAACGTACAGAAAGGGTTTCCAGAAGAACTGCATTTTACCTAAGTGAGGAAACTGAGGCCAAATACAGCAAAAGGAGTATGCGGGTGTCATGGCTAGAACTAGAAGGTTTTAAGTTTCTACAACTTATTCTACACGCCCATCCCAGAAAGTGATTTTTAAGACTTCACTATAATGTAAATAGATCTTGCCCCATGCTAGACCATAAAAGAAAGTCAAAATGGATAGGAAAAAAAAGTAAAGCAAAAGTTAAAAAAAAAATCAACACATATTATGACTGTCCTTCCCCCTCTGGTTTAGTTTTCCTGAGAATCTTTTAACTGTGGCATTTGCTGCAGGCAGATAATTAAATTCTCAAAGTAGAGGGAAATGAGACAAAGGAGGATGTTGGGTCTTCAAAGTGAGGTGGGGCCTGAGCACATGGAAAGCCAATTTACAACCCACTGGCATATTATAAAGAGGAAACTGGTTTTAGTGTTAAATGCTTGGGCACCATTGTCAAACAGGGGTCAATCTGCATCTGTGTTCACGAGGTGTATGAACTTGGGGGGATCACCAGCCCTCTTTAAGTTTTAATGTATTTCTTTTTATAATGCAGACAATACAGTATGTAGCTTACATAGTGACTGTGAAACTTACAGCAATAATCTACGTACGCAGCTGACCATCACCAAGGCCAACAACGTCGACCTACGGCTCATCGAAGAGAGAACCTCAGACGTGGCAAACCTGGCAGGTTTGCCACTCTGGCTCCCTATTTTAACCTCTAGAGGTTTATCCAGGATATCTGCTCACTTAAAAGCACACTCAGAACCTTTGGCGGTACAGAGCTTTCGCCCCGGCAGTGCAGTACTTGATACATACTTCTTGGAAGGTCAAGTGTGTTTGTGTCATCTATCAACTAACAAAATGACAGGGATGAAGAATGCTCGGGGCACCTGGAACGAAAGAACCGCTCTTTTCCAGATGTCCCAGTGCAATAGCCACGGAGCCTTTAGAAATCTCGGTGGGGAGACTTCTTCCCCTCTTTGGAATTGGAATACCCAGGTCTTTTTTTCCGCATACGTATCAGGATTTAGGTGGGAACTAAAGGACAGTCCTGGACTCATAGTCTCAGGATCAGAACGGGCATGAAGGTCGCTTGTTCCAGCACCCATGTGGGAATTCCCTCTGTATTTTGTCTTCCAGTTGTGGGATGTTCACATCCTCAAATTCCTCCTCCATTTATGAAATTTATTTTTAAATTTTAGACAAGCTTTAGGAACCTTCATTTCCTTCCTTGTATTTTCTAGCCTCTCTCCTCAGCCATCACAGATCTCTCTCCCTCTGACTGAAACCAAGAGTTCCCGAGTCCCAGGAGATCACCGAGCATGATTCAGCCCAACTAATATATTTAATAAACGAAGATAGGCTTCTGGGAAATAAATGTAAAGCAAATGTGATCAGAACAGATAAGTTGGAACCGAGAAATACCAAAGTGGCAAATGAGTTAGGCTCAGTGGGTACCATGGTCAGTATATATCATGAAGGATTCCTCACAGTCCAGAGAGTGATTCTGAGTGTTTCAGGTTCTGAAAGTGCCGGCCTTCAGCTTTCACAGAGATGTATGGGGTCTGGAAAGTGAATCACAAGACCTATCTCCACAAGAGACATACTGATAAATCAGAGTTTCCATTTAACAATTCACAGTGAGTATTTACAATAGCTAAGACCTGGAAACAACCTAAATGTCCATCAACAGGTGACTGGATAAAGAAATTGTGGTATACAGGTATACAATGGAATACTACTCAGCCATAAAAAAGAGTGAAATAATGCCATTTGCAGCAACATGCATGGACCTGGAGATCATCATTCTAAGTGAAGTAAGTCAGAAAGAGAAAGAAAAATACCATATGATATCACTCACATGTGGAATCTTTAAAAAAAAGACACAGATGGACTTATTTATAAAACAGAAACAGACTCATAGACATAGAAAACAAATTTATGGTTACCAGCGAGGGAAGGGGGGTGGGAATGGATAAATTGGGAGTTAGAGGCTTGCAAATAGAAACCACTATATATAAAATAAACAACAAGTTTGTTCTGTATAGCACAGGGAACTATATTTGATATCTAATAGTCACCTGTAATGAAAAAGAATATGAAAATGAAAATATGTATGTCTATGTATGACTGAAACATTATGCTGTATACCAGAAATTGACACAACATTGTAAACTGACTATACTACAATTAAAAAAATAATTCAAAGTGAGAAATGAAACTGCCTGTCACATAGTAGGTACTCAACAAATGTTTGTTGAGTGAATAGACAAGTATTAAATGAGAATAGAACACTCCAACTGGCCACTTAGTGATGTTTCTTCCCAGGGAAATCTACCCAGAAAACCACATAAGTATCAGGAGGTTTCTTGTAAACTTATGCATCAAAGGAAACAAGCGATTGATGATACTGATGCGGTCAACCCCAGTATCAATAGGCTATTTGCCAAGAGGATTTAAAGACTTAGGTTCAATGGTCAGAAAACCTCTCCTGGGCACATCCAAACAATCTGCACTCACCATGGGCCCTGGTTTAGCAAAATGTTAAGATTTTCTTATGAACTTAGATTTCTTCTATCCTAGTCAAGTGCTCTCAGTTAAACCACTTCTACAAGTAGGGGTCTGAGGTTTGTTTGTTTGTTAACTATAGACCAAAAGAATTCTATTTGTTCAAGCTCATCCATCTGTTCATGTTTAACTCCTCTGACCTGTATTCTACCACTCTTTCCTTCAGAGACCATGCATATTTCCAGAAATTCTTCCTCCTTTCAGCACTGTAGCCCCAAGATTCCCCTTGGTCACTTGGACTAGAGTTACTTATTTCTCAAATTTCTGTTAGCATCACATTTATAAATCAGTTTTAGGATCTGATTTCTCCTGATTCAGTTTCTTATAGATTGTCATTTCAACTCTTCAAGGAGACATGTCTCAGGCCATACTCCCCAGTTTCTGAAAGCCCCCATAAACATGACCCTGTCTTCAAATATTGTAAAACCACTACATGCCAACATTAATTCAGTTCAATTTGTCTTGGGGGCTTTTGTACCTTCCTTTGGACGCCTTTCCTCCATCCAGCATCCGGTATAATCTGATGCTAATCCCTTGATCAACCAGAGACGCAATCATAGCACATTGTGGTCCTAAATGATCCTTTCCCCTTCCTTCTCCATGCACTGCCCTGAGCCTCTCAGGCTGCCCCAACCATCTCAACCAAGACTGATGTGGGATGCAATTTCACAGGTCCTCGTGGGCAGCACCAGCTTTCTGTAATGTAATCCAGGTATAGAAGGAGGTTATTCAATACACCTTTATCACAGTTAGCAATGGAAAGGGTCACATGGTGCATTCTGAAAAAAGCAAATCAAAATGCAAAGGAGCCATCTCCCCAGAGGCAGGATGCCTTGTGTTGACCATCAGCCAGGGGGCCAAACATTCTAAGTCAAATCAGCTCCCATCCTTTTAGGCCAGGGGCCGGCAGTGACAGTGGTGGGCTTCCCTGAAAAGCACCAAACGAACATCAAGAGAAGAAGGAAACCATGAAGAGAATTTACCAACCATAATTACTACAATTTTCGCTTGCCCTAAATAGCCACCAATTTCCCCATGCCCTAAATAGCCACCAATCTCCCTCTCTTTACTGTTAATGAAGCAAAGGAGCACACAAGTATTTCTAATTTGGAGGAGCCAAGGGAGTCTGCATGGGCCATTAGCAGCAAAGAGCTTCATTACTAGGGGAAGAAGTCTCTCCCTGAACTTCTCGTGGCTTTATGTGCAAGAAATCAGGAGGCAACCAGTCCATTTGAAATGTTAACCCTTACCTCTGCAACAACTCCTGCATACAATCGAAGACAAAAGGACGACAAGCCTTTCTTTTTCTCTGGGGTAGCTTAAATTTTTTTTTTAATCACTGAGACTGTTTTTAATTAAGGGACATTTCCCTTTAGAAATATAGCTCTATCCCTTGATAAAACATCCCAACTCAAGTACCAGTTTACAATACTAGTTGCATAAACAGTTATGTAACGTAGCGCCCATGTGCTGGGCAGGGCTGTCGAATGTCTGCTGCCCGCAGAGGATTTGTTAGGCAGTCAACAATCCCAGTGAGAACAAATATTAACTCCCTGGTTCTTGTTTACCATTATCTAACTTTTCCTGAGGCTCCGCATCTCTGTGTATTAAGACAAACACGGCACTGAGCTCTAAATGCTCTAAATTCAGAACAATTGTGAAATAAACCCTTTATAATTATGCAGCTCCTAAGCCAGACACACCATAATAACTGGCCCCAAAGGATGCTGTCGGCACTGCCTGGATATCCCTGCTTGCTTTTGCGTTCATCTCCCACCGCACAAAGAGGACAAAAGCAAAATGTTGAGCATCGCCAGCAGATTTTTGTGGCAAGGCTTCGCTTGAGCACCCTTTAAAAATACACTGGGCTCATAACAAGTCCTTGTCAGAGAGCCACTCTTCCACCTGCTGACCTGCCATCACCCAGTAACATCTTACGTGTGTCAGTAAGCGATTTTTTTATACGTCCCGTTATTGAGTGAGAAACACTTCAGTACTTCTCCTTCTGAATAAGACACCCACAAAGAGAAAAGAAACCGGCACCCTCAATCTTTCCCCTAAAGTTTTAGCCATCCTTAAATTCACACAAAGAAATAGAACTGTTCGACAGAGAGACCGGCCATGGGATTTCATAACCCCCGCGTTTCCGTGACTTTGCAGGTGTATATTTCTGTTTAGTTTTTTTTTTTTTTCAGAGTTGGCTACAGCAATAAGCATTTGTTGTAGAGAAGTCCCAGAAAAAACCAAGCTCTTAATCAAAGGTCGTGTCTACTGTTTTTACAACACACTTAGGATAATAATTCTTGCTTATCATACCTCAGTCCTTGAAAAGACGCAATAGCTGTCTGTCGTCCTACCTAAGATGCCGCTTCACACATTCCTGCCCCTCCTCTCCTGACCCGTGGGATGCAGCTGGAATGGCTATCTCAGGACCTGAGAATCCCACCACTGGAGCTGCACAGCCCCAAAGGAGACAACCACCTGTCACGAAGAGTGAAAAACCATTTTGTGCATCAGGTGGGGAGTTAAACTGCAAAGCACACCTTCCCTTTTATATGTGGACACACCTGGTGCTCGAGGGGCTGCCGGGCACCCGGTCACGAGCCCGTGGTCAGCCCCTCTTCCCAACTCTGTGTGCAGGGACATCACGAAGGGAGCCTCTTACAGGTCAGGTGAGAGTACTTTCACCATGGAATTTGGCAAATCTACAAATTAGGGTTGTTGTTTTTTTTTAATTCTAGAGACCTGGTTGTTAAACACTTAACCAGCACTTCACTGGACCCTTTTATTACTCATGAACCTTCACAGCCATAGAGTATGGCTGGCACCCTTCCTGAGTCTGGGCTCCGTTTAGATTTTTAGATCTTTTTCTGTTTTACTTCTGAAAATTCTGCTGCCAAGAGAGGATAATACTTCTTGGAATTTTCCTGTCTCACATGGATTTGGGGATTATTTTTTTTTTTTGAGAACAGAAAAGATACCATTAGTGATGCGATGCCTATTTATCCCTAGGAAGGAGAGTCAGGCGGTTATTAAAGGCAAAGCTAGGCCACGGTTTCCATTTGAACTCTTCTTCACTTTTGCAGTGGCAGAGGCAGGGGGTGCCTCGTGCTCTGAACACTGGCACATTAAGCGCAGTTCCACAGGTAAGAACTGAACGCAAGCACTACAGGAGAGGATATTAAGCAAGATCTAAGAACCAAGGTGATCAGCCACAACATTAACCTTTTCTTTTCTCGGAGAAACGGGAAGAGAGAAACAGAAGGCACTGGGGGCACGGTGAATCAAAAAACGGTGTCCTGAAAGATTCCAGATTCCAAGACTTTCTGGGAGGCTCTGTTGTGTCAGTGTGATGTCATGTGACTGTTGGAAAGTGGTCCCTATTTTCCAAGAATTGGATTAAGTTACATTTGAGCCGACTTAATTCCCCGGCCTGGCATTTGTTTCTCAGAAACATAATTATCTGTGATTTTTCATTCTATTAGTAGAACGTTTATATGTTGTTTTGTAAATCGCAAATGGAGAGACTTATGAAAGACAACATTTACTGATGCCAGATAATGGCCCTGTGAGGTGAGTACCACTGAACCCATTTTACTGATGTGAGAACTGAGGCAGACAGAGGTGAAGTAGCTTGTCTGGGAACAAACCTAGGAAGCGGAGGAGGGAGGGTGGGCTATGACTTATACCCACAAATGATTCTTAATTACTTCTCCATTCTTCAGCCTTTGAAAAATAATTTCAAACATATGCCTCTGTCCTGACTTGACTTTATGTACTTCCTGTTAAAACACAGAAAGACTGGTTGGCCAGCCTACAACATCTTGTAAACTCTTTCAATTTCCCCCACAATCCATTTAGTAACTGGAAGACAGATCAAGGCTTGATTTACTGATATTTGAAAAAAATCTATGTCCACTGAAGGAGCTGTAGAATGCTCTAGACTGAAAAACTAATGACTCCCAGACGGTAATTGTGAAAGTTGGCGCTCGTTCCCCCCACCACAAATGTGTGCATCTGTACCACCAGGACAAGAAGACGATTGCAAATACAGGCCAACTGCTGATTCAGTAACGGGTGGGGCTGGGGCAGAGTGGAGAAGGAATCAGTGGTTAAAGTAAATTGCCTGGTCAATGTCTGGTCAAGTGACCGCCCCAGGCAAGCAAAAGCCCAGAAGACATTATGAAAGGACATTCTTAAGTATTTTTTAGATGTTCCTAGGAATTTTAGAAATAAAGATTGAGGACAGTATCTTAATTCTGGGTTTTCTGAAGGAAAGCTGAATGCCAAGGACTCCTCATAAACATGTCCTGGAAAGAAATGGATAAGGACACTAGAGGAAGATTTGAGGTGCGGGGGGAGTCTGCAATTTCTTAAATGTTACTAATTTTTTCAATACTAATTGTATTGAGTCACTATGTGTTCGGCGTGGTATTGGGCACCATAATACAAACAAAAGAGCAAATAAACAAACCAAAAAACCCATCCTTGCCCTACTTAGCATGTAGGAGAAGGGAGGGACAGTTTATGAAGCAGTGTGAGAGCTGTGTGTACAGGTCAGAGCGAGTACAGAGAGCCAGCACAGAGCGGGGGTACACAGGCTGTACGCAGGCTTGGGGGGGCTTCCCCGAGAAAAACGACCTTCATGCTGGCTTCATGGAAGCTGAACCTCCTCCTGGACTGAAAAGCACAAAGAACTTGAGTGTGGCTGAGGCATAAAAAGGCAGGGCAGGGAAGGCAGGGCGTAGAGGAACGATGCTAGAACGTGCAACGGGAGCAGGTGAGGAAGCAGCCAAGAGCCATGACAAGTGGTGGGGTTTCATCGGGGGGCACTGGGGAGCCCGGACTAAGTCTCAGGGAGTGTATGGAGGGCAAGACCCGACCTGTTTTACAAAGACACAAAATTTAAGGGCGAGATCACAGCAAGGTGGCAATTGAAGCAGCTGTTGTGGTTATACAGGTGAGAGGAACGGCCACCTGGACCAGAGAGGGGAGGCTGGGAAGGAGAGAAGCAGAAAAACTCGAGAGGAATTTTCTAGCGGAGAAAATGGACTGGACTTGGTAGGTGACTCATGTGCGAAATGAGTAAGAAGATGAGTTGAGGATGACTCCCATTTCCAGTTTAGATAATTGAATCATTCGCCTGAACACCCAGGGAGGGACAGGTCTATGGAATAAAGATCGTATGTTCAGTTTTGACAAATTGAGTTTGAGACAGTTATTGAATACTCGAGCGGAAATACTGAAAGCGTGGCTGCTCAGTGGAAGTAGAATGCAAGCCATAAATGCGAGGCATAGATAGAATCTCAAATTTTATCATAGCCGTGTGGGGAAACTTAAAAGAAACAGATGAAATTAATTTTAATAATATATTTAACCCAATATAGTCAAAACATTATCAGATCAACATAGTCAACAGAAAAAAATCACTGAGCTATTTTACATTCTTTTTTTCTTATGAAGTCTTAGAAATCAGGCGTATAAACTTAGAGCACATCTCCACTTGGGCAAGTCACATTTCGATGGTTCAGTAGCCACCTGTGCTGGGTGGACAGTGCAGATTCTAAGGGCAATTGGAGAAATGGGTCTGGAATTCAGCAAAGCAGTATAGACTAGAGGGGAAAAAAATCTAGAATCATCAGTAGATGTTAACTGAGGCTGTGGAATATTCTAGGTCACGTGGGAAGAGCAAGACTTGTGAGGAAAGCTTCTCACAGAACCCTAAGGAACACTAGCATGGAAGGGGCCGAGAGAAGAGCTTACAGAGGAGGTCTAAAAGGAGCATACACACACACACACACACACACACACACAAACCTACTGATTGTTCATAGCAGCACTATATACAACAGCCAACACATGGAAACAACCTAAATGTCCATCAACAGATGACTGGATAAAGCAGCTGTAGTATATTTCTACAATGGAATACTACTCAGCCATAAAAAAGAATAAAATAATGCCATTTGCAGCAACATGCATGGATGGACCTGGAGATCATCATTTTAAGTGAAGTGAGCCAGAAAGAGAAAGAAAAATACCATACGCTATCACTCATATGTGGAATTTCAAAAAAAGGGGGGAAAGGACATTATGAACTTATCTACAAAACAGAGACAGACTTGCAGACATGGTGGACAATCTTATGGTTACCGGGGGGAAGAGGGTGGGAGAGGATAAATTTGGGAGTTTGAGATTCACAAGTGTCGGCTACTATGTATGGAAATGGATTAAAAGAAAAAAATGTTTCTCCTGTATAGCACAAGGAACTATATTCAATATCTTGTAATAACCTTTAATGAAAAAGAATATGAAAACAAATATATGTATGTATATGCATGACTGGGACATTGTGCTGCACACCAGAAACTGACACATTGTAACTGACTGTACTTCAATATTAAAAAAAAAAAAAACTTATTGGTGATATTAGCCTTGTCCCTGGTAATTATCTCTATACAGAGGAAACTGGGGATCAATAAACCAAGGAACTTTGTGAGGCAAGTCACCATTATGAGGCTCCTGGAGGAAACGGGGCCGACATCTTTCTGAAATGAGGCCCTGTCTTCCATGGTTAGGGCCAACACCACCCCCATCTCATCAGGAAGGATGAGGTTGGTAGAAACGGAAGCTGGGAAAGGAAGGCCGTCCTGAATGCCTGTGCCTCCTGAAGAAAGCACGTTTCTGGAACTGGTGAGCAAGAGAGAATCACGTGTTTCAGGCACGTTATCATTTTAGCAAAACAGAAACTAGACTCTGCCTTGTAGAGGGCGAGAATTTTTTCCTTCACATAAACATTAAACATTATTACCAAGTTCAAATATGTCTATGCCTCTGTCAACCCAGCCGCTAGGGGTCGAGTCAGAGGAGGCTACAAAGCAGGAAGGGGCACAGTTATGAGCCCGCATCAGCCTTGGGAAAGGTCATGAGGGAAGGTTGTCAGTGTCAAACAGGGAACTTTACGGTGAAAATGGACCAGGAGGGGCCTCCAAGGAAGAGATCACACCCCAAGCACTCGACTGTTAGTGACGGGGCCCGGTGCCCTGTTCATGCAGCTGTGAACGCCTTACCCCCTGGCCTCTGGAGACCTGTGCTGGGGCCGTTGGGGGTAAGAGGTGAGAGGGAAGGCGGCAGGGTCTTTGTGCCACATCAGATCTCCATCAACATGCAACCCCAAAAGATCGGGACCGTGAGAGCTTTGCAAATCAACTCTGAGGGTGCTTGCTCCAGGGCAAAGAGCACAACAAATTAATCCTTTCTCCATGAAATGCAGCCAACTTTGCATCTACGTGGAATTCAAATTGCTTATTATCTCTGACATGTTCCTAATGAGGTTACAATGCTCTGGGACAGAGATCAAGTCACTGAACACAAATAGCTGGGGATGGAATCCTGGAAAGATAAAGTTAGAAGGACCTGAGAGCTGTGCTTCTAAACCTGGAATAAAAATCACCTGGGGCGGGGGTTCTGCTGCAGGACTTCTGTGGTGAGTCTGCGGGGCCTCAGAGATCATCTCCCTGGGGGTGAGGACACGAGGGCCGAGGCACTTCTCCTTGGAGGTGTGCTGAGACTTCCCTCAGGCTAATTTGGGGTAGCTGAGCATTTGTCCTAGACCTGTGAATCAACCTGGAAATTCTAAAATAGAAACATAGGGAACAGGGTAACCAACCATCCTGGTTTTCTCAAGACTGAAGGGTTTCTGGGACATGAGATGTTCTATTTTAAAACCAGGAAAATTTCAGGCAAATCCAGGCAACTTTTTCACCCTAGTAGGAGTATTTTTTTTAATTGAAGTACAGTCAGTTACAATGTGTCAATCTCTGGTGTATGGCACAATGTCCCAGTCAAGCATAAACATACATATATTCATTTTCATATTTTTTCCATTAAAGGTTATTGCAAGATACTGAACATAGTTCCCTGTGCTCTACAAAAGAAAGATTTTTTTAATCTATTTTTATATATAGTGGCTAACACTTGTAAATCTCAAACTCCCAAATTTATTCCCTCCCACCCCCTCTCCCCAGTAACCATAAGATTGTTTACTAAGTCTGCAAGGAGTATTTTGAATCTACTTAGAATATAGTATCAGATTATTATCTTTTTGACCTTGACAGTCCCTGAATGCTGGGATCATGACCTGCTGCCAAGGTAAGGACCTTTTCCTACCACGTCCTGAAGCTCTCCAAGAAGAGAAGCTTAGACAAGGTCACATCCGGAGAGCCTTCTAACACCACTAAGGGCTGCTCTAAGAGAACATCTCCCAGCAAGTCCCCAAGGAAGGCATAAAAAAAGGAGTATCAAGAATACAGAGAAATCAATATCACACAGGCACAGAATGTTCTTTTTAACTACACAGGTCTATTTTGATTTTCTTCATTCAAAAAATGCTTGTAAGAAATAAATCACTACCTTTTATGAATCTCAACATGCTCATTATAAACATGTTTGCTAAAATCACTGAAAGAATAAAACTCAGGATGCATCCCTGAGAATGAAAAGTAAATAAATAAGTCATACTCCACACAATCAAACTGCTTAGAGATGAAAACATACCCTTCCGCGTTGTTATTTCACTCACTGGAATTGGGCCCATTAACATTAGATAGAATAATGAACAGTCTGGAAAGCAAAAATGGAACACTTTGAGACGATTCAGTGCTAGTAGAGTCTTGTTAAGGCGTCTGAAACGGAATGTCTAGCCACTGGTGCCATGTGCATCCCGAATGCAGGCTTAATACAGTCCTGACCACACTGACTCACTCTCTGGCATTTCTCTGTTGAAATAAGATGCCAGCATGGTCTCGCTGAAGCAGTTGACTTAACAGTCATGCAGTTAGGGACACTTAAAAACCAAGGAAGGAAAGAAGTGTGGCTAACAGATACAATGCATTTGAAACAGGTGAGAGATAGAACCCTAGACACTCAGTAACCATTACCTGGAAATTAAAGAGGGCAGAAGCAATCCTATTATGCATTATAAACAGCCCAGCTGCTGACTCAATGGTAGGTTGAGTAGCATAACCATGGAGTCCTTGCTCCCATATTAACAGGAAGCGTATTGCACGGATCCAGTAGCTCATGAAATTAACAAGGAAAATGAACTGGGTGAAGCGACTTTGCTTCCCTGGAGAATTGTGTCCCTGGAGCATACGGAATGCTTAGAGAGAGCTTGGGGAGAGTACACGCATATAAATGAGGATGGACATTTTGGAATTTTTAAATAATACTCAACTTAAATATAGTTCTGCTTTTTGCAATTCTTTTCAAGAGGAAGCTATTAACTCGAAATGTCAATGAGAGGTCAAGGGCTACAAGATCTGGTCCAGTGTTCTGGACCTAAAATGACCATACACTGAGGATGTGACAGCTGTCAAAATTATTCCCACCTCACTGTCGTAGAACTGAACACTTCAAACAGAATCTGGGAAACAGTTTCCCTTCCACCAATATCAATAGACTGAATGATATATGCACACCCGTTGACAAGCCAAAATGTAGAATTAATTCAACTTACAAACCAACAGACATCCGATGAAGGCGCACGTTTTCCTCACAGACGCTGCCGTGGATCAGCTGACTGAAGCTGGCACTGACCAAACAAGAAGCTGAAAGGGTTTCCATGGAAGCAAGAACGTGACTTCCATTTTTCCCGGTCAGAGACCCATCCAAGTCTTCCAAAACTGCTGCATGAGGAAATGGAAATGCTACTGCGTTTGGAGAGTTGGTAAACTTCAGCTGGCTGGTCTTCACAGTAAACCCACCTATCAACGGCAAGAAAGGCGGTTTCACAATGGCAGGAAAGACTGCTGTCACAAATGGCAACTGAAGTCACTGGGGTGTTCTCAGTACTTTGAATCACATATTTACAACATTTTATAATTTACTCATTTATTCAAGAAAAAAAACATATCCTGAGCGTTGCTTGAGGCCAGGCTCTGTGGGATGTGCTGGGGATAGAAGGAAACAAAGCCGCAGTGGCACTGCCTTCATGTGGCCTGTATTCCAGGGCAGTCATTCCCCGCCAGGGCTGGGTTTGCCCTCCAGGGGGCATTTGGTGCCATTTGCCATCTCTTTTGGCTGTCACGACTGGGTGGTTGGCAGTGCCACGGGCATCTGGTGCTGTTAACCATTCTACAACACTCAGGACAGTCTAGTGGGAACTAGGGACACAGAACATTAATTTACTAATTGCCAACCGCTAAAGGTGCTGCGGGTTAGTCTTTGCATCCCTCTGCTCCAGTTCCTTGATGGCAGATCCAACCCCACCTCTTATGAGATTTATACTTTAAACATTTACCCTCAAAAGCAATATTTGATCAATCAGGTGGGCAAATAGTAACAGTAACAGATTTTTTTAAGCATTAGCTCCAGGGCTACACTTAGCAGTGTTGCCCTCACACAATCTCCACGTGATTCATCAAGACAGCGGCCAGTCCAGTCAGCTGGGAAGAAACTGCAGCAGTGGTCTAACAATACCCACATCCCGTCATTAACATTTAAAACTTCGGTACCCATCTCATAGTATACATGCTACCATATTGCTGTATTATATATATACATGATAAAATGCACACACACAAAAAAATCTAAAAATAAGATACAAACAAAGAGGGACCCTAATGCTTTCATCCTGCATTCCAGCAAGGTCCATGCAGTGAACTGTCAGTGCAGCCAAGGCGCCATGATACCACCCACTGTGACTTCTGTAGTTCATCTAATGCCACAAGCAGCTCTACAACTCAGCCCTGTTGGACCTCTTTTCAATTCCCCAAACATGACTCACTTTTTGGAGTTTTCTTTTGCATACATTTCTCTGCCTCTTCCCCTCTGCAAACTCCTATTCACCATTCTAAACCCTGCTCAAGTCATTCTATCATGAGATCTTACCTGACCCCTTTCCTCGCTCCCCTCACTGACCTGGTTCAATCCTATAGTATCAGATGCATCACACTATTACATTCACTGGCTTAGACGTTATTTTTGCTCCTAGATGGAGAGCACCTAGCAGACGAGAACTATGTGTATTTCATCTCTGTACCACTCAGTTCCTTAAACAGAACCGGAAATAGACTTTTTTTTTAAATAAATGAAAGAGACGGCTTAGCCAAGATCATCCAGTGAGAAGAGATTAGAGCTCATAAGAAGTAGTGTGCTTTTTTTTTCAGGGTCTTATGAACGATATGAAACAGTGAAGCTATTAAATAGCTGAGGAATTATCATTCGAAATGACTGCCATAAGGCATTTTTTATTCCTATTATGACTTCAACATTCTTAAACTCAGATGCCACCCAAATAAAAACAATCTTTGGCTCTATGTATATGCGGAGGGGAGCACAGTGGAGACTTGCTGATTATTCATTTAATTAAAAAAAAACAAACAATTATCTAGGTTGGTGATTCAAACAAACCACAAAAGCATATTTACTTGAATTACTTGGCTTGTCTGTTTACAAAGATCAAATCAAATAGATTGCTCTCTCCATCTTTTCACCTTGGCCCGTGAGTTCTCCAAGGTAATTCTCACCACCTCTGAGATATGGTTAATAAGTGAACAAGAATTCCTATGGTGTCTCTGTGAGTACAGCAAGCCTTGGGCTGTTACCAATATAAAGTACTTGACGTCTGGCTCTTTCAGGAAAGCTTACATGTGTGTTACTTTGTATCCATATGTCTATCCATCCAATTCCATTCATTAATTTAATGAACAAACCTACTGGGCACCAGGCTACTAATAATAAAACTCTGAGCAAAAGAGGTATGACCAGATATTGAGAACAGAACAGTGGCTACCAGTGGGGAGAGGGAACGCAGAGGTGCAAGATAGGGGTAGGGGCTTACAAGGTACAACCTACTGTGCATAACATAAATAAGCTGCAAGGACATGTTGTACAGGGAACCATCGCTAATATTTTATAATAACTTTAAATGGAGTGCAATCCATAAAAATATTGAACTACTATACTGTACACCTGAAGCTAATGTAATATTGTAAATCAACTCTACGTCAATTAAAAGGAGAGATGTGATGCCTGTCTTTAAGAAGCTCAGGGTCCAGCAGAGACACGGCACCGTACTGATACAGGGTGACAGATCAATTTAGGAAAAGGATGTGCGGCTGCAGGGGCCACAGTGAGAGCACCTGGCCTCCTCTCAGATTTATTCTAGGAGACTGGAGCCGCAATTTCTACTGATGCAATCTTACTGCTGAAAGAAATAATGAACCACAATGGCTGGCCACTATTTACCACATTTACATGAGTAATTATTCACTATCTGTCTTATCCACTCAAACAACTCACCCTGTCCTTGGGAACAGCCCGAACAGGTCCTGAGGGCCACACAGTCAGTGAGATCAAAATTCACAAACGTTGTGTTAGATACTCTCAGTTCCCGCCTTCTGGGAGTTTTGACCCCAGCTGACATACACTGCCTTCCCTGTGATTTAGAAGGGGGGAAAAATGGAAAAAAAAGTGGAAAAAAAAAAATAAGAGGCCTGGCCACATGAAATACAGTTTTCATACATGAATAAAAACAGTTAAATGAGTAAACAGGAAAGCTACAGACTGGGAGAAAATTGCAAATCAAATATACAGCAAAGGATCACAATAAGGTATGTTACACACCTATTGGATGGTTGAATAAAAATCAGTGATGGTACCAAGTGCTGATGAGGAAAAGAAATGAGTGAAACCCTCACACATTGCTGGCGGGAATGCAAAATGGTACAACCACTGCAGTAAATGGTTTGGCAGTTTCACACAAAGTTAAACACACTCCTACCACTCATCCCTTAGAGAAGTGAAAACTTACGCTCATACAAAAACCTTACACAAATGGTTACACCAGTTCTGGTTGTCATCAATCAGTAAATCTGGAAACAACTCAAATGTCCTTCAACAAATGAGTAGATAGACAAACTGTGGTACATCCACATGGTAGAATACTGGCCCCCAATAGTAAGGAATAAAATACTGTCTCTTGCAACAAGTTAGATAAATCCCAAAGGCATTTGGGAGTGAGAGGAGCCAGTCTCAAAAGTTTATACACTATCTGATTCCATTTCTATGATTATTGAAAAGGAAAAACTGTAGTGACAGAGAATAGACTGGTGACCCCCAGGGTTTAGACATGACGAGAGGATGTGGCGGCCACGGAGATGGAGCCAGAGGGGGGTTTCTTCAGGTTGATGCAACTGTTCTGTATCTTGATTGTGGTGGCAATGATTATGCCAATCCATACATGTGTTAAAATTTATAGAATTTTCCATCAAAAAAGCCCATTTTATTGTATGTTACCATAAAAAACAAATATGAAAAAGTCTAAAAAGAAACAGAAACTGCTTCCAGGATTTTCCTCAAAATCTTTTCAACAAAAAAAGTCCATCTAATCAAGCTGTTAGTCAATCACTGTTCCACTGTTAAAAATATTGTATGTCTGAGGATCACGAGAAATTCATCAAGGGTCTCCAACAGTAATAAAAAGAAACAAATAGGAGAAAAGAAACTCAGTGGAGACAAAGCCAGCATAGAAATCAGAAGAAAACTTAAACACTATCATTAAGAACATATAAGATGAATAAAAGAAATAAAAATATAGATTAAAAAAATTATGTGCATGAAACAAGTAGAAGCCTTAAAAGCAATTTTTCAGAAAAGAAAAAAGAAAAGCAGGAGAGCAAAATAATCAATTTAATAGAAAAATTGAAATATCCTAGAAAGTAGAACAGAAAGGCAATGGGCAAATCAGAGAGAAAATTAAAAAGATTAGAAAAATAATTCAGGAGAACTAATATTCAATTAATCACAGTTTCAAGAAAGAAGAAAATCTAGAGGAGATAATTATCAAAGAAATAAGCGAAGAAAACTTCCCTGAAGGGAAGGATATGATTTTTTTTCCAGACTGAAAAGTCCTGCTTGGTGCCTAACATCGTGTTTAGAAGAAAAAGCCACAGCAAGGTATATATTAAAATTGCAAGATACCAGGAACAACGATGAGATCCTAAAAGTCCCCAAAGAGGAAAAACTAAAAGGTTACACCTAAAAGACCTAGAATCAGAACACCCTGACACTATTTAATCTCAAGACTAGACGCACTGCCTTCAACCTGTCAAGGCCAAATGAACCCCATCCTAGTAGTCTATGGCCAACAACCTGCCAAGAAGGGGGCCTTCATTTGTAAGTCAAAATCTTTACCTCCCATAGATCACTACCCCACCGCCGCCATTAGTTCAGAAAGTTACTATAGGCTATGCTCTAATAAAATGAGAATTAAATCAGAAAGGAGGAATACAGGAGAATCAGAAGCAAGAGTTCCAATACCAGGGAGGCAGAAGGAAAACCTTCAAAATGTCGGTCAAGAGAAATTCCAAGACCTCACTGTGCAACCCTTCTCGCACACTGCTGGTGCAAATTTAAACACCTGAAATTGTTTTTTGGCATCACCCACTAAAGCTGAAGGGCTATCCTCTGAGCCAGCAGCTTGACAATCTGCCACTTACTCAACAGAAATTCATGCATACGAACACCAAGAGGCAGAGAGGACAGTGTTCAGCACAGCTTTCTCTGTAATAACCCAAAACTGGAAACAAATGCCCATCCATAGCAACATGGCTTTAAAAAGTTGTGGTACAGCCTATAAAATGGAATAGTATGTAACAACTGGAAGAATAAGTTATTGCCACATACAAAAACATGGGTGAATCTCACAGACATCATGTTGTGCGGAAGAACAGTTACACGCTTTATGATTCCACGCATATAAAGTTCAAAAACAGATCTGAAATTAACCTATGTCTGAAGTTTGAATAATGGTTCCCCTGTGGCTGGGGGGCTGGGGGTTGGGTTCACTGGGAGCAGACATGAAGGGGTTTCAGAGGAACTGGTGACGTTCTATTTCTAGAGCTGGGTGGTAGGCACGTGGGTTTTGCTTTATAAAAATCCACTGAGCTCTTCACTTGTGACTTATGCATTTTTCTCCATAAATATTATATTTCTGGGAAACATTTGTTTTAAAAGGTAGAACAAATACTAGAGAAAAGTAATATACAAGAGGAGAGGGTGAAGAAAGAAATTAAAGAAGTTTAAGGTCCTTGTGTGACTCGGGTGAAGTTTAACGGTGCTGATGTAACTGAGATTTCGTGAAAGCAAGCAGGCGTGTCACAAATCTAAGTCCAAGGACTTAAATAGTCATAACAGAATAAAAACTTTCCAATGAGTAAACAAAAAAGATAGTATTCAAGGCAGGACAAATCAAGTTTGGAATGTAAGAGAAAAAAAGAAGCAAAGGAAACTGTAGGCAAACTGAAAGCACAAAACAGAAATAAATGCAAATGTATGGGAGACACGAGCATGTGGATGGTCATTGAAACCACTAGAGAAAATGAGATTTCTCCCAGGGAGGGCAAGTACATGGAGGAGAGAAGGGGTCTGACGATAGAATTTAGAGAAACCGAAAGATGAAAGGTCTAAATCCAGGAAGACAGATCCACAAGTGAAAACAAGAAGAAATCCTTAGAGAAACAGGAGGACGCATGAAGCCACCCCACCAGCCTCTGCCTGAATAGGATAGTTTTTTAGAGTAGGATCATCTGCTTGAATTAATTACAATAACATCAAAAGGGCCACCATTCCTACTGATACTTCCAAAAGTAGGGTGATCATATTTTATATCCAAATCAGGACATCTTGGGGAGTGTTAAGAGGGATTCCTAATTAGGTGGAAAGCCAGACAGAACAGCAGGATAAGCAAACCCCGCAACCAAACTAGGATGTACCATGGTGGTTAGTGTCTCTCGTTTTCATGCATGATAAAGCCATCCTCATTGAACATTATTCCACCGGTCACGATATAAAGGTAATGGTTGGGCGTGAGACTACCGACATACACACAAGTATGCCTAAAGGGAAAAAAAAAAAAAAACCTTTCTAATAAATGTTCTTCCAGAAACTAGTGTTTGTTTTAAGATAGGACTCACTGATAACTGGGTGTCAGCAATTACGCATGGGTGGAAGGTCTAAGAATGGGTAGCCCAGATCCTCTGAAAATTTTAATTCCTAAAGACATGGCAGGTTTGAAAGAAAGAGTATAAATCAGATTCCTACAACCACACAGAGATTTGGCATCATTTTTTTTTAACAACACGGTTTCATACAGCAATAAAAGTGGTTCCCAAATAAATCTGAGTGATACTGTGTTAAATAAAGATTTATTAAAAATGAAAGAAAATTAAAAAAAAAATTCATAGATATTTTTCTCATTTGTTTCTAACCCTAGAACTTTGCAGAGAATTTACTGTGTTAATACACAACGTGGGATGAAATCCCCTGAAACAGCATATCCTAAATGTAATTAACCTAAGAATCTTCCTTTTCTCAGACACTCTCTTGGGGCTTAGCCTTCTATGGAAAACTCTTAGAGAATACTGGAGAAGGCCCTAATAAATGCTCATTGCCAAAGCCATTTTCCACGTGTAATTGAACGAGCACTTGCCCAGGTATGGGAGGATACTGGGGTTGACCTGGCTCTACAATATTGGGTGTGATCCTGGTCTATCGTCTGACTTCCCAAAGCCTCAATTTCTTTACCTGTAAATTCAGGACTTCTAACTAGATCAACTCGTAGGTAATGTTTAGCTCTAAAATTACATGGTTTTATGATCTGGATGCCTAACCAGGACCTAGATGTCTCCTAAACGAATTAACAGTTTCCATCGGGGGACTCTGGTCCTCATTTGCTTCTTAGGAGACAGAGAAGCCCTCAGCTGCATTGACTGATGGTGACTCACACCCCAGGGGTGAGATGATTTTTTGTTACCTCGTGATAAACACCTCTTGTCATAATCTGTATCTTAATTTATGTCACTCTCCCGTTAATTATGATGTCTATTCCACATCAATTAAGATAGTGTGACATAAATTAGCCAGGACAGTTAGTTCCTCAGTTTGATGGGCATTTTGTTTTTTAGCATCTTCTCTAAGGTTATTTCCAGCATCACAGAATCTAAATCTGGGCCCATCTTCTGAACACTGTGCAACCTGAGAAGAATCACCTCTCAAGGTGGTAATCCTTTCAGAGAAAAGGAAAAACTGGTAGGTATTTCCCTTTGAAAAGGATGGTTCAGAGGAGATGTAATGAAGTAAGCTGGAAAAGTAAACATAGGAAAATGTAGCTTGGTAAGAAAATGATTTTTTTTTTTACTTTTAGTATTTACAGCTAAATCTCTGAAATAACCTCCAAGGGAAGCCCGAAAGTCAATAATTATCATTTAAATTTCAGTTGGTCAAAGCATTCAGGAACAAACTAAGAGGATGCTCTTTCCTTGGTTCCCAGAAGTACTCTGTATCTCTTCCATCTCTGACACTGTTCTGACAGTGTGACACTAATATGCAAGTAACTCCTTCAAGAACAAGAACATAGGGAACCCAGTATAGGTCAAAAGTCAGTGGCGGCCGTGGACTTCCCTTGAGAAGAACTAGTACTTATTTTCCAGGAAGCCCTCTGTGCTTCATTTACATTCTGGTCCCCTGGCCCTACGGGGGCAGGGAAGTCTTCTACAGCCTAACGTTTATCATGTAGAAACCCACACTGAGGCAAGTATTAGAGAATCACATAAAGAAAACCCTCAGATACCATACAGCAAACAGTATAAATTTATATGACCTCTTTTTCTGGGAGAGACCCTAAATAGAATAAAAACCCTATGGACAAAATGTTGATGCCGAAACTTGACAAACCACAGATGCACAAAGACAATATGGAATCAAGCTATTTCATATTTCTTGTGAGGTTAGAGTAAATTAACCTAAAATTATTAGGTTTATTATTGAACCAGGTTTGGATTGGTATGGATAATCGGTACAGATAATAATGCTTAATTACAACCAAGTGAGAATTCTGCAAGCTACTCAGGGGGCTCATGATTTATACAGACTCATAACATTGAACTCTTGTGTATGGAATTTTATTATAAGTATCACCATTCTCACAAATGAAAAGCTCCTCCAACTTTTACCAATTAAAAACAAGATTCACTAAAGAATGCTACTAAAATGACATATCCTGGGTCACCAGGGGGCCCAGCACATATGATTCTGTTCTGATGGGCAACCTACAACAATCATACTAAGTCACTCACCTCATGAGCAAAATGACCAAGTAACAAGCTGTCAGTGACTGAAGTATTCGCATCACTTTCCAAGACGTCAATTCCAAAATCTCTGCATGCATAAACCTGGAAGTTTTTCAGGTGAAGATTGCTACTTCTAAAAATCTATAAAAATAACAGCATATGTTATGTCAGTGGTCTGAGGCTCACTTTTTCTCACAGGCTTCCTTTAGCTTCTTTAATTATTAAGTTTAAATAAGCACGCGATGCCATATTCACACAGCTTTTGTCCATCGGGATCGGTACAGGCGTCCCCAGAATTGCCGTGAGGTCAGCACTAACTAGTCCCCTTCGGTAATACCCCCTCCATACTTTTCAATTCTCCTCCTAACAACTGACGTATTAAAAAGGTCAGTGTGAATTTTTCACGTATCTAAAATAAGCTCGGAACAGTCAAATCACACAAAATTAATGAAGAAAAACAGAGCATCCCAGAACTCCAGGACTGATCATTTTCCTCAGCGTTGTAGATGTTAACTAATATTGTCGGACAATTGCAAATAGGAAATAAGTGATTCAGCATGACTACAGACTCAGAATACGTTCTATGCACGTATATTGATGACAACTTGTGTTAGTGGCCCCAAACAAGGATCAAGTATTAACAAAAAGAGCTTGTTAGAGCCGAAAGAATCACTCTAGTTTGGGGCACAGAGCTGTTGGTTTTTACCTAGCACTGATGTTAACTAATTATGTGATCCTGGGCAAGGCATTTAACTTCTCCTAGGCCTCAGTTCAACCATCCTTAAAATCAGAGTGGAGGTCGGGACTAGCCATTAACCTTAAACAGCCATCCCTTTATTTATTAAATAGGGTCATGTTTAAGTTCATGTCTTAAAGTGGGAGTTTCCTATTAATTATGGCCAAGGTGGCCTTGATTTACCGTAGTCTCATGCTTCTACCTGTCAATCAGTCTTTGTGCTTGAATTTTCGAGAACTGAATAGCTTGCATTTCTGACAGCTTTTATAAAATGATAGATCTTTGAAGACACGAAGGTTTATGTAAACAAAACAGGTATGATCTGAACTGATAACTTGACAACAGTTGTTACCTAATTACAGGCGTCAGCCCAATTTCTGGCAAATAGACTCATATTCAAAAACTGCTAACGCCTCACATTAGCGAGAGAGCCTGGTAATTTTAAAAGGAAACCCACACACAATAGCAGAGAACACCTATTTGTGCTGTGAATACAGCTTTCACAATGTGTTCTCATCCCTCTCCTCTCATCTAAAAGAACTGCTGTGCATTTATGAGACATGGTCAGGAGAGGGTATTTTTTTCAACTCTTCTTAACATACGTATGGAAGCATCAGCTTGCCTGAGTTGGAATCCAGCAATTCTTACTGTGTGACTTTAGCAAGTATTCTGTCCTCTGCCCAGAGAATTTTCTTATCTACAAACACAAGATAATCATGGTGCACCTCCTCCAAATATTATTAAGATGATTAAATGACAAAATATCCAAAAATTTTAGCTACCAGTCTCATCACATAGATATAAATCTATGTTTATAATCAATAGGAATTTTACCTAATGAAATGTTCGGTTCAAGTATCTACACAGGTGACACGCGTATCTAATGCCCAGAATACAAAATACACTAGGTATGTCTAATAATGAAAGTATATGAAATTTAAATACAAGGTACTTTTTGATGATGAAGAGGACACTTCTCAACGTTGCAGATTCCAGAGGCACCATTATCACCATTGACCTATCACCACCCCAGCCTGCTTACTAACAACCATCATAAGAGCCTCTGCCAACGTGCACCCATGAAGATCCAGGTACCCCTCTGGGCACTTTACCTGCAGGCACTTATTTAACTCTCAAAACTTATCCTCTAGGTACTATTACTATGTCCATTTTATGAATGAGACAAGGAAAAATTGGGTATTTGGCAAAAGTCACCCAGATAGGGAACTGGGAAAATTTGAGAGTTGTATGGCTATGTACGTAGGAGGTCACCTTTGGTGTTTTTTAAACAGCTTTACTAAGATACAATTCACATATCAAACAATTCACCTATTTAGAGTTTACAATTGAAAGGGTTTAGTATATACTCACAGATAATATGCAACCATCACCACAGTCAATTTTAGAACATTTTCACTTCAAGAAGAAATCCCCACAATCTTTAGCCTGAGCCACCACTAATCTTTCTGTCTCTGTAGAGGTCCCTATGCTGGACTCTTCCTATGAGTAAAATCATATCCACGTGATTTTTGATGACTGGCTTCTTTAGCTTAGCATGTTGTTTTCAAGGTTCATCCATGTATCGGCCTTAATTCCTTTTTGTGGCAGAATAATATTCCATTGGATTGATAGACCACACTATATTCATCCATTCATCTATTGGTGGATATCTGGGGTGTTTTCATGTTTCGACTATTATGAATAATGCTGCAATAAACATTTGTGTATGTTTTTCTGTGTGTATATATGTTTTCATTCTCTTGGATATACACCTAGAAGCAGAATTGATGGATCATTTGGTATCTTTATGTTTAATCATTTGGGGAACTTCCAGACTGTTTTCCAAAGCATCTAGACCATCTAAAATACCCACCAGGGATGCACAAAGGTTCTGATTTCTCCACATCTTTGTCAATACTTGTTATCGTTTTAATTCTAGCCATCCTGGTGGGTTTGAAAGCATATCCTACTGTGGTTTTGACTGGCATTTCTCCAATAACTGATTATGTTGAACATCTTTTCATAGGCTTGTTGGCCATTTGTGTATCTTTTCTGGAGAAATTTCTATTCAGACCCTTTGCTCATTTTTAAATTAGGTTACTTGTCTTTTTGTTGAAGTGTAAGAGTTCTTCACATATTCTAGATTCAAGTCTCGTATCAGCTATATGATTTGCAAATATTGTCTCTCATTCTGTAGGCTGTGTTCTCACTTTCTTGATGGGGTCCTGTGAAGCATAAATTTTTTAAATTTTGATAAAGCCCAAATTATCTCTTTTTCTTTTGATGTCATACCTAAAGAATCTTTGCTAAATCCAAGGTCATGAGCATTTACCCTTTCTTTATTTCTAACAGTTTTCTAGTTTTTGCTCTAACTTTTAGGTTTTTGAGTTAATTTTTATAAATAGTATGCAGTAAGGATCCAATATCATTCTTTTGCACGTGGCTATCCGTTGTTCAGGCACCATGTGTTGAGAAGACTACTCTCTCCCTCAGTCTTGGCATCCTTGGCAAAAGTCAGTGGACTGGAGATATATGCGTTTATTTCTGGACCCTCGATTCCCTTCCACTGATCTATATTTCTATTCTGGTGCCCATACGACACTGTCTTGATTATAACTGCCTTGTAGTGACTTTTGACATAAAGAAGTATAACTTCTTCTTACTCTTTGTTCTTGGATTTTTTTTTTTTTTGGAGGAAGTAACTTTTTAAATTTTAAAGTGTTAAGTTCCAGAAGCATTTTTATTGTTTGAACTTTCTGATTGCTTACACCGGAGTATGCCAGGGTCCGAGATTTAAGGATCGACTTCTTCTTTTATGGGTTTAACACTGCTGATGGCAGAGCTTGAGAAAACTAACTTTAATGATCATCTTTTAATATTTTCATTTTATGAGGTTATTTCCTCTAGAATAAAGCCATTCAAGAGCATGGAGACAGAGCTTAAGCCTCTGCAAGGTGTGAATTGCTTCAACAAACGTTTCTGCTGGATTCGTCACCCCTATATTAATAGTGCTTTTGGGAAGCAAAGTACTTTATCAAATTTAATGAGAACAAAATACTTAATGCAACAGCACTTCTGTGTGTTAGCTAACCCAATTTTATATTTTGGGGTTTTCCCCATCCAAAATTGTTTTCCTCATGTTGGAAATGTGAAATAAATCCCTAACTTTCTTACTGCGACTTAATTCTATGTTTTTCTCCTATTTTCTGAAAGCCCTGTAGACATAGTTCTTCATCTGTGTATCTTAGGCTCCATATTTCTATGTGGCAGAGACCAAATATCTGTAATGTTCTCTGTGTAGCAGCAACAGTGACCCTGGAGAATCTGTGAATGTTGTTGGTAACAGTAAGCATGCAAAGACTTCTTAAAAGAAATCAGTGAGATAATAAAAAGCAAATGACTGAAAGTGAACATTTTTCCCTTTCAAGGAAAACAGAAAAAAAAAAATGTGGCCCATTGATAAAGCTAAGAACGCCACCTTGAGCTGGAATTTTTTTGTGTTCCAATGATGGACAGCGCTTTTCCTTAAGACTGAAACACGTACTATTTAGGACATCAGCGCAGCAGGTGTACAGCACTTGGAGTCTGGATTCTGCGCCCAGTTGTGCTGCTAACTGTGCCAACGCTGGCAAATCCCTTTACTCTCCGTGCCTTACTTTTTTCCTCTATAAGTGAGCATGTGAGTGGAAAGATTAGAAAACCTCTATCATCCTTTGTGGTCGTAAATCTCTACGATTCTGTTGTTCCCTACTAGAGCTGCTGAAAAGTAGCTGCAGAGGAAGTGAACTAACCTTGGAATACTGACTAGGAAACTGTTCACTCAACAACTATCTCCCACGCACCTACGATGCTGTTGGCTCCTTAAAGCCGTGATAACGTGGCAAGCCTCCCCTCAGCAGCAAACCATCCCCCTTTAAGTAGATACGCGTAATAAATCACCATGAGAAAACAAACAGTGGTTCTAATAAAAAAAAAAAAATTAAAGCAACGCACCTGGGCACCTCCTGCGCTTCCCCAAACCGTGAAATTTTGGAACAGGGCGGGGCCAGCGCAAGGATCCCACGGCGGCTGAAATTTAGGGTAGACAATGAGACCACACCTAGGAGGAAAACTCGAGAGTGAAATTTAGCCAATTTCTGCATTTCCAATGTCTCACTTTTTCTCCTTGGCAAATATAAACATAAAGGTACTGTACAGGGGAGAGTGGAGATGACACCTGTGACCTTCTCTCTGGCCGTCACTGCCCATCCCCCAGCCTGTCCTTTCTGTCACCTTCCATGACCTGCTCCTGGATCTCAGCAGGAAGCAGACAGCCATGGCCCCATTCCATTCTGTCAGCCCTTCCAGACTCACCTAGGAGCCCAGACACTTTCACCTCGCCCAGAGCACCGTCCCTGTGCTTCCATTGGTTTATTCTAGACCCTCCCCCTTGCTGGGGAAGTGCCAGCACCCGGGATCCCTCCAACTTCCATTCTCCCTGAAATTCCCACCACTGTGGCGTTCCTCCCTCCCATTCCAGGGCTGCTGAGAGCTACCCGATAAAAACTTCGTAATCTTAGGAATAATTTCATGACGCATGCACTAACCCCAGCCTCAGCCGGCACTTCATGGCACAGCCATCGTGCTCAGCCCTTATCCCTGACTCCTTATCACTTCCCATCCCTGCAGGATGATTTTACTATTATCATCATAATTATGATCATCATTATTGATACTGATTATTGAGTTCCTACCATAGGTGTTCTCATAGGTGCATTACGTAAGTCATCTCTGATTTTCACATCAAACTTTCAATATAGATCTGTCCCTGCTTTACAAATAAGGGATCTGACTCTCTTAAAAAAAATATATACACACACACAAAATTTATTCGGACGAAGTCCGGATTTGAAACAGGGCCCGAAAGATTCTAGGGCCCGGATTTTTCCCGTGTTCCCATCATGTTTCCCAGCCCTTGCTCTTAGAAGATGACCTTGTCTTCTATGTAACAGAGACCTTGAAGTAGGCCCTTCTCACCTCTCAGTGTGCAGCTCACAGGCAAAGAGCCTCTTTTCCAAACCTCAGCTCCCCATTCAGCCCACCAGCCCGGGTGCTCTAGCCTCCCAGTTGCCCCCAGTCTCCTGGAAATTTAATCAATCTCCCCATTGAATTCTCCTCTGGCTGCCCAAGGTGCGCTCTGCCCCGTGCCCTCTCAAGTGACCTCTCTCTTTCCCCTCCCTTCACCGCCAAACTCATGATCCAAAATGCTCGCTCAGGCCCACCATCAAATCTCACATGGATGCCAAACGCGATACAACCCTCTCTGTGAGTGCCGTACCAAAAAAAAAAAAAAAAAAATTAAACCATAAGCCTTACACCCAAAATACGGATGAATTTTCCCAAAGTTACCTGGTACAAGAACGTGCGCTATTGCGGGTAAAGGAGAGAAGTGGCGCTCGGGACGTCTGGTTGGTCACAAGATGAAAGAAGTAGCCATAACCAGCAGCACACACGCTGTTTCCCTACAGAAATTAAGGGCACAGTTTGTCCATATCCAGTAAGGCTGCCAGCAGGAAAGACTCTTACCCGTGGTCATTCTGCTTTTGCATTCACTTCCTGTCAAGGTCTATTGATGTTTTTATGAACTCATTCACTCCTCCCTTCCCGCACCCCAGGCAAATACGCTCATTCCTCTTCGTCCAGGCAGTTCAACTGGACTGTCATTTGTCCACCTCAATAGCTGGTGTCTCACGTTAAAACATCCTTGGACGCTTCCACGGTCAGAGGCTTACTTGCATCACCTCGCCCAAGCTCCCCTCTTTGGTGTATGAAGAATAAGAGGGGCAAAGGCGGACCTACAGCCAAGTCTACGCAGAGGGTTTCTCCCTGATCCTTTGAGCAAGTCAATGATTTGACTGAACAAACCAGTGAGAGCCAGGGACTGCACCAGCCGTGCCCGAGTTCTGAGGCACAGTGGCTGAGCTCAAATACAACTCGAATCTCCTCCAGGTCCTCTTGTCCCAATTAGACCATTTTAATCACCTGATGTCTCTTTATAGGACCAGCTAAACAATTTAATGTCTTTTATATGTTTGTATAAAACCTAAATTCTCCATCCGAAGGTACGAGTTTGGGGCTTTAACTCTGCTCAAACTGAACCCAATGAGACAATCTTTATAAATTCGAAGAAGTATCTATACATATTCATCACTATGCAAGACACTTTACGACAGAGTAGAAAGCCAACTCCCTAGAGTGTAATATTGTACACAGAGGTATTTTGCTTGGCGTACCCAATGTTAATAAGAATTTTTTACTGATGCCAACATTTCAAAATCAGGAGACTTGATATACAAACTCAGACTTAGGGACTTTTTTCTTTTTAAATACTGAGCCCCCTTCCTGCGGGGTAGGCATAGATCAGCTGAGCTAAGAAGCACCTGCTCTCTCGGATTAGGGATTACTTTGCCATCGTCCCCACCCTCCCTGCTCCATTAATTTGTGATACCTGGCTGGTTCTTATAGGCATTTGAATCTGTAACCTCTTAGATCCAGGCGGTAAAGTAATTGATTCTGTTGGAGTGGGAGGGATGAAGGGCCGACAGAGCAGAATGCTGGGCCACGTCCTCTGTACTTGTGGGCACCTGTCCTCTCCCATGTCTACCAGGGAGGAGAAGTCAGGGAACAGGGTGCCCAAGGCAGCCTCAGATCTTGTACGGCAGGGGTAAAGGGAGCCCCAGATGATTCCATGTGGTTCATCCCTGACCTCCTTGGGGTCTGACGTGGTCTGGCTGGTGTGAGAAACAGGATGATGAGTGTCCTCTCTGTGAGCATCTGTCTCCCAGGAGCAGACCGCGCAAGACTAGGACAGTTCATTCTGAACCCTGGCCTCAGGGCACAGAAGAGAGAATGGGGAGCAGGAAGGACTGTGACACTGCACAGCCCAACGAGGCGTTCCATATCTTTCTTTTTTTTTTTTTGCCCTTTTTCCTTTTTTTTAATTGAAGTATAGTCAGTTTACAATGCTGTATCAATTTCTGATATACAGCATAATGTGTCAGTCATACATATGTTCCTTTTCATATTATTTTTCATTATAAGTTACTACAAGCTACTGAACTATAGTTCCCTGTGCTACACAGTAGAAACTTACTGTTTATCTATTTTATTCATAGTAGTTAGTATCTGCACATCTCAAACCCCCAATTTATCCCCGCCTACACTGTTGGTGGGAATGTAGTTTGATGCAGCCATCATGGAAAACAGTATGGAGTTTCCTCAAAAAACTAAAAATATACTCACTGTAGGATCCAGCAATCCTAGTCCTGTGCCTATATCTGGGGGGAACTCTAATTCAAAAAGACACATGCACCGCAATGTTCAGTATCTTCCTATAAAACAACACTTCAGTGCCCTAGTGGCCTCTATCCAGGGTTCAGTGGGACTATGCCATGTGTCTTGCAAGAACAGTTCTTTAAACTTTAGTGTGCACCCAGGGTAGAGTAGCAAGATTTAGCAAATAAAAACATAGGAGCCCCATCAGAGTTAAATTTAAAAAAAAAAAGAAACTATTGAGTTTTATTGATGGTACAAGAGGACTTTACAAAGCCTCTTCCTCTCTGGGAGGGCCACGTGTTCCACTAGGAGCACCCACGTGTGCACACTCACACAGACACACAGACTTACACACACACACATGCACTCAGAACGAAGCAAAGTCAATACAGAAGAAGAACGGAAACAGGATGTTTTAAAAACCAACACTACTCAACTCCTGGCTCATGTGAGTGGAGGAGCCAGGGCCCCAGACCCAGAGGAAGTGTGAGTGAGGACCAGAGTTTACCCCGAGATGAGAAGCCTGGCCGGCGGGTAGCAGCCAGGACCTGGCCAGGGGCGCCAGCATGCGCTGATACAAGGGCCAGCGCTGCTCCCCTGACATCAGCCCGTCCATTACTGCGGGCACTGCGGCTCTCTCATCCTGGGGACTTGTCACCCGCCAGCCGTACCTCCTCTCTCATTCAGTTCCAGAACGTCTTCTTTCTCTGTGAACTCGTGGCCCATTCTCTACCGCACTTCGTTATTTTGAATTCTGAGCATCTCTTCAATTTCCTGAGGCTATTTAAAATTTTAATCATGTCTCACCATGTGGCATATCACTGACTAGGAAGCTGAAATACTATTCAAGATGCTAACATGACTTCAGAGAACCCGGACCATCTCTAAGGCTCCAGTTATTTTGGGGTGGCAGAGTCTGGAGCTGTGGTTGTCAGACAGGGCGATGCTATTCCCCAGAGAGCATTTGGAAATCTCTGGAGACAGTCTTGGTTGTCACAACTGAGGGGAGAGAGAGATTCTACTGGCATAAAGTGGATGGAGACCAGGGATGCTGTAATACAGAAGACGGCCTCTCACCACAAAGAATCACATGGCTCCAAGCGTTAATCCTAGCACGGTTAAAAAAAAAACCCGGGTCTACAGTCTACACTCGTTCTTGAAACAACCCATCCCCACCTTCTAGTAGCCCATCTCCAAATCTGATGGAAAGACCAACCTCAATACAAAAACACGGTTAATTACAAAGCAATACTTTGACAGTTTCTACCAGGAGGGCACTCCCCAAAGGAACGCTTATTAGCATCGAATCAGTTAGCTCCATTTCCATGCTAGAAGAGAAGACACACGCCCCTGATTCTCAGCTTTGGAAGAATCATTGTCACTGGGTTGGCAAATACAAGAGCCCAGTGTATCTCTTCAGCCTTCATAGAAACACAAGGAAGTAACACGGCTGTTGATTCTTAGTTCCGATTACATAACTGGGACCTTCCTCAGGGCAGCACCTGCGAAGCCCCACCACCCACATCGCCTGCATTGAGTGGCTGGGGCTCTTCCACACCTGTGAGCCACGGGAAAGGCCATGCGTGTGTAAGAACTGAGGGTGAGGGACGCTCACCTTTTCTGCAAGCATACAAACCACAAGAAAGAGGCACCGGCGGCTACCCACGATCACCTCCCTCAGATGTACGCCTCTGTTTCATTACCAATGAAATGCTAATTCATCACCAAGACTCTACCAGGCAGGAAGACATTCAAACATTTGCGGAATATAATCCAAGGGCTTCATCCTTATCTATCACCTTGGTCATACAGGCTCAGAGAGCCTGTATTTCGAGCCAATGAATAGATTTGTTGAATCACTTGCCCCGGTGTTGTGCGTATTTGTGGAGCACCTGAGTGATCACACATAAAGGCTTTCCAAGCGCTTTTATCACCGGGCACGATACTGCGACTTCATCTTCTGTCAGCCGATCGGGCTCACTTATGACAGAAGCGCTTGAGCAGTCGGATCACACTACTCCCCAGCTCTTTTCACTCTCCACCCCAATCGGGTATGCCAGAAGTCACTCATGAGGAGGAACTACGTCGGTACGCAGGCAGCCCGCGGCTGCTGGGGAAGGGCTTAAGGCAAGTAGGGAATTTTGTGTGGAAATCAATTCTTTGCGGAAGCCGATGTATTATGGACATTCAAGCAGGAGAAATTCCAGAAAGAAATTAACTGCCCATGTAAGCCAGCTCCTTGAGGTGTGCATCTATAGTCACTTAAAAAAAAAAGTCAGTTAACCCTTCAGGCAGCTCTTAAATATACATTAGCTATTGCGTGGGGAGAGCTGGGGAGCTGAGAGTGGCCTTTAAACACAGAATTCCTTACAAAATTGATTTACAAACCAGAACAAATTCGCCTCAAATTAAATGAAAGTTTCCAAAGGGCTGGTCTTCAGAGTTTTTCCACTGGCTGTCCTAAACAGGGATCAGGTCCTGGGAACTTCTCAATGCTCACATGGGATATTCTGGAGCTTTGGGAGGGGACAGTCCCTCGCTGGTTGAGAGCAAAGACCTCCCAACCCGAGGTCAACATAGATTATGTCTACTGGAAAGACAAAGCATCTGGACGGATGACCGGGAAACGCCATGAAGGAGTCAGAGCCTCGGATGCTGGAGTGTGGAGGGGAGACAGCCTGGAATCGAAGTGGTCCGGATGCCACAGGTGCCACACGCAGGGACCGCCACCGATCTGTTGCTGGCAAGCATGGCAACGGCCCATCTAAGGAGGATGCGAGGGATACCCCAAGGCCCTCGGACACTCCAACAGGAACATTACGCTGAGTCCTCACCAGCAAGAAGGCACAAAGCTCAGGTTTTGCTTCTATGAGAAACTGCCCTTGGACTTAGCTCAGCGGCAGCCTGGGCAGGGAGGCAGGCAGTGCACTTGTGACTGTGAAGACTAAAAAGGAATATCGCATTTGAAATCCCCTTGTACCAGGCGGGGTTGAAGGTGACTGAACTGAGGACCGGGAGCCAAGGTGAATTCCATGCACTGGGCAGAGCTTTTGGTCCTAGGCTTTGGGTCAGGACGACTGGGGGACAACATACAAGCACAAATCACCGCAGAGACTTAATTAAGGGTCACTTCCGTTTCTTCCTGCCTGCCCGCCAGGCCAGAGATTTCAAGGTCAATGTGTGTATATAGAAGAGGCAGTTTAGGCTTTCTGGGCTGGTTCCCCAGTGGCTAGGATTAGGTCACCATCAAGTCTAAACAAGGGCTTTAGTTTACTGAATATATTGCCCTGATGTCACTTGCTTGGTAGGACTATCTCAATGTCACTTTCCTCGTGGGACTGTCCTGATGTCACTCTCCTGTAATATTGTTCCAATGTCAGCTTCCTGGTAGGACTGTCCCAATGTCACTTTCCTGGTTTGCCCTTGCTCTGTGGCAATGGTTATGATTATGTTACTACTGAGGGAAGGACAAACAGGAACTCTGTTTTGTTTTGTTTTGTTTTTTTGAAACTTCTGAGTCTAAAATTATTTCAAAATTAAAAGATTTTTAAAAAAAGAAAAATCTTAGTGAATCCTTGTAATACAGTGGCTTTAAAAAAAATACTCTGCCAAACTGCAAGAAAACTGAAAAGCAAGGCGGGAGAAAGGGTCACAAAACCTGAGGACCTGCCAGATGTCCTTGGTTTCATCTCCTTTGGGGGCAGTTCGACTCTGAACCCCTCACAGAGCAGGACAGAAAAGCCACCACGCATGAGATGGTTCCTCACAGTAAGGAACATCTGTCTCTTGAACATCAGAACAATCCCGTAAGAGGGCAGGTGTCTCCACCACATCTCTTTCTGTTCCTCATCTCACACACACACACACACACACACACACACACACACACACACACCACCCTCCGTCACTGTTGTCACCTCCTTATTATCCCTTTGGAGTGAAGATATATTTCTAAAATATACTTTTCAAAGTACTCTGTGTCATGCACGTAGGACACACTTAACAAACACTAACTTACTGATCGCTCAGTGACTGAAAGGACCTTCACTGGCACAAAGGGTCAGGAGAAGTTCCTAATTTTTAGTTTGAACACATATTCCCAGTTATTCAAAAAGAACTGCAAGCCAAGGTGCTAGCCCAGGAGACTGCAGACCCAAAGGAGAAAGAGAACTACTCTCCCACAACGCTCCGACCCCTCGCCCGCCGCACAGTCGCGGTGGCTAAGCCCCTCAGAAAGGCTGCGGTGACGCCCCTACAGCTGATTCAGGAACAGGCAGCATCCCCAAATGCCGAGATCCATATCGTGAAGAAAAAAGGCCAGAAGAGAAAGCCTGGGTGCCTCTGAACCAGAGGAGAAGGCTGAGGACTGCTGGGGGTTACGGATCAGCCCAGAGCTACTGGCCCTTGGGCACCAAAAAATATTAAATCTGCTGAATGAAGGTTCAGCCCGGGATTTGTGCAGCCTGCAGCGCACTGGCCAAAAGAGTCCCTGGTTGTGGCACAGTCCTGACAAGAGAACACGAGAGAGAGACAGCACCGCGGAACAGCAGTGGCACAGCTAGAGACCTGGAGCGGACTGTACACAGGTTAACACCGAGAGATGAGCTCCACGGTGTCAGAATGCTGATACAGACAACACTGCTGATTTTTCAATCATCAAAATGATTGCAGGATTGTGGAATCTATACTTTCTTTTCCTCTTTCTTCCCCCACTCCATTCTTTGATTATGGAATTATACCTACCTTCATTCATTCATTCATCATATTGAATTAATTTTTATTGAACGACTACTACATGTCAGGTGCCGAGCTAGGGTCTAAAAGCCAATAAGCTAATGAAAAGAGAACCACAGAATTTGAAGATCATCGAAGACAAAATGTCAGATAGAGACCTAATAAATGTACTTATGGAACCTACATCACCACCTTGAACTAAAACCTCATTCTCAAAACACATGCATGGAACTTTGTTTCCAATTCTGTCAAGTGGACATAAGAGGGAGAAAGTAAATGAATGGAAATGGGAGGCGTCTAACAGGGAACAAAGAGCTTGCTTTGGGCTCAGTTTTGTCATGGCTGACTGGGCACTGTTCCACAGTCAGCCTGCAAGGCTCAGGTGACCTACCAGCTTGTAGGTGGCCCTCTGGTTGTCTGCACCGACAGCCACCTCATTTCTTATGGTCAACCAGCAGCCTGGACGCCCACCCTGGAGACGCACTAACTAGAGAAGCCATGCCAGGCGGCGTTGCTGGCATTCAGTGTGGGATTTAGATACCTTCCAGCCTCGTGCAGGAAGGTGAGCTGAGAAACCTTGAGGGTCTACTTTCTTCCAGGTATTTCAAAGGAGCCAAAACTATGCTATCCAAGTCCTTTAGTCCCCAGAGCTTGTTGGCATAGCTGTGCAGCAAGCCCTGTGGTCGCCAACGAGTTAAATGTCGCTGTCCCTGCACCGGGTCTAGAGTTTGGTTTCCTTCAGTCCATGGGGTTCTGCCTCCTTTCCTCACTGGCATATTAGCGGCCCCCATTAGGCACCTAAAATAGTAAATGCTGTGCTTGGAAGAAACATAATTAAAAGTCTGGAGGAGGGTTGAGGAGATAACCACGACTTTTATTAGGGGTTATTCAGCTGAAGGTAATTAAAAACAGATGATCAGAGAGAGACACGTTCATTCTCTGAGTTCCTCAGAAACTTGGCAAAATTGTCATGACACAGCAGATCCTCAGAGGACCATACTGATGAGTGAGGCCCTTAACCCTTTCAGAGATGGCCCATGGGACAAAATGATTGGAAAGAGGGACACTAAGCTATCCTACTATTCTGATGCAATTCCTCATTCACAGATCTATGGTTAAGCTACCAGCAAAAATTAATTTCTTAAAGTGTTTAGAGAGAAATTCAGCAAGGAAAAGAAATGTTAAATTCTACTAAACAATAGGGTAAAAACCAAGGCCGTCAGAGTGGACAGTTGACCCTTGGATGACACAGGGGTTATGGGGATTGACCCTCCACGCAGTCAAAAATCTGCATATAATTTATAGTTCGTCGTCTACATGTGCGGTTCCTCCATGTCCATGATTCCCCATCAGTGAATTCAACTATCCACAGACAGTATGACAGTGTGGTATTTACTATTGAAAAAATCCACGTATTAGTGGACCCGGGCAGTTCAAACCTGTGTTGTTCGAGGGTCAACTGTACTTTGCTCATCCTGGAATCTGACATGATCTCACACATCTCAAGACTTGGCTGACCGTCAGTTTTGGACACTCTTAAAGAGCAACCGTATGACCACATTAGTAGAGTAACTTGAAGATTTAATAAGTAATTATTGGAATTGAGACCAAATTCAGCAACTGTCACAGATAGCTCGGGAAGACGTTTTAGTTTGCGCTAGTCGAAATGACCAGAAAATCATCAATATCTACTTTGTTTCGCTTCATCTAGATATGGCTCCAGAGAGCGTTCACAGAGAGAACTGACTGCATTTATCCTAAGGAAGCGTTTAACCCAATATCATAAAGGAGTTTCTCACTGCCAACACGCAGCAAGGAAACGTTTTATACCACATCACTGACACTGCCGCCCGGATAACTTTTGGAGTGAATTTTATCCCTCTCAGCTCTGACCTTCCTGGAGGAGCTGAAGATCTTACCTCCACAACATTGGTGGGATCACGGATGTAGATACCAGAGGGTGCCAACATTTCAGGACTGGAGAGCCCCTCGGCGCCAGAGACATCGATGATCACATTGTTTCTTATCACATTTCCTTGTTCTGACCAGTCTAATTTCAGAAAAGATCAAACAAACCCGGGGATTCAAAACCATAATTAAAATGTACTCAACACTCTTACTTCAACTAGCACAGTCATAGTTCTCACAAAGCATAAGTGTACATGTGTCCAAATCACACTCAGTATGTTCAACAGACTGAAGACCTCCAACATCCTGCCGTCAGGCCTGTCCACAAAACACACGACAACTTAAGTGTATTGTAATAGAGTGAAAATCAGTTCACATATTTACCATTTTCTCCTCCAGGAATGACCTCCCAAAGGATATGCCTTATCTCGGGAGATGCACCTGAGAACAAAAGGTCATGTCAGCTTGTCACGTTTCACGCCACCCAGGAAAACGAGGGACACTGCAATACTATTTCTTCTTTTGATGTGGCTTGGTTTTGTGTTTTTATCAATGAACCAGACAGATACAGAACTTTTATATGAACTTTTCAGTTCTAGAGTATCATGGATCAGAAGCTCATTTTATTTTGTTCTGTTTTCCCCCTTTGGGGGGATAATTAGTTTGTTTATTTGTTTGTTTGTTAACATTTTTATTGAGTTATAGTCATTTTACAATGTTGTGTCAAATTCCAGTGTAGAGCACAATTTTTCAGTTACACATGAACATACATATATCCATTGTCACATTTTTTTTTGCTGTGAGCTGCCACAAGATCCTGTATCTCTTTCCCTGTGCTATACCGTATAATCTTGTTTATCTATTCTGCATATGCCTGTTGGTATCTACAAATTTTGAACTCCCAGTCTGTCCCTGTTTGTTTTAATGGAGGTACTAAGGATTGAGCCCAGGACCCCGTGTATGCTAAGCATGCACTCTACCACTGAGCTATACTTTCCCCCGCAACAGAAGCTCATTTTAAATAAAAAAATTATAATAATAACAAAGAAATAGATCTACTGCTTCACTTCTTAGAAAGAGTCTGACTGTCTCTAGAGTCACACACCCCTGTGTCAGCTCCAGCCACACCCCTACCTGTTCAAATTGGCCACCAGCCATCTACCTGCCCCTCACTTTTCTCAGAAGATCTGGACTGTCCTGGAGGAACAGGCTGGGCAGTACTGAGACCCTCACACTTAAGCCAGAGGTTTGAAATAGAAGAGAATAAAAGAGCATGGGCCACGTTACAGAGACAGATCAGCCTCTTACGTGGCATCAACACAGAGCAGCCCCACAGACCCCCTTTTTTTCTAGGTCTTCAGGCATCTGGGCTTCCCACGTCATTTCCTGAGTCTGGGTTTGCAAACTCATTTAGCATAGATTGAGTACATTATCTAAGATGCATTAACAGGTATTCTAATTCCATCACCTGCAATGCAGTAGACGTCATGAGCCTCCAATTCACAGTATCCAAGCACCAAAGGCCAAATTCCTCCCATAGGTTTTCCTCCTTGCCCAGTGAATGCCTACCCCATATCACTGTTTTCTCCTAAAATAATACCGTTATGGTACCTTTCTGAATTTCTGCTCCAGGTTTCAACAAGCTTTTCCCTGACATCAACTAAAGTAAGGATAAACAAAGTCAGTCTTCCATGTGTTAGCTTGACTCCTCTGCAGCTGTCCTCTCCCAACCAAAAGATTTTCCTCCACCTGATCATTCTATCGTCCCTAGCTCTTTGCCTTTTAGAGCTGGAGTTAGTTTATATGAGCCATATTTTCTCACTGAACAGTTTCCCTCTCAGGATTAGAATCTTTGTAGCTTTTATCTTAACGGATCTGTCCTAAGTGAAACATACACATTTTTCCTCTGATGTTATATCACAGAATTAATTGAAATATAAATACAGAGTCTAACTTTCAGTGAAAACCTCGGATTTGCTTTTTTGTTCAGATATAACCAAAGACCCTTTGTTCATTAATACATTCATTTCTTTAGACAAATATATCTCCAATGCACTAGTTAATGTGCTAAGTGCTAAGTGAAATCTGGTGGTAAAACAGATGTTAATCAGATGATCAGAAACATGATATATAATTTTAAATCAATAAGTAACAATTAATGCTAAAAGAGCTTAAACAGAGGAACTTGACTTAGGAGTGTGGGGGAGAGACTCTTACAGGAGGAGAGTGAGTGGTATGAATGGAGGGAAAGGGCTGTGCAAAGGCCCTGAGGCAGGAGAACACACAGCCTTTTGAAAGAATTAAAATGAAATAGGTCAATGTAGTTATAGTGTAGAGGGAGAGAACAGGAGCAAGACAAGTGTACCAAGGTTAATAAAGGCAAAATCACTGAAGGAGTCTTTTAAGTCACATTAAGGATTTTGGATTGTATCCTAAGAGTAGTAAGAAATTTGTAAAGGGTTTTAAGGAGAGAAGTGACATTGACACAATCTGAGATTTTTAGGGATAATTCTAGGCATTGCAAGGGGGATGAACTTTAGGAAACAAAAGTGCACATAGGTGACCATTTAGAAAATTCTGAAATATGGGCCTCTTCAGCAAGCCAGAGGAGGAGCTAAGAACAGAATTCAGCATGTTTTGCTCTTGGTCCAACATTCGGGTTTGAGACTGTACAAAGACATATTCACATGACTTTGAATCATTGTGAAAATTGCTGACAATAAATTTTAAAACCTCCCATTGTATATTTACTAACCTGAACTGAAATGCTGTCTTCAATAAGCAGTTTCCTACTGGGGAAGATTAGTTAGCCAATCAGGGATGACTAAATTTACAATGAGAATTTTTAACTATGACCTGTTTCTAATGATCAGAGGCTAAAGTTTGCACAAATTGGAAATTCAAGTTTTGGGACAATTTCTTATAAAAAACCACGTGTCTTATACCAGAATGCCAATATTAAACAAACTCGTTTCACTTACCCACCAGCAGTGCGTGGCCTAAAATATTGTAGAACACATTGTTGTCCACCCTCAGGCCCGAGGTCCTGGACATGCTGAGGCCTCTGCTGAAGGAACACCACACTGTGCAGCCCTGCATATAGGAACCTGAACAGGAGAGAAAAAGGTAAAAACTAGAAAGGAACCTCAAAGGTGCCTCAGATTCTGCTGATCACCTCCAGAGCAAGCCAGAATATAACCGAGAACATCCACCCACACACTCATTAAACTAAAAGGATGAGGAGTTGGCACCAGAAATCAAATCAAGAAAATGGGCAACTTGGGCCACTGTACTGCAAAGATACCAAAGATAAGCAGGGTGCAATCCAAGGGTCACAAAATGAGAAACAAAACCATCTGAGAAAGACAGGATGGCCAAACCACAAAGGCTGTCACAATTCCCCACTGGCCACCATCATTGGTATCTACTCTCAACACAATATGGTGGACAACAGCTCGAGAGAAGTTAAGAACAATGTGAAGAGCATTACTTGTGGGCCAACCCTGATCTTTTTTTTTCCTTAAATTTTATCTTCTTATATATATTTTTTTTGTTTGGGGGGAGGTAATTAGGTTCATGTATTCATTTTTTAATGGAGTTACTTGGGATTGAACCCAGGACTTCATGCATGCTAGGCATGCTCTCTACCACTGAGTTATACCCTCCTCACCAACCCTGATCTTTGAAAACTGCACCTGGCATGAGGAAGTGCAGTCATTGAGCTGCAAAGGAATATTTTACCTTGCCAGGCAATAATATCTTTGGCCCAAGATAGCCAGAGATTCTTATTTCAAATTATAAATAAAGCCAGTGGTTGATCTGAGGACCACACTCTCACCTTTGAATACAGTAGTTTGTGAAACTGAAGGGGAAATACCTCTACTAAGCTAACAGAAACTGACATTTAGGAAAATCATTACACTGGCTCCACGGGCCTATTTTATGACCCCCCCCCAATCAACCTATGTGGACTGGATCAATCAAGGAACAAATATTTACTGAATATCAACTGTATATTTCAGGAATTGTGCATTGTGCTGGAGATATAAAGATAAATAAAACTGAGTAAATTCTGCACTTGTGTATCTGAAGTCTGATGGAGGAAACTCATGTTAAAATAATAAAAATGTAGTGTTTGGATAATAAAATTATAAATCTTGAGAGAGCAGTTTTGCGTTATTTCCAGGTAGTGAGAGATATTATATCAATGTCAAACGTTGGAAGTATTGAAAAAATTACTTCGGTTTATGTAATAATTTGACTTTTAAATTGGGACTATTCAGAAAGTTCTCAACTATAATGCCTGCAAAGACACAGGGACCGTTGGCTCCCCTGGATCTCAGCTCCTCTAGCACAAATGTCCTCACATCCTTCACCCATAAGTTAACCCACCCACGTCCACTTATGCAGGAAACATTGCATGCTGCAGATTTTCACTGACGCCGGATCTCCACCATGACATCACTCCATCAGGATACGCCTGCCCATCTGAACAACCAGTACGGACTGATGCGTTTACAGGGCTCTAGTGGGTGGAGTTCAGGGACTGGTAAACCTCTAAAAGCAGCGTGCATGCAAAGATTCCAGCACCCTCTAACCCCAGGGACTGGGGACAGCTGGCTACACAGGTCACGCGGGCCTGTAGGGCATGAAACAATAAAGGATTCTTTGGCAAGCATGCCAGAAGTTTCTAACCTCTGGGTTAATGTGTTGCCCCCTCCCAGGAAACACATTTGCATTTTAACAGAGATCTACAGGGGATAATGTGTGATTTCAGTGGATTTCAAACTTTTGTTAAGCCCTGAACCCTTTTTCAAATAAAACCTAACATACATTAATAAATAATAGTGCAGCTACTCGAAGCAGAGATTGGGCGGGAGGCAGATTAAGTGAATTTTTGAACCAGGTGGGGAGAGCCGTGATTATGTTCAACAGATAACACATACGTAATTGTTTTACGCTCACTTCTCCTGGAGCTGGCCCCACACCAAACATTGCTCAGCACTATGAGCACCAGGAGACCAAAAAGCCAGAGAGAAAGGCACAAAGATACTGATCATCCTAACATACTAGGGAAAGAGGCGTGTTAGGAACCATCCCCCTAAATTAATGTAAAAAATAAAATAAGGTGGATGAGATCTGGAAAATTCGGGTAAAGAGACATTCTTGACATGCAGATGATTTGAAATGAGAGAAAAAAAAAAATGCTGCAGCCGACTAGCCAGGACCCTGCCTTCAGTGACCGCAGGGTTTATTCTCATTACCTGTCGAAATCCCAGCACCTCTCAAAGCCCACCTGAACCTTCAGATACACCCTGACGCGTTTCGTGAGGCATTAACTCCCTAGCACCACCCCTTTCAAGGAAGGCAGCTTGAATGTGTCGGTGTCAGAGGTGCTGAGGGCTGGGGAGGATAACAGAGATGCAGCCACTGTCCTCCTCACTCAGCGCCCACACCCCAATTCTCTGATCTCTGTAGGTCAGATTCTGGAGCTGGAGTCTCCCCCCGGATGGGCCCATGTTCCTCTGACTTTGGTTTCAGAGCCTTTAATAGCACATCTGGTCATACGCTCCTTTCCTGATTCTCATCTTTTCTACCTACTTCTGCATTTGGACAACTTCATGAGGAAAACGCTCTCCGCTGTGCCTGGACTTCCGCCCCCTGAGGATTTATACTGTCAGTGTCAATTTGCCTGTGGTCACAAAGCTATTCAATGGTAGCGGCAGGATGCAAAACACGGATTTGTTGTAGTTCCCGCCACATCGGTTGCACCTACAGTGACGTTTCTCAAAGTGCACTCCCCGGACTACTTGCTCCAAAACCATAAGGTTTGTTTGATAAAAGTTCAGGCCCCGAGGCCCACTCTAGATCAGAATTTGTCTCGGCAGGGTCTCTAACCCTGAATTTTAAGAAGCTCCCCGAGGGAAGTTTCAGGCACGTAGAAGTTTGAGAACCACAGATATCAGGGGTATAATGATCCAGCTCTGAACCACCTCTGACCCCGTGTACCACCCACCATGACCCTCTGCATGGAGAACCTTGAATGTGGAAGAAGAAAGGAAAATGAGGGGTCACAGGCCTGGACCTCCTTACCTCTCAGAGCTCCCACCAGAGTCAGCGAGCTCCCGTGCTTGCGGAAGGCTTGCCCCAAGTCCCGGAACTGCACTCCCTGTAACTGGACCCGGCTGGGCTCCTCGGGGAAGGACTGAATGATGACTCTGGCCCCCAGATCTCTGGATCCCAGCACCTTCTCACTCTTGGAATACAAACAGTCCTGCAAGTTACCTGAAACACAGAATGAAAGTCAGGAGGAGCAGAAGTAGGTACAACGTGCTTCTAGATAAATCACCCAGTGTGAAAGGCACTGCCGGCACAAAGGGCAAACCATTACTGTGTATTTCATTTAATAAGCGTACTTCCCTTTTAGTTTGATTCTCCTCTTTGGATTATTAATTAAAACATCCGATAACTAGGACATGATGCTGCCTTCGCTCTATTATTTCCAAAAGCCCCAAATCAATCACCTTAATTACTGTCACAAAGAGGCTGACTCTAACCCACAAACCCAACCTAAATAGATGCTTATTTCAATCCAAAAGATCCCCCGGAGGGAGCGTACAATAAAATGACCTTCTCATAGCAGATAATTGTAGGAAGAGAGGTGAGCGTTAAATGTAATCATAGTTCTTCTCAGTCTGAGGCTGTCTGATGGGGCTTTCCCATCATTCTGCTGCTTTATGGTTTGGGGACTTTGTCATTTCCTCAGTGGTGATCAGGCCCCCCACACCAAGGCCTCCTTCCCAGAGGAGCCCCTAGTGAGGGTGCCAAACCGCGTAAACGTACCGCACACAACTACCACTGCGACAAAGCACTGTGACCCCAGGATCTGAGACGCTTTCTGCGGACGCGTGGCGTTTGGTGGTGGGAACTGACCTCAGCGTGGAGAAGAAACTGTCTCCTGAATTAAGTCTTTATTATCCAGGTTAATAAACCAAAGAAGTACTAGTCATACATAATGGTGGACCATTCAACAGTCACTTTCCAACACCCGGAGAATGAATATATAGGAGGCAAATGAAGAGGTGTTTGACATTTGTACACATTACCACAATTTTGATTATGTGTGTCAGTGATCTGCAGTATTTTCCGGTGCCCAGGCTTCTTACTGTATTTGGCTACCTTGTTCCCACACTTCAGCCCCACACGAGGAGGTGAGTGACATGAATTTTGTTTTATTTTTAGAATTTTTTAGCAATGTTTAAGAGTTGTGGTGAAATCAGGGTTTTTTTTTTTTCTTCCATTAGGAGTCAACAGATTTATAATGGCCCAAACCTAGAAGCTTGGTCTCTCTTGCAGCATGATCAAATGCAATGTTCTGTACAATATGATCTGAGAATACACATATGAGAATTACCAAGAGAGTCTGAATAGACTGTAGATCCCAATTCAGCAAGTTGTTAAAGTTGGCAGTCACTGGATTCTAATCCACTGGATCCAAACATTTTTCAGAATGACACTTTCATGAGCTAGATGGCTAGCGGCTGGGGGATGGGGTCTAGGTCCTTCTTAACCCAACCACATCCCCACATTACAGCCACATGCATCTGTGTGTAGCCATGACTCAAACCTCTAACTCCAGCCATGACCACCAGACAACCCTCCTCACATGCTGGCCTGGCACCCCAGTCTCGACGTGTACAAAATTAAATTCATGCTCTCCACCCTCCCACCCCTAAACCTGCTCCTCTTCCCATCTCAGTAAACAGCCTCCTCATCCATCCAGAGCTCGTGCCTGGGAGTCATCCTTGACACCCAAACCACCCTGGCCCAAAGTTGACAAACGATGTCTTCACAACATGTGAAAGCCTCATAATCTACAGCCTGAGAAACCAAAACATAACCTACTAAACTAACCATCCCTGAAATAGATGTTTAATAGGCACATCAGTGTGATTCAGTGCCTGTTATTCCTCCAGAAGATAAATTGACTTTTTCAACCACTTACTTAAAGTATGTGGTAGTTCACACAGAAACAAACTCCGAAAGTGGGGATGGAGGGGGGAGGGGAGCCCTACCAGCCCATCCGTACAATGGGCTGCCCGTGTCCCTGACCCTGGCATTAACCAGCTTTCCTGAGAATTTTAGAAGAGGTCCGGAATCTGCGTGAAGACTTCTTTATCACTTCTAACCTGGAAATTTAATTCGACTCCCTAGATTTAATCATTTAACAGGAGTTTGGTTTTTTTTCCCCTCCCCAAGAAATGATTAATTTCTCAAGCAGATACTGTGGTCTATCTCTTTCACAAGGTGGTTGAGGGCAGCAGATGAAATGATCTATCTAGAGCATTCATTCTGAAAACTACAAAACAGTATGGACATGCAAAGGGTACAGGGTTTATTCCATTCTGGAAGAAGCCAACCATACCACAGATCATTTGACACTGAAGACATTCTTTCTCACCCACTGGACTTCCCAGTGGGATATTTCTCTCTACCTTCTGAAGCCTCGGCCCCCGGGCAGGAAGCAAGGAGCTTCACCCTCTCGTCCGTGAGGTTTCCCTGGATGGTGACACTTCTGCTGAGTAGCACCACCATGACCTTTAAAACACGGCGCTCTCCAGCCACCCAGTTCTCTGTGGCATTGTGGGAATATCTGGGGGGGAAAAAAAAAGAAAAAAGGCACATCTGAAGATATCACTCCAAACCTTATTAGGAATAATAAACCACTAAATTAGCCAAATTCTCCATCTGGGTCTCTATTTCTTTAGAAACTCGGACACAGAAGAGTGAACTACAGGCACAAGCATATAAAAATTAGGAACTAGGCTGACTATTGCTCTGACCACTTACTACAAAGTGAAAGTTCTAGAGCCTTACAAGAGAAAGTTATTTAAGACGTCTGGTGGGGAGGGTATAGCTCAGTGGTAGAGTGTGTTGGTAGAGTGTGTGCTTAGCATGCGCAAGGTCCTGGGTTCAATCCCCAGTACCTCCATTAAAATAAATAAATAAATAAGCTTAATTATCTCCCTCCCCTCCACCAAAAAAATGTCTAAGGTCCCACCATATAGCACAGGGAACTATATTCAATATCTTGTAATAATTGACAATGAAAAAGAATATGAAAAGGAATATGTGTGTGTGTGTGTGTATAATCGAATTACCATGCTGTACATCAGAAACTAACACAGCCTTATAAATTGACTAAACTTCAATAAATAAATAAACTTAGCATTTCACTACCTAAAAAAAAGTCTAAATCTTCAAAATGTTTCATGCTGTGTAATTTTCTTGTCAGAATGTCTAGCATTATTTAATGTTAAAAAAAATTATTGAAAGATAAACACATGTCTGGACTCCAGCACAGTTAAGACCTCATCTCCTTCTGTCCAAACGGAGCCACGCGGACATGCAGTACCTCAAGGGTGACCTCAGATGGAGGTCTGCATGGTGCACTGTGTCCACGATGACAGTCTCTTCTGTGGGCTTGGCGCCTTGGGCACCCGCCCCGCTGAGGATGACGACCTCCTCCCCAGGGTGCCAGTCCACCACGTCTTCCAGGGCCAGCACTGTGTCCTGGGCATGGGCAGCTGCTCGAAGATGGGTGACCACTACCTCTGGGAGCGAACCTAAAGCAAGTCCGGGGGAAACTTGCCTTTAGACATGTTAAAAGTTACTATGAATGTGATGTTATTCAGCCAAGGAATCCTATGAAAGAAGAATCCGGGAGAGCAATGGGGTGCGATGGGCATCAATGCCTTCATTTTTTTTGGATATTAGTTTTCCTGTCTCTCACATGGTGGCAATAAAAGTCATCCAGGATAGAGATGGGTATGGGGTAAAAAACACAGGAATTGGAGCCAGACTGACTCTACAACTGAATCACAGACTTGCCATATTCTGACTCTGTTCCTTTGGGTAATACACTCAGAGGTGGGTTTCCGTTCCCTCGGTTACAAAGCGGAAGCAGCAGAGCCTTCCCCCATGGGGGTTTTGGAGGATTCAATGAGATAAGATCACTGAAACAGCTAGCATGGACCTGGCCACGTGACAGACCCTCAATACAGTCTCGTCTTCTCTCTTCCTTCCCTGCATCACGCTGTTGAGGATGAAACATACCACCTCTTTCTTATTCCAAATTAAAACCAACGGCTAGCAGCCTCTCCAAGATGGAAGTTCCCAATGAATTTCTAAACTGAAGACTTTCATTCACGGTACAAACAGTGATAGCAGAGTTCAAAATCACCCTCAGAATGGGTGTGCTAGGTCTCAGTGTATCAAATGATCTCTTTATATTCTAGTACAGGGCGTGTCCAGGACAGGACTGCTAAGCAAAGCTGAAGAAGGGGGAGCTTGTGACTCTGGATATCTTGGTTTCTAGGTTGCATCCACCTGACCCTCCCCAAATCTGAACACTGCTCCTTAACCAGCATTAATTCGAGAAGGTAGTCAGGCTTGTAGTTTACTCTGGTCCTTCCCAGCAAGGGTCAAGGTGAAGAGTTTTCCACGCCATTATCTGAAGCAACCCCACTCCTTCTTCTTTCCTCCCCACATTTCCTTCCTCCTTCACAATAGATCATAATTTACCTTTAGCCCACAGCAACTTCCTGTCCTCCCTTTTTGCACTAAAGTAATAATACTTGAATCTCTAACTACAGAGGTGGCCAACAATAAATCATTTTCAAATTATTTTAAACTTCCCTCTTTATTTATTTGTCTATGGGCAGAGAGCGGGGTGGGCACTTGTGCCAATAATGTTGTTCTAGGCTTAGAAAAGGTCTCTGGGTTAATGATGTAATTTCCGAAGTTTACTCAGGCAATAATTTCGTCTTGAAAAAAATTTACAGAGTTCAAAATTTCTAATTATAGAGCAGGTGAAAATTAAGACATAAATCATCCCCAAAGAAAATCATTTTAATTTTATTCCTGTTTGGATGCTTTAACCTTTGGGAACAATAAATGAAATAAAGTCTAGTCAGATGTATATGCGTATGTACATGTGAATGTCTCTGATCTGCTCTTGAATGTCTACGCAGAAAAATCTCTACCACGCGGGAAAGTGTTTGTCAAAGACAAAATGCTATTAAATGCTGTGATTGGTGGGTCACATACCCAATCAACAAGCAAAAATACCTACTGTGCACCCATCAACAGGCAGCAACACATGGCAGAACCAAGAGTAGGGACAGCAAAGATATTTCTCAACTGATCATTCTTATCCATCATAGTCAATCAGAATGAATGGGGGAAAATCACAGAGAAGCTTTGAAGTGAATTTTCAACTCAACATAAACTCAAGTCCTTTCAAATGTTGACAGAGCCTCTGGAAAGCAGTTACTTCAATTAAAAAAAACCCCACAAACATTATTGAGAACTTAGAATAAACCCAACTTGTGCTGAGCAGTGTTATTCTGAACTTAAGAACTGTTGGTTTTCTGAGTTTTCTCTTGTTTTCCATGTAACAGATCGTACAGATCAGGAGGCTGAAATAATGCTTCAAGGACAAAAACATACAGTAATGAGATGTCAGCACCAAATTCTGAAACCAGGTCTTCTGAATCCAGAACCAGAGAATTGGACACATAATGGAATTCCTGGCCTCTGGAAATTACTGTATATTAACTGTATCAAATTAGCTCTCTTATAGTTTTTTCTTTTTTTAATTTTTTAATTAAAAAAATTTTTTTTAATTTTCCTCCTTAGGGGAGGCACTGGAGATTGAATCCAGGACCTTGTGCACACCAAGCATGCATTCTACCACTAAGCTATACCCCCAACCCCTACCCCATTAGCTTTGATACTCAAAACATTATATTCTTTACATTATAAATATTATTTAAATGCCACACAAGGTGGACTGCCTGACTTCTCTGCTGAAGACAGCACTGCACGTTTCAAATGTGAGTCATTTCACTTCACAGAACATGTAAGAAACTCAGGTTGGGCAGCTCCCTTCCTTCCTGCACCACGAATCAAAAAACATTAAAAAAAAAAACACAGTCTAGAAAGTTCCATAGTTTATGCATATGCTTCCAGAAAAAAGGGTTAGGCTCTTAACTTATAATTTAATACATGTTGAATCTCTTCGGGCTTTCAACATTGACCTGCTAACCAACAAACTATTCATTTCCTCCCACTGATAGCTTCTACTCAGAATTGTATTTCTTACAAATTATTGTTCAAGCATTTCAGAGCCATCCATCCATAATTTCACAGGCCCAGAGAGCCCTCTTCCACACAAGCATGGAGAGAAAGAAAATCATCTTTGCAGGTTAACACGCTTTAAAATCACTAATTGTCCTATGTTTTGTAGGACTTCAGTCTTTCAATTTCTTCCAAATGAATCACTGCCAAGACCTTTCCAAATCAGTAAAGGGGGAGGGGATGGGAGTGGAGGAAGGGAGGGAGAGGGAGGGAAAAATCATTTCCTTAGACTAATGTTCAAATCAGGAAAGAAAAAATAGCAAAACTCACAAAAGAACTAGAAATAGCTTTCTCAAATATATGCAAATTATTTCCTCATATTTCTGCATGCAGCTTCACCATTATCTGTAGCAAAACAGTAAGTGCTATCTTATCTTTTTTGTCAATGAACATCTGTCAAGCACAGGGACACTTGCGGAAGAAGATAAAAATTCATTCAATAGATATTTATTGAGCCCTTTCCATGTGCTAAATGCATGTGCTGTTCTGGGTACTGGGAATGCAATAGTGAGAAAAAATAGCCCCAAATCCCTGCCTTCATGAAGTCTGTATTCTAGTGGCATTCAGTTTTAGATGACCATTTCAGACAGCTTACATTTTAGATGTTTAAGAGAATATCCAAGGTTGAATCTGGCGCTCAGAAGAGAGGTCTGAGGCTTGATATATAAAGAAATATCTAATTAGAGGTTAACCCTGGAAATGAGTGGGGTTACTTGAGAGAAAGTATATATTATAAATGAAGAATACTTAAGACCAAGCCCATGGGAACATCGTCCTTCAAAGATGAGGTAGATGAGGAGGAACATAAGAAGAGAAGAAGGAAGAAAACCAAAAAATGAAGATAATAATGACCCATAATTTTTTTAAAATGCAGTGGAGAGAAAGTCTTCGTCCAACTGCTTGAAGACTCATTCCTTCCCCATCTCCTTGCTCTTTTTTTTTTTTTTTTTTTTTTTGTAATTTTCAAGCTTTGAGCACCTGCCCATCATTTCCTGGACTTGAGCCCTGTTTCCTACTGTTCATTTCATCCGGCTGCCAATAGAAGGCAGGGTGCCTTGGTAGCAGGCCGTGAGCATGGAGAGCAAAGGGCTGGAGAGGAAGCCATGCCTTTCTACTGTTTCTTATTTCCCCTTCCTCCCACCGGCACCTGGCCCAGACTCTTGGATCATACTCTTCCCCTGACAACAGTTGGAAGTGTAAGGACCCAGAGGACGTAGAGAAACGCTGATCCCTGATGACTACTCCACCTGTCACCTAAGCTGGGCCTCTCTCCTACCAGAACCCACCCTGTGCCAGGCCACTGTGGCACCTCAGGGCCACAGAAGCCACTCTCAGAGCAGAGGGACTTAGCCCCCTCTGTCACTAGAACTCAGTAAGAAAAGAGAGTAGAGCCCACTTCGTTCTTCTAATACACAGACCAAGGCCCGTAACCACAAGGTTTATCAGCATCCCTTTAAAACAAATGTATTCCAAGTTGCAAACAGACAACTTAGAAGGGAACTCTTTGAATCCAAACCATTGGTGAATTGGAGGTGATCCAATTTACTGTACTTCCGAAGAGAAGACTGTGACATTAGCATTAACACAAGATTCTCTGGTAGACCAAAGTGAGGGAATGGGGGTAATTTTCACATACCATTTCCCTCTACCCTTGAGAACCTCGCTGGGATTTCTCCCTTGGATGAAGACAAATCCTGGCAGAAAATCCCACATGAGCTTGGTTAATCTCCAGCACTACTGACCAAGCCATCGTCTAAATGCACAGATCAGTTGGCTGCATCCACAGCTGGTCAGCAAACATTTCTGCTCTGTGATGACAGAACCAGGTGCCACATCTGTTCCCAGTGCTAAGAACTTTGCCATTCTTTTGGCCCAAAGGTTTAGACCAAGGCTAACCAAGGTTATCTGGATAGGACAATGAGCCCTATTCTGACTGAAGGCCTTCTCTAAAGATATAAAAGAATGGTCAACTTCTGTTTTTAACCAATCTGAGTTTTGCTGTTGCTATGGTGATTAGAAAGTGACTGAAAAGAATCAAGGGATGAACTTATTTGAAAAATAGAAACAGACTCATAGAAAACAAACTTCTCTCTGCTTCCATCATTGCATCTCCTCCTCTGACTCTTCCTGGATCCCTCTGATAAGGACCAATGTGGTTACATAGAGCCTATCCAAATTATCCAGGATAATCTCCCATTTTTTAAATCGCTAACTTAACCACATCTGCAAAGTCTCTTTTGCCAATTGAGGTAAACTTCATGGGTTCCAGGAATTAGGATGTGAACATATGTGAGGACCATTTTTTCATCTTACCACAATGCATTGTTGAATAAATAGTGTTGAGAAAACTGACCAGCCATTTGAAAAAACAATTAGATGACTGACTTATACACTATAGCAAAATAAATTCTAGATGGACCAAAGAAGGGGTTGGCACCCATTTTCTGTCAAGGGCCAATCAGCGAATAGATTTTGGTCCACAGACCATGTGGTCTCTGTTAACTACTCAGCTGTCATGGTGGCATGAAGCTGGCCCAGATGACACTTAAACGTGTGCATGAGCATGGCTGTACTTCAATAAAACTGTTTGCAGAAATAGGCAATGGGCCAGATTTGGCTCATGGACCATCATTTGCTGACCCTGGATTAAAGATACTAATATGAAAAAAAATAAATAAATAAAGTACCAGGAAACAGATAGGTACATTTTCGCATAGTCTTGTACAGGAAAGAGTTTTCCAAAAATTAAAGGCAGGAGCCATAAAAGAAGATACTTGTAGATCTGCCATCTCAGGGACTAGAAAATGCCATAAAGAGGCTGAAGGTGAATAACCAACCGGGGAAGACGCAGGCTCTTTGTGCCTCTTTCAAGAACGTTACAAAGGGAGCCGAAAGGAACAAAGACCCACTTAGAATTCCAAAATAACCTGAAAAAAAGAAATTGAGAAGAATGTTCCAGAAACCTGGAAGGAGTACCTTCTGCTTGTCTTTCTGCCGCAGGGAAACACCAGCTATGTGTACTCAAAACAGTACTCAAAACATCCATCCCACGAAGAGGATGGATGAGCGTCAGCCACCTCCCCTCCCGGGTCCCTGTCCCACCATCTCTGAGATGAAAGAAACAACCCCAGTCGTTGCAACGCCACAGAGCTGCTGTGAGAGTTAAATGAGAGGGAAGAATGAGAAGCAGCTTTGAAATACAAAGTCCCGGCATCTAGGTAGAATCCAATTTTCACAAATACTGAATATAATGCTCAATTCAACGATACTCCTTCTTCAGGACCAGGCTGAAAGCAATGCTGTTAATCCTACTGCTCTGATGATACCTATGGGAGAATTCTCTTTGAAGAGAAAAAATCTCACTCTCCTGTGTAGGCAGCCTTCCATTTCCTTAGCAAAGCTGAATTCCTTCTGGGACTTGAAGATGTTAAAAAATGTAAAAATCTTGATGACATGAACTTTTTAACAAACTAAAAGAGGGTTACTAAGACTGAAAAGCACCGCAGTGGGGGAAGAGTGCGGGAGGCAGCTGGAAAATGCAGCCAGGTGGACAGGCTCGGGACCTACATCAGACAAGGCGCGATAACCACGTTAGAAATTTTGGACATCAGCCTACGAACAATGGGAAGTCGCAGAAGAGTTTTGGCAGGTGCGTAATATGAACAGGTCTGTGTTTTTAAGAGATCACCCTGGCTCCCAGGGTCAACAGTGAATTGGAGAGGGATGAGAATGGCAGCTAAAAGACAAACTGGAACGCTTAAGCAATAGTCCAGGCACAAGACGATGGCATCATGAACTAAGGGCACAGCCACAGAGGTGGAGAGAAGTAAAAGGGCGCGTGAGTTATCCAAGAATTCAAACCAAGACCTGGTGGTGGACACAAGAGGAGGAAGCCATAGAGCAGGTGGTGTCAAGAATGACAACCAGGTTTCCGGCTGGCAGATTACCGGAAAGCAATAAACACCCTCCCAGCCTTCTTAGGATAACAATGAGACAGCTTCATCAAATCAAAACTGTAGGCATATCGTAAGAAAAATGACGACAATAACTAATGAGTAGCTACTCAATGCCCGCCCTTGGGCTAAGTGCTTTACTGGTTTTGTTTCGTTTAAACCACCTAATAGCACCATGAGGAATGTTTTAGAATCATCTCCAACTTGTACATGGAAACTGACACACTGAGAAGTTGACCTTTCCAAGGTCCACAGCCAATTGATGGTAGAGATGTTTGTTCTCCTCTGTTCTTGGACCAACTGACGATGCCAGACTTAGCGTCCATCAAGGGCAAAGTCCCCAGTGTCTCCTGTAGGCTTAGGGATAAAGAAGGAACACAAGCTGGTTGTCCACCTCCTTCAGAGCTCAGTCAAGAATTAGTCACATGACACATCACTGCTCGCTAGAGGCCACATCCTAATACTCAGTATTGGTGCCTTCGCTGGCCACGGCCCCAGCATGCACATATTTATGCAAGAGTGGCCAGCTCAGATCAAGATCCATGTGGTCCTAGATCCCCCAACTAAAACCTTTCTTAAAATCAACCTCATTCTTTCAATAGCACTTTCTAGGCAGAATAGAACCCAGAAAACGTCACAGTGTTATTAGGTATTTTTAATGCTAAATTTTCTATGACTTGTGTTTCTGTCCATGGTGGATTTAGTTTTGCTTAGTGAAGTAACTGACTGGGATTTTTCTTTTTCCCTCCTAACAAAACTAAACGGGTTTGAAATACATTAGCAAAGGCTGTCCAGTAAAATTTTACTAATTTTCAATTCCAAATTAGTAAAAGTAGCAAAAATGTCATATTGTCAAGCACTGTAAAAGTAGACAAGCTATTGTTTCTACCTGCTCATTCTCTTCTTCTGGCTTCTGCTTAAGTTCTTATTCCGTTATTCACACAACATGTATTTCTTGAAAGCCTTAGGATTAACTTTGGCCCTTAGGTCACAAGCCCATCACTGACACTGCTACTGTGACCAGGGCTGTGGTGGTCTTATTGGCCAGGACAGAGCAAGGGTGTGACTGACCACCCAGAACTACGTGGTTTGAGATTGATGGAGGATGGTTTCTAAAATTTAGAGGTGTGTTATCTCACCAGAATAAGATGAGTCCAGGCACCGCTGTAGGCAGTGGGGATGTTGTAAATGAAAACAAACAAACAAAAAACAGGAAAACCCCTCCCCTCATGATGTATGCATTCTACTAGGGAAAACACTAGAATCAGCACAATACATACGACAAATAAACTGTATATAGTATGTTCAATAGTATTAAAAGCTAAAGGGGAAAAACAGTGTCGGGGGATGTGAAGTCTTGACAGGAGGGATGTTGGAATTCGCCCAGGGAGGCAGAGAGTCATCGGAAAAGAGTCATCATTTCATCTGCAGCTGCAGGGACCGAGTTCTGCCTCCGGGAGGGGGGGAGCCTGATGGGAAAATGAAGGCAACTCGGGAGAAAGCAGAACGCAGAGCTGCAGAGAGACAAAGCCCTAATGTCTTCATTGGAGCGCCTGGACTCAGCTGCGCCTCAAGTTTTTTCAGTTACATGAGGCAATAAATGCCCTTATTTTTGGTTCAAATTGGGTTTTCTGTCACTTGTAACCAAAAAAGACCTGAGGAATGCCAACACTTTCAGGTATATATAGAAACCTAAAGTACCTTATAATGTGTTTCTAAGTGGGGATCCTGCTGTACTTGGGTTATTGAATGGCTAGAACTCATTTCTAATTAGCAGTATACATTTACATGCAAACACCCCAAATCCTAAAGACCTCGGAAACAGCATGTTCACTTTAACGTGTTTAAACAAGTTCCTGAAAGTGCGTTTTACACTCTTAACTCCAGGGACCCCTTTTTTATACACTGTTCCAAGGTCACTCCTGTCCAAGTCACGCAGTTACAAATTCTAAGTGATTTAAATTACAAACCGATGAGATTTCTACCAGGTATGTTTCTGCCACCGTGCACTTAGAAAAGTTGCATTTTGGACTTTTCGGAAGCATTATTAGGCAATAATGGTGCTGGTTATATTCTGGGAGACACAGAATTAAGGACCAATTCTCTTATGCTGTGATTAGAGAACCTGTCATCCAGCCACTGGCTACCCTCCATGCTGAGAGTTCCAAGTACACTAGAACCATGCTCACCGGCGCTAACTTGACTGTGAAATTATGATCTGCCATGACAGACCAGCTGACCAGAACCCCAGGACTGAAGCATGTCTGAATTTAAGATTACAGAAAGTGACAAAGGGGTTTTCATTTTTCTCTTCCTTCTTCCTCCGTTATACATATGTTTGCCTGTTTGATGGGAACTTTCTAGGTTCTAAGCTCTGTGCTAGGAAATTTCTGGGCACTTTGGTTTGCCTCATCTCACATTCCTGCTTTATTCAGCCTGAATACACATAAATGTCATGCGATTTCAACTTTACACTCTGAGTTTGTGCAACAATGAATAGTGGACTATGTATATATCTCTCTCTGCCTATGGGTTTCAGTCACCTCGAGATCTCAGAGATCAAACTAGAGTTAAAAGCTTAAGATTTTTGTTTAAGTTGCTGAGAGGACACCTATGTTTTTGTCTGCCCATCAACACTCCATTCTGAGGCTGGCCACCCTCCTTTCTTTTGGAGAACAGCTCCCCAAAACACGCATTCACGCAAGGACACAAACATACACACACGCACCACACCACCTCCCTGGCCGCCCTGGTCAAGGCAGAGCTGTGTCTTCTCACTTGGCCTTGTCTCCCTGACATTGACAGTTGGGAAAGTGACTTGATCCAGAGCGATCACAATGCCCTACCCCTTGGACAGTGTGTAGAGTTCTAAGCTTGGTAGGTAAGTCAAGCCCACCTCTGTGAGGTCTTCCCTGGTGATTCTTGGAAGTCGCCATAGGACACAGAGCTCTTCCCTTGGTGATGGAAACCGAAGCCCACGTGAACCCAGGAAAGGCAGTGGCCACACAGACGGAGCCTGTAAGGAGCAAATGAAGCCAACACAGGCAGAGACCCAGAGGGGAGAGACTGAGGGTGGATTGAAGGTGGGCACCCTCCCATCCATCCTTTGTATGTTTGCACTGGGTTTCTGTTCCTTAAAACCAAACAGTTTAAAAGTAATAAAGAGACATGTTGAAAGCCATGCCATGGAAACCACTATGGTTTCTATTCCAGCCCAAAGGAATGAGAGACAGAGGAAAGGGAAGAGTCATGGTCCAGAAGAAAATGTAAGGAACAGGGGCGAAAGGAGTCAGGGATGCAGAAGAGACAGGACTGGAAATGTTTGATCAGATGACAAAAGAGCAGAGATCTGAAAATACATAGTTGGGTACAGGGGGACTGTTATATAAGATGAAAATGGGCTCTGGAGAGTCAGCCTTCATCAAAGAACAGACTGCTGGAAATCTCTCCAACTCCATCAGTCTTGGGGAAATAAGGAATCACACAAAGAGAGACCCTGAATGCCTCAAAGGATCCACACACCACAGTTAGAAGGATGAGCTACAAGAATCATTTTCCATCACGATTTCAGCAATACAACTCTTTCTTCCAATGTGCTATTACTTTAACACCAATATAGCCTAGAGATCAAAGCAATGAATCAATTACTTGGGGAATTTAATCTTTTACTGCATGATTCCCAAATACTTCATTATTCGTGGAGCTGCTGAAGTTCCCCCAGGAAATATGCAGATTTTGTAGAGCCCAGTACGAAAACCCCTGGCCAATGCATGTGTGTCAAGTCCATGCCCGCAATACCGGGCTTCCAGACAAGCTGATACCCTTTGGCAATGACAATAAGAGCTCTTACAGAAACCATGGAGTTTAAATACAGATGTGTGCAGTTCGGGATTAACAGACACGCTGTTATATATAAAACAAACAACGGGGACCTATTGTACAGCACAGGAAACTGTATTCCATATCTTGTAATAACCTATAATGAAAAAGAACCTGAAAAGAAAATATATACACATATGTATATGTATAACTGAAACTTTGCTGTACACCTGAAACTAACATTGTAAATTGACTACACTTCGATAAAAAATAAATTTTTTAAATGAAAAATAAATATAGCTACTTGGTATTTTGAGAAGGGAAGCAAACTATATCTAACCTCGCTTGTTTGGACTATTTTTTCCCTATTTATTCCTACCAGATTCTGCTGTTCCTAGGATTACACTCGCGTTTTCCTCTACCGTGCTCCCACGTTCTCGCTTTTCCCAGAAACTCATCTATATTTAATGCCTGATCTTGTAATTTCTTGAAAAGGACAAAGACCGAAGTCCACTCAAGGCCAGAAGACGGCTTTTTTCTCCTAAGAAACTGTCAGCCAAATTTCTCAGGGAGGAACTGGAAATAAAGTGAGAGACATTGATAAATTTCCCTTCTGAACAATCAATAAAAGCTCCACCGTCCTGCTCAGACTCCCACTGTGGAAGCAAGGGCCGTAATTACATTGTCAAAAATTCAGGTTGCCCAGGCTGACAGCGACCCCCTGGAAGAGTGACATGTGATTGGCACTGGGTTTAGGGCGGGGAACCCAGATTGGCAGGCGGAGTGGAGAAAGCGAACGGCAAGACTGTGAAATTTCCTCTTTGACGACAAGCACCCAAACCCCAGACCACTTTGCCTCTCTGGAAGAACCTGCGACCCTTTAGTCATTTAACACATCAAACTGAGCAGCTGACCCAGTTTACTGAGCCATCTGATCTCCACCAGAGATTCAGAACACCGCCTGCCTCCATCCACTCCCAAACCCAGAGAAAGAGAAAGGCAGACTGGTATCAGGCAGACGCGTGTCAAGTCTGTGCACACAATACCTGGGCTGCGTGTGTGCATGCGTGCATGTGCGAGGTTGGGGGGAGGGGGTGAGCATGTGAGTGTATGAGAATTTTTCTACATTAAAAGAAAAACACAAAACATGCTCTCAGCTCCATCTTTCTTGGTGACAGCTGACCAGCAAAGCCCATTTGCTTAGCAATTTTGGTCAGCAGTCTGTGGTCAGAATCAGCTGCAGCAGAAGGGTAGCAGGGAGCAGCGCTGAAGAATGAGACAGGAGGGAGGAGGTGGGGAAGCTGGACCACCGGCACGCAGACCCGTTTGTGCGTTTCTCTAGGACGGAGCTGGTGTGAACTTCTCCATCAGCCGGGCCTCTTCCTGTTGGAACACTTGCCCTGCACCTGCCTAGTCCACAGCTGATGCGAATAGTTTCCAAGAAGCCTTCACTGTAACCACGCCCACAGCAGGTTACCCGCTGCTGGGAAGCAGCTGGACCACAAAAGATCAAAATCAAAAGGTGTTCGCGGGGTGGTGAGAACAGAGCGGAAGATGCCTGGAAATGTTGTTACTTCCCAATCTCCAAAGCTAAAATCTCTCTCTCTTGGCTGTGATGCAGAGAGAGACAAGGAAATTAACCAGAAGAAAAATCTCTATGCTGAGCTGGACCCAGGCCAAGCAGAAGTCCCTCCCTCCCTCACCCCTGAAAGAAAATATAAGATCACTGGCACTGGGTCCTCACTGCCTGGGGTGGGGAAAATCATCCGAACAGCCGTAACCAACAGTCGTTTGGTTCTGAGTGCCAGTTCACAAGCGGTAATTCTGTGAGGTGGGGGCTGTGTTTTCCTGGGTTTATAGAGATTCATCTGCCCAAGGTCAAAGCTGATAAGCCACAGGTGGACGGATGTCTGATCTTAACTTACGTTAACCACTAAACACAGTGTCTCTCCACGTGGAGTCAGGGGGCCTCCTGAATCAAATCACCCAAGGGTCCCCGTGAAATGCACGCTCCTGGGGCCACGCCAGGCCCACCGAGTCAGATTCTGGGGGTGAGGACCAGAAACCCGGATTTTGAAAATCTTCCCGGGAAGAGCCTTCCGTGCACAGAAGTTGGTGCATGTCCTCACTGCGTCCTCCTGGGAAGCTGAGTGAACGCTGGGTCTTCAGGGACTTTCTGGAGGCAAGGCAGTGAATCAGACTGCTCACTGTTTTGCATACTTGACAGCAAAAGAAAATTAGTTTTCCCTTCAAGCCCCAAGTGTCAGCGGACCCCACCTCTGGCCCTGGGAAGAGGCCAGTGAAATTATGTAACGATTTTAACCGTGATCTACCGCCTTGCCACCGGAGGGGAAGACTGTTTGAGACCTCAGGTGGTGAGGGAGAGGGAGGAGGAAAGAGGATTGATGAACCACCGGCTGTGGCTGGGATGCTCTGGTGGAGACCGGGGCAGGGCCCCCCTCCCAGCCGGTGGCTGAGCGCTTTCCTGCGTAATGTCTCTTTCAAATGAATGAGTTGCGGCAGCCTCACCTCAGTGAGGAAAGCAGCTTGACTTCGCCTGTGTCGTGTGCAAGCTCTCGGGTCCACCAGAGATCCTACGCGTGCCTGTATCGGCTGGGTAAAGCAGATGATGACACCCTACCCCTGGGAATACAGGGAAGGGGAGGAGGAGGGGGAGGGAGAAGATGGAAATGAGCAGAGCAGAGGCAGAGGAGGTGTCCGCACTCTCGATATCCGGGAACATCACAGGGAGAACGGAGCAAACACTCTTGTAACGTTCAGAATTCTCAAAACACATTAGAAGCATCTAATTTCACAAGGGCACCAGGGATCTTCTCAACTTGACCTCTGTTAAAACACAAAGGCTTAGGAGCATGGGGTCCACTGACAACACAAGCACAGAAAGGTGTGTTCGTAAACGCTTTCACTGATCCGTCACAACAGGATGTGAGCAGGAAGGGGCTGGAATGAAAGAGGCCGAGTGAGAGAATTAGTTAGAAGAGTTTCCCTGCTCTTCAGGTGAATGTCCATTCTAGCGAGAGCCATGCCATCTGCATCTTCTAGGACAGTGGTTCTCAAACCACAGGGTCCCTGTTAAGCTTTGGGGCCCGTCAGATGGTCTAGGGGCTGCTGACCCCCTCATCTGTGCCTGCTTGTCCCCCAGCTGCGTTGTTTTCAACAGTAAACAGCAGCACGTTGGGCTGGTTAGACTGGAGCAAACACTTGCTGACCACAGCTGATGTGTGACTGGGAGAAGCCCTTGTGGACCCTGGGCTACAAGATCCATCAGTCTAAGTGCTCACTGACCGAGACAGGAAGAAAAGAGTCCTCCTTAGAAGCAGAGTGTAAGAGTCAATAGGACTACCCAGCCTTACAAAAAGAATAAAATAGTGCCATTTGCAGCAACATGTCTGGACCTGGAGATCATCATACTATAACTGAAGGAAGTCAGACAGAGAAAGAAAAATACCATATGATATCATTTATGTATGGAATCTAAAAATAATGCCACAGATGAACTTATGTACAAAACAGAAACAGACTCACACACATAGAAAACAAACCTATGGTTACCAGGGAGGGAAAGAGGGTGGGAAGGGATCAATTGGAAGTTTGGGATTTGCAGATACAAACTACTACACATAAAATAGGTAAACAACAAGTTTATACTGTACAGCACAGGGGACTATATTCAGTACCTTGTAATAGCCTATAATGAAAAAGAATATGAAAAGGAATATACGTATGTACGCGTATGACTGAAACATGATGCTGTACACCAGAAACTGACACAACATTGTAAACTGACTATACTTCAAGTTAAAAATTTTTTTTAATTTTTAAAAATCAATATGGTAGGCATTTTGAATTTGTCTAGATAGTTATGAGTTTTTTAATCCTGACAAAATCCTGATACTCTCAGTGTCTATCACTCTGGCTGGTCCATGGTTAATACATGCTTGACGACAAGACCTCACTTCCTCTCACAGTAAGCCAAAAAAAAAGGCAAAAGAGGGCTTTTTAGTAGACAATGTTGGAGGGCCACAATTTGCAACAGACAGAGCCTTGATGGGGCAAAACTGACTCCTCAGCATAGCCATGTGCCCATGTCTGGAATGATTATTCCATGATAGGTGGCTGGGTTTTGTTTTGTTATGTCAGCCTGGAACTTCCGGTGTGGAGGATGTCACAGTTTCTGGAGGCAAGGCCACGCGTTTGATGCGATGTAATCAAAAGTACATAAGCATCCACTGAAAGACACTCTAAGCTCATCATGTAACCCTCCCATTTTCCAGTGGAAACTAGGGCTTATCCTGGCCCATTTCATAGTTTCTTGAATCTCAAAGAAAAATAAGAATGTTTTTCCTCATTTTGCAAAGTAGGATGAGGTGAAGGTTAAAGGCAAACAAAACTGCAGCAGAAACACACTATTGTCTAATTCCTGGCTCCCTCCCCAGCCAGGAATCCATAAACACCAACCCACCTGGAACAGGATTCTAGGTAGAATTCTAACTGAACCCCATTTCCAGGAGGGAAAAACAGCAAGAACAACTACAAAATGAAGCTGTGCAAGTTGGGTCTGTGACGCCACCAGGTACACAGCCAGGTGTAGGCTGAGGAGCAGTAAGGAACAGTGTCCGTCCGTTTTCACTGCGTCACACCGCAGCTGCAAATGCAAATCCCGGTTTGCAAATGCAAATCCTTGGTTTGTGACAACCAAAGTTTCTTCCTCACTCACACACACGCGAAGGGGAGGCCGGCTGCAGCTGCCCCCTGATGTCACCAGTCAGGTTCCCAAACTTAGCAAGTTGCCCCTAACCCTACAGGGGACAGGCTATTCTCAAGCAGAAGGAAAAGAGAAAAATGGCCAAAGTATCACAGTGGCTCGGAAAACTTCCAGTTGGCCATGCAGGACATCATTTCTGCTCCCGTTCCACTGACCGAAGCAAGTCCAAGACCAAGCCCACTCTAGTGGGACGGGGAAGTATCCACCCACAGGGAGGCACTGGAAGTCCCCTGACGGTGGGCGGAGATGTCTAATCCTCTTACAGAAAGGGGAGAAAATAATTGAGAACCACGGTATACGCCGCCATGAGTCTCGTAACAGTTAATATTCCCTATGCAAGGAAATAGTGTCCATGCTCTAATTGACTTTGTGGCTTCCGCAACTAACAGCCAGAGAGACGTAAGGCGTTTTATCCTGTTCCCCATCGCCTGCACATTGGCTGGGCACAGCTCTACCTCCTTCCCTCTCACTCACCATGCAGGGATAGCGTGCCATTCCTCACCGCCAGGAACTTGACTCCATAGGGAAAGAAGGCAGCAGAGTGCAAACTCCCGTAGAGTCTGATGTGAGCTTTGCCTTGGAACGGCTTGTCCTCAGATCCGACCCGGAGCTCTCCACCCTCGGAAACGAGGATGGCGTGCGCCCTGAGCTCGATGGGTCCCGGGCCCAGGAAGACCAGCTTGCCTCCTAATGGCCAAAAAGAAGACCGTCAGTCTCCGGGAAGATGAGGCATTCCTCCTCGTTTACCCACCTCTGCTGGAACACATACTTATTGTCTCTCGCCCTCTCTTCTAGAAGCCCCGTTGAGTGGATCAGACACCCAGGAGCAGAAGCATTGTTTATATTACCAAGCCTGCTTAAATTAGCTATCACAATTCCCTGCAGCTTTCTTTATATTATTTTCAATGACAATAGCCTAAATGCCCAGAAATTTAGGACTGGTTAAGTAATAAAATGAGAAGATCACCATTTTTACCACGTAATAGCAGCTTTAAACAGGAAAGAGGACTAGAAGGAAAATATGCCAAAATTATATGAATTATGGTGAAAGGAAGTATAATTAGGCTGCATCATGACATTTGCTGCACTTTAGCTGAGTAACATCCATTACCCCCCTTTTTTTTTTTTTTTTTGATAACAGACCCTAATTTCCACAAGGAATTTTTCTGCTCCCTAAATAAAGCTGAGTGGGCGGGACTGTCAATCACGGTGTCTTACCCTACCATCGCCTGAGTCATGTACCCAGGCTTCCAAAGGAAATCCAGGACAAAAAGGAAGAGGAGACTGGAAATGTTTCAATCTCAGTAATTCCAGTGGTGGTATCTTAACAGGCCTGAAATGAGTTCCTGTTTCTGAGATCCACACCTGCCGAGCCCCTTCAGAATGCCCTGATTGCTATCTGCTTCTACACCTGATTTTTCCAGGCCTCCCATCAATTCTGTAAGCTCCCCAAAACCCTCCCAGTACATCTCCTGTTTTAAAGAAAAGTTGGTTTCTGTTATCTGCAATGAAATAACCTTAACTAGTAAGGATGCTGTTTTGTTCTGTTGTCCAAGTATTCCATAATATAAGAATATTATTTTATAATACAATTGCTTTATATTATGAGAAGACATACTTAACATATTAAAAGGCATATTCATCTTTATAATACTTCTCTTTAAAAGTATTTAGTATATTTGCATTTCACACAGAATCTTTCCAATGATGCCAAAAGAATTAAAACATCCCGTATAAATCAACACTTTAAACTGAATGAGCTATCAAATTGATCTCACTCCTCCAAGCTGGAAAACAGCATGAGACAAGACTTTTCTGTTCTATAATGAAGTGGTCAGACTTGTGCCATTCTATTGGAAACACCAAGGGATCTCTTTTCCGAACCCTACAGTAGCTCCCAACCTCACTCAGAATAAAAGTCAGAGTCCTTATACTGGGTCACGAAAAGGTCCCTCCTGACTCCCCACCCCACCTCCCATACCCTTCCCAGCATCTTCTAAAGTTCACTCTTTCACTCATCCACTCCAAAGGCACTGGTCCGCTTGTTGGTTCTGAAACAACCAGATACCCCTGGAATGTCTCCTGTCAGACACCCATGGGGCTCACTCCCCACCCCAACTCCACCCTACCCCCACTCCACCACACCCCTGTTTCCATGCAAATGCTGACTTCTCCCTGACGACCTCCCTCTCCAGGCTGGATCAAATAGCCTGCCCTGGCCCCTTATGCACAAACATCTTCCTTTATACCACTTAGCATCAGACATACTATACACTTACATGTCTGCTGTCTGCCCTCCCCCCACTGGGACGCATGCTTGACAAGGGCACTTCCCTGCCTGGGTCACGTCCGCATTCCCGGTGCCTAGGGCAGTGACTGGCGGGGAGTTGGCCCACCACAGATAATTGCTGGGTAAATGAATACATGGTTACATCCCTTAGCAAAATCTGTTCTAGGTACATGAATTTCCTCATGGACACACACACACTCCCGTTTTCTCAGAAAGGGTGATTATTACATTGAATCTGTTAAGTGCACACACTGTCTCAGTGAGCTGAAGGTTGCCCAGGATGTGGGGAAGGCACCTGTCAGGAATGGTTCAAAAGGCAGATTCTACTGTAAGAAGGAGGAACAGGCACTTCACCTGCTAAATGAATCCAATGTGCCAAATCGTGTCCGACTGTTGTTTTCCAGAAATCATAACTGCAAGTACTTAACCACGTGCTGGAGGAGGGAGGGAGGAAGAAAAAGGCCAAGGGGAATTTGGTTTCTGATTGCCTGCATCTTAGTGCAGAGATAATGACCAGTACATATTAGACCTGAGTCCAACGTGGAGGCCTCTCCTCCCTGACCTCCTGTTCTAACCCTCCTCTCCAGCCTTCCCCGGCCCTCGTCACCTAAAGCCATCCTAAAGCCCAAGGCACACAGCACCAGAAATATCGCAGAGCGTCTACTTGGACTTGACCCCTTAAAGTGCTCCTCCCTTTCAGCTGCAGTTTAGAACAACACACCCACATGGGTATCCATTTTCACAATCTGTAAAATGTTCATGACTGGAATTCTTCCCTCAGAGAATCATGGTGAGATTTCTCACAGTGATGCTGGCGGCCCCTGGTCCTGGGTCTGACACCTGGTAGACACTTACTGCAGTGGTGTCCACCACTGTCGTCACCTTCATCCCGGTATTAGTACAACTTAGTTTCCACAGCTGCTCCATCACGGCAGCTCTGCTGGACCACCTCCTTCCAACACCTCACCAGGAGCTGCCCTGACATTCCTTTCCAAATATGGCGTACAGATCACTTTGTAAGGCAAACGACCCAAGAAGTAACTCTCCTTTGATAATCTATAGCTTGATACGAGTGAGTGAGTGGCCCCCACACTGCTTACCAGACGTCCAAAGGGCCTACTGACAAATCTGACTTTAATTTTCCCTTTCCTCTTCATCACAATGACAAGAATAATCATTAGAAATGCAATAATAATCACAAATCCTGCACTGAACAAGAGGGAAAAAATGTGACCGGTGGTCCCGGCCACATTCTTGTGTTTACTAGAACTTTTTCACTCATAGCCACATGTCATTAATGTCCTAACTGATTATCTTCAACAGGTGGACCACAGGTTGGACAATGGGTCCTGCCATTGTAAACAGTTAGGAAATCTGAACCAACCTTGATGCACAAGTGATGGAGACAGGATACTGAATCCAGGTTCCTGTCCTGACTCTGATATTGGCCTCTGAATGACCTTCATAAAAAGTCTCACAAAATTGCCTGGCCTCAGATTACTCAGTTTCCAAATCTGTCCCACTCAGGGCTGAAGGATGGTCTGTCTGCTCACCAGTGATGTGCCAAATAGAACCCTGTATTCACCGAGGCTCTTCCCAGCTCTAGAACACTTGACATCTGCATCTTCAGAGAGGCAGTCAAGTGCGCATTTGACACTGATGGAGACCCGGAGCTCAGGTTCTCCTGACCCCACCTATGTCACGGGGAACTCTGAATACCACTGGAGAAGGGTTATTACCTGCACAATCAGGAATTTAAAGAAGACTATGGGTATTCAAAAATATACATGCACCCCAATGTTCATAGCATCACTATTTACAATAGCCAAGACATGGAAACAACCTAAATGTCCATCAACAGATGACTGGATAAAGAAGCTGTGGTATACTTATACAATGGAATATTACTCAGCCATAAAAAAGAATAATATAATGCCATTTGCAGCAACATGGATGGACCTGGAGATCATCATTCTAAGTGAAGTAAGCCAGAAAGAGAAATAAAAATACTATATGATATCATTCATATGTGAAACCTAAAAAATAAAAAGGCAAATCAATTTATCTACAAAACAGAAACAGACTCACAGGCATAGGAAACAAACTTATCATTACCAGGAGGGAAGAGGGTGGGAAGGGATAAACTGGGAGTTCAAGATCTGCAGATACTAATATATATAAAATAGATAAACAACAAGTTCATACTGTTTAGCACAGGGAACTATATTCAATATTTTATAGTAACTTATGGTGAAAAAGAGTATGAAAACAAATATACGTATGTTCATGTATGACTGAAGCATTATGCTGTACACCAGAAATTGACACAACATTGTAAACTGACTAGACTTCAATAAATATGTGTGTCTGTGTATATATATGCACACACACACAAAGAAATTATACTGGTTCAAGACCTAAAAAAAAAGAAGAAAAAGAAGACTATGGGGAAAACAAAGGAGCTAACATGTCCTGAGCACCTACCATATGCTCATGTATTTAGCTGTGTTGTCAGAAACGACCTTCCAAACAAGCCTAGGAGGTCAACACCACGCTCGGTATTTCACAGAGCAGACGGTGGGCTGGGGGAGGCAGAGCGAGCATTAGAACCCAGGACCACCTGACAGAGAAGCCCACATCCTATCCACTTTGCAAACCCTCCCAGGTAGCTTTTTCATTAGTGAGGACTGGTATTGTAGATGCATTTAAGGAAAAACAGGTGTTAACTTAAGTAGGTTTGCTTACGGCTTGTTTCTAGGTGGTTGATTTTAATTTTGTTAATGTAGATACACCTCACCTCATTCCAAAAAGGATTTGAGGCCGATTACAGGGATTAGTGGGTAAATTTATAAACCCAGGCTTTGTCCCTGGTACCATCAAGCAAAATATTAAACACACAGAAGCAAACTGGTAGAAATTATAAAATGTCATTTACTGATGGGAATTAATAATGATGCTAATAAAGGGAGAAAAACTCAATGCAAAGAGATGAATGTTTTGTGTTGCCAAGAGTGCTACAAACAGGACTAATTAATTAATGCGATAATGATTATTTCCTGCTAAAAAGCCTTCCTGCCTCACTTTATCAGAGGCAAGTATGTGTAAGGAAATCCAGGTGAATAAGGAAGAGAGGTTGCTGTTGGAATTCAGCTGTTTTCGATTAAAAGAATTGTTAAGTGATAACCAAAGTGAAAGAATGGAAAGCTTATATTTTTTTAATTATTGAAATTTAATTTTATTATTATTACTTCAGTGGAGGCACTGGGGATTGAACCCAGGACCTCGCACATGCTGAGCATGCACGCTGCCGCTGGGCTATACCCTCCCCCTGGAAAGTCTGTATTTAATCCACCTCTGTGCCAAGGCTCCGAGTGCGTCATCCTCACACTTCATTAGCTTAAAACAAACATCCAGGGGGCTGCTTTAAAGGACAGTTAGTTGAGTGTGGGAGGGAAGTGGGAGGACTTCATTTCTTCCCTTTCTAGGGCTTGACCCCATTTCTGAAAGCTGAAATAAAGAGCAGGGCTGCAATCAGCCTTTGGCTGTGACCCTTAAATTGCTCGTTGTGATTGTTCATGAGAGCTGAGGACGTCCCACAAGTGACCTTGGGTAATTTTTATAAAAATCAATCAACCATCATTATTGTTACTTCCCGTCTAAAATAAATACATGGACACAACTTTTTACATGTAATCACTTCTTTCCATTAAACATCTCTTGTTTCTTTTAACGGGAAGTAAAAGAGACTTTTAGCAGCTAGCTGATGTTTACAAATGACATCAAAACCTGCTTTCGGCTAACCCTACAATCAGCCATCCTCTGTAATAACCGCAAAATGATTTGCTGTGTGTGCATGTGTGTGTGTTTTAGAGAAACAAAAGTTCTAGCTATTGTCCCCCTTATAGGAAAAATTTCGAGTATAAATATTTTCCCACACGGGAATACTCTTCAAAAGGACTGGCGGTATCTTCTCCCTTAATTCTTTCCCTCTCATCTCTTTGGAATCCTCCCCAGTTGGGCCTTTGCCCGGCCATGCCACCAACACTGGTCCTGTCGAGGTCACAAATGGCAACCACATTGCTGAAAGCCAGGTTCGAGGCCCAGTCCTCCCCTCTCCTGAGCGGCCAGCGGCATATGACACACTTACTCCTTGTTTCTGGATACGCCTTCCCCTCGCCTGCCCAGCACTGCTCCCTCCAGGATGCCCTCCTACCTCCCAAGCCTCTCCTCCCGGTCTCCACTACCTGATCCCTCCTGATTGTCCCAACCACTGACAGTTGGAATGTCACAAGACTCGGTCCCTTCATCATTTTTCCTATCATTGCAAACATTCTACGAACATTCTACCTTGGTTTTCTCACCTTGTCTGAAGGTTGCAAACACCACCATTGCTAATTGCTGATGACTCTCAGATTTATACCTCTGCCGTCAAGACAGACCCATCTGCTACTCAACATCTCTACCTGCGTGTCTCAAAGGCGTCTCCACTTAGTAAAACCAGGAAGTCAGCCCCTTGTCTTGCCCTACAGGTCTTCTCCTCAGTCCTTCCCGTCTCCATAAATGGCAACTCCATCGTTCCTCTGGTTATTCCATCTAAAGGCCCTACAATCAACTGCCACTCTCTCCTGCACCCCAACCAATCCTCCAGGAAACCTTGTGCCTTCTTCCCTCAAACTATCTCCGTGATCCAAGCACTTCTCACCACTTCCAGGTCTATGGCTGGGGTCTAAGTCACTCTCATCTCAACCCTGGATTACCACAGAAACCTCTTAAGCTGAGTCACCCTTCTGTCTTGGCCCCCACCCCAGGGTCGACTCTTCAAACAGCACACAAAGTGATTTTTTTAATGCAAACGTTATCACGTCACCTCTCTGCCTGAAATTCTCCAATGGTTCCCACCACACACAGAGTCAAAGTGCACCAAACCCTGCAGGGCTGGCCCTCTCTGGCCCGCTCTCTGTCCACTCTCCCCTGGCAACCCCTTCCCCCTGCCACCCTGACCTTCTTGCCCTCCTGCTTCACAGCCTTGGCCCTCATCTCACTGTGTGCCAATCCCCCCAACCACCACCAAACCACCACCTAACTCCCTGCTTATGCTTCTCCATGCTGCTCAGAAAATCTAAAAAAAATACAATGTGCTTACTTGATTGTTTTCCTTATAGAAATAAACTCCAGGCGAGCAGGAAGTTGGGATCTATTTCATTCACAACTACAGCCCCCATGCCTAGAACAGTGCCTAGTATATGGGGAGCTTGGAACGTGGTCATGAAATCCTTGTGGAATGGATAGGAGCTGAAGTTACAGAAGTGAACAAAGTCTCCCTAGGAGAACATGGAGAGTGAGAACAGAAGAAAAAGAAGGGGGATGATATTTCAACATTAGAATCAGGAGAGGAAAGAGAAAGGTAATCTTGAGTGTGAGTCAAAGAAACAGGTGAATTAGAAGAAGAATCAGAAGGTCGTAGTGGACTCCGGGAAGAGCTTTAAGAACTGGGAAGGTGGTAGATGAATACAGCAAAGGCTTAGAGTCATTTTGGGGAGGATCTGGGGAAAAAGGGTGCAGAGCAAGAGAGTGCTTGGTTAGGACCAACAGCCAGGTGATGAAATGAACTCGGGGAGCACAATTCCTGTTTTGAGCAGAGAGAGAGCCAGAGGTGAATGGAGGCAAGGTACAGAAAGGGATCTGTGGTCCCCAATTCATTAGCTCAATCTGTATCACCAAACTAGATCATTCATTTACCCAAAGCTTGAACTACCTGCCTGTTCAGATGTACGTTTTCCAATTTACTTATTTACATTGATGAGCCTCTCCACTCAGCTGTTTATGTCAACCCTGAATAATCCTTTACAAAGTTGAGCAGCCTGGGTCTTGTTACCTTTCCAGTTATTAAATAGTCAGGTAGATGGGGGAGCCTGTGAAATTCCCTCTCCCTGGAGAATTAGAGACGATCATCCATTCAGGATGGACGGGTCCTGTTCCACCTTGGTAAGGAGGGCTGGGCCCCGCTGGTGGACCCTGCTGCACCCTCCGCACCCTCCGGCCCTGAGTTGCCAAGGTGGAGGGCTGGGAGAAGGTGAGGAAGGGGGGAGAAGATTAGCACCCTGGGAAGGCAGCCCCAGCCCGAAGCCTGCGTTCTGCTGGGGATGCACACAGCTTCCTTGGTTGGCGAGATCCGGATTAGACTTGTGCCTGAAGCACTGGAGCAGAGCCTGGAAGCCTGCGAGGTGGGCTTGTCCCCGGCCAGAGAGGCGGAAAATCAATTTGGCTGGCAAACGAGAGCCCCCAAGAGCTCCGTGCACGCTCCGTAATCCTATCCACCCGCAGCTCAGGAAATAGATGCCTGAGCCCTCGCATATTCATGGGGGAGGTGAGGCATAAATCAGGCTTTAAGGATTGGGGGCAGAGGCAATGGACTCTCTGGCTGGCTACTAATTAATCAAGCCCAGAACACCTCAACCTGGCACCCTGGGAGCAGGCCACACACACACACACACACAGGCTGCTGCTGTTTTCCCGATTTTTTTTTTTCATTTCCATTAAAACAGATATTGGATGAAATTCTCCCCTTTAGCTGATGCTGCTGGTTCACTCCCCTCCCCGTTCTTCCTTTAATTAAAAAACATGCTTATTGCAATACTTGCCAGAATCACTTTAACGGTATTTTAATTGTAATGTCTCTGCCTGATTAAAAAAAGAAAATATGAACTAGAAAGTGTTTGCAAAAACGTTCTCAGGATGCAGGAGAAGAATCACACACCTCCCAGAATGGGTACCACATGCTAATTGCTTAATGAGACGGTAGGACAGTCAAACGGACAACGTGGAGGAGAAAACGTCCTGGAGATAAAGTCACTGACTCAGAGCCACGGACAACAGCGGTTGGAAGGAATCATTTTCATCAGCTCAGGCTTCCCCGGCAGGAGAGACAACTGCATCTAACTAAAATGCCCACGCTCAGGGCAGGCCCATTCAACATGCCAACGTGCACTCTGCAAAAGGTCACACAGCCTTCGGGAAAAGAGTGGCTGGGCCAGTTTAACTGGTTTCCAGTCCCGACAGTCCTGTAGGTTCCCTCTACGGTTTTAGGCTGGTAGTATGAGTGCAGGCAGTTGCTAGATATGAGCAGAGAAAGGGGGACACGAGCCAAAGGGCAGAAAACTATACATCTTGGGAACAACAGGGGTCCTTGGATAGACCCAGAAAAACAGGATCCTCTGGACTGGTTGGAAAAAAACATACCTTCTGTATTGACAAGTGTCCTGGAGGCAGAAGGGTGGGACAAGACAGGAATCCTCACCGTCTGAACGCAAGCTTTCCATCATTATGACCTCATCCAAGACTAAATAAGGACCAAAAAAATCCCTCATCCCCACCTGGGAAGGTGGGGCTGGGATGAGGATCAGGAAAGATGACCCCAACCCCTTCTCGCCAATGAATATTCTGCCCATTCATTTTTACACCCGTATAACCAGCTTGCCAAGGAAACTCAGGGCAGCTTACCACCTGGGTCTGCCCGCTCTTTCCTTGAGATCATACTATCTATCCCGTAATAAATCTTTGCTTTGCTTTCTTGACCCCTGTGTCTTGTTTCTGAATTCTTTCTGCAACAAGAACCTCTCACCCACAAGAGTAGTTCTCAAACTTGAGTGCATCAGAATCACCCAGAGGTCTTAAAACACAGAGTGCTGGGCTTCAACCCCCAGAGTATGTTTGCTCTGGGGCCCCAAAATGTGCACTTCTAGCAAGTTCCCAGGTGATGATCTTGCCGCCTGATCGGGGCGCACACTTTGAGAACCACTGCTCTAGGTACATGAAGCTTGTTCTAGGTGCCCACAGTCCCTAGTCTAAAACCAACTGAGAAACACAAGACCGGCATTGTAGATCAATCCACTCTGTCATTCAGCCAACATTTGCTGTTATTTTCCAGCCCGTCTGCTAGGTGCCAAGATGAAAGTGTAAAAAACACAGTCTGCACTTCCAGAAGGTGGTGACGAGGCTTAACTGCTCCAGGTGAACAAACGTACCCGGGTTTCAGTGAACCGGCCAACTTCACAGATAACCGAGAAAGAAGATAATGGTGATGACTCAGCCTTCTATTTTTTCTTTAAAACATAAACCTCATTAAATTAACCTCATCCATGAGTTAACTCTGTACTGGTTACAGAGTATAAATGTACTTGTGGAAGAGAAACATTTAAAGGAACTCAAACACCAAGATATAAATTAACACCTTCATCATTATAGTTACTGTTGTCAGTGACTACTTAACAAAACCTGGATTTCCTTTCTACTTCCAGAAAACCAAAACTTTCTTTAACCAACAAAGCTTCTGATACTTAAGTTCTGAAGGCCCTCACCCATTCCATGGATTTCTAAAAAGTCGCTGAAAACCTCAGAAAGAAAGGACAAAACAGGGGGGAAAAACACACCTGTCTTTCCCCCGAAGTCTATTCCAAGCAGATAAGTACCTCCCTAGCCATGAAGTTATTCATTCATTCAAATAATTTCCTTTCTTCTCTGTGTCAAATTCCAATTAGCATTGACGCAATCACATTTTCGACCAGCCCAGCAATTTGATATGCTTCTCTGCATAATCTGTTTATTTAAAAGGTCCCAAATATAATTATTCTCTGAATACTGTAAACATGACTTGCTATAACATAATAATTTCTTAAATTTTTTATTGAAGTAGAGTTGCTGTATAATATTATGTAAATTACAGGTGCACAATATAGTGAATCACAGTTTCTAAAGGTTATACTCCATTTATAGTTATTATAAAATATTGGCTGTGTTCCCCATGTTGTTCAATACATCCTTGTAGCTTATTTTATACCTGAGAGTTTGTACCTCTTAATCCCTTCCCCCAATATTGCCCCTCCCCTCCTCCCTCTCCCTACCGGCAACCACTAGTTTTATAATATAATAATTTTAGAACTGAAAGATAATAGTTATTTTCTCATAGTACTTATTTATTTCAAAAATGGGAGTACTTCCTACTTTTACTTGACCCCCAGGACTATTACAGCACAGGGGAAATGGCAGAAATGAAACGCTCAGCCTTCAGTGCATTTCAACCTACACAAGAATCCCAGATAGAGAAGCATCCAGATTTCCAGCTTCACTCCCAGGCCGGATGAACAGGATGCGGGAACCCATTCATCAACGAATGAGGTAGAGAGGTAAGGAGAGACCAAGTCCTGAAGGACCCTGTAACCATATCAAGGCTAACGGAAAGTCCGTGAAGGGTTCTAAGTAAGGACGTTTGAAACATTTATCTTTTGTTATTGAAAATATTATAGCTTCTGTGCTAGGAAGGGACTGGTCCCTCTCAATCGCATTTTTCATGTTACCATATCCAAGTTGTCAAGACATAAAACTGTAAATTGCTTAATATCTATCTATCTGTCTGTCTGCCCATCTACTGAAAGCATGTCCTTTCTCACAGCAACGGCTTATCTTTCATTTAAGGCTAATCAAGTGTGTCTGGGGCTGTTCTCTGGAGGTAAATAATGTAAGTTATTGTCTGACTGGGAAAAATAAGGGGTTTCAGAGCTCAGTGTCCCCCACATTAAAAAGCCTTTGTCTCTGATCTCCCGATACACAAACAGTAAATGAAATTGGTCACTGTCTGGACCAAGCCACTCGCATTTGAGGATACCAGGAAGGACTCTGATTATAGAGAAATTCACAGCTAACATTAACCTGCCTCTTCAGGCCCCAAATTCATTCACTGAGCAGTTATGAAGTACCTACTGAGTACCTACTACGTGCCTGCAGGACCTTGAGGGTATTATGCTAAGTGAAATCAGTCAGACAGATAAAGATACATACTGTATAATCTCACACGTGGAATCTAAAAACAGAAAAACAGAAAAAAAAAGTAAATCTTAGCTCATGGATATAGAGAACATATTGGCGGTTGCCTGAGGCGAGAAAATAAGGGGTGGGAGAAATGGATGAAGGGGGTCAAAAGGTACAAATTCTCAGGTACACAATAACTAAGTTATGGAGATGTGCTGTACAGCGTGGGGACTGTGGTTAATAACACTGTATTGCATATTTGAAAGTAGGGAGGACAGCAGATCTTCAAAGTTGTCACCACACACACAAAAAAAGTGTGTACCTATGTGTGGCGTCAGATGTTAACTGGACTGACTGTGGTGACCATTTTGCAGTATCTGCAAATATCGAAACATTATGCTGCACACCTGAAGTTAATATAATGTGTCAACTCTACTTTAGTTTAAAAAAATAAAACCTTTTATAGAAAGAAGGTCTACAGTGAACCTGGCAGCGGGTCAGGAGAAGATGGCTTATCTCAGTAAGCCAAGAGCATGCATGGCTGTGCTAGAAATCCCAAATACAATAGACCAATAGAACTGAGTGTCCCCAGAGTCGTGAACTGAGAGAAAAAGGTTTGGAGAAAATGAGACCACATGCCTGACTGCACCAGGAAAACACATGTCCACAAAGTCAAAACGCCGAGGGGAATGGAGTCAACCAGGTGGACAGACTCTGCCACTCCCACCTCTGTATCCTTCCCCCTCTCGCCATAGAAGGGGAACACTTCCACATGCGTTCTGAAGATAAAGAGGCAAAAGCCATCCACGGTCTCTACTGCACAGCTAATTCTTTCAGTAATCCAGTTTGCTCTGTGTATGGAAATAGCCAACTGTCTGTAAATCAAATTGCAACACAGGTCTGACGTTCGGCCATCTCTTCTGTTCTCCCCTTCAGTGCAAAAGAAACGACAGCTAACATTAATGGAGTGCTTATGGTGGACCAGGCCCCTTGCAAAGGGTTTTACAAACGTTACTCATTTCATACTCGGAATATCCACGTGAATCGGGCGATACCTCGTAGGATGGCCACACAACAGCAAACAACAAAACTTTGTCATCACTGTCACGGCTGCCGTCAGGAAAGCAGGCCTGACTCTTGGCGAGGAGAAACCCGAGGTTCACAGAGGCTGGACAACTTGCCCAAGATCACAGAGCTGGTAAGAAGCAAAGCCCAGGATCAGGCTCAGTTCCTCCCAGCTCCAAAGCCTGCCAAGCATTCAACGGCTTGGGTCTACACCAGGAGACCAAGAAACAGGGAATCACATGGCAGGCAGCCAGGGCCAGAGTCAGCAGCACGAGCGACTGAAACAAGGTTCTGCTGGAGCACTGTAAAGGGAAGGTACTGTGAGTAATGAGAAACCAGAAAATGTCTTCCTCCTGAACGCCCAGTGCCAAGGAAAGAGGGGCTTCTAGAGTGCACCCTCCCCTAAGTGACCCTTTATTAATTGTTAGCTCAGGGCCACTTCAATCCAGCTGTCTGACCACCAGCACAGGGAGTCGCTGCTTCATTCGGAAAATACAGACGCCCCCCCTCCACCCTGCAGACAAGCCCAGCATCCTTGCCCAAGATGCACAACAGCACAGACAAGAGGGGAACGTGCCTTCTTTGTTATTAATGGCTCATCATAATTACTTGGAATAAAATACTAAATTTTAATTCAGCAATGCCTGTGGCCGTTGGGCATCTTAACATAAAAGAACGAAAAATATAATTAACTAAATCAAGGCAATATGCCTATTTCCATCCCAGCCCATTAGTATTAATTGATTGGGTTAATAATTCTCTTTTGTGTTTAACAGTACTCCCTAAAAAATAATTTAGAAAAAAAAAAAAGGAGGGGGAGAGGAAAAGAGGGAAGAAGTAGAGATGGTAAATGGACACAAGTTCTGCATCTTTTCCTAATTAAGATGAAATAATAGTAGATGTTGCTGTAGCTCTTAACATGGTCACAAAATAAGGTGCCGTTTTTCAAAAAGTTCAGGAATCAGTACAGACGGCATGATAAACAATGGTGAAAACTCAGTCTTTGGGTACCATTTCCCAGTTGCCTCCAAGAAGTGTCTAATCTTCCTTCTTACTGTAAGTTGTATTTGTTAAAAAAAAAAAAAGTGAATTCTATTTTATAGATGGAAATCTAGGTAAGGCACAGAGAGTTCAGAATTCTCAAGGGCCATATGTAAAAGTGTTGGCTCTCCTAGTGTAGGAGCCTGGTCCTTCTATAGGTTAGGGTTCTGGTTTCCACGAATGGAAAAATAATTTTAGGATGCAATATTTTCATAAAGTCCTTCCAAATGCAGCTCCTGGGTGATCTAATTTCACTTCTGTCTAGCACTAATCTGTTCACAGTGTGCACATCCCTCATGTAGAATGGATTCTTCACAATACCATGGAAATGGCTAAGAAAGTATTTCCACTCTAATGCTTTATATCATGTTTGGTTTTTGTTTGTTTGTTTGTTTGTTTGTTTGTTTTTATCTTTTTTAAAATATCATGTTTGTTAAAATCTTTCGGAGAAATTATTTTTTGGCTTGAAATTTTTCATGCTTTGTCTCAGTCCATAGATGGCACCAAAAAATAAAGAAAATTCCACGCAGCTGTTTTTCTGATGCCACAAAGGGATATGAAAAACGCAGTAACAGACACTCAGAGAGTGAACTGCTGTTATGGGTGATGATGATAACAATTCAGTATGATATTTGAATAGGTTTCTATTATCCTTCACGTACTTTCACACATATTATTGCCCAAGAGAGACATCAGGGGTTTAGAGCTACTCCATATCAACCAGATATTCCTCCCCAGTGAAAGCATTCTTCAAATACCTCTTAGGAACACAAAAATAACTTAGCAGCAGATTTTATATGTGCATGTATGTGAATGTATCTGTGTACATTTATGTAGATAAGTGTATACACACGTTTACAGACAGGCAGACAGAGACAGACAGCAGTGATCACCACTAAGGGCAGCGAAAGTAAATTACTTGGGAAAAGTGATATTCAAGAGAGCAAGAGTTTGAAAACCAGACTTCTTGAATTTCATCCAGGACCTGAATTCTGCATCATTTTACTTGTCCATCCACCTAACAATCCACACATGTTTTCTGAGCCTTCATCATGTGTCAGGCACTGTCCTAGACACTGAAGAGACAGTAGTAAACTGATTGATGGATGATCTTTGCTTTTTTGAGCTTATCCTCACAGAGGAAATGAACTGTAAACAAACAAGTAAATTTATAGTATAAATTGGGATGATAAGCGCTATGAACAAAAATAAAAATTGTTGTAATTTTAGAAAAGATGGCCAGTAAGACCTCTCTAATAAGCTAACATTTACTCAAAGAGAGAAGGAAATAAGAGAGAAAGTCACATGAATATTTAGCAGAAGACTATTCCAGGCAAAGGACATTATGTGCAAAGGCCCTGCAGCAGGTGTGTCCCTGGAAAATTCACAGAAGAGCTGGAGCAAAGCAGATGAGGAAGACAAGTCAACAAAGGGACAGAAGTTTAACAATGGTGTGGACTTTATTCCCAGTGAGATAAGAAGCCATTGTGGGGGCGGGGATGAGAAAAAAAGTAATAAGATGGACATATTTATAAAGGGCGTGGACAATAAAAAGTATTCACAGGGTATTTAACACAAAGTATAAAAGTCAAATACCAAGGACTTAAACGCATGAAGTCATGTTTTTCTATCACAAAAAGTGACTTCAGAGGTGGGCAGCCCCAGGGGCCATGCTGGTATGGCAACTCCAAAATCATCAGGGTCCTGGGTCCCTGCTAGTCTTCTGTTTCCTCATTCTGAACCAGTCACCTCATGGTCCAAGATGGCAGCTGAAAGCGTGGCTATCACATTTACATTCCAGGAAGCAGGGAAGGGAAAAAAAGGAGGGACAAATAGGGCATGGTTCCTACTAAGTCACCTCTGCTTTGGGAAATTTCCTCAACGTCCTGCACCCCACTTCCCCTTCCAGCTCACTGGCCAGCTCTTAGCCAAAGGCTATGTCTACCAAAGGAGACATAGCTGGGTACATCGCTGCCCGAAATAAAAGTGGGAGTTCTGCTACTAAAGAAGACAAAAAAGACAGAAATGTGGGGACCAACTAAGAAGTTGTCTGAAATGGTCCCGGCCCAGACTTATGCTGATGAGGGCTAGGCTGTTACTCACAGAGGCGGTGCTACATGGGACACGTGCTGAAGGTCCCACCAATGAGATTCCCTGATGGATTGGTCATGGGATGTGAGAAAAAGAGAGACACCTAGGATGCCGCCAAGACCTTCGGCCTGAGCCACTGGCCCATGCAGTTGCATTAAGGGAGATGGGGACGTGCGTCATGTTTTGTTTCCATGTGTTGATCTACATGATCAGAACTTGTCTTGGGTACCAACGGCGTGCTCTTCACCTGCCCCCACCACGCAACTTACATCCCGGACACTCAGATTCCTTCCACCTACATTCGGCCTTACCTCCCCCATCACACATTTTAGAAATTTCACTCTTACATTTGCTCCCAAATTATGTTTTCTTTAGTAGGAATGCACCTCACGCATATTAAGTATTACACTTCACTTCTTCTTGTGTCTCACACAGAGCTCCTAAGCCACGTAATAAGCATTCACAGGTCATCGGTTGAATCAACTTTCATCTGGGTCCTTTCCCTGTTCTCACCCTTTCTAGAAGCTGTGACCCGTATCTCGGTGATGAAAACCTCCAAGTTTCACTCTGGGCAATCCTGTTCCCTGACAACGACTCCTGGATTCTGTTTGTGCAGAAACCTGTCCACTCACCCTCGCAATCCTACCAATGGTCCTACTTCCTGAGGGAGAGAGGAGGGATCCTCCCAGCGACGGACCTTCCCTCTCCACAGGATGAGGGTTTGCCTTCCCAAACCTAGCCACTTACAGGTCATCCAAGAGTGAAATATTGCCTGAACTAGGGACATGAAGAAAAAGCCCTACTGAAAGGTGACAGGTTGGGGCAAGCGTCTGGGTTACCCGGATCTTGAAATCTCCAAGAGGGAGAAGCCGAGTACACATTCCACACGTCCCTGCCTTCCTCGTACACTTTGCTGTCTCTCTGATACCTCCTCTCCATCATCAGTCTCTGGCCTGATCGATAAACATCATTCCTTGATAGAACTTTTACCTGAAACTAACAGGACAACCAGAGACTCAGAGGGGCTGAGTTTTGGCTGGGAAACTTCTCTTAAATGGTATTAATATAAGGCAAAGACTCCTGAGCAACGAAAGGGCAGCCCATCCTCCAAAAGAATGTGACTCCTGTGGCCAGAGTCCTGGTGAAAGTCCTGTGAAGAGAGCAGAGCATCTTTTGTCTGAGCTGAGACTTGAAGTCTGCAATTTTCCTTTGTCATTGCCAGCCCTTAGGTGGTGGATGGCTGTCAGTAAGTCAGCACTCTCCACGGCCACTGGCTGCACACACACACACACACACACACACACTTAAAGTCAAGTCAAGAGCCCAGGCTCACAGACCTTTTTTCCTAAAGGGACCAATTCATTGATTTGCCTGAAAACTTCTCCTTGCTACTCAGTGGGGAAAAGAAAAGCTTCCAGAGCACAGAATGTAAACTGATGAATCAGAGAGACCTCAATCCACCTGTAAGAGACAGGTATCAACACTGCACCAGTTTATCCCCTGCAAAATATGTTATTTTCTCCTTATAGAGCCACGTTCTTACTTTAACAAGAACAAATGCTCCTGTAAATGTTAGCTATATTTATAGCAAAGAATGGCATTTTAGTGCAGTTTTACAGATACCCATAACTAATCACATTTCCCAAGCAATTTTCATTTGCCGATGAACAAGAGTGACTTTGATAACCATTCCGTGTTATCTGCCACTGAAGTAGGCCATGATTTCTATTCTCATTTAACAGATAAGGAAACCAATGCACAAGGAGGTAGGGAAAAAAAAACTGACTTAGTCATTTGGTGATGGGATGGAGGAGTTGAAAGTTGAATTCTCAGTCTCTCCCAACTTCCCAGCCCCTAGAGCTATGTGGCCGGTTGTGCAATAAGGCAGCCTATTTATATGACTTTCCGTGGGACCAGGAAGTCAAAACCACAATGGGGTCAAAGCAGGAAGACACTGCTTTCTTGGCAGGGAATTTCAAAGGCAGCAACATTAACTGATTTCAGAGCCTTTTGCTCTATTGTGGGTGCTGCCAGGGACAAGCATGACTACAAAGGGCTTGGATAAAGAAGTATATTCTTGGAAAGCACTGTTCACCCTCTCGTATTTGAAAAATTAAAATAATCAAGCTCTGTGCTTGTCAGAGTCGAAAGAAAGGGCTTTCATTTTGAACCCTCTGAGCACTTCCCCCTTTCACAGTGAAATCTCAGTTTGGTCCAAGAATAAATGACCCCTAAAGTTCCCCTTCCTCCTGCCCCTAAAATGATAGAATCACATATAATAACGCCACCCGCCCCCCTCAAACTCCGCCAACCTTTCACGTGCAGTAAGTTGAGGACGCTGGTGTTGGTGTCCAGCAGGAGCACCTGGCCCTTCTCCACCGTGACGTTGTCGCCCTCTTGTGGCCGTCTGCCGGCAAGCCAGCTGTGAGCCCTGGACCACCTCCCGCAGAAGTGTAAGGAAAAGTTGCCCTGGAAAACAGGTTTTGTTATTTTGCTTTCTTTTGTTGTAAAGCAGGAGGGCCTGGGTGATCAATCAAAACCAGAAGCTTCTCAAATGAAAATGAATTTAAAGACAATTTTAAATGTCTCAATGCGATTAATCATCCTCTCTTTCTCCTGCAACGAACTCAAACGGGGGAAAATACGGAAGGGGCACAGTCGTGCTTGCAGGGCCTCTGTGCCCGGCCTCTGGAATTCTCCCATGACAGGCTGGTAATGTTTTCTTACGTTTTTTCTTCCCGGCACAGGCAGGCCCCCTTCTCCCTAACAGATGGGTTTGATTCCATTTTTTATTTTTCCCGACATGTATTGAGTCTTGGACAAAACGTCATAAATAGCCCAGAATAGAAACAATTAAAATGTTGTGCTGGATGGGTGGCATTTTGCTTTACGTAATTGGTACCATTTTTCACTGGCTCTACCACCAAGTGTCCCTGTTTTACAGGAACATTCCTCTCTCCACGTGTCCAGCTCCATCCTCCCACACTGCCTCTTGATATTATTGTCGCCTTTTCCTCTGTGCATCCGTGCTGAAAAAGCTCGTGCACAGGGGGGAATGCCAAGTGACTTCAGATGACAGCCCAGAACCTTTGGGCGAGGGGCCGGGAGAAGGGCTAGGGGGAGCCCGGAGGAGGAGGCACCCCCTTGTCCCCCTGCAGTCTCCCTCTCAGAGTTTTTGGCTTCCTGTTAATTTATGGTTGCACCAAAGTCATGTGGTTTTCAAACCAAGGATGTGAAAAATCACAGAAAGCAGTACCGGGCTCACACAGGAGGCTGAGAACAGGTCTAAATGTCTTGCGCAGCTATGGAACTGTAATTCTGATCAATGTAACGCAATCCGACTGGATCAGGCAATCACCTCAAGGTCACACGGACGATACATGCGTGTCTCTCCTCCCCACCCAGACGCCAGCCTAATGTGAAGCCCCAGTTCCTACAAAACAACTGCCTAGAAGGTCCTCTGGTGCCGCGTTAGAGGCAGATGGGAGAAGATCGTTCAGAAGGGAGGGGGCATGTTTACAACACCAGCAACTGTACCTCCGCAGAGAACAGTGCCCTAGAGTATTTCCGAGAGAAAATGGAGAAATGTGTTGCCTCTGGCCAGTGGATTTTCCAGTTCACTAGTCACACATTGTACACTGAACCCCATCATCCACAAAACTCGGGGATAAGGGAAAGAGGGATCTTTGCATTTTCTGCATCTACCAAGGAGGAATAAAAGGCAGTGACTCATCCCAATTTAAGAGACGGAAAGGCATCAGACACAGCGATAAGGAGTCCCAGCCCTGAAGGGGAAAAAAAAAAAAAAAAAGAATCCGTGGAATCTGAGCAGCACTGTGAGCTGTGGGAACCGTGTCCACAGGAGAACCATCCGCAGATGCGAACAGTAGGAGAGAAGTTTATCTCTCCAGTGATTTCACACTGCAGCGGGGTGCAGGCAGGCAGAATTACAGAAAGGGCTCCTTATAAGGCTGGACAGTCTACGTTCTTATAATCCTTTACTTCACTCCTGTGGGATCCGCAAAGAGGAAAGCGGGGCAAACAGGAGGAACTGGAGTGGAACGAATTGGGGGGGAGATGGGAAAGCTCGAGCCGGACGAAGACGCGAGAGACCAGAGGAGGTGATGCAGATTATCTGTAACATCAGCCCCGAGTCCACAACGAAAGGACATTTGAGAAAGCTTGGATTTCAAAAAGCTTAGAGGTGGAAAGAACTCCAGAGAAATCCTATCCCTTTATTTTAAAGGTGACAGTGTTTCTCAGCCTAGAGCTGTTTCAGGGGCAGGTTCCCTCAGTGCCACCAGGATGGACCCACAATCTCAGGAGCTGGGACCAGGGATCTGCTCTTGGAATCATCTCCCGGATGGCACTCCTGCATCAAAGTCTGAGGACTAATTCAAGGCAAGGGCTAGAGGGGAGGGGAATATCTGCAAAAGGAAACAGGAAGTTCCCTTCACAACAGCCCCGTAAGCTTGGGGAGGGCGAGGGTATGTGGACGAGCCCTGAGCAGGAGTGAAGAACTCAGCAGCGTGACAAGAGCCCGGGGCTCAGATCCACAATCCAGATGCAAACTACAAAGAGACTGAGAACTACAAAGGCTCACGACTATCACAGTGGAAAGATCTGGAACAACTAGACATGAATGGGGCATAAGGAGGTCAGAGGAGGACCATTCCATGACGTCTTTCAGGAATGAACTTGAGAGCATTTCAAAATTCACAATTCGCACTGACACCTGTCATCCAGCTCCAAGAGAATGTTAAAGACTTAGTCTCTTGCTTGAGAACCGCTATGTGAATCATTAGCTGCCCTCCCCAGTTCTACCATCTTGGCCTGGCCAGTCAACCTTCGAAAACTGCTATACTTGACCCAACCCGGCAGGTGGGAAGGTCAAATATTGTTAACTCCTCTTTACAGTGGAGGAAACACAGACTCCAATTTAAATGTTGTGTCAAAGACCTGGAGGCAGAGACAGACCGGACTCAGCCAAGCAAGCTCCCATCTCAGGTCTTTGCCCTCACATGGCCTCTCTCAGAGTGTCCTTTGCCAAATATCTGCACAACTCCCTCCCTTACTTCACTCAGGTACCCGCTCAGACAGCACCTGCTTCCCTGTCTCCTTAAGGAAGCACCACGTCCAGTCACCCCCTCTCCTTAATACTTCTCCATGCTGGTACTGACCATACCATTCCTTCTGTTTTTATCATCCACTGAGGTTGGTCAGGGACTTTGTTTTGGTCACTGCTGTATCCCCAACCCCCTAAAAAGTGTCCGACACATAGTAAGTGCACAATAAAAATCGATGACATGATTTCTTAAGTGAATCATCCACCTGCTAGTCCCACATGCACTTATAGATGTTACACACACACACACACACACACACACACACACACACGAGCATACGTGCCTTCTTGATACAATAGGTGTGCACCTAAGGGATAAGACCTAAAATGCTTAAAAATGCTACACGCCCCTAGGTCTCCCAATCCATTGAGTTTGGCCCACAGTCCTTCACACTCCTTTCTGGGTCTTCAAATTCTCTCTAAACTTAAACCAAACGATGGCAAGCCTATCTAAACAAAAACCCGAGACTCAGATTCAATCTCCCTATGAAATCTTCCACTGATGTTTTTCTTTCACCTCAAGTCTCTTTATTCAATATGGTAGATTTCAAATGGTTATAAATGTTCAGCGTTAAGTTCCAAAACAATCTAAGCTTCCCTCCGCCCTCAGACTTTTCTTTACCGTAATAAACGTGTCTTGAAATACATAGAATTTTATTGACGATTCATGCTTATTACAAAACCATGACTGAATATTAAAAGTCCTAAAATATAAATGCATCCTCAGCCATCTAACAGCCACCTGGAAAAGTGAAAGGGCCACGTATCTCTGTGACAGCACGTCGCCAGTGAATCCACGATGACACACGTGTCGCCATGAGACTTTCAGCTCCGCCGCATTGCCGCAGTTGACACAATGGTGGTACCATGTTCCCTACACACAGGACTCCTGGGGTGGTGACCCCCCAGAACCGGGGGCGTGGCTCACTTGCCAACATCTGTGTCCTCCAGTTCCTCTCACTTTGATCCAGTCACTCAGAAGAGAATGCTGATGGAACTGATAAAAGACTTCTCATCGATACATTTGAAGGCATCTCAGTTGACACCAATGTGACGTTTTGGGCGAAAGCCACGTTCCACTCCCCCCCCCAAGCCCACCTTCCAGGTCAATGCAGGTTTTGCTGCCACCAAATCTAAGCTCTTTCTGTGATAATTCCCAAGGTGTTCAGCCTTACGCTCTAGTTTTCTTCGACATAAACAAGTCACACATTCCCATGCTGCAGATGAAGAAAACCACTTCCCTGTGGGCATACGGGGGTGGTTTGAACATAGAAATTTGAAAACTATCCAGAACACACCTTCATTTCTACCTCAGGAACTACAGCCCCAGATACACCAAAACGAAAACCAAAAAATGAAACAGAACACAAGCAAAAGCCCTGCTGCCTCGGCGAGAGGCTGACGCGATCTGTTTGCTCCTCACGGCTCATCAGCACTTTTCTGAACTTCAGGGAATGTGCGGTGTCTGCAGATCTCACATGTCACCTTCAATGTACTTGTGACACCACGCGAGTTATCTTGAAAGAAGTCACTGATCAGCAAGATGGAACACCAGGCGGCACCGAGACCTCTCTGTGAGCCTCTGTGTTAAGCAGGGGCGGTGGCGGAGGGAGGGTGTGGGGGTCTGTCTAGCCACAGCCCCTCCTGGAGGCCTTCTTCAGCAAACAAGCCCTGGAACTAGGGAAAGGCGGGCCCCGGTCACCGACAATCTCTCCACCCTTTGCACTGCTGTTTGCTCCAAAGAACTTGTCCTCACGGAAACATCGTATACTGTTTACAGTCAATCAGCCCCCAGTGGGATGTAAGCTTCCTGAGAGCTTCCTGGTTCCCCGCTCTGGACCTACAACAACGCCTGGCATGAAGTAGGCACCCCAAAAATATGTTTGAATGAATAGTCAACCCTTAGGCGCACTCATAATCACTAGGCCAAAATGTAAAACGCTGTCTTAACAACTAAAATAATTTGATATGAAGCAGTAACTTATTTCTTTCACACTGAAATGTCTTTAGTTTTTAATGAAACGAAATTTATTTATCTTTTCTTTTGTTAACATCCTCCATTCATTTCTGCACACGATTCCCTTCTTTCATTCTAACACAAACAGTATTGTGTGTTCTTCTCAATGTGTAGGGTTTTGTATTTTCATGTTAGTTCTCAACTAATTTAGAATTTATGTTGAAGGGAAGTTTTCCATTCTTCTTTATTTTTTACCTTTGCTTTTGGTTTTGTTTCCCAAATAGTTAACTATCTTCATACCATTTACTAAATAACATTTGCTCTCCCAACTAGTGGTCTTGGCTATTTTAATAACTATATTATAATATTGGGTTATATTTAGCTTGTTGGTCAATTAAAATCCCAAACCTTTCATGTACGAGCTAATGTAAAGGTATTTCTTTTAGATACACGTGACCTCATCCTTGTTCTTAAGGTGTTCGTGTTATTTTTTTTAAAAAGACAAATAGCCAGATCATTCAACTGTGTGTGATTAATTCAATAATTAAAGGCATCACCAAGGTGCTGTGGGAGTTCAGAGGGCTGGCTGTGCCTTTCAGGTGAAATCTAGTGCATTAATTACCCTTCCCTTTTTCAGTCTAGACATCTCAGACAAATTAACACAAGCTGAGATTATTCCAGCTGATTCTGAAACCCAAAAGATGTTCACTTATAGGAAAAGTCAACCATCTACAAATCCAGGATTACGAATAGAGCCCCAGACCTATAATCTAATAGCTCCTTAGGGAACAAAAAGGAAATTAAATTAGTTTGGCATAATTTGTTCTTACTGAGCTCATGCTGGCTCTAAGAGATCACTTTCTTTTCTCCGTGCTTGTAAACCCTTCGCGATGATGACATACCATGAGGAAGTCCCTCCTCGCTGCCAGGGTGTTGGGTCCTCAAAGAAACATCAGCTACGCCTCCTGCCAGGGGCTTGGGCCCAATTCAGATTTCCTCCCTCTTAGAAACCCGGGCAATTCACTAGCTCCCCTCTCTGTTCCATGCACACCCTACACCCCAAGATTTCTCTAAGAATAGTGACATTACTCAGTGCTTCATCCTTGTAAGTTATTTTAGCCCACTCAGGTACATCACAGTCCGCAAACAGAACAATCTCGCTGGCCCTTTCTTCCTCGTCTCTTCCACTCGAATCTTCAAATCTCCTCAACAATGTCTCTTCTCAGTTACCAGCCGGAAGATCATTCCATGACCGAGCGCCTCCAACGTCCCAGGGCACACGTAAGACATTTGACTTCCAGCATCACTCATCTTCACCACCGAAAAAGCTACCTCTGTCCCTCCCTGCTTTCAATGTTAAAAATGTTAAACTTAAAAAAATTGTTCATCATGGAGAACACTCAGTAATCACAGGCTCCTTTCAGCCTTCTTGCCCGGAACCACGGTGCGGATGGATCTCTGGGTTCAACCAGTATCTACTGGGTATCCCCAACCTGAGAGGCACAGGGCGGGGCACAAAATAAAACAAATCTCTGACCTCAGGGAGCTTGTATCTTAGGGAGAGAAAGTTAAGTAAGTAAAACAAATAATGTGCTCTAGAGGGGAAAAAAAAGGCAGGAGGAAGTGGAGGCGAAGTGGCCGGGTGGGAGGAGCTCTTTCGCACGAGCGCGGTGAGCGGGCCCGCCCCTCGGGCAAAGGCTCGGAGCGCAGGCGGGTGGAGCGCGAGCCCGAGGCGCTCCGAGAACGTGCGCCGCCGGGAGCACAGACCGGCCTGCGGGTCTGAAGGCGGGAAGCCTGCACAGCTCTGTCGCCCTTCCTGCTGAAACCCGGGGACGGTCCTTCATTCTTCTACCATATAAAGACCCCGAGCTCTCCACATGTCACAGAGAAGAGAATCAAGTGAAGTAAGTCAGGAGAACATATCAGGGTCAGCAAACTACAGCCCAAATCTGGCCCATCCACTGTATTGATAAATCAAGGTTTATTAGAACATGGCTTTGACCGCTTATTTACCTTTTTTTATTTTTATTTTTTTATTGAATTTATTGAAGTGCAGTTTACTTGCAATGTTTCAGGTGTACCACAAAGTGATTCAGTTATACATATATATGCATTCTTTTTTTCAGATTCTTTTCCATTATCGGTTATTACAAGATATTGAACACAGTTCCCTGCACCATGCTGTAGGTCCCTGTAGTTTGTCTATTTTATACATAGTAGTGTGTATCTGTTAATCCCAAATTCCATATTTATCCATCCCTGCCCCTTTCCTCTTTGGTAACCATAAGTTTGTTTCCTATGTCCATGAGTCTGTTTCCGTTTTGTAAATGAGTTCATTTGTATCATTTTTTTAGATTCCACATGTAAGTGGTATCATACAATATTTGTCTCTCTGTGTCTGGACTTACTTTACTTAGTATGATAAGCTCTAGGTCCAGCCATGTTGCTGCAAATGGCATTATCTCATTCTTTTTTAGGGCTGAGTCATATTCCACTGTATAACTATACCACAGCTTCTTTATCCAGTCTTTTGGATATTGATGGGCATTTAGGTTGCTTTCATGTCTTGGCTGTCATGTTACATATTGTTTATAGCTGCTTTCACTTTGTGGCAGAGACTATGTGGCCCACAAAAGCTAAAATATGTACCATCTGGCTCTTTTTAGAAAAAAAAAAATTTGCTTACTCCTGGTACCTTCTAATGTATACTATCAGTATAATAAGAAGAACTGATACTGTCCAAGTGCCTGTAATCTGCTCTGTATACTACATGTATATTCCATCAAGATTGAAATATGTTCAAAATAGAACCTCCTACGACTAAAAATAAATAAATAAATATAATATCAATACCTAAGAGACTGAGGACTGGCAAACAAAAGGGTATACACTGAAATGCTGGAAACTGGTCCAGTTCTCATTTTCCAGTAAGCAATAAACCAGGTCTCTGCAGGCTACATAAAGGCAACCAAAAGTCCGTGTGTGTGTGTGTGTGTGTGTGTGTGTGTGTGTGTGTCACACCTGGATGTGCACACATAGAGCCAAATCGGAAGACTGACAGCTACACGCTAGCCTTCTCCGCAGAGCTGACACACTGCCATTTAACCAGCGAGCGCGGAGCACGTGTTCCTGCTCCCAGTCATGAGTAAGAGACAAGGTTAACATTTTAAGTGATGGACTACAGCGTGTTATTTCCCCATGCCGTGGACCCGTGACTGCGCCGCCTTGGAAAACACTTAATTTCAGAGCTGGAATACATGGGAGCACGCTTTTCCTGCCCGGTACCTTTGACAGCTCCTCAGTTTCAAACACCAGGGGAACCTTTCTTTTTTTTTTTTTTTTTTTTTTTTTTTGCCTCCTTTTCTTTTTTTCCTCCCTTTCATACCTGAAGGGAAGCAAAATGCATACGGGGTGGCAGAGAGAAAAGGAGGAGTCGGTTTTACAATAGAACTATTCACTACCATCTGCTCCAATTACTCTTAATGCTGGGCAACCATCTTCATACAATAGCAATAATGATCTCCTCAAGGGCAAAAGAAAATTTTTTTTAACAGAAACAAACAAACGTTGATTGCATTTAGCTCCCAGGCTAAAGAAGTGTAGAGCTCTTGGTAGTGAACCATTAATTAGGAAAGTGGGCAGGTCTTCCATTAGCACAAACAAAACAAATCGGGTCTCCTGTGCGGTTCTTCTCCCGCCTCTTTGGGGGGATCTTGCCCACAGCTCTCGGAGGTCAAGGAGATAGCCAGGCACGTTCCTAGGACTGGGGTTATGCCACACCGATGCCCTATGCTTGGATCAGAACCAGACAAAGCCAAGACTTTCCCCCGTCTTCTTGTTGGCATCACTCATGCCCAGTTTCAAGAAACACTGAATATAGAAATAGGTCTTCTACCAAGAGGACAGATTCCCATCCTGGGGTAAGCTCCCCAGGAGCCACCCCAAACCTCAACCCCTCATTGGAAACTAGAACTAACAGCCCCCCTAAAGGAGCTTCAGGAATGGAGGTGATCCAGGAGGGGTCCCTTCTTTGGTACTCCAGGAGAGCCCAGGACTCAGTGAAATATGTAGGGTCCAGAAAGACCTGGAACAGATCCCTACGATGCCAGCAGAACCCTGACTTTCACAAAGGCTGTGTCTAGAGACCATCTCAAATCCCCAGTTCGAGCTTACTGCCGGTGTTAAGAACTCTGAGGTGCCCTCCCAGGACTCCTGCCCTCTGGGTACACGCCCTGGACACTCCCCTCCCCTTCAGTGGGAACAGAGCTGGTGAGTAAGATGGGATATCCTTCCATGATCAGGTTACATCACGTGGCAATGGTGAAGGAATGCTGCAGGTGTAATGAAACTCAGAAATCAGTTGACTTTGGGTTACTCAAAAGGGGGATAGACTTCTCTTATGCAGGTGAGCCCTTAAAAGAGATCCCCCCCGACCTTGAAGGAGCCAACTGTCGGGTTATGGAAAGGACCATCTGATTAGGTCCCAAGAGCAGCCTCCAGGAGTCAAAATGGTCCTTGACCAACACCCAGCGAGAAAAAGAGGCCCTCATCCCACAGCTGAAAGAAACTGACTTCTGCCAACAACGTGAACGGGACTGGAGGGAGACCTTGAGCTCCAGCGGAGGATGTGGCCAGGCTGACACCCTAACTGCAGCCTTGTGAGACACGGAGCAGGGACCCAGCGACCCTGCGCCCAGATGTCCGACCCGCAGACACTTCGAGATGACAGATGAGCATTGTCCTGAGTTGCTGAGATTGTGGTTATCCATTATGCAGCGAGTGTGCTGTGCGGTCATTTTCACCGAGAGTGTGTTTGCATTTGAGTTTTCCTCCTTTCCTCCTGACTGAAGTCACTACCCCAAAGGATGGTTAACAAGACCAAGATGGGATGGCCATGCCGGGCAGAAGGCCAGGGGGTTTTCTCACCGCTTAAGTGACTCCCAACACACAGGACAGACAATACAGATTTTTTTTGTTGTTAATTTATGATGTCAAGAAGTTTAGATTAAGACCTGAGAGAGAACTCATTTGCTCAGGGAGCGTATAAACAGCAAATGCTACAGGACTGCTACGCCCTCACAACCTTTCTCTATTTAGACTGAAGAAATGCAAAATCTTTCTGATCCTGAACGCAACCATGATGGGTGTCCTCTGGGAGATACTGAGGATTTTTACAAGCCCAGATTCCAACCTGACTTCTGAGCATGGTATTTGAATGTAATTGGTATTAATAACACTACTCTTCTGCTTGCATTGCTTCCTGAGGAGAGAGGAGAATGTGACTTTTTTTATTCCCTCACTTTAAAATTGAAAGAAAAAAAAAAAAAGAGGCAGTGTTTTGCAGGGGGAGACCAAGCTCAGAAACCAGAGAAATCCATCCTGTACCTGAACCTGGGATCTTCAGTGGCCTTGACTAAATAACTTTCCCCTCCTTCTTGACGCTTCAGGGTAGAGATTAATGTGCTTTTTAGGGGGGACAAAGGAAATGTTCATTGACATTTTCAGATCTCCTGCTATCAAAGTAGCATCAAGTTTGACCATTCAGCATCCATGCCTGTACTGTCTGGTATTTAATGATGCATGAGATAATTTGTTTTAAAGCAAATATCACAAAATTATCAATCCTGCTGGAGGAATGATAAATGAATGATGAGTTTCAGAGCCAGGATGAAGCCTTGAGGATCTAGAACTTGGGGAGCTTGTCCGTCCTCCATAGGGCGAAGGCCTCTCTTGTTTACACAGGTCACGTTGATTAAATCATCGCCATCATATTTGCGAGTCTTCCCTGGGCACTCACTGTGGCTTGCACACTGGGGGACCCTCCCCGGTACCCATGAATGCGAAACTGACTTTGCCAGCTCTTAGAGCCCGCTTTCAAGTGCATTGTTGCCTTTCCTCTCCACGCATCCACCACACACTGTCCCTTTTCTGCCAAACCCTGCTTATTGGTTCCAGATGCAATGAATCATCCACGGACTTGAGCGACATTAGTGGTAAACACCAAGGTTAAAATGTAGAGATAATTGAATAATACCAACTACCAGTAACAGCCATCCAGGCAAAGGAGGAAATAGACCCGGAGATTTCAGATAGGGCAGTCTGATGGAAACCCTCCACTCTTAGGATCAAAAGCACATGCTATTTTGACATGATGGAAAAAAAAATCTCTATTGTATTTTTCCAAATTTTCATATGCCAGTTATCAGCCTGAGTAGGTGTGGCAAGCAGGGGGTGACAAAATTTAAAGGTCCCCATGATTAAAAATGAAACATCCAAAAATCAGCTAAACTGTCATCTACTTAGTATCTCCAAGCAGTGTGCTTTTAAAATGTTTTTTAAATGTTTAACTTACTGCTTTGACTGCTGATAAATAAAATTAAGAAAATACGTGCATTTTTTTCCAGTAAACTCTCCTTCACAGAAAACCCCATAAAGCAAAAATTTCCCAAAGCCCTACCAAAAATTCTTGTGGCTCAATATATTTTCCAGATAGCAAAATGTACTTTAATCGTTCGCTTTAAAGTCACCTGGCATTCATTGTATACAGCGTACATAGTATAAAAACATGGGTATGTGTACAACATATACACATAAGTTTATACAAACACTTGAAAACCTTTCCTTCTTGTGTCTTTAAAGGCAGAAAACTCAGAATCTTCAGTAAATACTGAACAATCCACAGGCAGAGTTATCACCCAAGAAGTTTGGGAGTTTAAAAGCCACAAAGACCGCCATGAAATGAGCCTTAAAGCAGCAGTACCCAACTCTCCAGGGACCCAAGGCTGGACTAATTCAATAAGCAATATTGGAGAGTGATCAGAGGCCACAAGATCTCTTGTAACACATGCGAGATGCCTTCTCCCAACTTCAGGGAGTTACTCCCTTGCTGGGAATCAGGGCCTCAACTTGTTGAGGATTAATTATTCATGTAACTCTGTTCTGCCTTAAGAAAACAGAAGCTGCTTCTTTCCCCCATTTTCCCAACGGGAAGAAACACAGCTCCCAGTAAGCCCCGTTGTTACTTCAGGGTTAATGAAAGCTTAGATATCTACTCTAATAGCTCGTTTCAAAAATGTGAAAGTAAGTGACTGCTACAAGATTGCTCAATGAATTGAGCCAGGTTAGAGTCAGGACAAAAGCCAAATCAAAGTGATTTGTATTTTTTCCACCAAAAGACATGGCCTTTATTTTTCAATCAGCAAAGTGTAAGCAGCTCTCCTAACATTTTCTTGATCGAGCCATCAGCATGCATTCTGGTAGCATGAGCCACGTGGATGGGTCCCACGGAAAAGCTGGCGAGCCGTGGTACAGCTTGCACCGCTCCCCATTTCCCACTTCCGGACAGCAAATCCAGATGACGCCTCCTTTGTCCGGGATCTACCCCCAAGGCGTTTTGTCGTTTTAGAAAATTGAGGAGAAAAAAAAAAAATCACTTCACCCTTATCCATCACATGAAACAGAAAGAAATAACCTTTCCTTGTTCTTCCCTTCGCTTTTCCATTCTCCTCCACTAATCGGGGTAGGCAGGTAGCTTTTAATCTGCACGTCTTTGAAGTTTTTCATAGGGGCAGTCCAAAGCCAAGCTAAACCTTAATTTAAAACATTTTTTAAACATTTTGAACATATTGAGAACACTTATAGACAAGGTAATGGACCTAACTGACATCTTGCCTAATTCCTCAAGCAACTAAGATGGTAAGACGGTATAAGATGGTACCCAAAGAATGTTTAGAGACTAGGAGGCAAAAGAAATAAAATTAAATTACTCTCTGCAGACTAAGCCAGAGATTTGGATTTTAAATATAGAAATGAGGCCAACATAAGCGATAAAAAAGAGGCGAGGCTTCTATGTTTGTCTAGAGGGGAAATCTGCCTAACATTGGATTTGGCAGTGATTTCTTCAGTATGACACCACAGTAGCAACAACAATGAAATAGATAAATTGGACTTCATCAAGTTAAAAACTCTGTGTATCAAAGGACATTATCCACAGAGTGAAGCAGCAACCTGTGTAATGGAAGAAAGTATTTGCGAATCGTTTTCCTGATAAAGGATGAATATCCAGAACATATTGAGAAATTTTGAGTTGTAACAACAACAACAACAAAAATCAAACAACCCTATTTAAAAAATGGTCAATGGACTTGAATAAACATTTCTCCAAAGAAGATAATATAAATGGCAGATAAGCAGATGAAAAGATGTTCACCACCACTAATCATTAGGAAAGTGCACATCAAAACCACAATGAGATGTCACTTTACAGCCAATAGGATGACTGTTAGTCAAAACAAAAACACAAACGAAATAACAACTATTGATGGGACTGTGGAGAATTGGAACCTTGTGCATTGCTGGTAGGAATGTAAAACGGGGCAAAACTTTGCCAATAATATGACAGCTCCTCATAGCGTTAAACACAGGAGGACCGTGTAATTCTGACCATGCCACTTCCGGGTTTGCACCCAAAAGAACTGTAAGCAGAATATTTGTATATCCATTTTCATAACAGCCTTACTGACAATAGCCAAAAGGTGGAAGGAGCCCCAACGGTCATCAGAGATGAAAGGACAAACAAAATGGGGTCCATACATACAATGGAATATTATTCAGTCTTAAAAAGGAAGGAAACTGACTCACGCTACATCATGGATGAGCCCTAAAGACATTACGCTAAGAGAAGTAAGCCAGCTACACGAGGATAAATACTGTGTGAGTCCACGTAGACAAGAGACCTATGTTGTCAAATTCAGAGACAGAAAGGAGAAAGATGGTTGCCCAGGTCTGGGGCCGGGGAGATGGGGAGTAAGAGTTTAATGGTCACGGAGTTTCAGTTTGGGAAGATAAAAATGCTGCGGAGATAGACGGGGTGATGGCAGCCCAACAATGTGAATGTATTTAATGCCACTGATCTCTACAATTAAATACAGTTAAAACAGAAAATTCTATATTATACATGTTTTACTACAGTTTAAAAACTGGGGGGGGGGGCAGGATATGTTTCTTTGTTTTTAATTAAATCACCAACCTTCTTGGGCTCCCTAGTTCTCTAGACCAAAGCAACAGATTAAAAATTAAACTTACCCGGTTGGTTCAGCGCATCTCTAGAGCCTGGTTAGGAAATGAGACAGTTCATCGTATTTCGGATGAGGGTGCTGGAGCTTAGAGAGGCTAAATGACTTTTTCGAGATCCTAAAAGCAGACGAAGGAACGAAAGACCAAAAAAGAAGACAAGGCTTAGCATATGTGCTTGCCGTGCTGCTCTGTGGGGCATGGGTCTGTCCCCTTGCTCTTGTGAGTGCATGTGCATGAGTGTGACTGCAGCCCTCGGGGCTCTAGTCCCTGGTCCCCTCTCCACTCTGCTCCTTATGTGACAGCCTGTAACTCCCCAGACACACCCTGCTATGTCATATCTCCAGCCTTCAGTCCTGGAGGTGATCTGTCCTACCTCCGTCTGGAAGACCTTTCTACCCTATCCTACCAGGCAAACCCTTGCTCAAAAGCCAGGTCATCTCCCTTTCTCTGAGATGCTTTAGCTGGGATCCCCTCACCCTAAAGCAGAGCTGACTGTCTTTTTCCTGCTTCCACCGGGCCTTGAACTTCCTGCTATAGTATTTATCGCCCTCCCACTGCATGATGTTCAGTATCTCGCCATATTTTCTATCTACACTCCCACCTCATCAAAGCCAAGATTCAAGGGAACCAAAGGGAGAGCTCAACAGAAAAAGGCACCAGCACTTGATTCAGACCTAGAAAGTCTAAAGTCAGGGGCCCATGGCTGGAGCTGCCCCTGCCCTGCAGCAGAGGGGAAAGGCTGATGTCACTGCTGGAGAAACAAAGGTGACCATGGGTCCCCTGGAAGGGAACGGATCTCACCTGCTAAAACGGGATTTTTCCAAGAGGCAGGCTGAACTACTGGGGGGAAGCCAAGTTCCCCACCCCCAAAAAGCAACGGGCCAGCCAGGCAGAGAGAGCTGTAGACCCAGGACCTCAGCTGGAGGACTTCTGTGAACCACAGCGAGGCCCGAGACAGCTAACCATGGGGCCTCTCCCACCCACAGCCCTGTCCTCTTGTTGCTGTACTGCCACACATGACGCATCCTTTTAGCCTCATCGCCCCTCCCTGGGCCAACTCCTAGAAGACGTGGGGAAGGAGATGGTCACAAGAGAGAGGACCATGCCCCCACCACACGCTTCCAAGCCATCGAGGGGTGGGCCAATTTTGAACTGAATTAAGGTTTGAGGCTTTGGAATTACATCTGACTGAATTTGAGAGCTTCTCAGGACTAATGCGTCTGGGAGCAGGTCACAGGATGAGGACGAGGTTACAGGAGACCCTGGCCAGGGCGTTTCAGGGCTGAGGGGCTGTCAAAGCCACGCAGCTGCAGGGGAAGGACAGACCAGAGGCGGGGACCGGAAACAGCCCGCGGCGTTACCCTCCCAACAAGCGGGGCTGGGAAGGGGAGGGAAGAAGCCAACCACTGTGTAGAAGGAAGCGTAGGGTCAAAGGAAAGTTAGGGGAAGGGTCTTGGTTTAAGATTAAACAGTGTATACACTGAGGAGAATGAGTTAATGGAACAAGAGAAAAGAAGGGAGCACTGGTGATGTCACGTGCTCCCGATGAGGGGGATGGAATGGTCTAGAATGTGTGGGCAGGGATCAGCCTCTTCTCTGCTCATCCAGCAAACACTGGCAGTCCCCATGCGTCCAGCCCCTTCTCTCTCATCCACACATCCTCCCTGGATACTGCCACCTCCTCCCTTCACCTCTTATAATCCGCCTCGTGACAACTCTCACATCTGCACCTCAGACCCTGAACTCTGTCCTACACCCTGAACAGCCGGCTAGCTGAGCATGCGTGTGACATGAAGCCCGTGGCCACAGCACATGTAAAGCTGCATTTCTCATCCCCTCCTTCCTGCAGACTTGCTCCCTCAGCCATCAACACCCAGTGGCCCACCACCCACCGAGTTTACAGCGTTCGCCAGCTCCAGGGACAGGCGCCTACCGCTCCCCCTAACGCTCCCCTCCCATAGCCAGCAGGCCGCCCAGCTGCGCCCACTCACCCCACAAACACCTCTTAGTTCACGCGCTTCCCCTCAGCGCACAGAACGCCAAGGCGCCCAGCACCACCGGCATCTTCGGGACGAGAGGCTCCGTGAGGACAGAGAGCAGGTCTGTCTGTGCACCTAGAGTGTAGCATGGTACTTGGCCCGCAGCAGGTTTGTAATGAATATTTATTACCTGAATGAATGAATGTTAAATCAGTGACTATCGCCTGAGGTAGCAGAGCTGGTCTCTCTGCCCCTCATCCGCCCACACCCTCCAGCCTCCTCTCCGCGGCTGATCCTGCCAGGAAGCAGTACTCCCGTCCTAGAAAAGTTAACCTCACTACCTCATCTCTCTCTCTCTCCCCCTCCCCCCTGTACACACACACACACACACACACACACACACACACACACCTGGCCACACTCCCCACCTTTAGAATACAGGTGGGGAGCTGATTCCCAGTGCCTAGAAAATAAAGTACAAATTCACATCAGCGCACAACCCCAACCCCGTCATTGGTCCCCCAGCCTTATCTCCCTCTCCCCTTCCAATGCCTCCACTGGAACACGCACCATCCTCAAACTATACCAAAAGCCACACTGTCTCCTAAATACACCACGACGGACCGTGCTGACGCGAACGCTCCCTCTCCTGGATGGTGCAGGCATCTCTCAAGGTCCGGCTCCACTTGAAATTTCCCTGTGAAGACTTTCTCAGGCTCTCGAGAAACTCTTCTTTCCTCGGGGTCTGCCCTGCACTCCACCTTTACCACTCTTGTGGTCCAGGTTCCCCTCCAGGATTATGTTTATCTGGCTAGAGTGTGCTTTTCACAGGGCAGGGAATGCATGGTAACCACCTGTGGACCACAAGTCACTAGCACCGTACCTGGTATACCTGGGCATTCATCAAGTCAATTAGACCAAATCCACAAACTAGACCGGCTGTGTGAAATGGGCAGCCAGCAAACAGCAGATTACAGTGACACCTAAAAGCTTTCTCTTGCCTGACATTTTAAAATTTCTTTGTTTTCTGTGAAAATGATTTAGTGTATTTTGAACGATCAAGGCATAACCCAAACTTAGGGCGCTGGGTCGGCCAATGGAGTGTTTCCATATCTGCTTCAGTAAATTGATAGCCCTTACTTGTAATTTGCAGCCTCTATTTGCACACAAATAATTAATGCACCAGAGTCCATAAAATTGATTTTTCTCTTAAGTTAAATATTCCGCCTACAATCTTGCTAGTGTATCAATTAATGAAGTTTTACTGTATTCAACCAAGGAGCATTTACTGAGCCAGGTACTGTGGGAGGCCCCGCGGAGAAAATGATACATAGCATAATTTCCTGCTCTCAGGACGCTCATGGTCTGGAAGAAACCGACATAGAAGACAATCCTTACAGTTCCACACAGGCTTGTTTCTTTTCTCAGACGGGCAAAATCTGGATGTTTACAGGAGAGGACAGAGGGGACAAAAGCTAAAACAGTACAGCCCACTCAACACGATCTCATGTTATTAAAGCTTTTATCCATGAGCCAAGTATCATCAAAACCCATAAACACTAACTGGACACACATCCATCTGAAGAACGCGACTGGGTTCTTTTCGTTTCAAGATGGCAGACTGTTCACAATGAATGACCTTTGTTCAGCACAGCAACCTTTGTCCAAATCAATCAGCTTCTTTAAAAACCTAAACAAACTGTTGGGGGAGGAGGGGGAGTAAAATTCCCTTGTTTTGGTGAAACATGGAAAAAGGCCACAGGGCTCATAAACTTCTGACTGGGACCCATGCTTGCCCCCCCAAGAGCAAATTGTCCTAAATCCTCAGAAGAAAATCCTGATTCAACACCATCCCCTGATCCTCCCTCATCCTCCAGGCTCTTCCACCTACAAATTAGTACCCCTGCTCTGGCTGGAGTCATGCAGAAACCTCAGTGCAACCCACGCTCACATTCCTCAAGACAGTTGTGGCCACAGGGTCTAGTGAGAGAAGCTTCGAGATATCGCAGACCGCCCGGACCACCTCGGAGGCATCCGTCCTGGGTCCTCCAGCCTCCTCCACCACACACTGCAATGCCGACATTGCCCACGTGGTACCCAGGACGCCTGCAGAGATTCAGGAAGAGGACACAGTAGAGCCTGCTGCCCGTGAAACCCGGAATCAAAAGGGAGGCCAAGTGGACGTCAAATCTGGAGTTGGTAACTCAATTACGAATTTGTTGTTCACGGAAGTTCACATGGCAGGCCGGCCAGCCCACAATCACAACTGCACAAGTAACTTCAGATCGGGTTTAAAAAAAAAAAAAAAAAGTTTGTTTTTCGCTTGGTTTTCCAGGTAACCACAGGGGTGAGCACTGGCCCCACCACAAATAACAGGAGTCCAGATCATGTGATATTTTCATTTGAAACATAGTTATTGTGTCGATGGAATCTCCTTCTACATTTGTATTCAGACACGGCTGGAAACAGCATCTGAACACATAATCATATCCCAGTGTGTTTCTCTCTCTCGAAAGCTACACCTTCTGCCTTAATACTTCCACAGACTCCTCCAGGCCCGCTTCAAACAGACAAAACACTCCTCCTAAAACTCAAAGCAACATCGCGACACCTTTGTAATAGGCCTATTTCCCAAGGGGGGGATAAAAGGACAAGGCAAATTAAGGGAAATGCGGAATATAAACTTGAAACCTACTGTCAATAAAACCCAAAACAAACTCGAAGCGGAGGTGAAGAAAGCAGGGGAAGGAAAAGCAAGGTTAAATGGTCATCTTTCTTCTCTTTTTATTTGAGGATTTAAGTTTGCACAGCTCCTTACAAGCTGTCTTTGGCTAAAATCACTATTAATGAGCTTTGACATTTGAAATTTAACTGAGTATGAGCTCAGAGCTTAAAGCACCACACCACCCATGAAGCCAACTGGAAATATTTTGCTCAGGCCTAACAGTGTGTTTATTGAAAAGACACAGCTTTCAAGAGAAAGTGTTTACAGCAACCACTTTACCTGCTATATCCCTGCCCTGAGATGTCTGTTTGGTTTCAGGGTTGGGGGGGGGTCCTCTTTAACTCCTTCAAGTCACGGCTCTAATTGTTTTCAAGTCTAGCGGGAAAACATTAACGAAGCTCTTTGCTCCGCCAGCAGCCTGGATGGTAAGGACGGGTTTGGGAATGTGGAGTTATGACCAAGGAGCAGGCCACAGGGAAAAAGAAGTAAGCCCACTGGAAAGACAAGATGAAAATCTTTGTTTGATTGTAAATGTCATTAAAACTATCCTTTTCCAAAAGAGAGCACGGGGAATAGACTAATGAGGTGGAGGAAATGGCCTGGGTTCTTCTTGGCTAAAACGGTGGTTCACTGAGTGAACGGGAATCCATCATTAACCAAGTCGTTTCTCCAAAAGAAGGACCAAAAGGAAGCTATTCCCTTTGCTCCTCACCCAAGAAGCCTTTGGGTGGACTGATCTGTTGAAGAAAGGAGGATGAGGACAAAGAGGGAATCAGCTTGATATAAAAGGGGACACTCGCACACACTCCGCTTCTGCACAAAGTCTGCGCGCTGCCCATCTCCACCTCTGCGTATGTGAAAACAGAACCGCGGCATCCTTCCAGATCTCACGCCAAAGTCCTGTGAGCGCCGCTCTGTGCTGAGGGATCCTGTACGGATTCTCGCCAATATCAGTGTGAAATTCAGAACCCTTCCCCTTAAGCCACTGTTATGCTGGAGATTTTAGGGGTATCCTGGACCTGAGGCATTCCCGGACCCAGAAAAAGTAAAAGCAAAACTGCTAACCTAACCTGGAATGCTTCTGAGGAAAGCGGACAGAATCTCAGTTACGAAGGAAAGGAAGCTCCGCGTCTGTGACCTCGAAATCGCATGCAAGGCAAGGTGTCATTTACCCACCCACGTCTGGCCACCCCCGCAGCACCACAAAGGGAGAGTCTCGAGGATGACACCGAATCACGAAGGTAGTTCCGAGGTCACAGCCGGAGGAGGAGGAGGGAGTGGGAAAGGCGAGCTCTTTAGCCAAAGACATTCCGTCATGACTGTTTCTCCCATAGGAAAATCCAGTAGTATCAGATCCTAATTTCTTTTAAAATATTAAATAGAATCTTTGTTATATGTTCCCTTATTCTCATACATGCTAGGACTTCTACATTGTATGGAGACCTTTTTTTCCTGAAAATATGGGCTTGCAGTATCTCTGATTCTGTGGAAGACCCTCAGGTCCCCAAATCTTTGTGATTGCTTTATCTTACCAGTTGAAGGAAAAAAAAAAAAAAAAGACTTCGGAGGGGACAACACATATGTAAATCCCAGCATCACCACTTGACCACTGTGTGACCTTGGCAGTCACCTAACTTCCTTGAAGTTCAATCCCTCGACCATAAAATGGAGACTCTTCAAGGGCCATTATAATTACATAACATATAGTTAACTAACACAGGTGACGGCCAACTCAGTGCCTGATAGGCGATTACTTCTTGCCTCCTGCACACTTTTCCTTAAACAAAAACAAGGAGAAGATAGATTTATTAAGATTCAGCCTTTGCATCACCATTTACAGAGAAAAAAAAAAAACAATTAAAGTAAAATCAACTTTCTCGGGCAATGACAGTGTTCTAGACCTTGATCTGGAGTGTGGCCGTCATAGCAGACACAGACATCAATGAACTATACATGTTAAGATCTGAGCATTTTGTTCTACGTAATTTATACCTCAATAAAAGAGACAAACTCTTGACAAAATAAACTATAGTTTTAAATTTGGGATCTCAAATGTATTAACTCCATGAGTAAGGCAAATGATACAGCATACATTTTATGTCGCCAAACTAGAAACTGTTAAAAGCCAAAAAAAAGTACACACGCTAATATTTTTCAGCTAGCCCCTTCATGCCTCCGTCTTGTCCCCGCTTGAGTCAACTTTATGGAAGTTTCCAAGAAGCACCATCTCCTTGTTCTAGTCTGCAAGCCCCGCATCACAGCCAACCCCACCACCAGTCGCCCATGGAATCCACACGGAGTAAGAAGGGTAAGAGTTGAATAGCACTTTAGAACTTACAGTTTTCATATCTGTAGACTCTTAAATTTCAAAAACTTTGAAGGAGGATACTCTGAAGCATGACTGTCACCATGCACACGAGGGAAGCAATGGGTCTGAGAAATCTAGCCGTGGACCCAGGGCCTCTTAGTAAGACAGTGTCAGCAGGGACTAGAACCCACATCTTCCAGCATCAAGACTCGGGTTCTTTCCATTACTCTGACATCTTTGATGAAGGGATGGCAAAACATACCCTCCAACCTGCACCAAGTAACTAAAGAGGGCCCTGCCCAGCACTGGCTGCTGAGAACCAATGTCGTTACTGCCAGGAAGTCACATGTTTAAACTCTCTTGGCCTTAGAAAAGGATGGATTCTGCCTGAAGTATATTTCTCTACTCTTCCCAGAGTTGCTTTTGGGGACCAATATTTTTATATCCAACATGAGTCTTCTCAAAGGAGAGCATTCATGCCACGGATCCAGCCCTGCCTTCAGGCCTCCTGCCCTGGAACCAACATCCTAACCTTCCACAAACACTCCATGAAGGCAAAAAAGGACTAGATTTTTCCAGGTCAAATAAAAAAGAAAAAAAATTCATAATTAAAGCCACGATCTTAGACAAAAAAAAACCTCAGTTCACCCTGCTTTTCTTTTCCCTCTGCAAAATTTATTTTAAGACTAAAAGAGCCAATTAAAGTTTCTATTATCATGAAGTAGAATTCTGTTGATACAGCAATACTGAGCAAAAGCAATTATATTCCTGCCTCTCCAAAAATGTGTATATAGGTGCTTGTGAAAAGACTATGCATGTGGGCATGCCTATGGGGTGTGTGTGTGTGTGTGTACGGAGAGGAAGACAAGTGTTATCCAGAACTGAATTCACAGATCCACCACAAATCAATTAATAATACCATATCATAAGGACATATTTTTCTATTATGTAGAGGAATTTCATGTTATTTGCTTTGTATCTTTTACTCTTAAATTATCATTATTTTACAGACAAAGGGTTGGGGGGTGTTAATTAAGGCTTTTAATTTCACCTCTCCCAAAGATTTCTTCAAAGACTTAACAATCCCAATCAGATCATTAGAAAAATTCTAGGGGAAAAAAAAAAGCAAAGAATCTATGGCTACATCTGCTAAGCTCCCCAGAATAACTCAAGGTCTATCTTAATTCAAAAGGAAAGGAGAAGAAGGGAGGGTATAGCTCAGTGTTAGAGTGCATACCTAGCATGCATGAGGTCCTGGGTTCAATCCCCGGTACCTCCATTAAAAAATAAATGAATAAACCTAATTACCTCCCCACCCTCCCCCCCAAAAAAAAGAAAAAAAAAAAGAAAAGGGGAGAACGAAGGAAGAGAGAGCGTAAGGAAGGAAGGAAGGGACAGAAAAAGAAGACAGGAGCAGGAAAGATACGGGAACCAGCCATCTCCCTCATCCCATCCCTGCACCTCGCAGCTGCTTTTATTGTTATTTATTTATTTCCTCCCCTTTGGAGCCAGATCCTTTTTTCTCATTTAGTCCAACAGACATCGTCCTCCTGGAGTGACCTTTTATTCTTTCCTTTTCCTTCACCCCTCTAGGCTATTGCCCTCGTGCCAGTAACTAGATAACACACTCTATCAAAGATTTTTTTAAAAAATCATTGGGAAGGCACTCGGGCTGATGGTGGCATCAATCGTCGGCTGACACGGGCTGGGGTCAACCATTTATCTCCCGCATCGCCCGTGGTTACCTGGCGCCCACCTCCACTCGCTCCGCTCCGTCGTGACAACCTGGCGCAGATGTCACCACCCCCTGCAAGACAGTATCTACTCCCTGAGTCCTTCTCTTCCTTTGTCGGGGCTGTTTCTTTGTTTTATTCCAGTGAACATTTTGCATACAAAATCAGGGCAGGAAAGAGTGAAGCCCCTCCCTTCTTTCAGAGCCTCTCCAAATTCCAGGGCCAGGGAAACAAGTTATGGGCTGTGAAAAGAAAATCTTGTTTTCCAGGCCAAAATTTTCAAACTAAGATTGAAACACTTTTCTTCCTTAGGAAATCTGGCCATGCCCTTGAAATTAAACTGAACTCACAGAGTGTTGCTCTAATTTCACTAGATGTGAGATTTGAGTGAAAGATTTCTTTTGATTAGCTGAAATTTATTTTCCACACTACTCCATCCTTTTCGTATCTCGTCTTCTCTGCCTCCGTCCCACCCCCACTCCCCTCTCCACATCCTGCTTAAGAGAAGTCTCACATGAGGCAGACTGCATTTCTCAATCCCAGGTCCAGCATTATTAGCCGTGGGCCCTTGGGTAAGGCTCTCAACCTTCAGAAGCATCCATTCATTCCCTGATCTGTAAAATGGGGCTAATAATACGTACTCCATAGTGCTATGAAAACCACGCACGCAAAATCAGCACGTGCCATGTGCCTGTGCGATATAAAAAGGTCAACATACTTGCTACTAGTTATTGCCTTAAAGGTGATGAATGGTCACTGAGCTGCTCAGACAATGGAATTTGATGGGGTGCAGATCGTGGCCCAGCCCCTATACAAAAACCATCGTCACCGTCTGTTTTTTTCTACCATTATGACTTCATTTATTTGGATCTCCAAGAATTCTGTTACAATACACCTGGAGAGATTTGGATCTTATGAAATTATACTTTAAATAGGAGTTGAAATTGAATAGAAAGGAAGACAGAAACAAAGGGGAAAAAAAGAAAAAAAAAAGAGGCTCAAAAGAAAACTTTATATAGAGATGCAATTTTTAATCTAAACCCCAGGTGCCTTGTGTTCCTATAATTTCAAACAAATGTGAAATATAGTCATCCTTTCTTCAGTATTTTATACTCTGTGTAAAATACTAAACTCAGAGACTCCCAGGTTAGAACTTGCCATCATCTTGAAAATTCCCATTAGCAGATTTCCCCTTTCAAAGGTAAACTATGTAGTTAGTATCTGCACCCCTCATCCCTCCCTTACAAGACACAGTTCCTCATTTTCTGGAAAATTTCAAAAGGAAAATTAAACAGAACATTCTGGAACTACAGATCTGGTCTCCCATTACTTCACTAAAACAACACAGCAAAGGAAATTACAGGGTTCTCCCTACACTGCAAAAATAAGTAATTTCTACTAAATATTGCTCCCATTATCAAGACTTGGAAAGAGTTCAGAAAGATACCAGGAACATCACCTATGCCAAGCAGATCTCTACTTCTGCAACCCTCAGGAAAACCCACTTGGCAAATGGCAAAGCTATTATGGTTTTGGAGTCCAAATGCCTTCCTCTGAAACTGGAAGGTCTTTCTGAGTAAAACCACCCTTCGTATAACTTACTTCTTTGGTAAGAGTCCGATTCTGCTGTGTCTCCCAGTGTCTACAGTCTCAGTTTCTAAAAGTTTCACAACGGAAGTCTGGAGGGCTGGTTTCCAGCTGATGCCCGTGGGCTTTGATATAGTCACTCCTGTCTTCATTCCACAAAGCCTGACTCCTGGAGTCATTAGAAGCCCTAAGTCTTGGGCTCCACACGGCACAGCGCGGCCCCGCCAGCACAAACCCACACACATGGGCACGTCCACTGAAGTCACGGTCAGAGTGCCAGGGTCGAGGTAGCAGAAAACCCCACTGGAAGGATCCAGGACACAAATGGGAGGCCAATCCCCACAAGCAGGCAGGCGTGGAGGAGCTGTGCTCGGTGAGAAGGCAGAACCAGACAGACCCAGGCTCCCAGCCGAGGTTGAAGCTTGGAAGGTAAATTTTCACATAGTCCTACATTCTCCACGACCCAGAGATCTACCTCCACAAATTCACATTGTCATTTCCCATCTTTATTTGGGGACTTGTTTATAAAAAAAAAAAAGGACAGGTTTTCTTTCTACTTTTTTGAAACATGTTTTCCTAAGAAAAATTGGCAGTCGTAGGAGAGGCTCTGGACTCTTCTGCCTTTGAGTCCCTGCTCTGCCCCTTGCCTGCTGTGCGTCCTGAATCAGGCTACTAAACCTCTCTGAGCAGTTATGAATCCGTAAACTGGAGATGACAGTAGTAATCACAGCAAAGCTTTATTCTGAAGATTAAATGGGTCATTTGAGTAAAGGGCTTCACTGAGTTCCTGACAGGAAGTTGGTATTCAGTTAATGTTACCCCCTTCCCTTATTACAATACTGTTTCTTTTCAGGAAAATACGGAATATACTTCTCTGGATGGCACCATACCTATGACTGAGATATTCTATTGTGTTTTTCCTTCCATTCTCCTCAGTCTTCCCCAAACAGCAATTGTCTACATGGCTGTTTCATTTTAATGTCCAAAAACTATCGATTGATCTGGATGAAGTGAATTCTGTGAACAGAAGGACTTCACAAAGGAAAAAAGAACTGCCTTCTGAGGCCGTCGCCCCCACGTTGGATGGGGTACAGCGTGAATCTGACTGCAAATGCGGGAATGGCTCTTCGCAGAGACCTCACACAGCTTTCTGAGAAGCCCCCAGGATGGGAAAGTTTTAGAACCATTTTATTGAGATGAGGAACCGGAGATTGTTCCCCACGCATTTTCAAGGACCACCACCCTCAAGTCTGGGCGCTGAAGGCTTCCATCAGTCTGAGGCCAGAGGACCTGAACTGTAGCCCAAATCTCATGCCACGCAGCAGAGGAAGGCTTTTTCCCAGGAGCAGGGCATTGTTAACATGTAAGAAACATTAACGAATTCCCATCTCAAATGTGCAGCAACCTTGCACAAAGAGAGAAGCCAGCCTGCCTTCTCCTGCCCTGTCCTAGCTCTGGGTGAAGCAGGTACAACTTTCAGGGGTGCTGGTACCAGGGTCCCTGTTCAAACCTTCAGTCCCTGCCCCCATTAAAATGTAAAACCAGATTCGCCCCGTCATGGACTGGCACCAGAGGACTGCAATTTCATCCAGCATGATTTTTATTAGCCTTGCAATTTCTTTATGGGCTCCCCTGAGGGCTGGCTGGTAGAATCTGGCCCTTCCCATCCGGATTTGCTACAGGCAGCTTAATAAACACAGCATCTGCCCCGTGACAATTGTCATAACATCTGACCAGGGTGCAGAAGGCAGAGCTAAAGGTTAACAAAACCACCGCTCCGCTCAGGTGGCAGGGAGGTGGGTGGGGAGGGTGCTGGAAATTGTCATCTGAAGAAAAAGGCGGCTCCCTGGGTCCGAGGTTCCTGCAGGCTGGCCAGCGTTCCCGGGAGCCGAGCAGGCAGCTCGCCGCCTCCTGCAGTCAGCCTGTTTCACACAGCCCATCAGTGTCACCCTTCCTGACATCTCATTATGCACCAGAGGTGGAAGTGGACAGGTACGAACACCCGAACTTCTCCTTTTCTTATTATTTCTTTGGCGCACCATGAAGCTGGGAGTTAATTAAGTCCTGTGGGACAGACAATCAGTGTCTTTTTTTTGCTAGGTTAAATTACATTATACAAAGATGCAAAAAAGAGAGGAAGAAAAAAATAATCCCTCAGCTCTTTCCTGGTTAATAGAGTGCGTTAGAAATAGGATGATTTCAAACCAGAAGCTGAAGTCGAAGGCTCCTTAGCATACAGGCTTCTAATGAAGTCAAATGACGAGCCCACCGGGGACCTCCTTCCTTGCGGATCTCAAAGCACTTTTAAAAACACTTTTAAAGAACTTCTGGCCTCATCTCAGAGAAAGTTGATGGGGGAGGGGGTGACACTTAATTGTGTACTATAGGTAGGAAAACTCTGACCAGGCTGGAGGAGGACACTTCGTGCAGATTTGCAAAATCCTAGATGGAGAAGAAACCTTCAGAGGTAACACAGAATCAGGGGCTGTGAGGGTGGGATCATTCCCTTAAAATGATCTAGTCCAAAATTTCCCAAAATGTTCCACAGGCGGCTGACGGGTGTTGCACGGAAACAAAAATGAAGACTTTTATGAGCAGAGAAGTTTGGGAAAGGCTGATTTCAACAGAGTGAAACTGCCTCCCTCTGATGCCTCACTGGACCTCGTGGCAACCAGAGTGGAGCAGAGTCTGCAATGTTTCCCAAACGTATTTGACCACAGACCCTTTTTCCTAATGGGACATTCTTCGTTACTAATTGTCCACAGAATGCACATTAGAAAATGCTGTCCCCTTTCTCACTACAGATGAGGACACTGAGGTTTTCCTGGGGACTGGCCTAGAATCACACAGGTGGGTGACACCCAAGCTGGGAGGTAGGACCCAGATCAGTCACTCTCAGACCCACCGCTGTACCACGCCGCCCCTCCGTAATTCCCAGGCATCACTTGTGCATCCCTGTCCCTTGGGTGTTTCTCCAGGTCACCTTCAGAACACCCATCCTCAACCCTCTCTCAGCTGCAGTTGAGAATGACGCCTCATTTCCCGGGTTCCTGCCTCCGCACCGCCCTGCCTCGACTTGCACCCGAGCTACAGGAGAACGGTAGCTACACACAGGTCAGGACTAACCTGGCACCGGCCACACTTCAGCCAGACTCGCGTTCCGACTCTGATGCGAGCTCTAACGCAGATTTCACGGGACAAAGTGCCAGCTGCGAAACTGACAAAGCCTCTCACGGCCCTCCACTTCCTCCTAGATCAAATCCACACTCAGTTTGACACTCAAGACCTCGGTGTTCCCCAATCTTTGTTTCCAGTTACTCCCTTCCCATTACTTCCTTTCAAACTTTACACTCCAGCCAAATACAGTTACTTATATAAAAATCCACGTTCGCCCACCCCTGAGACTCTCCAACACTCATCTCTTCACTGGTTTACCTTTGCTCCTCATCTCTGCTTATCCTTAAAATCCTCACAAATTTCAGCCCAGATAAAATGACACACCCTCCAGGGAATTTCTACGTAATGATTTTTCCATCCAGATCTCCTGGCTTTCACTGGTTTTCTACAGTAAAATACGAACACCTTTATTATCACATTTATTACATTTTGCTCACAGTACAGTTACTAGGGGGTTTTCTAGCTCCCCTGTTGAAGAGTTACCTTCCACAAGGCGGGAGTTGAATCTTATTCATCTACAGCATTGACCCAGCCCTTTCAAAGTTGCATAATTTTATCCAAGCCCTTAATAGTTTCATAGTCTTCTGTCATCTCTCAAAGCAACCATCTGACAGTCCTGTACCGGGGCCAATACAATGGCTGGCACCCTGCGAGTGATCTGTAAACAATATTTGAGAAGGAGGGACAATAATCTCATTTTCCAGGTGCAGAAGTGCCTTGCCCTCTCCGCTGTCCATACTGCTGAGTGTGCTCAGCGTCTTCGTAAAGTCATCATGTAATGTCCTTCAAATGCATACTCGTTGGTGCCAAGCAGAAAAGAACAAAATATATTTGCTTCTGCTTGGCTGTGCATACTTTTCCCCTCTGGGAAGGGAAAGAAGTTAAATGGCAGTGTTTTCGAGTGACTGGGACTGGAGCCGTGAGCCCAGCGGTCCAGGTCCTTGTCCTGACATTCATTCATGGAGGGGCCTTGGACAGCTGACTGTCTCCTCCACCCATACATGTTCATTACACAGGGATGCTGGGCGGGTTCCTTAACATTTGCAAAGTGTTTGGGAGGAGGGTGTAGCTCAAGTGGTAGAGCACATGCTTGGCACGCACAAGGTCCTGGGTTCAAGCCCCAGTACTTCCTCTGAAAATAAATAAACAAATAAACCTAATTACCACCACCCCCCAAAAGAAAACCCAAAAAACAAAACAAACATTTGCAAAGTGTTTGGGGAAGACCCACTGTGAGAAACAAACACTGTAACAAAACATTTCTCTCCCTAAATTGCTCTTTTCCTTATTATTAGAAGAGGGTTAGAACTGAATGATGAGCTCCCGGTGGGAGCTGGTACCTCCTAAAAACAACGACTGTCCTCTTGGGTCAGGAAGACGCACATCACAGAAGAAACACAAACCTGGGTTTGAGGTCCCGCAGGCTACAGAAGGGATGTGTGTTTTATGTCGTCACGGGGCTTTCTCATTTGCTTGTTTGTTTGCTGGTTAAAAGCAAACCCTCTACGGAATTCTTAGGGAGGTTTACCAAACACTTTGTTTCCTTTTCCCTTAGCCTTGGTTCTCCCCTCTGTCAGAATTCCATGCAACAGCAATGCCTTAGATGATCAAAAAGGACCGGTGAGGAGAAACAGGAAGAGGCTTGCGTTTAGAGCCATAAGGAGAACAGCGAGGCCATTGTGAGGTCGTGTTGACTGACTCTCCGATGTCCACTCTCCAGGTTCCCTTCATCAGTAGCCCCAGGACTTTCCTTCCAGGCATTACTGCTCTCATATTCTCACCAGGTGTTGGGGGTGGGATTGACTTTATTCTAAGGTCCATGATGGACAGTAATTGGCTAAAAACAGCCAGCAAAGCCGATCTGTCGACCTGAGCAAAGTAACTCAGTTTGAACCAATGAGTCATAAAGAGATGTTTGTTGAGGGTTTCTGGAGAGGAAACGTCCTTCTTCTGAGACCACGCCTATAAAAGACCTTTCACTCCCATGCAGTGAAGACAGGGGAGCAAGAAGCCCTGGGATCTACTGGCAAAAACCCTGTGGCCACAGAGGAGGCCGCCTCAGGTTGAATCTGACCCTATGGAAGGCGGGGCAGACAACAGGAACATGGAAAGATGTTTGGCACTGCTCATGATCAGGGAAAGGCAAATCAAAACCATGAGACCACTACACAACTGTCGGAATGGCTATCATCAAAAAGTCTACAGAAAAACAAATGTCGGCGAGGATGTGGAGAAAAGGGAACCCTTGGACACTGTTGGTGAGAATGTAAATTGGTGCAGTCACTGTGGAAAACAGTATGGAGGTGCCTCGAAAACTAAAAATAAACCTACCACATGATCCAGCAATTCCATTCCTGGGTATGTATCAAAACAACGAAAACAAAAACACTAATTTGAAAAGACACATGCACTCCAATATTCATAGCAGCATTATTTACAATTGCCAAGATACAGCAACAACCTAAGTGTCCATCAACAGACACACACACACACACACACACACACACACACACACACACACACAATGGAATACTACTCAGTCCTAAAAAAGGAATAAAATTATGCTATTGGCAGCAACATGGATGGACTTGGAGGGCCTTATTCTAAGCAAAGTACATCAGACATAGAAAGATAAATACTGTATGATATCACTTATATCTGAAATCTTAAAAAGAAATACAGCAAACTAGTGAATATAGCATAAAAGAAACAGACTCACAGATATAGAGAACAAGCTAGTGGTTACCAGTGGGGAAAGGGGGAGGGACATTATACAGTTTGGAGGGTAGGAGAGTGGGAGGTGCAAACTACTGGGTGTAAGACAGGCTCAAGGATGTCTTGTACATCCCGGGGAAAAGAGCCAACATTTTGTAGTAATTGTAAATGGAAAGTAACCTTTTAAAATTGTACAGAAATTTTAAAATTTCAAATAAATATTAAGTTAAATTTTAAATAAATATTAGATTAAATTAAAAAAATAAAACTAGAAAAAGAGAAGAAGACATGGCAGAGCCACAAGAAGAGCCAGCTCCTGAGTGAGCACTGAGCCACTGGATCCGGCTGTGCCTTTGAGCCCTGACTGAGCTCTCCTGTTCCGTGAGCCACTCAGTGAGTTCCTTTATTATTCAAGTCCATCTGAGTTGTGTTCTTTTCCCCCTTGTGGTTGAAATCTTCATAATAAGATTTTTTTTCAAGTGAAATTTAAAGAAAGAAATGAAAGAGCATGAGTGTATAAGAAAATACCTCTAAACAGATTATATAGAGCTGTGGGTATGGGTATAGACCACAGATACAAATACATTCTCCATCTGAATGCATTTTCTTTATGCATCATGTTCTGGAGTGATTCTTAGGAGGAAATAAACAGAGACTGAGCACAGGTGTAGAGACATCTGAAATGGCCATGTATCCCCACACACTCCCACGGTTTGCAACAACACCGTGAAAGAAAGTGATTGATTTCTCAGCGGTAGAAAATTTCACGGAGGGTCTTCGGGGCATAGGGACCATGGTGAGAATGGAAGCAGGCCAATGGAAGCAGGCCAAAGAGGGAATCCAGAGGGTGGGAGAGGCTGACTACCCTGCTAATTCCTATCAGGCCATAAGTGCTACCCAATGGTCCCATCTCAGTCCACTCATCACCCCTGCCTCCAAGAACATAAATCAGGACATGATCCATGCAGACTCACAGAGAAAAGTTAATGGTACCAGTGGCAGCCATCAGGTGAATGGTTAAAGATGAGGTCACCAGTCTCAAGCTAGATGAGGTCACTAGTCCGGCTAGATTCTGAGCAGTAACAAATATCCCCAAATCCTCATGGGCACAACACAAAGTCCACTAGGAATCTTGGCGACTCTCCAGGATGGAACAGTGGTCCTCTGTAAGTTGACGCTACGCCAGGCCACATAGGTGTCGCGGCAGAGGGAAAGAGAGGGCTGGAGAGTCGAGCCCTAGACTTGCAATGCTTCGCCCCACTTGCTAAGCGAGTGATGTTGCCCGCCCCACTTGAGAAGGGTGGGGAAGTGCAGGGCTTCCTTGGGCTCAAAATCCACGAGAAGTAGACCCTGGAGGAGGCGACCACGGAGGGGACTAACGCAGAACTGCTGTACAGTCTTAGTTAGAAGAAATGGTTCTGGAAAATCAGGTGAACATCCATTAGTTTTGGGAGGTGACTAGTACTTAAAATTGTTAAGCACTTTGGCTCAACGACCAGCTCAACCCTGCTCCCAACAGCACCTGCTCCACAGGCACACACCCCAAAGACAGACACAGAATAAAAGAGGTGCTTTAAAGGGAAGGAAAGGGAAAACGGAGAGAAAAGAGGGCAAAGAGGAAAGGGAAGAAAGTGAGGGGGAGGGGGAAGGGAAGGGCAGGAAAATGGAAAAAGAAGGGGGGGGAAGCAAGCAAAAGAAAAGGAGAGATGAAAAACCAAAAGGAGAGGAGAGGAAACAGAAGTGGAGAAGGTGTTTGGAGATGTCAGAAACAGCAGAAACAAGCTCAACTAGGGACTAGAAAGTAGTTCCAAATTAGCCTCCAACAGCGAGACACATTATAAAGAAAATGCCAAATCTGCAACAGCACTGTGTTGTATTTCGAGGAGACTCTCCTTAAACAGAAAGTAGGGATTCACTTACGCACTGGGGTTTTGCTTCTTTCAAACCGTAATCCAGGCACTAAAGTGCATTTTAAAATATAAATATTTCTAAAATAAATGCGATAATGATTGAGATTCAACCAGCCAAACAACAGAGCTGTGTGAAAGCTATTCTATAATCACTGGGAGAATGAACAGCGTGAGAGACCTGCAGAGTGCTGGTCTTGCGAAATCAAACACACAATGGAATACTACTCAGTCCTTAAAAAGGAATAAAATTATGCTATTTGCAGCAACGTGGATGACTTGGAGGGCCTTATGCTAAGCAAAGTATATCAGACATAGAAAGATAAATACTGTATGATATCACTTATATCTGAAATCTTAAAAAAACAGCAAACTAGTGAATATAGCATAAAAGAAGCAGACTCACAGATATAGAGAACAAACTAGTTGAAGAGCCCAGCTTTAATCAAAGCACTGGCAACTTAAGAAACCATCCTCAGCATCAGTTACAATGAGTATGGGCTTTTACCTGCATCCTTCCTTTCTCTTCCCCCTTGTGCTCTGTACCAGCTGCCTGCATTGACTCACCACTCACTTACCCCTTAACCCCACAAAATCTGGTTTTCCTCCCCACCAATACTGTCCTGCAGTCTCGAATGTCACTAAGGACCTCCCGATCACATTCCCTTTCAACGTTCCTCGTCACCCCTTCCTGCAATCTCTCCCCTCCCCTGGGTTCCACGACACTGTGGCAAGAGTTTCAAGACATGCTTTTAGCAACAGAGCCCTTCTTTCAAGTGAGGTCTCGCCTAGAACTCCTCCTGACTACCACTGCTCTGTAGTAGATTTGAAATCTGGCAGCGCAAGTCATCAACGTTTCTTTTTGAAGGTAGTTTGGGCTGTTCATTGTATCTCCATGGAAAATTTTAATCTGCCTAGAAATTGCTACCAAAAAAAAAAAACAAAACAAAAAGTTGGGTTGTTTTATTCGAATTGCATTGAGTCTAAATATTAACTTAGAACTGACATCTTAACATTATGATGTTAACATCTTAACATTATTGGAAACCCTGATAATGGCTCTCTTAATGTTTCCTCTGATTTGGATTAAGCTAATTTAGATAAGCATTAAGCTTTTTAGATCTATGGGATTATAATTTTCATCAAATTTGGAAAAATTTTGGCCATTAGACCATTGAATATTCTTCTCTCCCTCCTACCTCCGCCTCCTTTTCCATACCTCCTACGTACATCAGCAGCCCTGAACTCCAGCCTCCGATGACGCCCCCCAGGGAGGCCGCTTCCCTCTCCCTGGGCCCTCTTTCCCCGTGTCGGGCCTGGAAAAGTGCCCCCAGACGGAAAGCTACTCTCCTTGTGCGTTCCCCTTTCCTCAGGGATCACAGTCGTGCTGTCTGTTATCCGAAGCCTGAGATATATTCTGACTAGTTTCCCAGTTGCGTGCGGCAGGAGAGTATGTCTACAAACCATCCCTCTCTTGGGGCCAAAACCAGAAGTCTGTGCTTTCACGTTTAAGAGCAATGCACTAAAAATCCAAGTGGATAATCTGTGTAAGTGAGACCTCCTGAGGCTCCTAAATGTCAAAATCCATGGGTCTTTACTCGGGTTTAACCTCTCCAGGAAAGTATCTTCCAGTCTCCTCTCTGAGAAGAACAGAGCTTGAGTTGCCAGGATTCTGAAGCTGGGCAGAGGGAAGAATTTCTTGGGAGGGTTGACCACTCTTCAGAGAGTCAGCAGATTTTCCAATCACCCTCCAGATTTCCATTGCATTCTCTGTGCCCTCCACCCCTAAGCTTGGTCTCAAGTACCTGATTAACACCTTAGTAATTCAACTCGTCCATAAATGATGCCTCTGCTTCCTGGAGGGAGGAGTAGGAATAACGTGTCTGATTGGGTCGGCGAGTAGTCATGTTCTAGGATTCTAGCTACTCTTTGCTGTTGTTGTTTGGTTGGTTGGTTTTGGGGATTTTTTTGTGGGGAGAGAGATAACTAGGTTTATTTGTTTATTTATTTATTTTTTTAATGAAGGTACTGGGGATTGAACCCAGGACTTCGTGCATGCTAAGCATGTGCTCTACCACTGAGCTGTACCCTCCCCCTTAGCTACTCTTTATAGAGGACTTCAAACCACCTGCTCCTGCCTCATGCCTATATCCTGGTACCTAAATTTCTCTAAATCCAAAGCTTTTCTAGGGTCCAGCTGGGCAAACTGTCTTGCTGTTTATCTAAATGTCCGTTTGCGGGAACTTAACGCTGACTCTCCTCCACACCGCGGCGCCACCTGCCGTCTCCCACGCACTGCCCACCTTCACGTCACGGCTGCACTTGTGTCACTGATACCTCCTCATTTTATCAGACGGGGTTTATGCTTTGTTTCTTTTCCTCCTTTTATTACCTCTACTTGAACCAGGAGACTCCCGTCTGTTTCACCAAGAATCCATTCTTAATTATCCTAAGCTTCACAGCCATATTTTCACCAATTTTCACTCTGCTTTTGCTGCTTTTCGGGTTCTTGGTTCATGACTGTTCCTGGTGTCCCGGATCATCTTCATTCTTGGATTCATTTTCAGGGTTCCCGGGGCACGTCACTTTTCGCAGAGCGCACGGGGGTGATAAACCTTGTCAGTGGTGTACAGCACATGTGTCTTCATTTTGTTCCTGCTCCAAGTAGTATTTGATTGGATGGAAGATTCTGGGTTGAAAATCATCTTGTAGATAACTTTAATAGCACTGTTTCCGATTTCTTTTTCCACTGAGATGGCAGATCAGATGTTCAGAGGCACGTCTTCCAGTGATCAGAACCGAAATTGCTGGGTAAAACATCTGGACGAGGGAGAAAAGTCAAGGGGTTCCTTGGAGGCAGAAACGAGGAGACTCTGCTTTCCCTGCCCTCTCTTCCTTCTTTCCCTGAGTCTGTCCTGGAGTTTCAGAGTCATCCTGGTTTGGGCCAAGTTTAACATTGGCCCTAATATCCACAGAGGACCAAACCCATCTCCTGTCCCCAAGCAAACAATCCCTTTTGCTTTGTGAGCTGCTCTTAAGGCTTCATCTTGAGAGTCACAGACCCACCACTCCGCGTTCACAGGGACAGAGAAGAAGAGAGGGACACGGAAAGGGAGGGGACATAGTGACCTAGCAATGTCCCAAAAAAGTGCTTTCACTCGTTACCCTGACACCCGCCCCACCTGACTCTCAAGCTTGGAATTTCTCCCGGAGCGCCGCTGGAAAGTACGGCTGACTTCCTCTCAGTTCCACCTAAACTGGCTTTGCACCGTGTTCATTCTGCTGCAATTTGTCTACCCGTCCAACCCCATCACTCTTTGTCCTTCAGCAATCCTTCAAAATCTCCAGTTGTCTGATGCCACTTTGTTGTGTTTTCCAGCACTGTTTTAGGCTTTTCTTCTTCTAGTATCTTTTGTCTTGTTTCAGTGCACCACAGCGATACACAGTAGGTGTAATGTCCCCTGAAGAAGAGAAAACTGTACCTCTGCTAAAATGGAAGGATGACCATGATGTGTTCATTCATTCATAAATCCCTTCGTCCACTCAGTAATTTTTAAATCATAATTTTTAATGAGCTCCGCTGTGTCTTAGGCATAGATCTAAGCATTGGGAGACAGTGACAAAGCAAAGCTCCTCTTTTCATGGAGCTCACATCCTAGACTGTCAATAGGTTTTTAAAAAATACAAATTGAAGAACATTATTAATAACACAGTAACACCTTTGTATGCAAATGGGTGTGTGTACACCAGTGTGTGTGTGTGTGTGTGTGTGTGTGCCATTTCAGAGAGACTCTTCAGGGGATAGGACTGGAGAAACAGTGTGTAAGAAGGCTTGTTTTTAACCTTTATTTGTTTTTCTGTATTGTTCACTTGGACAATTGCTTCAGGCTCTGTTCTAGGCACTGGGACATACCAGTGAACAAAGTAGGCAGACATACCACCTTCTTGGAGATCAGATTCTAGCAAGAAAAGTCAGACACTCAACAATAAACATAATAAATTAGTACTATACAAAATATATTAGCAGGGGATAAGGACTATGGAAAAAATAAAACAGATTAAGGAAAATTGCACGTATGATGTACGGAGTGAGAAGCCCTGGGCTGCAATTTTAAATCGGGTGGGAAGGGTAGACTTCACTGGGGAAGTGACATGTGGTACAGCCAACAGGATTCCCTGATGCATCTGACGTGGGGTTTGGAAGATCAAGGATGCCTCCACGGCCTGAGCAACGGAAAAGAGGCCATCAGCTCAGTTCATGACTGTGGTGGGGACGGGTGGGGAGGGGAGCAGTGGAGTCAGGGGCTCAACTTAGAATCTGATGGACTTGACACGTCGCTTCAATACCCAAGTGAGGACACAGTAGGCAGTGAGGTTTGGGAACCTCAAGTTCAGGAGAGAGGTCTGCGCTGGAAATTACAATTCAGGAGTCATGAGTGCGGATATGCATAAGGGTGTGTATGTGTATATTTCAAACATGTGAAAGGGCCATTTTGGAAACTTGGTGCATCATTTTCTTTCCTACCACATTTAACTTTCACTGTCTCTGAACCCTGTGTCTAACACAAGCTATCAAGTGCTGACTGTGCCGCGGGCCCCCGCCTCTCATTCCTTCTGCCACGTTCCCCGTCCGGTTACCTCTCACCTGTCTCCCACAATTTCCCAAGGCATCCCACACTCTGCCACCAGATCAATGTGACTAAACACACCTGGAATCCTGCAGTGACTTCTCGAGGATCACCTGTCACCTGCTCAGTTAAAGGACCAAATGGTTAACCTGCTATCCCAATGTGATCCAAGCCCATCTTTCCAAAACAACAACTCACCAGTCCCCTCCACACACACCATGCTCTCTGCACCATTCCTGTGGGTTCAGTGCCTCGTACATACTGGTTCCCCCACCAGAAATACCTGCCCTCTGCATCCCTGCCTGTCTAGATCCTGCCCATTCTTCTAGGCACAATACAAAAGCTACCTACTGACCTCAGCTGACGGCCCCATCTGAAGAGAACCCTTCCCACCTCTAGACCCCCAGCTGTAGGACAAAGGGAAGATCATGGCATGGGCAACACTGCCCGAAGTGAGGGCAGCAGGAGGGGTACCAGCCCCAAGAGAAAGCCCGGCAATAAAGGGCTCTGCGGACAAACAAGTTCAGGGAACACTCCAGCCCTCCCCTTGAAATTTCCATTATACATTCACATACTGAATGCTCTCAAAAGAAAGTCCTACTTTTTTATATATAAAAAGTTATAAATATAAAGGTGTATATATATATATATATATATATATATATATATATATATATATATATATATACACACACACACACATATATATATAAAACTATGTTTAATGGAGTTTTTATAAATGTATTTGATTTTGGAATCCTTTTATCCCAGAATTCTTACAACACTCCATGGAACTACTATTCCAAGGGTCTTAGAGCTAGACACCTGAACTCTAGTCCTGATCAAGCACCTGTCAGAGCTGGTTATCCTCAGGCCCAGGCCCAGAGAAGGCAATTGTGTACCCTTACACAGGTTACATGTCCCCAGATATCCCAGCATCTCTTGGGAGAACCATACATCCCAGGACTGGGTTAGCCCAGCAGGTTTTGGGACATGCCCACTGGTTCCTAAAGATTAGATGGCTTACTTCCCCCACAGTGACTTATGGTGGCATGGGTTATGCTAAATTACAGCCGTGTGACCTTTACTGGGTCACCTCTTTATGGGTCTTGGTTAACCCATCTCTTAAATGAGGGGGCTGGTCTGTCTGACAGTGTCCAATGTCCCATCCAACTGTGGTGAACTGACTCTCTGTGTCCTTCCTCGGCCCTCACCCACCTGCACACATAGCTTCTGTTCCCTGCTGTCCCTACAGGGGGGCCTCTTCCCATGTTAATTTTCATCTCTTTCACAGAAGAGAACCTTGAAAGTGGTAAGAACTCTATAAACACATGCTGTATAAATATTTAAAGATGACAGGCATTGCAGCCTCCAAAAACACCTCAAAATTAAGTCTTTGAAATGAAGGGAAATTCAATGAAAGCAAAGAAGTGAAGTGATCTGGTCAAAGCAGCAGGCACTACAGAGAAACGATCCTGTACCGTTTTCCAGCACTGAGATCAGCAAACGAGCACTGCTGAGAACCGCCAACGTCGGCCGTTTACTGTGTATGAGGCGCAGCACACCGCGGCTCGCACCCCAGAATCCTCCTGCCACCACTATTAGGCCAGTCCTATTATTATTCCCACTTTACAGATGAGAAAACTGACACACAGAGGGGTTAAGTTGCCTGAAGTCCCCCAGGTGGCAAGTGATGTCTTCCAGCGCCGGGAGTCTAGCCCAAAGCCCACTCCAACCAGCGTGCTACCTGCCTTTCCCCCCCATTGCTGGCGTTTGCCCGGTGAGCATCCCAACAACTGCAGATTATTCCCCAGGTGGAAACCAAGGCGGAGGCCATAGAATGGTGTCTAAGCCACTTCAGGCATTCAGTAAATTTGTGTTAGACAAGTGTGGATTTCCCTGCATATAACATTTCCACTTATTGATGTAACAATGTGCTAGAAAAATTATTTGATATACTTCGTTCTTCCTCGATTTCCAAGAGAAGCAAACTCTGCATCGTATTAAAAACCACTCTCTGGTCCCCACATCTCTCCATTTTTGATGCCTCGGAGCCAAACGCTTTCCACTCTTTTTGTCTTATCATTGATTTTTCTTTTCTGTTTTAAAACATCCATGTGTCTAAATAATATTATCCTATGAACACTTCTTAGAACCATCAGTGTTAGAAACGTTTACACTTTCTGCAATGGAAGACATAAGCGTTTATCCGTCTCTTACATGACACGGCATCACCAAACCCATCACACACAACCAAACACACATTCATACTCACACTAATACAGTATCAAAAGTCCGTAGGTTGAAAACAGCTACTTTGTCTTGTTTATAATATTACTCATTGCTTACATTATGAAGACAACATAAATGCCATGTGCACTAGCCTCGTAATATTCAATTATCTTATCCTTTCTTGAGCAACTGAAAGATTGCTGCGTCCCACGCCTCTCCTTCCAGAACTCAACACTGATTCAGCAGTCCTGCCGACTACAGCAAACCTCTGAGACATCACTGACAGCCAACCTCTGAGAAAGGGCACAGGCGTGAAGAGGAGGCTGCGATTAGGGGACCGCAGAGCTGGAGAAGAAGAATTAAAGCCAATGATTCATTAAAAGGAAGAGGTGTATGGGGCAGCGGAGGGTGGAGGGGTGGGCACCATGGGGCAAGAAGCAAGCGACAGCCTGCACAACCCCGGGAAGGTTCGGGAAAGGAACATGAGAAGCCTGGGAGATGACAGGATGGACAGGGAGAGCCCGAGGGGTGGGAAGGAGAACAGGAAATAGTTTAGAGAGGCCAGAAAAATCAACGTTATTTGTAACTGTGTGCATTTGCAGCACTAGTCCAAAAGTTGTAGAAACATGTGCCTTGGGAACCCAGGAAGCAGAGTTTGGGACTGAGAAGCGGCACTCGCGTCCGGGTTGGGAAACCGGGTGGGACCTCACAGGCTCTCAGTAAACGTTTGTTCCAATCAAAGAGACAAGAGAGGAAGATGTGAGGGTCTCGCTCATGAGGGGAAAGACACCTAAGGGAGTAGGTTCTCAGTAAATACTTTTTATCTGTGTGCTGTGAGAAGCCTGGAGAGTTGCCAAAGATTTTCTGATGTAAATCCAAAGAGCCCTTCGCCTCCGATTTCAATTCTTGAAAATTCCCTGGGAGGCTGTGGCATCTCTCCCTGGGGACTTTTAAGAACACATTTTTAGAAGAGCCACTTGGAGGGGTACTGACATGATTTAAAACAGATGGATGAGGTGAGGAGATGGGACCGGATGACCCCGCAGACCTTCCCCTCTTCGGTCCTAATTTCCACGTCATCCCCTCAGAATCAGACGTTCCCACCCTGCTCTGCACGGCACAGAGGTGAACGGCACGGGCCAGCAGATACGGCCATCCACCCACTGAGGACAGCTGAGTGACTGGGAAACCTCCCAGAAGGGCCTGGCTGAATTATAGGCCATTCATTTCATGGAGAAATAAACCACAGAAAGCGTCTTTCAAACATGCCCACAGAAAGCAGGACAAAATGTCGAGATTATCTGCTCAGAACTGGCTTTAAAAGAGGCCAGGCAGCACTCATTTATTTTCAAGAAAATATATGATTAACCATAGTTAACTATGAATTCAGATGCTGTGCATTAGATCAGCTCCTCAAAGTTTGAGAGCATTTAATATTATATATCGCTGCCATTTGGGCTAAATTGTTTTTTTAATGTACACAATATTACAAATTTAATTTGAGCTGTTTGAATCAGTCTGTAAAAAAGATTTGATTATACCTGAGTGTTCTGGCCCCGGCTTTTCCGTATCTCAGTAATCTTGGCGGTAATTGGCTGATTACACGTCTCACACTCCATCTTTGCCTCAGTTTCCATGGTAATGGTACAGGAGCTATTATAGATGAGAACTTCATCTCTTTCCACTTTAGGGCTGAAACGAGAGGGGAGGTTAAATGGGGTGTCATCAATCTTAATGAAATGCAATTATTTTTACTCTTATTAATCATTGCAAGCCATTAGCTTGTGGCAACTACAGGCCACCATTTGTCAAATTTTGCAAATTTCTGTAATTTTGTTTCCATTCTTTTATTGTTTATTTGTTTTCCCTTTATCTGCACACCCTGCCATGAAAATGCACGGGGTAAATATCTTTCACTGAGGCCTTTCTTTTATTCCAAATCTATCAGGAACATTAGCAAAGGCTTCTCCAAGCTCAACCAAACAAGCAACACACAGATGATACTTCCAGTCCCAAAAATGGAAGCATTTATTGGGGGAAAAAAAATTTTTTTTTTCTTTTCCCTCTTTCTGTTCTTACACTTTGTGTTGGGGGAGTGAATTGCCTGAATCCCACCCCACCCCCAGGGCAGATGGAGAAATTGGAAAAAGCCATACAACTGGCTAACTGGTCCCTAATTCCAACTGTGAAAAAATGAGCTCATTTAGGCTCGCAATTCCCTCTCCCCAGCTGATGGCAGTGAGGCTCTGGTGCTGGCAGTGGAACATTAACTTAGTAAGTTAATTAAACTTACTTAACAGCCCAGACTAAGGAGATTCGATATATGTGCCAGTTACACTACCAGCCCCCCGCTTTAAAAGTCCTCTTGCTTTAAGGAGAGAAGCCAGACTGGATTTAGAATGAAAAACAGCAGTGTAGCGTTACAGAAAGCCTGCAAACGTTGGTCCGGAGGAGATGAGAGCTGGAGTTGGCAGGGTAGAGCCCCCCAACAGGTGTGATACTTATGCAAGAATAATCCTGGCTTTAGGCATTGTTGCCACTACCTCAAAGATTATTCGTAATAATAATGCAGGATGTCTTATCCTTTTTTTTTTTTAACAGTTTCATATGTATGATTTCATTTCAGTCGGGAAAGTAAGTAGAAGCATAAAAAGTGTAACCAAGAGAGATCAGGGGATCTGCGTAAAGCCAAACCCCAAAGCACAGGCAGCTCTGGGGTGAGAATCCAGGAGTCCAGACTCCTAGAGTTTGGAGATGCTGAACGAACGTCACCACGAAGATGGCAGATCCCGTGGGAGGACCAGGAAGGGTGGGGGAAAGGGCAAAAGGTCACCGCTGGAGAAACTATAAATCATGTCGAAACACAGCATCTTTTTTCAAATCAGCGACAAAATGGTTTCTCCCACATTGGCTAGAAATAATGAGCAGGGTTATAAATAAAGCTGCTGTTAAAAAAAAAAAAAAGAAAAAGAAAAAAGAAATAATGAGCAGAGTAACTACCACATCTACTTAGCCTTCTCGTCTTCATGCTAAAGTATTCCCAGCTCCGTGTCCACCCAAGACACGACTTCCACACCCATTGTCTTCTAGACCGTCTGAAGATTGCCAGTATTTTAACATTGCACAGTTCAGAGTTAAGCACACATAGCTGGTTGGCCACTGGGGCCATGATCGCCCTTTATCTGAGCCCTCCACTCCATGGCACCTCATATGTGTTCATTTTGCAGCCCCAAGCTTAAATTAAGACAATAGTGAAAAAGTCTCGGAGCCTCAGTTACCTGAGGGTTTCACCATGCTGTTTTTTTTTTTTGTTTTTTTTTTTTGACTGTTAGGTTTTTCATAGTTTACTTAGCAGCTCTGTCTTGTAGTTCTTTCCCACAGATCTAATATGCAGTTCTGTGAGTAAAGGAAACCACATAGTTATTCTGTGAGGCGTTTCCAACAATGTAGATCCACAGAAAAAGCCTGTTGGGACAGACCTCGACACCATGCTGTATTTGTTCAGCCCATTTTCTGAGAAGCGTTAGCAAGCGAGGTGAGGCTCAGACGCCGACCAGCTGGATGTCAGTCCCAAGCAGACATTTACTGTCTCTCTGACCCTGTAAAGACATGACTCCCTTGAGCTTTGGTTTCCGCATTTATAAAATGAACTCACTACCTGTTTTAAGGAGGTGTTGGGGAGACAGAGCAAAACGAAGCCCTCCAAAGGATCTGTGCAGAACCTGGCACACAGAGGTGTCCGATGAAGCCAGCTCTTCTCATAGTTTTGGGTGGTAGTAATGTTGCCTGGTATTACTGTTGAAATGTCAATGCGGGAATTTACATTCATGGTTGTTACAGGTCATCTCACTGATGTGGACCCATTGCTCAAACACATTTTTGAATCGGAGCCTGTGAATGCAGCTACAAATCCATTTAGCTGAGCCGTCTTCCAGCAGGTAGACGAAGCCACGGGATAAATGCAGCATTTGCTCCTGGAGTGTCGGTTACACTCAAAGATTCGGAAAGGGAAAGTGAAGTAATTGAACTTCGAAATTACAATGTAATGTTATATTTAGATAAATACGGAAATAACGGTGGACTCGAAAGCAAAACTCACATGGACTTTCCGAATAAAACACCTGACTTCCAACTTGATGCTGTATCAGGGCACTTGGGACTTTGCAGCTTTTGCTCCTGGGGGTGGAGGTGAGGGGTGGGGGACTTGCTGGAATAGTCTAAGAGGTGCTGCCTCTACTTTTCCATCATAAATCTCTAAAAAAGCCATCAGAAAGGAGATGAAGTTGGTCTCCCACCATCTTGTTCCGTGCGAATCATTTTCTGGGTGGCTACTTCCATATCTGAAGGTTCACGGACCATCTGATTAATCATTCCTTATAGAACTTCGTCAGGGATAACACACAGTTGTCTGCATTTCCAGGATTTCCCTTTTTGGCTTTGTAGGCAAGCGAAAGAATATTTGCAATTTTCCAGTCTCCTCTCTCTGTTGCCTGTTCCCCTTCAGGTTCATGGCCAGCAGTGGATCTTCACTAGTAGAAGCATTTTTTTTTTTATATTCCGTATACGAACAGTCTGAGTTAATGGACTTGAACTCAAGGGAAGGAGTCACCAACTTCCTTTACAGCCTTTCTTGGTCTTGCGCTTCCATGTCCTAAGAAACCTTCTTCTGCCCTTGCTAGGCTCTTCATCAGCAAAGGTTGGAGAAAAGGGGGCTAAGTCACCGTACCCTCCTTTCCCCTGCCCGCAGCAACGCCCTCCAGTTTGGAGTGGATTGTCCCATTTCGCTCATGACTCCAGAGACACCATATATATCACCTGCCGTCTGAGGGTCGCTCCGGCTGACCAAGTCCCACACCAACTAAATAAAGCCTGTTCCTTCAGCAAGTCCTCCAATAGCTGGTCCCCCAGTAGAAGGCTCTGCTGATACCTGTCAGTGCTCGGCATTCCAGGCCGTTTCAGGAGGCCATCCCACCTGGAGAGACGGTCTGTCCCCCCAAGTTGCAGGGACATGACAGAAGCAGCAAATGTCGCAGTGGGGCCCCTGATCTTCCTGGGAAATACCAGTGACCGAGGCGTGGAAGAGTCGACCTCCTCTCCCACCTCTGTGAAGCTGAGCTGAGGCCTGGCCACCATGGCATCCCTGACTCTGCCTCCCAGTGTCCTGGCTCTCGCCAGGAGGTGTCTGCTTCCCAGAAAAAGAAGAAAGTGAAAAAAAAAAAAATCATGTTCTTCTTGCTCTGAAAAAGCTAAAACCTCTTTCTGCCAGCTTAGACTTTTTTTTTTTACAAACTTCAGCTCATATTTCTTTTTAGTTTGGTCCCTGATTATCTCACTAGAAATTTTTTTCATTAAAAAGCCATCACCCAGATTAGCAGAGACCCCAGGATATCAAAAACTAGAGCAGCAGTCACAAAATGTCAAGGTTTCCTAATAATTACTGTGCATGTTTCCTTCCACAGTCATCCTACGCATTAAAGAGTGCAGCTGGCCAGACTTAACTATAAACATGTGTACAAAGAGAGACACACAGATACAGATGATACAGATGTGCACGCACACGTGTGTGTATGCAAGTATTTATTTGAATGGAGGGAATACGGTAAAAATATTTGGTTCAAATGGTGGCAGAGAGAGTTCTAGAGCTATGTTTCTGGAGTCCCAATCCATTGCTCCTGCAGTTGGTCTGATCATATCCAAAAGTAAGCACTATATTAAAAAAAAATAGATTAAAAATACAAATGTCCCCCGTATAGCACAGGGAACTATATTCAATATCTTGTAATAACCTTTAATGAAAAAGCATATGAAAATGAATATATGTGTGCCTATGCATGACTGGCCATTATGTCATACACCAGAACTTGACACATTGTAACTGACTATACCTCAATTAAAAATAAAAATAAACAAAAGTAAACAAATGATCTTGTATGCGCCTTCTAGGATGGGCAATAAAAATTCATGCATGCTGTCTCCCTCACTCAGCCAGAGATTGCTTCCTGTGTCTCTGAAATCTCCGTGGACCCGCACAGCCCAGCCCAGGCTCCTGTTGCTAATGCTGATGGTACAGCTTTGTGCTGAGTACATGGCGAGTCAAAGCCTTGGGTTCCAGTGCTGACACTGCCAAGGCTTTACAAAAGTATTTAATCCCAGTGGGAAGGGATAAATTGGGAATTCAAGATTTGCAGATACTAACTACTATATATAAAATAGATAAACAACGATATTCTTCTGTATAGCACACGCAATTATATTCGATATCTTATAGTAACCTATAATGAAAAAGAATATGAAAAGTAATATATGTATGATATGTATGACTAAAACATGATGGTGTACATCAGAAATTGACACAACATTGTAAACTGACTACATTTCAAGAAAAACAAAAAGGAAGACATTTAATCTGTTCTTAGAATAGAATCTAAACTCCTTGCTAAGGACCTCAAGGCCTTAATAACTCCCCATGCTCATTGAGAGCCACTTTCCTTCCTTCTTTCTCTGCTCCTGCCCTTCTGGCCTCAGACAATTCATTCAACTTGATGGATGGATGGTGGATGGATGGATGGATGGTGGATGGGTAGATGGATGGATGGATGGTGGATGGATGGTGGATGGATGGATGGATGGATGGTGGATGGATGGATGGTGGATGGATGGATGGTGGATGGATGGATGGATGGTGGATGGGTAGATGGATGGATGGATGGTGGGTGGATGGATGGTGGATGGATGGATGGTGGATGGATGGATGGATGGTGGATGGGTAGATGGATGGATGGTGGATGGATGGATGGATGGTGGATGGATGGATGGTGGATGGATGGTGGATGGATGGATGGGTGGATTGATGGGTGGATGGTAGGATGGATGGACAGATGGACAAAGTGGGCATATTTTTACCACGGATATAAATATCACTTTTGTCAAATGACATCAAGTCCATAGTGGTGGTGGCTGGCAGGGGGTCAGAGCATTTAATGGAAATGGGTCCCTTGCAAAGATCCTGGAAAGTAGTTCTCTGGGTTCACAAGTATAATCTTAAGAGGAACAAAGGTAAGCCATTCAGCACATGATTTTCCTAATGCCCCCTGTATAATTTTTAATGTGTTTTCTGGTTATTAAATTAGTATATGTTCACTGAAAAAATTACACACAAACTCAATAATGAAAACAAATATGATCAGTGCTTCAGCCCCTCCACCAGGGATGGGCACTATCAGAGTTTTAAAAATCATCCTTCCAGCCTTTTTCCCAACCACCTGTTACAGGTGTGTCCAAACGTGTGTTATAAACACCATTAGGATCACACTAATGCACGACTTCATGACCTGCACCTTTTACTCCTCAATGTATTGTAAATATCTCCCTCTTTGGTTAAAGACTCTACATTGAGTTTTCAAAGTTTTTCCATCTAGTGTCACTTGGATGCATTTCTATTACTAAACGCTTGTTTCTTTTCAACATTTTCTGTTATTATACCCAAAACTTCAAAGACTACAATTTTTCATAAATATCATGTATTTCTAAGTGCTTTCTTAAAATCCTGGAAGTGAAATTGCTGGATCACAGAGCAGGGAGGGTTGTAAGGTTATTGGTGTATATTGCCGATTGAGATCCATACATAAAGGGCATAACTTTTTTTTTTAATGGCAACACTATCAGTTACAATGTGTTAATTTCTGGTGTACAGCACAATGCCCCAGTCGTGCCTATACATACATATAAAGGGCGTAACTTTTAATGGGACCTGAGCTCGGTTGCCCTCAGCCACCCCCTGAAGGGAAGGGCACAGAACTCCAAAGGATAGTTTGGGGGCCGAGATAAAGTCGCTCAGTTCCGGGCAGCCACGAATGGCTGACATGTCCTTGGTCCCCAGCACTCGTGAGCTCTGAGATCTGGTCTCCCAGGAGCACAGCCTCCAGTCCCCCACGTCCTCTGAGACCCAAGCGGGGTTCTCCACGCTTTCCCAGCAAACAGTGACCAAGGAGGTCCCCTTTTCCTCTGACTGAACATAACATAACATTTGCTCAGGTGGCAAACTCACAGGAAACCCAGGCTGTCTCAGGACATCAGGAAGATGGACTGCCGTGAGAAGGGCTGGTTCTCACTGTCACTATGGGGAGTCGGTCTGGTTCTATTTTATTTCTTAATGGGAAAAATAGGCCTTCATTAAACAATCAGACGTAAGCACTCTATCTAGATAAGAAACAAAGCGGGACGCAGGGCGACGTTCAGCACTGAAATAACACACTTCACAGAAAAGGAACTAACTGCCTGTGGAAACACAGTCCATCCAGAGTGACCGACACGGCCACGCTTTTTTAAAAATATGTTTCAAAAAGAGGATTTTACCTGGAAAGTTGTGGTATTTATTTGTTTTTTTAAGTTCGAAAAAACCCTTATAAGCTTATGGCTTCTAAATCCTTGATCTGCATTAATTCCGCCTGTGCATCCCCCCCCCGCTTCTTTTGAATAAACATTATACAATCTGCTAGATTTCTCTGTGACTTTTTTTCATACTTGTGAATCTGTTTGGAGAGAAAAGAAAAAGGAAAGGGGAAAAGAGCCTTCTGTTTTTCATAATGTCTAATCTTTTTCCCCATTGGCATTCACCAGATGTTGCTTTGGATCGGAAGATAAATATTAAAATCTAAGCAAGAACAAAGCGGGCTGTTTACTGGGCAGATTTTTCAGATGTTCCCTTGAACACTTGAAAAGGCAGGAGACGCTTTGATATGCAGGCTGGCTGGGCTCCACAATGGAACAGTCCTCAGTCCTCCAACCAGAGTGCCGGCCCCAGGGCCGGGTCCGAGGGCTCCATCAGTCCCCTGGCCATGCATTCGTTCATGGGGAAGTTCAGGGAGGGAGGGAACAGGGTTACCTGATCAAGAGGCCTGAGAACAATGGAAAGGCTGACTCTGTCCAAGGATCTTGTGCAAAGAAGCAATGGGTACTCTCTTCACAAACGTAGAAGTAAGGCCAGGACCCAGGCAGCCTCTCTGTTCCCACAGCGACGGTCAAATCACACTGCACATAGCTGGAGCTGGAGGCCTCGCAGGTCTCCTCCTCATGCCTCAGGCCACACAGGAAAGCCAAGGACACTGCAGGAAATGGTCACCGTTGGGTTAGGTAATAACCACAGAAAGAACCGAAGGCCTAACATTACATAAACAAAGTCCATGTGTTGTCCCTTGAACAACAGGAAAATAAAGTTATCATCTACTCTTCTTAAAAATGTATTATGATAAACAACAAGGTCCTACTGTTCAGCACAGGGAACTATATTCAATACATTGTAATGGCCTATAATGAAAAAGAATTTGAAAAGGAATATATATATGTGTGTAGGTGAATCACTGTGCTGGGCACCAGAAATTAACACAACATTGTAAATCAACTATACTTCAATCTTTAAAAATTTAAACATTTTTAAAATGCATTATGTATCCATAATACATACAAAAGAATATGTCATTTTTTATAAAATATGAACTATCAGACTAAGAAAAACTCACGGGAGCATATCAGCCAACATAAGTCCTAACACGGCCGTGACGCTCTCGCGCCTGTGTGCTCCTTGCCAGGTCCAGCCCCTTCCTCATTCGCAGAAGCAACCACTTGCCTTCTTTAAATTGTCTTCTCACGTGAGTCTGCATCCTAACTAGGAGGTTGCTGGGCTTTACTTCTTTTTGAACTTTATGAAATTGAAGACATGACATCATCTTCTTGGACCTTTTTTTTTTTTTTGGTCAGTATGATGTTCCCTAGGTTTGCTCATGTTACCATACGTTCCTGTTGTTCCAACACTGTCACCGCGTTCGCCACCACATTCTGGGAAGGCGCTATGAGATGTACCTGTCCTTGTACCAATGGACAGCCGGGCATCTCCCAGGTTTTGCTACTACAAACACGTACAGAATTTTCTCCAGGGTGTACGCCTCCAAGAAAACCATTCACGGGACAGGTGCAAGTTCAACTTTACAAGGCGGTACCACACTGTCTGCAAAGGGGTTGTGTCATTTTACTTTCCTACCAGCTGCGTTGATGAGTTCCCAGGATGCCACATAGTTGCCAGCACTTGGGATTATCAGACTCCGAATTTTGGCCAGTCCGATAAGTATACAGTGGCATCTCTAGTGGCCTTAATTGCATTCTCATCATAACTTCTTAGGTTGAACAGTTTCTGATATGTTTCATCATAACCCATGTTTTCTCCTCTATGAAATTCCCATTTCTGCCATCTTCCCTTATTTCTGTTGGAAGGTTTGTCTTTATCTTATTGAATTGTGCTCTTTCTATATACTGGGTACTAATCCCACAGAGGTTATATGCTTACCAATCCCTTCTCTAGGTTTGTGACCAGACTGTTCATTCTCTTCATGGGATCTCTTGAGTAACAGAAGTTCTGGATTCTCACATAGTTATGACTATTCACACTTCATAAAGAAGAAAAGCAGTGTTGGGAAGCCCTCTGACCCTGAGGCCCTTTCCTTTCGGGTCACGAGAACACAACGTAAAAAGCACCAACAAGGCAAGCTGGCAATAATCTCTAATGGTTATTAGACTTCTGTAAACAAGCCTCTCCGTATGATGGTTTTGGAGCAGCTCTGCCTGCAAACTTTAATAAAAGAGAAAAGAAAAACTTTCTCTAGCCTTCCACCTCTGCAGCTAGCCTGTCCACGCAGGTATGCAACACGTGTTATCAAGGACCATGGACCTGAACCTGAGATGCTTGCCTGTATCACAGGGCTGTGTGAGGCAAGGGGTGAGGGAGCCGAGCCCATGGGGGATGGTTTACTGTTGTCCCATCACCACAAATGGTATGACTGTTGCTGTTCCAGTCCAGAGCACCGACGCATCGCAGGCTCTCTGTGACTGCGTTCTTAATGAATGACAGCAATTAAAATGGCTGGCAGACCCTCATATGAGTGGAGGAAACAGGAGAACTTTCCAGTTAGTAAGCCCTAGGGCAAATAAAAACAGGCTTAACATCTATAAAATAATGAACTCATTATGGATGAGTAGGTGGATGCAAATTGACAAGGTGCATTATGAAATGTACCCAGGGCTGGGGATCCGAATCCACGGATTTTACTCGAGGTTCTGCCATTAAATAGCTATGTGACCTTAATCACTTTAGCTTTTCATGCCTCGTGGAAAAGTTAAAGTTTCCATGAAGAAGTTCTGTGGTAAAATTCAAGATAAAAATGCAAGCAGCCAACAGATCAAAGATCTCGCTGATGTTAAACAAATACAGAGTATTCATTTCACAGACAAGATACATTCACAACCCATCACATGAGAAAGTAAAATTCTTCTTTTGTTAGAAGTACTATGGGGGGGGGGGGGATAAAAATAAATGTGACCAAAAGCAGCAAAAGGACTTTTTTAGTGCTCCACCTTTTTCATTTTTCTGGAAGTGGCATTGATTTACCATATTATATCAGTTTCAGGTGCGCAGCAAAGTGATTCCGTGTTTTTGCCGATGATACTCTAGAAGCTCAGAAGATAAATTCCAAAATGTTTACTTGGTGGAAAATTTCTGATTCAGTAGGTCCCAAGAATTTGCATTTCAATCAAACTCCCAGGTGCTGGCTGCTGTTGCGGCTCCAGTAATAATAATAATATTTTTTTCAATAAATCTCAATAACAATTCTCAACAATAATATCACTGAAAATCACTGTGTTAGAAGGACTGAAATTACTTGGTTTTCCCGAGGGCTGCCACCTGATTAAGGCTGAAAAGAGTAGAGCAGGGAGCATGAGCTAGGTAAAAGGATGGGTTTCTCTGAGAAGGGCAACAGGGAAACACTCGTAGGAGCTGCTGCTGTGAAAGCTCCCGCTGAAAAACCTGTTTAAAATATAACAGATTCTTAACTAAATCAGCTATATGCAATTCTATCTGAAAGGAGGGGAATTGTTAGTGGCTCTTAATAATTCCTGAGACACACTCCTTTGACCACTTGATGTCCATTATATACCTCGCTCCTAGAAAAAAAAAAAAATACGCAATCATATACTCAAAATATTTTACCCAACTTCAGGAGTTGATAGAACTCCCAAACCCATCCTAGGTCTCAAGTAAGAAACCAGTGGAGTTGGGTTTCACTGATTCTTCCCTATCTTTAGACACTGCATTTAAAAGTCTTTTTAAAGACATGTTTTTGAATGAAAGAGGAAAACAAGTCAAATTATCCATTTCCCGAGAGTCAATGAGCAGCCCTTGCACAATCAGTGACTGTTTGCTGACACCTAGTGGCAATCCTAAGAGTTACAGCTTCCCACTCAAGTTTCCCTCTTAAAAATCAAGAAATTTTGAGGGGTCTTTTTCTAAATTTAATCAAATCTCTTAAAACATGATAATGTATTTGATTCCTCTCCTATGAATTATAAAACTTCCAGTAACACAATATGCCTGACCCTGTAACTTCACTGATTTTTATTTTATACTTCTGGTTGAAACTAGATGTCTTGAAATGATACCTAGGGGTTTTAAAAAGTTGATTCATTTAAACAGTGTATATGTGAAAGCCTGAAAAAAAATATAGCAGTATTTGTTAAATATTAGGATCTAGAAATGTGGAGTCTTGGTTTTATGCTTCCACTATGTTCCAATTCCCTTCCTTATTCTTTTATCAGACATCAATTTTGCACGTACCCTAAGCCAGGACTGTTCTATGCACAGGAGGCAGAAGAGAATGAAATGGACATCTTAAACTTACATTTTCTACCATATCCTAAGTTTCCTATTGTTGAATTGTAAGTAGAATAGATCTCTCTTCTATAATGTTCTGCTTATATACATGATGATAATAGGAAACTCTAGTATTTTAAACAAGAATTGTTTCTCCTCTCCTCTCCTCTTCCTCCTCCTCCTCCTCCCCCTCCACCACCACCTTCTCCTGGTCTTAAGACAATCCAGTGTAAGCTGTCATCACAATAGTATTCTCCATCGTGGAATTTTGTCCAAGCTCAGATGAAGTGGTACTTTTATCACTGTGAATCATTCACCCACATTCAAGTTGCAGATGCATAAATTAGGAATATAATTTAAAGCATTACACAGAAAACATGTGTGCAAGTGGGTTTTTAAGTGCACAGGACAAGATCTGTGATTATCCAAACAAGATAATCACCTAGCTTAGCCGATCCTGCAGTGATAATGGCAATTTCATCCCTGAGACATTTTTTTCCTAAAGCTCAGTGGGTAATTATCATGTGTTGTCAGCCCCAAATCAAAATCAAATATCAAAGCTTTGTGCCTTCCATTCTAAACCCTCCACCCCACAAAGGCATGGCTTCCCCTGCCACAATTCACATGATGGCTACGAAGCTTAAAGCAAGGAGAGATGGCGTTTTACTGAGTAAGGGTTCAGGTATCACCTGGACATTACAGAATACGAGGATTATGTTAATGACGGCCCTTTTCCCTATAATAAGATTCAAGACCCACACACACTAAGTCAATGTTCAAGAGATCCCCAGCTTGATGATCCAGTCCCTTCACTAGAACCTCCAGTAGGCAGATGTTTCCAGCAGCCCCACCTCAGGAGACCAAGAGATTGTTTTCTCCATGATGACAGCCTCGGCTGTCACTGAAACTAGTATTCACAACGCAGAACTGCCTTCTCCATCATCACATGACCACAGTCAAGAACACAGGTGACATGTGCCAGTCTTTCAGATTCCACATAGAGGTGATATCATATATTTATCTTTCTCTGTCTGACTTACTTCACTTAGTATGATCATCTCTGTGTCCATCCATGTTGCTGCAAATGGCATTATTTCATCCTTTTTTATGGCTGAGTAGTATTCCAGTGTGTGTGTGTGTGTGTGTGTGTGTGTGTGTGTGTGTGTGTGTACCACAACTTCTGTATCCAATACTACTATATATAAAATATATAAAGAACAAAGTCCTACTGTTTAGAATAGGAACTACATTCAATATCTTGTAATAACTCATAATAATATAGAATATGAAAAAGAATACATGTATGTATAACTGAATCACTTTGCTCTACACCAGAAACTAACACAACATCGCAAATCAATTATATTTCAATTTTAAAAAAAAAAACCTAGGTGATAAATTTTTTGTTGTCATTAATAGGACAAAACCTATTATGAACCATTTTAATAGGTGGTCCCCAATTCTAACTACCATTTTAGATGGAGAATAGAGAATATTTTTCCCCCCCGGGAACACACAGAAAAATTATGGGTCAATATAGCACTAATTACCAAAAAATGGAGTTAACCAAAGAATATCATTTTTGTATACACTCTAAAAAGACCAAATATGATAAAATAGATAAATAACAATGTCCTACTGCACAGCACAGGGAACTATATTCAATACCTTGTAATAACCTATAATGAAAAAGAATAGGAAAAGGAATATATATGTATGTCTGTAACTGAATGACTACACTGTGCAACAGAAATTAACACAACATTGTAAATCAACCCTACTTCAATTTTTTTTAAAAAAAAAAGTGAATACAGCACTTTTACTGACCATTCAGAGGCGGAACCAAGCAGCTGAAGGCAGACACGGTCGCGTTAGCCAAGACTTGGCAGGCAGCACCACACACGGCAGCTGAGATGTTCCCGGGAGAAAATCCTGCTCCGAACACATGCACGAGCCTTCCACCCAGGCAGCCTTTAAAGACAAAGTTACGAGTTCACGATCCTAGAGGCAAATCTCACTTTCTCTACTCAAAATCCAAGCCCCTGCTCTCCTGCCACCCATCGTTCTTTCTACACTCTCCACAGAGTCTGCACAGCTGGCTTTAGAGCCCTGCTTTCCTCAATTTCTTCTCCCTAAGCTCAGGTCTCCAAAGCCTGGAGCCCCAGTTCTGTCAAACCTCAGTCACCTTCAACAACCTATAAAAAAAAAGCAATAATGTTTATGTAGAAAAGTAGTGCTTATTTATAGCTCTTAAACTCTTTATACAGAGGAGTATAAAATGAAAGGAAAACTTCCCTAACGATCTATTTCACTCCCCAGAAGTAGCCACATGTAGAGTTCCTTGTGAATCCCTCCAAAATCTTCTAAGCATATAGATTTTTTGAAATCATTCTCTATAGATTATTCTACAATTTGTTTTTTTAATTAGAAGCATAGCATAAACATTTTTCCAGGTCTGTATCTCGAGATCTAGCTCATCATTTTAATAGCTACTGAGGATTCCATTCTATGATTATGCCATAATTTATTTAGCAATTTTCCTGTTGATTGAGACTTCCAGAATTTCGATAGTTAATGATGCTGCAATGAACTATACACTCGTGTAACTGTTGCAAATTCTCAGTAGTGGAATTGCTGGGTCAAAAGAAAATTAAATTTTTAGTTTTGATAGATATCGCCAAATCTCTCTCCAAGATAATGTTGCAACAGTTAACGCTCCCACCTGCAGGGCAGGAAGTGTATCTGTCTGATGTGTAAGATCATGCCAATTCTTAACAGACATGTTTTGCTTCAGTCTGAGAACCAGCAAAGGAAAACATCAGCTGGACTCTCAGACGTGCGGAAACCTCTAGTCCACACTGAGACAGGGCCCCAGCTTCCACTGCCTTCATGGCAACTCTGGGTGGTACGTACCCAGCCACCAGACAAACCGTCTGCTCTCTCATCATAAAAATCATGGATTCTTAGAGAGTAGAAAGGTGACCCAGGGGCCATCCAGCCCAAAATGCTTTATCCCATAACAAAGCTGAGGTTTAAAAAAGTTACCCACCAAGGACAGTGACAGACTCAGGACCAAACCCCGATCCCCAGAGCATCCCACCCACTGAAGCTGGACACATTCGTTCCAAGAAAAGGCTTCATTCATACTTCATCAATCTAAGACCCTGTTCCCATAATTTCCTCTAAATTTTCTGCAGCACAATCACATGGGAGCTATCTCAAGTGCAGTAAGACATGAAGGGAAAGAAACCCAAACCATCCTTGGAAGAAAAGGCAAGGCAAGTTTCCACATATCCAAAAGGAGAAAAAGTTCAACCAATGCCGTCGTACTATGCAATTGGCCTATTACTGGTGCAATATGAATTCATCTGTGAAACATTACAAAATGATAACAATTAATCATATTTAATAAGTCGGAAGTACTTCACATTGGCATACAGGCCTGAAAATAGATGAAGGCATTTCTGTTCCACTTAAATGATCAAATTATGAGCTCCTACAAACGGTATTATTTGATTTAAAACACAAATTAAAGCGGGTTAATGCGTCAAATTAAAATACAATCAAACACTTAGGGAACAGGCACCATCTCCTTGATAAAAAGCAAGGCCTTACCCGTGGAACAGAACAGCAAACACAAGTTTAGGAGGAAACTGGAACCGAAGAGGCCAACCGGCTTCTCTCTCCTTCTGTCTTTCAGACTGATGTCAATTTCCTACCTCGTAGAGTAGTAACAGCAGCTATTAATCCGCTTACTCCAAGAAAGCTCTCTGCCCTATCTGCTTGACTTACCGAAGTTCTCGGTCACGGCTGTCACGGTAACTCTGGATGTGAACACCAGGTCAGATGAGGCCCACCCTCTCGTGCGGTCGTAACCCCGGACTTGGTACCTCCCGGCGGGAAGGGACGGGACCACACACTGGAGAACGGTCTGGTTGCCAGAGACACCCACGCAGGGTGACATCCCGATAAAAATGTCAACGTTCGCAGCTTCTGAGATCTGGGCCACCGAAAAGGTTAAGATGTCATCAGTCTGAGAAACAGAGAGCAATTCGGGGGTGAAGGCATCACTGTAACCAATGATGCCCATCTGGTATGAAAGTCCATCCACCTCTACGTCCAGGGCCACAGATCCATTCCCTGCAGGGACCATGCACCGGAGGACCTCAGAGCCAAGGTTCACCGTCAGGCAGGCCTGCTGGCCAACATAGACCAACGTGGTGTTCCGTCCCTTCAGGGCTGAGCCCTCCATGGTCAGGAGGCTTCCACCGTGGATGCTGAAGTTCTTTGGGAAATAGTGAAACACTTGAGGTAAAACATGGAAGTCTCTGGAAACGTTACCAAAACAAGCATAACCGTATCTTGCATGAAAAACTGATAGGTAGTGAGGTCCTGGAGCCAAGTCCTTTATCCAGCATGTCACGTGGCTCATATTAAAGAAAGTTACAAAGCAAGGGAGGCAATCATCTACCAGCACCACTGGGGCATCAGCCGCGGTGCTTAACCGCTGGCCCCTAATCAGCACCATGGTCAGAGACCCACTGCTGTTGATGGTCAAGGCGTCCACGACAGGAGTCATCTCTTCTCTCAAGAAAAGGGTGCAGTTCCCCTGACACTCGCTGGGTAGCCCATTAACCAGAACGGTGACTTTCAGGGTGAAGGAAGCCCCAGGCAAGGAGTCACCCACCAGGGCAACCCGGCAGATGACTGCCTGGTCCCCCAGACTCAACATCGCACAAATGAAAGGTCCTGAAAGGTCAACCTGAACTGACCTCCTGCTGGAGTTGAGAACCAAGCCCCTCACTGTGACCACTGTCCCTCCACAAGCAGATCCACGCGTGGGGAAGACGGCCGTGATCCGAGGTGTCACCACAAATTGCTGGGGCACCGCAGACATGTTAGCAAACCCCATCTGCTTCTGACGGACTCGGAGAGGATAGATGCCCGCCTCCAAACTGGGAAGCGGAAAGTCGCACCCAGACAGGATCATGTGGGTCCCGGAAGACTGGGTCTCAAGATCACAGCTCAAGCCACCCAGGAGGGCTACCGAATTGGAGAGATTACGTCCCTCCACAGAGAGCCTCAGGCTGTGGTTCGTGATTTCTCCTCGCATGGCAGTGACCACTGGTGTTGCTGCCGCTTCGTACATGAAAGTGAAGCCCTCCCCCACCAGGCTTGGCAGAGGTCCGCTGGGGGAGGGCTGACTGCCAGCCCAGACCTCCACAGGGGCTGGGGCACCAGGCAGCAGCGGGGCTGGCGGGGTCTCACACAAGATGTTCATCTCTGTGGAGTTCACAATGTCACAGGACCGATTGCCCACAAGCACCCAAACCAGAGCTGGGTCCCGGCTGAACCCTACTCCTGAGAGGCTGAGGATGGTTCCACCTAAAGCAGGAATATTGAAAACAAAACTTAAAAGCTGATGTTGCAGACCTAGAAGTCACAGCCCTTATGTAAGCCCCCGCATATAAGTGAACGGTGGGGTGTGAGTGGAATTGTCTCGCCTCACCCCACTAATGTTAAATTTGTGATCATTCTGACACGAGTCAGATAGGCTGAAAGTCACATGACAGTAAAATAATATAAGTTGCTATAAGAGAATGTTTATAATATTTAATTTAATTAATTAAAATTTTCATGTATATTTACAGATCCCAGTAGCCACCCCTTCTAATTTCCGCGGGCCCCTAATCAGCACCATGGTCAGAGACCCACTGCCGTTAATCGTCAAGGCGTCCATGACAGGAGTCGTCTCTTCTCTCGAGAAAAGGGTGCAGTTCCCCTGACACTCACTGGGTGTCAAAAATCAAATTTCTCGAAGTGTCCTCACCATCTGCTGTATTATCTTGCATGTTAGTCTATGTCATTCTCCATGTTATTATGTAGAAAGAGAACATGTATGTTTCATATATACATATATAGACAGTTTATACATGAATGAAAAATCATTCTTTAGTCTTCTTGTCATGCTGTATTATCTACCATATAATTCCATATTATTCTGTAAGTTATTATGTAGAATATATACATATTTGTCTATATATATTCAACTTACACACTGGAAAAGTCAACTGTGTTGAAGTTTTCTACTTCTCTTCCATATTATTCTGTATAATACTGCGGTATTTCATGTACTATGGAGACATGTGTGTGTGTGACAAATCAAGAGCCAATGAAACACTGAGACACACTTGCGATTTTGCCACTATATTCATAGAAGACGCTCCCTTTCCAGCTGAGGAACAATCAAATCCCGTCTTCAGGACAGGGACTGGAGCAACGAACCCCTCGTCATGGCCAAATCTGTGGTCTAGGCAAGCACCTTTAAAAAGGACCGTACTGTGCTCAAAGGGGACAGCGTGCTAGCCCACACATGATCACGATGACTACCACAGGCAAATATACAGCTTTTTCGTTTTTTCTGAAAATGAAGAGTTTTCTAGATGCCTCTGTTTGTCTTGTCCTGACACCTCCCACGTTGGCATTTGTGTGTCTGACTACGTCTGGTCTTCCATCCACATCCCTGGAGAAAGTGAAGGCAGCAGAGGACCCTTCCTCTCCCTGCACACACGATGTCTAAAAGCCTAAGGCAGGGAGGTCCTCCCTTGTTTTCTGCTGGGTTTTTTTTAATTGCAGTAGAGTTGACTTACAACATTGTGTTAGTTTCAGGGGTACAGCAAAGTACTTTGATTATAGGCACTCAAGATGTGCCACTTTTTAGATGTTTCAGCCTCCTTCCATTAGGAGAAAAAAAGAAACCAGGCACATCTCCTTTCCATAAAAAGTCTTAAATTTCCTGAACTTACTGGCCCAAGGAATCCTGAGTTTTCACATCCTACAAAGTACACCACTCAGTTCCCAGGGCCGGGGAAAGTGCCTCTCCCTGCGACCCTGTCTCTGGTCTCACCAGCTAATTAATCCAGGAACAAACTCTGAATAATTAGGGAGTATATTTGCTGGATAAATGATTCTAGTCACATCAGAGCCACTCACCCAGGAGGGACCCACAGCAAGGCTGGATGCTGAAGACTTCTGTGAGGTACTGGATGTGAAGATCAACCCTACAGAAAATGGAGAAATTGTCATGGAACAGCTGAGAGTTAGAAAAAGAGGAAAGAGGGCACAAGACAGCAGGGATGTCTGTGTTGGGATGAGATGAAGAGAGAAAGGGGGTGTGATGGAGAGCACGTGTGAAGGGCACTGCCCACCAGAGAAGAGGGGAAACCGTGGAGAACGGAGGCTGTGGGACATTTTCCTGGGACAATATCACAGGTGGTGTCAGTCTCACAGAGTTCAGCTACTTCCCAGAAGGAAGAGAGGGAGCTCCCAGAGAAATACAGGGCAGAGAGACTTCAGGGCAAAGAGGATTGAGCATGACTTGTGCAGTGATAGAAGCCATTCATTCAAAGCTCAAGACACAATATTATTAAAGGTCTTATTTAAATCACAGACTCTTATTAAGCCCAGACTCTTCCTCCTCACAGATGGGTGCCCACCCCAGCCCACCCTAACCAAGAGACATAACATCATAGTTTCAGAAAGGTCTCCTTTCCCTGATTGGTAAGCCAAAAACTTTGCCTGGACTGGTTGAGAGTGAACTGTCCTGTAGGATCTTAAGATCTGTTCAAATTTTAGGATTCTTATGTATTTCTCCTTTAAAGTCAGAAGAAGAAGAAAAAAGTAAGGTCCTAACTCAAAACTAGAGTTCCTCAACTCAATCACCGAGCTGTCAAACAGACCTAAAATTAATGGTAAAGGTCCGCCTCACCCTGGTGCGCGAATGTGGACCCCACTGATGGAGACTGAGACTCTGTGGAGCCCGGCGGGCAGCGGGGGCAGCACCACCTCCAGGCCTTGGGCCGTCTGCTCTCGAACCGGAGTCCTGGTATCCCCGATGTGGACTTCCGCATCCAAATCCGTGTGGTTCACAGGCAGCGTCATTCCAATGGAAAGGGTCTCACCTCCTGTGTTGAAAAAATCCATTAGCCTCTGTGCTGTGGATTTGTGGCCTCAACCATTTATTCAAGTCTAAGATTATCTTTCAGGATTAAATGTGGCATCAGCCCTGTGCATGATACTCTAATTAAGAATTTTAATTCCAACCTAATTTTTTTTCAGGAAACATAACAACTCTGAATGGAGCTACAGCCTATAACCTCAAGGGCACAGGAAGCAGAACTGTAAGGAGAGTTGTGCTCAAGGGGCACTAACTTATCTCACATAAAAGCAAATCAAGTTTGCAGGGCTGATGTCAGTCTTCATAACCAGCCAACGGCCCCTATGTCTTCTGTTTTCAGCCTCCACTTTTCTGAAGATAAATGTCTAAAGGTCTGCTTCCATGTCCATCAACAGATGACTGGATAAAGAAGCTGTGGTATATCTATACAGTGGAATACTACTCAGCCACAAAAAAGAACAAAATAATGACATTTGCAACAACATGGATGGACCCAGAGATCGTCATACTAAGTGAAGTAAGCCAGAAAGAGAAAGAAAAATACTATATGATATCACTTATATGTGGAATCTAAAATAAAAAGCACAAACAAACTTATTTACAAAACAGAAACAGACTCACAGACATAGAAAACAAACTTATGTTTACCAGGGGGGAAGGAGGTGAGAAGGGATAAATTGGGAGTTCTGGATTTGCAGATACAAACTACTATATTTAAAATAGATAAACAATAAGAGCCAACTGTATAGCACTGGGAACTATATTCAGTATCTTATAATAACCTATAATGAAAAAGAATATGAAAAGGAATATATAAATGTGTAACTGAATCACTGTGCTGTACACCAGAAATTAACACAACACTGTAAATCAAGTCTACTTCAATAATAAATAAATAAGTTAAATGTCACAGCAGAAAGGGAGAAACAAGTCCAAAGCTCTGTCCTCAGAATGCACTGAGCCCCAGAGCAAGGCTGGACGTGGACAGAGCAGCTCAGTTCACAGAGCCCTGTCACACGTGTTACCCCATTTGACCCTCACACTATCCTGATAGCACATACAGGGCATTTAGCAGGACTGGCATTTTGCTTTTGAGGAAACTAAGGCTCAGTAGCCAAGACTCCAGAGCTAACTCATGGTAACGTGAAGGCCTGAGCCCAGTCTTACAACTCAGTGCCTCTAGCAACTCTACTAAAATGCCATGTATATTATGGACACTTAAACTCAATTCACTTACCTTAAATATTTATTGAGTACCAAGAGGAAGACAGCACAAGGGGCACAAGATAAGTTAGACACAGATCCTGCCCTCAGAGAGATCTCAAAGGTAGTAGAATACGTGCCCCAAAGCCCCAGTACAAGACAAACCAGAAAGAGGTGGGAATTAAGCAGTGGGGTTGTTCAAATCAGAGCCACCTTCTGCATATCAAAATAGCCCTATGAGCAAGTTGCTGCTTGAAATTCAATTTTAAAGATCAATCCCAAAAGGAAATAAAAGAGATAGGGGATTTATAATCTGATTCTAAAAAACTTCACAGTTGTACCCAAGCCTTGCTTTTTGTAGCACTTTCTCATTTAATCACCCAGTGGCTTGGAGAGGAGGAAAGGGAACTGGGTAGCTTTCTGGAAGACCAGATGCATGTGGACACAGGTACGGATTCTATGGGAAGAGACCGAGTTGTTGGTGGTTCTGTGGCTGAAGAGGAAGAAAGCCGGTCCCGATCCTGGGGAGTCTGTGCTCAATTCAATGGACAGTGGAGACCTCCAAAGGCTTCCAAGCAACAAAAGGATATGACTAAAGCTCTTCCTCCAATCTGTAAGATCGACTGGAGAGAGAGGAAAGAGGGAATCCAGTCCATAGACAACCTGAGTCCTAATGAGAGCCAGAAATCAAATCTGCCACAGCAGGAGTGGTGATAAATATACTTGCTGTCCTGGGTCTCAGGGTGCCCACAGAGACGCAGCTTGGGCTAAAGCAACTCCAAAGCTCTCTTAGACACAAATGTTTGAGAACTAGGACCAAGCTGGCATCTCCAGGATGACACAAGCCAATTAGAGGAGGAGAAAGAGATTGCTTGAAAAAGAAAACTTGAAGAGGGATTCTGGCACGTTAGGAGGACTGTGAAGCTACATTCAATCCCTCGCTCTGCTGTTTAACTACCAGTGTGACTTTGGGCAACTCATCCTGGGCTCTCAAAGCCTTGGATTTTTCATCAGTAAGGTGTTAAGTAGCAAAACCCGCTCCATGGGGTTTGTGGTAAGGATTAAGTTAGATGTCCTAGGACAGCCTCGCGGGTAGTACAGCGCTCAAAAGGCCTCAGTTAGCTTCATTTTCTTCCTTGTTCCACAGCCTCCTTACTCCTTGTCTTCCCAGCCTCACTTCTACTGTGAAGTCTGAAATCTCACTGTTGTGTGTCGGGAGGTTTCGGGGTTGACCAAGGAAAAGATGTGACCACAAGGTGGCAGCAGCACAGAATGAGCTGTGCATGGTGGTGCTTCGACAGGCTCCACAGAGCGGGGAATCTCCCCGCAGGAGACCTTCCAGAGGCTACAATAGGAGACCACAACCCAGAAGAGGAAGGCAAAGGAGCTCTTGGGGAAGAGGGAGATCAGAGAGGGAGCTTATAGGTTCCTCCCATAGGTGTCACTCAGCAGCCCGGTGGGTAGTTTCTGGGTGGGGGAGCTCTGTAGCGCAGCAGTGGCTTTGCGAGTCCTTTATGGACCCCAGGTCAGTCTTATCTATGGCTAGATGTTAAATGCAGTTTTGCAGGGTGTGTAAGGCAGATACAGGTTCTAAAACGTTAAAAAAAAAAAAAAAACCTGCTTATATGGGAAACAATTGGGTGTGTAAGAATTTGAATTTGGCATTGACGGACTTTCGAGCTCATGAACCTCAGCCTGCTGCAAAAAAGGAAACAACATACAGGCAATATCCAGAGACCATCTTTGGCCCATTCATACAACATTCAGTGTCTGCCAGAATGATGGCGCTGACTTCAACAAAGCATTTATTGCATGCTTCCTCCATGGTAGTTCCTGGGCTTGGTACTCTTCCCTACTTCATCTCCAGTTTTCCCAATAACCTTGAAAGAATTATTCCCGCCTAATAATTAAAGAAACTAAAGATAAAGGAAGTTAAGTATCTTGTCCAAGGAGTGGTTGAGTTGGGATTCACTCAGATCCAGCGCTGATGACAAAAACCATACTAATTATGGTCCTTTCCATCAGATTCTTCCACCTCTTTCCCCTGCCCCTCCTCCCCTTTCTTTGATTTCATCTTGGCTTTACTGTCATCACCAACATCATCATTTCCTGAATAGAGATATGTAACTCTCCAACTTTCAGAATAGCTTTTCCCAACAGGGTATCTACTCATTGTGGATTTTATAACATGTTCTTTATTCTGCCTGTAGAAAGATCTCAATGCAAGTGTAAATTCTGCAAATAATGTGCCGTGTTGTATATATCAATAACATGTGCTCCTTGGGCTCTTGGTCAATTGTCAAGCTAATCCTAGATGCCTCTGAGGCACTGATGCAATGTATTTATTCTTTTCATTATAGGTGGGAAATTTTATTAAAAGCCAAAATCACTGAAATCTGAATAGAACACGGCGTTCCCTCCTCCCTTTCCTACTTCGTTGGGAAGAATCTATACCACTAAGGAATTTTATACACTTTGGTCGCCTCAGGCAGCAAATTCTTCTTCTGTACTATCTGAGCTGAACAATATTGAGAGGCTGAAGGACACCTCCCTTTATTTATGCACTCCTGAGCAAAGGGAAATGAAAATAGTGCCGAAAACACTAAGTCCAGTCTTCTTCTTTGGGAACTGTAATGGTCTTGCAACAATAAACCCTTAGACATGACTGCCATCAACTCTGTCATCTGGCATCCGATTAAGCAGAACGGAGTGCTACCTGCTACTTTTCCAAATCGATATGGTATGACATGATAATAAATTGTCACAATTCCATTCTATTGCATCAGCTGAATCATCAAAGCAAGATTAAATCGTGTCATATAGTTGGATGCTAAAGAATTCACCATATATATATATGTATGTATGTATATGTCTCAAGGAACAGGAATTCTTAGTTAATCAGAACATCCTATTCTCCAATCACATCAAATAACTGCTACAAAAGGACCTGCTGGCCAAATCCTACTTCACAATAAACTCTAAGTGGCTAGGCATTTGGAATCTGCAGCTCAACTGCTTGAGTTCAAATCCCTGCTCAGTAACTTACTGCAGGTAACATCTTAGACAAGTTACTTGCTCTCTGTTCCTTAGTTTCCTAATCTGTAAACTGAGACTAATAATTCTATAAATTGAGGACAAGGATTAATGTCTATTATATGTCCGGGCTGTTATTATTGTCACAGAGTAGGTACACAATAAATATTTATTGCATGGTTCCCTTTGAATTCCCATGTCATTTTCATGATGGAAATGGTCCCAGTCTTTCAGAGGGAAAAATAGATATAAGGAGATTTATTCAATGAAGGCTAAGATGAGGAAATTAGTATCCAAGTTTTCAGAAAAATAACTTCCATCCAAAATATAACACTGTCTTTGGTAAAATTAAGAGGCCAGTGTTTGCCCTTTTTATAGCATCAATGGTCTGAAATGAAAAGATCCTGCAGCACCATGTATTTTACCTGCTACGTTGCTTCTGTTTCTGCTGAGAGACGTGATTACTGGATTTAAAGAGGAGACGTACGTAAATGCCGTGGGAAGAACCACAGAGTGGTCCCCTCTGATCACAGTCACACTCACAATAGGTCCATCCTTCCCCTGAAAAATTAATTTTTAAAATCACAGCCCTGTAAGTAAGGCTTACTTGAGCAAAGTCCATACAGAATCAGTTTAAAAGGTTAATTTCAAGAAAATTGTTTTTAAAAAATGCATTTGCTTGTTTCAAGTCTTTCTCTCCCCTTCTCTCTCCCTCTCTCTCACACAGACACACATACATACACCGAGTGACAAGTGCTTAGACTAGGCAAGTGTAGCATCCAACAGGTTAAAGAGTAAATAAGAATGATTTGCAATTAACACACCAATTGGTTCTGTAAAAAAAACAAATGGCAATTTGAAATAAACATCTATATCTAGCTAAACTATCCATCACGGGTGAGAATACTTTCAGACATTTAAGTATTCAGAACACCTTCCTCCCACATTTTCTTTATTGGGATATTTCTTAAGGCTATGATCTCATGAAATAAACAGTAACCCAAACAAAACAGAAAGAAACACCAAGAAACAGGGAGTCTACTCAGGAGAGCAACCAAGGGAAGTTCCAGGCTGAAACCCATACAGTGAACCTAGAAAACACCAGGTTAGATGGAAACAGAACAGAGAGCTTCCAGAAAAAAAGAGCAACTGATATAATGAAATTTTTTTAAAGACAGAGGATTTTTTTATTATAAGCAAGACATGTTAATAAAAAATAAGAAACTCTAAGAACAAAACAAACTATAAAAAATATATTCTGCCAGCATCATTCAAATAGTTTAATAATGTCAATATAGTTTATTGGCTTAGCCAAAAATTGGTCCTGTAACTATATTCAAAGGAATTGAAAGTGGTCGTTTCAGAAAGGAAGACTTGAACAACAGGGCAGTGGGACAGAGAAGAGCGTGGTTGTCTTACTACTACCTTTTGAATTTGGCATGTTCAAAATGCAAACTTTGTTCAAAATTAAATGTTAGCTTTCTTAATGTTTATTCTTCCTAGTAAAAGAAATCCAACAACTACAAATTTAACCCATTAAAATGGTAAATATATACTAAAATGCTAAAACTCGATGTTGACCAAGGCACCAGAAGTCAGACATTCGCACGGTGATGATGAGAACATTAGTTTCAAAGGAATTTCAGATAACTGGATACCACATGCCAAACACTTCAGCATTTAGATTAATTTATCCTGAGAAAAATAAATACACCCCAAAATACAGTTACTGGGATAATCAAAGCTCTACTGTTGTACCTAGGAAATTTTGGAAACTATAAATTATCTAAATGTCCAATAACAGGAAATAAACAAATGACAACACAACCATATCTCAGGATTGCATGTAGTTGATACACAAAAGCTAATATTTCATAATATTTGAATAACCAGATGAGATAAAAAATGGAACCAGACACAGGGAACTATATTTGATATCTTGCAGTAGCTTATGATAAAAAATATGAAAACAAACACATGTATATTCATGTATGACTGAAACATTGTGCTGTACACTGGAAATTGACACAACATTGTAAACTGACTGTACTTCAATTAAAAAAAATTTTTTTAATGGAACCAGATATCAAAGGTGATTCCAAACCTATTCTTCCTCCAGAGATCTTTATCGTTCAGTAGACAGCCTTCTTTCGGGCTCCAGATGTGTTACAAATGTTGTTGACGCTGACGTGAACTCTGAATAGAAATCCAACCTCAGCTGTGAGATTGATGCTCTCCCACAGCAGCGGGGAAGGGCCTGGACCCAAACCTCTTACACTGTCTGAGCACTAACTGAAGAGGAAGAGGAAAGCCCAGGGACTTTTTTCTGAGAGAAAAAGGGAAGCAGCAGGGACTAACTAGGAAGCTGTTCCATAGGAATCAGACATGGGGAAGATTCTAAGCTCCCCAGTCACATCCATGCCAGAAAACAGAATTGCTAATGAAAACTTAGTTATTTGTTTGCTTGAGAAAGAAATGAGATTATAAGAGATATGTTTGCAAACCTACACTCAGAAGGAGCACTAGATAAATCTATTCTGTGGCACTAATACTATGAAAGTTCTTAAAATGAAAAATAAGAGTATAGAGTGGAACTGACTGGTTCATCTCCTTTTAAAAGAAATTGACAGATGCTAATTATAAGCCCCATTGGTGGAGCCAGCTCCTCACTTCATAGCGGAAGTGCTTCCACATAAGTAAAGTAAGCACATTCTCCTGATGAACAGGTCATGTCCATTAAATGAGTTCTAAGAAATGATTCACTGAGAACTTTACACAACACGTTAATAACAGTCACCCACCCAGACAGGAGATGCCAAAAGGTTCCACTCACCCTGGGTGGAACTTTGCATTGAATTCTTCGTGAATGGCTTGTGGTGACGTTGACGGCACACGGCTGAGATCCGAAGAACACCAGGCTCACATCTTCCAAACCGGAGCCTCGGATGGTGGCCCAGAGCCCTCCTATACAAAAGTAGCATTTTCAGGTGGGACCCACAGCCATACGGGCAGACAAAAATTCATTACCCGCAAGAGAGAGAAAATGAAATCAACATATGAGGCTCCTTAGTCAAAACACAAAGCATGCTTAAACTGCAGGAAAAGACTCCAAGTTAAATACATAAGGTACTAAATAAGGTGGGAGAAACAGCGACTAGAAGGCAGAGAAGGAGTAACGCATCCTGGAGATACTGAAGAATAAAACAGACACACCAGTGCAGTGAGACAGAGTAAAATAGAGGACCTCCGAAAACTCTCTCTGCCCGTGATTCTTAACTACTGTCAGTGACAGCCAATTCTACACGACTTACTCTTTTCCCAAGAAGCCGAGTGTAAGAGAGCAGCTATAAGATGGGAGAAGGAGCAGTGGGCCCAGAGTCAGGGCGGAGTTTGCTCTGCCACTGAGAGCAGATCATCTGCAGTACTGTCCCTGAGGTCACTGGTCCTCACTTCCCTCATCCTTAAATGACAGCCTTAGCCCTCCCAGCTTTGTGAGTTGATACACACATACTTTGTTCCAGTCCCTGTGATGATACAGAAATGACGGACGTCGTCACCAAATGCCATCGGGATCTCCATTCAGCCACTAAAGTTCAACCACAGAAACTCCCCTGCCCACCGCAGACATCAGTGAGATGAGGTGTGGCCCCATCACACTGGTGTCACAGCACACGGTCTGGAGGAGGTGCCCACGATCCCGCTGATGGACAGGAAGCCCCCTTGTTGTGGGTGAGGGCCAAGATTCTCTCTGCATCTCCCCAGAAGGGGATATCAGAAGAGCCCTGAGGTCACCAAACAGACACACATCCCTTGAGAGGGGAGAGGGGGCGCAAAAGCAAAGTTACCCACCCCAGACGTGTCACGTTGAGAAAGGGGGACTTACACAACCTGATGAAAACCTTTCAGGGGCAGGTGACTGAATGGACTATTACTTTGAAGTGAATATATAAACATGCCCTGAGGATTCAGGGCAACGGCCTTCTAAGTTAAAGAGTAATATTGGAGAAGATACAACAGCACAACGGCAACATAAAAGATACACTATCCGGAAGCATCTTGACAAGAAAAATTCAAGAATATGAAGAAACTTGGAGAAACTTTTGAAATGCTGCTGAGGAACCTAATAGCCGGGTTAAAACTTAAAGAAAAAAACCAGACATTACAGCAATGATGTAGTAATCATTATGACAAAGGGAAGGGAATCCAATTCAGTCTAAAACTTTTGATGTACTCTTAGGGGTCAGATTTTAATGAATATTTTACCCACAATAACTATTCTGTTATAATAAAAACATATATATCTAAACTTTAACTAAAAAAAAACCTTAAATAAGAAAACTGAAGTAAATGTCCAGAAAGAGTATCACAAGGTGGCATAACTTTCTAAGTGAAGCTAAAGCATCAACACACTCATGATAAAAACATGAAAAGGATGGTTAATTTAAATTAGATAAGCTGATTTTAAAATTCAGTGGAAAATAATTAACAACCATAGCCAGAAAGCAAAATTTCAAAAATAAGAGTAAAGTGGGATGTTCTGCCAGGCATTAAGATATCTTAGAAAACAGCAATAATTGGGGAGACCAAGATGGTGCGGGAGGAGGACGCGGAGCGGACGTCCCCCACCTCCAAACACACCAGACACACATCTACGTGCGGAGCAACGCTTGCTGAGAGCAGCCTGGAGGCTGGCAGAAAAGCTGTTCTGGGGTGGGGTCGGGTAGGAAAGGAGGCGAAGCAATGTGGGGGGACCCATGCCCCTAGCAGGGGATGCAGAAGAAAAGGGGCAGGCTCGGGGACCCCTCCCTGGGGAGCGAGGGGTTCAAGTCACATAATGGGCACCACAGTCTCAGAGTTCAACCCCGGGAAAATGAGTCCCCTTAGCTGGTCTGAAAACCAGTAGGACTTACGAGAGGGCTGTAAGAAACCTAGACTCCATCCGTGCAGAGTGGAAAGAAAAGAAAATGCAAGGGATCGTGCAAATGTGCAGACTGACTGGGAGGTGAGGGGTGGGGTCTGAGGTGCTGCATCTCCAGCAAGCCCCCAGACGATGCAGGTACCACTGGTCCAGGACCACACTGTGAGAACCATGGTCTTCAGCCCCTGGCCCAGCGTCTTCCGCAGGGAGCTCAGTCAGTGCTGAGGGATGGATGGATGGATGGATGGATTGGCTGACACTAGCTGATACTAGGTAGTTGGCAGGGTGGAGGAAGGGTTCAGAGGGAAAGTTTAAATCCAGTAATAAGGAAAATAGCAGTTAAAGCCTCTCTCTCTCTCCCTTTCTGTCTCACCAAAAGTTAATTTGGACCCACTCAACATGATCCCTTCTCTGAGTGTTTCATCTTTCACTGAAATACAGAGGGGTGACACACCATCCTCCCGGACAAACACTCTCACCATGTGTTATTGGTACAGCACACCCTGTCAGGGTGACCAACTCCTCCAGGCCTGCCTGGGACTTTCCGAGTTTCAGCACTAAGAGTTCCACGTCCCAGTTTTAAAACTGGAAGTCTTACATCTTGGGAAACCCCTCAGTCCCAGGAAAACCAGAACAGGTGGCCAGTCTGCCTGTGCGAGTCACTGTGTATACAGGACGTGGATGACTGAGTCTCCCGTCTGCCCTGGAGGTGCCCACGGTCCGGGGCATCGGGGGTGGGAAGGACGGTGTAGCCTGAATGGCAAAGGTAACTTTATAGGAAGACCAAAGCCACTTATAAATCTAGTGGGAAGGCTACTGTATGCCCTAAACTCTAACCAACAATTATTGGGTTAATATAGAATGTGATCTTTCACTCTGAGCACCTCGCACTGCCTGGCTCCTTCCTTGAGTTACCGAGGAAGGAGGCAAGCTGGCTGTTTCATGTGCAGAGAGGAGGCAGAATGGGCCTCCTGGTTTACTCTTTTAGTCCAAGTCAAGTCAGAAACCAAATGATCCTTTGAACAATGAACTTGGAGCCAGGAAACACTACTTTAAGAAGTGCTTCCTGCCACGGACCTTCGGGCAACAGGATACACAATGACAAAAACCCAAGGCATGAAGGAAAGAGCTTTCACGCTCTAAAAATCACACACTCACATATACAGCAGGGTGTTCCCGAGATTCCTGCAGCCTGGCCAGGTGGTTTTAGGCTGGCCGTGTCCCTCGGAAAGCATGGAGAGATCTGTGGTTGCCGCTGCACTGAGACCCCACACCCCGTGGGGCAGGTGTTGGCAAGCCCACTGTCCTCTCTGTCACCCATTACTCAAATGCTAGCTGGCTTGGCCTGCTAGCCAAGTAGCCAAGTGTACGTCATTTTACAAAATTTCTCAGACACCCACTGCATTCCTAGTGGGCCAGGCCTGCACCTCACATTTGCAAATGTTTTTAATTTTCAAGGGGCTTTCCCACCTGTTGGCTCAGTTCAATCTCACTCAACACGGGGAGGCCTACAAGCCCGGCAGTGCTCGACCCCGTGGATGGTAAGACATCACGGCACTGGGACAAGAGGCAGGAGCCCTGGCACCCCGCGATCCTGTGTGGCATCCTGGCTCCACCCCTCTCCGCTAGGAAGCCTTGGGCAAGTCACTCACTCTTCCCTTAGGACCACTATTATCTCATTGGAAAAAAGTAGACAATAATTCCGTCTTTCGGGCAGCTGTAAGCACTGAGGTACTCAATAAATGATATTGTGCCCATCTGCATCACTACGAGGAAAGTAAGTCCCATAGAAGTAGCTGAAATCTACAAGGTCACACCTCTGACTCTGGCAGACTGAAAACCCAGACACACGTCCTAACTTCTCATCTAGGACTGTTTCCACTAGATCAGATTGTCCTAATGACTCAGGGATCCACCCAATTACGCCTGACGCCATCAGCCAAACTATGATCCCTTTTGTGGCAAGTGAGTTCATTTAACAGCTCAAATGTCTGTTGCTCATTGGAGGAAACGCTGATGGTAGAAAACAGAATGCTGGGCATCATGATTTATTACACGGCAGGACTAGATTCCTGTGTATCAGCGAGAAGGCACGCTTCGGAGGGGCAGACACAAGGCAAGTGCCCCTGATTACCAGTGTCTGCAGCTCTGGAAGGCTCCACGGCGTCCAGCCTGGGCTCCACGTTTAGGAAGAGGCCTCCTCCGCTGGCGCTGACGGCAAGACCAGAAGGTCTCACCAACACTGAGATGCGATGCACCCCCAAGGGCAGCAGGCCTGTCCGACACACCACATTCGTTTGGTTTGAGGAAATAACTTTGCAATGCGTTTGGTTCACTGTAACCTGCAAGGCCTGTGAGTCGTCAGAGAAACTGCTTCCGGTAATATAAACCAGCAGGTCAATGTCATCTTAAAAGAGGAGAGAAATTAAGAGAAAGAAATCACCTCTCTGTGACATCACTCCATTGACGAGAGCATCTCTCACCTTCCTCTCCCAAAATTCAACGAGTTGAATGCTGACTCCTATTCTGAAATCTGCATCTATTCTTACAGCACAGAGCCTCATCTTAAATTTTCTCAAACTGTAACAGGAGATCACTAGTCAATAAAAATGGGGGGGAATCAAATAAAAGAAATTTTCAAAACAAGAGACAAAGAAGTTGCAGTATGTATTTATACAGTGAAATAGTACTCAGCCATAAAAAAGAATGAAATAATGCCATTTGCAGCAACATGGACCTAGAGATTTTCATACTAAGTGAAGTCAGACAGAGAAAGACAAATACCATATGATATCACTTACATGTAGAATCTAAAAAAATGAGACAAATGAACTTACTTACAAAACAGAAACAGACTCACAGACATAGAAAACAAATTTATGGTTGCCAGAGGGGGAATGGGTGGGGAGGGATAAATTAGAGGAGTTTGAGATTAACAGATACAAGCTACTACATACAGCATAGATAAACAAGGACCTACTGTACAGCACAGGGAACTATATTCAATAACTTGTAATATAATGAAAAAGAATATACATATATCTGTATAACTGAATCACTTTGCTGTACACCAGAAACTAACACAACACTGTAAATCAACTGTTTCAAAAAATAAAAATAAAAAGCAAGGGACAAAGAGAATAAAACATGTTAAGTCATCAAAAATCCACCATTTCAAATTATGACCATATCGTTTTGATAGCTGAAAAATACTTTTTTTTTTTTTTTTTTGCTGCATCACTCAATATCCACCGCACGAACTGACCCCACCATCTACTCGCCCCTCACCAGGCACGCAGCCTCCAACAAATCACTCTGAGCTGAAGTTCACACCCATCTCAGTGCCAAGTACAAATCATACCTAGGTCATACCACACAGAGTGGACCCGGGGAGTCGACCCCTCGAGGTACTGGAAGGAACATGAACCTGAACAATGAGCTGGTACGTCATTCACTCGCACAACCACCTGGAAAAAGGCAGAAGAATTCAAAGCGAATGCAGGATTTCATATGCTCCAGAGTATTCATAAAGTACTTGCAAAGTTTACCCAAATTCAACCGTTAGTGATTCACTTAATTCTCTTTTTTCCTTCTATTTTCCAACAATAGACCCGATATTGTAATGCATGACTCAAAACACGTTAGGCTTTTTTTAAAGGGTGGTAAGTATATGCTGAAACCTAACATTTTTACAATTAAATATGCTCGCTCTTGAGTAACTTCCCTCTGTGTCGCACAGAAGTCAGTTCAACCTGGATGAGGACTTCTGTAATCACTTTCTATTTTGCACTGAGTACCTGCTCCCTATGAAAAGCCCTTTCTCTGCAGGGACAGGCCAATGAAGTAGGCAGCTTCCTTCCACCCTCACTACATGGACGTGTAACTGAAAATTAGAGTGTATCTGGACATTTGGTTGAGGGTCTTTTTTTGTCCTAGAATGACAAGGCCCCAAGAATAAATTATATGTCTTTCCGTCTCACTGGGACTAGGGTTCATGTAACAGAACTCTGCAAATCTTGGAGATGAGAAAGGCGAAAAAAGATATGACTCTGACCCTTTACACATAAAATAAGGATTAAAAAGCACACACGCCTTATTCATGAGGGTGTCTGCTCATGGAGGGAAGGGATTTGGGGGTGGCACGAAGGCACGGGTGATCGTGAACCTTCCGGTTTCATAGCAATGTTTTATTTTATTCATTATTTTACTTTATTCAAAGACAAAGAAGATAAAATAAACATATCAAATGCTGGCCATTGTTAATCTTCATCTGGGTACTCAGGTGTTGGTGATATGGTTCTTTACAGTTTCTGCATGTTAAAATTGTCTCAAATTAAAAGCAGATGACTTACAACAGGAGTTTGCACACACGCGAAAGAGCAAAGGACGTTTTAAAGAGAAAAAAGGGTTGACTTAGCTCGTGCACTTCACTTGCATTTCCAGAGTCCTCTGCAGACCCCGTGGCAGTAGACAGAGCACAGCCGTAACCACCCCTGTCTTGTGGATTGGAAAATCGACCCTTGGGATTGGTCTGCATTACAAATCACGAGGGGCTGCCATCAACTTGAAACTAACAGTTGCACGTTGCAGGGCCCATCCGCTCTCACCTGGGTGTGCTCGTTGGCAGTGACCAACATGTCTCCAAATATGGGTCCAAGAAAAACTCCACCGTCATATACCACACGCGTGGTCACAACAGGGTTCACTCCCGTCAGGTTTTCGTCCGATACCTGAGATGGTTACATTTCTGGTGAGTTTCGTCATGGCACAGAAGTTTAACTCTTGATTAAAATAAATGACCAGAGGTGTTTTCACATTATTCTGCTTAAGATAATCAGATAGCTGGAGAATGAAAAATCGAGTGAGTGGGGCTTAAAATCTAGAAACCTAATAGTCCATAATGGCTACTGGAAGCCCCAGTTGACCAGGGAAGTATTTAATGGGAAGTGTTGTTGCCCGAGAAAGGCACAACATACTCATCTTGTAAGCCCTGAGATATTTTGTTTCCGTGTGCTTTCTTATTTTATCAGTGTGCAACCCAAAATAACAAAATCAACTCTAGAAAATCAAGTGCCAGGAGATGGCTCTGATCCTTCCTCCATCTCCACCCAAGGATTTTCTTTGGAAACCAGATGACCCACAATATCACATCACAAGAATAAAATTTCATCTCAGGTTTCACTTTATAAAACCAAATGCTGGATGATCATTAGATTATTTTTCAAAACCCTAAATATGCAAGAGCATCTGGTTTTGTCATTATCCAAAGACAGCAAATCCTTTCCTAAACTTCCTTCTGCTGCGCCATCTGCCTCCACAATAATCGAAGACAATCACATCTGCTTAAATTATCCAATAACAGATGTGGAGCTACTGCATGGTGGACACTGACCAATGACTTCTCTACCTACACTGAGTTAGGAAGGGAGATGCTCAGCTTAAACTGCTTTATCAGGAGCATGAGATTCAACTATGTCTTGAAAACTTTCAGAAAGAAAGGTCCTTGACCTGACCTTGACTATTCTGACAAAATTAACAAATCATGACAGTGTTCATTCATACAATTCTGATTTTTTTTCCCACAGAATTGCTCCAAGGGCATCAAAGTCACAAAGCCAAAAGGGATACCATACCTACCCTGATGAAATTGGGCAAGTCCCCAACCTGGGCGGACCAAGAGAGGGTCCACACGTGTTCGTAGCAAGACTTTAGATCCTCCGTCACAGTGAAGTCACTGACGTTGAGGTACCTGGATGTGAAGTCGTCGGCATTGTTCTGTAAGAGTTTTTGGAGGTGACTGGCTGAAATGTGCACAGGGACACCTGGGGGAGAAGGTTTTGATGTAGAAAATACAGGACACCAATAACACCGCCTCACAGAGTCTCATTATCAAGATGAGACAATACACGTCAGGTTGCTACCACACATAGCAGAACTTCAAGTTCAAAACCCAGCTTCACCAGAACCCTCAGCCCCATTAAACCATTTTTTAAGGCAGCTACAAGCAGATGCTCACTTTTTACACCATGAGCTCTTCCATCAGCATCACATGTCTCAAGCCGAGAACACAGTCGCTCAGGCAAACCTATCTCAACTGTCAACTCAAAACGGAAACCCCAGCTATCCTGGTAGTGCCTTAAAGTCTAATTAAATATTGGGTTTTCTGCAGGAAAATTTAGCCAGCCCTGTGAACAGGGAGAAGTTGGCCACCCTTCACAGGGAGTCGGGGGACACACAGCAGCTGACACCCGTAAAAACTCAGACAACCCAGCTGAGGAATGTTGGCGCTGAACTTCGGCTTCTCGATTAGAATTTCCTTTAAGCCCAACCACGTGTTTCCCCATTCCACGTCCCCAGGGAGAAATAATGACACCCTGGGCTGCAGCCTTGCTGGTGTTTGAACCCTGTTTCATGCTTTACCAAAAGTTTCCATCTCATTAGCTACTCCCAACAGCCCTGAGAGGTGGTTCACCTGGATGTCCTAACGCCTGCTTTCGAGATGAAGAAAATGAAACCTGGGTTGATGTTGAAGCTTGCCAACCAAGTGAGCCAGGCTTAGATTAAAACCCACGTGGCCTTCAGCCTACACGAGAGCTTTCCTCTTGAACCCCACACTTGCCCTGGAGTGTTAGTCAAATACCACGGTATTTCCAATTTGCAGATAAAATTCTCATCTTTAAAAAAAAATTATTGTTCTGCACAAATACATAAGTTGAAGGCCACCATCATTTCAAAAGGCCCGGTGAAGGGCTGGCTCTCTCCCTGCTCCCTGGCTGTGTCACAGGCAGTGATGGGAGGAGGAGCCTCAGAGACAGAACACGATGGCAGGGTAAGTCTCTAGAGAGAGGCCACAGGGCTCTCATTCGTGAGAAGGAAGACAGCACAGCAGTGGGCTTCCCAGGCGCAGGGCTCTGATGCACTTCCTCACCCATTTCTCAGACTCCAGCAGCCCAGGGGCCATCAACTTTCCCTAAGTTGCCCTATGAGAGTAACACCCCAGTCCTCCACCCTGGAAGATCCTTTGCAAGCCCAGCGTCTTTCCGCTTGGGAGGGCAGAAGACTTCTGGGCCATGCATCACTTTTTCTCCAGCCACTCTAGAGTTCTCCTGAGCCTCTTTTCTGATTCCTCTATGTTTTTATCAAATAAATACCCTATTAGAATCACTTCTGATCCTGTCCTTGGTGAGATGTGTACGTTCTGGATGATTTAGAAGCTGTTTTCCCCTCACGGCAGCTGGCAGCTCTTCTGCATTTGTTATGATCCCTAAATCCTCACTATCATATGGTGTCACTGTGGCATTGAATTCGGAAGGGCCATGACTACCGTGAATCTGGGCCCAGGAGACTCTAGAGAGAAGAGGACTGATCAGAGAATCAAAGACCCCAGCTCATATCTGGTCCCTGACATTAACTATTTGCATGAGCTCTGGGCAAGCCTGAGTCTAGTGGCTGAATGGTGGCCCTCAAAAAGATATGTCATTGTCCTAATCCCTGGAAACTAGGACTATGACCTTATATGGCAAAAGATGTGGTTAAGGATCTTGAGAAGAGGGGTTCACCCTGGATTATCAAGGTTGGCCCTAAATGCAATCATCCGTATCCTTGAAAGAGAGAGGCAGAGGGACTTTGGAAACAGAAGAGGAAGAGACGTGGTATGGGTACAGCTCGGTGGTAGAGCACATGCTTAGCATGCACAGGTCCTGGGTTCAATCCCCAGTCCCTCTATTACAAAGAAGAAGTAGAGGAAGAGACAACGTGACCAGGAAGGCAGGAGTTGAAGTGATGCAGCTGCAGCCAAGGGATGCTGGCAGCCACCAGAAGTAGAAAGAGGCAGGACACAGATCCTCCCCTAGAGCCTCAGGGGGAAGTGTGGCCCTGCCAACAACTGGCTTTTGGACTCTGCCCTCCAGAACTGTAAGAGACTAGATTTCTGTTGTTTTAAGCCATCAAGGCTGTACCATTGGTTATGACAGCCCCAGGAAGCTAATCCACTCAGTTTCCACGTCTATAAAACTAAAAGGTTGGGATCATATTAACAATGATGGGTTATGCTTATTGTCCAGCCCTTTAATTTTAAGGTCATTTCAGACACTGGAAAATAAACAAAACAGCTTCAAGACTGTCACCCTGCCTGGCAATCCTGCAGGAGGTTGATGGCCTGGAAATGCCATAAAAAATGTAAACAAGAAACGCTGTACCCCTGACGGCCCCTTTACCAGGAATCACTGTGTCGGAAAGCTGGATGCGGAAGTGTCCCCCTAAAGGTGGACTTGTCCTCTGTAGTCTCCGTGTTGTCGCCTGGACCGACCCGGATCCACCCTCTGCTCCTTCACTGGGCACAGAGCTGCGGCAGAAACAAGCATTAACCGCGGTGTCCCCCAGCAGCTGCTCCAGACAGAACACGGATCCATCCACAGACCAGGAAGCCTCCCACCTCTCCAGACCATCCGCTCGCGTTCCCAGCACAGCAGAGAAAATGCAGGGTAAACATGAGGATTCTTTAGGGGTGTTCCACCCTCCCCCCACCACCGATCCTGGGAGCACAGGGGCCCAGAGTGGAGAGTGAGGACTGGCCTCTGCTGTCTTGGTCCTGACACAGTGAAGGGAGAACCTGGTATTCTCGAACCTCATTTACATAACCAGATGAAAAGTCAGGGCCCTGATCCACAGACACCTCCCCTCTCAGTGTCCCCAGCAGAAACAGGCCACCTCATCTAGCCGACTCCTTATCCAGCACCTGTGTGCAAATATGCTGCCTGCTTAACCTTGCTTTTTTTTTTTTAAATGTATTGCAGTTTTTTTTTTTAAGGGGGAGATAATTAAGTTTACTTATTTATTTTTTTGAGGGGGTACTGGGGATTGAACCCAGGACCCTGTGTATGCTAAGCATGTGCTCTACCACTTGAGCTACACCCTCCCCCTACTCTGCCTAATCCTGCTTTTAATACAATAAATGGGTCAGATAAATCATGACCCACCACGAGATGAAATACTCTTCAGCCGTTAAAACCATATTCTACAAGCATGCTTAATGAAATGAGGAAAGATTCAATTTATACCATTAGATGAAAAGGGCATGTTGCAAACACAGTGTGTTATGTGTGGTCCCCAGCTGAGGTTTACAAAGTGAATATATACATGTACACGTGTGTACAAAAACTGCTTGGGGAAAAGGTGGATCCAATGCGTTAGCAGAAGTTATCTCTGAGCAGGCGGGGTGCGAGGGCTTGGTGTCTTTCTCCAAGTGTTTTTCTGTATTTTCCAAATTTTCAGCAATGAACATGAAGGAAGATTATCAATAACATTTTTTAAGTAAGACACACTGAGGGGCGTACGTACAACCAGGCAAAACAGTGCGAGTGGTACTATCTGTGTCGGAGGCTGGACCAGTCTGAAGGCTGTCCTGACTGGCTGAGGCTGGAGGCTTCCCGAAGGAGCTGAGGGACTTGAGGAAAGCTCAGAAAAGGAGGGCATGAGGACCACTCTAAGGGTGGACCTGTTCCGAGTAACCTGAGTCACACTCCAGCCTCTCAGAGTTAGTGACTCTGGCGTTGGGCACACAGGACCGCAGGCTGCACAGCAGGACGGCCCCCTGGCCACCACTGGGGCTCTTTCACTCCTTCTTGCATCTTCCCTTCCCAGGGGACCCTGAAACACTAAGTCAAGGAAGGTGGGACACAGATTCAAGCTTTCTGTGCCTACTGTTCATACACCATGAGAACTCATTTTGGAACATGTTAGAAAGAGGTGGGTGGTGGGGAGAAATTTTAAAGACAAGACATCTCAATTCTTCCCATCCTACTGGGGTTTTAGTGGAAAATTAAAAGAACGAATTAAAGCATGCATGTGTTCCCGGGAGCTTGGAGGAGTCTGACTCTTAGTTACTGCTATGTAAATGGTGGCTACAGAGGTTTGACTGTTGCAGAAGAGGCAATAATCAGTGGGGCTCTAGTGCCATCTGGTGGTGAGATCCTAGAACTTCCTGGCTTTGTTCCCTTGACTAATTTCATTTTGCCTCCAGGGATTCTAGTAAGATTAATACACGGGGAATAGAAAGAGAGGAGCAAAAAGAAAACAGTGGTAATGTGAACCTCAGGAAAGTGTTAAAATGCAACTACTTATAAACAAATTCACTAGGAACTAGTTCTTGAAGTGTCGTCCCCAGGTCAGTTGCAACCGCATCCCCTGGGAACTCATTAGAAATGCATATTACCAGGCCCTGCCCCAAACCTACTGCATCAGAGACAACGTGGTCAGGGTCAGCAGTCTGTGTTTTAACAGGACCTCCAGATGAGTCTGATATGGACAGCATCCCTGAGATTAAGAACTGTTGCTTTAAGCAACAAGACAGCCAGCTTTTCCTGATAAAAGAAAAGCTGTGTCTTCAAGGCCAGTTAGCAGTTTTAAGGATGGACAGTTTCCCTACCTTGCAGTGATGAGCGGGAGGTCCGGGCCACACCCCGCCAACCAGGAGGTGACGTTGTAGACAGGAGGGGATCCCACCACAGAGAGCACTTCCACCAGATTCCCGCCAGGGCGAGCTGTTCCAGAGTCAGCTTGAGAAACTGGAGACGGAGGATCCAACGATTATCAAGTAAATCAAGACGGAAGAGCTGCTACGTGGACGGTCCCAGCTGGAGAGGCTGAGTTACTTGCATCTCCGTGATCACTTACAGCAGAGATTCCTACTTATCTGCTGAGGCAGGAGTTTAGTTCCAGAAGGAACATGCAAGGTCACGGCCTAAGGAGACCACGACTAATTCCACAGCAAAGTTCGAAGCGCCCCGAGCGGGCCAAGCACCACTGCTGGTGCCACTGGCGGTCCCCCGACCCCGCCACACACAGATCATCTTTTGCAGTGTGGACTGCTACCTTCCTCCTTTCCTTCCCAAAGCCCTGACAACTCCAGGAACACTAGCTGACACTCCTTAGGAACACTGAACACACGGGGCACACACTGGAGCTACCTGAATTTTATCCACAGCGTGGAGTCAACGTGTGGGCAGAGAGAGTGCAAGATCATTGTTCAGATTCTGGTTTCCACTTTCATTGGGTGATTACCATGTGGCTAATCAATACAACCTCTGTAAGACTCCATTTTCTCATGTGTAAAGGGGACTCATGACAGATCTCAGTCTGCCTGGCAGGGAGAGTTTCATGGGATGGCAGGCTTACAGGACCAGCACAATCTACTTGGATATCCTCTTTCCCTCCTCATAGGCACCGGGTAAAAAGGCAGCTTCTTTTCCAAGTCTGTACAGTCGAGACTGTAAACAGTTTAAAGGCAGAGTCTTGGCAGGTCCAATGTTCAGCACAGAGTAAGTGCTCACTAAATGTTTACTGGCTCAGCTGAGTACGAAGTCTTTAGACGTTTGGCTCTGGTGTCAATGATTTCTGGGTTCTTATCTCCCCCACATCCCAGCTGATTTGGGGCAAGACCCTCAGCCCCTCTTAGCTTTGGTTTCCTCATCTATCAAGTGGGGCTCAGAGGACCATCTCACGGGGTTCTGAGAACTAACTGAGAAGTGTTGTGTAGTTGCCCCTAAATAAAAAGAACCTTCAAAAACAGACATATGGACCAATGGAATAGAACAGAGAGCCCAGAAACGAATCCACAAACTTTTGGTCAACTAATCTTCGACAAAGGAGGCAAGAATATACAATGGAATAAAGACAGCCTCTTCAGCAAATGGTGTTGGGAAAACTGGACAGCAGCATGTAAAGCAATGAAGCTAGAACACTCCCTTACACCGTATACAAAAATCAACTCAAAATGGATCAAAGACTTAAACATAAGACAAGATACAATAAACCTCCTAGAAGAAAATATAGGCAAAACATTATCTCACATACATCTCAAAAATGTTCTCCTAGAACAGTCTACCCAAGCAATAGAAATAAAAACAAGAATAAACAAATGGGACCTAATGAAACTTACAAGCTTCTGCACAGCAAAGGAAACCATAAGTAAAACAAATGACAACCTACAGAATGGGAGAAAATTTTTGCAAATGAAACCGACAAAGGCTTGATCTCCAGATCTATAAGTAGCTCATACGACTTAATAAGAAACAACCAAACAACCCAATCCAAAAATGGGCAAAAGACCTAAACAAGCAATTCTCCAAGGAAGACATACAAATGATCAATAGGCACATGAAAAAATGCTCAATATCACTAATTATCAGAGAAATGCAAATCAAAACTACAATGAGATATCACCTCACACCAGTCAGAATGGCCATCATTCAAAAGTCCACAAATGACAAATGCTGGAGAGGCTGTGGGGAAAAGGGAACCCTCCTACACTGCTGGTGGGAATGCAGTTTGGTGAAGCCACTGTGGAAAACAGTATGGAGACTCCTCAAAAGACTAGGAATAGACTTACCATATGACCCAGGAATCCCGCTCCTGGACATATTTCCAGAAGGAACCCTACTTCAAAAAGACACCTGCACCCCAATGTTCATAGCACACTATTTACAATAGCCAAGACATGGAAACAGCCTAAATGTCCATCAACAGATGACTGGATAAAGAAGATGTGGTATATTTATTTATACAATGGAATACTATTCAGCCATAAAAACCGACAACATAACGCCATTTGCAGCAACATGGATGTCCCTGGAGAATGTCATTCTAACTGAAGTAAGCCAGAAAGAGAAAGAAAAATACCATATGAGATTGCTCATATGTGGAATCTTAAAAAAAAAAAAAAAAGAACATAAATACAAAACAGAAACAGACTCACAGACATGGAATACAAACTTGTGGTTGCCAAGGGGGCAGGGGGTGGGAAGGGAAAGACTGGGAGTTCAAAATGTAGAATAGATAAGGAAGATTATACTGTATAGCACAGGGAAATATATACAAGATCTTATGGTAGCTCACAGAGAAAAACATGTGACAATGAATATATATATATATATGTTCATGTATAACTGAAAAATTGTGCTCTACACTGGAATTTGACACAACATTGTAAAATGACTGTAACTCAATTAAAAAATGTTAAAAAAAAAAAAAAGAACCTTCATAGAGGACATCAAGGGAGAATATAATCAAGCGTTAAGTAGATCAGATAAACGTCAGACAATTAACTACGAATATTGAGCCCAGTTGTGTAGATTTTATGCTGCCCATTAAGTAACACTCCCAGGAAAATTGTTGCTGACAGGATAAGCAGACAAAGTGGGAAACAGATGGTTTCACCCTAGTCACCGTCAGTGTTCCTGGTCTCTGCCCTCTGCCCCTCTGCTTCCCTCCTCACCTCACCCCATGTGGTTCCAGATACTGGAGCCTTTGGTGGCAAAGAGGTGATGGCAGTGAGAAAGGGCTGTGGATCCGAGGCTTCAGGGGTTTGGAGAGAAGAAAGGGAAACGACATTTATTATCCAGTCCTGAGTTTCTTGTCAGTGGGTTCAAGTGTATGAAACTTTGGTCCCCTCAGCCCTCCGGGAATCTGGGCAGCACTTGGGGTCACCAAAGGCCCCAGCCAGTTGTCTTGGGCACCAAGACATTCAGACAGCCCATCATTTGAATAGTAGTTTCTAAGTGTGTCAGAACATGAACAGAGTTGGAAAGAAGTAATGACCTTTTGATCCAGAGGCCCCCAAAACACTTAAAACCACTGAAACAGAGAAGAGACGGAATTCTGATGAAGATCAAAGATGACATAATTTCAGGGCTGAGAGTCCTCTTCGCACCCATCCCCAAGCTCCCCTGCCCTCAGCTCTGCAGTTTTGAGGCAAGAGATGAAAAATATGCACATATGGAAATCAAAATGCAAATATCCGTTACAGCCTTTTCTCCTGGAAGCCAGAAAGAGAGAGAAGCTGCGAAAAACAGGAAAGCCAAGCCCCAGAGTCACAAGGGATTTGATGGAGAAGGAAGAGTGAACAAAATTTGGAAGCCTGGAGACCCTGGGAGCATCTGTCTGGACTCCTCACCCCCGGGGTGTGCGTCACCCGTGGCCAGCCTCAGGAGGACCCCTGATCTTTGTCCTTAAGACCCCAGACAAGCAAAGCCAGGTGAGATCACTGGGCCCAAGAGAGGTCAAGGGACTTTGTGAAGAAGGGGGCCGAGCCTGAGCTCTGAGTGATGGGTGGGAGGAAGCCAGGTGGGCAGAAAGAAGGGTGAGGCTATTCTCACCAGGATATGGTGACCCGAGGCCCCCCCGAGCTGGTCCTAAGGGTGGTAAATCAGACTTTTAACTCACTTACACGGCCAGGTATTGCTGTGTTCCTTCCAGCACTTTATACGACAGATATTAACTAATGCGGAGGCGGAGCAATCCTGCTGGCCTAACAGTAGTCATGGTCATAGAACTGGGAACTGATCACATTCATTGAGCATTTAGCACAGTTAGGACCTGTGATGAGTGCGTCACATTATATTTCAGTTAATCTCCACAGTAATCCAATGGGCTAGGGCCCTCATGAAGCCCATTTTATAGATGAGAAAACCAAGGCCTCTCAGCAAGGAAGTGGTAAAACTGGGGTAAGATCACAGGCACCCAAAGCAAGAGCAAGCTTGCGGGTAGTAGGGGAAAAAGAAGGAACTAGCTAGAGAGATACGGGGGCCAAGGACATGTGTGTGCCAACTCCACCCGCTCTCTAGGGTCCAGACAGGAAAGAAGGAGAGTCACTTGTCCCCTCTCCATGAAAACAAAAGCAGCCCCTCCAGAAAAGTTCGAGAATGGCACTGGACGGACAGGTCCGTGGAGGAGAGGAGATTCGATCATCACCTGTTAGGTTCGTGTCTGCAATGATAACTTCATCCACGTAGAACGCGCCCGTCCCCGGAGACAGAGGGAGGAGGTCAATCCCATGAACAAGCACGGGGCAGTTTGCCGGAGGCGGCTGGAGGCACGCGGGGTCATGCACGCAGGTCTTGCGGAGGTCAGTGCAGGCGAACTCCCAGCTGCAAACAAGCACAGAGGGTCTCCCGTGAGCACCGCCCCCTCCTCTCCAACCTGGAGCCTGAGCGCCACACAGCCAGGAGACCCCAGGAGTCCCGCACACAACAGTGCACACCCCCATCCAAGACGGGCTCAGCTCAGCGTGGGGATCACGGCAGGGAGTCACGTTTCCCCTCCCCCCCCCACCCATCGTGACACTCGCTTTCAGCAGTACTTTCAAAATCATTGTGTGTCTTTAGCAGATCACATGTTGGGCTCTAAGCGCAGAGATGATTAATACTCTTGGACGTTACCAGACTTATTTCAGTTCAAAACTGCTTACAAAAGCCCCTAAGAGATGTGGAAAGAGAGCCGAATCAAGGGCTCAAGATGCCTGAACTGCATTCCAGCATCTCTGTCCTCTCGCTGAATGAATGTTGGTGCGTCACAAATTCTCCAGGCCCCAATTTTTCTCATCTGTAATGTCATGGAATTGTTCCCTGAAATCTCTTCCAAACCTGATGGTCTACGATTCTGTCCCTGGGAGGAAGGGCAGACTCCTTCTGAGGAGTATTGGATTTATAACAACTAACGGCTCTTAAATCAAACCTCTTTGCCCACTGAAACGTGTTCAGAGGTGAAGCTGGTACCCGAGGCCTCAGTCTCGGAGACAGTTAGTACATCCTAGGGGCCACTGTCCCCAGGAGAGCTAATCATCCCGGCTGGCAGACTTCCCACTGCACCTGCCCGCAGACTGGCTACCTGATGGGACTGGTCCCCACAAGACTCCAGTCACAGGTGGTGTTCTTCTGAACGGTGTTTCCAAAGCCGACTGTGAAGGACACGGTCACCCTCAGGATCGCATCCACATGGCCCCTGTACGCAAGGCAAAGCTAGAGACACCAAATCAGTGCTTTAGCTCTGTCACTGAGACACAGCCATTCCGCCTCCCTAGAACCTGCCTCCCACTCCGAGACACAGTCCACCTGTTCCTGCCCTCCTGGAGCTTACCAGTCTAGCCGCAGAGAAACGTTGAGAATAAATTGTTATTTCTCCAACAAAGGGTTATTAAATGCCTCGCATGGTGCGTGGCAGTGAGGATGTAGAGCCTCTCAGTTAGAAACCCCTGTGGTGATCCAGCTAGCTGTGCAACCTTGAGCTAGTCACTTAACCTCTCTGAGCCTCATTCCTTAACTCCCCGCCAGCCTGGGTTTCTAATGTTGAGTTAAGTCAGATTGTTTGGCACACGAAGACTTTCCAGCAGGATTTTTCAGCTTCGGCACGGTTGGCATTGAGACTGGATGATGCTGTTCTGTGAGGGGCTGTCCTGTGTGTTGTAGGATGTTTTGCAACGTTCCTAGAAACTTCTCGCTGGATGCCAGTAGCACTTGCCCAGTGGTGACAATGAAAAAGTTCTCCAAACATTACTAACTCTCCCCTAGGGGGCAAAATTCCCCTTCCCACCCCTGTTGGAAGCCTGTGCTGCAAGGAAAGGCCGGAAGATAGAGGTACCCCGACCTGAACCGTTTAGACCCGACCCTCCCCCGTTCAACTAGGAAAGGACTTGAAACCACTGTCATGAGCTCAGCCACCCCAGGAACGCTCACTCTGGTTCCCAAAGGACAAGGGAGCCATGCCCTCTTATGAAGGACAGCAGTGCTACAGACACGAAGGCTCTAAGAGGTGATGAAGGGGTGTGTCTGTCAGTAATAACCAATAATAACGAAAGCTGTAACAAGCAGTAACAACGGGCCTGGAACGAGCCCGAGCCACTGCCCAGGCGCTCTGCTAGTTGATCTCATTTACTCTTCACCCAAATCCTGAGGGGCAGACCACATCATCACTCACTCCCCAGACGAGTAGACTCAAGTAAGACTGGAAGGCATGCACCGTACAGAGTCAGGATTCAAACCCAGAGGGTCTGACTATAGAATCTGCACTCACACCTGGAGAGCCAGAAAAATCCTATAGCGCATATAAAACCTGCCGTAGGTCTCAGCTAATAACACAAAGGCATTTCCACGGAGCAGCTCCCTCATGGAGGAGCAGAAGTGTGTGTTCACGCCTGAGACAGCAGTTTAGAAACAGTCTGAGACGCCTTGGGTGAGTCACAGCACTCACTGCTTTGTGCTTCTGCGTCTTCAGTCTCAACCCCGGGGAGTAACTGCGATCCCTCCCTCCCCATCCTTCCCAGAAGCAGGGGGCTGCTACTCACGTGTGTGTACCGGTCCAGCTGGTAGCCCTTCTGGGCAGCCGGGGGTGTGAGGACAAGGTGTCGAGGCTGATAGAGGCTGAACCTCCCACAGAAGGGCTCTGTCCCACTGGTGAGGTGCCCATCAAAGCTGGAACCTTCTGGGCCTGGACGCAGTTCAGATAAGACAGGAAGACAGACGTGAATGTTAACAAGAGCCTCCCGACACGTCTGCAGGGGACAGGTTACGGGTTTGCCGTGACATTGGCCCCTCAACCCTTGGGCGAGCAGGGCGGGGCTCTGGGGGGCCAGCACCCCCCAGCTCGGACAGTCTCGAGACTCTGTGACCATTTTCCATGTGGACCGTGACACAGAAAACTACTGAGAAGCAAAGAGGTAAAAAAAGTGTTGACTGTAGTTGACTTAGTTCGCCTTAGCATTTTATAAACACCCTCACATTTTAAGAATCTGTTAGACTACGGTCTGATGTCACAATGCCTTTATCTGAGAGGCGATTTGAATTAAACAAGATTTGCCTTGTGTTGCTGTCTCCCTCCTGTATCTGTTGCCCTTCTCCCCCTGTGGAGCGTGAGACACAGTTCCTGACGCTAAGTGCCCAGCATCCTTGGTCTCTAAGTCTCTTTCTCTGATTCCTACACCAAGCAGCTCCCTCCCAAGCATGCAGCCCCTCCCTTGGACACTCTGTGTCCAAATCCAGTTTCCAGGCCTTCATTTGACTCTGAACGGAGTCAACTTGGAGAAGAAATGAAGACTCGTCCTATGTTACAGAGAAAAAAGAGAGAGAAAGCGAGGGAGAGACAAGGATGCAAGAAAAGGGTGAGAATTTGTCAAACCGGGGACGGCACCTTGCTCGAATCCCAGCCGGAGCAGTATGTTTGCCGAAAGGGGGTCCAGTTCGCACTTGACTGCAAGTAACCCCTCAATGGCTGCTTGAATCTGTTAAAAAGGAAGACTGCCAGAGTTCACACCCTGGGTATCAAGGCCCCCCCTAGTTCCCCCGCCCCCTCCCTGTCTGGGGAAGGCTCCCACCTGGTGGGCTGTGGCATTTGCCGGGATTGGCCGGCTAGAGACATCGTCCCACGTGAGGAGGAAGTGCCCTGCGCCAGACACGGTCAGCATCTACCAAGTCAAGAATCACCAGATTAAACAACATGTTCACTGAACCAGAGAGGCGACCTAGGAACACAAGACATACTCCCCCGGTTTGGTGTTTCCTTTTCATTTTAATCTCAATTTTTTTTTAATTCACTGTCATCTAGAACTATCTGGAGAACACAAGTGTTATCCGGTAATGAAGACGTTTCTCAGGATACACCCATCTGTCTCCCTGCTGATGCATGCCCCCTCCTTCTCTTAAATGTCGCCACCGAAGGGCCCACGTTCAGCCCTTCTGGCCGAGTTCCCTCCTGGGGGGAGGGGGTGGCCTGGGAGGCAGAAGCAGCCACAAGCATGTCACACTCTCTGAGAGGCCGATTCAGTCTCTGCTTTGCTTCCCTGCTGGGCACATCGCGCTTGTGTAATGAACTCAGACCATCTTACACCTCGAGTTGTTTTCCACTTGGTTCTGTGGTTCTTCGTGTGTTTTACTAGTAGACTGTCAGCTTTAAGAGGCATGTCTATATTGACTCACCCTTGCACACCCAAAAAGTGAACCAAAAAAAAAAAGTATGCCACGCACGACATTGTAAATCGACTATCCTTCAATTAAAAAAAAAAGTACACCAAATTTCTTCAACCTAAATATGGGGTACAACCGAAAGAAATAAAAGCCTTGACCTTGGCTGAGAGGACACAGTACATGGGGAAACAGGACTCAGAAAGCTGCAGTCTTGTGGGCGGGCACTCATGCAAGCACACACAGGTGTGGGTGCTGGGAAAACCTTATCTCCACTCTGGGGAATACGTTCCCAAAGGCAGATTTACGAGGAACTTAAATTCCTGAAACTAAGTCCACGAGTGAAGTCATCTCTACAATAAGACTTTGCATTTTTTTTTAAAAAGTCATCACTACCCTAACTGGATGGACATCCCATCTCTTCGGCAGCAGAGTTATCATCACGGCTCAAGTCTCCTGGCCCCGAGCCAGCCATCCCCCCACTAGGCAGGACTATACTCCTTGCAGAGTTCAGCCCCGGAACCCAACCCCACGGGACCGGGAAGACACGCAGACCTGGATGTCCGGAAGTCTGTGGGCCCGGGCTCGGACCTGGTGCTTCTCCCGGAGGTAGGTGCTGACCGCCTGGGGACTCAGCCAGGTGTTGTGGATCTGGACCCCGATCCTCACGCCCCTGCTGGGGGCTCTCCCTCGGTGCTCCGCTTCCAGGTAGTACCTGGCTCCCCCAAGCAGCTCCAGCTTGGGGGTCTTCTGTTGCCAGATCTCTTCACTGCCACTCTGCTCCCAGGAGTCAAACCAGTCGGCGGTGCCCACCCTGAGGGAGGCCTCCTTCACCTGTGCCCCGATAAGCACCTCGTGACCGGCTCTGTGGGGCTTCCGGGCCTCTCTCAAACAGCAAGCGTCTGGGTCTCGACGGTTACCAACGAGGGATGTGGGGGCGGGTCTGCCTTTTCCAACACGTCAGCCCCATCACACTAGGGCCTGGGCTCGTGTACGCTTCTCCAGGCCTCCTTCTCGCTCTCTGTCTCAATTAAATAGTATTCAGACGAGGCTGGAGGGACCATGCTTAGAGCAGAAACAGCCAACCTGAAACCCCAGGTTTCTGTGATGCTGTGGGTAAGGTTGTAAGAAGCCCTTTGGGAGACCTATTATGACTTGACCACATCAAAGTCTGTGGTCAAGCAAGTCTGTAGCAAAGCAAGTTCACAGAAGCATATTTGAGAAAAAAATATGGCGGTTCTTTGTCAATGGCACTAGTTAGTTGGGACTGTTGTTTAAAACACCTTTTCTTATCCTTCAAATCTGAACAGAAAATTCCTGCATATAACTGGCTACATTCCTACCTAAAATTAGTGGAAAGGGCATAAGCTTGGGAGTCAGACAAATCTGGGTTTGAGTTCTAAATATGCCTCTTATTATCCCAGCGGCCCTGTATTGGCCACACAATCCTCCGAAGGCTCATTGTCCTTATCTGGAAAAACGGAGATAAACAGACGTAGCTCACAAGATGCTGTGAAGACTCGAGACCAGGCATATAAAAGCTGTGGCATTGTGCCCAGCTTATGGTAAGTGCTCACTAAATGCGCCAACCCATTCAGCCAAGCCCTTTTTCAACAATTAAAATCATGTCAATTATATCTCAATTTTTTTAACAAAAATAAATTCCACCCCCCACCCCACCCCCACACACCAAAAAAACACACATTAAAATTCCTGGTTGCTTAATGGCATGCTACAACTGTCAGAGAACATGAGAGCTTTTGTTCTGTGTTATTTCGTTTTTTCAGGGGTGAAGGGCTGGGGACAAGAAGGACAGTGAGAGTGGGGGCAATACCTTGGTCCTCGGGTCCTCCGACCGGCTGAAATACAGGGAAGCCTGGTGGTCGGCCTGGAGCCAGAACGTGTAATTATTTGTCTCTGGGGCCGCAAAGAACCCACGGAGCCGTGCTCTGTAAAGCAGAGGAGCAGAGAGAACGAAGCGAGGGCCACTGAGCCCAGAACCCCTGACCCGGCAAATGGTTGCCCTTGGACTTGGCTTGTCTTCGTGGTAACGAGGAGGAAACCCTTGACTCTTGTGTGTTGTGATGGGCCAGAGCCCTCTGGACACAGCTTCTCCTGCGGTGCCCGCGTGACCCTTAGCCTCAGCCCACCTCTCTGCACTGGCACAACCCCCGGGCGGTCCCGGCTTCTTTGGGAAAGTTGTAGCCGCAGCGCAGGGCAGCCTGGCGGCTTAGCGGAGATCCCTTGACCAATCTTGCTGTGGCTGACTTGGTGGCTGTTTTCAAATTTCCCCTAGGAGTCTCACTGCTTCCTTATCTGTCTCCTGGCCCCACCTCGGCCAATAAAGACACTGGTGATACGGGCCCCCCTTCTCCTGCGGCATACCTGAAAGGCTGCCCTTCCTGTGACCAAAATCCAGATGGAGAGCTGGCATTAGGGACAATCTGCCATCGGTACCCGGGGGTGGCTTGAGTCAGGTCCACGCCCTCTGCAGCATCTCCAACTTCAAAAAGAAGCCCTCGATTGCCTGTAAGACAATTGCGCCTCACTAACACCAGAGGGCGTCTCCCCCCTAAGCGGGGGGTGGGGGGGGCGGCTTTACTTGAGATTACAGAGTGGAGATGACCCACAGGTTTTCTAGAAGGTGACACAGCGGAGACCCAGGTGACGTAGCCATGTAAGACGTTCTACAGATAACACAAAAGTTCTGGAAAGTGGAAATTGCTGCTTGGTGTAGGAGCTTGCCTCTTGGAAAGAGAGACTTAGCAAGGAACAGTAAGGGGGAATATTCTTGGAGAACCAGAGAAGACTGAAGAGCTCTTTTTCTTTTTCTTTTTAATTGAAGTAGGGAACTCTTTAATGGGAGTGTCTGGATACAAGGAAATGTGGAAAAGCAAACGAAGGTTCGTGAAGCCAGGAGTGGACTTCAGTGTCTTTTAATGCCCAGTTCAGCCTGCGAACTCCATTCCCTAAATCCTCCCCACCCTTTTCCAGAAAATTGGCAATCCTTATGTTTTTCACGTGTCATGGCCTCAATTTGTGGACACAGAGCAAACTAGGTGGCCTGCTGCTATGACGCCACATTCTAAATGACACTGTCCTTACTCAGCTGTGTTTTATACCAAACAAAACCTGAGACCAAAAGCGTACGTGCGACCCATACCGGATACTGACGTGGGTGGATGGTAAGAGCTCGGGAGTCACACGTTGTGGGTTCCAGGTCCAGCTCCGCCACTTACTACCCGGGCAGCTTTGAGCAAACTGCTTCATGTCTTTGGTTTCTTAGGCATCGAAAGGGGGCCAATAGTAAACAGAGATACGGCACTGAGACTAAGGGAGCTTGAGCTACACGTCAGTTACATCTCAATAAATCTGGAGGAGAAATAGAGTCAAGTTGACAACTGGAGAGAAAAAACTAAGGGAGCTTAAAATATATACACAAAGGGCATGAAATACAATAAAGGACAGCTAGGGTAGTTATTATTATTTTAAACGACTATTGTTGTTCCTCCTTAAATCCTAAAAAAGAGGAAACCGATAAGGAGTAATCAGAAAAACAAGAGCATATTTTAAGCACTGCTTAAGGCTTCTCAGCCTCAGCAGTCCTGACATTTGGGGCTGGGTAACTCCTGTCAGGGCTGCCCTTGCCTCGAGGGATGTTTCGCTGCACCCCCAGCCTCGACCCACTAGAGGGCAGTAGCACCACCACCAAGGATCAAACACTGCGCAGCGTCCCCTGGGGGCCGTTGAGGACCACTGCCTTACATAATCATTTGATCCTCTTCCACAGAAGACATTTCAAAAGTGCTTCATAAAGATAATTGTCAAGAACAGCCACATTCTGGAAATTATCCGACCACTGCCCGAGTAGCTAAAGCAAGAACCACCAGCGAGGGCGCAGCCTGTTTCCTGACTCAGGGAATGCGTCTTCTCCATCATTTGCTTTAGTAGCTTTGTTTCCCTGGATGGGAGCTTTCCCTCAGTAAAAACTGCAACTCGGGGAACTGGAAAGTGCTCGGCCAAGGCTTTGTGTGCGTTTCACACTGGACTGTCCTTTCTTTACAAAGTTTTCTCCCCCACTGGGCTTTACAGGATAGGACTACAGACAAGCAGCCTGTGGCTCCAGGCTGCCCAAGACGCCAACCTTAACTATGCCTGAGGGCCTGTTCTGACACCTCCCAGAAAAGTGCCCCCGCAGTGCACTTGCATTTGCAGCCGTGGGTGGAAGCTTTAAATACAGAAGGACAGGTGGAACCTGCCACTTGCCCTGTTTCTGCCCACTTCAGGAGTAACCTGGTGGCCACGTCCCTGCTTCTCAGAGTATCAGACAGCTGCCCACAGGGAAGAGGACAACATTTAAATGCACCTGCTGTGCCCTACTCTCCACCTAGTCTATGAGCACAGAAGACACCTTCTGATGCCCCGTCTTCTTAGAAGACAGCGGGGGAGTGGGTAACTGACCCACAGGATGGAGGAGGCGGCTCAGGAGTTTCCACCAGTCGCTACAGCAATGTCTTCTGCTTCCTGGACCATGGTTTCCACTGAACCTCACCGGCCATGCAGCTGGCCAGGGGCTAGGACTGCAGGGTGTTGCCAAGCATCTGAGTAAAGCTAAAAGCCTTTCTGAAATGAAAGCCCCAACCCAGGACCCAGGGCTCACTGAGCAACCAGTCAAACAGCTGAGACCAAATTCAAACACTTTCGTTTCTGCTTTCCAGCCCCTCGTGGTTAAAAATGTCATAGGATGTCGCAGAACAGCTGTGGCGACTTCCTTACCTGCCTGAGGAGCAGAGAGCCGGGCACCTGTTCCCGGAGCCCTGGTGGTGCACTCAATCCTCCTGGGAGATACGTGTCTGACGTCACACGGAATTCCTGAGAAGGATGTCCAAATCAGATACAGATGTCAACATGGATCTCGATGGAGATACAGATGGCGAGGCAGGACCTGAGGACCACACTGGAGCACACAGGCTCCGGTTCTAAGGCAAAGGGCCGGAAGTGGAGAATAGAGCAAAAGCTGTCATCTCCACGGAAGGAGGCAGGGAAAGGGAATGGGCGGGGCAGTGGGCACAGGGCATCACAGAGTAACCAGAAGGGAAGCAGCACGGTGCAACGCCACTCACTGAAGATGGGCTGCACCGTGGCTGAGTGGGGAGGGCAGTGTGGCGGGAGAGCGTGAGGACATTTTCCTGCATCCTCTGCGTCACCAACCAGAGGAGCATCCCCCTGGCGGAACAAAAGGATTTGCCCAGGGGGCATTCCAGAACAATCCGCGTAGCAGTGCCCGCCCACTCCGGCTTGTTCCTATGAGTTCGATGGGGGAGGGAGAGGGGTGGCCTTTCAGTCCGAGTAAACCCTGGTGACCAGGCAGCTCTGCTTTCCCTTCTCTTTTCTCCCAAGATGGGACACCTGGGGGACTCACCTGTGAATCGTAAGCAGGTTTGCGAGACACCTTATTTCTGTTCTATGTGTGCAGGGCTGCAGGATGCCAACCCCCCCTAGTCCATGCTAGCCGGCTGGCATGAGGAGTGAGACGAGGCAAAGACTGCTCCCCCGTCCCCACTGCCATAAGAGACACATACTCTCCTTACGGCATTTAAATCTATGAACTGTTTTCAGCCATTTCAACTTAGTCACCTGCGATGGTAACCTGGACAGGATTGTCAAAGAAGTCTCCTGTAATTGTGATGTCTGTTCCTCCTCCAAGGCTCCCAGTTGCTGGAAACACAGATAGGATTTCTACAACAGAAGGAAAAAAGCAAGCTTCCGAATACAAACCAGCATGGGACCCAGATAATAATGTAATCATAGAAGCTATCAATAATTTATTTCTCAGTTTAACTTTCTAAGACCAGCAATAGTTGTAGTTTCTTTCTAGCAACAGTCATTTAAAAATAGATATCATAAGAAAAGGACTCAAATATAACAATCTGTATAATAATATATATTATACAGGAACAGTATTTGAAAGGAAAGAGAAATACAGTCACTCTTGCTATCAGCAAAAATCCCTGCCTGCCGTAATGCTTTCTTAGGAAGTCATCTCCTGCCCTCTAGTACTGTTTACACGTCACAGAACATGGGTTTTACTTTATGGAGGATCCAGGCAAGGCTTCGGTTTACCCATAAGAGTCTGCAATTCGCTCTAAGCAAAAGAAAGAGTTCCACTGGCGCAGGCCACATATCCCCAAGATTTTAACTTTTTCTGATCCTTTCCTGTCCTGTGATCAAACTTGGAGAGTTTGGAGTTTCATTCCCTCCAGGGGAAAGACTAGTCGTGTTCTCTGATAAACTCAAGATGCAAAGAGGCTAATTACAAATGGTTCCCGCTATGAAATAAAGGCAAGGGTCAAAATGCAGCGTTTCCTGCGGTCGGCCACCTGGAGAGGGAGGGGCATTTGCGGCACGACCGAGGACATTTCTTGTACTTTCGGCAAAGGTAGATTTTGCTGCCCCTGGAATCTGCCCCGACCTCACAGACACTTTTTCAGTGGTTTGGGGACTGTATTCAACCCTAGAATCTAGCCCTCATCTTTAGTAGCCAGCCTTCTACTACGGAACTGAGCTCACGACTTCATGCAAGTGTCCAGTTTTCAGCGTTCACTTTTTTGGATGAAGATGTACTCAGACAGCAACACAGTGACGTAGCATTGGTATCAGCAAGTCATAAGTTACTGAATGACTCCTCGGGGGTGAGCTGTCAAAGTGACTGCAAAGATGTGCTTTTAGGTTTTTCGGTGGCACCTCTTCTCTAGTGTTTTTTAGAACACGGAACAGGAACGACTCCCACGTCTTCTATTCAGTCAGTCCACGTCCCCAGACTTTGCATAAAAGACTATGATCAAGTCTCTTTTCATACAGCAGCCAAAGTCAACACTCAGCAAGCACCCTATCCCCGTACGAAACCAACGGGCCATCCGTGCCTGCAGGGACAGCATCAGGTATTGCCGGTTACAGAGAAACGGCCGGAAGGAAGGGAAGGCGGGTCCCACGTCCAGGGTTGGGTGAGAGAAGCAGGGAGAAGCCCACGGCCAAGGGAGACGGTCGGTACCTGAGTACGTCTGGTACAGGAAAAGGTCCTGCTTGGCGCTGACCAGCCACGCATTCTTGTGTACCATGGACCTTCAAAAAGACAACATTGTGTTTTGGATGAAAACTGCCTCTGGGTTTGCAGTTTTTAAAGTGACTGCCTGAAAGGAAGGTGACTAGCTTTTAGTGATCTTTAAACCTGTTTAGATACCAGCTCCCTTTGATGGCTAGAGAATGAGACTCACAGAGCAAAGTTTCTTTTCTGATCTAGAAAATTATTATTTAGGAAGAATCATTCCCACTTAACAAACAAGCATGCAGTGGAATGATGGGTGTGAAAGGGCCTGGGCTAGAGCCGGCCTCTGGGAGATACTCACTACATACTAGTTTTATTCCTCCCCAAAGGGCAGACAGAGACAGAGGGAGACAGACTCTCCGTACTTTGCACTGTGCGGCTGCAGGTGATGGGTTGCTGTCTTGGGAATGAAATTGCAGTCAGCTGTATGACTGAAGTATTGTGCTGAACACCAGACGTTGACACAGCACTGTAAACTGACGGCACTTCAATAACAACGTATTTTTAAAAAAAAAAAAAAAATCAGCTGGACAAAGCACTTTTCAGGAAAACACCTGACAAAGCACGCAGTGTCAGAAAGGCATGTGGAAATCCAGCATCCCAATTTCTCTCTCCAAAACTCTATGAAAGTTGGACCCTTTCCATCTTGAGGAAGGCATTTCCTGCACAATGCATTATGGAGCTACATCCTGTTTGAAATGCCTACTATTATAAGATTACTTAAGAGGTGATTCTGCCAAATTCTGTGCCATTATCACCCTGAAACATTTACCTTGCTTCACAGTGAGTGAAACTAGAGACATGACCATTAAATGCAAGGCACAATCCAGGTTAGATTCTGGGTCTGGGGGGAAATAACTTTATAAAGGACGATATTGGGACAATTAGTGAAATATGAATGTGGGACCTAGATTAGAATGTAGCATTGGATCAACGTGAAATTTCCTAATTTTGATCACTGTATTATTGTTATATAAGAAAAAAGAAAAAGAAGGAAAAAACGACGAGTGCATAGGACACAGTTATATTCACCCAAGTAAAAGAAATCAAGCGGGAACATGGGGTTTCATTATACATTTCATATATGGGTTATACATCTGAAACTTTCCACTATAAAAGGGTAAAGCAAGACAAGAGAGTAGATAATATAAGATGAAGATAAACGAATATATGTATGTGTGTGCATGACTGGGACATTGTGCTGCACACCAGAAATTGACACGTTGTAACTGACTGTACTTCGATAAAAAATAAATTAATAAGATAAATTTTCTTACTCCCAGTTACTTACTTTCCTCTGTTAAATACTGAGAAACTAACATTCTGGGAGCCTGTGACAAAAAGAAACAGCCATTAATACGGGAACCTCCATGAACCACCAGGGCCAGGCCACTGCTACCAGAAACTCAAGGACTCCAGCTGTCACCAAGTCACCACCCACACCTTCAGGGCTTTGACAGTGCCCGAAATAAACACCTCCCGGACGTGCGCCATCAGCAATGCTGATTTCCAGCCACAAAAGGATAAAGGTAGTAACTCGTAGCAGGTAAGCGCAGGCCTGCAGTGAGACCGGGACTGATAAACCCTGCTCCACCAGCTTCAATTTCCTCCCCATCAAGCAGGAATAATTCCACCAGCCTCCCAGGTGTATAGGTGAGTATTAAATCAGTGTGTATTTAAGCTGCTTTTTATAGTGTGTTTCAGGGAGTTCTCAACAAATGGTAGTTATTACTATCATCCTCATGAGAATCAGTTTTTGAAATACTTTTTTTCCGGACACAGAGAAGAAGATGGATAAGACGTTAAGATTCTGTTACATCTCAAACAGACCAATGTAGTTGCCTTCCACACGGCACTGCAGAGTCCCAGGACCATGGTCTTCCTGAATAGGATAACTAGAGAAAGAACAAAAAAAAAAAAAAAACTGAAGTAAGAATTATCTGACAATTCGGTTCAGAAGTTCTGGTTCTTTAGCCAGGATAGTAAAAAATAAAATAAAATAAAATAAAATAAAATAAAATAAAATAAAATAAAACAAGACAAAACTCTAACTGGCGTTACCATGAATATATATGCTACCAGTGTGAGAGACAAAATTGAACTTACTCCTAACCTCCATTTGGTTCTTTCTTTCCAAAATCTATTTTATGAAAAGGACCGCAAGATCCTCATTCAAAAAAAAAAATCCTAATCAAATGTGAACCCAAAACAGAACAGTTCTGAGCAAACAAATGCAAGGCACCAGGAAGAAGCCACATTATAGAATTTGACTCAACTAAACACTAGGTCCTAAAACTCTAAGCCATACAGTATGGACGGTTAATCCACTCAGTCCAGAGTGGAGTGAAAAATCAAGCAAAACGTTGGTAATCTGAGCCCTAAGCATGTAGACGCTCATTTTTTTTTTAATTTCCCCTGTAATAAATAATTGAATATTGAAACTTTAGTTGTTTCATCTTTGGCTGGTCGTTGTAGTATCGTAGTTAGGAGTATGAACTTGGGAGGCTGGTCGGTCGGCCCCTCTGCCACTTGTTCTTTGTGAGATGTTGGGCAAGTTACTTCACCTCAGTCTCCTCATCTGTAAAGTGGGACTAATCACCGTGTGTAGGGAGGAGGTCATTGGCTGCCCTTAACTGTAAAAGCACAGGAGCAGGGCTTGGACGACAGGAAGCACGAGTAAGTATTGGCCATTTGTTTGCAAGAAAGCTCTCAGAATCCACTTCAAGTTGCATTCTCACTCAGTCACTGTGTCTTTTCCAGGAAGTTTAAAGATAAGGCAGTCAACAGTTATGGGCAATTTATATTAAAAATGTGTGTGTGTGTGTGTGTGTGTGTGTATGTAATATCCATGTGGAAGGACCTAAAAGCAGGTGTGTTGGCAAGAAAGACACTCACCAGCGTCCTGTCTTCCTGTTTACGAGAGAGCAAGGAGTGACCCACTGGTCTCCGTGAGCTTCCAAAATCAGTGGGCTGGATCCAAAATGCAAACAACAGACACAAGACAAGAGTGAATGCTCCCAGCAAACATTCTTGGCAAAACTCCGAGGAAACATGGCTGTGAACAAGCATCTCTGGGTGTACAAGGCATCAGTACTGGGGACTGGGGACTGCCCTGTAAGGAGACCCTAAATCAGACCCTCGGCCTGAGAGCGGGTGCACCAGCCTCTTCTGTGGCCCACGCGTTCACAGGGAGCACTTCCCCTTTCCCGGAAAATCCTTATCATCTCCACCCTGGCTATCCTGGGGCCACACAGAGCCATTGAGGAGTTCATGTCTTTGCTCCTCTCCTTGCCAAGACTGCACCCCAGACCAAAGCTGCGAGGGGACCAAGTAGTGAATGTGGTATCTCGCCAAGGATGGACTTGGGGGCTCTAGTCTCCCCAGGAAGAATAATTTCCATTCAAGATGAGTTGGCCATTATTTAATGCCAGAAATGTGGATCCTGTAAGTAGTCAAATCTTGTTCCCTTCATCTATGGCAGAATCAAAGAGATGGGGCAGAACACGAGAAGACCCCCATTCTGTTCAAGGGGTGAAGGAAAAATTAGACACAGCGTGTAGATCCTCTCAGCAGAGCACATAGTGACGTTGTGTTCCTTCTACCTTATAAATCCTCACTATAACTGCTTCATTTGTTGAATAACCAGTTTTTTAGAGCTTTCCACAAACACCCCAACTTCAACACATTCCATCCTGTTCTCCCCTTTCCCCAGCATGCATGATTTAACAGGACCACTGTCCTCTCTAAAAGTCTCCAATGAAAATAGTCCTGTGGGCATCCTGATCATTCTCATGGCCTTCCAGATTTCCTCCACATCTTCCTCTGAACATACTAACAGAATTTCTAAATGCACAAGCGGATAACCAACAAGGAAGCTCTAACAGTCTTTCGAGTTCACACCTTGTTATAAAGAATTTATTTCAGCCTGAGAAACAAGAAGGAGGAGGGTGAGACTCGAGAAAGTAAAATCCACAGATGCAAATACAGCACAGCGCACACTGAGCCCAGAGTGACTAGTTGTCAGTAAGTAAATGGACCAACTTAATCGACCGGTCGCAATTACACTAGCAAAGTTTGCAGAAGCCCAGCTCACCAGGGACCATAAAATGCAAAGAGGAAAATAGCCATTCTGTGCCAACTGCTTCCAATTTATCGCTATCGGGGAGCCTCTGGGAGCAATCCAGCATCTCTGAAACCAGCAGCACGCAGAAACAGTCACACACTCACCTGTCAATGTACTCGGCGTCCAAATCCAAGGTTTCCGAGCTTCCAGAGATAATCCAGCCATACACCTGTATCAGCTTTCCTGTTTTAAAAAGGATTTCTTCTAATGAATCGACTTAGCTCAAACTCTAAATATATAACACAAATTCTCTTTCTTTCTTAGTTACATCTACTCAAAATTGCCAAGCTGGTCATGACTCAGAATATTAACAATTTTATAAACTGTGGAACAGGAAAGGATGACCCAGGAATCTCTAGGACATTGCAAAGAGGCTAAAATAATCAATCGGTGCCCAGTCGTAGCTTACTCGTGTATGTATGGAGCCCAGAAGAAACACCAGGTCCTCCTCTGAGTCCCATGAACAGAGGGAGGGAGTGGAACACACAGCCCTGTTCTACTCTCTTGGCTGCGTTTAGACCATCCACATAAATTAAGAGTAATGCTCCTCGGGGGTGCTCTATGCTTCGTGAGACCTCCCTCTGATAAGAGGAGGCCCATATCACACCATCTGGACGGGTATTTGGAGACACTAAACTTTTTCCCGTATCTCAAGAGTACGAAAGAGGAGTGTCATGGATGAACCAGTGGTCAGGAAGTCAGAAAGAAGGGCCTGAGAACGCAGCACAGTTGTGGCTTGAAGGACGGGCCACGCACACATCATTCAGCCAACAAATATGCTCACGTTCAAAGACAGGGCAAAACAGGGGCCCACAGACAGTGGGTGTCTGCCTTGCCCACCGCTAAGCGGCTGACTTCTACCTCTGGGGCTCCTCTGTGCGACTGGCAGGGACTCCCACTGGGCAGCAAGGTTCTCCTTGAGACTCGCCTCTTTGGGGTTTATAAGAAAGGGGGTGCAGGCATCAGTGGTCCCCTTCTACCCAGGTGCATTCTCAGGACTGCCCCCACCTTCTCTGCTCAGCAGCCCCTTCTCAGAAAGAGTTCAGGCCCCAAACCAGATGCTCCAGGGGCTGGTTTCCCCCAGAGCCGGAAAAACACCTAAATGCCGTCCTGGGGAGGTGCATGAGGCAAGGTTTTAGGCAAACACACCGGAGCAAGGTGATCCAGCTCAAGTCCAGCCCGCAAACCTGGAAGTGAGAGCCTTCCAGACAATCACAGGACTGAACGGCCCGGGCTGTCGTCCTCCAGCATCACAGACAATGCTGAGGGATGAGAGAGCTGTGGGTTAACGAGGCAAAGCCTCAGAAACGGAGGAGAAGGGTATACCCGTGGGGCTCATGAGGTCCTTGAATCCAGAGACGACACCTGAGGCCACGAAACAACGTGACCAAGAAGTAATGCTTCCCTACACAGCGTGCCTGTATTTTATTAATATGAAGTGACTTTTATCTCCAGTAATTGGATGACTGGCCCTAAAACACTGGGAACCTTCTAGGAAGTATGAGGGACACTTGAAAATTTGCAATAAGCTTCAGCAAAGAAATTCATATTGTTTATTCCTATCTTAATAGGAGATTTCTTACCTGGAACTCCACTTGGTGGATGAACTTGGTAAACAATGGGTGTCTGTGCCCTGGAAAACTGTTTAGAAAACAAGTTATTGCAGTGAGAATTTTTCTAAAACATCACAATCACATGCGCAAGAAACACAAGTCATTTCTCACAGACCATTCGTCTAAGGCAGCGAATGGTTACGTTTCCTCAAATCACCTTCCATCTTTTTCTGTTCTGAGATGACAGATATTATTATCTTTCTCCCCTAGATGAGGTAAAGAGAATCTGATCAAGGTCATGTATCTCACCTGTACCACATCACCCACACCTGGGCAAGTCTGTTTCTCCTTGCCCACCTGCCACACCAGGAACACGTTCTACCAAAGGAAAGGTAGGCAGGCCGGCCATGCTTTAAAACACCAATTTTAATTCCATTATTGCCACTTAAAATCTTGGAGTCTTGAAGGTTTTTTTTTTAACTTATCTGGACATTAATGTGTTTATTTAAATGGAAAAGATTGCAACTTAAATTATTATCTGCCAGCACCTTGGTAGGGATTAGCAAGCTACAAAAAGCTGGAAGCTGGAGAGACACATACAGTAGGTTGGTTTGGGAAGAGGGAAGGTACCTGTTGGGAGGAAATTGATTCAAATGATGCAAGGAATGAGAAGCAACATTACTCTCCAAGGAGGAAACCAGCATTGATGGGAGAGGCAGGAGCCTGGGGGAGCCTGGTCCTGGTACCCCGAGTCATCTTATAATGCCCTGACCCCCTGCAGCACATCCTCTGCCAACCACAAGCTCCTGGGAGGCAGGGACCATGCCCGGCTGTGTTGTTAGGTGACCCCTATGCACCATGCTGTTTTGGGTTTTGCTGCACCTTTCACCCCAGATATTAGTTTTCCTGCTTATTAAAAGATCGGGAAAGAGAGAGAGGGGAAAGGCGAGAAACCCATCCTAAAAATTGCGCATTAAAGAAAGGAAGTCCTTCAGTGGTTGGACTGGCTTGGTGAGTTGATGAAAAATCACCAGGAGATACAGCTAATGAGAGGCAGTCCGAGCTAAAGGAAACACGGTGACTCTGTTTAGGGGCTGGGACCAGGGGAACTGTGAGTATAAAAAATTAATTCCACCTCGCCAGTCCACCGCAAAGAGCCTGCTGCAGGCACTGAGACGTCTGAACAACTCACAGACGGTTTACCAAGCAGCTGGTGGCTGTGCTTTCTGATTCGGAGCCCCTGCTTCTCCGCTCCCCCACCTTGCTGCTTCCCACCCCACTGGGGCTCAGGGGGCAGCGTGCGGGAAGCTGGGTTTGGTAGCTCATTAAGTTTTCACTTTGTCATGTCTCTGGCTCGGTGGGTGACCAGAGGCCTGTTTCTCTTAGAAAAGTCCCATTTTATGTCGTGTCAGCTCAGAGAGCATCACAAGTGAAGCCTCTTTTTGAGGTGTCTCTTCGAGGCTGCCCTGCCGCTCTCTGAGGACCAGAGAGGGTGAGATAAAGGAGTGTCTTTATTCCACTCCTCCTAGCCCCCCAGCTTTTGGTGGAAGGCTCACAGCTAGAGCAGTGGATCTTATATTCCAGGTTGGAAATTGGGAGGTGCGTTCCCTTGTCTGGCGTGGACTTGCTTGGTCTAACATCTGGGAAGTGGGGCCATAACCACTGTTGTACTTTATGGAGCTCCTATGATCAAGTTCCAGTGTCAGTGACAAGGGTCTGAAGGGCGTCGCAGGGGGAGAGGGAGGTCTGGGTGCAGGAGGAGGTTGGGAGGTGGGAGTGGGAGTTTGGCAGACGTGTGGGACTTGCATTAATCGTTATCCTTTGGTGAGATCAGAGCCAGCTCCCAACCCGGGGAGTCACGACACTCGTCTGTTGACCCCCTGCACATGCATATTTTCTGTGACCTCTTTTCTCACCCTTTCGTTCAGAAAGACAGGAAACTCGCCTTGGTGACAGACTGTACGGCCATGTGGATCAATACTTAAAATACTTGCCAAGCTGCCCTCGGCTCTGTTAAAATGTCTGTTAGTTCTCCATATCTGGTTAGGGCTGTTGATTAACAGGGAGTTATTCTTTAGCAACCACTCCTGGGGTGATGAAAGCAGACCAGGCAAAGCACATTGCTGTCTTTGTGTTGCAGGTAGGAGGGACGGCAGGTCTGGGGTCCTCAGGCAGCCAGAGGAGGATGGGGTGAGGGTGGCAGCGAGGGGAGACTAGGTCTCTCCCTGGGCGGGTTATTAGCACATGGGCCAAACCTTGGCCAGGCCCGTCCATCCCTATGATTCTCCGCCTCTTCACGCTGGCCCTGACTGTGAAGTGCTCTAATCTGGGACCCAGCCAGAGGCCTATAGGTGAGGTGGAATTCCTGGAATTGTCTCCAGCTTCCCGCACGCTGCCCCCTGAGCCCCAGTGGGGTGGGTAGCAGCTAGGTGGGGGAGCGGAGAAGCAGGGGCTCCGAATCAGAAAGCCACAGCCACCAGCTGCTAGATAAACCATCTGTGAGTTGTTCAGATGTCTCAGTGCCTGCAGCCACCACTGGCGAGGTGGAATTAATTTTTCATACACACAGTTCCCCTGGTCCCAGCCCCCAAACAGAGTCACCGTGTTTCCTTTAGCATGGTGATTATGGGACAGGCCCGACCATCTCCCTTCTGTTCTATTCACTGAGACGGTGTGGAGGTAGGTGGTGGTGTGGGTCTGAATGAGAAAGGGTGATCTTTTTTTTTCTTTCTGCAGCCTGTGTGCAGAAGCAAAATTCTGAAAAATGCCATCGTCTTGGCATGAGGAACAAGTCATTCAAGTTAAACTAATGGCAAATTCCAGTATCAAAAGATGAATTACCTGTATAAAGTGTGGACTGTAGGACAGATAAATTTAGAAGATGAAGTCTTGTTCTCAAGGAGTGTTCATTAGTGTCTCTGTTGTGTTCTTGGGAGGCTCCCTATGGGCAGTGCAACCACGGCAAAGAACCCTGCCAAACATCTGCCTTTCACGGAATGTCTAGAACCTACCCGTTCAGAGATCGTTTTAGTGGAAAACCAATCTGAAATGGACGGAATACTGAAGCAACATAAAATTAAGCCCCAACATAATATGAATGTGGATGGAAGTTCTAAAAGAAGTCAGGCATTGGCTCAGAAATTCTCGGCTTGCTTTTTGCTCTCTCTGAGCTCAAAGGAGAATCCCAGCAGTAAGTGCCCTTTCCATGTAGGGTTGGAAGGAGAAGCAGAAATCAACTGAGAAGCAGGGAAGAGGGTGGAACTTGGGTCCCTGAGTCCCTTCACCAACCTGATACTTTAGATCATCTCAGCTGGAAAAAGGAACAATGATGCACAAACAGTCATCTTTGTGGTTCCTCTGTGGGCTTCAGCTGAAGTGAGGATTTAGAAGCAGGTTCCAATCTTGGTTCTGCCATTTATGATCTGGATGATGTGGGCAAATTATTTATACCCCTGAGTCCTAGGTTGCTCCTCAAAGTAGGATAATGAAAAGCTACCCTATAAAATGGTTGTGAGTGGTGCTTTAACGTGCATAGAGCACTCAGCTGCAGCCTGACACAGCCGTGCTCAATACTGCTCTTTAACAGAATCTCAGAAACCCCATAACTCTCATCCGCCTGGCCTCTTACCTGGGCAGACAACCCCCAGCTGGTTTATAAACTTGCTGGTCGACAGCACAAGCACACCCTCAGACCAGGAAAGCACACACGCCTCCATCCTCAGAACCCACCTTGAACGTGCCGCTGTCTCGTGGTCCTGGCCTTGGGCTGCCTACCACCTGTGCCCCTGAGCGCACTTCCAGGTAGAACAGGCCCTCGTGTGCTTCGGACAGCAGAGGTCTGTGGGCAGAACATGGAAATCCTTGAGAATCAGAAACCGTGAACTGTCCAAGCTGGCCGCCCGACTGGACCTCCCTGCACCTGTGGAACAGAGCTAACGAACCCAGGACTCCTATATCTCACTTTTCACCCCCTCCACCCACTCAGCGACTAGACTTTGAAGATTGGATCCTGCAGCAAAAGAAGTTATGAATTTTTATATTGAAAGTACCTAAGTTTTTAAAACTCTGTCCCACTTCTCAGATTCATAGTTTTAGGACTTTTAAGGGACAGAAGGGACATGGATAGATAATCTGCTCTAGTTTCCATTTTTAAAAAATTACAGTTCCATGGAGATTAAGACACTTAGGTACACGAACACCACAGGTTAAGGACAAAGTAGAGCTTGGATCCTAGGCTCTTTCTGATAAAAGGCATTGACTTTATATGTTGCCAAAAATTCTTGACTTGGTAATTATACAAGCAGCCCATAAACACTTCACATGTCCATCAAGAGAGTCCTCGACCTTCCCTTTCCATGCGTTTCACAGTGATTTCTCCTCTTGAGGCTCCTGTTCACTCTGATTTTTGTGAGAGGGAGAATATGATGGAAAGGGGTTAGATTTTAGAAGTGCTTCCTGTCCAAACCTTCTCCTAAAATCTTCAGCATGACCTTAAATATTTAAATCTGCCCTGCCCAATGCGTTAGCCATGAGCCATATGTGGCTACTGAGCACTTGAAATGTAGCTAGTTCCAAGTAAGATATGCTATAAGTGTAAAATGCACACTGGATTCTGAAGACTTTTTATGCAATAAAGGATATGTGGAGCCAAACAAAATGTATTATTAAAATTAATTTCACCTCTTTTTTTGATTTTTTTTACTGTGACTACTGGAAATTTTTAAATCATATTTGTGGTTCACATTGTATTTCGGTTGGGCAGTGCTGATCTGGATGCAACAATGCCTGCTTTGGAGAAAGCAGATAAGGCTTTTTACGAAAATGAATATGACACTGTTTCGCTGATGATAAAATGTACATTTTCCCACATTTGAGTGTTAATTGTATTTGATACTCATTTTCCAAGCAGTGAGTGCATTTAAGAGGGTAGTATTTCTTTTTTTCTAAAAAGATGATATAAAATCAATGGTGCATCTTAAAATCATTAGTATGTTGGGATTGCAGAGACAGAACGTATAAGTCTTCAGAGCTTTAACTTATTGCAGGAACTCTGTGCCCAAATGTACCATAAAACCTAAGGAAAACGTCTCCACCAATAGTAGGGTTAAAAGGAACTGGTTCATAGACATCTACTGGGCATCTTCTACTCACAAGATATGGTGGTAAGCACCATAAGGACCACAAGGTGAGTTAACCACATCCTCAGTCCTCAGCGCACTTAAGTCTGTAAGGATGAGTCTGAAAAGTGGGCAGCCCACATGATGTCAGGAGAAACACAGGGTGGAGGAGACAGGGCCACTGAGACTGTGCATAACACACCTTCGTGTAAATTACAAAAAGGTCCTCCCTTCAGGAAGATGAACTGCATCAGGAAAGTGTATGTGGTGTGTATGTATGTGTGGGTGCGTACACACACACACACGCGCACACACACACACACACAAGTCACATGGATGAATTACTAAAAGCTGCTCCTTCCTCAAGGCCTGCATTTCAGTTCCTATTTGTTCCCCTTTCAAAGAAGGGAAAGATTACACTCAGTTGGATGTTGAGGGAAGAGGTGGCATTGGCATAGGGTTGGTTCAACAGGCAGAGATGGAAGAGAGGGAGCTTTCCTGAAGGAGGGAACAGAAAACAAAACGGAATGACACTGTTCTTCCTCTTAACCAGCGATCCACTTTCAGGCAGCATCTCTAAGATATAAAGAATGAACTCGTGTAAACTTTGTGAGCCAACAGAAGCTCAAGAGGGACGATAGCGTATCTGGAATTCCACAAAAATCGCATCAAACTCAGCAAACTAACTGAGGACGAAGGCAGATTTCTTTTCTAACTGGTTTTTAGTTTATGGGCAATCATTGCAAGGAAGCCTTTTCCAAAAGAATAGATGGCAAAATGGAAGCATTTGCTGAACTCTCAGTAGCAATAGAGATCCTTGCAAAAACAAACAAACAACAAACAAACCAAACAAAATCTGGAAGCCCCTCCTTACAAATACCTCAAAATTCTCAGAAATCTTCCCCATATCCCCATCCCCCTTGAAGCCCTACACTGCTCTTTGCAGTCACAGGGGAAGTTGCTCTAATTTGTCTCCCGAAGCTACTGAGATAAGCAAAGCTCTCCTCCTGGCCATCTTCTCATTCCCGGGCAGGTGTACCTGGTCCTGCACATCACTGCCGGCAAAGCCAGGAAGACGGGAGCGAGGTCACAGGGGACGCTGGGCAGTGCAGGCGCAGCCACGTTCACCAGGTGGATCTCCAGCTGAGAGCCGTTGGCGGGATAAAGGAGACTAGCCTCGAAATCTAAGCACAAGGGAAAGGAGAATCTCAGGCTGGGGAGATGTGTACTCTACATGGGGTGATATAAAAATATGCCACGTGGGGGCCATGGGGGGCACAGAGTGGCTCTAAGGATTAAATTAATACCCCTCATTTCCAAAGGCATTTATGCACACTATATGAATGAGTGTTCTCATTTATGAGTTTATTAAAAGAAAGTCTCTTTTCAGGTCCATCAGTCTAAATCTAGGAAAGAATTTTCCAACCCTCAAAGTTACTCCTTCCTGTGGTAGAGAGGGGTACACTGAACCACGGCTGAGAAGCTCCCACGTGTACGATTATCGACAAGGAAGAAACCAAGGTTCTGCAGGTCACATTGCCAAGTTCTCTGCTGTCATCTCATTAGGGCCCCTGGAGTCCCCTCCCCTACCAGCAGGGGATGAGGATGTGGACACAGACTCATAATGGTGTGCTCTGACATGAGCAGGTGGACGTCTGGAAACACAGAAGCGGGTCCTTCAGGACCTCTTTTACATCTGTCCTTAGACAAGGAAGACAACCAAAGACTCATATTCTTTAGAATTCTTTGGAGCAACAAATAAGAAACTGGCATTCACAAAGACCCAAACCTACCATCAAAAATGACTGTGAGCCACGTCCCGCCTGCGAGGCTGCCTTCTTTAGGTTCAACATAGATGCTCAGAGAAGACACTGTAAGCAAGTAAGAGAAACACTGGCTTCAATGTGCAGATTCAATCCACCAGCTTCCCCAGTGTCATGAAGCAAATTATCATTCCTCAGAATCCCCGGGAAGGCTTGATACACGCTATATGAATGAGTGTTCTCATTTATGAGTTAGTTAAAAGAACAGATCACTGGCCCCACCCCCAGAGTTCCTGATTCAGTAGGTCCGTGATGGGGCCCCAGAATTTACAGTTCTGACCAGGTGCTGCTGGTGGGACTGGTCTGGGGACCACAGCTTCAAAACGCACACTTTCAGGAAAGTTTTGACTGGTCTTCTCATCTTAAATATCCAACAACCCTGTGTTCTGGGACAGTCCTGAATCTCTGCTTCCTTTGGAAAAAGTCTCAAGGATACATTTGGTTCCTAATTGAACCCATGCCTTCTCTACTTCCTACTCTATTTTTTAATGGTACATTTATTTTACTTTATTTTTAATTTATTGTAGTATAGTCAGTTTACAATGTTGTGTCAGTTTCTGGTGTACAGCATAATGCTTCAGTCATACATACACATACATAGATTCCTTTCCCTACTCTTTTTCATTATAGGTTACTACAAGGTATTGAGTATAGTTCCCTGGGCTGTGCAGAAGAAACTTGTTGTTTCTTTTACATAGTAGTTACTATCTGCAAATCCGATCTCCTTCCTACTCTTTATAATCAGGTGGTCATATTCAATTGTCACCACTTATTTCTTGTATTTCTCCTTCCCAGAGAAGAGAAGAAACTTCTAGAAGCCATCCCTATTTCAATCCACCTGCTCGCGGCACCATTTTCTAGTTTCCCCCTTTTGAATACTTGATCAGAATGACTCCCCAAAAGGATACAGAATTTTCTAGATGTTTGCCTTGCCTGCTTAGAGAGGGGCTGAAGCATGAACCAGTGCTGGAATTTTTTTTAATCCACCATAGACTTCACATGCTAGGCTATTGGGTTCTCCCATAGAGGCCATGGGCTGAGCATGACCATATTAAAGCCTCATCTTCAAAGATTCTCCTGGACATGGCTTGGCAGAGGTGAAGCCAATTCAAGGACACCAACACAAATCAGTCAGATCCTCAGGGAGGTCACAGCGAGGAGAAGCGTTATCTACAGAATACTTTTCTGTTTCTACATCAGAAAAGTTAAAGGATAATTCAAACCACATTAACTGGTTAGCCCAGGGCTTCCATGTACCTTTGTGCAGGTGGCACACTGCACAACCAAGGATGATGGAGAATCATTTACATCAACACAGTCATTCATGGCAGCCCTGGCCCAACCAGCCCGTGCTTACCCCCTCAAAGATGTATTAGATTCTTCTACCTAAAGAAGGCCAAAAACAAATGCCATAAAAAGATACAGAGGATAACTCAAATTCACTGAGAAAATTATAGACACAATATGAGAAAAGGAAATTTTTAACACGAGCAGTCATTAATCTCTAAGATGAGATAAGCTATTCCCTTTGGGAAGATAACATAATAAAATCTAAAAAGAATTATATCATATGGCTCAAAAAGGAATTATAAAAGGAAGGTTGTAAGTTATTATTAAAAGCTCTAGACTATAACAGTAACTTCCACTGGCTGTTATAAAATAAAGTATATTTTTATAACTATTTAATATATAACCTCAACTACTAAACAGGAAAAAAAAAAACTTATTAAGCAGAGAAAATTTAAACCCAGAGCAGACATTTCAACACTTCCTCCCAAAATAATATTTCAGTATTGGTAAACTAGTTCTCAAGGTAATCTGCTGTGTTCCCTCTAAAATCCCTTCAAAACACATCCAACTCACCTGCCAGGAGGAGTACTTCAATAGTTGTTAGAGGAACCAGCCACCCAGTCATCTTGCCTACTTAAATCAATACTCTCCAAATTTCTCGGACATGAAACACATTTTCAGTTTTGATTGGAGCAGCCTGGCTTTTGTTCTTTATGAAAAACAAAATGAAAAATTACTATCATTTTTTGCTTATGTACAATTGCTTTGCTGTGTTAAAACTTGGGAAATTAAAGAAATTATATCAATATGACCCTAGAGGGACCCACCACCTTCCCAAGCTCCAGAGGAAAGGGTAATCTAAGAATTTTATATAAAATCATCATTCTTCCGCCCCCTCCCCTGTCCCGCCCACTTACTTTATGCACGTTTAAGCTGGGTAAGTAATAATAACCTTTCATTAATGCATGAAACAAACACTTAAATTTTAAAAATAAATAAATTCCAGATCTCAAAATACCAGTTAATACTGGTTACCGAGGTGAGAGGGTGGTTTTGTTTTGTTTTCCAGAAGTCTCAGTCCTCCAGGAAACAATCAACACAAAAAGAGTAATGAACTTAAATTAACAAAGCAAATGTTAAGCATGTAAAAGGTTGGAAAAAACAGTGGTAATGAGAATTTGGGCAAAATTATTCAACACTCACAGCAGAGGAGGCAGAGAGGAAACAGAGGAAGAAAAAGCTGGACCCTCCTAACTGGACCCCACGACCCCAGGTCTCTTTACCTAATCCACAATGCCCAGACCATCCTCCTTAAATACTGCTTTCATTCTGCAATTCTCCTGCTTAAAGCTTTCAATTCAAAACAAAACTTCTACCACTTAAAAAATGATAAAAACACCTGTTAGGACTTTTACCCAGATTGACCGAGATGATACACACATCAAGAAATTAACACAGAGCTGAATACAAAGGAGATACCCAAACATGTTAGTTTTCTTTTCACGGGCTCTCTACTTCCAATGGAAAGCCCTCCCCTGACTTTGCAGTCTCGCTGAGATCTGCCCCCGACCTCTCTAACTTCCCCGCCCTGCGTTGCTCTCCAAGATGACCCCTGCACCGCGGTGAGGCTGTGCTCTCGCGTGGTCTCCCAGGCAGGCTTCCCACAGTCAGCTTCTGCCTTGGATCCTGCTGGTCCCTTTCTGGATGCCCCAGACTCTCTTGCGCCCTAGCGAGATCCTGGTCTCCTTCAGGGCCCAGCTCAGGAGCTGCCTCCTCCGTGGAACCTGTCTCCGTGTTGGTTCACAAATTAACTGGCCCTCGGTACTCGTTGGGCAAGGAGAGACCAGACAGCGAGGCAGACACTCCAGACTGGCAGGTAGCAGGTTTTGTAACCAAGGGAACTTACGTCCGAGGATTGTCTGGAGCGGCTGCAGGATGAGTAGATCTCCCCACCTGCCTGCCAGAATCTTAAAAGTTTATACGGAGACCTTACCGGGTTCAGTCATGTATTCAGTCCCCATGGTCTTAACACCATGGTGCTCTCTCAAAACTGAGTCCTTGAAAATGGCTCTGGCTGTGGGAACGGTGCGCAGGGTGTACATTTCAAGGATGAGGGAGGTGAGGAACCTCTGACTCCTGGGGTCCAGCTCACAGGTCAACCGGCGGTCACATCCCCTCCCTGACCTCCCCACAACCACTCAGTCCTGCTCTCACTGCCCGTTATGCCCTGAACCTCTAGCTTGTGCCCTGTGCAGCCTGGACTGGACAGAGCAGTGCTGTGTGCCTGTTCTGCGAGACTGTCCATCCCACCAAGAGGTCCAGGGACCAGTCTGCTATTTCTCCAACCCTCTCAGTTCCGGGGCCCCACACAGGACTCAGGAGACTTTGATTGAATACAGAGTTAAGTAATCTAAGCCTGAGTTTAGCTAACTTAAAAGAGACAGCTTTCATACAAGTGGGATGGACAAGATTCACGGAAGCCTGGCTGGAAAGCCACCCTCCTTGGATAACGCCCTGATGCCTGCTCTGGAGCGGCTGCTGACCTGCCATCCAGCTCCCCTAAGTCAGAGGGCACAGAAAAAACCTCTCAAAGGTACTCGTTCTGAAATTTTCCAAAAGTCAAAAAAAAAAAAAAGTACGGAATTAAATATATATAGACATTCCTGAAGATTCATTTAATTTGTATTTTTAAGAAAACACTGAGACTAGCAAAAATAGCTAAACCATTTCAGAAAAATAAAAGCCACCATAAACGCCCAGAAAAAAAAATTATCTGCAAAACACTTAGAATAAACGTATCTTTATGGGTGTGTCCTGGTTAAGACAGTACAATGTATAAAATCCTCTCTAGTCAATTCAACTCCACAAACATTTATCCTATGCCTAATATGTGCTGGGCGGGCGCTGTTCGAGGAGCTGGGAAAACAGAGACACATGATCTGTGTACCTGCCCTCAGGACCCTAGAGGAAGGGGTAGGGATGAAGGCCACTTGCTTTTACAGGAGCAGTGCTACAATTTTCAAGTAGACTCAGGCGTGCCTTTAACTTGCAAAACTCCCCACATTTTTATACCTTTTTGGGAGAGAACTCACTTCTAACACATGCCATTTTCAGAAATACACCTCCTGCCCAGAGCAAGGTACCCAGCAGTGTTTGCTACTTGGTCCAACAGCACCGGACCTGACGTGCTTGTCACACCCAACAGGCTGTGCTCGGCACGGGAGCGTCTATGTTCAATCTAACTGTGGGATTTTAAATTTTACTTCAAGCTGAGAACAGTGGAAGTCAATAGTCACACACTGGCTTTCTTAAAGCCCTATGTTCAGAGCTACATCTTTTCTTTTAAAATAGAACAATCAAATCAATAATAAATGTAATTTTACGGACATAGAAAGCAAACTGTGGTTACTGGAGGTGGGGGAAGGGCGAGGGGAAGGGTGGACTAGGAGTTTGGGATTACCAGATACACATTACTGTGCGTAAAACAGATAAACCACAGGCAACTAATGCACTGCACAGGGAACTGTATTAAATTTCTCCTTGCGCGCTATAATGGAAAAGAATCTGAAAATATAAACATACATGTAAAAAATAAATCAGTAACAAATGCAATTTTTTTCTTAATATCCACCCATTCTTTCTAAGGACAAATTCAGCCTCCATTTAATTCTTTTAAGCAGAATATCTTCAACCAGAGGAGAGCTGTGTGTTCGGTCAAGTTTTCTCTCTCCCCTGTCTCTGTCTCCCCTCTGCTCTAACTCCTTCTCCTCCTCCTTTCCTCCCCTCCCTGGGCCTCTCTTTCTTTAGGACTTTGAAGACAGCGCTATAAGGTTGCTACTTCAGATCCCCCAGTTCCTTTGTTCACCACGACGCTCACCATACCTAGAAAACACAGAGCAGAGACATTTCCGAACCCAACAGTACCTTTTCCTGTGTCTCTCCCACCGTGAGTCAAGCAAGAAGCTATCTTTCCTTTCCAAATGCTCTTGTCCCTGTCTGTCAAGCACCGATGGCCGCGTTCCCTGGTTAGAGCCCAGCCTGCAGCAGCCACCACGCAGGTAACTCACTCTGCTGGACTGGAACTCACCTAACTCGTCTGTGTCCCGGCCAGACTGGTGCCAAAGTAAAAGTCCAGAGCTAACCGTGGGGCAAGTTTAACGATTAACACGAGCTACTTAGGCTTCTTCCTCGGAATCTTCTATTAATGACCAAAGAAAGAGTGGCTTACGTTTTTCTCCGCTTTCTGAATGTGCCCCAGGCAGGAATTTTAAGTAAAAGTCCACCCAGTGAGACAAACAAGCATGCAGTGGTGGAAGGAATTTGCCAGTAAGTCAATGACCGAACATGGACCCAGCAGAAAGGGCTCATGAGTGCCTGGCTGTGTTCTGACATTCTCACTATGAGGGGGTGAGTCTAAAGAAGCAGAGAGAGGGTGGCCTGTTCAAGGTCTTGCTAAGAAAGGGCCAAGTAGTCCTCTCTGCTTTTTGTTTTTTAATCTTCCTCCTTCCCTCCTGATCTTGCTTTTTTGGCCAAGAGGAAGTGCTTGACTTGGACACATCACTTTCCAGTAGGACCCAGACCATGGGTCTCGGTCACCGGTTTGAGTCTCTTGATGAAGAATCAGACAAGCAGCTGACCGAGGAAGTCAGCACCATGACCTCACTTGGTCCAAGTCTGATGTCTCTGTCTCTGTCTCTGTCCCACTGTCCAGTCCAGCTCACCTGGCCAGCTTCCCAATGGTGTCAGTCCATGCCTGGTGGTTCTTGACCAGGAGCAATTCTCATCTTCCTTCCTTTGGAAGAGAAGCCTTTCCAGTAGAATTTCACAGCCCTGAGTCTCTGCCTCAAGGACCTGGAAAGCAGCCCCAGCAAGCACAGATTTAATCCCTGGAAACACAGCACAAGTCTCATGAGAGCAGTGGAACGGTCCTCTAGAAAGGAGGGGACTGTAGACCAAATCTGCTGTGTATCACAGCTTGGCAACCAGTGACAAGGAGAAAGATTTTCCTAGCACGGCGGCCGGTAGTGCCTCTAAAGAGGTGCCTGGCCAGGTTACGCAGCTCGGGAGTAACTCACCTGCTGAACCTCAGTTTCCTCTCTAGATCCGCCAGTGCAGGTCCACAGGCATCACCGGATCGAGCCACATGTGGGTGCCTGGCATATGGATAATAAGGAAGAGGGGACAGACCAGGTTTGAGGCAGATAATCAACAGGGATTTCAGAATTATTTGGTAATTTTTATTTCTATAAAGGAAATTATATTCACCAACCACTTAGAAGGTTCAAAAAAAATTTTTTTAATAGAGTTTCTGCCCTCAAAGCGCTTGCTATCTGGCAGGGGAGACAGAATCATGACCAGGTGAGCCCTCTGTATTGTAGTCAAATCTCATGATGAAGACTTACCTGATGTCCTATTTCTTGCTACTTTAGCAAGAGGTTTCCAGACATGAACCCCATCTAACCTTGAATAAAGAGCCTATAATGAATATTTATCATTCTTTTTGTCAGCCTAGCTGTCAAGACTCTATCCTAAAAGCACCCTAGTGTTCTTATGGGTAGATTTACGTCCTCACTCTGGACTAGAGGAATCCTAATGATACACAGGACTTTGGTTGCTGGGTTCCTGGGACTTCCCGGTGGGCAGTCAGGCTCTACAGTTAAAGAAATTAAATAGAATGAGCCATTTCATGGTCCAAGGCCTAGAAGGAGACGCTGTAGACCCCACAGGCAGTGGCTATGCCACATGGAAGTCTGGGGAGCCCTGAGGACTCCTCTCTGGGAGCTCCATCTACCTCAAGACCCCCAAATCTACACACATATCTGAGTTTGCTATACAGACACAACCTCTAGACAAGTCCCCCCGCCCACCAACCCTTCCATCTAATCGTACTCCAAAGTCCCTGTCACACGGAAATTCTAAAGTAAGTCTTGGGCTCAGGTCCAAGGCCGCCTGAGCATGACTCATACCCCGGACACCCCAACTTTGGCACTCGAAGTGGGTAGACTTCAGTTGCTTATAGAATTCACTTTTGTCGAGTCACTCAATTCCTGCTATGTCAGATAAAATCGGTCTTGCAATACCCAATGTTTTCCAGACCACAGGAACAAACTTTTTTTTGAATTGGGAGCATCTGTGAGAAATATGGGCATAATAGCCTGTGTCAGTTTCTGAATTACACACAGTAGAGCATCTCCCTGGGTTCAGCAGAATTTAAAATAAATCGTACCAGCAGGGAGCAACAACAGAAAAGCAATTAATTTTTTTCTAGTTTGATACCATGTTACTCTCTGAGTCTAGGAGCCCAACTGAGATTTCCGAAGTGTATCTCACACTTTTGTTTTTTAAAATGATGAGCGACATAGAAGTCATGCATTCCTGCAGCCCAGAAGAATGCTTGCCTTAGCAGCAGAAGGTTATGATACTGTCAAGTTCTATATCTTAGAGAAAATTGTTTTTTAAATGGAAGAAATGTTTTCCCCTTCTCTGGCAAACACTGCACAGCTGATATAATAGCAGAGTCCAATACCTGATAAGAGGGACAACACGGACAGTGAACAAGAGGGGAATCCAAAAATCTAGAAATAAGATCGCCTTCAGAGTTAGACAATGAAAGCAACAAGGAATGGATCAAACTGCTTAGTAAGACTTAAAGCTATGACTAAGAAAGCCAGTCAGATGCCTATTTGTGAAGATGGACAGTGTGGCAGTTTTTCTTTAAATGGTCACAAGTTCTTTGTCAATTATCTCATTGAAAGGAGGTCTATGTCTCCCTCCTCTTGAACCTGGATGGACTTGTCACTCATTTAAAACCAACAGAAAGCGTCGGAGATCATGCCGCCTGAGTTCCGAGGCTAAGTAAGAAAACACAATGCAATTTTGCCATGTGTATTGGAACACTTATGTTTGGGGCTCTGAGCCACTCGCTGAGAAGTCCAGCTACCTGGGGCTGCCAAGCTCGGATGGAGCCACACCATGTGGACAGGCCCCCTGTGATCATTCCAGGTGGCAGTCCTGGACTTTGCTCCCCCAGCTCAGATTCCACACCCATGAGTGAATGGGCTTCACACCATTCCAGCTCCTCAAGCATCCAGTCACCACCAGCCTTTGAGTCTTCCCATTTGAGGCCATCGGCTGGCTGATGTGGAGTTCGGAAGGCCAGCCCGCTTCCATCAAAGAGGGACAGCTCCGTGGGACTGTGAGACGCCAGAGCTCCCCGAGGGATCTCATTGAAGCTAGACTTCTGCTCAGCCACATCTTTGCTTGGCTTCCTCTCGGGTCCCATTTCTTTACAAATTATCTCCTGTGGTGACTCTTCAATTAACACCTTACCCAAGAACGCCTGTCTTCTGAGGAACCTGACCTAAGACAGCAGGATAACTGGGAAGAGAAGATAGTTTAGGGACAAGGTGATGATTTTGGTTTGAGATGCTTCCAGAGAAGTTTGTCTTTAAAAAAAGGTGGGGGGAGGAAACTGAAACCCAGAATCAGACAGACATGGATGACATCTCTGACTTCCTAGTCTTACAGTCTCGAGCAAGTTTAGTTGTGCTGGGGTCTCACCCTCTCCAGCACACAGCAGCTGGAGACCGAAACCCATCACCTCCACCAGAGCAGCAACAGAAGTTGACCTCAGGGTGAAGTTCAAATATTATTATTTTCTATGTGCACCTAGAAGAGAAGAATGGGGGAAAGCATTGCTTAACCTCCCCCATCTGTGAGATGGAAATTCTTACACTCCCACTCCAGGGGGCAGTCGTGAGAATGAGATGCAATAACCCAGCATCATGGTAGAGACGAGAGCAAGCCCAGTAACGCAGTCATCCTTGGTCACGTCACCACCGGAAGAAATCCAGGAGGCACTGCTGGCAGGGGAAAGTCTGAACGGATGTGGGCTCCCGGGCTCTTGTCCAAATGCTCATTTCTTTCTTCTTCCTTCTTGTTAAGGGAAGTGTGCCAAGGGTGGCAGAGCTTTGATTATTCTCTCTGGGGCCTTCATGTATTTTTCACACGAAGTTGGAGGTGGGAGGATGGAGAGGAGGTGGAGGGCGGCTCTCCCCCAACACCGTCCTGCACTCTCGACGTTCTTATAAGTGAGCCGTGCCCTTCATCGCGGCGCTTTGATGGCACTGGGCATGCCTTATTTATAGACAACAACTGCTGCAGAGCTTCAAAGCGGGCATGCAGCCAAGCCAGAGATGCAGAGTGAACACGCTGAAGTGCTAAGTTCTCAGAGGCAGAAAGGAAAGGACGGGACACAAGAGCTTCTGGGAGCCAGAGCTGGACCACACCAGAAATGCCCATGCCGCCCCGCTCCCAGGGTAGTAAATGGCCAAAGCCCGTTATGTCAGTCCCACAAGAGCAGCTCTCAGCCAAGGCAGGTGATCCAAAGTGGGCTTTGACTTTCTGCCACTATCTGACAAACCCTCATATTTACCAGATCATTCCATGACCTTTGGAGACCATGATTTCCAAAAGATGAACCTCTAATTCTCACCTTAAATTCTTTTTAAAAAAGAAAAAGCCATTGTCGTGGACTGAATCATGGCCCTTCCAAAGGTGTCTACATCCCGATCACCAGAACCTGTGAATATGTGACCTTAGCTGGTAAAAGGGACTTTGCAGATGTGATGATGGGTCCTGAGATGGGAGGGCATCCCAGATTATCCAGGTGGGCCCAGTGTAATCACCACGGTCCTTCTAGGAGGGACGCAGGAGGACCAAAGTCAGTAGCAGGAGACATGAGGATAGAAGCCAGTTTGATGTGATGGGAGAAAGGGGTCTTGAGCCAATGGATGCTGGTGGCCTTTAGAAGCCAAACAAACAAAGGCAAGAAAATAGAGTTTTCTCACAGAACTTCCAGAAGGAACCAGTCCTGGCTAACACCTTGACTTGAGCCCTGGAAGGTGGATTTGGGACTTTTGATGCTCAGACTGTGAGATAACAAATCCATGTTGAAGCCACTGGGTTTGCGATGCTGAGTGACAGCAGCCATAGGAAACTATCACAACAGGAGGGGTTGTCATTTGGTGCCACTGAAGTGTGTACGTCCCTCATTGGTGCAACTACCCGCAAAACATGGCGGGTTACCTAGCCCCTGAAGCTCCCCTTTCATGCTTCACCCTCTCTCTCCTCCTGCCTCCCTCAAAAGGACCAAAATTACTCAAGGAGCAGGTTCTTTTCTGAAAAAATCTTTTTTGTCTTTTTTTAAATGGAGGTCTTAGGGACTGAACCCAGGATCTCGTGCATCCTGAGCATGCGCTCTACCACTGAGCTATCCCCTCCCCACCCCAGCAAGGAACAGGTTCTTAATTAAAGTTCAAATAAAATGGATATGCAAGAAAAAGGTTGGAAAACTTTTTTTTTTAGTTTAGGAGCAGGGTGAGTATGAACTTTTATGTACAGGTAGATAAAAAAGGCTGCAAGGGTATATATGTTGGAACGGTAATGGTTAGCCACTGAGGTAAGATTATGGGCTATTTTTATTTTCTTCATTTTGGTTACCTTTATTTTTCATGCGAAAACAAATACATATTACTGTCATACAGTTTTTTAAGTGGTATCATGTCTGGTACCAGTAGCATACTTTTTCTGACTTTCAAAGATTTTGTTTCGTAGAAACTACCAAGGTCATGTCCCAAGTTTAGGACAATTGGACAGAAAATTTACGATCTGACTGGACCCACTCGGGGGCAGTATTGAGCCCTTGAAGATGAAACACAAAACCAGACTGCTGTAAGCAAATTCGGAATTCGGAAAAGACAACCATCCAAAATGTGAGATTTCAGGCACCTCGTCACACCCAGTCTGGCCCAGAATATCTTCCCATCAATCAGCTTCACAGAATGGCATTAGAGCAACGTCCTTCATTTAAAGGAACCTTAAAAAGTATACTCTGTGCAACTTAAATAATTTAGAAAGACAATCCAGGAGAAGACAAGTTCTGTGGTCAAATACTGGGAAAAGCCACAAGCTCTACCCTTCCTTAAAGACTCGCAGGTATTGGCTTATTAAAGCCTCTGAGAAGTCCTGCAGAAATGCAACCTATTTAGGTTTGTTGAAGTATTTCCCAAATCTTTAACTTCATCACTGAACCATCCGTCTGAGACCGTTCATGAGTGGAAACTCTGAGGCACTCTGTATGGGGTTTTTCTTTGGCCTCTCTTACAAACCTGAGCCTCAGATTACCCCATGCCTTAAGGATGAGCCATCTTCCCCGATTCTCCATCTCAGGGCAACGAGTGTTAATCCCAGTAAATTAGATATCAGGGAGCCGACTGCGGTGAAACCACGGCCCCTCACCTCGTACTCGGCTGAACCCTAAAGGATGGGGTCCGGATAGAGTTGGCCCCTTCAATACAGTGTAAGGCCCAGAACAAACCATCCCCTTGGTTTTGCCCTCATTATCTTAATGCCCCCCTAACAGCATGTTTATGCAGATGAAATATGGATAAAATGAGTTTCAAGGAGTGACTTCAATAACTCAAAGACACATAAAATAGCGCTCAGGGGAATAGGTGGAAATGGAGAGGAGCCATCTCACCTGGTTGTTCTGCCCCAGTGATGATGGGCTGGTGGCAGTAGTGGGGGTGGGATGGGCGGGGAGCTGTGGGTGTGGGACAGTCATACCATCCCCCAGGGTCTGTTCTCTGTTGTTTGGTCGCTTAGCTCTAGCTGCCAGCCTCCTTGAACCCCTGTCCATGCCCTTGGCCACCAAATCAGTGCACCCTCCCTCCACAGGGATATGATCTAAGAAATCACCTGATTTGAGGGGAGGGGGGTGATGTACAAGGTGTGGGACCAGGGTCAGGGGCCACTCAGAGCATCCTGGGCAGTGATTTAAGGTCATTGAACTCAATTAGGCACTCAACTAGATTTGCTTTCTGACCTCCATCCTCAGGCAGCCACCTTCCTCCTCCTCCTCCATCTTTCATGCCCACATTTGCTCTAAAAATGTCTGCTGCCCAGGACTGTTCTACCAGGGTCTTTCAAAAGAGATGTAGGTATATACCATTAGCTGAGAACACCTTCTAGTAAAGATCAGAGGAGAGAATAATTGTGAATACACTTTGGTTTATGGGTTTTGGGGGGGAGGGGGTTGGTTTTTTAAAACACCTTCATTATGGTATGATTCCTGTACAGTAAATACACATATTTCAGATGTACAATTTGATGAACTCTGATAGATGTATACACCCACGAAACCACCATCACAATCAAGATAGCTAACATTTCCATCACTCCTCAAGAGGTACAAATTTTGAATTCCCAATTTATCCCTTCCCATCCTCTTTACTCCCAGGTAACCATAAGTTGTTCTCTATGTCTGTGAGTCTATTTCCGTTTTGCAGATAAGTTCATTTGTGTCCTTTTTTTTTTTTTTAGATTCCACATATAAGCGATATCATATGGTATTTTTCTCTCTTTCTGGCTTACTTCACTTAGAATGACAATCTTCAGAACCATCCATGTTGCTGCAAATGGTGTTATTTTATTCTTTTTTATGGCTGAGTAGTATTCCATTGCATAAATATCCACAACTTCTTCAATTTGTGAATACACTTTGTAAAGGGCCCTCAAATGCAAAGGATGAGTGTTACTTGAATAGTTTACTAAGATGTATTCATACACAACTTGTGTGATTAAAAAAAATACAGATGGCTGGTTCTGGGAATGAAAGTACTAATGATATGCTTCAGAGTCAAATAACGTTAAGAAAGGAAATAAGTGCAAACATATGATTCTGTATTCCATGAATTTCAATAAATTATTGGAGATAGGTAGATTTCACAATATTTTATTTCAAGTTGGATTGGAAACTAAACTGAAATGAAATGAAAAAAATTCAAAGGAAAGGAAAAGTGAGATTAAATAAAATTAAAAAGTAAGCTTTTAAAATATGAGTTATTGGTTGGATAATTCACTTCTGTGAAAAGCTGAAGGGAAAGCAGGAATGATCTGACCACCCCCACACCCCCCTCAGAAGATGTCCCTTTCACCCCAGTGCCTCGTGACTCATCACCTTTCTTTGGAGCTTTTTATCCTCTATACATACTTGACAGCCATCCACACGGCTTCTCAAGGGCAACGTGAGATTCCTGAAATGTGATCCCAGCTTGCTGTCCTGGGACAGTTGTTCACAGTGGAAAAAATCTCCCTGTGGCATTCAGCTCAGTTGGCAGCCTCTGCTGAGGAAGGAGGAAAATTTGCAAGGGATTTGGTGGCATGTGGCCCTCCTGCCCCACCTGCTCCCTCTCCTCCCACAGGGACGCAGCTGCCTGTCCTCAGAGCACGCCATCTCCTGCCCCAGAATGAAAAGATCTGACTGTTCTCCCAGGTGCTTTGCAGTCAGAAGCACCCAGAAGACCCCTGCACAAGCCAGATATTCATCCACGGCACACAGCTGCCACAAAGAAACCGGAGAGTGAATCACGCTAAGTTGCTGAACCCAACCAAATCTGAATTCAGAACAAAACTTAACAGGATGCGGGGTGGGGTGGAGGGATATATAGGGAGTTTGAGATTTGCAGATACTAACAACTATATCTAAAATAGATAAACAGCAAGGTCCTACTGTGTAGCACAGGAACTATATTCGATACCTTGTAATAGTCTATAATGAAAAGATATAAAAAGGAACATATATGTATAACTGAATCATTATGCTATACACTTGAAACTAACACAACTTTGTAAATTGACTATACTTAAATTTAAAAAAATTTAACAGGATAATCAATTGAGCCAGCTTTTTTTTAAGTGGAGAGGAGAAAAAAGAACTTGTATTTTTCACTTATACCTTCTACACTGAACTTTTTACAATAAATATGTAGTTTTTAAAAAATATTTTAAATTAGCAAAGGGAAAACAAGCAAGCCAAAAATAAATGCATGGTTTCCTACAACTATTATTTCAGATACAAAGATATCAAAATGTTGATGAAACTACACCAAGATCTTTGTTCAGTTTTAAGCCCTTCCATTTGTCCTGCACTTTGCACTTCTTCTTTTTTTTTATTGAAGTCTAGTCAGTTTACAGTGTTGTGTCAATTTCTGGTGTACAGCATCATGCCTCAGTCATACATGTACATACATATATTCCTTCTCGTACCCTTTTCTTGAGTCATCCGTCTCCCTGCTCCCCTGTAACACTGAGTGGTGGTAGTCAGAGCATCAGTCCAAAAGCTTCAGGAAAAAACTGCTGCCACACATCAGCTGGGTTAGGTGACTGTCACCATCCCCTCCCACCTTCTTCACAACCAGCTTGGTTGCTGGCGAAGACGCAGGGCTGATGCAGAAGGGAAATTTGTAAACAGAACCAAGCCTAAAGACAGACGTGCAGGCATGCCCAGAGTAACCCTGGAGGGAGGATCGCTGGTAGGACCCAACAGAAAGTGACGGTTCCAGTCGGAGACTGTGAGTACTCTGACCGAGCCTTCCCAGAGAGGCGCAGCCATGCTGGACCCATCAAAATGCCTGCTGGACTCTGGTCTCACAGATGCAACCTGATCCCGGTTTTTGTTTATCATCCATTCCCACGGCTTCATGTACTATCTATGCACTGATGATGCGAATCTTCTGAGCTCCTGACCTGAATATCCAACTGCCAACACGGTATTTCCACTCAGGTCTCTCTCAGACGCTCGAAACTCAGCAGGTCCAAAGACTCTGAGCCCTTGATCTTCAGCCCAAAATCTCTTCCTCCTCCAGGGTTTTCTGTCTCCAGGAATAGAACAACCGTTCACACAGGCTCTCACTCATAAATGGAAACCTTCCATTCAGCCTTGATGCAGCAAAGCTTCCCATTTCTAATCGACCACCACGTCTTACAGATTCAGCCTCTTAACAAATGCAACTCCCTTCATCCCCACCACCACAGCCCTGGTCCAGGCGACCACTCTCTCCCCTCTGAACTACTGCAGATCCTCCTAATTTGTCACCCAGTGTCCACACTTACTCTCCCAATGCATTTGTTCCAAGTGTCCAAAGCCATCTTTTTTCGAAGTAAAACTGACAATCTTCTCCTTAAAATCATTCAGTGGCCTCCAACAAGTCCAGCATTTATGATGGGGACTCCCAGGCTCTCCTTTAATTTTTTCATTCACTCTGTACATGTTTACTGAGAACTACCACGTGCCAGGTTCCACTTAAGTGCCAAACTAGAATAGTGAACAAAAGAGATACAAACCCCCACCCTCAGACAACTCAGTCTAGTGGGAGAGAGGGAAAATAAACAGGAGAAGGAAGTAAAATATAGAACAGGTTAGACTGTGTTAAGTGCAAAGGAGGAAAGTGAAGGGAGGAAGACAGGAAGGTCAGAAGGGGACTAAAATTTGTGAGCAGAAGTGAGGGAAGACATCAGATCAAGACATGAGAGAATGAAGAAGAAAGCCCACGGATGTGTTCATTGAGAGAGTTCCGGGCAGAGGAACAGCAAGGGTAAGACCGTGGGAAAGGCAGCTGCTCAGCATGTTGGATACTGAGTGAGAAGGGCAGTGTGTCCAGAGTGGAGTCAGGGAGAAGGAGAGCTCGGGGATGTGGCGATTGGGAGGCAAGGTTTTTTTGGCCCTCAGTCCACAAATGATGAAAAATGCAATACCAGAAATAATCACTAAATGTTCCCAGGTCCTACCTGAACATCCTTCCTGCATCACTTTTCAAAACCAGATCCTTGGATTATATTTACAAGGCCAAGCAAAAGAGAAAGAGCCAAAGAAAGCGACTGAGAAGGTGCAGTGAGTGAGCTGAATGCTGCTGAGAGGCCAAATGGAACCAGAAAAACCATAGTTGAACTTGACAATGTGAACGTGATTGGTGACCTTGCAAGAGTAATTTCACTGCAGAGAAAAACAGAAGTTCCATCTGCGAAGGAAGGGAGAGACTGAGAGGTGAAGACATGGAGTCAGAAACAACAGATGACTCTTTCAAGATATTTTGCTATGACAGGTCTTTGTTGTTACTGTTAATGGTGATCTTGGAGCATGCTTGGATGACAACAATGAAAAACAGAACAACCGTGGAGAAAAATCCAGGAGAGAAATAAACTGATTCTCACAAAGGGGTATTGCATTGTTCAGACCTTGTCCTAATTAATGTCAAGTTCCCAAAGCTGTGTTCCAATTTATTTTCCTACCTTCCAGAACCAGAGATTGTGCCTCCACCTACGGCCAGTCATTGGGGAAGATTGCCCTTAGTCACGAGGGCACCTAGGATTATAATGGGCACACATAGGAGCTACTCAGTAAAAGTTTGCTGGAGGAAGGAAGGAAGGAAGGAAGGGAGAGAAGAAAGGGCAAGGAGTTCTACAAGATGTAAAATCACTGCCCTCATCATAGTTCTAATGACCAGTGTGAGCAGTTTCTCTGTATCTCCTTTCTTTAAAACTCTTCCATAACAGGAAGTAAAGTAACGTACTTGTTAAAATTCAGATTTATCAATAAGCCACTCCTTCTCAACACACACACAAACACACAATTTATGTGTGGTATATGGCCCTCTCTTGAAGACAGCGTGGGATTCCTCTTGATTGGCAAAGGTTTTTGTTATCTGCAAGGGAGGAAAATGAAATGGATACAAACTCACAGAATTGAATCACTTTCTCTCATCTGTAAAAAGACACACACGATGCCGAAAGACCAACAGGGTAAGAAGCCGCTAGGAGGCCCAGAGAAGGGATGCTTTGTTTTGACCTCCAAAGAGGGAGGCTCTTCAGTTCTTTCTTGGGAATGGGAATCAGCCCAGGGGCAGAACCACCCACCAGGGTGATGGAGCGTGCCTGCCCTGCCCTGACTAAGGGAATCTAAAGGACAACACAGCTGACATATTGCTGTCTCCAAAAAAGAACGTGGAATCCTGTGGCCCTGAGCTGGGTGGAGAAACCAAAGGGAAATCGATCCTGACTGTATCTGCTCCCGTCACTCCCCCGTGGGGGCTGCTTCTACCAACGATTTATTGCTCCTGCAGCTGCTTTGACAACAGCTTTGGAGCTTCTTTGGTTTCAGCCATCAGTTCAGCCCCGTGCAGCCCTCCTGTAACCACGGAGGCTCAGGAGGTGTGGTCCCAGCCACCCCCGTTGTAAAGGCAGCAGGCGTTCTGCCTGTGGGAGGGGTGAGACCAGTGGGTTTCTCCCTCCTTGCTCTTGCCGTGCAAACGGCACAGAGAATCAACTCCGGCTTTCTGCAGGGACGGTCAGGAATAAGCTAGGAGGATGGACTTACACCACGGTCCACTCACAGAGCTCCTCACAATTCTGTTTATTCCGTGACAAAGATGTATGGAAGTAGAGGACGGGACCAGCCCACACCCTTGCCTTGTGGTATAGCAAAGATGTTACTCACTGAAAAAAAAAAAAAGAGAGAGATGTTACTCATTCTTCAATATTCATCTTCCACCAAGTTCTCTCTCTTATGACTCCAACTCTTTATCATGCATCCTGCTGGACATCATTACCACGTGCTAAAACTGAACCCATAACCCTTCCCACCAAATGCGTGTTTCCTAAACTTATCCCTCCCCTCCAACCCACCTACAGTAGCCGCATCTGCGACGCCCTCCTCCCTGCCTCTCAAACCCAACCACCGTTTATCTTCTCCGCCCTCGCCCAGGCTCCATCACCGGTGCCTGGATTACCCTCGCCGTCTCCTCACCGGCCTCACTCCCTCCGGCTTTGTCTCCTCTCAGCACCTCTGAGCCTGCAGGGAGGATGGTCTTTCTCAAGCACAGATGAGATCTTGGCTCCCCCAGCTCCAACCCTTCAACGGCTCCCACGGCCCTCAGGTGGAAGTCCAGTTTCCCTAAAACAGCATGTTTGCCTTCACCGTGAGGCCTTTGCCTGGCTACTCTTGCCCCAGTCCTCTTCTCCGTCACTGCCTGATTCCTACTTACCTTTAGTTCTCAGCCTAGACATCACCCCCGTCCTCTGAGTAGCCCTCGTGGTTCGCCCTTGGTGCTCTTTGCTCCACTGCCTCTGCCCACAACCGACTCCATTATAAATCCCCTTGACTTCCCTGTATCCGCAGCAACCAGCACAGAGCAAAATGGACACACCATATTTATTAAATAAATGAGTTAATTAGTTAATAAATGAATTAACATACCCCATATTCCCCAAAACCAGAGAGAGAGAGAGGGAGAGAGGCAGTGAAACATGCTCATCCCAGCCACCCACCACTTCTCTGGTCAAAACTGGCAAGAACAAAAAAGAGCAAGGAATTATAGGAATATTACAGCATCCGAAAACACCTTCATCAAACCCCAGAGTGATGTGATAACTTCCAGCTGTTCTCTTAATCCCACAGGCTCCTCACAGAGTTTGTTCTACCAATGACCTGTGTATTATCATTAACCGGAGCAACCACTTCAAGGAGCACCCACATGTCCAGAGGCTGTGCTGCCCTCGGCAGGCTGTCCGTCCCATCGTGTGAGTAGAGCCGTTCATTTAACAAACACTCTTCTAGTCATTTAGGAAACATCCGTGAACAAAATGCTGAATTTATATTTTTGCCATCATCCTTTCTGTGCACGGAGACCTCACCGATCTCTCTCCAGATACTGCCTCTGTGGGAACGTGACCCTATGGGTAAAAGTCCTCCAGTGGCCACCTGTCAGTCAACCCTTGATATTCCTCAGACATTTGCAATCCCTAAGGGGGATTATACCTCCAAGCAGCGTAGGAAGGGAGGGGGTCCCCAAGGGGTCTGCTAGGGCACTCCACGCTGAGGATTAAGGGGGTGGACCCTGCTAGGACATGTTCTTCACTACTATCAAACAATTAAAATAAAATATCACTTATTTCAGGAGAGTCCTCCATAGACTCCATCCTCCAGACCATGAGCTGAAAGTCAAATATTTACTTAGTTCTCTTCTCTTATTTCCCACATTAATCAGTTAATCAAAATTCCAAAACATTCTTGCAGGGTAGTGAGGGCAGGTTAATGATTGTCTCATCACCAAAGGGCTAGCAGGACAACCCTTCTGAAAAACCACTCTGGCTGACATCAGCTGTTCCGTGGACCTAACTCATGGCCAGCCTTGTAGCTGGTTTGGTCTTCAAAGGACCCAAGACCCTCTTCTGGACACACGTAGTGGACATTTTGGGCCCACTAATGTTCTCAGTGCCCCCTCCCTTGCCCTAAAATTCTAGGCTCTTCCTCAGAACGTCATCTTCCCTGACCCATATGCTAAGAATGCTCCCGCCCGGGACGCTGAACGCCTTCTCGCCAAGCTTCACGGGAGATAGCGCGTCCAGCGTCCCCGCCAGGAGAGACTGAGGAGGGGGTCTCGGTGCAAAGGCCTTTTGTGCTTTGGAGGAAGTGCTTTCTGTTCAACAGGTTTTTGTTTTAAACATTAACTAGGCAACCTGCCAGCCTTGGGCTCTGAGGGCCCTGAGGGCTCTGAGGGCAGGGCTAAGCTGGGAACAGGTGGGATGGCTGGTTTCTGTCCATGGAGAGAAACCATCATTTTCTGCCGCCATGGTGAGGACCACCCTCTCACTCCTTTAAATGATTCCCAGGAGGTCTGGAAATCTGTCTCAACCGGGCCACCAGAGGGCTTAGAGAAGACATTCCAGTGTTTGCTTTGGAAAAAAAAAAAAAATCAAAAAGAAAAAGGCTTGCTTCACCCCATATCATTGCAAAACTGATACATCCCAGTCCTAGCCTTTTGTGGGACAAGGGAGGGCAGTGGGGGAGGTAATTCCAGAGGCAGCTGATAGGGAAGAAGGAAGCGGTCTCACCAGTTGCTGCTCAAAAGAACTAAGGTTTTTATTTGTAACCTGAGTTTCCACTGGACGCCCTCACACACTGGAATGTGGAGAAGAATGTGGTGTCATTAACCCAAATGTCGTGGGACTTGCCCTTACCCACGTGCTCAGCAAGACTTTAACCTCCTACAATGCTCCCCAAACACATCAAGATTTCTGAGACACCTCAGGGAGGGTTTTAATTATCACATATAAGTGTCCAGCCTACCAAAGGCCTCTGCTAGGACTACTGACACTTCCTTGGGCACCAGAGACCAGAATATGGATGCCACACATAAATGTATGTACAACATAATTCAACGTGCCCTCTGACTGAACCACTCTCAAAATTTAATTTTTCTCCATTTTACACACATTAATTATCCATCAAGTGCTCATAATACCCCAGATGGAATTAGGGATACATGAAACTCTCGGTCCATTACTTAAAGAAAAAAGGTAATTCAAAATGGTGGACCCCAATCTGATGTTCTGAATAAAGTGTTTCATCATGATTGGAAGATGGAAAAGGCAGTCACCTGGACCCTTCCTCCAGTTTGCATGCTTCTGTGCCCTTAGACACTTTCTACTGGAGTGTGCTTACTTCACCGTTTTATACACAAGGACATTTAATTCTCTAGGATCTGTGACTCCTAAATTTCACAGTCTTCGAGGATGAGAAATACCTTCTTCACTGAACTCCTGGGCTTGAAGGAAGAAGGCTATGGAAACAGCCACTTGTTTCCTCAACCCTCCTCTGCCCTGACCTCTACCCCAAGCAAACACGCTTCAGTTGGTTAGGCCAGAGGCTTGCAAATGGCAATAAGCAAAGACGTTCTAACACGTGTCTAAGGTACGTGGACACGTTGAATAAGTTTATCTTGGCTGATGGGCTGGACAGTAAAGACTGGCTTTACCAATCAGGTTATAATGGCAGACGCTCCCCAAATTGAATGAACTAAATCTATGGCTCCAAATTTTTTATGAAGTATATATTTGAAGTACATGGCAAGATTTTCAAAGTGTTTTTCAAAAAACATATTGACTGGGGTGCACTGAAGTTAGCAGTATTTCGATTTTGCTAGCCCTTTGATTGGATTATCGTCAACAGGGTGCCTCCGTGTGAAAGGGTAACTGCTGAAATTAATGGTCACTCAATGAGCCACAGCAGTGCCTTCTTGGCATTCTTCCCAGAAATTAAAAACATAAATATGTCAGAGTCTGTGAAGGATCTGGGATTTTACTCCACTTAAAAGCGAATAAACTAGTCTAAGTTTCCGTGGATGCTGTCAACAGACATGAAACTAACGGGTCAGAGACTACGACCTTCAGTACTCTTTGCACAGCAAGAAGACTGAGCATGATGTTGGTGTGCACTTACTAGTACAGAGTTATTCAAAATAGCATAAATATATTGCAAATAATAATTACTAAATGTAAAAATGAACATTTATTAGAAATACATCTTTTATGAAATTAACATGGCCTTTACCAGATGGTTTCCTACACCTTCCGAGTCCCATGGGGACAGTGCAAGGAGATGGGTGGCCTTAGATGGATCCTGTGTCCATTGTGCATTTGTATGACCCTGAGTGTGCAGGATTCAACACTTTTCTGCCTGCTCTCTGTCCGGGCAGAGATGTTGCCTCATGTTGAGGCTGCTCACCGCCCTGAGAAACGGTCTGGATAAAGAGCAGCCAGAGCCTCGCATCCTCGGCACACTCAGCAAGGATGTTCAGGGACACTCAGGGCTCTCCCAACAAGAAACTCTCATGACTAACACGTTCTTCTGCAGGCTGTGAAGTTCCCACTCAATAGCTTTCAACAAAATTGAAAGAGAACCTCAACAGGGTGTGAGGGATGGATCATTGATAATAACTTTGATGACAGACTACTACGTAACTTCTGGCATAAAACTCAGATGTGTCAAAGAATTTTGAGAAATCTCTACCATAAAATTCCTCCATTCCTGTCTTCTTATTGCTGTGAACAAATGCTCTCAGTGTTCCTATCTATAAACAGAAGAAAAGAAGAGTTTATGCCAAATCTCCACCCTAACAATTAGTAATCTCCATCTATGGGGGTATGAACTCATGGGAAAAATGCTAAAAGCCATGTTAACTTCATAAAAGATGTATTTCCAATAAACATTCATTTTTACATTTAGTAATTATTATTTGCAATATATTTATGATATTTTGAGTAACTCTTTACTAGTAAGCATTGTAATGATAATTAAATCCAAAAGAAAAAAATTTAATACTACTCAGCCATAAAAAAAGAGTAAAATAATGCCATTTGCAGCAACATGGATGGACCTGGAGATCATCATTCTAAGCGAAATAAACCAGAAAGAGAAAGAAAAATACCATACATCACTCATATGTGGAATCTTAAAAAAAAAAAAAGACACAAATGAATTTATTTACAAAACAGAAACAGACTCACAGACATAGAAAACAAATTTATGGTTACTGGGGGGGAAAGGAGGTGGGAAGGGATAAATTGGGAGTTCGAGATTTGCAAATACTAATTACTATATATAAAATAGATAAACAACAAGTTTCTACTGCATAGCACAGGGAACTATATTCAATATCTTGTAGTAACCTATAATGAAAAAGAATATGAAAATGAGTATATGTTTGTACATGTATGACTGAAACATTATGCTGCACACTAGAAATTGACATAACTTTGTAAACTGACTATACTTCAGTAAAAAAAGAAAAGAAAAATTTTAATCTAAGCTCTGTAAGTCACAGGAAATTAAAACAATTTTTATTTTAATTTTTAATTAGAAAGTTTTCGTCTTAAATTTAATTTCAATCTTTGTATATTCATCTCTTCATGGTAAAATTTGATAGGGTAATAAATTACTTTCAAACATAATACTCTCATTAGGATAAAATCTGTTGTGAGAAACAAAACAGAGTAATACAAGTTCTAGGAAAAAAAGGAATGGTACAAAATTCCAACTGTGTAGAAAAGCTTGTCTTCATATTCCCTTAAAGAAAGGGGACAAATGTCAAACTGCTGCGGATTAGGTTTCACTGGGTACATTCAAAAGAATGATACAGTATTTGAAATTAAAATTTCAATATTTATGATATACCAGAACTTAAGGCTTTCAAATAATTATAATTTTAAAACCTAAACATAAATTTTTAAATCTGTTAGGAAATAGATCCCTTTTCAAAATTAAGTGGAGCACAGACAGAAAAAAAAAAAGACATAGGCTACATTTTTAAAAATAATCATCTGAACGCAGAAAGCCATGACAGATTATGACAGATGAAGACAGCCCCTACCATTGAAGACTTTAGCATCTCTTGTGGGGAAAGGCGGTTTTGTGAGGATTAAGTGAAAAAACACGTGTGACAACACGGAGCTGACCCAGGCCAGGGGACTGATAAAACTTAGTTTCCCTTAATGTAATTAACCTTTTTCCCCCCAAGCATTGAAATCACATCCTCTTGTTACAGAATGGAGAGTGGGGGGGAATCACACAACTGGTAATCAACTTTCATTTACTATCTCTTCATATGGACAGTTATGGAATTCTCACTAAGCCTCAAATGTAAATTTTAAAAAGAACAAGAAAGGAGGGAGAGAGAGAAACAGAGAGAGAGAGAGACAGAGAGAGAGAGGAGGGGGAGGAGGGAAAGGGAGATGGGGAGAAGAAAAGAGAAAGAAAGAAAAGCAAGGAAAGTTTTTTAATTTTTTTTTTTTTGATTGTCATATAGTCAGTTTACAATGTTGTGTCAATTTCTGGTGTCCAGTATCATGTTTCAAAGAAAGGAAAGCTTTTAAACACTGCGTGCACTGTCTTCCCAAACCAAGCAACTGGGATAACTTCTGTGTTGATCTAAGCACACATTCAACCAGATAAGTTTTTCATCGCTCCCACCTGTTTCCCAAATAGCTTCAACTGTTCTGCCTTTAACCCGCTTTGGCCGGATCCCGTGTGGAATCTGCGCTCTTGGAATACCCAATGCCGGGCTCCCCCACCGCAGCGCTGGCCTCAGTGGCAGCTGGGAACGCTTCTGGGGAGCAGCTGGTGTCCAAGGCTGCCGTCACCCAGGGCGAAGGGTCATTTTCTGCCCTAATGGTATTTGGGGGACACATTTCATTAAAATCACACCAGACATGTGTGTCGTATGATTCTACAGAGACAGAGAACTCTCACGATCGTGATCTCATGTGGTCCCTCTGGGCCTTCAGCGCAAGCCTGGTCGACTGTCATGTTAGGAACCTGGGCCTGAGTTCAGAGCCCAGCTCTGATGCTTATCCCATGAATGACATTCCAGGGGGAAAAAAATCACTTTAATTCTCAGGACTCCATTTCCTGACCACAAAGTGAGAAGACTGGACTAGATGCTTCCCCTTAAAACGAACATTTGTGGGCAAATGCCTCAAAGCCAACTTTCCCCAGTCAACTCCATCCACTACGGAACGAAATTCAAACTGGTCCCCCACTGCTTACTGTTAGCCCCCTGGAACATGACTAAAAGCAACCACGATCCGCCTTGCAACATCTCACAGCAAAAATGCTAACTTCACTTCATCCTCCCAACACACCTAACAAGGGAGATGGTTCAGTTGTCATCCCCTCTAGTTCACAGATGAGAAAATGGAGGTGAGAATCAGTGGGTTTCTGGCAATCACACAACACAGGAGGTAGTCGAGTCCTACCTTCCAGCTCTGAAGAAACCAAACCGTCTTGGAAAACCAAAAAGTTAACAGAACCTTATTGCTCACACTACCTTCGAGTGTGTCCAACCCCACAATGCCGGCAACCGTTGAAACCAGGATAATCGGCTGGGGCACGTGATAGTTTATTTCATCTCTGATTCACGTGAGTCAGTTCATGGGCCATAAATGCCTCTACGTTTTTGACATTTTGAGAATACAAAGAATTTGACATTTTGAGCCCATTTTCAAATGGCTGGTTCCTTAGGGGCAGAAACGGTGTTCACGTGGAGACCTTCACCTCCCTGTGGCTCTGCCCTGTGGGTGCCTGGCACATCCTTGTTGATTTGTTTCTCCCATGTCGGGGTGGGCCTCTCCTTGACAACTGGGGGCCACATTTAGCCAAGCAGCTGCCCACTGGCGTCTAAAGCCTCCGATTCATAATTCTGGCAGCATCTCAAAGGCTTTATTCTTATCACCCCATGATTTCATTATTATTATTATCGTCCTTATGAAATGCAGGAGCTGAACCCACTACAAAGCGTCAAGCTCAGGTTTAACACGGGACGGTCTGTTTTCTGCATCCCCCCCTCAACTGAGGGATTTCCCCCCGGTTTCTGCTCACTGTTGGAGGGCTCTAAGAGGCGGCCTGCAGCCACGAAGAAGTCAGCCTCGGTATCCCTCCCACCACCACTGCCCTGTCCCAGGGTCGCCCTGATGGGAATAAGGCTCCTCAAAGGGCTGCTGTTGGTAACGAGTGACAAGAGCACGGCCCTGGGGGCGGGAGCCGCCGGGCTGGGGAATGAGGACAAGTCTCTGTGCTAACCTGGGCCTTGGGTTCCCACACATCAAACGAGGCAACCAAGTGACATTATTCTGAAGATTACTCCTGAGGAAAACCTTACTCAGACTAGCTCTCGTTTTACCCTTTTCCTGGGTTCTGGAGATTTGCACAGGGAAGAGCACCTCATTGGGAAGGACCTCAGGAAAAGAGCCTCCACCCCTCACACCCATTTCTACCTCGCCCATCAATTTGCCCCGTTAAAAAACAAGGTCTTAACTAATATATATAAAATAGATAAACAAGTTTTTAAAAAGAAAAAAAAAAAGTCCTACTATAGAGCACAGGGAACTATATTCAATTTCTTGTAATAACTTATAATTAAAAAGAATATATATGTATAACTGAATCACTGTGCTGTACACCAGAAACTAACATTGTAAATCAACTATACCTCAATTTAAAACAAAAACAAAAACCCAACCTGGTTTAAACAACACTTTAGGGAAAATGAAAGTAGCTCTTTATCAGGGAAGTCAGAATTTAGGTGCGTTCTTACCTAAAACATGCTAAGGTTAAAAAAAAATTTATCAGGAGTCTTAAGGCTTGGATTTCCCACCAGCCAGTAACTAGCCATGTAGCCTCCAGCAAGTCCCCTCTTCTCTCTGTACCTCTGACATCTCATCTTCTAAATTCAAACATCAATACCTCTCTGACTCACCTACTCCAAATAGTCCTTGAAGCTCACAAGAAAATGTGGTTTGAAAATGTGAAGCATTACCCTGTATCCAGACAAGTCATTAAATTAAGGTCACCTCCCTCTTTCTAGATAAATCTCAGAAGGGCTAAAGGATTGATGCAGCGCTGAAAAAGATGCGTGCCTCCTAGCAGCAGCGGGGGTGGGGGTTTATATTTTGTTGTAGAGTTTGAGCAAACCTTTTTATCCAGTTTGATTTACAAACACTTTAGGAGCCCACTGTGTGCCTTATATTGTGTGGAGACAAGAGAAAACGTCAAAATAAGTATAAACTTCAGGAGTTTACAGCCTTTTCAATTCAAGATTTGCACACACACACACACACACACACACACACACACATATATACATGACAAATTTCAAAACAGTATGATGACACGTTAAAGTGCATAAAGACCTATAACAAATGCACAGTCCAGCCAAGTTGGGATCGGAGCCTTCAGCAAGGGGAAAGGTTGGGGTTAAGCGGAGTGTGGGTCAGGCCCACAGAAGAGACAGAACTGGGGACAGTCTGGGGTGAGTAGGATGAGCAGTTTTCTACATTTATAACAGCAGACCTTCAATACCAAACACCAGAATTAAAGAAAAAACAGAACTTTAATATTTTAATATTGTTACTAGTTTAATATATTCAATAGCAACAGATTTCAGACCGTAGTTTTCCAGCTGATAATTCTCAAAGACTCTACATCCATTTAGGTTGTAAACATCATGTAAACTATAGCGTGTATTCTTTTTTATTTTTTAAATTAAGTTACCTACGGGGGGTGGGTATAGCTCAGTGGGAGAGTGTGTGCTTAGCGGGCATGAGGTCCTGGGTTCAATCCCCAGTACCTCTGTTAAAAAATAAAAATAAAGAAATAAAATAAAGAAACCTAATTACCACCCCAAAAACACACACACACACAATTAAGTCACTTATAAATGTGTGGTCTAAAGGAACTCTTTTTAAAAAACTGAGATCACCTACTAGGAGACTGTTTTCTCAAAACATCTGCCTTATGTCCAACGCCTTTCCCAGGCTGACCCCTTACAAAGCACGGGATCTGGCCACAGGTTAATTAGGATTTCCTGAACATACATTCCTGCTCCCATGCCTTGCTCAAGTGTTCACCCATCTGGCAAGGCCCTTCCCTCACCTCCCAGGTATGTAAGCCCCTCCCGACTAACTTCAGGACCCAGGTGAAACCCAACATCCTTCATGAAGCTTTCACAACCTGGTCCACCACTCATCCATCCCCGTTTCTGAATACCAAGAGCTCTTATTTTCCGTACTATCAGTTTGCAATTATCATATTCTTTTTTTTTTTTTTTTTTTTGGTATATTTTTCCAGATACAGGTTTTATCCCCAAAAGAACCTGTTTAATGCTCTCAAGTCAGGGAGTATGGAAACTTCCTTGTATTTCCAGTGCCGACCACATTAGGCTGCGGTTTGGCAGGCACACAGACTAAATGGACATGCCTGAGCATCCAGTCGAGTCCCCAGCTGGCCACATGTTCCATAATCCCACTGCTACCGCCCTTCTATTTGAAAAATGGCCAAAATAAGTTACAGACAAGCTAAAAAGACTGCATCTGAGGTGGTATATATGGACGTAACCTAAAAGAGGCCCAGTGTCAAAAGATGAGGATCAAGTCGCTTGGGGGAAAAAAATGTTCTTACTCTTTAAAATAATACAGGCCTCACTTCAGTGGATTCCACAGACAGAAGCATGGAAGTAGATTTGCCTATCTGAGAGAGGATTTAGCCAAGGGCATTTCTCCTTGCGAGGGGACAGCTGAAGAGGTGTCATTTAACAGCTCTCGGAGGCCCGTCAGTGCGGTGATTGAGGTGGACAGAAGGCATGGACATGACCAAGGCCCTTAAAAGACACAGACAGGTGGGAGAGCGTGCTGGGGGTGGGCGGAGGGCGGAGGGTACAAAAGGAGGAGGCTTGCCTTCCCAGAGCAGAGACCGGGAAGGCGGAGGCCAGGAGTGGGAGGAGAGGAGGGGGCGGCCCAGGAGCGGAGGTCTGAAGCGAGGTCACATCTGGGCAGGATCCAAGGAGAGGTAAAGCTAGAAAGGGGGACAGAACTAAAGGGATGAACCAAGGAATGGACCGGACACAGAGAGAGAGAGCAATGACCGACCATCGGGATGGGGACGCCCTTCAGCAAGAGACAAAGGCGATCTCTCTGTGTGACCACAAGGATGGCGATTAAAAGGACAGGAGTGAAAAGACAGGGAGGAAACAGGAAAAGGGAACGGGCAAGGAGGCAAAATAAGTAATTTGTGCACCAGGGCTAGCTAAAGGCTCAGAAAATCACCAGGCTGTTAGGCTGAGCAGGGAGAGGAGACAGAGCCGTACCCAAGGGTGGACCATCAGAAAGACACAGGCAGGCAATTTAAGCAGCTAGCTACTGAGGTAAAAATGAAAAAAAGAAAAATAGAAGATGGAAAAGGTGAGAACCGGGAGAGGGAAAACCCAGAGGAGACACTGGCCCAGAAACCTTTTTAACTTTCCATAAGAATCTTCAAGGCCCCAAACTAGGCCAAGATTCTGACTGACATTTCTGAGCTCACCAGCTGCTGTTTCCTTGAGAGAATTCTGACAGGAAGGCATAGAAATGCAAGCCAACACTGCTAGCTCTGGGAAAAAAAAATCCACACTCCAAACACCTCAATGGGGCTGAAACCCGCCAGGGAAGAATGCACACGGAGGAGGAGGGACCGGTCCTGCAACTCCTCCCCAGGTATGTACCCAGCTGCTCCCACGAGGGGCTTTCTCCTCTCATTGTCCTCTGGCCATTCCTGCCTTGCCATCTGTCTGTCTTTCTTTGTGCATGTTGGGGAAGCCCTGCGGGCAATCTGCTTCTGTCATCTGAAGCCAGCACCGCGCCTACAGGAGCAGGTGAAGCTCCACATTCAGCATCCCCAAACAGGCGGGGATGCACCGCTGGAACCCAGATCCATCAGGCAGAGTTAGGCGAGGGCAAGTGGGCGAGAGGAATCGCCCAGCCCGCATGACTGGGGTGTGGGAATGACTTGTCGGCTGGTCGTGACCAAGAACTGGATTCCTTGTGCGGGGGCTGGGAGCAAAGGCAGAGGGGCAGGAGGGTTGGTCTGGAAGACAGAGGGATGGGAAGGACATCTCAAAGCAGGTACAGATTTCATAGTCGCCTAGGGGCTGGTCCATGACCTACAGAAGGGCTCAGGTTTGGGGAGTGATGGATGAGATTTGGACCAGCACATGACCTTGAACTCGCGGCTTGCCCTGTCAGTGCCTTGAATATTTTGAATACATGTTGAAATTTTCTCCCAAGCACCTCAAAGGAATTTATTTCTAATACATCGTCTATCTCAAATACACAATCACTGAAATGGGAGTAGCTTCTTCCGATGACCCCACAGACGTCCCCACTAGGACAATGTGAAGTGTCACATCTTTTTAAAAAACTAAGAAACTAAGTCCCTGAGCAATGTATTTCTTTGGAAAACTAGGACAAGAACCAGATTCTCTAATGTGTTCCCAGGATCTTAAGCAACTCTTAATTCTCACTCAATTTAATAGGTATATTTTTAAAAAAAAAAAAAAGTAGTAAGAGATTTTGGAGTTACAAAGCTTTATCACAATCCTGTATTATTGTTATATTGTATTTTCATTATGATCCCTCTGCAAACATGATAGGAGGTGAGTGAGTCAGTGGACCCGCTGCTGAGCTCTCTTGTCAAGAAAAACGTTTACCTCATCCCATGCCCGTTTGTCACCAAACCCCATTTAAGCTTTACTGGTAAGAGTCAGGAGCCAAAGGGATGCTTCCCTAGCTGTGTGCAACCCCTCACGCTGAAAACTCTTACTAACTTTTAGTAACTTCACGGACAGGGCTCCCCGCTTTGGAGAGTTGTCTGTCTGTCTGTCCTCACCCTTACTGATAAAAGCTCCTATCACCACAACCTTGAACAGGGCTCACAGCTTCCTGGCTTCTGTGTGGCTTTCCTTCTTTCTCGCCACCTCATTTTTAGGAATTTTAGGGCTTTCACATCCTGAGCGGATGTAAGGGCCGATTCCTCACCCTTGAATTGTTCAGCATCAGAAACCTTGAACTAGAGCAGTGGTTCTCACAGTGTGGTTCCCAGACCAGCGACATCAGAATCACCTGGGAGCCTGTTAGAAACGCCAAGTCTTGGATCCCACCCCAGACCTACTGAATCAGACACTCTGGGGGTGGGTCCGGCACTCTGGGTTTGAGCCAGCCTTCCAGGTGACTCTGAGACACCAAATTAAGAAGGTTCGGATTATTTTTAAATGCTGTTTCCTGTAACACACAGAGCTCAGATCTCCTTACAGCTGTGACTCTGGTCACCAGCAGGGCCATCGCTTCTAAAAGAGACCCTTCCACAAACAGCCACTTCTCAGTTAGCGCCTTACATCCCTCATCTGCAAAATGGGGAATATTTAGTAGAAGTGACTTATTATGGTGCTGAGAACAGCTCCTGCATGCAGTAAGTCAAAAACGGCGCAGTCAGGTCCCAGCCCTCTTTGAAAGGAAACGTGTGCGTTACAGGTACACAAGGAGTCCAACAGCAAGTTAAGATGTGAGGTGTGCCTAAGGACAGGTACAAACAATAGGAACGAAGGAGGAAGAGGGGCAGTTGGGAGAAAACTTTGTGGGGAAAATGTCTTTTGAACTGAGCCTTAAAGAGAGAAATTTTAACTAGTGAAGATGGGCAAAGGGAAAAGAACATTCGAAGCAGAAGCTGAGAACAGGGAACATGGAAAAGAGACGATATCACTGGTCAGGCGTGGACAACAGTGCCTTCTCTCCTTTCTGTTACTAATACGTGAACTGCTCACGTTGTGGAAAGGGGTCGCCCATTTCTGGTCTAATCATTTGTCATCACGTTTGCAGAAATTCTTCCTTTAATCCAAATTAAATCATTTTCCTCGGCCTGCTGTAAAGTGAGTTCTTTCCAGTATTAATGATTTCATCATTTTAGCATCCACGTCTCTCTGTCTTGTTTATTATTAGGTCAGTGTTTTTCAAAGCCCTCTGCCCACCAGCAACAGAATAAATTGGGACTGGTTGCAAAAACAAATGCAGATTCCTGAACCCTGGCCCACATGGCTTCTTTCAGCATCTTTGAGAGTACGTCAGAAGAATCTGCATTTTAACAAGCTCTTAAGTGATTTTAACATTCACTCAAGTTTGAAAACAACTCTCCTAGATCTGTTCTTTCCCAAATTTGCTGAGCATAGAAATCACCTAGGAGTGCTCGTTAAAAATGTGGCTACCCGGTCGTTCCCGTGCAGGTTCTGATTCTGTGGCTCTGAGGTGGACTACAGGGAACAGAAGCTTTAACAAGAGCCTCGGTGGCACTAGGATCAGGCAAGGTTGGGAACCACGGCGTATTAGAATGAATGTGCACTTTGGGTTAGAGAGGTACTTCCAGTCCTAGGGCAGCCATTTATCAGCTGTGTGATCTGGGCAAGTTTCTTAACCACTCTGTGCCTCCAAATTATCTAACCTGCTGGAAGCATAAATAAGTAAATGGCTTAGTATAATGTTGGCTCCCTCTCGTCCCCTTGCCCCATCCTCCCCCAAAGTCCCGGCTCAGCTCTCCAGCTCTGATGAGAAGCAGAGCAAGGACAACAGTGATGGTAAAATGCCACCCAAACTCACCTCTTCCGAGAGAGGTGGCAAGGTGCCCGCAGGGAGACAGGGTGGGCTTTGGGAGCTGGCCTTGCTCTTGGCTGCCTCTGGGAAGTTGAAATGGGACTGATGCCCATGATTGAATCAACACTCAGAACTGACCGGTCCTCTAAAAATAGCAAGACGTCTGGCGGAGCCTTAGGAAAAATAAGGTTCTATCCCAACATAGAACCCAGGCTTGCCTTAAAAGGAGGGGCCGCTGCTTTATTGCCTGCCTCCTCAGCCAGGTGATGGTAAGCCCCAGATAATCTGGCTTGTGCCTCAGTGAGCTCCAGAACAGCTTCTGTTTCATGGACAGCCACCAAGAACACCAGCAGCCACTGACGCCAGCACAGAAGGTCACAAGTGCTCAGCGTCCAGAAGGATGCGTCTGTGCGCACCGCTCCTCCTGCAGACACTAGAAGGGCCCGAATCCCCAGGAAAGCGTGCAATTTTGATTGCTTTTTAAGAAACTATTATCGGCCCTGACCAGGGGGCAGAGAAGGGATAGGGAGGGCTAACAAGCCTATATTTGAAATTCAGAGGGTGAGATACAGGCGGTTTTCCCACAGAGTCCTGCCTTCCTTTCCTCATCCAGCAAAGGGCCGATTGACTAAGGCCAGCTCTGTCATCAGAGGGCAAGGCCTTGTGGTCAATAAGGGGACAGTCAGAGCATCTTATCAAATATATTTTTTCATAAAGGTCCTGAAAATGAGACTGGACCCCTGGGTATTCAGAACCTCTAAGGATTCTCGTCAGAAAATGATACTGATGAATCTCTTCCCTTTTAACAAATCTTTTTCAAACATATGAAAATATTAAAAATTGTTATTTTTTTTTTTAAAGAGGGAACAAAAATTGTGAAAGAAATAGTTTTGATGGGGGGAAGGGTATAGTTCAAGTGGTAGAGCACATGCTTAGCAGGATGAGGTCCTGGGTTCAATCCCTAGTACCTCCTCTAAAAGTAAATAAACCTAATTATCTATCCTCCCCACCAAAAAAAAAAAAATTAAGTATTTATTAATACAATAATAAATAAATAAAATCTTTTTTAAAAAGAAATAGTTTTGGTCATAGTTAAGTTTTCCTAAGTATCTTAGAACCACTCCTTGCATGACTGTTATGTGAATGAAGCTTTTTAACGTGGGTCAAATATAAGGACCTCCATGCAGTGGGTAGTTTCAGTTGCCTATTAATATTAATTAATATTAAGTATATATTAAATAAGAGTAGCAAGAGCATTAGAGACCATTTACTAGACTTCTAATACTATATTCATGGCACTTTACATAAATCTATCTCATTGAAGCCCCCCGTTGAATTATAGTGAAGTATTATTATAGTTACTTTACAGATGAGGAAACTGAGACTCAGAGAGGCTAAGTAACTTGCTCAGGATCACAGAGCCAGAACGCACAGATGCCCAAGCCATGCTCTTCCTCCCTATAACCCTCTGCCACCAATCATCTTCAAGATTATATTGCCTATAATTCAGACTTCTCCCTAGCTTAACCCATCCTTGATTCTTCCCAAACCCAAGAGCCTTTCTGAGGACCGTTAATGGGAAATCACCATCCTCCCTTCTCTGTAAGGTCATGTCTGAGTCACTGATGTTCAAATACTGCCCTGCTTGGTGAAAGAAATAGGAAAGAACTATAATTGTGGTTGATGCTGTTGATGTTATCTTGACTGTTACCTAAGTTCTAAATACTTTTAAATGGAACTTACTTCTCAAGAACAAGGGAAAGGTAAGGGCTTTTGGTCCACTGTTCTGACTACTGGGCAGAAGACAGGGAAAATAAATCTTGTTTTCAATAACATGTTGAGTGACATTTTATATGGCCATCAGCCTGTTCTTCTAAGAAACTCAAGACCCTCACATGTGTTCTCTCATTAATCTTCAACCCTCCCTGTGGTGGGCAGATGGGGTTACACAACCACTGCAGGAATGAGGGAGAGGGAGGTGGTGATGTCACCAACACCACAGAGCACACCAGTGGCCAGGTAACACACCATCCCTCCCATTCTCCATACTAACACTACCAGCCAAAGTTAGAAGATTGGGCAGATAAGAAAATAAATAAATAATCGGGGGGGGGGGGACCTACACCCAGCTGCTATACCAATGTCCTCTGCCCTATGCAAAACTCAGAGAAACATGTCTTTATATTCTCCATCCTAGACTATTTTCCTCCTATTTACACTTGTTCTGAAACCTTTTGATTTTTGTGGTGGTTGTTTGTTTCGTTTTGCTTTTCCAACCTACCCTTCACTTCATTTCCTTATCTGTCCTATGAATTTCTTTCCTGGCATCTTAGATGACGTGCGAAAGTAGGATGAGACTCAAAAGCGATCCAGTAATTGATTATTTAAGTACATTGTTGTTTTTTTTCCTGAATATTTTGAAGTGAACTTTTACATAATCTTTTGACCATATAAGTTGGGCTTGACAAAAAGACCAAATAATTTACATCCAAATGCCAGCTTATGACTGGCAGGTTTCTTAAAAATTGGTTCTTTCTAGTTCTCGGGACCAAAAAACTCGGTCTCTCTTGTCTATGAAACCCTCACTCCTGAAACGTACATGCCACGCTCTTAGAGATCTTGATCTGCAGAATTGAGCAGTTAAAATGAACCTTTACTCAGCTCTCTGTGCCCTGGTTCACCAGAAGAGATGAGACATTTTAATCTTCTCAAAGGTACAGCTACATCTATCTTCTCCTTGCCCCCCTGACTCCCCTCCCCATGAGCCCCAGTTCTTGGGGGAGGAAGAGCAACCCCACACTCTCCCTCGTGTGAAGCTTGCACTTGACTCTGGGGGAGAACTGTTTTCACAGCAGAAGCTTATCCACTGCCACTGGATTAAATTCAATGAGCTATTGGATGATTCCTGAGATCAGCCAGAAAGACTTTGACTGGGGGGCCTAGGACACCTAGGACATTTTCCTATTTTCCTGAGAAAAGGTATGGTTTCCAAGCTACCACCATCAGCAGCACCCCAAGTACACAGCTGCAGAGGAATAAATGTTCACAGAGTGTAAAACCCATGGACATTTTCCTCCCTTGCTTCCCTCTGACCTCCTACCTTCCAATCCTCTCTCTATGGATTGATGCAAGTCTGCCCCTCCAGCCTGATACGTTTTTTAAAGGATTACTATTTACATATATGTACACCAATTCGTTTCTACCACCCACCTCTGTAAAACCAGAGAAAAATCACGGCTACGGCTAGAGTAGTGAGGATTCAAGGAGTTTGTCAAAGAACCGAAAATCATCCGTCACAGAGAACACATTTGAGAAAAAAAAATATCTGTTCTTATTTTTATTACTTTTATGATTAGAGAAAAAAATCTGTTCTTATTCTTATTACTTTTATGATTAGATTTCATTAACTGCCCTGGTCAGTGCTGTGAGTCTCAGACCTTCCTTGGGGGTGCAGTTCCTCCAGTAGCATCCTCCCCGTTTCCTGGCAGAGTTATCAGGTCCTCCGAAGCTGAGAACCCCATTTCCCTCCAACCCGGGTGGCCCGTCCGGACTCCGGGTGGCTCCGCAGCTGCCAGCGTCCCTCACTCTTCCGCGGCTCGGGCCTCACAGATCGCAGGGCAGGTGATGGGCCACGGGGAGCAGAGACGAACAAAAAGATCCTTCCCACAATGAACAATGGCGCTTGGAAGGCTGCGCCCGCAGCTGCCACCCGGCAACGTGCGCCTGAGGGCGTGTTTCTAAACCAGGTCGTTCTCTGCGCACGTGCGCGATATTTCTTAGTAGGATTCTCTCTCTGTTTTGCTTTGTTTTTTAATTTTTAAATATCCTTCATGGGATTCCAAACACTAAAAAAGAATCTTATGGTACACCAAAGCCAAGGCAGAGTAATTAATAGTAATAATAAAAGGTCCAATCGATTATTAACGGCACCAAAATAAGCCAGGGGAGCTTGCATGCCGTTTATTTCTGAACAGTAGAAGGATTGGGGTCCCCCAAAGTACCGCCATGCCTCACAACAGGTGTGTTCCGAGATAGTTTGGGGGGAATGATGGGACGGATGTAAGGGGGTACTGGGGACCGCGCTCTCCAGGCTTTCCCACCTGGAGGAGGAGGAGAGAGGGAGGGGCCCACAGCTGAGAGGCAGGGCTGCATCTGGACGATGAAAGAAACCAGGCTGGGGCCAAGACTGCTTCCCGAGGCCACATACTTCTTTATATCCCCATACGGATTACTTTGCTATGGAATGTAAGGAAGTGTGTGGTTTCGGCGAGCGCCTCTCCGCCGCCCCAGGTCCCACCCAGAGTACCTGTCCCTTCTGCCTCACCCCGGCCTTGTGCCAGCAGGCATCCCTCACAGAGGAAGGGAGGGCCTCCGAATCCCGTCCAGGGCCCCCCACACGCCCAGGTTTCCCTCGATGTTTCATCCTCATCCCGAGTCAGGCACACTGATCATCATCCTGGAGTCCTCCCGGTGGCCAGCCTCCCAGACCTCCCTCCTCAGGTCCAGAGAGGCCATGTCACCCAAAGGTTTGTCACAGGGTCAGCCTTCGCCCTCCAAGCTCCTCCCTCCATTCATATTGCTCCTGAAATGAGATGTTTCTACCAAACAAACTGAACTGCAATGCCTTCCTATCCGCCTGCATCACTTTCTTTCATAATTATCCATGCCTAGGGCAGGTCATGCATCTAAAAGTGCTTTTGCTGCAGATGGGCAGGTGCTGTGAGGCTCAGGGGACTCCAGCCTCGGGTCACACAGCCAGTCCTCTGACCCTACTCTGCTGTCTTTTTCTCTTCACATCACAACCCTGTGGCAAAGCATCACGGGGTGAGGCTGTTTGCAGAAAAGGCTTGAGGCGCTGAAATAGTTATTCACTCATCCAGTGGGTTAAGTTCCCTTCTACCCTCTTCCTTTAACCCCTGGTTCCCAGCCTTGACTCTAAAGGGCCTGAACCCACACCAGGAAGGAAATGGACAAATGGGGGGAAGCCCAGAGCATGAGGGGAGACTGTGGTCCCCCAAGGCTCTGGCCATCAGCTCCCCCGGCTCTGAGAAGGGTCTCCATCTCTCACTGAAGCCCAGCCCCAGGAGGTCTTCGTGCATCCACAGCTCCAGTTCCTTCTTGTGAAGGGAGTGCATGTGCCATGAGAGCTGGGGCTGCATTACGTTTATACTACGAGTTCTCAAGCAGAACCACAGACACAGGCGGGATTTGATGGATGTGTGTTGAGATGCACAGGAGGGAGCTGTAAAATGGAACCGAGAAGCAGCAAAGCCAGGACGAGGCATGAGGAGGAAGGGGAAGGATGAAGGGAGGGTCGGCCACGTTTGCACAGCAGGCGGCAGATGCAGGCCGACTGGCCAGAGGTGAAGGCTCAACAGCACCCACAGCATCACGAGCCAAACCCTTCCCCGGGCTGCAGCAACACAACGACCCCCCCACCTGCCTCTTTCAGACCTCAGACTGGTGCCTAACGGCCTTCAGGGGAAGCCAAACTGAATTCCTTGAGAGTTAGGGGAGTCTAGAAGAACATGGGGGAATGACTAAAGATGGGGCAGCTACAGGTTGGAATACAGAAACAGCTTTAGATCAGCAAGTCTCGACTGGAGGTGATTTTGCCCCTCGGGGCACATTTGGCAATGTCTGGGGACATCCCTGGTTGTCACATCCGGGGGGTCTGACTGGTATCTAGTGGGCACAGACCAGAGATGCTGCCAAACACCCTGCAATGCACAGGACAGCCCCCACCACAGAGACCCACTGGAATGTCAATAAACTGAGGCTGAGAATCCCTTGCTTTAGATCGAGGTGCCTTGAATGAATAAGGTCTCCCATGTGGGCATTATTATGGTAAACTGTCTTCCAAAGAAAGTTCCTGCCCTTCTTTTACAAACGTTGGTTAGTCTTCAAGTCTGTAAAATGGGCAGAAACCCTTCCCTTTTCTAAATTACGTCTGCTCCAAAGACAGTTTTCCTTTTCCTTCCCTGATACTGATTTCATGTCATCTGCCCAGAAATCGAGGGTCTGTTGTGTGGGTGGGCAGGATGTGAGTAAAGAAGAGGAGAGAGATGATGAGGTCCGGAGTCCTGAGTTGAAGAAATTGCACTGCCAGAGGCTTGACTGATGAGCTGGACACACACGTGATTTTTCCACCCTGATGTCAGGCCACCTGGCTGACCTCCCCTGCCCCCCACCACTGCCTGCTCCCTTGCTCCCCAGGAGGAGCAGGAGGATGGTCGGGCTAGGACAAGGGTAGCTGGAGGAAGAGCTGGTGAGTCATGAGCCGCAGCCGCAAGACACCTGTGTCACAGTGAGGAGGCAGAGAGTGAAGGTGAGATACTTAGGGCAGAGCCCTGGGATGCTGGCAAGGAGGAGGGGACTTTGAGCAAGAAAGATGTTTCAAGATCGCTCTGCAAAAACTGTTCTAGAACCCAGCCACAGCACCTCGCTGCCGCTTCTTGGTGTCTTGTTCGGCACTTTGCTTTCTGGGGTGTCTAATTTTTCCAGGCAGTGCTCCCAAGCTGCGGTCTACCTGACAGAGGTCCACTTGGCTGGGGAAACCACTTTTCCCGATCAGTGCTTTCAACAAACTTCAGAGACGAAATGAAAAGACTCACAGCTGAGGGAAGGGAGACGTGGAGGACAGGCTGGAGTAGCGAGTGAAACTTTTGGCCTCAGAAGCAATGGGAATTGTCCGTAGGACTTTCCCACGGCCCCTGAAAGTGTCCCTCGTGCCCACCAGGGACTTAGTGCTGGGTGCCTTTCCCTTGTTTTCCTGACCCTTACAACAGGTAAGCGAGGCAGGTGTGCTCCACTGTAGTACAGATGCAGAAACTGAGGTTTAACCTCCTAAAAGCAAGAGAGCCAGGAAGCATCAGTGGGGTCTGAACCCAGGTAAGTGTGACTCCAAGGCCACAGGCTTCCCACCCCGTTGCACTTCTCTTCATCAGGGAGAGGAAATAAAAGGGCAGGCAAAGCCCAACCCAAGGACCATTTCCTGGCATCATCCAAAATGTCCTTTGCAGGGCAGAGGGAGGTATAGCTCAGTGGTAGAGTGCGTGCTTAGCATACACGAGGTCCTGGGCTCGATCCCCAGTACCTCCATTAAAAAACAACAAAATGAAGTAAGTTTTATGAAATAAGTAAAAATTTGAAAAAAAAACAGAATATCCTTTCTTCCTACGTCTTCCCCCACCCGCTCAAACACATGATGAACATAGCGAGTCCACCTTCCTGGGGAGTGTCTCCTTAATCAGCTCCTCACTTTCCCAGAAATGCAGAGGAACCAGTGGGTACCTCTGCTCATCCACTGGTTCTCAAACTTTAGCTGCATCAGAAGCCCCCGAAGGGCAAGTTTTAACACAGATCTCTGGGCCCAACCGCAGATGTTTGGGACTGGTAAACGTTGCTTTTCCTTTGAAAGGTCAACCTACAAGTTCTTACCCACTGGAATCCAGACTCCTCCTTTCAAATCTACAAGATTCAAAGATTTCCCCTCCTCCCTTGAGCAACCATCCAGTCAAGTCTGGCCATCTGTCAAAACCAAACAACCTCAATGCCTATCAACTCAAGAATGACCAAATAAACTGTACATAAACTCACATAGTAAAAAGCTATAAAATAGTGAGAATTAATAAACTACAGCTGCCATCAGATGTGGATAAACCTTACAACTATCATTTTCAGTGAAAATACCAAGTTACAGAAGACCACCTATGGCATGATACCATTTATACTGAAAAAGAAGCAATAAATTACCTAGGAATATATGCATAAATGGTAAAAACTATAAAGAAGAACATTTAAATTATAAGAAAAAAGAAGAGTTCAGAGTAATAGTTACCTCTGAGGAGAAACCAAAGAGCTACTTTGGGGAAAGCATTCAGGAAGCTTCGACAGTACTGGTTTAACCAACTCTTATTCTAAGGTAGATGGCTGGTTGTGCATATCGGTTTCATCATTATGGGTCATAACTTACAGATGTGTTACATTTATTCTTTCATAAATATTCCATGTTTGGATAAGAAATTGCAAAATTGAATTTTTTTGAAAAATCAAGATGTAAGGTATTCCAAAAACATACACCAAAATGTTACATTTATTTTGGAAGATGGGAGGCGGGAGAATCGTGGGATACTTTCATTTCCCATATTCTATAATTCTATCTCATGTTAGTTTTCCACAATGTTCATGTTAGAAAAAAAGAATAAGGATCTAAGAAAGAAAATAAAGTCACACACGCAAGATACAAATTACGTGTGGTTCTTAGATAACCTGTGACCGGACGCTCTGGGCTAGGCAAGCTCCCGGGATCTGATTCAACCGACTCTCTCATGCCAACTCTCTCTGTGTCACAGGCTTGGACCAGCGATGCTCGGGAGGTACCAAGGAGTCCTCACCCTGGAGGCCGCAGTCACCTCCCGCGGGAGCTGCCCCCTGCTCTGGCTGGTCAAACGGAACCAAGTCCGTCTTCCTGAGAGGTTTGGTCCCCTTCAACCAGCTCCAGCAGGGCTGGCAAAGCCCAGTTTTTGGAGAAACAGAAGAGATTCACCTGTGGCTGAAATTACCTACTAATCTTTCTCTTAAGAAGATGACTCTGATTTTGTTATCACACCCTCATGCTCGCAGGAAGTGAGAAAAAGGAGCCTTGGGTTCAAACGGGAGCCAGATTTCCACACCCAACACCCAGAGCTCTGTGTCTGCAAACCCACGACTAGACCCAAGCACGTGCTCTTGATACAGAGTAAAGATTTTAGGATGGAAAGGGTTTCAGCCCAGAGCCCCCCAGAAGAAAAGCATGAGCCCCAGAAGACAGGGCTCCTGCTCACAAGGGGCTACCAGTCTAAGAAAATTAGATGTGTGACTATGGCAGAGTTCAATGGAATTGCAAATCAGAGCATGGTTAGTTCAAGACGTAATTCCTTTACCCAGCCCGCTGGGTACCAATAAGGCTCTGCTGACCCAGTCAGCCCAAAGATAGCTATCTGCTAAGAAATACACATGTGACTCAGTTTCCCATCTGCAGAATGGGGCTAAAAATAATCCTGGGCCCTGCCACATATGGTTTTCTGTGGAATGGAACGAGAACACATGTAAAGGAGTCAGAAAGTTCTCAATGATTTATTATTTACCTGTTATTAAGGGGAGAACATCCTCACCTGCCTTCCAATTTCTCTTTCAAAATTTGTGTCTTTCACAGTGTACCTAGGAGTGAGCCCAGGACTTAGCTAGTGCTCACTTACGTTTGTTGTCTGAACTCCGGAAGCCTGTGTGTGTATGCTGTGTTCTGACACAGATGTGGTCCGGTGACGTCGAGACCACCAAGTTTCCACACGGGGAGGCGCAGGGCTTATCTGCATGTGCCTCGGGGTCAGGGAGACCCAGGCTTGAATCCCACCTCTCTCATTTATTAGCTCTGATATATCCTTCCTGAGCCTCAGTTAACACTGTATAAACCTTAGTTTCCTCATCTGTAAAATGGGGACAAGAATACTGAAAGTTGATTTAAGGACTTAAAGAGATCGTGTTTCTAAAGAGCTATGTAGAAGCCCTCAAGAGATGGTGGTGTTGGTTTGCTGTTGGACACACAACAACTTAAAGACAATGTTGTGTCCACAGGCACTCGTGTGGAAGAGAAAGACCAAAAAAATGTTTTTAAATAGAAAAACTCAAAAAATAAATAAAACCTCATTACAGGGTAATTTTATATTCCAACTATTAATTCTACTCTCATGTAGCACACCTTCATCCTTGTATGTGTTACCAGTGTATAGTAAGTTTCACTAAAAAATGAATACTTCATACATGAGACTGATCTTATCACTTTTAAGAAACATATTGCCTGCAAAGGCATTTATGAACACTGTCAAGAGGCCACTCCATAACCACATGTCCTCCTAGGTACATGAAGGCCATAGTGTGTGTGTTCCAAAGGTGTGGAGTGTAGACATAGGCGCTGCAGTCAGACCACCTGGGCTCAAATCCCAGAACCCTCACCCCTCAGTAGCTCTGCCCCTCTGGGCAAATTGCTTGACCTCTCTGGGCCTGGGTTTCCTCATCTATAGGATGGGGATATTAATAATAGTACCCACCTCATAGGGTTTTCATGAGAATGAAATGAAAACACATGTAAAGGTATAAAACTAGTGCTGGGTGCATCATCAACTTTTAAGAGTTTTTATTTTTGACAGTGTGCCTGAAATGTTCCTAAAACTAAGCTGGTGTTCAATAAAAAATATATTTAATAAATGATCACTTCTTTGTCTTATATTCTAAACATGAAGTATGAGGTCATGTGAACTCTGGTTAGATTATTTCTGCGTACCTCCTTAAATACAGCACACTGGTGCAAACCAGGAGTAGCGGGTGGGATGTTGGCCAGCTCGCTCTGCCTCCCCAGGTCTGCAGTGTGATGGGGCTTCCCCAAGAGTTAGATGTGTGCCTGGTGTTGGGGGTTGGGGGAGGGGAGAGACAGTAGGGCTCCTGAAGCCCAGTGAAGAGCTCCTGGGAGACCAGAGGGTTAAATGGCACGAGAGCAAATATGGCACGGCTGAAGACTGGGTATACCGAACAAGGAGGGACCTTTTCCTTCAGGGAGAGCAGAGGTCACATAGGTAAAGGTCAGATGGACCACGGCAGGTGCAGACAATAGGAGACTAAAGAAAGGGCCCCTTTCAAATTTGGGACTTTATGGCTCAAGTACCTGATGAAACTGGACAGGATGTCTGTCTAAGACCAAATAATGTCTTCCTCTATGCTAGGAAGAAGGCAGCCCACATACAGCTTGACTTGACTTGAAGGATACCTAGCCACTCCCACCTCCTGGGTGGTTTTGGAAGCCACTCTGTGCCCTCAGCGGGTCCTAGGTCTTTCGACAAGAGTCAGAGAACATGGGGTAAACATTACCAGCTAAATTTCCCACCTTGCCTTTGACCACCCCATCTTTGAAGGCCATGGGTTGCATCCAAACTCAGGGTACCATCCTGGCCCCTGGTACCCAGCCTTTGAGAATACAACTGCGATTCAAGTTTCCATCTGATTTTCATAAAACCAGAAGAGAAGCAAAAGTACCCCTGCTCCCATCAGACACTCAAAAGAAAGGCAGAAGCCTTACGAAGACATATGTTTTCTGGTAAGTTCGAAGGGTCTTGCTTTCTTTATGCAAAAGTCCGACAAGATCAAACGTGTGTTAGTCAGGAATTGAGCTCAGTCAAAGAGCCAGGCGTGGTGCCCAAGCACTGCCTTCGCTCATCCTGCCACAGCCCCCTTTCAGGGCAAAATCTAGGTTAAGCCGCCCAGTGGGGCATGTGGTTTTGCTCTTGCTGCCGTGTCCCTCTGTATGTGTTTCTGTACAATCATCAATCCTGTGCCAGGAAGAGGCAGTCCATGACCACGTCACCGTGGTCAAAACTGAACCTCTGGGTCACCTTCAACACAGATCCCATCCCCCCCCCCAGCAAGCTCCTCCCCAGGAGGAGTTGATGGTAAAGAGTGCTGGGGCCACCTGTCGCGCAGGAGTTCAGAACAAAGAGGAAAATCCCCTTAGACAGAGCTCATCAAAGATTTTCTTCTTGATAATTTCCATTGCTTGCAAGACCTTGGCCAACAGGCAGCTCATACACTGCCACGTGGAGCAGATCGTGGTGTCCCTTCGCTAGAGCAGAGTTTATCCACGCATATCCATAGAGGACGCAGTCATTCACTCCACTGAGAGTCCTCCCTCCCTGCTAACAGCTCAGCCCCTCTTCCTTGGCCATTCTCTTTACAACCCCTCCTCCACTCTCCTCACCAGGCTTCTATGAGAACCTTTCCTGACCACATACTGCTATCGGATCTAAGCAACCCAAGCATGCCCTTTTGTGGGAATTCGGACATGAGGTCTATAAAAACCAGGGATACACGTCCTTAGAGCGCTAAAATAGAAAGATGTGAAGCCCTACAGCCAGCCCCAGTATGTCCAGCCAGTGTTCAGTAAGAGAGAAGAATGAACCAATTACATAAAAAGATATCAAAGATAGAAGAGATACAGAGTCCGGAGGCATCTAAGTCCCAGACCTACTTATTTCCAAGGCCCAGTTCCTATATCCTGTATCCCTTTTTACCAGAGACACTCAACACTGAAATAATGTCACTTGGAAAGAAAAGGATCCTAATTCACATAGTATCGAATGCACACTCTTTGACCCCTTTGATGTAGGAGTTTATTCTAAAGCTGTATTTCTAAGTGGCAAAAGCAAAATAAACATGATCCATTTTCATTTAAAAAATACATCTATGTGTATGTCAAGAAAAAGTATGGAAGAATCTGGAACAAAGATCAATAGTAAATATTTCTAGATGGTGGATTTTGGGAGCGGATCTCTGAATTTTCTTTCTCTTTTCTTTTTTTTTTTTTAGTGGAGGTACTGGGACTTGAACCCAGGACCTTGTGCATACTAAGCATACACTCTACCACTAAACTATACCCACCCTGAATTTTCTAAATTTTGCCCAATGGATATGTATTACTCATACAACAAAAAGTAAGCAGCAAAGGTTTTTTAAATTGTTATATATATTTTAGTTTTTCTCAAAGTTACACATGGGCAAAGTTCACATTTTTAAAGCTTTTAATGAAACAGAGTAGTCCTCTGCCCCACCCTCCCCAATTTTTACTCCCCAGTTGTATCCACATTCAAAACAATAGAAATATTAAGGAGAGAACATAGGTCATGAAAATGCATGGGGATCCACTGTGTGCTAGTTCATCTAAATATGACCATTACTGCAAGGAAAAAGCCTGATGGCTCTTTGAAAAGCAAATTCGAATTCTGACACTGACTCCAGCCTGTGGAGTGACCGCCCGAGTCCTTGTAGGCAGAGGAAGTTGGGGTGGGAAGGGTCACTGCAGAAGCCACTCTTTCCAAGACCCACTGTGGACCTGCTCAGACCATCCTCCAACCCTAGGAAAGAAGTTTCACGTGCATCCTCAACAGAATCTTGCTGCTGAAAACGCTCTTTGATCAGCCCCACATAAATCCCCCTGCTGCTCTGAAAACCCATTTCCTCTTGAGATTTTCTCTGGGAAAACCAACAGGAACTGCATTTTCATCGACACCACCCCCTAAATTTTTTCAATTCTTTCTTCGGAAGATTAATAAATGGGTCTCGTCTACTTAACAAAATGTTCAACTCAAACATCAGTAATTCTTGCTCTCTTGACAGAAACGAGTAGTGTTATAAATGAAAAATGCACTTAATGGAAGCAGACATACAAATACAGAAGCATGTGTAACTTCCTGAGGGGCCAGAGCCTGACTCAGGGGCCCCGTTTAAACTCCTCCATGTGCTTTTCTTTCAGTTAGCAAAGACACAAAGTAATCCCTTTTTTCTCACAATTCCAGGAAAAAAAAAATGATCGCAGTGAGAGCAATAACTTTGTGTATCTCAGACATTGCTGTTTAAAACGTCCTTCCTTCTTCCCTTTCCCTCTGCTGGCCTGAGAACCTAACATTTTACTGTGGCCATCTGGGCGCAGCTGTTTTGACCCTTGTGATGGACCTTTACATCCACTTCATGGCTCATTAAAATGAACCATTAAATGTTCATTTTCCTTAATACCAAATGACATGTATAACCACACCCTGAGCCTTATCGCCCATCTTCCTCCAGTCCTAGACTTCTCTCCACCCCATGGGGTCACCTGGAGAAGAGGGACGAAGTGAAGGTGATGTAGGCAGGTTACCTGGTAACTTGTGTTTTACAAAAGAGCTGGTGGCTCACAGTTCCTTTTCCAGTTGTCATGGAAATATACAAGGAGCCACATCACAATCGCTTTTTAAACTACTCCTTCAGTCAACACACCCAAAAGCTTGGGTTGGGGTCCACAGCCCCCTGAAGCAGGACATCCCCACAGTGACTGGGAACCCTTGGAGAGCAGTTGCAGTCTGACTCATCATAGCCTCTAAGGAATTTGCACACTTTTCCTTTCTTCTTCAGTTTTTTTCAGAGAAGAACTACTGGTCTGAGAAACTGTACCCAGTGGCTGAAGCCCACAGTGATGTCCTGGTTACTCCATTGTTCAGCGTATCTGGCAAAACTCATGTCTCCCCTTCCATCTCCCCGCCTTCCATGTTCTCTTCCTGAGGCAGCAGCTGTGGGCACCTCAGGGAACAGCGTGACTGTCATCCTAGAAAAACAACCATGTGCTGACTGGCTTCTCCTGGCCTTCAACCTCCAAACCAAGGGCACTAAGTGAAGCATGTTAGCCAGAGTGACCCCTGTTCTGCTGGACTCAACCAAACCGGAATGTTCCACGGTGGCCAGGGGCTCGCGCCAAAATAAAACACCATCTACAACAGAGAAAACTTCTCCCTGCCTGTGGCGGCAGACACCACACACACACACACACACACACACACACAGAGTGGTATAGGGTAGAGACACAGTCCAGAGAAAGGAAGGCAAAAGGAATCCTTGAAAGAGTAAGTTGCTTCTGTTCCAGACATTCCTCCGGTTCCCCGTCTTTCCAAGTGCAAATGGTACTTTCAGTTACTCCCCACTGAAGCTCACCAATGTGCTTTACTCAACACCACCCACAGGTGTGCAAGGACTGGTGTATGCCGGGACATGGGCATTTGAAGCGGGGTGCAAGGTAGTGAAGGAAAAGGAGGAGGAAAAAGAAAGGAATTTTTTGTAAACATTGAAAGCAAATACTGTATTCCTACATTACGTCTCTTGCAAATAAGCCATTGCATGCTGGGAAGTTTCTGAGCAGGAGGAGATAGCTCCTTCTCAAACTCCAATTCTCAAACTGCAACACTGTAGGCTCTTTTTATTTTATCCACAGAAGTGCTTTCTGATGAAGCAGAAGGATTTAAGAAAGATCTCTAGGGGAACTGATTTGCAGAATCATGGAAAGGCGGACATTGAGAACCCTCTACATCAGCTTGAGGGGGAAGGAGGGCAAGTAAGACTGGACGGGGAAAAGCCAAGCACGCCCTGGCGGGGAGAGCTGAGATGAGCAATGGTCGGGGGCCTCTGCAGCACATCCCTGACTTTCCGGCTCTCAACAGGAAGAAGTGTTTGCTTATCATTTATGTCACTCCCACTTCCCCCAGCAAACACGTACAGTAGACCCTTAATATTTGCCGTTTTGACTCTTCCGAAGTGACTCCAAAGGCCCATGACATAGTCGTTTTTACTGAGAAAGGAATTTGTGCTGTGTGTGGAAGTGAGTCACCTAAGAAGTGAGTGAACCCCAGCGGCTGCCCTTCATCCACCCCCTCTCCCCAGCTTTGGGGGTTCTCATTTCGTCCACAGTCTCATGTAATCCTCCCAACAACCTCGTGAGATGGTGTCAGCATCTTTATTCTGGGACGGTGAAGCTGCAAAATCATATGATCGGGGACTTGAGATGTAGGTCGTCTCAAAGGTTCTAGAGCACTTGAAGACAGGATATGATCTGAAGTATGTGCATGAGAGAAGCAAGCCAGAATTTGGAAGGAGATGGTCACTGCAGTCAGGCATTAAACTGCACCAGGAGCACCCCGGCAGCCAAGGCAAAGAAGGAAATACAACAAAGTTCAACAAACTGAATAACATAATGTTTCAATCTGTACGCTGTTGCTTAAGATATCGTCTGTAATTGGTTGTTGGACAGAAAGAAATTTCTTCAAAGAGCCAGGGCACCACTGGAGCTAAAGCTTCTCTGCAATCCAGTAGGCAAATCTCACCCTCCACCTCACACTAATACGTCAGTACTACCAGAACGTGTGTTCTGACCAGCTAGATTATTTATTTCAAAGATTTATTGAACAAGGCTACTCTGTAGTATTGTTTTTACCAAAAATTAAAAAAAGAAGAATAGTGTTAAGTGTACAAAAAGAAAAAGTACCTCAATATGGCCAAGAAAAGAAAACAGGCCAATGAATTCACCATTACCCAACATGCTAAATGATTACAAAAATCTCCAAGGAATATATTCTTCTTATGAATACACTGTCTCTTATAAACGTTATTTGCGAGAAATACAATCACGAAACAAGAAGGTATTAACAAATATGTTAACGGTGGTCTGATCACAAAAGCCCAGAAGCCTCTACAGATGAACACTACTAAAAGAGAGTTAGTTCTCACTTTTAAAATTGTCCAGAAGGTAGAAAAAGTGCAAATGCCACCCAGTTCATTTTATAATACTGGTATAATCTTGACCCTAAACCCATTTATGAACAACACAAATAAAATTCTACTATCATTTTCATTTATGAACATGGATGTGATAATTCTGAGTAAAATATTAGTTAAGTAAGTTCAGAGAGTAGCCAAACTGTAATAACATGTGATGATCAGGTAGACTTTTCCCACAAAGGAATGTAAGAATAGTTCAACACTTTAAAAATCTACCTATATAATTCACACATTAATAAGAATAAAAAAGCAAAATCATCTGATTATTTCAATAGGTATAGAAAGGGTGTTTGGTAGATTTCATCAACTATTTATAACTTTAAAGACAGCTCTTAATAAACTAAGTTATATTTCAAGTTGGTGAAAATCATACACCAAAAAACAGCAAAGAATATTTCATGGGGAAACTCTGCTGCCTTTCTTTTAAGATAGGGAACAAGATATCGTAGCAGCACTATACACAACAGCCAAGACATGGAAACAACCTAAATGTCCTTCAATGACTGGATAAAGAAGATGTGGTATATTTATACAATGGAATACCATTCAGCCATAAAAAATAATAAAATAATGCCATCTGCAGCAACATGGATGGACATGGAGATCATGATCTAAGTGAAGTAAGCCAGAAAGAGAAAGAAAAATACCATATGATATCACTTATATGTAGAATCTAAAAAAAGAAAAAAAGAGGGCACTAATGAACTCATCTATAAAACAGAAATATACTCCCAGACATAGTAAAGAATTTTATGGTTCCCCGGGGGGAAAAGGGGTGGGAAGGGCTAAATTTGGGAGTCTGAGATCTGCAAATGTTAGCCATTATATATAAAAATAGATTTTAAAAAAAGTTTCTACTGTATAGCACAGGGAACTATATTCAATATCTTGTAATAACCTTTACTGAAAAAGAATATGAAAATGAGTATGTATATGTCTACGCATGACTGAGACACTGTGCCGTACACCAGAAACTGACACACTGCAACCGTACTTCAATAAAAAAAAATTTTAAGATCTATCAGAGACCCACAACCATAAGTTAGTTCAGTGTAGTATTGATGCAAAACAGAAAAATAAACTAATAAAACAGATTAGAGAGCTTAGAAACAGACCCACCTACAGAGAAAAACTTCATGTGACAAAAATGGCACCATAAGTCAAACAGAAAGAGATCGAGTATTTAGAAGATGGTGTAGAGAAAACTGACTCATTTTATAGAAAGAAATAAAACTGGATTCCTAGCTGGAGGTAGGAAAGAAAAAAGATAGAAAAAAGATTTCAATGCTAAAGTAAAGCTTTAAAGTCAATTGAACCTTAGCTGTGGGAAAGCACTTCTTAGACAAAATCTCAAACCATAAAGTAAAAGAAAGGATGGATTACATCAGAATTAGGCACAAAAAAAAAATTGCTGGGAACATGCTGATAGCGCATGACTTGCTTTGTTTTTTTCCTGCTTCTATTGAATTCAACCCTGCACACACACACACACACACACACACACCTCAAAGAAAAAGCTTTAAAAGCTCTCAAAGTAGACTTTTTTCCTTTAAATCTGCATCCTATTCCAAATATAAAACAGCCTTCCTCTTAGGGGTTCCCATGGGCCAAGAGCTCTGCATGATTGTAAACATGTTATAAGCATATATTCTAAATATTCCATAGAAGCAACTGCATTCCACAATGCTAGGCTGGAAGTCTCCACACAGGGATGGAGTCTCCATTGCTTCTCTCCTGAAGATCAGTGGAACCCTGCCTTGCTGATGCTCCCCTCCTGCAATTGTCCAGTGATGCTCCCTCCGTCAAGTATTTCTGGGGTCCCCAGAAGAGTTTGGCCCTGTTGTTTCTACGTTTTTCTTTAGCTATTACATCATCTGTAGAACCAAGACGTTAATTAGGAGATTATCATGTAAAAGACATGAAGAAGGCAGCAGTGGTCAGCGTGAGGGTCCCCAAGCCCCTGGCCAAGCACCCTCTTCCCTTTCATCTCTCTCCCTGGCTCCACTGTATGTGGAACCACAAGCACATCACAAATCCCAGCCTGAAAACCAATCATCCTGTCCAACCCCATTTTATAGAAGAGAAAACAGGACCCTGAGAAAGGAAACAGGACCAAGGTCAGATCCTGCTGACATGAGTGTTTTTTGGTTGGTTTGGTTGGTTGGTTGGCTGGTTTTGGGGAGGGGGGGTTATTGAAGTATGGTTGATGAACAATATATAAGTTACAGATGTATCTTTTTTGGAACAAGGAATCGTGACTAACTAGGTGGCGGTGGAGCTAAAATTCACACCCAAATCTCCCATTTCTACTTCATTCCCTTTGCTGCCCATCTTCGCTTTTATCCACTGTGAAGCAGTGGTTAAGAGCATGGGCACAGGAATCAGATCTCGGGGATCACGGTTCCGGTTCTGCCATGTCTCAGTGGTGTGATCTGGGTGAATCACTCAACCTGAAGATGCCTCAACGGGTTAAAATGAAGATAGTAATGATATCCACCTTACCGAAGTCTCACAAATATTAAATAAGATGACCCATGGAAAGCAGGTCCTGCTCTTTAATACACTTTCAATAAATATTGGTGGTTATTATTATTATTATTATTATTATTATTATTATTATAGCCTGAAGAAAGATGATCTGAGGTTTAGTTTATAATAAATGCTAGCTTGGTCAAGCACCACTTAATTTGATGACATGCTGGAGGCAAACACAGTGGAAACACTCAATCCACTTTGCTGAATATAAAAAGAGAAAATTCCTGAGGATGGCGAAGGTTTCTGCTTTTCCTCAAATTTGCCACCAGGTGGCAGCAGTTGACAATGGGAAGGACAATTTGGTACCAGTTTAATGCTTCCTCCCTTTGAAACACCAGTAAGAGCGTCCCTTAACAACCTTCATTAAGCACAGATGTTTGTAAAGCCCTGTATGAGAGTAGAACAACTTCCTTTTCTCTCTAGAACTCCTCCAAAATGTATGCTGACAACAAGGGTTTAAACACAGAAGAACATACTCTAGTAACATACATGCAGTTCCTCAGCATTGCAAGGGAATACTAGAAAAATGCCTGCCTTTGGAGAGCTTAATTCTAGCGGAAGAGACACGTAGGAAAACACTGCACAGATAATTATTTAATTTAGTACAAAGTATGAAGAAGAAACACTGAGTGCAAAGAAGTCTTAGAACAGGACCATCCACCTCATCTAGGTGATATTTCTGACACACAACAGAGCTTGGTGGTAGAGAAATCAGACTGTGTGTGCAGACTGCTGTGTTCAATGCCCAACCATGCAGTCTACGAGTGGTGTGATTCTGGGCACGTTGTTTAGCCCTCTGTTCTTTGTTTTTCTCACTTGAAAAATAAGGATGGTAATAATAGCATCTCCCTCTGAAAGTGGTTGGAAGGAGTTCGTGGGCCAATATAGAACACTAGTGGGTCAGTGAGAACACTCTGCAAATAACTAGTAAGCACTGTTTCCCAAAGGTCCGCTGTCATCAATGGAGATTCCAGTGGGTTCTGGAGATCTCTCTAGGATGTCCATCTGCCACTGAGCTCACTGTAGACACTTTCTTCATTCGCAGCTAATAGAGGAAGATTCTCTCTGGGACCTCAGCCAGTCTCCCACGTACAAATTACAAATTCTAACCTACCTCCATCAGTCCTAGTCGTCAGCTTAGAAACAATTCCTCCCGCAAAAATTGTCCATGTGTACCAGCCTTCAAGGAAACACAAATTATAACTGCTAAACGCAGTCCTTTGTGCCACCATTAGCCAGATATGTATTGTTATTGACTACACTGCTGTTTTCTTTTAGTTTGGACTGTTTATGATAATGATGCCAGTAAGGATTCAATAAATAGTTAACATTCACTTCATTCAATAAATTGAATAACATTGTTGACCTGAAACAAACACACTGCCGGATATTTCTCCAGCAAAGATGGGTTTATTTGGGATCCATAGAGAACTGCAATGCAGGGTCTGCAACCATGATGAGCCGCATGCAAGCCCCACAAGGCAAGGGAATGAGAACACTTTTATATGTAGAAGGGAAGAGAAAGTGCGGAGGGCTGTAGTAAACAAAAAATCCACGGCTTTTCATCGGGTGAGTCCTTGCCAGGAAAGGAGTCTCTACAACCTGTTGGGCTCGGCCATCCTTGCTGGTGTGAGAGCGCCCCCTTCTGGTCTCCCGACTGTTTTATCGACGTATCGGTTTACTAAATTTTCACATGTATACTATAAACTGCACTCTCCTTCTCTGCTAGAAGGAGTATAAATTGGAACCTATATTCAATAGCTTGTAATAACCTATAATGAAAAAGAATATATATATGTATAACCACTATGCTGTAGACCAGAAATTAACATTGTAAATCAATTATACTTCAATTTAAAAACAAAAACAAAAACACAAATCCAACCTGGTTTAAACAACACTTTAGGGAAAATGAAAGTAGCTCTTTATCAAGGAAGCCAGAATTTACGTGAGCTTACCTAAGATATGCTAAGGGTGCGTAGATACATATCTTTTTTACTTCTTGTAGGGATTAAAGGGTCAGATTTTTAACTTTGGTCGGAAAATCTTTTTTGTAGGGAAATTACACCTCTTTTATCTCTCTCATCCTGTCGCTTTGTCATTATTGAGTTACGATCTCTTTCATAGTTTCTGTAAGTAAACTTGAAACTTTATTTCCTTAGAAAATAGGTCATAAAATAATCTTAACTGAATCCATCTATTTCGCTAACATTCAAAGCTTAACATGTTCACAATCCAGCATTTTAAAGTACAGTGCTAACCTATTTTGTTAACCCAGCAACCTCTGGTCTTCTTGCTAGGGGATATAAACTATAGATCCTTTTTTGCTTAATAATTTTGATCATGCCTCTTAACATAAAAATTATATATACTTTCTTTCCTTGCCCTTATTTTGACTTGATTGCCTAAAACCTATTAGACATTCTCCTCTTATACTTTATAGTTCTACTATGGGAGCTAATTTACCAACAAATCCCACTGAGTTAAATTTGGATTCATTCATTTCTGAAGTGTCTCTTCTGTAAAAAAAAAAAAAAAAAAAAAAAGTCTTACTTTTTTGTGATATTTAGCATACAGGAAATTTAGGATGCATTGTTGCAGGTGGTTCAGCTTTAAATACATATGGTCTTTCTACCCTTAAATATTATCTATCTCAATTCTTCTCCATAACTGGTATTTTTAAATGCCTGTAGTGAGTTCGTCACATAACCATCCATTAGCAATTAATCAAGTAAAGTTGGAGAACCATGGTTTAGCAAGCTTGTGTATCTCACATGAAATAACAGAAATTGTAGGACAGCCAGGATTTGAACCCATGTGTCTGACTCCAATACCCCTGAAAGAACTTCCAGTATTACTGGGAAGATAAACTACACACACTAAACGACAGATCAGTTCTTTAACAAGTGGTACATACAGTGTGCATGCTCAGTGGGTCTGTATGGTGGAGGTTTATTTTGTAAAAGCTCCCCCGTCTCCTCCCTGGTTAGGAAGCACTGATCTAGGAAGAGAGAATGAGAGAAGTTCAGTAGAAAGTTACAGCCTCCCGGACTGAATATGACCAAGGAACAGTCACGCTGTGGATCTTCGGGGGTGGGAGGGATGCTGGCCACCCATCAGTCAGAGCTCAGCACCTGGACCACTGCATCTCCCCTCATCCAGCTAAGATGGCACCTCGCACCCTCCCCACTAAACCCCACCACTCTCCTACGTTTCCTCCTCTTCAAAACAGGTTAGTTTCACATCTTCCAAACATCTTTATGAAAACCTAAAAGGAAAAATGATGATAAAATATGAAAGTAAAAAGAAAAAGGTTGAACATACAACATGACAGATATGAAACTTAGATAGCTAAACCCTAGTCACTAATTTCTTAATCAACAAAATGTTATAAATACAGAGATCTCTGTTCTCCTTTTCATCTAGAAGAACACCTCTACCTAAAGTCATTTGGGGTGGGGGAGCCTGTTAAAAAACAAATCTCAGTTCTTTCCAGAATCCAGTTTTTCATCTTTCAAATTTATCCCCCGGCCCCTGCCTCCTTCAACCAGACCTCTCCACCTTAGCCCCAAAATCCATGTCCTGACAGCCCTAGCCTGTCTCATGAGAAAAGCCCTTTTCCAGCCCAGGCCTAAGTCTAGAACATTCTGACACCCTGGGGGTTCTAGACCACACTGTATTTACTTCTCCCGGCAGGGACTAGTGCTTGGCTCAGCCCTTAGTGAGTCCTGGTTTCTTCACCTTGAATGTCTCCAGAGCATCCCAGCAAAGTTTCCTCTTGGCCTGGCTCAGTCCCAACTTCATCCTACCTTCTCTCATCCAGTCAACCCCCTAAATAAAGCTTCTTCTTGTCAAATGTCCTGTTTCTCTTAAGGAAAGTGGTGAATCCTCATGGCTGAAAACAAAGGCACGTATGCATGAATCTTTACTTGTAATTTTAGCAAGTTCTCAGGTTCCTGGAATCCCATCCATAGACTTCCTAGAAATCCAGGGACTCGAAATTAAGAATCCCTGTCTAAGGACCTCCCATTTTTCCCGGGTTCTGGTCTAAGGAAACCCCACCGTTCCCAGCTCATGTGTAAGCAGAGATGAGTAACTTCCACAAATTCCATGTCGTCCATTAACCTTCTCAACTCTTCTCTCAGATGGTGAATTGCTAGCAAAAGTTTAAAGCTTTATAATCGCACTGTTTTCAAACCACACAGCCACACAACAGTCAAAAAGTCTAATTCCTGAAGACACAATTTACAGGAGCAAAGACTTGCTGAAAGATTGAGAGTGCTGTGTTTGCAAGACAGAAAACTAGCTGGAAGGAAGCAGATAAAGGTACGATCAAGGTCGGGGCTGGATGAGAAGGGTAGTCCCACGTGTGGAGGACCCTGATGTACAATAGAGAAGCCCAAATGTGATCTAGCCTGCAATAACTTCCCAGAGGAAAACTTTGAGGAGACCGACGGCTAAGGAAGATGGATGTGGCTTTGATGAGCAGGATGGACTGCAAGGAGAAGGGTCTGGAAACAGGGAAGTCCCAGTAGAAGGCGATGACTACTGGAAAAGCCTGAGGGAAGGGGGACCTGAACAAGGGCTAAAGAACTTCTCCCACCACATGGCAGAAAAACTCTGAGCCTCAGTAGGACTCAGTGACAACTAGTGACAGGACTCAGAAGGGAGGCAGCAGAGGAATAAAAAAGGAAGCTACGAGGATATATTGTACAACAAGGGGAAGATAGCCAATATTTTATAACAACTATAAATGGAGTATAAAAATGTAAAAAGTGACTCACTACATTGTACACCTGGAACTTACGTGGTATTTTATATCAACTGTACTTCAGCTTTTAAAAAGGCAATGAAAAGTCAAAGACAATGGAAAAGTTTTGGACCTCACTTGGAAGATACCACTTAAGGATAAAACAAAACAAATTAACTAAATTTACAAATGGGGGGAGTTCAGTTAGAAATTGGGATAAATGTCCAAGGCAGTTATATATCTCTTTCTCTGAATGTGTTTAGATAAAGCATAGATACTCAGGCAAGTTTTCAAGAACACCTATTGATTGGATGAGCTCTCTGGGTTATTTCCACTTTTTATTCTGCAGGTCTATGATTCAAAAGCCATGTCTACATGCTATCCAACCCTACAGATGAAAAGTGAAAAAATTAGCCCACCTGGATATAACAGTACATAAATAAGAAATAAGTTATATTTGGCAACAGGTAGACAAAACATTCTGATAACTTGGACTTTCTTCAAATGTCTTGTTATTTTATGGACATACCCTACATGAAGCCATCAATCTCATTAGGGTGACAACTAGTGACAGGCAGACTTTATCTTCTTTCTATATATTCCACAACACACAAAGTTTTGAGCTCCTGTAAGAACTCATTGTGATTGGTGATGAATATGCCTTTGATAATTAAAAAATAATTGCACATAATATTTATGACTCTGTGCAAAAAACACTACATACAGAAACTCTTCCAATCCTTCCAATAACTTTATGATGTAAGTACTATTATTATTATGGTGGTTGTTGTTTTCACTTTAAAGATGAGGGACTTGAGGCTTTGAGAACATTAAGGAATTTGACTAAGGTCTCATAGCTAGGAGGCGACAGAGTGAATCCGAGTCTAATTCAAAGCTTTCCTACTCATTTGCAAACTTTTGAGTGTGACTCAGCCAGTGCATCCTCTAAAACTATAATTCTTGCTACTTTTTAATCATTGTTTAATAAATGTTTGCCAGATGGACAGATTGGAAGGAAGGATGGACGGATGGATGGGGATGTTTGATGAATCAGGACAACCAGTGGGCAATATATTTCTGCTGAGATCCAAGTTATCAAACAAAAGCAAAAAGTTTTAGAGTCTTCAAATGTTTACACCAGGCATTCTGCTGAAGTGTCTCTTCTGGCAACAAGCATGAAGGCAGATGAGTGAGTTCCTCACCTCGGTCAAATGGTCCGTCAACCACTTCCTTGATGGCTTTTTATTCATCCTGTCGAGCAGCAGCTGTGTTTAGCCCACGCAGGACCCTGGCTGCCTGTCTCTCACTTTCAGGTGCTAAGCTCACCGCAGGTGGTCTACACATACTTTATGCAGCCGATCTTATCAAAGAAAAGCTTAAAAACCACATGGGTTCAGTAGGATCCACATAGACTGACATAAAATATGTAACTATTTTTTAAAGTGGGCAGACAATTGTTGTGAAAAGGCAACCAGCCTTTTCAGACAAGAAGACTATCTTGAAAAGACAATAAACAAGCATACATTAAATTTGTATAGTGCTAAGGACTGCAACTTACCAAGTTTAAGTCTAGTGAAGATAGACCCTCAAAGTTTTAGACATAAGTATAGAGATATAGAGACATATACACATATTACAAATATAAATTGTGTAACACATGTATACATAAGTTATATACATATATATTTAAAATATAATGCCATCAACAAAATAAAAACAATCATATCACTCAGGCTGAGGAGGAATAACGAAGCTCAGAGATCTGGAGGCATCCTTACCAAGATTTGATGGTGAGGAGGAAAGAAACTACTCTGCCACCTACGTATGTTTTTATTCTGTCATAGGAGGAAATTTATTAGAGTACACACACCATTTAGAAGATCTCCCCAGCCCACATTCCTTTTCTTTGAGATTAGAGCTAACTTTAACCTCAAAGCTGGACCCCTGCCCTCAGCAGTCCTATGTGCACAACATGACCCCACTCAACCACAGCTTATTAGACATGAAGGTCAAGTTAAGCCAAGCAGACTCTCCTGAGACTAAGGCTTGGACCTGAGAAATGCACATCAGTGGACCTGAAAATATGTGAACCTGGGACAGCCAGGAGCCCAGAGAAAAGGAATCCACAGAGAGAGCAACGACATAGCTCAGGGAAGAGGGGGTTTGAGAAACTGAGAAAGCAAATGCTTGACTCCTGTTCATTTTTTAACTCTTCTTCCAGTACTCGCCTGCTATAATTCCTGCCCTTGGTTTCCTGGAGCCATCTTTATATCCTTATAATTAATTCCACATTTTTTCTTAAGCTAACTCAACTGAGTTTCTATTACAAACAAAGAAAACACTGTATAATCTTCAAAATTTCTTAGTAGAACAGAGACAATCACCCAAAAACCCTCAAGAGTTCTATGTCCTATAGTAATAATATGTATTTGAGCAAAGATCTAATGAGTAAGATATTTATCATTGTATTAATGGATAATGAGTAATTTTAAGTGAACTGAAAATGCACCAGAAGAAGACAAAATCAGTAAATTATGCTATAGACATACATTTGATTCTAACCAAATATTTTTAAAGGATACACATGTTGGAAATTTTTCAAAAGTAATTGCTCTTCATCTATCATCATCTCACATTTGGCATCAGACTCAGGAGGCTGAACTCAATACTGGTCTAATGTTTAAAATTCTGACTCCTGCAAAGTTTTTCTCTATAGCTAAAATGCATTATGACTGTAATGGCCTAGTTCTTCAGATCAAACAGAAAACCAATCTGATTCATAGCCATCATATAATACTCCCCTATGTGGTTCTCATGCTTAAATTCTACTTCTCCCAACCCCCACCTTTTTTTTAGAAAAAGAAAAAAGAAAAAGAAAGTAAAGATTACTACTCTTCTAATCCATCTGGGAAAGTAGGCACTAATCCTTTTACCCCAATCCTCAGTGAAACATGTATATTTAGACACCACTCTCTGCCCCTCCCTTTATTATTTTTAGGAAAATCTCCACTTCAAGGGAATCACAAAACAAATACAAATCGGAGGTGTCTTAGTGTAGATACAGGCACAGCACTACGCAGCGAAGGACTGCCGGCAAAGCAGAGACAATGCACAAGAGCAAAGGAAAGGGGTGGCGCCACAAAGCGGATGAAAGGAAAACAGTCGGGTAATGTTTAAGACTTCAAATGTTTGACACTTCAAAAATCTCATACCCAGCCGTAAAAAAGAGGGAGACAATGCCATTTGCAACAAAATGGATGGACCTAGAGATTATCATATTGAGTGAAATAAGTCAGACAAAGACAGATATCATATGATATCACTTATATATGGAATCTTAAAAAAAATGATGCAAATTCTATTTACAAACCAAAAATTAGACTCACAGGCATAGAAAACGAACTATGGTTACCAAAGGGGAAATGGGCAGGGAGGGATAAATTAGGGGTTGGTGATTAATAGACAAACATTACTACATATAAGATAGATAAACAACACGGACCTACTGTACAGCACAGGGAACTATAATCAATTTCTTGTAATAATATACAATGGAAAAGAATCTAAAAATATATATATGTATGTATGTATGCATACATATAAATGAAACACTTTGATAGATACCTGAAACTAACATTGTAAATCAACTACACTTCAACAGAAAATTTTTTAAAACACAGAAAAAAAAATCAGAAAGTCAGCTTCAGAGAGTTGGAAAGCCATGCTGGGCATTAGTGGTTCAGTGGTAGGATTCTTGCCTGCCAGAGAGTTGGAAAGCTGATTGCAAAATAAGTTTTTAAAATGTTTTCAATATCAGCATTTTCAGTTTGTCATAGTGAAAAGACCACAGACCTGAGAATTAGCCGTATCTGTGATCCATTGCAGGGCCGTCACCTGCCAACTAGGCGACCTTGGACTGGTGACTGAAACCTGCCAAACCTTAGTTTTCTTTTCATAAATTTGGGTAACAATATCCTATAGGATTGTTGTAGAGACTAACTAAGTGGATAAACATCCAAAAAAAAGTCTTTCTCTGTGACATTACACAATTTATATCATTTACATTTACTTGACACCAACTACATAGCAGACCACTGTTTTTAATACTATCATAAGCCTTTCTGTTGTAAATATTTTTATTGATGTCTTTAATGGCTATTGCCCTTGTAATAACATTACCTAGCATTGTTAACAAGCTTCATAGATCTCTGTCAATTTATCTTAAGTATTATTATTATTATTATTATATTTGATTGTCATGCATCTGTGAATAGATCACAATACATTAAATTCATGTTCTTATGGACAAGATAGCGTATTTCCCTTAATAAAGCTGTTGACATCAATACAATTTCTACTTTTTCTTATCAAGCAGAAATTGGTGGGAACGTATTTGGAATCAGAATAATCACTCCTTGCTCACCATGGGAAAATGCAAACCAGAAAACTGCAACTTCAAGAAGCCTGAACAAATAAATCTTTTTATTTAATAATTTATAACCTTTAATATAGTGAATGTGTCTCATTAGAATTAAACTTCTCATACTACTATAACTACAAAGAAAGCTTTGTTCTCCTAACCCATCCTGTTGGACCTTGTCACTCGGTCATTTTTCATTTAACTCTTGGGTTGGAGTTGCTTCCTTTCGAGTCAAGCCATTATGGAAAACAGTTGGGACTTCCCAGTGCTGTGAACTCACAACAGTCACTCTACCTATGCAACCAAGCGTGTATAACCCTGTGGATCTTGCTCTTCCTTTACTTCTACGTCCTGACAACACTGCTCTTCAGCCCAGTTCAGTCCCTTTGCAAAGGTAGAACTCTACAAAAATTCTACTGAGCACCCAGGGAGGAGGCTTGTTGCTGCCACGGGGAGATGGCATAGAGAAGTCAAAGAAATTATGAAAGGCACTCATAATTAGGTAGTTAATTGGTTAAACGGTCTGCTGTTCATTCATTTCTCAAGATGTTAGACAGCCAACTGGTTTCAAACACACGCAAACAAAAAAGCTTTAAAAATACAAAATGTTTAGAACATATCTGTAAGGTGAGAAAACAGGTTGCAAATCAGTACTAGATTATGGCCTAATTTGGTAAGATAAAATACTTCTAGCTTTTTTTCAATGTATTTTTTCAACTAGAGTAAGACCCTCCAAATGATGCCAGTTCTGTAAAATAACAGGAGCAGTAAACTCCAAAAGCTTATTTCTAAGAACCAGGATTGTGGATTCACTTTGTTTTCCTCCTTTTGCTTTCCACTCTCTCCACCTTCATTATTTTGTATAACAAATGGGCAAATATGACTTTCACGGTCAGAAAAAAACCTATGGATGTGTCTGTGTGTGTGTGCGCACTCACGTGTGTGCACATGGGTAGACAGATAGATGATGGATAGACAGATACAGAGATAAAATACATACATTCACATATGGGGTGGCAGTTCTGACAAGTTCAATGCAATATAGTATGGTAACCCTTGAAATTCCTCTTATCAGTGCAATAATATATAAACCAGGACAAATTAATAACTTGTAGCAGGACTATTCCTTTCCACTAACCAGGATGCCTGTGTCTACTATCCAGGGCACTGGTTTCCAGGTTATCTTAGTGCCCAAAAAGCCCGATTTGTTATCAGCAAACAGTTGGTGAGCACAGAATATGAATAAAGGGCCTCGATTGCCCTGAATGACGGCTCCTTGGAAGCAGGGCCTTGTCTGCTTGTTCCCCGCTCTATCCCCGAGCTTAGCACGGTGCCTGATATATAAAAGGTGCTCAAGAAACATTTATGGAATGAAGGGCTATTTCACCCAAGCCATGTGGAATCCTGAAGAAATCTCCCTACTTGCTTACAGAGTAGACATTCGATGAACAGATAACTAGTCAGATCCAATGTCTGACCCTCACAAACAATGTCAGACCCTCAGATCCAATGTCTCTCTTTTCTCAAAAAAAGTTTGACAAACTCTGACAGATTCTCGGACCCTGACATTCTTCTAAAAGTTAATATTTAATCAACGTGCATTGACCACTTAATACGAGCAAAGGTACATGTATTATTTAATTTACTCCTTACAACTATCTGTGAGTCGTATTCTATTGTTACTTCCATTCTGTAAGCATGGAGCCTGAAATGTGCATGATATAATTTTCCCAAGGGCTCACAGCTACCAAAGTAGGGCTAGATCTGATCAGGGGATGTCTAATGCCCAAAACCTGTCTTTAACCAATATACTAAGAAGGAGCCCCTTATAAGCCCCACATGAAATTTTTTTTCAAAATGTAAATATAGGAAAAACCGTCTCTAAGGAATTAGCTACCTTCTTCTCTGCTGATAATGAGAAGTATGTAACTGAGCATATTTACCTTTTCTCTTTGGCTGCCAGGAAGCTCAGAGACAAATGTAAACCTCAATTAGAGTAACTCTATTGGTCCCAATGGACTGTGACTTTGAGTTTTCTTTTTCCTGATCTTGACTTTTGACTATATTCTCTGGACCTGATTCATATTTTTATATCCACTTTATTGCCTGAATTTTTGTTATAAAGTATCTCAAACCCTCCTAAAGATTTTGGAATAAAGGAATATAGCATCATTATGTATTGATTTTACTATATTTCCAATCCGCGGAGAAGCCACCTCACCAGAGTCTCCTCTATATTGTCTAAGAAGGAAAACCAGTTAGCAATTTGTTCCGGGTCCACATGTTTATATCCTTCCTTTGAAATATATGCTGCGGTTGTCACTAAATCATATTAACTTCAAAATTGCTGAAAAGAAAATAAAGCTGATAACCTGAGGGCCCAACCTCAGCGTGTGGTTTGGTTTGCTCGTTTAATTTTAGACCTTACTTTTCAGTGACATCCGTTCAGACTTGAAACTTCAGGCATTTGCTGACCTTAATTCTCAGGGTATTAGATGAAGTCAGCATCACTTAAAGGGAGGGCCACCCATAAAAGAAATTTGCATGCATCTGCAAACGTATAGGGATAGAACTCTGAATGCGTTTGTTTGAAAAAAAAAAAATGGAAAGTTTTTGACCCACTTTAAATCAGTGTTTCAGTAAAAAGCTAGCGAGAAACCCACCTAAGGAAGAGGCTTGGTTTCCATGAGGTTAGTAGTAGTTATTACTCAGAGGAGAAACTGACATGCTCCTACGATGAGTTTGGTCGTGGATGTTCACGTAGAAATTGGGGAAACACTGATGGATTGCAGTGGTTTTTAAGATGACGTGATGCAATGTGTCTTCCTTCTTGGTCTTGTCACAACTTCCAGATACCATCTCGGTGCTTAGGGACTGGGAAGGATGTGTAAGAGCAAACCCCATTTACCCAAAGGACAAAGGCATCATGCACTATTTGGGAGTCACCAGAAGCACAATGCTTGTCAATCAAATCCCTCCCGCGGATTTCAACGTTCTTTTGGCCTCGTAGATTAGGTTTGCTTTTTAAAGATGTCCAAACAGTTTTGCAATCTGATTCCATCAGATAAAAATAGTCCGGTCTGGACTAGGACTAGGTCTCTGCAGCATCAAAAGCCAATAGCCAGAAGAGAGATAATGAGTTACTCAAAGGAGCTGTTCACAGAGGGTCTTCGTCAGGGAAGAACAACCCACCACGAGTTAATGTGACCAGTGGACCAGTGGTGAGAAAACAGAATCCAAGTGTTGAAAAAGGATTCTGCCTCTCATCTCTTAGCCCTCACCAGCCCGTTAACCATGACTTGTTCAGAAGTCCTCGTTGATAATCATTCTTTCAATGTGTCATGTCATATAAGGAGGGGAAATTCCTCCAACAGAGATTCCAGGTTCCCACCAACCATTCATTGCTCAGGATGGCCCTCAGAAACACAGCCGTAGCGATACCTCACAGTATCACCCTGGAAAGGAACAGTGATACTACCGGGCTGATACTAAGATTGGTATTTCTTATTTAATAAACCATGGTAATTTCATATATATATTAAGTCCTCCGTTCTTGAAAGACAACAGCATTAACCTCAGAGCTGAGTCCCTGGTATATAACACCATCAATACTTTGAAACTGGAGACAGATGAACTAGACCTTGATAAACTGGATCTTGAATCTGGATCTCGGCTAAATTCTGACTTTTTCAACTCCCCAAGGCCCTCCACATCACCCTCTGTTGCAAACACTCTCCTCCCTCAAGACCACATCTTCCTATTAAGTATCTGACATTCCTTCTTGCACGCTGGCCCATTTCCAAAATATCAGTCCCTAGATTTAAAACCCAAAAGGATTCTCTGTAGCTACCCATTACCCTCTCTGTATTCACTCAAAACCAAGAGAAAGGGAGTCTTACTGGGGATGTGCACAGCACTGGGTAACATGACACCCATTTCTTTGAGTAGCCAGTCTTTAAATTATAATACGCATTCATCACTAATGCCTCCTCCTACACAGTGACCATTGCTATTTTAATTTTTAAAAACTGTAGAGCAGAAATGGAAAAGACAATGGTACCTCCACAGGAACTCCACCACCTACATAGAAATTTTTTTTACATAACTTATGTACGTTTTTTTTAAAGACAGTCCTAATTTAAGGAATACATTTTCTTCCATCTCCCACATTATTTTCTATCATTAAGTAGAAAGGAATGCTATTTTGATGATCTAACAAGGTCAAGGAGACTTGGAGATCATTTCCCTAAACCAGGAAGCCCAAAGACACTCCTCCCCACCTCACCCAGCTCCCAGCTCCCAGCTCCCAGCTCCCAGGCTGTAGCTCTCTGTGCCTCATGGGCAACTGTTTCCCAAGCCCGCAAAGAAGCAAGGCTGATAAACCTGGGGAAAATCACTAAGCAAAATCATCACCCCTAATTCACTGCCCCTAATTGTTCTTTCACTGTTTTCTTCCTCTTAAAATTCAGGCCATCAGAGATTACCAGGTGCAAAATGTCATTTTCTTGAGCAGGAAATTGAGCCTCAAGGACAGGAAGTACCCAAGGGCACAGGTTCAAGGCAGAGCCACTAGGAAAACAAAAGTCCCCTGTTACCCAGTGTTCCAGGCACCTAATTTCCAGTTCAGCAATTCAGTCTCAGCAGACGAGTGTCCAAGCCTGATCCAGCTGCCTCTGTAGAAAAATACCCCCCAACTCTGCACACCATCTTTGTGCTTCCGACTGTCCCTCCAGCTCAAGTGTGCATCTGAGAAGCCAGTCCTACTCAAGACTGGTTGCTCCTGGCTCCCACCACCATCTCAAGATGATCACTTTTACTCTTTTGGGAAAACCCACCTTGTTTCCCAATCTGATGTTAAAGCAAGGGTTGGTATTTCAAAGGACGGTACACAGGGTGGATTTTGTTGACACAGGAGGCAGGCACAGAGATAACAGCGAGAGTTGTGTTTCCTCCTTCACTGTCAACCAAGAGAACTGGCAGCCAATACATTCACCTCAACCTCTTCCTCTCCCGAAAGCAACAAGCAAAGACTCTTCCACTTAAGGATGGTCCACAACCTTGTTACACTACCTTCAAAAGGATCAGGATGGAGAGTCAAGGTGTCAGTTTAATCTGGTCACTGGAATGCAACTGGGTCCCAAAAAGAATATTCAAGATTCTAAACTACCCTAAAAACATTATTTATACTACATTTCAGTTGAAATATTGAGCACTTACTACTTACTACACACCATGTTAGGTGACACAAAGACTAATAAGATGACTACCTGTCTCCAGGTAGCTCACTGTTTAGCGGGAAAATCAGATATGCAAACAAATGGCATGCAACACTCTAGAAATAATGCATGAACAGCTGTGTCCCAGAGAGAAACCAGCCACACAAAAGCAATCTGTGAAGACCCATGTTGCATAAAACTCAACAGGAGGCACCATGGGAGTAACACACTGGCACTGAAGGATGACAGTAAAATCTAAAATTGGAAATAAACATATGTCTAAAACATACTTTTTCCAGCCAAAGAAAACACAACACAAGACAAAGAAAAGTTACTAGAGAGGTAGGTGTAAGCTCCGTATTATATGAGAGCTGCTCATTCCAGCTAAAGTGATCAGGAGAGACCTCCAGGACTAGAAGACACAGTTGAACAGGATTTGGAAGGACAAGGGGCATTATTTTGATAAACTGAGGGCAGGAAAGGGCATTTCAAAGACAGTACCTAACAGAAGCCATGTAGGCATTATAGATCTTTCTTGACTTATGATGGGATTACATCCCAATAAACCCAATAAATTGAAAATATCATGTTTTATACACTTAATCTCCAAGCATCATGGCTTAGCCTTGCCTACCTTAAATGTGTCCAGAGCACTTACATTAGCCCACAGTTGGGCAAAATCATCTAACATAAAGCCTACTTTATAATAAAGCGTTGAACATCTCATGGAAGTTACTTAATACTGTACTGAAAGAGAAAAATAGAATGGCTGTCTGGATCCAGGTAGTTGTAAGGCTATTGGTCATTCACCCTCGTAATCACGTGCCTGACTGGGAGCTGCTGCTCACCGCCTCTGCCAGCATCCCGAGAGAATACTGTACACGTGTAAATAGCCTGGGAAAAGATCAAAATTCAAAATCTGAACCATAGCTCCTCCCGAAGGCATATCACTTTTGCACCATTGCAAATTCAAAAAATTGTAAGTCGAACCATCGTAAGTTTCAGGGACCATCCATAGAAGGAGGACCATCAGGTTCCCACGAGCCCAGGTCACGGAGTGTGGTGGGAGGTGAAGCTATAAAGGTTGCAGATCTCAAATACACATTCAAATACTAACTCAAATAGGAATCCAAATGCTAAGGGGTTTGCATTTTGTTCTGTAGGCAAGAGAATGGGACAAGAAAAGGCACAATCAGAGCCCTGCTTTGAGGATCACTGTTGCTGGAATGCTTGAAGGCGGGTGGAGGGCAGTGATTGGGAAGAGCAAAGGTGGCTATTAAAATAGTCCAAGAGGGTGAGAGTCTGAGTTAGAGGAATGGCAGTGGGTCTGGAAATAAGGAGTAGAAATGAGAGACTCAGCAGCTTGTGAGATTGCTACTTGCTCCCATGTAGCAGAGGGACAGGAGAGCTCTCAGCGACCCCCTGTCCTCAAGGGTGGATGATGCTCTCAATACCAGAACCAAGGAAATCAGGAGACGCTGCCTCCCACTTCCTCTTCCATCTATGCCTGCTTCGCCAGTCAAGGTCATCTACCATCGCCACTGAGCTGCAGCTGCTCGTGGTCTTCCTCCCACATCAGTCAGGGTCTACCCATCCAGGAAAGTAAAGCTCACTTCAGGCATTTGCAACAGACAAAATTTCATGCAAGGAACTGGTTACCATGATGGTTGAGACTGGCATCAGCCAGAGGCTACCACCAAGACTGGAAGGAAAAGGGAGCAGGTGGTACCCCAGGAGACAGTGGAAGACCTTATTCTCCCCCACTTCCTTCTCCCCACTCCCACTCTTACCCTCCGATTTCCCTTTGGCCAAACCCAGCTGAAAGCCAGATGACAGTGGAGCCTGAGTAAGGAGCCAGCAGGGTCTGTCCTCTGAGACACACAGTAGAGCAGGGCAAGGAAGCCTAGACCTTGGGACAAATGGGCCCAAGACCCAGCAGATTTCCTCTGTACCCAGCTGTTGACTAAGAACTGCTGGTCAGTGCCCCTGCGTCCCATGCATGAGATCCCAGCTGAGAGGACCCTCACTGGGGCAAAGGGGCAGAGATGGGGGGACACGGAGCCAGCCACGCCTGCACCTGCTCATGCCTTTGTCCTTCGGCTCATCCTCAATGGCTCTGAGGAGGAGCTGTTCTCAAGGACCTGAAATCCAAGCTCACTTCACTCAGAGACAAGGAAGGAGGGAACCGTTTCCTCCACTTTCCTTCTTACCCACCATCCCTCCTCCCTTTTCCTGCCACCATTCTCTGCTCTCCATTGCCCTCCTTTTCTCTACCCCCACCACCCTTCTTCAGACTGTACTTCCATTTTCAATTCCTCCCTTCGTCCACCTACATCTTCTCACCCCTTCTTCCTCCTGAAGAAGAGCATGAGGTAACAAGTTGCTTGGTAACATGCAGTGTTAGACATGCCTTTGATGGTGAATCTCATGTCTCTGGAGCCTAATCAATTGTTCCTCGAGCAGAGTAGACATTCCACAAAGCAATAATGTATCCTGTCATCATTAAATTATGTCTGCACTTTTTTTTGTTTACTATGGCGAGAACTTGGGTAGCTTCTGGAATGGTCTCCACCACATCTGGCTAGGGAATCTGGTGAGGCAAGGAGCTACCAAATAAGAAATCAAGGCATATGACACCACAAGATTTGAAAGTTATGTCAAACTTTCATTTCCCCACAAGCCATTAAAATAGAAGGTATCTTTTACAGCAGCTCATGGGTGCCCATAAATAAATGATTTATGTGTCTCTGCTCAGCTTCTGACAAGTAACAGTTCCTTGAAGGCTCAAAAGAGGACAGTCTTTAGAAATGTGAATTTTTGTCCTTCCCATTTTCCTTCAGAAGCAGGTAATACCCGTCATGAAGGGGAGGTTCTTCTGTGACCTCATTCGGGGATGGAACTTTTAACCAAAATGGTGTCACCCCTGAACCCACTCCGACACGCCAACGTAAATGACCACAGAAGGAGCAGAGCCCTATAAAAAGAGAGAAGGCAGCGCTACACTTTATCCATCTCGCAGCAAACACAGGCTCATCCATCCGCAGTTAACGGGGAGAAACTACCATGGCTCCTGGAAGACCTTCATCCGCGGTGAGTCCTGCACTAACGTGTGATGCTCTTGTAGGTTTGGACCAGATGATATTTCCGTACTGTAGGCATGAAATTCTGGACTCTAACTATGGAAATCCAAGAATACTGTATAGATAGGATGGGAAATGAAACCTTTGATAGATACTTGTCATTGTATAGCATTTTCAAGAACTGGTACACATCAGTTTGAAAGTTGAGATTAAAACTGAAAGATAACTATACTGGGGCTAAACCACACAAGAAGTGTCACGTGATGCTGGGCAGTAAAAAAAAAAAAAAAGCATGTTTATTGCAAATCTGTTTTGCTGAGTACAAGGGATTTAATATCATTCTCCCGCCACATTTTTCTTTTATCTAAAATAAGATGGGTCAATATCCTTGAGGATGTAATAAGTTGTGGCAGTGACTTTTCTTTCTATTATCCTATTATTATACTATAGTCTTGGTACATAACCCTCTTTATCCTAATTAGATGCATGTATAGCTGTGGCTTAGAGTAAATGGTCTTTATATTTTTACTTCTTTTTTTTTTCTTTTTCGGGGGAAGGGGAGGTAATTAGGTTTATTTATTAATCTTAATTTTCTTTTTTAATGGAGGTACTGGGGATTGAACCCAGGACCTCATGCATGCTAAGCATGCACTTTACCACTGAGCTATTCTGCCCCCTTATATTTTTAAAATTTCAACTTAAAGTATCGTTTTTGAAACCCAATTTGCTTACAGAATCAATATGTGTAAATTTAGAAAAACTGGAAAATATACCTAAGAAAACACAAGGGGGATCCAGTTTTTGTTAGATGTTTGCCAGTGGTACCAACAGAATTTCTAACATCAATACTGATACTACATGAATTTTCTACAGCCTCTTCTTCTAAGGTGCACATCTGACTTCACACAGGGTTTGACAGAATGCAATGAGAAAGATCAGTGGCTCAGGAGGGCATTTCTTCCTAGAAAATCAAGGTCATTTTCATCCCAATGACCTGATAACAATGCACGTACCGACTGGATGATGACTTGCCATTTTTACTAAAATTACTGCTAGCCAATGAATAATGTGGCTTTTTTAAGTCAAAAAAAAAAAAAAGAAGAAGAAGAAGAAGAATGCTCAAGACTGGTAAAAAACTCCATGGTCCTAATATTATTTTGGTCATCTAACCAGTTTTTCATTTAACTGATCTGAAAATTTAGCATAGATTGTCCTGGAACGTAGTGTGTTCTCCACGATCAGCGATACAATCGTCACCGCAATTTTTTAACAAAAACCAGGCGGCACTAATCGAGTCTCCCACCTCTGTCTCCTTCCCCACTCAGTTCCAGTTACTGCTGCTGCTGCTGGGTCTGGCGGCAGTGGTGAAGGCAGGAGCCATAATCCCACAGAGCCCAGGATGCCCGATTACCGAGGACAAGAAATTCCCTCAGCACGTGAAGCTCAACTTGAACATCCTTAACCGGAACACGAATCCCAAAAGGCCCACCGATTACTATAAACGGTCCACCTCACCTTGGACTCTACAGTACGTAAGAACCCCAGATACAATCTCTGCATTCTTCTACAGAATATGCATCAGACTGCCAGTTAAATCACCTTGAGAATTATATTACTCACACAGAATCATTAGTCAAACCTGGACGGGCCACTGTGCAAACCACTGATTCTCAAACTTTCATTCTACAGGCTTCTTTGATAGAGCACAGGACACCCCCTCCCCCATGACACCTGTTCTTGGTTCTCATTGTCCCTGACACCAAAAACCCACCAAATTAATGGTGGTCACCCCAATATTCATGATACCCCATTTATCATAGGAGAGTAGACCTTGAATTCTCTTTACCAGAGCAACCATTGAGAAGATTTGTTGAAAATAACTATTAATTAACTGGGGGTTTTCGCACTTTTTAAAAATCATACTAGCACTGGGAAAATATAGCTTGAACCCCAGTGGAGGAAAGATCATGCTGTGCATTTCCACCTCTTTTTGAGTTAAGTCTTGATCTACACCCCCTCAGATTTATATTTGCTGTGTCCTTAGTATATCTAGTATTTAGACCCCATGAATGATTAAATACAAAATGTATTTTGATAGTCTGCTTTTAGGCAAATAAGCCTCAGTGATGCGGCGCCTACAGATTCACCTGATTGTAGGGTTTCTTGTTACTTCTACTTATTAATAACAGTTCAAGTACATCAATTCAAAAGTCAAAGCAAATTATTCGCTCAGCTGGAGGACAGAGAGAGGTTACTGAGGGGCTTACGATTTTGTTTCCAGCGCTTCATGTCAGCCTGTTTCATGAACGTGCTGTTAGGTGAAATTCTGATGCATTCCCTGTTTCAAAGACACGCTTCATTATGTAATGTTAACAGTTATCTCCTTCCTAGATGATTCCCTTAGTCTTTTTTTTTCATTTATCAAATGTACCCTAAAAAGAGTATCCTTTGTATCAAACTTAAATCCTTTCCATAGTTTCAGTCTCTTATTTTGTTTATTCCTCAAAGAAATTGGGAGAAACTAATCATTGTCTTCTTTTCTACATTTCATATGCTTCGAAATCTAAGTTTTCTCCCAAACAACTTCTTTTCAGGATAGTAACAAACAGCACTTAGGGGATTCGCAATGCCTATAATTTGTCACCCTGTGAGTTTGCCTACCTTTGTTTATTCCTGTTTGATTTCCTCTGCTTTACCAGGAATTCACTTTCTTCCTGGCTTTTGTCTCCCCTGCAGCCGCAACGAGGACCCCGAGCGGTACCCCTCTGTGATCTGGGAGGCCAAGTGCAGCCACTCGGGCTGTGTCAACGCTAAGGGGAAGGTCGACCACCACATGAACTCCGTCCCCATCCAGCAAGAGATCCTGGTCCTGCGACGGGAGCCTCAGCACTGCCCACACTCCTTCCGGCTGGAGAAGATGCTGGTGGCCGTGGGCTGCACCTGCGTCACCCCCATTGTACGCCATGTGGCTTAAGAGCTTTTGGCCTGAACCTCCCCACCCACTCCCCCTCCACCAAATCAGTTAGGCTTTCTGAGGAGTAGACCCAGCCCCTTTTCTGACCAAACTCACCACGGTTCTTAAAGTTGTTCAGCCAATGGAAGTTCCAGAGGGAACACTTTGGTGCAGAGGTGGAATCTGAACCATTTTTCCCTTTCCCCAAGGAGGAGGTTTTAGACTGAGTATGAATTTGCTTCTTGTTGGCTTTTCTAATGGCTTTAAGTTATTTATGTATTTAATAGGCCCTGAGATAACTTTGGGTCATAAGATTCCATTTTAATGAATTACATACCTTATTTTTGTATTTTTTAAGACAAGATTCCAGATTTGGGAATTTTATTATTTAAAAGGTTAAAAAACCTCTATTTATATGAGCTATTTATGGATCTATTTATGTTTCTTCAGTCTTTAGAGAAAGGTGAGGTAGCATGAGTATCTGTTCTGCCTCAGGAAATCTTAGGATTAAATTCTTAGTTTGTACTGCCTATGTTCATAGGATTTTCTCATTGTCTCTTAGGAGTACACGACATGATTGAAAAGAAAGACTAAACCTCGTTTCATATTTATTAACTTAATTTTGTAAATTGTTGACGTTTCACAAGAGAGACGGCAAGTCTAATTTTGCTCTGTTAAACTCCTGTGATAAAACCAATTTGTACCAATAAAGTTTGAGAAGAAAATTTGTTTCCTTGATTTTTTTTCTCATTAAAAGTCTTGCAGCAAGCTCAGCTCTTTCTCAGTTGGAAGAGCATGCCAATTTGTCCACAGAGCAAAACAAAACATGCCTTTGAGTAAAAACATCCTCCACCCACCCCAAGTCCAAGTCGCAATTTTACTCTATTCAAGTCAACAGAGAACAGAGGCTCTCACGCTATTAAGCCAACACTGTGGACACAAGCATGCTGGAACGGATTAAGCAAATGAAAATAATGGGAAAATGATGTGTCATTATTGAAGATCAGTTTACCACAGACTCACAGGCATAGAAAACAAGTTTATGGTTACCAAAGGCGAAGGGGGGGAGGGATAAATTAGGAGGGATAAATTGTACCTGGGATTAACAGGTACAAACTACTATATATAAAATAGATAAACAACAAGGTCCTAATGTATGGCACAGAGAACATACTCAATACCTTGTAATAGTTTATAATGAAAAAGAATATGAAAAGGAATATATATATATATATATATATATATATATATATAACTGAATCACTATGCTGTACACCTGAAACTAACACAACCTTGTAAACCAACTGTACTTCAATTTAAAAAAAAATGTTGTTTAAAAAAAAATCATACAGAGGGGGAAAAAAAAGACCCTCCCAAAAATATGACCTGAGTTTGGAAAGGAAGGAGGAAGTACTGGGAGGAAACACTGTTTTCAGACTAGATGGCCAGTGTCTCCCATGAAGATTCATGCCACCCAGAGATCAAGAAATGAACCCTTTTCTCTTGCTCGAGCCACACCCCTAGGACACCCCCTCCTTTCCCTCGGCACTCCAGGACACAGAAAAGAGCCACTGGGGCAAAACAAACTTCAAATATGAGAAAAGTTCAGCCCAAGTAAAATAAAAACTGAATGTATTCAATTTCAGAGTAGTTTCAAGTTTCGAGTCATAATCATGTTCCCTCGTCACAGCCCAGTGTCTTGTCTCGCCCTACTTCTGGACGCCGCTGAGAAGTCTCGGGCTGGTATCCTGAGCTCCCTGCTTCTCGAAGACCATCCTCTGCACTCCTTCATTCTTCAGTCCCATCCAGAGGCACGTGGCTTTTCTCCGTTTCTTTTACAGTTCCAAACCCAGGGGCCAACGTCTCCAGCCCCTGCACCTCCCAATGTTCTGTGCATGGAGATCTTGAGTCTCATGGCCATTCCTATCATGGTCTTCATCCACCAGATCCCTGGGCAGCCTCCATGCATGGTTTCCCACAGCCTTTACGCCTGGAAACCTCGCCCTAAAACCCTGATGTTCACTTCCCAATCTTCCTTAAATGGTGGAGGTGAAAATAAAAATGAGTTTTTGTTTTGGGATGGAGGGCAAAAAAGAGCAACTATATCCACTGTTGTGTTCCATGATTTCCCATCAGACTGTATTTCTGGGAATTTTGTGGGTGGCAAGAGGCAGCTGCCTTCCAAGTCTCTTCTCCCATGATATGTGTTGCTTTTATTCTTCTTTATTAAAAAATTGTATTCATTTTCCCCAGTTAGCACCACCATTCACCCACTGTCTCCACTAGAAACCTCTGAGGCATCCCCGGCTCTTCCTTCTCTCCTGCACTCCTGACACCCACACATGACCAAACTCATTACATTTCACTTCCTGAAAGCTCTCAAATTAACCCTGTCCCTGCTCATCTTCGTTCATCTTTGCTCATTGCTCTCCTGCTGATGGAACAGTTCCCTACACGTCCCTGCTGCTGCTGCTTCTGCCCCCTCAATCCATCCTCCAACCTCCATTTCTGGCACAAAAATCAGATGTGACAAACGCACCCTCAGTCACCTGGCCCGTCCTGGTCCTCCTTTATCTCATGCTGCTTCCTCCTGGGTGTGTCACTCACAGTGAAGTCCCTGTTGTGTCCACCCTGCTGATCTTGACCTCACCGCCTGTGTCATGCAGTCCCCTCTACCTAGAGCCACCTTCTCCCCTCCTCTACTCCCCTCCTCTACTCACACCCTGCTGTTATGATCTGAATGTTTGTGTCCCCCTCCAAAATTGATATGTTGAATTCAAACCCCCAAAGTCATAGGATTAGGCGGTGGGAACCCTTGGGAGGTGATTAGGTCATGAGGGCAGAGACTTCATGAACCGGATTAGCGCCCTTATAACGGAGGCCCCAGAGAGCTCCCTCACCCTTTCTGCCAGGTGAGAGTGCGAGTAGCCTTGGACCCAAAAAACAGCCCTCACTCAGCTGTACTGGCACCTTGATCTCAGACTTCCAGAACTGTACGAAATAAATTTCTGTTGTTTATAAGTACCCAGTATGTGGCATTTTGTTAGAGCAGCCCTAATGGACTAAGACACTGCCCTCCCCATTCTGCCCAACCCCCACTGCTCTACTGATGCTTTAAGACGCTGCACAGGTATCCACCTCCTTTAAAGAGCCTTCCCGGACCCCTTAATCCAGCAGTCCCAGATTAAGCCTCTCTCTTCTGGGCTCCAAAAGCACTGTAGGTATCATTTATCACTACTCTGACATATAAAATTGGCTTTTAGCCAGTTTGCGGTCCCCTGAGAGCCAGTCCATCAGCACCTGATCTGGCATGCAGTAGTCAGTACTGAAGTAAACCTTGAACCAATCGCAGAGACACCTCAAAGTCAACAGAGGCAAAATGAAATGCACGAGCTCTACTCCCCAACTAGCTTCTCTACTGCCTTCTGTATCTACTCAAAAGACATCACCTGCTCATCTGAGCAAGAAACCTGGATTTCTGCCACTCATTCCCTTCATCCAACCAGTAGACAAACCCCTCATCTGCCATCATGTGTCCTCTCCCTCCTCCCTAACTCCAGAGTCACGCGTACCGTTGCACTGTACTGTGACCCCAACTGGCCTCTTTGCTGGTCTTCTTTATAATTCAGTGTCCCTTACACTTCTGGGGAGTCTAGTCAGTGTGTAATTAAGAGCTGTTGCAACAGACAAAGCTCAAATAAACAAGGTTTCTTCCTCATTCATGTTACAGTCCACCAGGGATCCTCAGGGAGCCCGGGTCCACTCAGACATTCAAGGATCCCAGTGGACAGAGGTTCTGTCTTCTTGTAGCTGAACTAGAACTGCACCGCCCCATCCAGCAGCCACCAACCTCATGTGGCTACTGAGCCCCTGAAATGTGGCTTGTCCCAAGTTGTGTTAGAAGTGTAAAATACGTACTGATTTCAAAGGGTTTTTGTTTTTTTTTTGTTATTTTCAAGGGTAATTCTTTGCAAGAGCTCAATTATTAGTTGTGAGGGTCATAATTTCAATGTGTGGCTCACACAGAGAGGGTGCTAACAGTATTCTCTGCATGCATATTTCCTAAGAACAAAGCATGAACAGTCTTATTAGAGACAGGCAGTGTACACGATATTAGGGGGATGGTGAAAATATTCTTAATATTTTGAGGGAGTTGGCGCAGTGGAACACCAAGATACTTGTTTCTCATTCTGGCTCCTTAGTTCTGGGGGTTCTGATATTCTCTCTTTTTTTTTTGAAATTGATATGCAATTAACATATAACACTGTATTACTTTTAGGTGCACAGCATAATGATTTTATATATATATATATATATATAAATGATCACCACAATAAGTTTAATGTCTATCATCACATTTAGTTACAACTTTTTTTCCTTATTATGAAAACTTTTAAGATCTACTCTCTCAGAAACTTTTAAGATCTACTCTCTCAGCAACTTTCAAATATACAAAAATAGTGCTGTTAACTATAGTCAATGCTATACATGACAGCCCCGGGACTTATTTATCTTATGACTGGAAGTTTGCACCTTCTGACCATTTTCACCCATTTCAATATTGTTTGAAGTGTAAAAAATCTGGTTAGATTTATACTGATAAACAATGAAGTGATAATAGGTGTGATATGATACCTCATTGTGGTTCTGATTTGCATTTCTCTAATAATTTGCAGTGCTGAGAATCTTTTCATATTCCTGTTAGCTATCTGCATGTCTTCTTTGGAAAAATGCCTATTCAAGTCTTCTGCCCATTTGTTTAATTGGGTTTCTTTTTATATTAAACTGTATGAGCTGTTTGTGTATTTTGGACATTAACCCCTAGTCGGTCACAATATTTGCAAATAGTTTCTCCCATTCTGTAGGTTATGTTTTCATTTTGTCGATGGTTTAACTTTGCTGTGCAAAAGCTTTCAGGTGTAATTAGGTCCCATTTATTTTTGCTTTTATTTCTTTCTTTTTCTGATCCAAGAAAATATTCCTATGATTTATGTCAAAGAGTGTTCTGCCTGTGTATTCTTCTAGGGGTTTTATACTTACAGGTCCTACATTTGGGTCTTTAAACCATTTGGAGTTTATTTTTGTATTTGGTGTGAGGGAGTGTTCTAATCTCATTGTTCTTCCTGTGTCTGTCCAGTTTTCCCAACACCACTTGTTAAAGAGACTATCTTTTCTCCACTGTATATTCTTGCTTCCTTTTTCACAGATTAATTGACTGTAGGTGTGTGGGTTTATTTCTGGGCTCTCTGTTCTGGCCCATTGATCCGCATGTCTGTGTCTGTGCCAGCACCACGGTTTAAATTGCCATACCTTTGCAGTATAGTCTGAAGTCTGCGAGGGTTATAGCTCCAGCTTTGTTTTGTTTTGTTTTTTCCAAGTATGCTTTGGCAATTCAGGGTCTTTTGTGGTTCCAATATAAATTTTAGGATTCTTTGCTCTAGTTCTGTGAAAAGTGTCCTGGGTATTTAATAGAGATCGCATTAAATCTGTGGATAGCTTTGGGTAGTATGGCCATTTTAATATTAATTCTTCCAATCCAAGAGTATGGGATATCTTTCAATTTCTTTGAATCATCTTCAATTTCCTTCATCAACGTTATATAGTTTTCAGAATAAAGGTCCTTCACCTCCTTGGTTAAGTTTATTTGTAGGTATTTTTTTCTGATATGAGGGGCCATTTAAATGGGATTGTTTTTTCTGACATTTCATTATTAGTTAATAGAAACTCAACAGATTTCTGTGTGTTAATCTTGTACCCTGCTATCTTGCTGAATTCATTTATCAGTTCTAATAGTTTTTGGGTGGAGACTTCAGGGTTCGAATTTGGTTTTTAAAAAATCTAACCATATTCTGGCAATAAGACATATCCCTAAAACCAAATAACATAGAAAGTTTAAAAATGAAAGGATAGATAAGAAATATATCAGGCAAATGCATACCAAAAGAAATCAGGGATGATATTATAAGAAAAAATAAAATTCAAGTGGTGTTTACAACTAACTGTTCACAGTTACAGATGTCTTTGTTCCTTCTCCACTCCCGATGCTTCACTTGACTAAAAATAAATAAGAAAGAGTAAAATTCAGAAACATTAAATACAAAAAAAGTCCCCTTACTTGGATAGAATTTAGAATAATATTGAAAACTAGAATAATATTGGAAAAAATAAGTTGCTAAAATTTATGCACAGGCATAGGATAACATTCAAATATATAAGTCAAAACAACTTTAAAAATGCAGACAAATGGCCCAATCAGATGATCTTTTAATGAAACTCAGAGTCCAGAAATGTACCCACAAACACCAAACTTCCAATCAGCTTTTATCTTAATCTCAAGCAGAACAGACATCTAAGAAAAATCCCTCTAACATCGAAGACATCAAAATAAACAAACAGAAAATAGCAATTAGGAGGAAACAGAAAATATGCAGAAAGAAAACCATTCAAAAAATCTAAGAAATATCCTCAGAAAAGATAGTGTGTCCATGATAGCAAAATAGGATACTACTTTAAAGAGAAAACTGCAGAGGGGGTGAAAGGAAGATGTGCTGGGAATTAAAGTCATGATAGCAGAGAGAACGCCATCAATAGAACGCTAGAAGAGAAAGCTGACAAAATCTCAAGGAAATAAAGCATCTGGAGGAGCAGATGCGTCCCAAATACAACTCTGCACTGGCTTCTGGGGGCAGCTGGCCAGCTCTGCCTCACGGTCCCCATCTTACAGCTCCCAGGGTTTCTCCAGGTGCTCCTGCAAATTCAGGGAAGCTGAAGCCAGACCATGACCAAGATATAGGAGTGGCCTTGGCTCCCGGGAGCCTCCCCTGACAGTGGGAATGATGCCTCCCACCTTCAACCAAGTTTGTGTTTGCCACAACTTAGTTTGCTTTCCAAAACTAAGCAATCTATCGTTCAGGGGTAGATTTGTATCAGTGTGATACAATCGTAGAAAAGAACAAGAAAAGCCAGCATAGTCGTTTCTAGACCGAAAAGAGGGGGAGGAGAGGAACACGTGGGCTTCAAGTTCTAGCAATGTTTCACTTCTTATCTTGGGCAGTGAATGGAGTTGCTGATGTTTCAATTTTGTTTGTTCTTATTTATTGCTTATTTAATGCTTTAAATTGTACACATACATTTTATTCATTCTTTTGCATATACGATGCATTTCACAATTAAAAGTTTTTAAAAGATATAAAAAAAACAAAGAAAAAAGATAGACTCAGCTACACAAAACTATAAACCTTCAATATGTTAAAACATTAAACTGAAAGGCAAACAACAAACTGAGAAAATATTTGTCACAAATACCACAAGAGGTTAATGTGTGGACTATGACCTGCGTACTAGTCACACTCCCACCTCCAGGCCTTTGCTCCTGCTGTTCCCTCTGCCTGGCAAGTCACTGTTCCCCTGAGAGCCTCATGAACTTCCTTCCCCTTATTCAAGTCTTTGGGCAAATGTCACCGTCTCAGTGGAGGCAGCTCTGAGCACCCTGGCACTCCCTCCAACGTCCCTGATTCATTTTTCTCCACAGCACTCACCTCCTAATACACTATTTCACTTATTTATTCTGCTTTCCTCTATCTCCTCACTAGACTGAAAGCCCCCTGCAGGCAGGAACGTTTGCCTGCCTTGTTCAATGCTGCATCCCCAGGGCCTAGAGCAGTCTGCCACCTTGTACGTGTTCACTGGAGGTTTGCTGACCGAATGATTATGAAAAGCTCACGTTAATTGGTAAGACAAGCATGAGAACATTGGCCCAAAGGATGGAAGGCATAAACTGATGACATAATAAGGCATCAAAATGACTTTGAAGCACATACAGAAATATTTACTATCACTAACAATCAAATAAATTCACATTAAACAATGACCTATCTTTTGCCTATCAAATTAGCCAAGTTTATTTTTTTAACTAGAATAGCGTTGGCAAGAAGGTGCTAAATTGAGCAATTATTCACTGCTAATTAGTGTAAACAGATACAACATTCTGAAAAGCACTTTATAACTGCATTCCAGAACCTCAAAGACATTCATATCTTTGGACCACTCTCTACTCTTCTAGATAGTTATCAGAGTAAAATAATTTTAAAATATATCAACAAAACTGTGTACAAAACTATCATAGTTTATCACAAATATCATGAAACATTTTTAAATGTTTAAAATGTAGTATAAATACTTGGATAAAAATTAGTATGTGAAAGATAAAATAATTCAACCATTGAAAATAAGATTTTAAAAAATCAGGGAGGAAATACTGGGAATACAGGAATTTAAAATACTAACAGGAACCACTCTGGGTCATGGGAAGTGGATAATTTTCATGTTTTCTTTATAATTTCTGATTTTAAATGAACATCTATTTCTTTTCAAATGAGGGTGACTTTATGATCTGAAAAGCTGGCAGCTTTAACAATAATGGTTGTTTGGTCATTTGAATAAGTCATTGCCATTTTTAATGAAACACTATAATGAATGGAAAATATGAGATTATATGAAAATGGCTCTAAGAAAGAGCCAACATCTAAAACTTGGAACCATAAAATAAAATAAAATAGTAAAATTAAAAATAAGATGATAAAGTAAAATAATAAAATTAAAATAGGATGATAAAATAAGATAATAAAATAAAACTTAAGAATGGAGGCCACCATGATCACAGCCATTGCACCCCCTTGTGGCAGGAGCGCCAAGGAGGGAAACAGTAAGGTAAGAGTCCACTCTAGCTGGAAACAACTATAAAATCCAGCAAATGATACACTCTAAAAGCAAAGCTCCATATTCAACACATCAGGAGAAACATCTTACCCACACAAAGCATCACTGAAATAAACATATGCTCCCATCCTTTCTGTGCTGTTGGGTTCGTTCCCCGGGGCTGAGACCTGCAGCCACAGGACTGTGTTCTACAGCACTTACAAGTGGCCGTTCGTCTTGAAGGGCTCACTAAGTCCGCTTGGGGGCATAAAGGAGCCAAATGAACTATTTCTTGATCAGTTTAGTCATCACTGACACATCGCCATCATTTACTCAGACTTGTGGGATCTCAGATGGAAAATAAACTCATCAGGATGAAAAACAAGTTACAGTGGCAGTTTAGGTGGAGGTAGGGAAACAGGAGGAAATTGAGTTCAGATGCTTTTAAATATTGAAGTGTCACAAATTGAAATGCTAAGATAATAATAGTAGTTTTCCACCACTCACACTGGGGAAGAGTTTTGAATATTACAACACCCCCTCTAATCAAGCTTTCCCTCCCATCATTCCCCCAAAACGGTTCCTGTCACCCAGCCCAGGACAATTTGTTGTCAAATTCCATTGTCGTTTCTCAGCCTTCATCTTAATCCACCTCTCGGCAACACTTAACACATAGAACCATTCCCTCCTTCTTTCTTTTCCCCTCAGCTTCCTTGACTGAGCTTCCTGCAAGCAAGTTTGCTCCCGGTCACCACCTTATCTCCAAATATGGCTCATACCCTCACCTGTAACCACGGTGCACCTGGCTGGACGTCATGGTGGAGGAACACCTACTTTCCCAGAGTCTCTGTTGTCGAGTATCTTGGGCTCTGAAAGATGCTTCTAGTGTCCACAGAGATGTCCTGTCTTGTAGACCCACAGCAGACTTGCCCTGCACAAAATTGTGAGTGAGATGAAATCTGGCTTCCCCTTGGTCCATGTAATGATTTTTTTTCCACAGCTGCTTTTTCAACAGGCTCCCACTACCATTCCCCTGACTCTGACCATATTTCCAAAGGGAAAACACATCAAGACAGGTGGTCTCAGCGGGATCTGTGTGCCACTTCTGGGTGGGAGAAGAACTCAGGATGAAAAAGTGTAAACTTCAAAGTGTGAACATTTTCAGAATAGAGTCAATGATTTGGGAGCAATGAGAACATTTAAAATTCAAACTGGCATATGCAATATGAGACCCAGGGAGGCTGTTCCTGGGTTTATAATAGGGAAGAACAAATCTGACTCCATATTGGATCTGTTTCTTTTACTTTAAACTCTGTATTCCGTTGTTTTTACTACAAGCTCATCACTAAAGGGATGTTGCCTATACGCTTAAAGTACACATAATGGCCCTTGTCTGGGAGCCCTGCCTTCCAGGTGATGAGCGTTAAGCTAATATACCTTTGTTCAGCTCACAGGAAACACCCTGCCCAGGCCCACCCAGGAACGTCTGCAGGAAGGAAGAAATGAACACATCCTCTCTGGAGTCTGACCGGAACCAGGAATTGCTTAACGTTACTCCCTCCTCTTTCTGTGTAAAAGAAGGCTGAATTCTACCTCAGGCAAGGTGTTTCTTTGGGACACTCTTCCACTATCTTCTTGCTCTGCTGACTTTCCAAATGAAGTCACTATTCCTTGCCCCAAAGCTCGTCCCTCGATTTACTGGCCTGTTGGGCAGCGAATAGTATGAACTTGGACTCGATAAGAGGTTCAAAAGTCATCCCTAAGTTTTCCTCTTCTCAACAAATCGGGCTTGCCATTTCCTCTCCATCCTGTTCTCAGCTGCTTTGCAGGAGGGTTTTTAACCCATACGAAGATATGAGTGACAGGCTTCAGGGTGACAGGTGTCACCACTCCACCAGAGGCAGCAGAGCTCGTGTGAATGAGCAGAACTCGCTTTCGCAGCCCTGGTCAGCACCCAGCCTCAGCTCCAGTACTTCTGTGACTTTAAGCCATTTTTCGGACGTCCCTAAACCATCCGGAACAGAAGGACAAGAACAGAAGCAACCCACAGGCTTGTTCCGAGTTACATGAGCGCGCTCATCACACTGGTAGCACGGTGATCCTACCCGGGGTGTAGAAAAGGCTCAGTTAACCTCAGTGATTTGCTGTTGTATTTGTTTTTTATGTCTGCTAGGCGACTGGCCATACTTTGCATTAAAGTGGCCAGGAGGAAATCCTGAGTCACCACTAGTGCCACGGGGGAGTTGGGACAGGGAGATGACCAAACCAAGAGGGGCTCAGACAGCAGGTGCCACCCATCGCTGGGCTGGTTGCCGGGGTGCCCTTCCTCTCCTGCTGCAGAGGGCCCTCCGCTGCCTTCTGCTTGGGTTTGGGTTCCACTTGGGGGGTCAGTCTGCACCATGGGTGCCGCTCTCTGGCCAGCCCTAATGAAGCTCCCATGGGAGGAACTGGGAGATTCAATGTAATAATGTTTGTTTGTTTTTTTTTATCAGTTTGAAGAGTTTTCTCATTCTTTTGAGTATTCATCAGATGCTTCATCTGGGCATGTTTTTGATCTAGGCTCTTCAGCAACAAACAGGAAACAGAAGACCAGCTCCCTAGAAAAAATGGTGTCTGTCACCCCTTCTTCTTTCTTCTCTCCTTCTTCGTCCCCCTCCCCCATCCTCTCCCTCCCTCTTCCCGTCCCCCTCTCCCTTTTCCCTCTTCTTCTTTGTCTTCACCTTCATCTTCTCCTTCTTCTTCTGGGTTGCGTGTTTGCTGAAATAGAAGTTCTCCCACGAAGGGCAAAAGGCACAACTTCTCTAGAAGTTAGGGTGCATGGATAGGTCCATTTCACAACTTTTCTAAGCCTTAAACACTCTTCCCTTTGAAAGCCCACCACACATAAGGCCCAACCATAGAAATTCATGTGTATCCAACAATCAGCATGATTTATATATAATTATTTGAGTTGAATAAATTACAGCTGACTAATTGGACATGATACTTGATCCTGTGGAAGCACACACAACTACACACAACTTATTTTTGTTTTTTTCTTATCAGTCTCCTTTAGCATTTTGGAGCCAATTAATCCCTTTTTTTTTTTTTCTTTTTTTTTTTTTGCTTCTCAAACATTTTTTAGTCTCTAGAAAAGCCTTATAAACTTTGAGCACTGAGCCCTAGGGCTTAGAGGACAAAGAGCCCTGGCTGGATTAGGTTTAAGTCTCAGCTGCATCTCTTATTTAGCTGTGTGAGTTTGGGTAAATTGCTTTAAGTTCTCTGAGCCTTGAGAACCCTGTCAGTCAAATGAACCCACTCAGACATACTCAGCAAGCCCCGAGCCCAAGGCTTTCATAGAGAAGCAGCTTGATAACTAATCGTTTCTCCTTCTTTTCTCACTCAGAGTCCTATAGTGCACAGAGTCCCCAGCCAAGTTTCTCTGAACTAAACATAAAGTATGATACAGATTGAGATTGAAAAGCCTCTACGTGAAGACAGCACCCCTTCCTTTAAGTTCCAAGGCTCAGTCACTAAGGACTTCAAATGGACCATATGGAAGGAAGAGTCCACAGGAATAACAGTTTTTCATGGAAACATTCTTGTGTTTTTGTTCACTTCGACTCCCACACTTCAAACTTCACACTCTATGTTCTCCAACAACTCTGCCCTTGACATTCTGGGAGCATCCATCCTTGGGATGCAAATCTCAGACCTTCTGTGATCTTGTGTCTTAGCAGAAGGGGCTGTGAGGGGATCAAGGTGAATAAGAGAAGTGCATAGGTGGGTCGAGGCAGCCAGGGCTGGACCCAGATGGAGGCATCTCAGCATCGGTGCTGGAGAAGAGCTGGCAAAGAGGCAGAGAGCCGTTGCCTTTATCAACTGAAGGGCTTTTCATGGTTGTTCTGCATGAAGGCAAACCCAAATGTCCAAACACAGTTGACTTTTTTTTCCTTCTCAGATGTAACAACTGTCATTCATAAAGCCATGGATCAAATGCAATGTGGATCAACCATTTTAATTATTTAATTACACTGAATGCTTATTTGGAGCAAAACATCATGGTAGGAGCTATGGAGGCATTCCAGGATGAACAATGAGGTTCTTGTCCTCAAGGAATTGACAGTCTGATACGGTTATGGAGAGTGGGGTGGGGGAGATAAGTGGGAAGAAAGAACTGAGGTCTGATGGCAGGATATAGGCTAAATTAATGTGACAGATTACAAGTGTCAAAGACTTTCAAAAGAAAGGCACTTCACTTTTAGATAAGACCATCAGGGAAGGAAGAGGGTATAGCTCAATGGTAGAGCATGTGCTCAGTATGGTCCTGAGTTCAATCCCCAGCACCTCCAATAAATAGATAAATAGACAAACAAAACTAATTACCTCTCCTCCTGCAAAAAAAAAAAAAAAAAAAAAAAAAAAAAAAATTTAAAAGAAGTTCAAAAAAAAAAAGAAAAGACAGTCAGAGAAAGAGAGCTGTGCCTGGGAGAAGTTTCAGAGTAGCTGGGGAAAGAAGTGATAAAAGTAACTGAAGACTTAGGAAACTAAGGGACATGGCACGAGGTTTTCCTGTTTCTTTAGCCAGAACGGCACGTAGGAATCCAGGTTCAGAAGCTCAGAGCCTGCTGCAATAAGCACTTTGGGGGGCTGGTAGTAATGCGAACAAGAGAGGCCTGGAGGCTTCAAGGGTGGCTGCCTGTCCTTGTGACCCCTCACATCCTCAGGCACCCACTCTCACCAGGTGTACAATTCAGGGCAGAGCTGACAAGGCTGACTCTCAGAGCATGGAACTCACTGACGGTGATATAGGGGAAGCTCTTACACGTCTGTGGTTAAAGGCAAGCAGGCTTCAAAGGCTCCTATCAAAGGTGACCTGTATCTCACACGCTGCTAGGATGCCACCAGTGGGTCGCTTTCACGAGTTCCTGGAAGGAGTAACAGTACACAGTGCTTTGTGCACACCCAGATGTGTGCCAAATAGGCGTGAGGGCCATGGTGACAGTGATGGCAATAAAGATCTGCTCCTAAGCTAACATTTACTGAGGACACCTGTGCCACTGAGCCCACATTAATTACCGGGAAGACAAAAGTAAAAGGACTGGCTTATTCACCTTTATCTGCCCAGGGCCTTCCTGGAGGAGTAGGGCAGGCGTCTTACTGGATGATTACAAGGATAATTATCAAAGTTTATGTTGGAAGAAAGTTTGAATGGTCTTCCAGTCCATTGCTCTGTCAAGAGATAAAAGAAAGTAATATCATGAATGAGCGAAAACGTTATCAAAGTTAATTTTAAGGAACTTCAAATACAGACATATCACAACCCACTGATTATTGTGCCAAAAGGCGAGAAGTGCTTCTTTCATCCAATTGAAATCTTTCTGTCTTGAATTTGGATCATGTTCCATTGTATAAAAATTCATTACAATTATTACCCCATCACTGGGGTCAGAATGCTAAGGGATATCAAAGAATAATAATCACCTTATTTTTTAGTTAAGAATAAAATGAACCCAGAAAATTGATTCAGGAATAAAGCAGTACTGGTCATAATGACATTGTATCACGATACAATAGTATGTTAAATTCTATTCAATGACTGCATATTGCAAGGTGGCATTACCCTTGTGGGAAGATCTGTGGAAATTTGCATGGCGCAAAGGGTACAAAGAAACCTTTGTCAGGAAGAATTCTGGAGCCACAAGCTTGAGTAGGGGTGAGGGGATAGGACCCTGTGAATAAACTGAGCGGTCAGCCTTAGCTCAGATTATAGTCAGGTCACCCAGAGTAACAAGGGAGTAGGCAGATCCAGGTATGCGGGTATATGTATGGGACTTGTTCTCTTCTGGTTGCTATTATTTTTTGAGTAAAAGAAGAAGCAAGGTTATCTACCAAGAGTGACGTTGGTGGAGGAGGAAGTGGAGGTTTGAGGAGTACGTTGATCAAGGTAGATTTAGAGATGAGGCGCGATAAACTGGTAACTGGCACCAAGAGACATGAGAAAGCATGAAATGGCCATGTGGGGAGAGGGGAGGAGAGCAGATGGACGTTTCAGCAGAATTACAGACACAACTGAGGTTAGCGGTCATACGTTTCAAGCGAGATTAGTCAGCAGGATTGTGGGTTTTCCTCCACCCACATTCAGCCATGTAGGTACAAGCACAAAAAGTGAAGACTTGGATATATCGGGGGTTGGGGTTTTACCAGTTGAATATGACCACGGAAGAGACACAAGGGACCAAGGTCATGTGGAAAAGGAGTGGTTATAATAACCGGCCATGGGACTTAGGTAGGCTAGGAAGGGAAATAAGGACATGGGGGCAAGGGACAGTAAACTGATTATAGGGTTTAGCAGGGGTGAGGGAGCAGATGACAAAGATTGTTGGAGTCAGGAGACTCGACCCTCACATCTAGTCACCAACGACTATTAATGTTTCCACTCCACTTGCATGTCACTAAGGTGCAGTTTAATCTCCTGCTAATTGATGTATCTGACTCCAGTCTAGCCTGGAGAGTGATGGAATTCATGACGCGCAGAGTGGCCAGTTTAGGGGATGGGGTGATGTGGGAGTGGAGGAGCAATAGGTTTGGGTTTAGATCCTAATATGTGGTTTAGTGAGGAAGCAGTCAAGAGGAATGTCCAAGAGAGAATAAAACACTTGGCTGGAAGCTGATACCACCCCCCTTTAATACTACCTTGCATATAACAAATAGTTGCTGAATATGTTTGAAAAATGAAATTGAATGGATAAACGAATGCCATTCTCAGCATGGAGGAAGTAATTGAAAAAGACATGATTTTCCTAGGGAGATGGTAAGTAGTGGCAGTGGATCTGGTAAGAAAGAGTGAACTTGAGAAATATTGAGGATAAAATCAATAGGACTTGACAGGGCAGTTGGAGAGAAGGAAGCAGCAGTAGAGAAGGGTAAGGATGGCCGCCAGACTGCTGACTTGTTTGATGGGGTGGATGGAAACGCCCTTCAGTAAGACAAGGACTGGAAGGAAGAATATTAGGCTAGGGACCAATGGGAGTGGTGAACGACTTTGAGTTTACTGAGTCTGAGATATCTATGGGATGTCCACGTGGAGATGTCCAGTGAGGGAATAGAAAAATGAGCCCATCAATATCAAAAAACAAACAACCCAATCAAAAATGGGCAGAAAATCTAAACAGACATTTCTCCAAAAAAGACATACAAATGGCCAACAGGCACATGAAAAGATGTTCAACACACTAGCTTTCGAGAAATCAAATCAAAACTACAATGAGGTTGTCACCTCACACCAGTTAGAATGGCCATCATTACAAAGTCTGCCAATAATAAACGCTGGAGAGGGTGTGGAATAAAAGGAACCCTACTACACTATGTTGGAGGGAATGTAATTTGGTGCAGCCACTATGGAGAACAGTATGGAGATTCCTTGAAAATAAAGTTACTATGTGATTCAGCAATCCCACTCCTGGGCATATATCTACAGAAAGCTCTAATTTGAAAAGATACATGCACCTCAATGTTCAAAGCAGCACTATTTACAATAGCCAAGACATGGAAGTAACCTAAATGTCCATGGACAGGTCAACGGATAAAGAAGATGTGGTGTACACACACACACACACACACACACACACAGGAATATTGCTCAGCCATAAAAGAGAATGAAATAATGCCATTTGCAGCAACATGGATGGACCTAGAGATTATCATACTAAGTGAAGAAAGTCAGACAAAGAAAGACAAATATCCTATGATATCACTTACATGTGGAATCTAAAAAAAAAATGGTACAAATGAATTTATTTACAAAACAGAAACAGACTCACAGACATAGAAAGCAAACTTATGGTTAGAGAAATGGGAGGGGAGGGATAAATAAGGAGTTTGAGATTAACAGATACAAACTACTATATATACAATAGATAAACAAGGTCCTACTGTACAGCACAGGGAACTATATTAAACATCTTGTAATAACCAATAATGGAAAAGAATCTGAAAAAGAATAGATTATATATATGTATAACTGAACTACTCTGCTGTACATCTGAAACTAATACAACATTGTAAAGCAACTCTACTTCAATTTTAAAAATTAAATTAAAAAAAGAAAGAAAATGAGCTTAGCAAAGATTTGAGCTTGGGGAACTTGGAGAGCAAAGCGCCTCCAGCAAACGCAGGCGGGCTCCAAGCACAGCGAGGGCACGTGCGTGATTACCAGAAGCCCTGCGTCCCTTGGCGTCTCCTAAAGAGACATCACAGAGCCAAGGACCCAACAACGAAGGACGGAGCCCTGCAGAACCCTGATGTCGCAGGATCAAGAGCAAGAAGAGTCCATGAAGGGGACTAAGAAGCAACCCAAGATGTACAAAGAAAAACTGGAGAGAGAAACCAACAGAAGAGAGAAGTGGTCAACAGAATCAAATGCCAAGAAACGTCGATTAAGTTATGACCTGAAAAGCATCTGTTAGATATGAAAAATGAAGCCATTCAAAGGACAGAAATATTTGCAGGCTGCAAGTTATTTTATAACTTATACATATAGGTATTTTTTATCAGGAGGTACAGTATCTGCAACTGGGCTTTAAGCATATGTTTAACATTTCTTTAACCAAGGGTTTCAGATTTTTTCACCAAGTTATGGAAATGACCAAGCTGCACATAGTACAGTATCTTGTTTTAACTTTTGCCCTTGAATAAATGTTGTTGTGTAAAGTATTCATGAGGCTCATCACTGTCCCAGATAACCAAGCCTTTATCTCTGTGTCACATCCAAGCCAGCTCACACAAGTCCGCTCTTCTGCAGGCTGGGTCGGCCTGATGCCTCAGCCAGCCGTGTGGTTAACCAGACCGTCTGCACCATCCTGACTAGGTGATGGGTCACCATGGTGATGATTACCACAAGAATGTGATAACTGTGTCTCTCGGCTCCAGAGAGAAAAAGGGGAGGAAAAATGAGTGCGCTTTCTTCACTGCTGCGAAGTAGCAATTCTCATCTTGAATAATGTCTGAATTTAACACAGGCAGAAAGAGAGCTACTCCAATGCCATTCTCTTTGGAGACTCTCCCTCTTTCTTTTAAGACCCTTTGTCTGTTCTCAGCATCAGCTTCAAGTTCAGGGCTAAAGAAAAATTAAGCAGAACAAACTTCTCTCTACCCCTAGAAGTGAGGTATTCCACAGTCATTCATGGCTCAGCCTGAAATGCTGCTGATTTGTTACTGTGGTTGTAATTTTTCGAAATTTCTTCAAACTCTGGCAGATCAGCAAGTTCAAAGAGGTCCCAAACAAAAAAGGAAAAAGAGAGAGAGGAAGAAAGGAAGGAAGGAAAGAAAGGAAGGGAGGGAGGGAAGGAGGGAGGAAAAGAAGGAAGGAAAAAGAGCTTCTATGGAGAAACCACTGCTCAACATACATGACATTTCTGAATGCTGAATTTTAATTACTCCTGCTGAATACACAGATGTGACTAAAAGAATCAATAAGCTTAATCCCAACATTTATGTCAGCAGCAGCACGTACAGAAACCTGGGGGGCATCCATTATAAGCATAAGGGTGACTTGGCCACAGCGTCCTCACACTCTCTCATCCCTATTCAGGTCAGCAGCAAATCAAATCTCAGGGCGAATCTCAGAGATGCCCATCGTGCCTCATCCTACAAAATGATGGTTAAAGGACAAGTGCGTAAGTCGACTGTATATTGTTTTCATAGCTTGTAAATTTAACCAAACATTATATGTCTAAACAAAAAATAAATTTAAAATAGACAAACACATAAAGTTGAGATAAACGCTATTACTAAGACATATATCAGATTCATCTCTGGGTGACTCATGAAGAGGCCGTGATTTCTAAGTGCTCTGTCACTTGAACAAGTTTGAGGACACTGGCCCCAGCAATCCCAGTGTCTACTATACTAAAGTTTAGTATTCTCTTCAAGGCATCAACTTTACCCTCACTGTCCTCCTCCCGCTCCCAGAACCTGCTTCCTGGACCGGAGGCCTCCAACATCCTCCCTCTTCCTCAATTACAACTTTCCTTCTGCCCCAGAGGTAGCAAGTGCGCAAGAGATGGAGAGAGAGAGAGAGACAATGTTGGGCGTTTTGTGCCCAAAGCAAAGCTTGAAAGTCAGCCAGGAGCAGAGCCAGTTGGAAGGAGGAGGTGGGCCATGAATGAGATCAGAAGGTCCGGGGCGAAAAGCACCTGAGGACCCAGGGGACGAGGAGAACCTAAGACTCCCTCCGGGGACCCCCGCAGGGATGGGGGAGGGCCCTCTGGCTGTCTGACCCAATGTTATCTAAATTCCTGTAGACTGGAGGACCAGCGACAGGGGTTATCTTTGCTGACTTCCTCCTGTCTCCCTTGTGGACCATAAGCATCACAATGGAGAGGTTGGCCCCTTTTCGACCTCTGATTCCCCATTGGCTGATGCAGTGTTAGACCTTAAAAAGAGGGTTTTCGGAGGATGACCAGATCTTCCTTACCAGCTCAAGGAGCCAACCTCCTAGAGGCGTGTTTTTCAAAAAAGCCCTCAAAAGTGATGTTTCAAAGGGAGGGATTTCAGCAGAGCACAAAGATATATTTTGGAGACAGAGTCTCTTCCCAGTGTCCCACAAATCACAGCACAGGGAATGATCTGTCTTGCTACACCTGAGACCCAGCCATAGCTGACATGCCTGGAGGAATCCTACTTGAGGATGAGAACAAAGCGTGAGAGATTCTGGCAGTGGAGGAAGTAAGTTTTCCTAAAAAACAGCACACCCACAAAGACGAATGATCCTCCTCTCGACCAGGCTGCCCTATTGCCTTTTAATTGACCAAATCCAAAGACCCAAAGGATTTCAAATAATCCTTATATCAAACATGATTGTCATGCACTGTTTACTTTTCTGCATTTAACCTTGAACAGCTACAAGTAAAATGAAGGTCATTTGGGAGGCTGAAAAATGTAGGTCGGGTTTAAGTTCGTGGAAGGAGTACTCCACCGACACTGACTTCCTTCCCTTGAGGTTACTGTAAGAAGTTGCCTGTTTCAGGTCCCAGAATGCTCTTCATGTGTCTCCCACACAGGGCTCTCAGCAGTCAAACTGAAACAGCATCCCTCTGTGTCCTTTCAGACCCACCTCAGGGGTGAGTCAGAGGCATTTCCCAGCCTGCACCTCCTGCTCTCACCAAAGACGTGACTCCATGGAGGCAGCCACCGGATAAAGCAAACTGTCCAGAACAGACTGAAAAGGGATCTCAGCACATGAACCTCAGTTACTGCCCGCAGCAGGGACAGTGGCCAGGCTGGAAAAGGATAGATCGTAACCGATAATTTCTAGACTGAATTCCTCCAGCCTGGAGATCAGTGCTTATTTAGGCTAATCAGACATCCAAGTGGATAAGGAGTAACCCATGCAAGAAAGATGTCAAAGAAAAGGAAAATTCTGTTAGTTTCCTATTACTGCTATAACCAATTACTACAAGGCTTAAAACAGCGCACATTTATTCTCCTAGAAGTCCACTGAGCCAAAAACCAAGGTGTCAGCAGGGCTGCTCTCCCTTCAGAGGTTCTTGGGGAGAACCGTTTCTTTGCCATCTCCAGCTTCAAGAGCTGCATTCCTTGACCAGAGGCCACTTCCTTCATCTTCAAAGCACATCAATCACTCCAACCTCTGCTATCGGTCACCCCCTAACATCATCTTCGGTCATCAAATCTCCCTCTGCCTCCCTCTAATAAGGACATTGGTGATTACATTCAGAATCTACCATCATAGCCCAGGATAATCTCCCCATCTCCATAGCCTTCATTTAATCACATCTGCAAAATCCCTTTTGCCATTTAAGGTAACAGTCACCCGTTCCAGGCATTAGAGTGTGGATATCTTTGGGGACCATTATTCAGCCTATTATTCCACGCAAGAAAGATTTTCAAAGAAGAAACAATCAGATACAGCCTACAGCCCGCTAACACAACTGAACATAATATTCTCTTGACTATTTAGGAAACAATAGCTAAGAGCTTTCTCATTATGAACATCAATTCATCACCCTATTCTAGGGGCCCTGAAATGCTTGTTAATATAGAGTTCTGGCAAGTAAATAAAACAAGAGACTCAGCTGTATTTGACTTCAGAATAAATTATGAGGTATGAAATCATTTTCATTCAGTAAGAGTGCCCTAAAATCTTTGAAACCTTTGAAAATGCATTTTCCAAGAGGCAAGCAAATTTTCTGCTTTGCACTAGATGTATCTTGAAACCTCCTATTTTTTTTTTCTGAGAAATGCAAACAGTCAGGCCATTTAATTATGCAAATATAAAGCAAGTTAGGAAGCTCTAGTTCCTGGGGATTAAACTGCTCTTTGTAAAAGGTGATTTTAAAGGTCATTTATACTGTAGGCAGGATTGCATCTCTGCAGACTATGTCCTTTGTACAAAAATGTCTTTCTAACTATCGGTATAGTGTATTGTTGTGCTCTGTTGCTTTTGAATATACAGGTATGTTTTAATTAGCAGTTGTTGAGACAGCCAAAAATGCTGCAAAAAAGCAGAAAGGCACAATTTTTAACTCCTACTGGAGGACAGAACAAAAAATAGAATTGAACTAGGCATAGCTCAGGTCATCTAGATTCAAAAATTTCAGGCTGAATGAACTTTTAGAAAATGTAACAAGGCTGGGCTATTGCAGCCCAAAATAATTCTCTGACATGATTACTATGGCCATGTGATAAATTATCCCCAAATTTCCTGGTGAAAAGCTACCATTTTAAGACCAAAGCTAACATCATACTCCATGGTGAAAGGCTGAAAGCTTTTCTTCTAAGATCAGGAACAAGATAAGGGTGTCCCCTCTTTCCACTCCCATTCAACATAGTACTGGGAGTCCTAGCCAGAGCAATCAGGTAAGAAAAAGAAATAAAAGATGTTCAAGTTGGAAAGGAAGAAGTAAAATTGTCTTTGTTTTCAGATGACATAATTTTATATATAGAAAGTCCTAAAAATTCACCAAAAACTGTTTGATCTAATCAGAAACCATTAGAGTTGCAAGATACAAAATCAATATGCAGAAATCACTAGCATTTTTATAATAAAATGGCTTATCTGAAAAAGAAATAAAGAAGATAATCTCATTTATAGTAGCATTAAAAACAATAAAATACTTAGCAGTAAATTTAACCAAAAGGGTGTCAGATCTATACACTGAAAAGACAATGATGAAAGAAACTGAAGAAAATGCAAATAAACAGAATGATAGTCCATGTTCACGGATTAGAAGAATTAATATTAGTAAAGTGTCCATACTATCCAAATCCATCTATAGATTCAACGCCATTCTTATCAAGATTCCAAAAGATTTTTTTACAGAAATAGAAAAAAGAATCCTAAAATTCATTTGGAACTACAAAAGATACCAAATAGCCAAAGAAATACTGAGGAAAAAGAACAAAACTGGAGGCATCACACTTCCTGATTTCAAACTGTATTACAAAGCCATGGTAATCAAAACAGTACGGTCCTGGCATAAAAATAGGCACATAGACCAATGAAATAGAATCAAGAGCCCCCAGTAAACTCATGCACATATGATTAACTAACTGACAAGGGAGCTAAGAATACTAAATGGAGAAGAGACAGTCTCTTCAATAAACGGTGCTGGGAAAATTGGATATTCACATTCAAAAGAATGAAACTAGACTCCTATCTGATACCACTCACAAAAATTAACTCAAAACAGACTAAAGACTTATTACCGCATTACATTTAGAAAGAAAAGAAAAGAAAAGAGAGAAAGAAAGAAAGAGAGAAAGAAAGAAAGAGAGAAAGAAAGAAAGAGAGAAAGAAAGAAAGAGAGAAAGAAAGAAAGAGAGAAAGAAAGAATGAAAGAAAGAAAGAAAGAAAGAAAGAAAGAAAGAAAGAAAGAAAGAAAGAAAGAAAGAAAGAAAGAAAGAAAGAAAGAAAAGAAAGCCATAAATGTAAGACCTGAAGCCATTAAATTCCTAGAAGAAAACATGGGGGAAAAATCCTTGACATTGACCTTGGTGCTGATTTTTTGGATATGAAACTAAAGCATAGCAACTAAAGCAAAAATAAACAAATGAGACTATATCAAACTTAACAGCTTCTTCACAGTAAAAGGAACAATCAACAAAATAAAAAAGTAACTACGGAATGGGAGAAAACGTTTCCAAACCACATGTGTGATAGGGGTTAATAGCCACAACATATAAGAAACTTATACAACTCAATGACAATAGCAAAAAAAAAAAAATCCAATTTAAAAATGGGTAAAGAACCTTATTTTGGGTTCCTGTACCCCAACTGCACCACCTGAAGGTGGGAGTTTCCCCCCACGTGTCTAATAAGTAACTCTCAAACACCATCTGGGCATCCTACAATTCAAGTCAATTCTGACACTGTCTACCCTGAGAGAGCATCAGATTCCACAGGTTAAGGGTTCAGTCCCACAAGACTCTCCCCACCCTACCCCTACTTCAGGTGACAGTCACAAGCCCAGGTTGTCACTTGTGATAATGACTGACTAGCTACAGATTGGAGGTTCCCACAGATCCCTTCTAGGGTTTGATTTATTTCCTAGAGTGGTTCATAGAACTCAGAGAAACATTTTACTTATTAGATGATCAGTTTATTATAAAAGAATGTAACTCAGAAACAGCCAAATGGAAGAGATGCAGAGGGCAAGGTCTGGGGAAAAGGATGCAGAGCTTCCATGCCCTCTCCAGGCTCATGTGTTCCCCAAATTTTCACATGTCCACCAGCCCAGAAGCTCTCTGGACCCAGTCCTCTTGGGTTTTTATGGAGGCTTCATGACATACAATTGATTCAAGTTCCAGCTCCTCTCCCCTCCCCAGAGGTCGGGGGATGGGACAAAAAGTTCCAACCCCCTAATCACTTGGTTTTTTCCTCCTAGCAACCAGCCACCATCCTTAGGTGGGGGTCCAAAAGTCACCTCATTAACATAACAAAAGACACCTTTATAGCACTCACCACTTAGGAAATTCCAAGGGTTTTAGGAGCTCTGTGCCAGGAAGGGGAACAAAGACCAAATATATATTCCTTATTATAAATTACAATACCCTAGACCTGAATAGACATTTTTCCAAAAAAGACATACTGATGGCCAAAGAGTACACGAAAAGGTGCTCAACATCACTAATCATCTGAGAAATGCAAATGAAAACCACAATGAGAGATCACCTCCTGCCTGTTAGAATGGCTATAATCAAAAAGACAAGAAATAAGTGCTGGCAAGTATGTGGAGAAAAGGGGACCCTTGTGCACTATTGGTGGGAAACTGCATTGGTACAGTCACTATGGAAAACAGTAAGGAGGCTTCTGAAAATATTAAAGCTAGAACCACCATACGATCCAGCAATTCCACCTCTGGGCACATATCTGAAGGAAATGAAATCACTATCTACAAGAGATATCTGTAGCCTCATGTGCTTTACAGCATTATTTACAAGCAGCCAAGACGTGGAAACAACCTAATTGTTCATTGACAGATGAACAGATGCATAAAATAGGCACACACACACACACACACACACACACACACACACACACACACACACACAGAGGAATATTATTCGGCCATAAAAAAGAAAGAAATCCTGCGATTTCCTACAGCATGAATAAAACTTGAGGACATGATACTGATTAAAATAGGTCAGACAGATAAAAGATAAATACTATATGATCTTACTTACACGTGGAATCTTTAAAAAAAAAAAAAAGAACCAAACTCATAGAAACAGAGAACAGACTGGTGGTTGCCAGAGGCGAGGTATGGAGGGTATTGGAAATGGATGAAGGGGGTCAAAAGGTACAAACTTCCCGTTATACAGATAAGTAAGTTCTGAGGATCTAATGTAGAGCATGGTGACTATAGTTAATGATACTGTACTATATATTTGAAAGCTGCTAGCAAAGTAGATCTTAAAAGTTCTCATCACTAGGAAAAAAATTGTAACTACATGAAATGACAAATGTTAGCTAAGCTTACTGTGGTGATCATGTCACAACATACACATATATCAAATCATTGTGTTGTACATCTTAAACTTATACAGTGTTATGTCAATTGTATCTAAAAAAAACTGGAAAAAAATTAAAACAGCCATTTTAGCTCAATCACAAAAATTTGGGAAAGGCTCAGCTGGGCAGTTCTCTCTAGAAATTTCACAAGCAGACTGGATTCCTGGGCATACAACCCAGGTCGTCATACAGGGACCTTGGCTTAAAAAGGTCCCATGCTTGGTTTAACTCTCTGACTGACATTCTTAATTTTTTAACAAGGAGTTGTGCACTGTCCTTTGTTACTGGGCCCCAAGAACCATGTAGCTGGTCCCCCTCATGAGTTGTTTTCAAATACTGACGGGAGTTACAGTCAGTTAAGATTCAGCTGGACAGATGGTTCCCTCACACGGCCACCAGCTGGCAGCACCTGGGACTGCCAATCAGAGCATCGATCGACACGTGGGCTTCCCAGCACGGCATCCTCAGGTTAGCCAGGCTTCTTGAATGGGCATCCCCTGAGAGTTGGGGGAAGCTGCGTGACCTAGCCTCGGAAATCACAGAGCCTGACAAGTGGCCAGGCCTCTACCCAAGGGGTGGCTTGGTGGGCCAAGGATGGGTTGTCAAAAAGCAGACAGCTGACCAAGGGCTTGAGCAGCCTCGGGAAAAACTGAAAGGAAATGAGGATGTTGCTCAGAGTTTCCCAGAATCCTGTGGGGAAGAGGACCTGAGAAAGAACCAGACTTCCTACCCACAAGCAAGACAGGGTCATCATGGAATCCAAGGTATTTATGGAAGCTGGGAAAGCCAAGAATCTATGGGTTACATTTCCAATAAGCTTTCCGTAAGCTTAAGATCCAATTGTATGATTAAACAAATGGTGAAGTTAAGGTGCCCTCTCTGACCACACACGGAATAATCCTCAGAGAAGATTCCATGGTCCAGTGATTCCAGTACAGGCCAGGGGTTCCTGGTGGATCTCCTGCAGGGGCAATGGAGCTGAGTGATCAACAGCAGGAGTCTACCACCAGATGACACTTGTGGTCTCCAGGAAGGTACAAACTCAGTCTGTGCCTCAGTGTTCTCACCTATACAACGAAACACTAATTAATAGTTCCTAATCGTAGAGTAATTGTGACAGTAAGTGTATGAATTCACATAAGTTAGGAGAGTGTCTGTTCTACTGTAACCATTCAACAAGTGTTAGCTTTCATTAAAAAGGGTTTCAGTAGTAAAGGGAATAGTAGGGAACCCCTTGGTATTCACCTTCTTTACAGTAGGAGTAATAAAATCATTTCACATTTTTTTTACTTTTTTATTTTTTTGACTTATTTTTACTGAATGAAAGATTCTTTAAATTCTATAATGCTTTACAATTTTCAAAAGTTTCACACACGTGATTTCATATAATCCCATAATAACCCTTTTAGCCCCCATCCCTAGATTGCCCCTCACCCCTACCCTCTCCCCACTGGAGAGGGTAACCCCTGGTTGGTTCTCTGTGTCTGTGAGTCTGCTTCTTTTTTGCTATATTCACTAGTTTGTTTTATTTCTTAGATTCCATGTATTAGTGATATTATCCAGTATTTGTCTTTCTGTCTGACTTACTTCACTGAGCATAATGCCCTCCAAGTCCAGCCATGTGCAAGTGGGAAATTTTCATTCTTTTTTTTGCTGAGTAATATTCCATTGTGTATATATACCACATCTTTTTTATCCATTCATCTGTTGATGGATACTTAAGTTGCTTCTATACCTTGGCAATTGTAAATAATGCTGCTATGAACACTGGGGTGCATGTATCTTTTCAAATTAGTGGGGTTTTTTTCAGATATATGCCCAGGAGCGGAATTGCTGGATTATATGGTAGTTCTATTTTTAGTTTTTTGAGAAACCTCCATACTGTTTTCCACAGTGGCTGCACACAGTAAAATTCATTCTCATATGACAAGAATTTCAGTTCATTTAAATTCTCAAACCCAAATCATAGTACTTAGTGGATTTTACAAAGCTAAGCAACATAGAAAAAAGAAAAGATTTGTTTTCTTTTATACTTAATTCTCTGTGTGTTTTCAAATACAGTAACCAGAAGTTTGGCATCCCACATTCAGACACAGTCAAAGGCAAGTGGCTTTCTTAATGGATTTCACTTGAGGTTTGAGGTGACCACAGAAGGCAATCAGGCATTTGACAAGTGGTCTGTGGGAAATCTGGGTCTTTTTTTCTCTTAGATGTTGAAAAGCCTAGGATTGTGAAATCAGCAGATGCCTAAGACCCCGGGAAACTCCTGCCTGATGGATGAGTATTTTCAGAATTTTCCTTGAGTAGCGTGTCCCTTCTGAGGAAGCCAGTCACACTCAGACTCCACTGCAGCACTCTGAACACGCAGCCTGTCCAGAGCTGTGCCTCCCAGATCAAAAATCACGAGAATGTGGTTGTGGGAAATGGTTACATAGGTTCTGGTGTTGTCACCACTACAAACGAGGTCTGGTCCTTGCCTTCAGGCCATGCAAAGGGCTGTGGTGTGTCGCGTACAGACAGCACAGGAGGAAACCACAGAGGTAAGCCAGCGCAGTAGGAAGTCTCCACGTTTTGTGACAGCCACAACCCAGAACAAACACATCCATCTTTCTCTGATGCATTGATCGACTTGACTTTGAAATGAGAATTAAAAGCCGGGAGCATTTATTTCTAGGCCCTGCTACAGGTGGTGTAAGTAAGACAAGGAACAGCTCGTTAGAACCTGGACCTGCTCTCAGGCTTTACATTTATTATTTCATTTAATCCACACCACTATCCTATGAGACAAGTGTTATTATTAGCATCCTCGTTTCATAGTTGAGGAAACTGAGGCTCAGAGAAACTAAGTAACTCACCCAACATAGGCTAAAGACACAAAAATACACACAGAGAGGGCTTGAACATCAAACTGTACCTATATAAAGACATACAGTTGTCTGTCTATATTGTATATTTCACATTTAAAAAGTAACTAAAACAGGTATAAGCGTTATCTAACTTTTCTAAGTGAAAATAGCTTAAGGTTCACAAATAAAGAAATAACTAAGTAAATTCTGGTCCATCAGTTTGAAAGAACAGTATGTCACCACTAAAAATCATTGTGAACACTCTATGGAAACAGAAAATGTATAAAACATAATTTTAGGTTAAAAATTACAAAATAGAGATTGCACATATGTTGGGGTTACAGCCTTATAGAAAGCATATCTCTGTGAGACAAATTAGCAGAAGAGAAAGCAAAATATTAATCTAAAAAATAATAATACAAATGAAGTTATTTACAAAGCAGAAACAGACTCACAGACATAGAAAACAAACTTATGGTTGCTGGGGGGAAAGGGTGGGGAGGGACAAATTAGGAGTTTGGGATTAAGAGCTACACATTACTGTATGTCAAATAAATAAACAACAAGGTCCTACTGTGCAGCACAAGGAACTATATTAAATATATTGTAATAACCTATAATGGAAAAGAATCTGAAAAAGAATATACACATACACACACACACACACACATATATATATAACTGAATCACTTTGCTGTACACTTGAAACTAACACAGTTTTATAAATCAGGGCAGGGAATAGCTCAGTGGTAGAGTGTGTGCTTAACATGCACAAGATTCCAGGTTCAATCCCCAGTACCTCCATTAAAAAAAATAAAAAATAAAAACTTTGTAAATCAACTATACATCAAGAAAAAAAGTGATATGCTATTGTTTGGGGACAATGGATGGCTTTTCCCTTTCTTACTAACACACCAGACAATACATGCCAGGTTCACTCTAAGCACCTTGTATATATTATCTTATTCTAGCCTCTCAACCATCCTGTGAAGTTGGTACTGTGATTATCCCCATTTTACAATTGAGAAAAGGGAAATAGAGAGGTTAGGCAACTTGCCCAAGATCATCAGTAATCTGTGCGGCCAGTAAGCACCAGGGCTGGCATTTTAACCTGGCATCTGACTCAAACACCCACAGGCTTAGTCATTATGCTGTGGGCTCTGATATCACTATGATGTTTGTACAATTTAAGAAGTGAATATTTTGCAGCCAAGAACATCTTCATGCTCAAATCGGGGTCATTCTTTTTTTTTTTTAATCTTAGTTTTGAAATATTTTCTTTTCACTACTGAGCAAAATTATCAAAATCAGCACCCAGTAAGTAGCAGTGAGTGAGCCAAGAGTAGGTCACGATTCTTCAAGCACACACTCCACAGAGTCCCTCCTATAAAATTACAGGACCAAGATCATGTGCCAGTAAACAGAAGGGTGTTTCTGGAAGGAAAGCAAGTAATGCTGTTTGTGGCTCAAGAGTTAATCCTGAGAACCTCCAGTGACCTATGCAAGCAACATTTTAATCAGTGTTCATTTTCAGATGGGAAAAGATTCCGATGAAGCGATACTCGGTAACTCATCCAAGTTTATGCCAATGCACTGATTAGATCAGGCATTAGGGTCTACCATCCATGAGACCGGAGTTTAAGCCTTGAGGCTAGTGTTCACTAGCTCTTGTGACTTGGGGCAGGTAATTAGTTCCTCAGTTTCCTCCTCTGTAAAACAAGGAAAATAATCTTCCCCCACTCACACCACTGTTGTGAGGACTAAGATGCATGTAAAACAGCACAGCGCCTGACACACGCAGCCAAACTCAGTATGCACGAGCTGCAGTTACTGCTACTGTTTTTGTTTTTTTTAACAACCCTCAGTGGAATTGTTACTGGGTTTAGCTTCCCAGGTCACAGTAATACTCCACAAGGCAAACGTAAGTTTTCGTTACAAAAACCATTAAACCCCATTGCAAATGTAGGAAGATGCAGAATTATGACTTGATTAAATACAACCTCCCTGATTATCAGATCCACAAATAAAAGGAGCAAATGGAGGAAAATCTTCCACGCATAAGCATTTCTCCCCACTGCCCAACACCTGACCTCTCTCACAGACTGGAAGGATTCTGTTTTCCTGGGAACTCTTTAAGGAAGAAGGATTTTCTCTGTGTGTGTGTGGTCTGTTATGACATTTGGAGATGCCAAGCAAGGCTTAGGGCTCATCAGCTTCAGAAGTTAACTTTTTTTCCAATAATTCTTTCCTTGGCACCTAATAGGGTGCCAAAAACGGACCTCTCAGTGTTTAAGAAAATGTGTGTTCTTTTGCACCCTGAGGGAAATTAGGCTGAACAGGTACCACCTCTGTGACTTACTGAACCAAAATACTTTTCTTCCCATTTGTTTCAGAGGAATAGGCAACAATGAACATTTGGGCCCAGGGGGATCTTTTTATTAAATGTATAGCTTCCTCCATAGAAAGAGGTCAGATTTGTAGTTACCAGAGGCAGGGGTGGGAAGAACGGAATTGGATGAAGGTAGTCAGAAGGTACTACAAACTTCTAGCGATAAGATAAATAAGTTCTAGGGATGTAATGTTCAATTTGGTTAATATCATTAACACTGCTATATGTTGTATGTGAAAGTTATGAAGACAGTAAAACCCTAAGAGTTTTTATCACACACAAAAAATTATTTTTCTATTTCTTTAACTTTGTATCTCTATGATGGATGTTCACTAAACGTATCGTGATAATCATTTCATGAAATATGCAAATTCAGTTATTATGGAGTACACCTTAAACTTACCCAGTGCTGTATATCAGTTGTAGCTCAATTAAACTGGAAAAAAATCTAGTTTCCTCTACTCTTTTCAACTTGAGGTGATTTAAAGAAATGACCTATATAATATAGAGGTCTTTTGTTTAAACTACCTTAAATTATATACGTCTGTATACAGAAAGTAAATAGAGAGTGTAAATTTAACAGCTATGAGGAATATTATATAGCCCTGCTGTTTAAGTATAAAAGTTGGTTGTGAGTCAGGGTTAGGTGGAGCTCAGTGGTAGAGCACATGCTTAGCAGACATGAGGTCCTGGGTTCAATCCCCAGTATCTCTATTTTTAAGAAAAAAAAAGTTGGTTGTGAGTTTCCTGGGACCAAGTAAAATGGGGAACATAAATTCTGCATCTCTTGGGATAATGACTATCAGTAAGTAGGTGCCTACCGTTTCCTGGGTTCTCCACTGTCTTTTGCATTTTTGGTTTCTAGTACATTACACACTACTCTTTAAAAGAGATATTATAATATACAAGGAAGCTGAGTCTCAGAAGGACTAAACTGCCTAAAGTTATGCAACCAGATAAACAGCAGAACCAGGATTCAAAGTCAAAAGCTGTGTAAATAATAGATGCATTTTTTCTACCTCTCCTATTAGAAAAAAATAAAGACAAACCAATTGCATAACCATTTTCTTCCCTGTAAATTACAAGTGAAATTTCTCCCATGCAGCATTATAAATACAGGGGACTTTTATCCAGATTTGGGAGGAGGAGGCAAGGAGAGAGAGAAAGAGAGAGAGAGAGATTGAGAATGTGTTTTTCCCCTCAGCCAAGCCTTCGTAAAGAAAGAAAAGGCTATATGCTTTCAAGTTTCCATATGGAAAGAAAAGTTCCTCTCTCCAAACACTACGCAGTGATGTATTTGAACACCTGAACCACTCAACTTGACCACTTCTACAGACAAAACAAGAGATCTCTGAGTCCCATACAGAGCTGAGGAGCTCAGGGTGTCGAGTGACTGCCAGGGAAGACAGCCCCCCCTGTAAGAGTGCCACTATTCCCTTGGGACTTATGCTAGGGAATCTGGGAACAAATGGGCGCAGTGCGCCACCTTGTGAGTGGGACAGGATGTGCAATTTTCTGAAGGTCAGCCTGACCTCAGCTTAACTCAGGGAGGGGAGATATATCTTAGGGCCCCAGACTCCAGGGAGCACCAAGTGCAAAGTACTTGGAGATGTGGGATGGGATGTACTTCTGTCCCTGCTTCCAGGGCCAGACCTACGCCCCAGAAAAATGACTGAAAATGGTCCTGATTGGAAACACTATAGAACACTGCAAAACTAACATGAAAAGTCATGAACTTGGAGTCAGTGAACCTGTTTCTGTCACTAACTACCCAAGTCACCTTGAGCAAGTCACCTAATTCTTCTGGGCCTCATCTGCACGTGAGAAAGGTTGACCATGAGATCTACAGGGGCCCGTCCAGCTCTAATGACATGAGTCCACCTAGGAGAAATCACATTCTCTCTGACCTTCTAACTGGCCTTCCGGTTTCCATTCCTTTTCGTGGTAAATTTACCACCAAAACAAATTTTTTTTTACCAAAATTCTCTTATGAAATACAGCTATGTTCTGATCACATCTGTAATAGAGTGAGCAAAGCCACCCACGGGTGGGCCACCGCCTACTGTCCTTTGCCTACTGCCATAAATGATCATTCATTTACCTATTTATTCAACTGTTCTTTCAAGAAACATTTATTATGTATCTCCCACGGGATCCCCATGTCCGCACGAACCCAGGCACATGCTCTTCTCCTAACACACCAAGCTTTTTTGGGTCTCCGTGATTTTGCTTGTACTTTCCCCTTTGCTAGGAATGCCCTTTCCCTGTTTTCCTCTGGAACAACTCTTATTCATCCCAGTGCAAAAGCCATCTCCTTTCTGACATTTTCTGGTGAGCTAGCATCCTCTCTGTCTTCTCTAAATTTCATACCTTCCACGCCTCCAACGGCTGACGACGAGGACCGCTCCTACAGTCTCACGGTAGGATCCTGCCCGTGAAAGTTTCTGTTTTCAAAGTTGTTGCACATACAATGGCACCCGGTGGGGGAAAAAACAATAATATCTACTAATAAAAGATGTTAGGTGAAGCTGTGAGTGTGCAACATTCGATCCTCTATTTTTTTCAGTTGTAGGACAACACGAAGCTTTTAAGAATGATTTCTGTGTACATCAACTATACCTCAATTTTTTTAAAATGTTTGAAAGTGTGATTTCTGAACAGCAGGTAGTGACAACGGCGGCGCACTGAAGAAGTCTGAAAGTGAACAAAACCTCACTCACTAACCTATTCGGCCAAACCTGCTCGGTGTTCGTCCCGGGCGCTTTCACCTCCGCGTTAGGCGGGTTTCCAGGCCGCGGAGCCCTCATCGCGAGAACTCACGACATTAGACGCGGGAAGGGGAGCGGAAGTGCCCCAGTGGACAAAGGACGGCTCTCGGGTGGTCCCGGGCTTTCCTCTAGAGACTAACGCGAGTCTGGGACCGCAGTGCGCGCGCGCGCGAACGGGCGGCCCCGCCCCTTGGCCCTCGCCCGAGTTTCTCACGCTGCCCGCGCGCCGCGCTCCCAGGCACCTGTGTAGCTTCCTGCTGGGATCCGCCGTCGCCGTCGCGCGCCGTGGCCTCCAGGAGTCGCTCCTCCAAATGAGAGGCGCGGCCCCGCTGCTCCCAGCACCCGTCCGGCCTGGGATGTGGGCCTCCTCGTGGCCCGATAGCGACCGGGAGTTCCGAAGGAAGGGCTGGCCTGGAGGATGTTTTCTGTTCCCCGAGTACATCCCGGAGCCGCAGCCCCGCACTGAGCCTCCAGGACCAGCTGCGGGAGCTGAGCAGCGGCGGGAGGAAGCTAAGGGCCAGCCGGCGGGTACACCGGGTCATGGGGCCTCCGGACCCGACGGTGCGGCCGCGCGGCCTGAATTCTTCGGACTGCGGGGCGAAACCGCACTGCCGGGACCCCGGCCTGCGCAGCGAGAACTTACCCAGCGCGGCGGCTCGGGCCAAAGGCGGGCTGGCGCGCACCGTGTGCCGGCGCTGCTGGCCGCTGGTGCATCCCCCGCGCGCCCTGCGCCTGCAGGTGAGCCTCGAGCTGTATGTACCTGGAGCTGGTGAGTGTCGCGCTGCGGCGGCCCGAGCCCTCCGTGGTGCTCGGCATGGTGGACCTGCTCCATCTGCCCGACGCCCTGCTGCCCCACCTGCCCGCGATGGTGGGCCCCAAGCAGCTGATCGTGCTGCCCCAGGACACTCCCGGTTACCTGCAGTGGCTCCGGGAGCGACTGTGGGACGACTGTGCCCGCGCCGAGCTCCTGCCGCCCCCTGGCTACCGAAGGCCACAACACCCCAGCAGGGACCGGCCTTGGGACGGGGAGGAGAATGCGAATCCTTCGACCAAGTTCTGCACGGTGCTCAGGGACGTGCAGCTCATCAGGGCCAGGACTGGCTCTGGAGTCGAAGAGCTGATCTCCGTGCTCCTGGCGCTACCTCCGCGACGTCCGCTTGGTTGGCGCCACCAACGCTGGCAAGTCCACTCTCTTCAGCACGCTCCTGGAGTCCGAGGACTGCATCGCCAAGGGCACCGAGACTCTCTACAGGGCCACCATCTCCCCTTGGCCTGGTACTACCTTAAACCTCCTGAAGTTTCCCGTGTGTAACCCAACTCCCTACAGAATGTATCAAAGGCAAAAAAAAAAAAAAAAGACTTAAAAGAGATGCATCTGAAGCGGAAGAAGACCTTACTTAGCAAGAACAAAATCAACTTAATCTCTTGAAAAAGCATAGTTATGTAGTAGGGTTAGTTGGAAGAACATTCTTGTATTCAGAAGAACAGAAAGATGAAGCTGCCTTTGAGTTTGATGCTGATTCCCTTGCCTTTGACATGAGAAATGAACCTCCTAGGGTAGCAGCTAAATCCACCAACCAGGTAGAATTAATCCCACAGGATGTGAAAGATGCCCACTGGTTTTATCGCAGTCTGGCCCACACTTTTGCCACATATCAAGATCAAAGGAGAGCACATTCAGAGAAACGTGGCCTGTAAAACCAAGAAGCCTCCTCCCCTTGTGTACAATCAGGGGGAAAAGAAAAAAGGGTAAACATACGAAGCTGACTTTGTTCATGTTGAAGATTAGCTATACAGAACATATTATGTACATTGAATTTTGTTAAATACTGCTGTGATAAAGCCCCCCCATCTCCACTCCCACCCTTTTTAAACTACTGTGGGCCACGCCTCTTTTTAAAGTATTGAGTTTGTAAACACAAGGTTTTTTTGCGTGTATGTGTATATCTGCGACCCAAGTATACCTAAAAAAAAGTTCTGCTAAAAAAAAATTTTTCACACCTTGATCCTAGCACTTAGCACCTTGTTTTGAAATTACATGTGACCATGTGGAACAGGATAACTCGATCCATTCAGAGGTGTCATTTTTCTCCTCCGCCATTTCCTTTATCTCTATACTTCTCCTACCGCTCACACGAAGTTTTTTATATGTACTACCCTCAGGGTAGGGCTATTACTGCCAAAATGGACAGAGGAAGGATGGTTTGTTGCACAGATTTGAGCACCAGTATGGACTTGTGGGATTCACAGCAAACTTACGAAGCTGATAGCAATAAGAGAAAATGTTTTTTGGATTCCAAGAGGCTGAGCATTTTCAGGACCAACTGCAATGTTTATTCCATAAGCAAAGGATTCAGAAGCAAAGAGAAGAGCCCCCATACCATCCCCATCCCCTCCCCCATCTACAGACTAGATAAAAATTGCCCACGCTAAAGAGTTTTAAATGGGCTCCTGCCACCAAGCTGCGGGTGGAAGGAAGAAAACCTGCCCCATCCTCTCCCTGGGCCTGGAAGCCATGTTCCTGGAGCCCGTGGTATGGTGTCAGGGAAGGAGGAAATGGAATGTATCTGGGCAAGAGAGGGACGACCAAACCTTTGAGTTGCAGGGAGACCAGAATCTGGAAGCCCCTGTGTCCTCAAGAAACATGAAAGACAACCAGGGACCATGGGTGCAGAGTGACCACCACAGCCCTCGTGACCAGCCACTACCAACACCAAGGCCCCTCGTGTGCATTTCTTACTTCTACTTTTCTTGTCTCTGGTGACTACCATAGTGGCCAATAGATGTTCACTTTATATACTAATGTAACCAGGAAGATGGAGCAGTAAAGAGTTACCAGAGAAGGTGAGCTCTGTTTGTAACCTTTTCCTTAACTCTCCATGTAACAAAACCCCCAGAACCATGAATGATAAAGTAACTCTCCAAACCACTGAAATAGAGTAGATTGGTGATTGCCAGGGGTCAGAGGAGGGGGAGGTGGGGAGATGTTGGATAAAGGGTACACACTTTCAATTATAAAATGAATACATTCTGGGAATCTGATGTACAGCATGGTGGCTCTAATTAACAATACTGTAGTGTATGCTTGAAATTTGCTAAGAGGGTACACCCTAAATGTTCTCACCACACACACACACACACAAGTAACTATGTGAAGGGATGGAGGTGTTAACTAACCTTATTGCGGTAATCATTTCACAATATATATGTGTATCAAGTCCTCACACTGTACACCTTAAACTTATACCATGTTATTTATCAATTATATCCCAATAAAGCTGGGTAAAAATAGTATCACCAGGACCACACACAAATAGCAGTAGTAGTAATAATAATAAAATATAACTGACAATAGCACTCTGATGAGGAAATATGAAAAACTAATGATAGGTGTATAGAATTGCATGATCTTTAGGGCAGTAATGTCTGTGGGTACAAGCTAAGTCCAGAAATAAACACCAAAAGTATTTTTCAGTCATTAATACTTTATTATATTAGTAGTTGATATATTATTTTTTATCCTAGAATTTTCTGGAACCAACACATCATAAATACATGGGCACTCTCCTTGCAAATATAAATATCCGGCCAATCTCATCTATATTTAGCAAAGGCTTAGTAAACGTGCGCTAGGTCCTTATCCCTGTCCCTCCCGCCCCACCCCATCCTGCACAGCCCCTCCCACACTTACATTGCGGTTATATTTCACCCACGGGGAACAAAAGCCCATTTTACAAACAAAGCCCCCGGAGGTGGTACTGTCTCCCTCCCAGTGATGCATGGCGGGGAGGTGGTCATCACCGCGCAATGAGCCGAGTAGGCCAAGAGTCCCGCATCCTCCTCCATCTCTTTTCAGGGGGGTGGGACATTGGAACATCTTAGGACCATATTAAGATTATGAAATCCCAGAAAGTTACAACTATATCTAATACAGAGCTTTGGGGATCCCATGCGGAGCTTGTGAAGAGCCCCGGGGAAGTGGAGAGAATTTGGGAACCACACAGGACTCTTTGCAGAGAGCTGGGTAAGGAGGGGCGTCTCTAAGGCTTCTTCAGCTGAGCTGACCTGCGGCTCTCATGCCACGCACGTAGCGGACGATGGGGGTGACGCAGGTGCAGCCAACAGCCACCCGCACCTTCTCCAGCCGGAAGGAGCGAGTGCAGCCCTGGGGCTCCCTCCGGAGGACCAGGAACTCTTGCTGGATGGGAACCGAGTTCATGGAGCTGTCTTCCTGCCCCTCGGCGTTGATGCAACCCGCGTGCCTGCACTGGGCCTCTGCGATCTCGGAGGGGAACCGGTTGGGGTCCCGGGTGATGCTGCAGGAGGAGCGGGGAAAAGCGGATGGTGAGACGGGAAGGGAAAGATGCACAAAGAATCGGAGCCTTGCAGCACTGGGCGCCCACCTGCAGGGAGGCGGTGCGGGTAACTCAGGGCTGCGGCGCTGGCTTGGGAGCAGCCAGCCTGGACTCACGTGGCGCCCCCTGGCGGCTGCTTAACTCCCTACGCCTCGGTTCCCGCAACTATGAAGTGGAGATTCTCATACAGTTCTCCCGTGGGATTGTCGTGGGATTGTTGCAAACACTCAGTGATGCAAACGCATGTTCAATGTCACACTGTAAAACGTTGACGTTCCATACATGTTAGATCTTTTATTTTCTTTACATTGTTGTTATAATCATTATTTATCCTTTCCTTAGAGATTGAACTTTGTAATAGGTCTCCCAATACACAGTCTACAAAGCCTGCTGCTTGGGAAAGAAAACCAAAACCCCAGAGGTTTGTGAATCCAGTGCCTTCTTTCAGTTTCTGCCTCAGCAGCTCCCTCTGCCAGGAGGCATAAAGGCAGCAGAGACAATCCAGCCAACCGGCCACTGGACACACTCCCTTCCCGTGGGAAGCAATGCAGGCGGCCCCAGCAGCACTTCTAATGGTCCCTGGACTCTGTTTTCATGCTTATATTTAGAGCACATAAATGATAAATGAGTGCTTGGTATCCTAAGAACCTCCATGGAAGAAAAAAATCCCAAGACTGTACCCTGAATATCCCCGCCTAGGATCCCACTTCCCAAACTGCCTTTTGTCCTCCACTCTGCCCTCCTGTCCACACTCCTTGAAGACTGGAGTCTCATTGGAGTGGATCTCTCTGAACTGACTTTTCTGGTTCCCGCTTACCCCATGCAGAGGTAATTACGTAGGCTGCTTTAAAGAGCCCTCTCTTCCAACACAGAAAGTTTGTAAGTTCCAAATCCAAGACTGCATGAAGCAGAAAAAGGCAGAGATGGGAGGCTGGAAGGAGAAGAGTAGGACTTTAGACCTCATAGGAGGACTTAGCCCAAAACAGCAAGAAGATGTCAGCTCCCCGGTAAAGTGGGGTTTTTGTTTTTAAGAATGTGGGGACTATTTTTTCTCTATTTTTGGAATGTTCTACTTTATAGTTAGAACAAATTAACGTATTTTTCAAAAGAGCATGAAGGTCAGTCTCCTTGGCACGTACTTGTAATCCCAGGGGGAGCTGGAGCGGTTCTGGAAGTCATGGGAGAGGGGCACTCCCAGCTTCTGACTGAGGATGCGGATGTCAACCCTCACAGTGTGGTCCTCCAGAGTGGGGCAAACGGCAGTATCCCCGGCTTTGGGTATTTTCCGTGCTGCCGCCTCCCCCAGGAGGGGGAACACCAGCATCAACAGCAGCAGGGACTTGACCTGGAAATAGAGGAGGATGTGATTGGTGAGGGGCTCTGGTGTCCCTTGCTGACAAGAGACAGGTCATGCTTCAGCTGAACTGGCATCCTTGGTCTTTTACTGGATCACAGCTTCTCTCTGAACCACAGATCCTCACAAGGAAGCAGTACCAGGGTACCAACCCAAGAGCTAAACTCCTGAGCCTGGTGATTGAGTCCCCACAGTCCGAGAGCTCCCGAACGGGGAGACGGAAAACTGTCGGGACCTGGGACTGGGTGTAAACCCTGACCTGGCCTCCTCACTGACCCTCTGCTTCCTCTTCTTTCAACCAGATGATAACACTTGCTTGATGATAATAGTCACAAGATGAAATAAAATGTTCTTTGTAAAGCATCTATAATACAAATAGAGGCTGAAGAAATGATAACTCTTGTTTTTACTTCCAACCTGACATCCGTGAATCCTCCACCAAATCCTTCCTCTGCCCTCTACCTGGAATCCACAGCCCCACCTCCATGCATCCAAATCCTAGCCTTCCATCAAGGCCCCACTAGGAGGTGGTCTCCTCCGGGAACTGCCCCAAAAGTAGTTCAATTAGAAATATGTCAATTATCCTTAAATCATAAAGCTTTTACATCTAGCACTCAAGTAGCCCTTTCCTTATTGCCCAGGCATGTAGAACGTGTGTTCAGGCAGATCTACACCTATAAGACGGAGAACATGTCATAGAGCAGGTGTTCCAAAATACTTTTTGGGTAAACAAAAGAGCAGGTGAGTGAATGAATGGACAAAACAATCCAGTTAAATTAACAACATCCACGCATTAAGAAAAACACTCTGCAAAACCCACTGCAGCAGAGTCCTGGTGGTCCAGGCTGACTGACGGAAGCGGGGGGTCCCCACAATGCACAACACCAGAGAAATGGGAACTAGGAGCGTGTCTATTTTTACACATACGTTGAAATTTCGTTTTGTCTGGTGTTACAGGAATGCTCTGTGAAGATCTAACTAAAATCAAGGAAGAGCTAAAAATCTCTCCAGCTTCCCTCTGTTGCTCTTCTGCTCTGCTCACCCCACGGTGACCACCGACCCTCACTGCGGACGGACAGGTCCCAACACCGACTCTCAGCGTCACGCAGAACCAGGGCTGAGAGTGAGTTTCTTTCATCCCGGGGGCTCAGTGCTATTCGGGCTCCCACCTTCCACGAGTTAGGGTAAGGAAGGCACTTAGACGTGTTGGTTAAAGGACCTCCTTTTTATATTCTGCAGATGCTGGAGGCCAGAAACGATGAAGCAAAAAGATCATGGTGTCAAGGGCCATGCTAAGGTAGCTGATCCTGGAAGAGATGTTGAAAGCAAGACTGACCCACATAAGCTGGAATGAGGCTGATTTGCCTCCAGGTGATCAGCAGGCATCTACTTACATCTCCCACCATCATTCATTCATTCATCCATTCACGAGGCTTTCTTGTCCCTATAGTGTGGTGATAAAGGACCCGGGCTCTGGAGTCTGAAGTCCTGGGGCCATAGCTCGGTTCCAGGACGCTTACTAGCTGTGACTCCGTTTCCTCCACCAGGAAATGTGGAGATCGAACAGTAGGATCAACCTGGAGCATGAAGAGCGCTGCCGGACGTGGAGGGTATTCTGTACAGGTGACCACCGTTGAGCTGACATCTTGCCAATGTGGATGGACAGGAAGGAGGTGGAATTTGACCTCACGTACCCTCTGTCTAGAAAAAGTGCTATGAATTGCCTGAGTGTTGTAGGCCACATGCCCTTTATCAGAAATCAGATGCTGTCTGCAAATCACTCTGGCTTGCTTCACAAAGCTGCTGATCTGAAACTGCAGATTTTGGTGGTTCTCCAGCACAGAGCAGGGGCTTAGATAAGATTCTCATTGGTTCTCATACAGCACAGCACTTGTCTGAGAGGTTCAGAGTATTTTAGAATCTGAATTTTTTTTTTAATTTAGTCTTTTTTTTGGCAATTCTTTTTTTGTTTGTTTGCTGATGTTGTTTTACGGGGGAGGTAATTAGGTTTATTTATTTAACAGAGGTACTGGGGATTGAACCCAGGACCTTGTGCATGCTAGGCCCATACTTTACCACTGAGCTATATCATCCCCCCAATCCTGATCTTTGAAAACTGCTCCTGGCGTGAGGAATTACAGTCATTGAGCTGTGAAGTAATATTTTAACTTGCCAGGCAATAATGTCCTTGGCTCAAGATGGCCAGAAATTCTCATTTCAAATTGTAAGTAAAGCCAGAGGTTGACCTGAGGACCACGACTCTCACCTTTGAATATGGTAGTTTGTGAAACTGAAGGGGAAATACCCTCTATTACACTCTACCACTGAGCTATGCCCTCCCTCTCAAATTCTTATTAGTCACCTATGAGGCAGGTAAATGGACATCACTCCCTTTCTGTACGACAGGAAACAGGGGCAAGAGAAAGGACCAGCTAAAGGTGGGGCAGAGTCAGGACCCCAACATTCTCAGTCCAACTTTGTGCTTCATCTCCTGTGAGCTCCTCTAAGAGAACATCTGAACATTTGTCTCCTGAACTCATCTGTGATTCGTGCTCACCCCCACCTAGGCACGTGCTCCAGAATCCTCAGTCCACAGGGATTTGCCTCACTTCCATACAGACGAGGTCCTATCTGCCTGCACCTCCAATTTTTTAATTCTATTCTAAAGTGCTTTGCCCGCTCATGTTTCTTGCTGACTGTCCAACAGATCGGTTTCTTCAAAGAAATCAGGAATAGACGTGGCTTTAGAGCACAAAACTATCCAATGGATTCGTTTTAAAACGATGGGTTTAGAGGGGAGGGTAATAGTTCAATGGTAGAGTGCATGCATGAGGTCCTGGGTTCAATCCCCAGTACCTCCATTAAAAAAAATTTTTTTTAAATGGCTTTAAATTCAGAAGTCTTGCTTCTGAACCATTCAGGGAGGAGAATCCTGTACTTGGAGCCAGTAAACCTAGATTCACGTCCCCACTCCTGGGCATGCGGTACGCAGTGATGTTAAATCACTTAACTTCACTGGATGGTTGTTCAACTGTGTAATGCGGGAAGTAGTCCCAATCCACTTCCCTGGGCTGATGAGAGGCTCATTAATTATCATTAATATTAATATTTAACACATATTGAATGCTTTCTCTGCCCTCATTGGTTGTTATCTTGAAATGACGAGTTGACTGAAAACCATGCCTGCACAGATCTGCTATTTTGGAGTGTAGATTTAGTCATTCTCAATGATATCAATTAATCCTTCTCTGAGGAAGATGCCACTGTGATTCCCCCCTCAACAGATAAGGGGAAGAATACTGCACAGAGCAGCCAAGTAAGGTACCCCAATCCCACATCTAGTAACCCGATCTGTCTGACCCCAAACCCCATGCCCCCTAAAGACCACCCTTGGCTGCATTTCTTGTCATCTCCAAAGCAATGTATGAATAGAACATAGTATTCTCATCACCATTTGCCATGACCTTTTATAAAATCCAAGCTGCATAACTTGTAAGGAGAGGGGAAAAAAGGATTACTTAAGCCAATAATGTGGTGAGTGATTTCTCAAGCACAACTTTCATGCTCCTGTATTTTAAATTCTTCATAGGACTTACCTGACTCCTGCCAGGCAAGATTCTAGACCCAGGGAAGCTAGATTTCCATCACACTAACTCCCCTGTCTCCTCCAGGAGGAAGGAGTCAATGCAAAAAGGACCAGTACTCAGAGGCGGGGCAAATGCCCCTCCCCTAGGAACTATCCAGGTCCATCACCGGGTGGTTCCGCTTCCATCTGGGGCACTCCTTGTCTGCCGGTCCTCTTGAGGGGATCATTATACTTTTTGGTTCCTTGGTTATTTTAACATATGCAGATCCTCAAAGACTGGCTAAGCCCTCCCATGAGATGAGTTTGAGGCCATGAGATGAGTTTGAGGCCAACCTAACTCTATGACACTGGCCACAGGAGAGACCAAGTCTGGTTTGCAACACCAAGAACCTCGCAAGCTAACAGCAACCCTGCAAAAGCCATCAGTGAAGAGCTATGGTTTGCACCCCATCATCATGTCTAGTTACATTTTCTTTTTCTCCACCAGATGGGGGTCAACATGAAAGTCAGCTCTGTTCTTTAAAGAAATGACACCCCCCCCAAAAAAATAAGATCCCAGTCCAGCCTCCTTCCTTAGAGATCTGCTTTCCTGAAGTCCTAGGGGTGACGGCACAGACACAGGCGTTATCCCGCCTACTCACCACGGCTGGGGCACTCAGGACGCCCATTGTCGCTTTGCTCGGTTGCCTGCCTCGTGCGGGAGCCTCCTTTGGTGCGTGTGTCCACCCGTGGGTGCCTGTGTGGTGTCACGAGAGGACCTGTTGGCTTTTATAGCAACCTCTGTCCTTGTTTCGTTTGGTTGACCTGCTTACTACTGTCTAAGTTGTGGTTGCCCCAGAGTTACTGACGAACGTAGTTGTTTTTTTTTTTTTCCTGTTCCACTTCCTGAAGGGGAAGTGAAGGGGTACCCTACAAAGGGGTAACGGTAAAAGGACCAGGTCTTCCTTTTCTTCTCCCCCAATGCCACCCCCACCTCTGCCCTCACACTACATGGAATTTCTTAACAGATTTACTACCGAGATGAACCAAATTACAAGGTGCTGTCATGATCTTTCGTGTTTGTCCACAAAGTGGCTGAGAGCTCAAGTCATGCCCCTTACGTTCTACTCTCTAGACACACGATGTGAACTGTGATTTAAGGGGTATGTCATCCTTCGACAAGCCTGGGTATTAAACAGACGACTATCTTTTGCTCCGTTTTATGAGTAGGACTGGCATGGTGAGAGATTCAGGAATGATATCCCCAGGCAGCTAGTTTCCTGGTCTCCCTGAACGCATTCTGTTTCAGACTCCTCCTGATGCTGAAGAGATTGATCACCATTATTCGTACAACCTATAAACAACCTTTACCCTGGCTAGCTTCTGAAGATGATTCGATTTTTTTCAACCAACATGGATTTGCAAGTAGAGCTTTTAAATGCTCTGACATGTCATTTTAAATGAACTGCAAAAAAAAGTTAATTTGGCTTAGTTCGGTCCAAGTCAACATTTATTAAGCACATCCTGTATGCCAGGCATTGTAGCCTAGAGATACACTGACATTTCTGAAATAACAATAACTTACTTTTTTTGTTTGTTTATTTTGAGGGGAGGGTATTATAAAATAGGTTTATTTATTTATTGGAGGTACTGGGGATTGAACCCAGGACCTCATGCATACTAAGCACACACTCTACCACCGTGCTATACCCTCTCCATCGACAATAACTTACTTCTTAAATCTCCATTAAGATCAGATAAAAATCACACGTGCTCGGTTAATAAGGCAGGACGCATCCTAGCCAGGTAAGGTTAGTTTCCTCTATTACGTGTTTGGACAACTCTACCCCCATTTTCTTTAAATGAAGGGCGTAAAGAGGAAGCAGCTCTCGGGTTCCCTAGAAGCCCCTCCAAGATTCATCAGAATTCTGTGATCACGAGCCTCTCACCCTGTTTCTTCTCTCCATGCCTGTGGATTCTTCTCTGCACTTCTCCTCCAGGACAACAGGAAGTTTAACCCCATTAGGATGACCTCGTTGAATCATCGTTCCCTCTCTCAATTCTCTGTGCTCATATTCAGTCTACCTCACACTTGCTTCTGTTGTTTTAGAATGGTTCTCTGGAGTCTCCATGGACTTGGCGTAACTTCAGTTTCCCCCAGGAACCTCTGCCAGCCTTCTTGTCTAAATATACACCCCCTAAAATGCAATCTACATGAAAACAGTGTATTTTCTTCTCTCTCTCTTTTTTTTTTAAGCATTGTCACCTTTTTGTTTTCTCACACTAGGATATTTTTTAAAGCAGCTATTTTTTTATTATTTTCAAAACAGAAAGTCATTGCAACACCTAACTAATTGCAAAGCACATAAACTCAGAAAAAAGAACAGCCCTCCTTACAGGAGAACTGACATATGATGCACAGTTTAGTATTTCTGTTTGTGGGAAATACTAATTCTTGGAGATGCAGAAAAATTGCAACTTCAAATCCGATTTTACACAATTTTCCTTTAAGTGGCCTGTCAAGAATGTGGTCTGACAACCTGTAAAGGAACACTAATCTTTATGTTTTGGAAGAAACTTGTCTCCCTCCCCACACGAAGTAATCATTACCGCCTTAAAGTCACGTTGATTATTCGGTGCTGCATCTGGCTTCATACTTCCCCATTTTTTTTAAATTTTATTGAATTATAGTCAGTTTACAATCTTGTGTCCATTTCTGGTGTACAGCACAATTTTTCAGTCATACATTTTCATATTCTTTTTCACCGTGAGCTACTCTAAGATCTTGTATATATTTCCCTGTGCTGTACAGTATAAACTTGTTTATCTATTTTATATCTACCTGTCAGTATCTACAAATCTCGAAATCCCAGTCTGTCCCTTCCCACCCCTCTACCCTCTGGCAACCACAAGTTTTTATTCTATGTCTGTGAGTTGAAAAGAATGTATTTTCTATGCATGCATGGATTCAAGACAAGTCTCCAGCCAGCCCCTTCCAGGCAGACGGAAGCCCTGAGCCCATCTTACAGAGAATTTTCAGGGCCTCACTGGATACGTCCTTCCTTGTACTCAGTGAAGCTAGCCCCATGAAATCAGGAGCCAGGTTCGCAGATCTGCTTGTGTCACACAAGCTACCAAAGCAGTGTATACAACAGACCATGAGAAGCATATGAAACTGAATGGATTGAGTCCCTCACTTTCTTCAGTGGTCTCTTCTCCATACCTCAATGCAGAGAAGACCGCACCAGCAATCCTGAAAAAAGGAACCAGTAAATCACCTGGAATAAAAGAACATGTGATTCAATATAGAAGGACTTACTCGATTGCAGAGAAAAATGAAATGATTTTTCATGTAAGAAGGAAGCAACACAGGTTTTTCTACATGTAGTACTCACAAAGTTTTCCCCCATCAAGGTAAAAATAACTAACTTATCAAGATGTCAGACTAGGAACCGGCCATCACCAAGTTTGAACAGCATCAAGGGATCCAGATCATTATTTCATCTAATATTTATGAAGCCCGTCTTATACTGTGATCACCTGCTAGTACTGGGGACACAGTGATGAATGGATGATGGACACACAGCTGACTATGGGAAGCCCTTTACTAACTGGCCATGTACCGCCCGGAACCCATCTGCTACCGGCTTTAAGACTTTCAATTATGCAAGTAGAGCTGTCCATCCACACACTGACAGGTAAGATGCTCTATGCACAATTCCCAGGGTCCACAGAAAGAGACAGCAGGAGACTCCGTGGTCCCCAGAATGCGTCACATACAGCCTTACATGTGGTGAAACATGACCGCTGGTCAAGCATCCAAGTTTGCAAAACTTTTGTGTGCCCTCCCATGTGCTGAAAGCCACACTGCATTACAGGGAATAGACTGGACTGTAGTCTCTACCTTAATGAGTTTAAAACCTGGTTATGGACGCACTGACATAGAAAACAAACTTGTGGTTACCAGCGGGGAATGGGGAGGGGTGGAGGGATAACCTGGAAGTTTGGGATTTGCAGATACTAACTACTGTATAAGAGATAGGTAAACAACAAGGTCCTACTGTATAGCACAAAGAACTAGATTCAGTGCCTTGTAATGGCCTATAATTAAAAAGAATATGAAAAGGAATATATAATTTTGTATATGTGTAACTGAATCACCGTGCTATACACCAGAAATTAACACAACATTGTAAACCGACTATACTTCAATAAACTATAAAATAAAATAAAGCCTGGTTATGGAAAGAAAAACACATGTATATTAACCATAATGACATGGGATTACTGGGGATGTTGGTCGTTAAATGTAGACATTTCGTTTTACAAATTCGACCCTCAAGAGGTTTCATCTCTGCTCAAAAAGGGAGAATCTAATCAAGAAACGCTGGCAGGCCAAAATAGTTGAGTGAGAAGGTCCTCGATTCAGTTCCCCTGGAACACCAGCAACTTGTGTGAGGTTTGGGGAGGACTCTGGTTTAAGGAATTGGAAGAGTTTTGAGTAATGAGGAGCCCTTTGGTGGCTACTTAGCAAAGGTTTTGCAGCAAGGTGAGAAATCCCAGCAGAGCCCCTTCACTCCAGGCTGAGACACATGGGGAAAGACAGCTCTGCTGTTACAGATTACGGCTTGTCATGTCTGCAATGAGAGGACTTGGCTTTACAAACACCTTGCTTATTAATTAGGAGGCCATTGGGGGGAAAAAAAGTAGGAGGAAAGCACAATCCTTGGGGAGTTTATGATTTTGGTTGAGTTTGAGGTCTTTATAATTCGAGCTGATCTGAGAGCTATGGGCAGGGAAAATGATGCTGGGAGAGCTAGAAATTACAAAGCCCTAAATTGCAGGGGCCTACATGATGTAAACACCACAGGAGTGGAAGGTAGCCTGGAATGCCGACAAGCATTCACCCGGCCCAATAAAAACAAATGCTATCAGTATACATATGGATACAGACACTGATGCCCAGGAGTGAGGGGCTTCCAACAGCAAAGGCTGAAATGGTGGCGTTGTCAGTGGTGGTCCAGGGGGCAAGCTGTGATGACGATGCCATTACAGGCCAGGTAGATGTCTGGTGTGATGCAGCAGCAGAGCACCTAGTAAAACTGTTGCCCACCAACAACTCGAGAGGCAGACATTGTACGTCGAGCTACAGTAAGCACCCTAGGGGAGAAGACTGGAGAGAAGCGGGTCAGCTGTGTGTGTTAGATGTTGTTTCCTGCGCTTGGCGAGGTAACCCAAAGAAGCGAGGGGCTCGGGAAAGGGATGGCAGATTTGCAAACAGGAATGAAACAGAACGAAGACAGTCCAGAAATTCAGTGCCTTGCACGGTTGTGGGTGGTGGGGGAGGCGTGGAAAATGACTTATTTCTATGCCCTAAAAGCAAAAGATGAGATTGGAGAAGCCCTTGAGAAGTACCCGGTAAAACCTTGCAACCAAATAAATTTCCTACAGGCGAGAATCAAAATGAAGTACCTGGAAATCCCTTAATTAGGTAAAAGGACTCAGAGTAATGAGAGCAAGGATATAGTTCTAGGAACCTACCATTACACTAAAAGTGGGAGAGAGAGTTATAGGAATGAAAACACCAAGAAATAGAGATGTTCTAGGAATTAAGCCGCAGAAAGAACTAACTTAGAGAAGCTCACTACATTTTTGAGAGCGCTCTCACAATTAATCATGAACCAAACCTCAGTCCCTCGACCACCTCTAAGCAGGAACTCGGCCCCAAGGAACGTATACTTGTCATCACTATTTCAGATGTGACTAATGAGATTTTTGGGAAAAAGACCTCCTGGGAGGGTGGAGCCAGCAACGACAAAGGGTCCTGGGGAGGTGAGCACGGCCCCCACCCCAATAAAAAAGAATCAGGGTCTGATCAAAGGACATTTCACATGCATTGGCCAGGAGACCCCCACAATGTCAGCCAAGCAGGATTTCAAGGTCGCTCCAGAGCAAAGCTAATGCGTGCATCTCCTGTCCTTTCTCTAAATGGAAGTGTTTTATCTTAGTCTAAATTGACATTGGATAATTTGATAGGCTTTTCTGCTTATTCACAGTTTTCATCAGAGGTCTGACTCCTCATCAAAATAGCCAGTTAAACAACGTTATCTTATAGCAGGCTTAAAGAATGTTTATAAAGAATTAAATGCAAAAAATCAGCTACCACTAAATTATCACCATCATCATAATTTTATCATTCACTATCGTATCCACCAAACAGAAGCTATCAGTATATAATTTACTTTAACTCCAGTCTTTTTCCAAATGTTATTAAAACCCTCCTTTCTAATTCCCCTGAAGCACTTATATATGTCAGAGTCAGACCCTCTGACTGTGCGTTGAAACATTAGGTCAGAATGGGTTCATAGACCAACCATCAGGCTTCCTGTAGCTCCTCTTCCCATCCAACACAAAATTTCTCCCTCCTCCTAGGCTAGTCAAACTAATTAAATATATGGTGTATTTGCCTTTTCAGTCCCGAGATCGTTTAGAAAGCCCCAGTCCTATTCCTTTTCATAACCCTAACGCTCGGTCCCTGAATGAAGAAAAACCGTGGTGCATCTGTTACGGTAAAGCTACAGACCCTACAAACTCCTCATGATCCTTTTTATTTGTTTTTTTTCCTCCCTCTTCATGCAAAAGATTTTTTCCAGTTTCAGGGTTCTTGGCACCTGTTAATTCAGTCTTACCTATTTGTTTGAGTCAAATATTCAAACCCATTGTGTGCTTGCTAGCCTCTCCATAAAGTCACACTCCGCAGCAGCCAATGCTGTTTTTTGAAAGGTCAGCATATTTCCACTGTAAAAAGATTTTCAAGAACAAAACAACTTTCCTTTGTGTTTAAAGATTTGAGTTCATTCCAATGATGATTTGTCAGATGAAAATACGGTGCGGGAGTCTGCATAGGCTGATGTTTGTGGGCACAGGAATTATTCGGAGCTTAGACACAGAAGCCTGCCTTTTGTCCCTCTCTCTCTTCCCCTCCCTCCCTCCCTCTGTGAGGGTGTGTATATCTGTCTATTGCCTGAAAAAAAAAAAGGGCAAATTTCTGATCTTCTGATGAAAAAGTGAAGAACCTCTGAAACATTTGCAGGGGAGAGAGATGAAGGGAGGGGACTGGAGGCAAAAGCTGAGAAAGCAGAGAAGTAAGGGGTGGGGGAGGACCCAGGAAAAGAGTTTTCCAGAGTGCTCCATGAGAACCCTGGTGGGGAATGGGTTGAGGTCCCTGGAGAAAATTCCAGATTGAATGAGGAATTCAAGTCAGCTCAGTTTGATCCTGGGACCAGCAGCTTCTAGCTTGCAAGACCGTGGGGGCTTGTTAAAAAGGCAGAATCTGAGCTGATGGATGTTAACCAGACTTCTTATGGTGAACCTTTCACAATATATACAAATATATATTGTATCATTGTTTTATACCTGAAATTAACATGTCATATGTCGATTACATCTCAATTTAAAAAAAAAGAAAAAGTAGCAACGTTTACATTAGAAGAAAATAGATAATGAATAAATGAAAAGAGTTTAACCTCAAAATGATCATAGTAGTGCACATTAAAATAGGTTACGATATATAGCCTATTGGCATAGATTTTTAAACATGCGATATTAACAAGAGAATAGGGAAAGGGGGCACTTTCGGGTAGTACAGGGAGAAGTGTATTGGTACAACTTTGTGGAGGGCATTTAATAATAGGAAGCTAAAACTCTAAAAAATAAGTTCTACCCCTGGAAATTGTTCTAAAGAAACAGAGATGTACCCAAAGTTCCACATACAAGGATATTCAGTGGGGAAAACTAAAAACACCTTGGGTTTCCAACAGTAGAGTGACGGTTCAGTAAACGTTAGCATGCATATAGGATAAAATTTATGTAGGTACTAGAAATTATTATCCAAGAAAATTTAATAATTTAAAAAATATCTTTGTTGTAACATTTTTGGAAAATATCAAGATACAGATTTTTATATAAAGCATGACATTATTTTGATGTAGATACAAACATACCACGTACATGTATATGTGTGTGTGTGTGTGTGTGTGTGTGTTTGTGTGTATGTGTGTATTTGTGTAAATATAAACTCAGAAAAAAAGCTTGAAAATAAATGTAGAATCTCAGGTCCCCACCCCAACCCTATTGAATCAGACTTTGTCTTTCGGAAGATTTCTAAATGGTTCTTATCACATGAAATTCTGGGATGCACTACTTTAGGGAACACTAAAGAAAATGTAGGACTTCCCATAAAACTGCAGCGGGGCTCACCAGATGCATTACATTTCCTGAAACTGAGAAATTGAGACAAGTACCCTTGAAAAAGGATGGGGATGAGAAGAGCAGAGCCTTCAATTTCAGAGCCACACTCCCTCGTAGCTCAGAACCATACCTATTGTGCTCTGGAAGATTCCTTGACAAGGGCAGGGATGGAGAGAGGAGAAAGGTGAGGTTGTTCTGGGTGGAAATTCAGCCGTGTCTGCTTTGGGCTGGCCCGGCGCAGCCACCCACAGGACCCACAGGCGGGCTGCAGGCAACTCAGGGTTTCGTGCAGACTTTCACTTACTCAGCAGCCAAGCTAATTTCCTGCGCCGAGGTGGATGGAATTAGTCAACAGACTATCGGAGAGGGTGCCCGGGGAAAGCCCGAGTGTCTGTCAGACGCTGTTGAATGTTCCTGGCTTCCTCCCACTAAAAATCTCTCCTGTTTGCTTCTACCACAGGTCGTATAGGAACCAGGGATCAGCAAGGTTGTTCCTGGACTTCCCCAACCCTGCCACCATACTGATGACCGCCAAAGATCTAGGGTGGTGAGCTGGAATGGAGGGCCTTACCCCAGAAAGACCTTGTACTCCACTCTTGCCTCCAGGTTGGATGACCAATTCCTTAGACATGAGCCCAAACCCAATGCGTGGCCCCAACCTAGTTTGTTAAAGGAAATCACCTTCCCAAAACTTCCACATGAGATTAACTCATTTTTCAGCGTCTGCTCTGCAAAACACGTATTTTTGAGCCCTGGGCCTCTCCACGCCAGGTCGTTTTTCCTGGAAAGATTACTTCAATTCACTCTGCTCATTCAGACTCTCCTCACTTTCTTGGCCTCTTCCTCAAAATCTGTCTCCTTTGACCCAAAGCCCGCTTGTGTCTGTCCCCAATCTGGAATCTCGGCTTGCTTTCGTGGCCTTGCCCTTAGCAATTACTAGAGACAACTTTTCTACCGTCCACCTGAACGACTCTTTATGAGTACTTCGGCCTCTTATGTTCTCAAGTGTTTGTTCCTAGGCTGCTCTCTGGAGCTGAAACTCCTTAAAGGAGACACCTGTGACTTCTGAGGCCCACACCCCAGCAAACATACCGCCCGAGGCTGGTGCTCAGTGGATGTTTCTTCACTTCACTTGATTTGATGTTGACACTAGTTCATTTCTTCTTCCACCCAGTTTCTTTACTAATGAAGGGACCAGAATATGCTACCACAAAAGATGCCACTTTGGCATAAGGATTGTTTCAAGCTGGAGGCAATTGAGAAATAGCTGACTCAGGAAAAACTGTCTGCCCTCGCCCTTCCTGTCTAAAAATCAGGTATAAATTTCTTTTTGTATAAAGATAATATCAATTCCCATTTATAAAGGAAGTTTACATATTAGAAAGAGGAGGACAACTTATCGTTGGAAAAGGCACCAACTGGAGGCTGCGTAATAAACCCTACTAAATAATCCTTATCTTTGATTAGTTTCCCCCATATACTTACCTTCCCACAATCTACTTCTCCTCTAAGTCCAACTTCTTCTTCATCTAGTTCCTTCACAATCTGACTCTGTTAAAGTGGTATCTAAGCCCCGGGGTCTAACCACTTCTTTGAGTCTCCACTTCATTTCTACAAAGGCGTTTGTATGCACATGTATTAAAACCTTTCTCTGGTAAGCTGTTGTCAGTTTAATTTGCAGGATCCCCGGAACCAAACCCAAGAGGATAGAAGAGAAAGTTTTTCCTCTTCTTCATTACTTTTAGTTCCTAATAGATAACTTATCAAAAATTATTAACTAAAGGGGGCTATTTTGGAGAAGAGAAAACACACAGGCACAGGAAATTATCTTCAAGTATTTGGAAAGGTTTTAAAAGGAAGAGGGATTGGACAGCCTCCAGAAAGTCACACTAAAGCTTGATAAACATCTGCTAGTGACATTCCAGAGAGGAAAGGTGCATCAGGGGACTATTTGGACTAGACAATCTCCAAGGTCTCAGCCAACTTTTGGATCCGATGAAAACCAAAAAAAAAAAAAAAAAAAAAAACCCAAAAAAACCCACCCCCCCAAAACGGATACTTTAATTAGTCATACCCATAATCCCAATCTTGGCAGTAGAAGTGTGTAAGTGTTTTTGTGTATGCATGGGGGTTGATGGGGTGGGGAAATAACCTATCATTTTCCGTTTTTTTCCGTTTTTTTTTTTTTCTGGAAAACGATTGTATTACTCTAAATTTGAACAATTCTAAGTGTCATGACTGCACATTTCCCATGAAAATACAGGTTAAGAAGAGAATAAAATGGAGGGGAGGACCAGCGAAGGCACTGAAGCAACCACACTTCTGAGAAATGTGCCACTTTCCCTCCCGCAGGAGCCATCTCAGAATCACTGTCGAATCTCAGGTTGTCCTCATGTTCCTAGAAACGCTGTAGAATGACAGGATGGAAAGTTTCCTACGAGGGATGTTTCTCTTTGCCAGGGTGAGGGATAGAAGGCTGCATGAAGGGGAGGGTGGAGGAGATCAAGAGGAAGGAGGGAAGGGGGGCGGAAGGAAAATGGAAGAAAAGCAGAGAGCAGAGAGCACAGGGGACAGGACTCCACCCAGCGTCCATCTCATGGGTTAAGGAATTGTGCGTGGAAATTGTCCAAAGCCACAGCTATTACGGAACAGAGCTGCAGTGCAAACCCGGGGCTTCTGTGACTCTGAGCCCAGAGAAGGAAAATAATTCTCCCCAGATACGGGCTGGAGAAAGTCTGAAGCATGATGCCCAGGGCGCAGTGGATGGGGAAGGGCTGTCAGAGGACCAGACTTGCAGTCAGCAGCATCTTCTAAGCAACGCCTGCACTCAAGTCAGGACATCAGAGCCATTCGGCCTCTTCTCAGACAAGGATGGGAAATGAAACCAGTCTTTGATTCCTTTGACTTGGAACACTTTTTAGCCTTTGCCCTTTATCTTATACACATTTATCTGTGTATTATAAACAAGATAAATGAGCAAGACCAGCCAGGTGGTTTCAGTGACAGCTCTTAAGATGCCTTACTCTACTGACTTTTCACCTGCACTCTGCAAAGGCAGGAATCAGCTTGTTTGACAGATGAATCAACAAGCAGCTCAACATGAAGTTATTTGGTAAAGTGGCTGAGGACTGGATTCCAGAAACACTGACCAGTTGTCTTGACAACTCCCCTTTCAGACTGGCATTTTGTTTATCCAGGAGGGTTAAGGAATGAGGTAGCATCCAGTTTTTCAAGACACAGCTGACTTCTCTAAGCCCCACGAATTCTTTGAACTCTTTCAAGCGGCAAACCCAAAAGGAAGCAGACTTTTCTTTCAGCAGAAGGCATGTAGATAAGGAAGCCTGTATTTTTTCCCTGGTGAATCTGGGCCACCATGGCAATGTCAGCACCATGCAGCCACGGCGATGCCCTCAGGGGACGCTGGCCTGCAGACAGGTTAGCCACTGCCCAGCAGCCTTTCAGGTTCCTGCAGCAGAAGAGGGGTTCCCTGGACCTTGAGTGGGAATATTTCCTTTAACTGCTTACTTTCTTATGCTGCTATAAGTTGGGGAAAAAATAGGTTTTTAGGCACTGAATGTGAAGATTCACTGAGTTTCTAAGAATCAAGTTATTTTAATTGTTAACATCTATTTTGACTACTGGATACATCCTTCTACCCTCCCACCCCCAACCCATCCTTTTGGCTAGCTCACAGGCTGATGTCAGGGAGGTCAATGTGGTATCAGCTGTTACCAAAATGCCGGGTGCACCTAACCCCACTCTGGGCCTCAGTTTCTTCACGCGTGAAGGATAGAGGACAAATGTCCTATGGACCAAGTGTTGGGCCTTTCTGGGAATGATCCATCTGAGGAGACCCTAAAAGCCCCCAGCTTTCTTCTTAGAGCACCCCATGGAAGCCCCCCCCCGACACTGTCCTGGCCCCTCAGTTCCTCCAGCTCTTACTGCGTGTGCTCTCACTTGGCATATAGTTCATACGTTTTTCCATTTTTCAGTGACACATTACACGTATACTCCCCAGCCCACAGGCCCCAAGAGCATGAAGTACTCTATTTGCACCCGGCACAAGGCAGGACTCCGCCACCACAGCATCATGACATGATGTCCCGTCCCTCCTCTGGGACCGCTGCCCTGACCGCACTCTCTAGAGCACTGCCAACAGGACCTGGATTTCCCTTCTGTGAAACAACCACAAAGATGACACTGAACTCCCCATCCTCTGCCTCACAGCCTCGGAGCAAGGACTCCTCTCACTACAAGGGGGAAGGAAATGCCTAACAGCTCTGAACCTGCACAACCGCTTCTCAGGGCAGCTGCCAGGCCATGAGACCCAGGTGCCCCCACTAAGTCACATAGTTTTTGTTTTTTCTTTTTCTTTTAGTAACCTTTGAAGCTCTTCAGAAGCTGCCCAAACCATGCAGCAGGACAGAAGCCCCGCCCTGGCCCCGCCAGAGTTCTGTGCAAACTAACCACCCCTGAGGGCTGGACCCCAGGTGCTCAGCAGTGACACAGGGTCCTGTGAGGGGGTCTCTTCATGGAGAGGAACGCACACGGTCGGATGGATCACGTTGTTATTCTTCCATGAAGGGGCTTTGATTCCTACTCAGAAAAGCCATGCAAAGGGTCAACTCTCCTGGAGTTTCACTTACTGGCCTCCTGTGGCCGTTTAGCTATTTCAAGTTGGCCAGGTTTGGTTGGCAGTTTGAACCAATGATAGAAAACTGCCAGGAGAGAAGGCCTAACCACCCCCGCCAGCCCACCCCACCAGCGCACAGCCGCCTGCTGCCCCCTTGTGGCGACTCGGCACAAACGCGGGGCGGCCAACCCGTGGGGCGGAGCTTTCAAGGAAAACACTCAAACGGCTCCATAAAAATCACAGCACAAAGACCACGTGTATAGTATAAAATGGAGAAGTTTATCCATTATCTTGGCTATTTAGGTCAAAAGTACATATAAGTTTTGATTCCTCTCACTGCAAAGCAAGCTATCTTGGCCTTAGGACTTGCCTCAGAGCTTCTTTCCACCAGCACAGAACCACAGATCCTGTTCCAGACCAGAGCGCTTAGGAGAAAAAAGAGCCAACACAGAAAGGATGAACAGAACCGAGCTGTGTCCAGAAAATACCCAGAAGTCCTGTCATCTCCAGTGAACATGGGTGGCCTGCCTGGGAGGGACACGGGGAGCAGCACCCAGTCCTCCGCAGGGCAGACACGATGTCACCCTCCCACCTTCTCTACACCAGGGTGGCCTCACGACCCCTAGCTTCCTGAGTTCTGACGCAGCTCTGCCATGCGTCCTCCACTTCAGTTTAATCAACACTGATATTCAGGGGATGAAGGCAAAGATGGGGGCACAGGGGCGGGGACGCTGGAAGCAGCTTTCTTGGCTGAACCCCAGAGTGCTCAGATGAGGAAGACGATGCCCTCGGAGACCATGACCTGGTTGTCATCCTGCATCTTGTTCAGCGCAGCCTGGATCTCCATGGAGGAGAAGGGCTCTTCTCTGTCCCGGTTGACGGATTCTGTGAGGCGATTCATGCCCACCGACTGTGCGTGAGCTTCCTGGAACACCTCCAAGAGGGCCGCCTTGAAGGCTTTCAACCTGTCCAGAATGGGAGAGAAAGGGTGAAGGAGGGGGAAACGGCCTGAACGCTCTCAGGCCAGATCCGTGCTCGGAAGTGAGAGAGTTCATCAGCACAGCCATCCCCCAAACTGTCACACACACATGCTGCCCCAATGGGCACTCCACGCCCAAGCTTCCCCCTTAGAGCCAAGCTGTTGTATCACAGCGCTTCCTGCACCCTGAGAAAGAACAGCATTTAAAAACCACTGCCTTTGAGGATGTGGGAAATTGGCGGCCATGCACTGTTGACAGAAATGCCAAACAGAACAGCGTCTTTGGGAGGCAAGTTAGCCACACGTACTGTAATTTTGAAGTGCGTATCCTCTGACCCAGAGTCCACTTCCGGAAACTAACCCCACAGCTACACTGGCATTACAGCACGGGGGTAAATGTAAGAATAATTTACTGTAAATAGAAGTTCTATGAGAACTAAACGTCCATCACTAGAAAACACAAAATAAAAATTTACACCATGGAAACCCTGCAGTCATTGAAGAAGGAGCTCTACGATTTGATTCAGAAAGTTCAATTGTTCAGTGGTCGTCTCTCAGAAGTGGAATTACAATCACATTTTTTCCTAAATACTTCTCAGCGTGTTCAGATTTTCTTTGCTAAATGTGTTGCATTGTGTGTGTTTAAGGTATTAAAAGAAAAAAAGAAACCTGAGTCACGGAGTTCCTCTGGTGTCCAGTAAACATAAAATTTAGAGCTAAAACTGTTTCTGAACCTCTAGTGGTGAAAATTTTTTAAATCTCAAAACAAATGACAATTCAGTAAGAAAAAAAGGACAAGCATTCTTTACACTGTTTTCGCATCTTTTTTCAACTTTGGAATTCTCACCAGAATATGAAACATTCCATATACCCTCGGGCCCCTGGTGCCGAGCTCCACTGACAACAGCTGGTTCCGCACCCTCCCGGGAGAGGCGCTCCTGACTCACCTGGAGTCACTCAACTCCACCTTCTGGGACTCCTTGGTCTCCTGTGAGTCTGCCGCCTTTGGAGTGTGCACTGGAGGGGAAAGGGGTGCAGAGGGGCAGGAGACAAGGTGAAGCACGCCCACAGACACGGCGGCTCCTCCCCTCCATCCTCACTGAGCCTACGCAGCTCATCCCTGGGGTTCCTGGGACGGGGCATCGAGTCAGGCAGGGGACCCTCGGGCTGTGGGACCTGGGATGCTGGCACCAGGCTTGGCAGAGAGCACACAGCTCACTGAGCAGGAAGCAGACGACGGGGCAAAGCTTATTTCCAAAGTTGTGACTGTGGGTTCCCTGGGGCTCTCCTGGGACAAACCTCCTGGACCAGGGCCCCAAGTGGGAAACAACCAGAAAACGCGGTACATGGAGCATCAGAGTCAGGAGTCAGGGAGCACCTCGTTACCAAGAGGGGACACTTGCTCACCCTGAGGCATGTCCTCCTCGGTGTCGCTGAAGTCGTAGGGGTCGTAGGAGTCCCCATCCTTGGCATCTAAGTGACGGGTCTTCCTCCTAAAATACCCACAGCAGTTAAGAGACAGCCTTTGGTGAGCGCCATCCTGCGCCACTGACTGCAGGAAAAAAGAACGAAAACCATCTACGATCCCAGTGGGACGCTAGGCTGGGCCTGTACAAACTGCTGCTTTTTCTCAAAGGGACCAAACGTCTCTAACCAGAACACAAGCAGGCCCTGCCTCTCCGCACCTTTCCCATCACCCGCCCCATAAACTCAACCACAGGCCTGAGAGGGGAAACTAATCTGGAGGAAAGATTTTGAAATGTGGATTCAATAGCCTCTATCCGCGTGGGTTACGGCTCCTGCTCCTCACTCAGTACATCTCTAGTAGGAAAGAGGCCAGAGGCCTCCCACCAAGGACAACAGGGGGCCAACTCCCCTCTCCTCTGCCGGGCCACCGACACCCTCAGACCCTCTACAGGGCTGGTCTAAGACCCTTTCCCGAAAGAACACGACGTCACCCCCAGCCCTTGCCCCTCCCCGGCCTCCCGGCCCTAACGGGAATCTTCTCCTCTCTCTGCCCCGTCCCACCTCTTCCTCTTCTGCTCTTGGTCCTCCTGGCTTTTCTCTGCCTCATCTTCTGACTCTGATTCATCCTCACTTCGTTTTCTCCGTTTCTTCTCCTTCTCAAGGACCTAGAACCAAGCCAAGTGTGGGGGCGGGAGGGTCACAGATGCAGGGGACTGAATAAAGAACCATCAGCAGCAGTGACTCCCTGGGACTAAGGACTTGGCCTCTCTCGTCCCCGAGTCCCAGGACCAGGGGATCAGCTGCTACCCACCTGTACACCTGCTGTGTCCCACACCTTTCTCACAGTAGGTGCTCAAGAGCGCCCACTGAATACAGGACTGGAAAAAAGTCCAGTCTATAATAGTTAAGTGGAAAACAATTCATTTCTTCATAAATCACACATTTAACTTAAATTTAAGACAACCTCCAAAGAGAATAAATCAGGAATAACTTATTAGACCCACAACTGAACCCCAAAGGGCTACAAGCCACCAGACTGGGGTCGGGGGGGAGCGTTGAGGAGAAGGGAGTCGAGGCTTCAAGGTCTGGTGTCTAAAATGACACACAGTGTCATAGCAGAAAACAGAAACGCAGTGAGAGGCAAAATTGAGGGACACCTGACAAGACCTCCAAGGGGAAAGGTGGATCCTTTGGAAACACCTACTTCTTCAAGAGGCAAAGGAAGGAGTAGACAGAGCAGTAGGCTGACGGGGCAGCACCTCGGCGAAGTCTTCCAGCCGGTCCTCCCATGTGCCAGCACTGAGGACGGCTGGTGCTACAGGTCCCAGAGGAAGAGGCCAGTTTAAAGACGCTGCTTTCTGCAGACTACCCCAATCAGGAGTGAGGCATGGCGGCTGTGAGGCCTGAGCACCGACGGTTCACCCCATTCCTTCGGTTCATTCAGAAGGACTCCCAGCCAGCACTGGGGCCTTACCTTCTTGAAGTAAGCGTACTGGACCAACTCCACTGCCTCCTCTGCATCCTGCAGGTCCACAGTCTTGCTCATGCGGGCCTTGGCATGGGCTGTGGCCAATCGAATCAGAGTCTCCAGCGTCCGGGCTGTCACTGGAGATGTCTGGGGGAGAACACCGGAGAGGGTCACTCTTCCAGAGTCCCCGCGGCCTGCCTGGAACTCCCGCCTTGCCCACCGCACAGAGACAGAAAGGCTCCAATAGAAGAGCTCCCAGAAGCCCACGCCATGGAAGCAGAAAGAGTAAGATTCAAAAAAACAGATATGACCACAGAAACGCGACCGGGGGAAGCCAGGGGAGGGGGATAAGGTGCACGGGGGAGAGATAGCGGGAGAGCACAGCAGTGAAGGAAGAAAAGCAGCCCTCCACCACAGGCCAGCCGTGCCAGGGCCCTGCTCCCACATCTGCTGCATCAGTCAGCCCCTGAGTACCCCGGAGCGGCTTTACAGATGAGGAAAAATGGCATCTGTAAGAGCTTCAAGTTTGTCCAAGGTCACACCACATGGGGGTGTGGACGAGGTTATCTGAGGACAGACTTCCTAGAATCGGGTAAACCCAACTAAGTCCAGAGGAACAGGATTCTGAAACGTTCTTATCAAGTGGTTCTCTCGGGGGGGGGGTGAATCCCAAACTGGGGAGCTTTCATCTTCTCTAAATGCTTTGGTCTGAGTGACATTCCTGGTCTAACCAATCAGAGCGTCCGTTAGGACTGAACGTGTGCACACTTTACGTTTCCGGTGATCGTGCTGTGCCCTCCGAGGTAAGCATCCCTGACGTTATCCAACCTTCCTGTTTTATGGATGAAAAACTGCGACCTGGGAGGTGACAGGATGCATACACGGTCCAAGCGTTACTGAAGCCTCGGCCTGCTTGTTCCCCACCCCCCCACACCCACCCCTGGTCTCCCATCCTCTGATGCTTCAGAGATGTTACCTGGTCATGTCTGCTCTCAAGTGTTCCAAATTATGACTTATATCCAATGTGACATTCAAAAGTAAATATAATCATATTTAAATAAATTCAGATTTTTTTGTGATTTAGAGAGCTACCAGAGTTTGTAGGTGATACATTCCACTATCGCCTTGAATCTTGAATAAACGAAAGCTGGTGAAACCCTTGCCTGCACGAGCAGAACTACAGGACCCAAATGAGAGATTTACCCATCCCACCAAGACCACAACTAAAACAGGTTATTGTGTTCAGTGGGAGGGCCTATGGCACACATTCACATGATGGGAGGAACAATGAAAACAGACAGGGGGTTGTTTAATCTGAAGAAAACAAGTCACACTTGTACAATCTCCAGAAAACAAAACTAAAGCCTATGGGTAGAAGCTACGGGGAAGCAGGTTTAACCTCAATAAACAGAAGCACATTCTGACATTTCAGAGCGGTGATGGACTAGGCATGCTGCCACAGAGGCGTCAAGGAAGTCCCAGTAGGAATTCCAGAAGACAGAATTCCAGACTGGGTGTGAGCCTGAAGAGACAATCTGGGATCACGTCTGAATCCAGCAGTCTTTGTCTTTATCACACAGTGACGGTTTGAGACCTGGGTCTTTCTGCTGTGAAATCCCATATAAACTACACTGCCCCAAGATTTAGATAAGTTCATGGGCAGGTGTATCAGGTTTATAGAAACAGCTGTGGGTGATCAGAGCCACCAAACACCTGTCTGTCAAAGTCCAGCTCAACATCACACTCTGGGAACCCTTCCCTGACACACATACACCTCCGGAAAGTCTGGAGGAAAAATTCACAGCTTCTTCATCTATACTCCGTGTTTGACATTCATTCCTTCCTGGGTACCACACTATGGTGTATCCATATGAATGTGACATATGACTGTCCCATCAACCTTTCTGCCTCCCAGGCCCAGGTCTGAGCCCGGGGAGGACTGCATGGAAGAACAGAGTCGCCCAGTTCCCAGAAGTCACTCGTATGTTTGCTGAATGAATCACAGCTTCTGGAGGCCAAGGTCATCTGAATTACTGGGACATACGTGACTCTTGGGTTCGCACTGCATTCTCCTTTGTAAAAGGAAAGGATTAAAATTGTGTAACAGGGAGCCCTTCAGACCCAGAATAAAAAGGTAGAGAAACGCTAGGTCTGAAGGCTTCCGGAGCTCCAGGAGAGCAGGACTCAGTCGCTGTCCGCAGGGGGCGCTCACCCTGGCGGTGTCGGAGCTCACGCTGTCCTGGCTGCGCAAGCGCGAGTACTCCTCCGCGATGTGGGCCCCCGACTCCTGCGTCAGGACCGGCTTGATGATTTTGGCCACGTGGATATATTTCTTCATGAAAGCGGCGCTCACCATCTTCTCCCTGGACCCACATACAGTCAGTTTCACTTCCTGGCCTCAGCTCAGCACCGGCCTGGAGTGGGGGCTCTGCCTTTCCTCCGGGAAGTCAAGGTCATGTGACCGAGCACAGACTGGAACCCACTGTCATAAACCCTGTTTACAAAGAATGTGCACAAGACCCTCTCACATACTTGTCTAATTCTGCAGGTATCACTTGTGAAGGAGGCAGTTTAGATGTTATTTGCCCTACTTTATCAGTGGGAAAACTATGGCTCAGAGAACCTTAAATAGGCTCAAATTTAATCTTCTGACTCCAAATTCTATGTTCTTAAACCAACAGGTATGAGACTATGCCACGCTTCCTACTGCACCATGGCCAAAGACAGAGGAATGGGAGCTCACCTGTCATGCTGAGCCCCTGATCACCACTCTGCTTTACCCACATCCACCTGCAGAGCCTCCAGTGCTGGCCACCGACTGCCCCTTCGACATCAGCTCACCACAAACAGCCACACGACCCATGCAAGACTCCATGTACGTGGGGACCATGACACACCCGCCACCAGTTGTGAATGTCGTCAAAGCCCTCCATTTTAGAAAAGATCAGAACCAAGGCTCAATCACCCACTAACATACAAATCTACAAGGCAAGTGTCCAGGAAAAAGGGTGTATCTGTGGACCCAGAAAACAGGCCCACAAGATTGTGACTCCAGGTGTGACCTTGGCTGGGGCAGCAGGTCTAAGTCTGCTCTAACGTGACACAGATCCCAATTCCCTCAAGGAGGAGGTCTAAAGAATGCGGCTCACTTTTTCTTCTTGGTCCCATGCAGAAGGTTGTCATGCTTCTCGTAAATCTGGGTGTCTTGCTGGTCTTCCTGGCTAAAGTTGGGGTCATCCGTAGCCAGGATATCTACGGAACTACCTAAAGGCATAGCTGGAAAGCACAAGTCGAGAGAAAGGAGATTAAGAAAGAGCTTAGCCCGAGGGAAACTGTGTCTTCTGAAGAGAAACAAGACTTACAAAGCAAGGACCCAGAAGGAAGCAGACACATGGGGCCCATAAATAAGAAGGTGGAATCACCTGGCCCACAGAAGATGCTCAAAGGTGTTCCCAGACCCAGAAATGGACAAAAGACACACCTTAGGAGTGGCCAGGGAGGCGAGGGCACCTTCCACACCCACCCCACTGGGCTGGGCCTGAGGTAACAGCCTTGTCCAGGGCCCTCCCACCAGTCAGTCCTCGTCTTCTCGCAGCCTCACCATCACCATCCTGCTCCCCAGGCGCCCGGTAGCGGTGCATTCGGAGGACATGGTCCGAGATCTCACGATCCTGCTCGGGGTCCATGTTGTCCAGCATGATGAACAGGAGGTCGAAGCGGGACAGCAGTGAGTCCTGCAGCCCGATGTTCTCCATGGGGGTCTTGTACTGGTCATACTGGGGGGAACACAAGGAAAAAGGAGTGGAGGCCACGCGCATGGGAAGAGGACACGGGGGCCGCCGATGGGTTAGGGGGTGAGAATGGAAGACCAGACCTTCAAACACAAAGCAAACGAGCAGTGAAGAAGTAAAGCACTTTGAAGCTACAAAAAACTGATCCATTTATTGGACGTGCAGCCTTTCTCGAACTGAAGCTCAGGTGACCGGCTCTGACTCAGAGCCCATGTCCTTCCTTCCAGGCAAACAGAGCCCCACCTCCCACCCAGCTTTGGTGCCTCTAACAGGCTGAGTCTGAGCCTCAGAACCAGCCTCCTTCTTCCTGAGCTTTATTCTGCTCCTCTCATCCCAGGCAGGACCGACTCCAGAAGAGGAGCTCCTCTTCCCTACCTGTTATGAAGACACGACCAGCCGGCTAAGCCAGAAACCCTTGGCACCTCTGGAGTCCTTACTCAGCAGGTACCGGGTAAAGTCTCAGTGAAAATGGGTGCTGATCTCTAAGTCGTCATGTTTTAAGGCTCAAGGGGGATTTTTCCTGGGGTTCAAGAACACCCACTCTTACAGTTCCATTCTGGGCCTGCGAGGCCGCTGCCCACCCACAGCCAGAGGCCTGCTGGGATCACAGGCAACGGCAACACTCCTGAGCAGGTTCACGCTCAGGGCCTGCCATTTTCTCCCCACGTTTCCCAGTGTAATTCTTCAGAATGACATCACACACGTTACCATTAATCTAAAACCCTATGCTTCTCAACCCCGTCTACACGTTAGAACCATCCTACGGAGTCTTCCTAAACCATGGCTACCAACGGCCCCAACCCAGAGATTTGGATTCAGAAGCTCTGGGCTGGGGACAAGGCGCCTGTATGTTTAAAAATGGTATTCCCATATGCTGTGGGATCATGAATTGTCCAAGTACAGGGTCCGAATCCTGCTCTGCCATGTCCTAGCTTGCAACTCTTTTTTTTTTTAATGGAGGTTTTGTGGATTGAACTCAGGACCTTGCACACACGCTCTACTGCTGAGCTATACCCTTCCACCTAGCTTGCAACTCTTGAGCAAGTTACTTAACCTTTTATGCCTTCAACTTCTCATCTGTCAAATGAGGATAGTACTGATCTACCTCACAGGATTATTGTGAGGATGAAAGGAGTTAATAAGTATAAAGCATCTGCAAGTATTAGTTAATAGTATTATAATAGTACAATCTTAGAAGGACAACTTGGCAATCTACCAAAATAAAAATGCATGTTAACTGTTAAGCTAGTAATCCCATTGCTAGGTATTCATTCCCAAATGTTTACCAAAATACACCTAAAGGGATGTTCATTGTTGATTCATTCATAACAGCAGGGGGAAGGGAAAACAAACGCCCATCAAATGGAGGCTGGCTAAACAAATTACTGTAAGTCCATAAAAGGAATACTAGACAGCTGCTTAAAAAAAGACAAAAACAAACAAGAAAACCCCCTACACTCAGCAAACTCCAAGCCATATAAATATAAAACATTACACCTAAATGCATCATAGTCATACTAAAAAGCAAAGATAAACAAATACTTAACAAGGAGTTAATTTACTAGGACACGCTTAAGTTTTTGTTTCCTGAAACACTCATGAGCTGTTGGTGGTTATTGCTCTGGAAGGAGCAGGAGAGAGAAAGCAGGCTCTTCATTTCCTTATTATATCTCTCTGCTCTGTAAACTGTCCTACCATCTGCATGCAGTACTTTTATCTTAGTGTCATGCAGGTTACCTGAGCTGTGAAACTACAGGTCACTTTTGCTTTCTTTGCATTTTTAAAAAGTTACTGTAAGTAAGCAACTTTCCAGGGGCTTCTGATGTGCATGAATAGGTGAGGAGCCAGCGCCCTAAACCAAGGACAGAAATAAGACGGCATTCTTACTCTAGCCTGAGGCCTGTTACTCCCCTAGGTCACCTGGAAAAAACTCACAGCTCAGTGACTCAGCAGAACCAAATGAAGGTGAGGACAACAGCCGGGCGCCGCCTCCACTCACCCTGCCGTAGACGGGGTTGGCAGCGGCCAGCACGCTGCAGCGGGCATTGAGCCGGGCATGGATGCCGGCCTTGGCGATGGTGACTCGGCCCTGCTCCATCACCTCGTGGATGGCCGTGCGGTCCATGTCAGACATCTTGTCAAACTCATCAATGCACACCACGCCTCGGTCAGCCAGGACCATGGCCCCTGCCTCCAGACGGCGCTCCCCTGGGAGGCGGGGAGGGAATACAAGCTACTGTTAGGTTGCAGGGGACGGGGAGAGACTTCAAGCTCCTTCCTAAGTACCTCACACCGCCACACTTGAGGATGAGAATGGAGAGGTGTCTGTTATCAGAGACTCAGAAGAAACCCAGGGGTCACCTTTTCAAGCTCCAATCTGAACAGGCTTCCTGGTCCCACTGTGACAGTGCCACAGAGAGCCTCCAGCAAACCTTCTTTAGATAGACGTGCCCTTTCATTCTCAACTTCAAGTGATTTCCCACCTGGACCTCTGTTCTCTTTTCACTGGTCTTCAAATCCTTTCCTCTAGTTTAAGTAGTACAATCTTCATTTTTATTTCCCTTCCAATCTAAGTTTTCTCCTTCAAAACTCTTTCAAATCACCTTCTAGCAGACATTCTTGTCAACAGAGGGCCACTCAAAGATTTATACCTTTCACCTACTGTTACCATATACTCAGTCCTCCCGTCCGGCCCAAACTAACCCCTCAAGTGTATCTTCTCCACACAACCAGGGCCTGGAGCAAACTCAAAGAATCCGTGCTCATCTCTCGCTAAACCTTTGCCAAGGACCCAGGAACCCATACCTGTCTCCTGGTCGGTGGTGACAGCAGCCGTGAGACCCACTCCAGAGGAGCCCCGGCCGGTGGTGGGGATGGCCCTCGGAGCAGTGCAAAGCACGTACCGCAGAAGCTGGGACTTGGCGACCGAAGGGTCTCCTGTAATTGGACGGGGGCTGTGGTGACGCTGGGACATTCCCCCGCCCCCAGCAGGTGCTGCTTTTCTAGAACAGCTCTTAACGTAAGAGAAATCCATAGTCATCGGTGTTAATGTGACTTCTTTCACTTTCCCTTTACCATTCGTGAAAGAATACATTTTTGGCATCCTAAATCAGGAAACCCCAAGAGAATAAAAACAATTTTAAAAATTCATTGTAGACTTCTGCCCTCTGATGGGACTGAACAGGGCAGGCCAGGGACGGGTGCAGTTTGACAGACTAGACTCCCGCACCCACACTGCACAGGGTTAGACCATGGGGCTAGAGCAGCGCCCGACTGCATACCAATCAGAAGGATGTTGATGTCCCCCCGGATGTGGCTGCCATTCTCCAGGTCTCGTTCCACACCCCCCAAGAGCAGGCAGAGGATCGCCTTCTTGACGTAGTCATGCCCATGGATGCTTGGCGCCAGCGACCGGGCCAGCTGGTCAAAGATATCCTATAGTGGGGACGACCGCGGAATGAAAAGACCAGGAGACGCCATGGGGCTTGAGGAACTCACTTCCTGCTTCGCCCCGTGTAAACTGCTGGATGAAATACGCTGTAATTGTAAAAGCTTCTTCTCTTAAGACTTTCATGCTGATTAGACCATTATCTGAATAGACACAGAGGAAGCCAGGATTTCAAAACCTGCTCGGAGCTTTAATCTCTAAGAAAAAAGTGTTCTCTGGCTCAAAACGTTTTAGGTTTAATAAGAATGTGTACTGTCTTCAGCAGTAACCTTCGTCACACATGCATATATTTTGCTCAATTCTAAATGTGGACATTCTGTCTTTAAAAAGAAATTTTAAGGCAAAATAAATCAGAGAACTAAAATTAAAAATAACATATTTTAAATTTAAGTAATGATGCATCACTAACGTATTCGGGAGACTCACTGGCCCACTGATATCCTAACTTCTATTCTACTATTGTATAAGGTTCAGTTAGCAGTTAGCACCAGAGAAATATTAAAGGTAAACAGCAAAAACGTCCTTTTGTTCACTGGCTCAATACTAGAAGCTAACGCTAATACTTCAGAGAACAGGACCCGAACAAACCCATCCCCGCCCTCAGATCCCCAAAGGACACTCAGACCTTGGAACGAGTTTTACTGAACTTCTTGATCTTGGCTATGTCCTCAGCTGAAAACGAAGGCTGAACATCCTTGCTCATCTGCTTCACGTTGCAGGCGATCAGGACAGTCCTGGGACAGAGGGGAGGACAGGAGGCTGTTTTCAATGCCTAACACCAAAGCCTTCCTAGGCTACTCTTCCAGAATGGCGAAGCAGCAAAAAGGAAAGCAGAAAAAGAAAAGCTGTACTGAGTTCAACCACAAACACGACACAAACATGCAGCCGATGCTGCTCCTCAGGATTTACCTCCTGCCATGTGCACTGAAGAAGGGTAGGAATACATGAGAAACTCCCAGGGAAGCCAGGAACCATGTTACCAATAACCCGCTCTCTTAGCCTAAGGCAGCATCACCAGTCTTAACTGACAGAAAAAAGGGAGCCCGCCTCCCAGGCAGGCAGAGCCCTGCACCTGTCTAATGGAACTCCTGAGAAGGCGGCCAACTGGAGAAAGACTGCTACCAGAAGGCACCCTGCCGGCAGCATTCCAAATGCCTTGTGCCTGGCTGTCTACCTGAAGGTCCCTGAGGTGTAGCCTCCCTTCTTTCCGGGCAGGCAACGGTAGGTCCCCACCACCTGGACGCGGTCACCAGGCTTCACTCTATCCACCAAGTCATCGTCCAGAATGACGTCCACAGAGCGGGGAAGTTGGCCAGCGGGGGCCTTCTCTGGCATCTCCTGGATGGTGATGATCTGGTGGTCCTTGTAGACAGAAAGGCCATATTCTGTCTCAAGAGGATTGTTCTCCTCATCCTGGAAAAGGCACACAGGAAGGCAGAGTCATCTCAGCCCTGCCTTAGAAATGCCACTCTCACTTGTTGTAGGAAACAAATGTAACTTGGAGATAACCTCATGAGATTAGTATCCAGGAACAAACAACCCCAAATATCTTCCCCAGTATTTTCCATACCTGTCCGTTCTAGTAACAGACCATCTAATGGAAGGGGCAATCTACAGCTGAAAAGGACCATGGCTATGTTCACATCCAAACTAAGATTCTAACTTCCCTCCACTACGCCGCAGTATTTCCACTCCTAGGTAATACCCAACAGCAACGTTCACCCAAAGCCAGGCACTAGAATGTTCACAGCAGCACTATTCCCAATAGCCAAAAGCTGGAAAATACTTGAATGCCATCAACAGAATGGTTAAAATGTGGTACATCCACACAAGTAAATCCTACACAGCAGCGAAAACGTATGGAGTACACCCGCACAGGTGGCTGAATCTCAAAAACGTTGAACAAAAGAAATCCAACACAGACGAGCTTTTAGATAAAACATGAAAACAAAGAACAGTACTCGAAGCTGCTAGATGTCAAGATCTCAAAGCAGTGTGGTCCTCAAGAGGGACTTCTAAGTGCTCGTAAGATGCTGCTTCCTGGTTTGGGTGCTAATTTTATCAGTATAGTCAGCTTGTGAGATTTCACTGAGCTCTACACTGATGTAAGCTTTTCTGTATATTAAGCCCCAATAAAAACATTTTAAAGTTTTACTTCTTTGCCATTTGATTTTCTCAAAACATGGCAGCTATAACTTACTGAGTGCCTACTATGTGCAAGGAAGTGTCCTGTAATTTCACGAAATTATCTTGGGTAATCATCACAACTCAGTCCAAAAGCAGGTATTTTTGACATTTTACAAGTAAGGAAAACCGAGGCTGGGAGAGGTTAAAAAGTTCCCCATGGTCACACGGTAAACACCAAAGCCTGCGCTTTTAAGAGCCACACTAGACAACCTCCAGGAGACCTGGTCTGGTGTATTTCAGGTCTTGAGCAAAGACGCTTGGCCACAGCCATTAGCAGGGCACCCCTGAGTAGTTTGTGAAGAAATTCTAAAAAGTAGAGATCTTAGTGAAGGAGAGCAGGGTGACTTAGAAACTGGCCTGAGAGTAAAAGGACAGGATCCAAGTCCTTGGGGCCACCACTAACTGGAACACATGCAAGTCATTTAACCTCACCCAGCTGCCCACTTCATCTGGAGATAGACTGATTCTCAAGTGTATTTCAGTTATAATTCTAAGAAACTCAGTCTTGTTTGTATGTTAAGATTCTTCCACCAGTTGATACAACTGAAGACCAGAACTGGCTCTCCTTTCTTTGTCCTCCCCAATGCCTGACAATCCTCTGGATACAGCCACTCTCAACTAAAATCTGAAGGTAGGGATAGGCAGGGGTAGAGTGAGTTCAGGCATCAAGTTATCAATACTAATCATCTTCCTTTGTCTCATTAAGTAAAAAGGCCTCCCCTTGTCCTCAAGCTAGATCAATCTGAACAGAGACTAAAGCCATCTCTATACCAACCTTCTCTCAAACTCGCAGTAAAATATTTGCAAAGATTTCAAAGTAGCATTACTGCACACATATTTTTCCACATTATTCTAAGCAGATTATAAAACCATATGATATTATAACTTCACTAAAAGATCACCATAGATGACTTTTTTCCTTCTTTCAACTCTCATAATTTTCCAGATTTTCTAAATAAAATATTTGTTCTTTAAAAAAAAACATAAGAATTGTAGAGTTTCCATATTAAACTCTGGCTAGCAATCGATCTTTCCTTTAAACTAATCCTTATTTTTTACCCTGTTTCTCTCTAGAAGAAAGACTTGAGATATTACCCAATTACTGGCATGAAAACAGACGTCTCAGAGTCCAACCTCTAAAGAGACTCATTCCGTTCACCCCCCTCACCTTGGTGGGATAGACAGAGCTGGAAGGAAAGGCCACCAGGGTGGTGAGATCAGAATAACGTCGCTCTATGGTCTTCTTGGTAGCAGGACAGTAGTGGACACTGCGGACGACTTTGGGACGAACTAGAGAGCCTAGGAATGGAAAACGTGTGTATAAAGTCATCCAACGAGACAGTGAGAAGGTGGGATCTAACCTGGGCAAGCTCATGCTGACTCCAAATACTGTGTCCTTCCAACCAGTTATGCTATTTCAACACAACTTATCATTACTTTACTTTTATATTTATACACAGAACATCACTGTATCCACGTAAAATTTTAAGTTCAGCAGATCCTGACTGAGAAGGAGTAGGAGTTCAGGGTCAGAACCAGGAGACTGCCGAGGACCAAGACTTCTCCATTCTCAGGAGGCTTCAGCATTCTTTGGGCACCAGTGGTCACTCAAAGCCCCCCTAGTCATGGTGCACCCTGGAGCTCCTCCAAGTTTTACCCTGTAATTTCAATGCTCCTGCTTCTGAAGCCATACTCTACTCCCCAGCTCTACTCTGCCTCTCCTGCCTTCTGGCCCCTCAAGGATATCCCACCTCCATTCCGTGAACTCTTCACTCTAGCCCACTCACATTTAGTGACAATGCCCTCCACGCAGACGACACAGCTAAGGAAGCAGGAGGTAAGAGTCCGGGGAGAGACGTGCTTGGAGCCAAAGCTGCCCTCCAAACCTATGTAGAACTCCTCATACTGCTTGGCATACGTAGCGTCAATGGAGGCCACGAAATCCTTTAAGGCCCTCTGGAAGGCAACCAGCTCCTCAAAGGCATTGTTCAGGAGGCTGCAGACAGGCAAGATAAAGAATTAGGCAGAGAAGGCAGAACTCAAAAAAGCTGACCCTCCAAACAGAAGTGGACAGTCTTAGATGACCACGGCTTAGGAGCAGAAATCTAGCTTTGACCTTCTCCTGCCTTCCTACAAGACTCAGTAAAATACATCACAACTGAGTGCCAACTTTAACTCAACTTATCAAAGATGGAGAAATGATACTTCATTAAACATGGAAAGAGAAGCCACTGAAAACGTCCACCACCTACTTTGGAAAGAAGTAAAAAACACAGGAGCAGGTGAGGCACTAAGGGCTTTAAGGTCAAAAATGTTTCCAGGTCCTCTCCTGAGAAGCCTGCTTCAGTCCTGGGAAGAGAGGGGAGCCATTCTCACTCCCCCTGGAAGGCATAATACCTTGGAAACCCTCGCCACTCACCGGTTAGCCCTCTTCTCGTTTTTCCTACGCAGATCGTTCACGTTGACAATCAGCCGGTACTGGTTGTCATTGATCAGCTCCCGAACTTTGCTCTGATAAATTCCCTGGTCTTCCTGCAAAATAATCACCAGATGTCACAACAGCCACAAATTCAAAACTAAGATGTTTTTAAACAGAGGCAGCTCTCACGGCAAGAGAAATATGTCAATCTCTCTGGCAGAGCCGAACCCCAATTTCTCCCCCATTTTCACTCGCTAGCCTCAGATTCCAAATACAAGCTAAGAGGCGGGTGGAAAAGTTAGAATGGCTCCTTCAAGGTGCATGCTATTATTTTTATTATCACCAACAGCTCTTCTGTGTGCACGCATTTCTCAACCTTTAATGGGGAATTAAAACGAGCTCCTAATAAGTCTTAAAGGACAAGGATACCAACAAAAACCTTGTCAAAGTGTAAATTAAGCGGCCTTTTAATATTTATATTAAAGTGACTTTTCGTTGCAGAATTTTTTATGGAATTAAATATTTTCTTTCCCTATCATCCGTATAATACAGAGTTCTCATATCCGGGCCTAAAGGAGGGAGCCTTGGCTACATTCACACAGAATTACCAATCCTTTAGGATGCTTTACCAACATTCTACGGCTGTCAGAACTGAACTGCAGACAAAAACTCCTTTATTTGCATACCAACACTTTTTCTCTGCACCCCATTTGGTATTGAAAAAGAACGTGGCCAACTTAGGAAGTTTTCCTCTGGGTAGGAAAGTCAGGCACTAAAATCTGGGGGCCCTAAAAGGTGGTGGGTCACTACGGTTCTCCGACGGTCCTCCTCCCGCCCTTCCTCCAAATTAGAGAGCAGGGAGGAATCGCTAGAAAGTCACCGTGGGCTTGGAAGTCGGGTTTGCACTTGAAGGAAACCTGTCGCCTTTTGCGAGTCCCGGCCACCATTTGTACTCGGGAGAAACTCACAGGGTCGCTCTTAATCACTGTCTCTGCCGCGAGGAGAGCTACAAGGTCGGGGTGTAAGGCCCCGAGCCCCGCGGTCCTCCAGCTCCCGGGTCCGGACGCCGCTCGGCGCCGACCTGCGTCTCTGCGGCCTCCTTCGGCCCCTTGCGCGACCCCCGCGGCTTGCGAACCAGCGCTTCCCTCACCTCGTCGTCCAGAAAGTCCAGGTAATCTCTCTGCGCCTCTCGCAGCTCCACATCGTCCAGCACCACGGTCCCCGCCATGCTCGCAGGCCGGGAACTTTTACCACCGGAGCCGCACGGAGTATCGCTGGATTGTTCCGCCCGGGCGCGAAAACTTCCCAGCTTTTCCCGCCAACAAAAGCAGCCTCAAGGAAGGGGCGGGATAGCTGAGAGAACATCTACTTCTGATTGGCTGAATCCCCTAACGCGAGAAGAGCGAGTATCCAACCGAGAGCTGCTTCTTCTCCGGGTTTTCCCAGCAGCGCCTTGCGGTGGCGGGAAATTTGGCATCAGAGGCCCTCCCCGCTCCGCCCTCACTGGCGGGAATGCTGACCAATGGGACGAGAGGAGCTCGCGGAGCTCGGTCATTGGGCAGCCGGAGAGCCGGAGAGCCGGGGGAGCGCTGCATTCTGGGAGCCGTAGTCTTCCTCCCTTTTCCGGATGTTTCTCAGGGCTTTTTTTGATTGCGGTTTCCTGAGCTGCTGAGGAGTGAAGAAACTCAGCCCGGCGCCTGGACTAAAGGTAGCTATATGTCAGAGAATGCGGGTTTGGAACGCAGGGAGATAAAAATATAAAGGCAAATCGCTTTAAAAATATACTCAAATCAACAGACTCGCAGACATAGTAAACAGTCTTATGGTTACCGGGGAGAGGGGGTGGGGAAGGGGTGGGAAGGGATAAATTTGGGAGTTTGAGGTTTGCAAATGTTAGCCACTATATATTAAAGAAAAAAGATTTAAAAATTCCTTGTGTATAGCACAGAGAACTATATTCAATATCTTGTAATAACCTTTAGTGAAAAAGAACATGAAAACGAATATATGTACACACACACACACACACACGACTGGGACATTGTGCTGTACACCAGAAATTGGCACATTATAACTGACTATACTTCAATTTAAAAAATTAAAATACATATATTCAAATCAGGTGTATTATAATTATGTTTTTTTTTTGGAACAACCTCAAATGGCATCCATGAAAAAAGTGAATTTAGGGAATCTAGGGTGGAAAATAGAATCATAGCATCTTTGGGAAGGGTTCTTTAGTTCAGCGACCCATTTGCTATCTGAATACCGTGGTCTGAAGTATTCAGACTGCAGGAGTGGTGGAGCACGTGAAAGGAGAATTGTTGGAATGTGCGCTCCCTGCCCCTCGTCCCAGAGATGGCCTCTTGTGCTAGAGGAAATTCTGTATGTAGTTACTACACAGTCCTACTTACAGATGGGTAAATTAAAGGCTTTCTCGTCTTATGAGAAGATAGCGAGATCTTTTTAAATAACTTAGGTTTATTGAAAGATAATTAAACAGAAGAAACCAAAAAGGTGTTTCAAGTCACTCTTTGAGTATCAAGAAGTAACTAAAATATAGCAAATCTGAAATTAAGAGACCAATTGCATACCCCAGGAGGTTTTTTGTTTGTTTTTTGGTTCTTTATAGTCTTTTGCAGTTTGTTTATATTTTTTAGTTTTATTTTTGAGGTGTAATTTATATACAGTAAAATGCACAAATCTTACCTATACAACTCAATGAATTTTTATTATGTATACAACCATGTAACCATCCAGTGCACAATAAGGAGCAGCCCCATTACCTCCACATGTGTTTTTAATTTTACTGAACAGGACTAGACACCTGGTGATTCTATATCTGAAATTTTGGCCAACTAGTTGTTAAATTGTGTTTGAAGGTCTCCAGGACTCACTGTACTCTGGTAAGTATGCTAAGTATAATCTGCCTAAACAAAATATATATACTATCTATTTGTATGTGGATATGTATTTTTAGTTATTATACAGTTTGTAATTACCATATGCTTTGTGTCATCCTAGTGGGCAGATGCATCGACCCCTAGTCAAAGAAAGAAGGCTGTCACCTGGCTGCTTGCTTTTGTTTATATTAACAGGCAAAAAAAAAGGAATTCTAAATAAGGATTTTGTTTGCAATTATATAGTAAGAGATAATTACTTATTAACTTGAGAATGCTTTTATCACTTGTTCATAACTGTCATTTTATGAATATATTGAAGGCAAGGCTGACAATATTCTCCACTCTGGAAACAATTTGAAATTAACCCTAAAAGAACCAGGAAGCTTAGTTCAAACAAGTAAAGAAATCAGATCATTTGCAATGGAAAGTCCAAAGGAGCAGAAATAATGAAAGCCAAACTTTTGACTCTAACACACGTTTCTGTGGGTTTTAGTTTCCTCATATAAAAGGTAAGGAAATTAGAAAATCTCTAATAATCTACCCTACTCTAGCATTCCTTTGAACTTAAGGCAAATTTGGAAACTGTGTAAAGACAATTCCATTTAGAATTAATCCTGCCGTGGTTCTGGATAGAGATTTGATTTGCCTTAATGTCATTATTGTCTGCTGGGAAAGGTATTAGGATCTTTAATCGGTGTTTCTCCCTTTGGTTAGGGCATGAGATCTTTGAGCAGAGAAAGTGTGTTTCCTTTGCTATCCCCTGCTCTTACAAACTGTTCAAAAAGAACAACCAACATTGTAAATCAACTACATTTCGATTTAAAAAGTTTAAAAAAAAAAGACAATGGCCAAAAAAAGAAAAACAAACACTAAGCCAAAAAAAAAAAAAAAAGGCAATCAATCAGAATGTTGCTGGAAAAAGTTAGGGGCATTTGTACCTAATAGAAAGTCCAGCTGAGCCAATGGTCGGCCTCTAATTATTCAGAGTCAAGAAGCAGGGTCACCTGATGAAGTAGTGCATCCATGGTTTCCATTATTGCTTACAGTGTTTCTTTCCCTCTGCATCCCTTTTCTCTCCACCCTAGGCCTTGAAAGACCTCCACCTGGCTCCAAAGCTAAAAAATAAAACCCAAAAAAAAAAAAAAACTCAGGAGGCTCCTTGCAGAGTAAAAATATGCAGGCTGCTGGTTCAAAACAGATTGCAAAGTGTATGTAGTACTATCTTTACATGTCTTCAGGGACTATAAAGTACCCAAGATACAATGCAAACCCATAATAAATGTTATTTATACTTACTAAATGATATGTATCTTTATCCAGACCAATGATCAATAAGTTGCAAAACTTTTCAGACCTGTGATTAATAACTAGTTTTAACAGCATTTGTAATAGAGTCAATAATATGGTAGATAACTTTGTCTGGTGACAGATAACTTTGCCTGGTGATCATTTTGTAAAATGATCAGATAAAATATAAAAAAATATATAAATGATCCTCTAAAATATAGAAATATCAGATCACTATGTTGTACACCTGAAGCTAATATAATATTGTAAGTCAAGTATACTGCGGTTTTAAAGATAAATAAATAAAAGTAAAAATAAAAAAAATTTGGAACACACACAACACAAATCCTCACTTTAGGCCCTCAGGAAAGTGCCATAATCCATTATAGCCCTTTGACATTAACGCAAAGGCCACAAAATCTTGGAGGTCAAAAACTCTACACCTCTAGGGGTCAGAGCAGCCCAAGGAATAACCTACAGGTCTAGGCTTTCCCTGATCAAGCAGATCTTTTCGCTTCTATGATGTGAACTAGGCAGAACCTTCTCCTGATGCTGTAGTCTAGGGCCACAAGCACTAAAACAAGCAAACTCAGTCCTCTTTCTGGCCTCTCTACTTACTAGTTGTGTGACTGAGGCAGCTGATTTAACCATTCTGTACCTTTAAAATTAGCCTAGAAGTAGTATCTAGTTCAAAGAATGGTTTCAGTATTCAGGAGGTAATAGCAGGTGTAAAATACTGAGAAAAGTGCCTGGCATATAGTAAGCAATAAATGTCAACCATTGGTGGTGGTGGTGGTGGTGGTGGTAGACAGTATTAAAGTTGTACTTCAGGAAGATTAATCTAGGCAGGATGTGTGGAATGGACTATTTTAATCAGATACAAAGAAATGAGCCTGGAAAGGGTATTCAAAGGAAGGGACCGAAAAAAAGAGGACCAGAATGAGACATTTGAGAGTAAAAACAGACAAATCTAAAAGCTATTGGGGAGGGTGGGAGGTGTAGGGATAAATTGGCAGTTTGGGATTAGCAGATACACACTATTGTATATAAAACAGATAAACAGCAAAGTCCTACTGTAAAGCACAGGGAACTATATTCAATACCTTATAATAGCCTATAATGGAAAAGAATATGAAAAGGAGTATATATATGTATAACTGAATCACTATGCTGTACACCAGAAATAAACACACCACTGTAAACCGACTATACTTCAATAAAAAATTTTTTAACAAAATTTTTTTTAAAAGCTATTTGGGAGGAAGCAGGAATAAGGCGGGGGAAGGGGTAAAAGTTACATACATAGCATAAATACATGTGCCTCACACACAGTGCCGTAAGGGTTTACAAAAAGCATATCGTTCCTAACGATAATTACTTAGGATGAATAATTACTTTGCAGTTAAGACAGAAAAAGAAATTTTAAGAGACATGCAAGTCTCTTAAAACAGCATGAGTCAGGAGAGGAATACAACTCTGACATTCAGTTCCAAAACTTTGTTAGGACAGTATGGAAATGGGAGGAAATTTAAATTTTGTTGAATTTTAAAACAAAGTATTTATAAACTATACCTCAATAAAGCAGAGTGTATATAAATTATGCCTTAAGCAAGTTTATTCTAAAGATCTTGGCAGAGAAAATAAATCGTCAAAGCAGCATGACTGCGTGTGGTCAGCTAGTGGGGGGTCGGTGGGGAGGAAGAGCCAGTGCTCTTTGAAGTAAGCTGAATGTTCATTTTCACTGGCTCTGTGCCGTTTGCCTGAAAACCTCCAGTTCCAGTCTAAGCATTCACAGTTAGTTTGACAGACCAGAGGCCAGGGTTTGGGAAGACTGACTCTCACTGCATCCTCCACTCACTGAACATTTGACAAATGGGAACAGAATTTGAAAGATGTTTGTGAAGCACCTTGGGATACAATCTGCAAAAATGGTTGTACTGATCACTCCCCTGCCCTTTCTAGAAATATACTAAGATCACCTTCTCCATTTCCCACCCCCAAGCTCATACCCCCAGCTCACTTCTGGTAGCTTCCTATATTCTTCTAGCTCAACTGTGGGACTCTTCAGATAAAAAGAAATAAAGCCTTCATTCCTTCTTCCAGCCCTCCACTCTTTAGAGAGTGTCGAAAAACCTTTAACACTCTAATTTTATATGTTAAGTGCTGCAGTGATCAAAATAAAAAGCTCTGAGAAGCTGAAAGGTTTAGTATTTACCCCTCTCCCCAGCCTTTCACTGAACTCTTTGATAAGCCTCCAAAAATTATCTCTGATCTGAAATCAAACCCAGATGGATGTTTTTCCTGGCCTGTGTTCATCTGGTTAGCCACCTGTTTCCCTCTGTGCTAATACAGGAAGGGGATATGAGAAAATGGAAGGTGTTGGCTCAGAGCCCTAGAAGTCTGGGGAAGGTGGCTTTTGAAGTCATTCTTGGGGGTGGGGAATAATAGCTGAGTGGTAGAGTCTGTGCTTAGCATGCACGAGGTCCTGGGTTCAATCCTCAGTACCTCCATTCAAAAATAATAAATACTGTCTCTGAGCTTCCTAACCCATAGATCACTTCCAACCATAAAATCGACTTTATTTTTTTAAATAAAAATTTAAAAAATAATTATTCATTCACTGCTGTGTTCCAATGCCACCTTCATTAATGGAAATGCAAAGTATGTCAACAATGTTTATAAAAAATAAGTGACTATCAGGGTGTATACTGGAATTTCAGAGCTGGAAGTCACCTTAGAAGCCATTTAGGGTAAAGCCCCGTTTCATAATCTAGGTAACTGAAGCCCAGAGAAATTCAGTTAGATTCTAAAATCAGTATATTTGAAATAAATAGAGAAATAATAGAGATTTTTTAGATTTGACCAAATCAAACTTTTAGAATTGAAAAATACAGTTATTGAAAGAATAAATTGGTTAAAAGCAGAATAGGCACATTTGAAAAAATAATTATTAAACTGCAAGTTGGAGCTGAGGACATTGCCATGATGCAATAGAGTGGGGGAAATGAAAAATACAAAGAGAAGTTAAGGGAAATGAATGATAGAATGAAAAAGGTGAAATTATATTTAATGGGAAATTCAGATGGAGAAAAATAAAGGAAATAAAAGAAATACTAACTAAAAATTTTCCACAGTTGATCAAAGACAAGAATCCTCAGAATACAGAATCACAGTGAATCCTAAGCAAAGAATGTAAAATTAAATCTTCACTTAAGTACACTGTAATGAAACCAAGAAGTATGGGGGAAATATTAAAAGCAATCCAAAAAGAAAAGAGAAACATTTTAGACTGACAGCAAGTTTTTCAGCTATACCTTGTTAAGCTATTACTAAAGAGGCAAGGTACTTTAAGATTAAACACTCTGGACCTTTGTTGAATGGAGTCTGTATTTGTCTGCGAGGGCTGCCATAACAAAATTCCACAGGCCGAATGGCTTAAACAACAGAGATTTATTTCTTACAGTTCTGGAGGCTAGGAGTCCCAGATCAAGATCTGGAAGGGTTTGGTTTCATAGTAAGAGCTCTCTTTCTGGCTTGTAGATGTCTACCTTCTTGCCGAATCCTTACATAGCCTTTCCTTTGAGTGTGTGCAGAAAGAAAGATCTCTGTCTTAACACTTCTAATAAGGCCAGGTCCTATTGGATTAGGGCCCCACCCTTATGATTTCATTTAACTGTAATTATCTCCTAAAGACCTTATCTCCAAATACAGCCAAATTAGGGGTTAGGACTTCAACATATAAATTTTGGAGGGACACAATGCCACCCACAGTCAACTCCCAAAGATACATTTCAAGAAGAAGGAAATTGAATATAGAAGTAAGGAATGGGATGCAAAAGAAAAAAAAGAAGTGGTGAGCAAAGAAACTGGTAAACAGAAAAGTAAATCTAAAGAAGGGTTGACTCTAAAAGCAGTTGTAACAATAATGAGTAATGGGGTGGGGGTAAAACCTAGATCGCATCATCTCATTGGACGTCATTATTGGCGCTCCTTTTAATTGTACTGCGGTTACTGTTTGCGTATCTGTCTCTGCCGCGGGACCGTGTCTTCTTCCGCTTGTTACCCTGAGCGCTCAGTGCAGTGCTTGGGAACATTCACGCTGAACACACAACTTCAGATCGCAAATGATTTCCTGGGCTCTTCTTTAAGCCCTCCAAGCCTTTGCCTTTTGCTTCACTGCCTTTGAACTTCTCTTTGAGAGGTTCAAAATTTGAAACCATTAAGCCTTTTCTGTCTCCAGCTTGGAGAGGGGACCTGCAAACCAGCTGCTTGGTGGCTCACAGAGCGCTTTGTTGGGAAGATAAAAGAGATAGACGGGGTCGGGGGGTGGGGGTAGTGTCTGGAGATGGGGACTTTCTGGAGGGCCCCAGAAGTGCCCCAGAATCTTGAACCTGACTTGTTTCACTTTGTGGGAGCTGTGACAGGGAGCCCTCCCCTGTGTGCCAGTCTTCCCACATCTGGCCCTGGCCTTCTAAAGCCAGCCGTGGTCTTTGCCACAGTTCTCTCTTTTCAAGAGAAATCACCTGGTGCTTACAGCTTGCAGCAGTGGGAGCGTCTCTGGGAGGCCTTTCAGCAATAACATTGTCCCTCACTGCCATTCCAGCCGCTCCCTGAAATAGATGTAGAAACAGAGTGCAGGGCCTCTCATGTGAAGCTGGCCTAGGTGTGGTCCACCGTGACCCTCCCATCACCCACTGAATATTGTAAAGAAAGAGGAGGAATCACAGTCTTACTGCCCCCCAGCCTTCAAACTGCTCCACTGGGGAGACTGTACCAGGAAGGGATTGTGAACTGTAAACCCCCGCATGGCCCAGAGGACTTGCCTGGACCCGGTGCCTAGAGACTTGACCAACTTTAGCCTGGCTTCTGCCTGCACTAGGCTGTGTCCCTGAAGGTGACACCTCAGACCCTGTGCTGCCTTTGCTCAAGAAATGGCAGTGCCACCAAACCACAAGATAGACTTCGTCCCAACCCACGATGCCAAACCATTTCCAGTCATTGTCCACTCACCCTTTCTATAATTTTCCATTTCCCCATGGTCCCCTTTTTAGCTCCTATAGTTTCCCCTAGCCTCTTTTTGTCCTCCCCCCCCTTTCACTTCCTTATAACCACATTTAGTTACCTCTGTTCTCCCTTTAAAAACCTCAGTCACCTTTGTCTTAGTTGGAGTTGAGCCTAGTTCATTTGGGAGTCTTGTTTCCCTACTGCAGTAGTCCAAATAAAATCCATCTTGCTGCCTTCAACGGGTGTCTGGTGCTGTTTCTCTTCAACAGGACCAGTCCAGGACTTCCACCGAGGGCTTTAGCCCTCACACCCCCAGGCCAGGAGCCAGCAGGAATCCCAGACACCACAGCAGGCTCCATCTGGGGTCCAGTGGCCCCAGCAGAGAGCTGGCACCTACTGTCTATCATGGAGGAACCCACCATCAAAAGGGGCCTAAAGACAGTTCACCTCAACACTTCAGTCTGTGAAGACGTGGCCAGGTGTCCTCAGGTGCAGGGATATGTCTGGCACACACGCTGGTGTCATATCAAGTTCAAGGCCCTCAGGGTGTCTACAAGAAGAACCACAGCCACCCTGCACTCTGGGCCAGGCCCTCAGGGCTGCCCTTTCCACAAAGAGATGGATCAGGTGCTGCAGATTAAGATCAGTGCCAGCCCAGACAACCTCAGAAAGCAGATCTAGCTCTGGGATCTGCATCATTACAACCAGTGGACCCAGGGGAAGAAAAAAAGCCATTAGCAGAAAGATGGGCCAGAAGGGCAGGGCGGTCTCCCAGGAGCAGCAGAAGCTCCAGAACCAGAGGTGGAGATGCAGATGAGCATCGGTTTAAGCTGGAAGGGGAGATACTAGAGCTGCCCAGTGACCTTGCTGAAGCCCAGCCCAACAATACAGCTGAGACAGCGATTGGCCAGGGTGCCCAAGGGACTGGGGCAGGTAACTGGCCAAATGTGTTCCACCAAAGCCCTGCTGCCGTGGGACTGGGTGGAGCAGGAAATCACAAATAATAAAACCCTCCAAGGACCTGGAGCTCCTGAAAATTTAAGAAAAGATGGTTTCATGGCAGGTGTTGGAGCCAGCATGTTAAAGCTGGAAAGGACAGCTGGAGACCGTCTTCACCTCTTACGCTTTACAGATGAGAAAACTAAGCCAGAGGAAGGGAATTTACAGAAGCTGACACTGCCCAGTTAACTCTGATGCCGTCAGGAGACCCCCAGCTCAGTGATCCTTCCTCTAGCTTCCAACTGACTCTTGCCTGAAATGCACTTTATGATGGGTCATCATGGGAATCTCTTCTGGTCTTGAAACTAGGGCCCGGAAAGAACGGGATGACAACAGCTAGAATTTCTCTCTCTTTTCTCCAGCAGAAGCCCCGAGGAGGCAAGTCTCCAGACAGAAACCAGCCTCAGAGAGAAACTCCATCACAGCCCCACCAGCTTCAGGAGAGTCTACAGCGCCCTCTAGTGAGCCAGGTGCGCCAGCTCCAGCCCAGAGCCAGACCCGCAGACTTGCTGCCGTGATACCGCACAGCGCAGGTGCTTGGTTAGCCAACTGCCCCGGGAATCAGCTGCCCGGCTGCAGTGCCACAAAGACCAGCACAGTCCCCACATGGCAGTCCTGGTCCAGATGGTCCAAGACACAGCCAGCACCAGGAGGCAGCAGCCATTCTTTAGGACACTGCTGGTGATGTCCATGATGGGGTGGCCCTCCTAGGGTCACCTCTAGGCCACCTTGCACTCAGGGTGCACCATTAAGGGTGACTGCAGTGGCTGAGGGCTTGATGGCGGGCATCCTGTTTCCATCCTGAGTTCCCTCAGGACATACTGTCCGGGCAGCTGCAATGGGATGGCTTTATGGCCGCAGCATCCTTTGTTTACTAAAACGGCAGGCAGCATTTTTCATTCATAGCTTTTAGGGAGAGGTTCAACCTTCTCAGCTTGGCACGCAGCCCCAGCCAGCCTCTGCAGCCTCACACTCCCCCCTCACCCTGGCCTCCAGCCTGCAGATCTCCCAAGCGACCACACTGTGTCATCCCTGTGCCTTCTGCAGGCCCCACTTCTGGGAGCTCCCGCCGCGATGCTGTCTGTCCTTCACCACTCAGCTCAGGGTCACCTCTTACGTGTCTACTCAGTTTGAGGCTTCCCTTCTCATCAGCCGCACACCAGTTCTTATCACAACGGCTCTTACTGTGTCTTAGCTTTACCTCTGCTCAACCTTTTCCCCCACTGGAATTCTTGAAGGCAAGGAACGTCTCTTTCATCGTTGTATACCTACTTCCAAGTACACAGCAGGCTCATAAACTGTTTAGTGAATGAATGATCTGAAGAGTATTTGCACTGACGGGGAAGGAGAGGGTGAGAGAACGGCCCCATGGCCTGAAGGGCTCCTGGGCAGCTTCAGCGTACCTGTAACCTCTCCCAGGTGTGACGCATTTCAGCTGAGCTTGGGAGCACGGACTCGTTGACTGTCAGAGGTGGAACAGACTTCAGAACTCAAGAGTAGCGGGTTGGAGAGGGGATGGGACAACAGAAGCAGAGGTCAAAAAGGAGGGAAGATGCTTCGCAGCTGGTTTTGAAGATGGAGAAAAGGCCACGAGCTGAGGAATGCAGGTGGTGTCCAAACACCAGAGAAAGCGAGGAACAAATGCTCCGCTAGAGCCTTGGGAGGGAGCGGAGCCCTGCCTGCGTATTGACAGTAGCACACTGAGACTGATCTCAGACATCTGACCTCCAGAACTGTAAGATAATAAATTTGTGACGTTTTTAAGTCACTAAGTTTATGACAATTTGTTCCAGCAGCCATAGGAAACTAATATAGATTATTATTTGAACAGAGTTGGTTCAGAGGAGGGCAGGTGTGTGTGTATATATACGTATATGTTTATACCTTTATGGGTGACAAAAGCAGCCCTCGGGAAATTTAAAGTAGACTGTTACCAGGTCCAGGCTTGTACTGTTAGCCGTGCCGTCAGTAAATCAAGGGGCAAGTTGTTGGGGTGAGGAATAGTGACTTTACTCGGAAAGCCAGCAGACTGAGAGGATGGTGGGCTAGTGTCTCACAGAAGCATCTTGCCTGAGTTAGAGTTCATGCTGCTCTTATACTGTGAGAGGAGGGAATAACGTCAAACACTTCCTGGTTCCCGTCAGACTCTGGAGGGGAGGTGTTCATTTCTCCCTTCCTGCAGCCATTCCCCGGTGGTCCGGATGGTTCCTGTGAGCTGAACAAAGGTGTTTTAGCTTTAACGCTCATTACCTGGGAGGCAGGGCTCCCAGAGATGGGCCATTATGTATACCTTAAGCTTATAGGCAACATCCCTTTAGTGATGAACTAGTAGCAAAAGCAATAGAATATGAAGGCTACAGTAAAAGTAACAGATGCTATATGGAGTCAGATTTGTTCTTCCCGATTATAGGACCAACCGATGAGTAGATCAGTCACCGTTAACTGCTTGGGCGCTGAAGCAGCCACAAGCATGTAGCAGTTGCATACAGGTTCCTGTGACGGTGCAGTTTGTTCCCCTTCTGCTGGGAATGACCAGCCTGCATGCCCTCTCCAAGTGCTTTATAAAAAGATATAGCACCTTGGAGCATTACAAACACCAACAGCAGTGCTTTGTTCTCAGGAATGGAGAAGGGAGGGTCAACACGGAAAGAAGAAAGAAGGCCTGGAGAAGTTCAAGTGCAAAGGCAGGATGGACAGTCATCACCCCAAGTCGACCAGGCCTGGAATGCCAGGTAACGACCGGTAACTCCACTTGCCTGGAACCCCAGCAGCCTTCGTGTCCCATTCCTGGCCGCTCTGCCGCTAGTTCTGCTCTGTGCCCAAGCGAGGGTGGAGGCTGTGGTCCAACTCTGGGCAGAGGACCTCACCTCAGTCTGTACAGAGACTGTGGGGCCAGCAGCGGCTGGTGACCACCTCACAGAAGCACTCTGTTCCCCAGCCCCTTACCCTGGGCTCACTGCCACTGGCCTCTCAGCTGCCAGAAGCCCTGCTCCACAGCATCCCAGACAGCCACGAGCACTCACTGAAACACAGCTCCTCGGGGGTGGTGGGTTGGTGGTAGGGGCTGTCAGCCACTGATGCACATTCCGCCCTCCCGATTTCTTTTTGGACAGGGGGTAAGAGAGTGCCTGCATCCCACCTGTGGCAAAGCTGACTTGCCTTCAACACTTGGGAATCATGGCTGCATCCCTGACAGCCGAGGCTGCAGTGAAGGCCAGGACTGGCATGACATGAAGAATTACTGAAAGGTACTGACAGCCGCTCAGATAGTTCTTTTACGTGTGCCTCCAGCAGCCCAGCACACCTCGGAACCTCTCCATGACCTCCCCAGGTCAGGCTACGTTTTCTGGAGGTCCCGAAAGATAGCACAGATGGCATCTCCCATGTCGTGGAAGGCACACCCAGCCCTAGATCTGCCCACGCAATCAGAGGCACTGGGAGGCCAGCTGACGCGGTCCAACGGCTGCTTTCTGAGATGCGGAGAGAGGCAATTTCACGTGGGCGGCTTCCCTTTGAAGATGCAGGGCCAGATTTTGCAGATACAGTAGAATGTCTCCTGAGACATCCGGAAGGCTGGCCTCCATCTGTGGGGGTCTAGTCTCCCTGCTCAGAGGTCCTGCCAAAGATGAGGCAGCATGGGGAGGGCCCTGGTCCCTTCTCCCAAGGGGGCAGGGCACGGTGGGTCTATAAGCAGAGCGTGGATGACCACTTGGGTCCTCCAAGTGTGGGGATGGCTGATCCAGCTGGACCTGCATGGCCTGGATCCAGGCAGCCCCCGCCCAGTCTCCTCACTTCCAGCCACAGCCTGGCAGCCACACAGCCCCTCCTGAACTGGGTCCATGGGGTGTGCTTGGCGGTTGTGGACGCCACTGAGCTAAGCTGGGCAGAGTGATGTGTGGAGGTACGTGCCTTTTCTCATGACGGGTAGTGAAATTCTTCTCCCACAGGTAGGTGTGGGCACCAGGAAGCTCAGGGTTGAGTTTGCTGATGAGTATCAGACCTGCCATTATGAGCTGGCTTAGGGTATGAGGGTAATTACATCTGTGGAAACCATGTCGGCATCCTCTGCCCATTTTCACATAGACTGAGTCAGCAAGACAAGGGCCAGGAGACAGTGGCTCTGAGCAGATCAGACCAGGTTCTCAGTGGGTATTACAATTTGTCTTCTTTTCTTCACAGACTTCCTCTCCTTAATGTCTCCTTCTGAAGGACTTTTAGTTTCTCCAGGCCTTCCACCTCTCTTCACCAAGCAAACTGATTGGTGAAATTCTATGGAAAATTCCTTCCTTCACACTAAAATCAAAAGTGCCTTGAAAGACCAAACTCCTTCAGTTTTACTTGCCCTGATCATCTGGTGCCCCCACAAGGAAGCACATGAAGAGATAGTAATTTTTTTTTAAATTTTTGGACAAAATGACAAGATCCTTTTCAATCTCAGTTTCCTGGCTTTAAATTATAATGTTCACCCTAGATTTTAACTTCATTATTACAAAGAAGGGCCTGTCTCACGGGAGTGCAGAAAAAGAACAGATCAATTATTCCTTAGGGTTTTCAGAATGAACAACCACAAGGAAGAGTGGACTTTAACATTAGCGCTGGCTATTTCTAGATCTGAGTTCTGGCAGTGCCAAGTCACTTAGAATGCCCTTTTGAGCGGCCTACTGCTAGAACCAAGAGGCTGCAAAGGACTTCTGCACACACCACTGCAGTGTCTTTCCTGATGCTTTCCCCCTAATGAAAATCTACTCCCATAGTGTTGTGTGTGCTTTAGGCTGCTCTTTCACTAAGTGATGGCGTCCATCCTAGTTAGGTGTAGCCTAGCTCTTTAGGGCTGTGTGACCTCCGTAAAGTTACCATCCCTCTCTGTTGTTCTCCTAGTAAAACAAATAGGTTACCTCACCTAACCCTAAAGTCCCCTTGCTGTGCTAGCATCCTCAAGTTAAAAGGTCAAATCCCACAGGACGTCAGCGGAAAAGATGACTGAAACTGTCTCCAAGGTGGTTTAATAAATATAATGTGGTAAACATTAAGAACTCAACAGTGCATTCCACAAATATTTCTAGGAATTACAATAGGCACAGAGGATAAAGTGGAATAGCCATGAAGATACTACTTTTGGTCATGCTCGTTATTAGATCAGCAGCTTGGAGAAGGAATGTGCAGGATTTGGTCATCCTCTTCTAGGTGGCTGCTCGTAGCTGGGAAGTCTGCTCGCTGCTGATGGCTGATTCTTGACTTGGGCAGGACTGAATATTGTTTAATGGTTTAGATGATTCCTTTTATACAGTAATTAAACATAATTCCTAAAACACTATCTGGGAAGGAGCTTATTAGTCACTGTCACAACCTTGGGGCTGACAGTCGGCTCATTGTAATAGCATTTTTCCTGCCCACTGTTCCAAAAATGACACTCACTAAACTTTTGGCATCTTACACTTGGAAATGACAAAGTAGCCACCCCTCACTGATCAAGAGGAAATGTGGGTGTCCATAGTGGTCAGGGCCCTCTCTCCCTCCCCAGACCACCCGCTGAGGGTCCTGCACTTCTGGAGAAGGAAAGTTAAAGAAGTTAAAGAGCCGCACGTATCCTCCCCCGGAGGGAGCAGCTAACTGCAGTGCTGGTGCTGTTCTTAGACCTCCGGCCACTGTTAACACTTGAAGTGAGTTTATCAGGCTGCTTCAAGCGGACTCTTAGCTGAAGGCAGATCCTTGCACAAAGGAGAGTTGGTCTTCAGGGACAGGTCCAGGGTGTGGGTGTCCCCTGACAGAGTTGGTTTCTGCAGTTTAGGAACTTGGCGCTCACCAAAGGAAAGCTAGAATGAAAAAGGAGAGAGAAAAATATTTTTTGAAAAGCACTCCAACTAAAGAACAAGCAAAAACCCAAACCAGACAAAACCTACGCAGTCTGTCTCCTCACTTCCCCTCTTTGCAGTAGTTTCCCTGAGTGACTGCAAAACAGAGTTCACAGAAGTGATAGTCCTTGATGCAAGAAGCTGGCCACTAGGGGACTTAGACTGTTAGAGAAGTGAATCCTTGAATTCAATCCTTAACGGCAAAATCACTGGGGCTTTGTCAGCGTGATTTGGTTCTAGTTCTGTTGCTCCTACAACCAGCTGTGTGGCTTCCAGAGACCTGCGTAGACCTGGGAGGCTGTCCACACCGGGAACACTGAACACTCTCAGAAGCCAAGCTCATGGCTCAGTGGGCTGAACCTGCCTCTACACTTGTTTTCTTTTAATTTTTTAAAATTAGTTGCTAACATTAAAATATTAGGAGATTTCTAGGGGGAAGGTATTTCACTGGTAGGATGTATGCTTAGCATGCACGAGGTCTTGGGTTCAACCCCAATACCTCCATTTAAAATAATAATTATAATAATAATATATGTTAGGAGATTTCTTATAACAATCTGGATTTCCAGCCTTGGGAGGTGGGAGGAGATTCCATTTTTTCCATCATCCCTGGACCTTTATTCCCCACATATTAGCAAAATACACTTACTAGATATGCTAGATACAGTCCTTACCAAGCCAGACTCACACGGTGCTTCCTGCCCGGGACTGAAGCATTCGCCTGTGGGCCTGGGCTCTGCCCCTGTACTCCCTGGGATGCTCCAACCTGGAAGGCTGACCCTCATCTTCTCACTCAGTCTCCTGTCACACCTACAGGGACTCTTTGGTACACTCACGTGCTTCTCCCAAGTCATGAGAAAGTATTGTGGGAAGCCAAGTCGAAGCCCTCAATTGATATAAAGCCTATGGAAATTGACCAGAAAAGGAAGTGAATTTGGCCTTAGAAAATTGAACAAATTTTTCCCCATCAACATAAATGAAAAGAAGCTGATTAAAGACTACCAAAAGACTGATGAAAGGATCTGGTTGTGATTACCATTGGCCTACAGTGCTCTGTTCTTTCTGTCTTCTAGTCCCAAGACTTTTAATAGGTTATTGAAAATAATAATACTAATAACAGCTCTATTTATTGACTATTGTATGCAAGGAACAGTGAGGTTAGAACTGTTATTATCCCCATTTTATAGATTAGCTGATGCTTAGAGAGGTCAACTTCCTTTCACAGGTCACAAAGCTGGCGGAAGTGGGATTTGAACCCAGAGTGTGATTCCAGAGTGAGAACTCTTGGTGTCTGTGCCTTGGAACGCCTTTAGGTCAGGGAACTGAGTCTCTTTGTTTGTCTCTAGAGAGAAATAGATGCTCAAAAACTACTGAATGATAGGAAGGGAGGAAGGGAGGATGGGAGGGGGAGAGAAAGAAAAGGAGAAAGAAAGAAAGAAAGAAAAGAAAAACACCAAGGAGAGGAGTAGAATTGTTTTTCAGGATAGATAAAGCGTCCTTATTCTGACTGATGATCTGGTAAATACCTACCCTTGTTTCCAGTCTCCATCTCAATGGCTCCTCCTCTGATTCCTTTTCTAACTTGGGTGTTGTTTAGCAGCAGCCTGTACCTGCTTCATGCCTCCCTTACTGCGCTTTTCATGATTACTGTAGTTTTATATGCCTGTGTCAACTGGAGAAAAACGCATGACCAACAAGTTGAATTAAGTTTTATTTGAAGACCTTGCTGAGGACTTAAGCCTGGGAGACATCCTCTCAGGTCTGAGGAACTGCTGCAAAGAGGTGAGGGAAGAGCCACAATATATAGGAGTTTTTGCTGGGGAAAACAAACAAAAAACAAACAAACGAAAAACATGTTGTTGAACATCAAAAGATTACTGCTAATCATGAAAAACAGATATCTCAAGTTAATGACTTTAGTGCTTTTCTATCTATGGAAGGATGCAGGAGTCTGGGCTCATTGAAATCTTTCCTTTGATGTGCACCTTAGCTCTCTAGGGCCAGTGTCCTGTTTCTCTCCATCCTGAATCTCCCCAGGGTGCACAGTGGGGGCAGTTGCAGTGGCTGAGGGCTTGAGAGTGGGCAACATTCATTGATTACCGGAGTAACTGGCAACAGTCCCTTCCATACCTGTCTCCCACTCTGGGCTCTGAGTTCTCCAAAGATAGGATCTTTCGGGGTACTTCCTAGCACTTAGTTTGGCCACATAATCTATATAAATCAGTGAGTGGCCTTTTTTGGAGCCTGATCCCGTATTTACAGATAATACCTTTCTGTCCTCTTACTAAGCACATGCTTTTTGTGTGGTTCAAAGTGAAACTTGGGAAGCCCACAGAGGGGTAATGGCAGTCTCCTACATTTTATATTTGTGCGTCCTGAACACATAGAGTCAGAGAGAATAGCAAAGAAAACTAGGAAGAGGGATGCAAGACCAAGGCAGATTCAAAGCAGTCTATGCTACAACTTCTACAGGCAGCCTGTTTATTCATCCCACAACTGTTAAGCACCTACTGTGTGCTGGTGCTGTGCTTGGCAGTGGGGTATAGCTATAAGCAAAACAATCATGATTTCTATTCTCGTAAAGCATATGTGCTAGTGGGGGGAAAGAAGTAATAAACAAGTAATTAAACACATACATAAGATTTTTTTAAAATAATAGTAAGTGCTATGAAAGAAATAAATCATGGAGGTGGAGTAGAGTGAGCAGACTGGGCACTCTAGGATGGGTGGTCAGGGAAGGCTTCCCGGTGGAGGTGACCATTCAGCTGAGACCTGAATAATGAGATGGAGCCACACCTGAGTGTCTAGAGAAGAGTGTTTTGTGGAAAGGGAACAGCAAGTGCAAAAATGCTGATGCTTCTTTGTGCCATTAACCAGAGGGATAAGCATCTGAATGCCGTCTGACAGTTTGGTGGTCTACTGTTTTTAAATAGAAATTATACGGTCTCTGATGTTCAGGCCATTTATAATGTGACTCTGCATCTTTTCTAACTAACCTGATGACCTCTGATTCAGCAATCCTCCCCTTTAAGAGTGCCGATGCCCTGCACCTGCATCCAATATTCATGCATGCTTCTGATTTTCTTTTTTTGCTCTCCTTTCTTCTGAAATATTCTTTTCTCTCCTTTGCCCTTCAGGGCTTAGTTAAAATTCCATCTCCTCCATTAAAAATGGTTTCTCAGTGGGATCTATTCAGTACCTTGATTGCAGTGGTGGACAGGCAGTACTACATGGATGATAAAATTGTTTAAACTTCAATACACACAAAAGAGTACAAGTAAAACTGGAGAAATGAGAATAAGATCAGTGATTTATATCAACGTCAATAACCTGACTGTATGATAGTACTATGGTTTTGCAAAACATAACCACTGAACAGGGTACAGAGACCACTATTTCTTACAACTGCATGTAAATCTACAATTGTCTCAATTTTTTAAAGTAAATAACAAAAAAATTACATTTTCATGGAAACAGTGAAATTTTAAATTTTTTATTCATTTGAAAAAAAAAAGATTTTCAATTTGCCAAGAGTCCATATCCTCCAGTCTACACATTTCTAACTCGCTCATTATAATGAGCAAAAGGTATTGTCTAAATAAAACCATACCAGTCTTTTACCCTATCAAAAAAAATCCCACTGAGATTCATTGGGAATAATATCTTCTCAGGGAAAACTTGCTGGCGCCTAGTAATGATTTCCTTCCCCCATTTTATGTTCACAAATTGCCCTTCAAGAACTTTGCCCAAGATTGGACCTACAGTTTGCAGAATCAACTTTCTTCCCCTTTTCCCAAACTGGGACAGTGTGTACCCATCTACAGTGCTCTGGCACCCCTCCCTGGCTCCACGGTCCCCGGAAAGCTGCCAACAGTCTTTTCACATATAAATTCTTTTGGTACCCCAGCTGGACTTTGTCCAGGCTTGGAGACATAGCTCATTCAAAGGCAGGCGTGCATTCTCCTACAATATCCCACTCATTATGTGCTTCAGTGTCTTCCTACTGATATTTGTATGATGAGTATTCAATGTCACAAATGTTGGAGCAGGGAAGCTGGTGTTCTGAGGAAGGAGCCAGGAAGTCCTGGATGGAAATTTTCCAGTGGTACAATCTTGGGCTAAAGCAGTTCGATTCTCTGAGCTTTTGTTTGCCCATCTGTAAAATGGAAAGAATAGTAGCTATGATTATTGTTACACTGTCAAAAAATGAAGAATGAATGAGCTAGTGTTTGTAGGAGTGATGAGCACAAATTAATGGTAACAAAGCCAATGAGATGGGGAGAGCTTCTTCCTCATCGATGTGGGAATGTATGGGAATTTATGGGACTTTGGAGCTGGAAGCTTCTGTAGAAGTTGTTCAGTCCTTCCTCCCACTCGGTGAGACCAGTATTCATGAAACAGCACATTTCAGCTTAAATAGCTGCTCTCTGTCACCTGTCACCATCACAGCCTCTGCGCCTGAGCAGTGTACCTGTACCTTCAGTGCTCCATCAAAACCTGGAAAAGAGCAGGGAGGGTATAGCTCAGTGGTAGAGCACATGCTTAGCATGCATGAGGTCCTGGGTTCAATCCCCAGAACCTCCATTTAAAAAAAAAAATTTTTTTTTAATAATAAGTAAATAAACCAACCTAACTTCCTCCCCCTCCTATCCCCAGGAAAAAAGGTAAAAAGGGGCCCCTGGGCTTAAGGAGTTCAAGGTCTAGTTGGTAAGAACGGGCTTCATCTTTCCCAACTTCGTTTGCCTCCCGTCTTCTTTCAGTTCCTCAGATTCACTGAGCTCCTTCCTTCCTACCTCAGGGCCTTTGCAGATGCTGTTCCTTAGAATAGTCTTCCTGCCACCCTTCTTCTGGCTGCCTGACTCCTGCCCATCCTTCAGTTATCTGTTTAAATGTCACTTCCTCAGAGGCCTTCCCTGACCACACCCTGCCCCCCGCCCGCCACACCATGTAATTTAGGTCCCCTCCATTACACTTTCATAACTTCCTAAAGTTTGGGGATATTTTTGTTTCGCCTTTGCAGCACTCATTATTTGAAATCACTCTATGTTTGTTTGCTTGCTTGTTTATTATAGCCTGTCTTGCCTCGTTTACATTTACCCTCTAGAAGGGTAGAGGTCAGGTCTGTTTTGTTCACAGCGGTTTGTCCCATTCCAGTCGTGTTGTCTGGCGGACAAGTGTTCATGAAGCATTTGTTTAGTAAATGAGAGTGGAAGGGCACACACTCATTTAGGAGTTAAATGGTAATGTGAAAATGCCTAGAATTAAAAGGAAATCACCATACTCTGTATGCTACTATAGTGGTGGATATATGTCATTGCACCTTTGTCTAAACCCATGCAATGTACAACACCAGGAGTGAACCCTAACGTCAGCTGCGGACTTTGGGTGATGACAATGTGTCAATATAGAGTCATCAGTTATACCAGATGTCCCACTCTGGTGGAGGATGTGGATAAGGGGGGAGGCTATGCATGCATGGAAGCAAGGGGTATGGGAGAAATCTCTGTACCTTCCTCTCGACTTTGCTGTGAGCCTAAAACTTCTAAAAAATTAGTAAAGTCTTTAAAAAAAAGGGAAACCAGAAAAGAGACATATACATGTAAGGGAGGAGTTGAGAGCGTCAAGGAAGAGGAGGGACAGGTAGATCTGGATAGAAGGAGGAGGGGCTGGGGAAGGGCATAGCTCAAATGGTAGAGTGTGTGCTTAGCATGCACTAGGTCCTGAGTTCAATCCCTGGTACCTCCACTAAAAATAAATAAACAAATAAATAAATAAAATCACCCCTCCACCAAAAAAAAATCTTTTTTTAAAAGTTGTAGGGGCTGCATTCTGAGTTGGGGGAGTAACATGAGAAGAAGTCTAGGCTGTAAAGATAGGTTTGCTGGTCTCAGAACTGTTGAAATGCTAGCCTGCTGGTTTCCCACTGGGGAAAGTTGGAAGACCAAATTAGACAGAAGACCAAATTCAGACCATACTGTGGAGGGAGGGCCTCAAAAGCCATTCTAAGAGACAACATGATGGAAGCAGTGGGGGTGCAGTACAAGGTTGATGGTGAGCTGGGCAAAGAGCAGAGACAGGCTCTTGGGGATCAGCTAAAACACCCTCGTGGTTTTCTGTAACTGAGATTCTAAGGGCTCTTTGACAGAGGGGATCCTATTATTCTTTTATATCCATCGCTACACCTTATTAAATTCTAAGCATTCAAGGATAGATCTGTAACCGACGTAGATGAGAAAGCACAGATAATACACTGACATAAATAGATGAAATACTCTTTCATTGGAAAAAAATGTGAAATTACAAGCATATGTTTCCTTTGAAACTTCAGAACAACTTGAACCACGGGCTAATTTTATTTTATTTTTTATCATCAAATATCTGAGATGATTAGAGCATAAGAATAACATTTTTTTCTCTAAATCAAGAGACAGTTTTTCGACCCTTGTTGCGTGGATGGAAAATGGAGGGAGAGAGTTAAGACAGTATTTTGTGTTTCTTGCCCAAATATTGCTGTCATTTGCTTCGTGCTGCCTGATACAGCATCCTCTGTCTGCTGGGCACTAATCACTAATGACTGTTGCTGGATTGACACCGGCCATGTATTTCCTCATCTTGTCTAGCTCCTTAAAAATTTCTCTTTGCAACAGAGCTCTGATGAGATGAGAAAAATGCTTACTCTGTGTAAAATATAAAGCTGATACAAAAATGACCTTGAATTAAAAGAGAATGTGAAACACCAATGTCTAGGCACTTGTTAAAAATGACAGTGTTGTATTTTTTGACATGAAAGAAACTCATGTGGAAGAAACCCACCTATCCATTCTCCCCTTGGTCTGCTATGCAGATGGTCACTGGTCACCTGGCCCCTTGAAACAAAGATTATATTTCACACTTATCTCTTGTAGCTAGGTGTGGACATTGTCTAAGTCCCTTGTATGTCTATTGTAACATCTTTAAATAAGAATATGTTATATTTTTTAATCATCTTTCTTCCCAGAAATTCAAAGCTTCTTAAATGTTTTTAAAAATAATACCTCTATTAATCAAAATTTCAATAGCCATAGTGTTTAAGGTATTATAATGTTTTTATCACCAAAATACTTTGCAGCTGTTTTAAAAGAAAAACCAGTGACTTTCCAACTCACTCTAGGACATTTTTTCTTATTTTTTTCTCCTTCCAGTGGGGAGGTAATCAGGTTTATTTATTTGTTTATTTTTAGAGGGGATACAGTGGATTGAACACAAGACCTAGTGCATGCTAAGCATGCACTCTGCCACTTGAGCTATACCTTCCCCTCTTATTTTTTTCTTATTTTGATACCTGTTCTATTTGATACCTAATCTATTTCTTTGAAAGAAAACAGAAGAAGAAAGAAGCAAAGTGGCCTAATTTCATTCAAATGTGCAGTCATTTCTTGATAACTATTTGCAACAAAGACAATTAGACTACCTACTTAACATTTTAATACCCAATTTAGGGTTAGTAATGTTTAATTAACACTACGCACATTTTACATGAAAAAAACTGATGTATGAGAACTATGTATCAGTTAGGATTCTCTGTGGTCAGCAACAGAAGCCAACTCTGGCTAATTTAAGGCGTTTATTTTTTAAATAGCTGGAAGGTCATAGAATTTTCCAGAGTGTGAGAGCCAGGCTAAGAGATCACATTGCAGAGTGGACATCCCTGCTGGTGTTTGGGTTCAGCAGCCTTTCGTGTGGACCATGTGGTGGAAACAAAATGTCCTGGCTGAGCAAGGACACAGTTTGGTGACCTTGCCATGATCTTGAGGGATAAAGGCATACTTGGCTATAAAAATGGGAAAGCGTGGCCTTGAGATTTAAATTAATTTTACACAAGAAACGATAACCACTCTTTCTAACTTAACTCAAGTACAGACACATCCACCATCTCATAAATCTTACAAAATTGAGTCCACAGGACACTGTAAATAATGCATGTGTCCTATCTGTTATATTAACAAATACAGATGAACAAGCCCAATATTAAACAGCCACCTAATTCATTTGTACGTATTTCAGGCTCCAAAGTTGCCCTCCAAACTCTCACCGTCATTGAAGCCACTTTTAAGAATTTAAGAGGGATTAAATTTAATGGATTAAATCCATTAAGATGGGTTATTGGCAGCGAGCCAGGAGCAAAGCAAGGAGCCAGTCCTGACATTCTGACTGAGGACGTTGAGATACAAAACAGCTCGTGACTTCTTCCCCCAACCAGAGCAGAGTGTCCCCTCTGCAGACGGTTGTTGTAAGTCACCAAGATGCCCTCACTTGGGTTGGTTTCAGGGTTAGCGAGACAGGGTGAGAAACAGATGGTCTTCGGACACCTGAGTCTTGGTTTTGGTCACGCCCTTAAGGTCTACCTTGCCATTTTCTCAGGATATTGACACCACCTGGAAGTGTGGCTCATTGTTATTTGCTGCTTGTAAAAAGAGGAAATGCCTCGCGGATGTCCCTCATCACACTATCTCACTACTTTTAAGACCAGAAGAGAGAATGATTAGTAATAGTAATAAAATTCCCAGCGCTTACCAAGCAGACACTATGTGTTGGGATTGGGCCAAACACTTAGACGCTTTACATCCTTCCATCCCCGTGAGAATTCTTTGCAGAAGGCACTGCCACATCTCTGTTTTACAAATGAGGAAACTGAAGATTTGGAAGGTTGTGCAACTTTTTCAAGGACAAACGCACAAGTGGAGAGAGGTAGCCCAGGATTAGAATTAGAATCCAGTCTGCAGTGGAGCCGCCATGTCTTACCCCGCTCCTTCCCTGTGGGAACCTGGCCTTTCTTTTCCTCCTGGCATCTTTCCTACAAGGACTGCAGTCTTCCAGCACCCTCCACTCCCCTTCACAGCTCTCCTTCTTACTGTTAGTCCCATGGCAATGCCCTTGGTGTGTCATTATTAGTATGGCTCGCTGGGGAGCCTCTGTGTTCTTCCTGGAACATCACAGAGCCAACCGCCCTGTGATTAAAGATTAAGTTCTTGGGAGCAGAATTTCTGGGTCAAAGGCATATGCTCTTCTAATCTGGATAGGTAGTGACAAGTTTTTCTTCAGTGGGGTCACCATGGGTGTGTGTTTCGCTCACCGGCTCACTGAAACCAAACTTTTCGATCTTAGCTAACCTAATACGTGTAAAGTGGTATCTCAGTGCGACTTGAATTGTATTTCTCTTTTGATGAGTGTAGTTGAGCATATTTTAAAATATCTGAGAGCCATTTTTATTTCTTCCCTATCTTTCATTTCTATCCCTATCGTTTTCCCATCTTCTGTTGCATTTTGGGTGTTTTCCCCATTGCTTGTCCTTTGTTCTAATAAAAGTGGCGAATACTTTGTTTCATTTCACTTTGATGGGTTTTGCCAAAAAGAATTTTATTTATTTACTTACTTATTTTATTGTGGGAAAACATATAGAACATAAAATTGACCATTTTGGCTATTTTTAAGTGTACAGTTCAGTGGCATTAAGTACAATGACTGTTGTGCAACCATTGCCATTATCCCTTTGTAGAACAAAGATCACAGATAGAAACTCTGTACCGATTAAATAATAATTCCCCAGGCCTCCCTCCCTTAGCTCTGATAACTACCTTTGTACTTTCCATCTCTATGAATTTGACAACGCTGCGTCTCTAAGTGGAATCAGACAGGATTTGTCCTTCTGTGACTGGTTTATGTCATTTAGTATAATGTCTTCAAGGTTCATCCATGTCACAGCAGGTGTCAGAATTTCTTTCCTTTTTAGAAACAAAGAATACGCCATTGTATGTATATGCCACATTTTGTTTATCCAGTCAGAATTTTATTTTAATGTGGAAAAAATCAATTTTTAATGGTTTCTGATGCTTAAACCAATCAAGGGTATAAAAAAATTCTTCTCTAGTTTCTTCTACTGTATTTATAGTTTTTTTAAAATTTAACATTGGAAGCTTTGATTCAGCTGAAATTTATTCTAGCTGAATACAATGTTTGCATCCAACAAAAGGAGAAAGCCATTTTGAAGACTGGGCTCCCCAAGACAGATTCTAGAACAGAGAGTTGAGTGCAAGGAGTTGGTTGGGGAGCACCCTCAGGAGTCACGTTGTTAAGGAGTGAAGGAGGCAAAATTGGGCAGAGGGAGAAGTCGAACTGAGATGCAGTGGTTACAAAGCTTCAGCCAGTTCCGCGAGTCCGGGACCTGGAACGGCTTTTCACAGTCATCTTAAACTAAGAGGGCGGGGCGTTGTACTCCTTCATCGATCAGTCCTTGGGTCTGACTGACCCTGGGGTGTAATTTTGATGAAGCTACTCCCTTTGGCTGAGGGCAATTCCTGGGGAGGGGCTCAGCCAGGAGCCCTCAGCAAACAACGCTCCCAGCATATGGGGAAACAGAGCCTTGGACCTTCAGGCGGGAGGTGGATGGTTCACCACGGCATCTACCACACCACCTTCCCGACCCCATATATTGACATATGCATCTCTTAGCCACCTTTATTATATATGAAATTTCATATGTATTTGAATCCATTCCTGGACCTCTGTATTCTGCTCCATTGATCTGTTTCTTCATATATCAGTAGTATATTGTCTTAAAATTATACTTTTATAATATACTTTAATACATGCTAGGGCTAGTCCCTTCTCACTAACTTCAAATTTTTCCTTGTTGTTCTTGCTTGCTTATCTTTCTATATGCACTTTAGATTAGCTTGCCAAGTAAATCAGGGTGGTGGTGACTGGATTAAATTCATAGATTAATTTGGAGAGAACAGGCATATTTTTTATGTTGAGTCATCATCCCCTGCAAGAATGTGCTTTGACCTTCTGTTTGTTCAGGTTATCTTTTGTGTTCCTTACTGGTGTTCTAAAGTTTTCTTTATATAGGTATTATGTAGCTACAGTTAAATTTATACCTAGCTATTTTGTCTTGAAATTTTTTTTGTAAGTGTATTTCTGGTTGGTTGTTTGTATATATGAAGGTTAATTATTTCTGTGTATTAATGTTGAATTCAACCACCTTACTGTATTCTCTGTAGTAGTTTTTTAGTTGATTTTCTTGGAGTTTTCAGATGTGCAGTTTTATCTCTTTCAGATAATGATATTTAGCCTTCTTTTTTCCAACTTTTCAGCCTCTAATTCCTTTATTTTGATTAATGATCAAAAGTACAAATTATTTTAGAACTTTAGAATTCTAAAACATGCAGATACTAACTACTTTATATAAAACAGATAAAAAGTTTATACTGTCAAGCACAGGGAACTATGTTCAATATCTTGTAGTAATTTATGATTTAAAAAATCTGAAAACAAACAAACAAACAAAAAAGAATTCTAAAACATGTAATTCACAACATGAGAAGACAGCCACTGAGTATACTTCTACAGCTGTGGTTACTCCACTGTTTCACAGTTATAATACATGTTGCAGTTAGAATCTTTTAGGTGATGGTCTCCACTGTTAAGTTATGATCTTCCTTGAGGTCAGGGACTGTTTTATTCCTTTTTATATTTCTAGCACTTAGCTTAGTGCCTCCATAAATGTTTCTTGGAAAATTAAGGAAAAACCAATCGTTGAATGCTAAATAAGTTAAAATAATGATCATTTGCAAAATGTCTGTTCATGTCAACTCACCTTAATGTCAACCAACCCTATTTCTCTTCAATTTTTTGAGACCATGGAACATGCAATAATGTTTTTAGGTCAGAACACCTTCTCACCTTGGCCTAGTTCTCTGTTCTGCCAACAAAGTGTCCCCTTCAGATGCCCACCAATCCCCCATCACCAAACACCATCTGCCTATGACTAAGTGAACTACACTGGTCAGCCCCAGGAGTGTTGAAGGTTCCAACCTTCTGGGGATTGTTAACTATGGCATTTTGTAGAGCATAAAGGGAGACTGAAATCCTTCTGAACAGTTTCTATTTTTGTTTTCTGTCATTTCCAACCTTCTTTGCAAAAAAAAAAAAAATAGAAGAATCAAAATAGGGTCTGGCCTACTTTGAGGTCTCTCCATTTTATTGGTGGTCTAAAACCTTCTCAAAATAACACACGTAGTAACTGACTCAGCCAGAACTTGAGGCTGTGTCCACTGACTCCAAGTCTAGTGCTCCTTCGAGTAGATTAGGAAATTGCTTCTACTCGAATTTTACTCATCAGAAACCCTTTCGGTTCTCTTCTGACTTGGTGATAGTGATGAGAGTGTGCCTCCAGTATATGAAAATGTGGTCAGTATTCCCAGGAACATTAATACTGAAGAGGAAATTCAAATAGCAGTGAACATAAAAATCTCGCCACAGTTTGCAGAAAAGATACCAAAGTAATACAATAATGAGCTGCTATTTTACATTTATGAAACTACCAACAAATTCTATAGTGATCATTTCTAATGATAGGGAGATTGTGCTGAAAAGCTCCTTGATGCAGCAGAATAAATTGCTATCATTTTTGGGGGGAAAGCAGTTTGGTAACAGATCCCACTGGGTCTAAAGACAGATGTTCACAGCCTTTCACTGGGTCACCCCACTATGCAGGGTTTATATAAGGAGTTAATTCAGTTGAGGAAGATAGCCATCTGAATGAGGATGCTAATTTTATGTAAAATGTACTCTATAAGAAAAATACACCTAAATGGCCAAACAATAGAAGGATGGTTTGGAAAAATTATGCTACAGAAAATGAAGGGAATGTTATACTGACATTAAAATTGTAATTCGGAATACTATGTAATAATATGTGAAAAGAGGGCTTTATGACAGGGTGTTAAGTTGAAAAATAAGAAATAAACACAAAAGCACATATACACAAAGATAACAACAACAAAAAATTCATATACATAAATATGTACAGAGAGAGAGAGAGATTTGAGTGAAAGAGGTTTTTTACCCCTTGATCCTTCAGTATCAGCACCTGAGGGGGAGTGAGGGCAGCTGGGGGAGTGGAGGGGAAGTTGGACTGCAGTGGAATTCCCGAAGGAGCTCTGAGGCTGGGCTGGCCCTGGGGAGCAGGAGTGACTTGGAGCAAGGCAGCTCTCTCCAGCCTGGTGGGTGTCTTTCCTTGGAGGTAACTTCTAAGAGGAAGGTTAATGGGAGAAAACTAGTCTCCCCACTGCAGCTGCTCTCCAGACCCCACGTGGTAGTCAGTAACCTCCACCTTCCACTCTCCATCATGGAGTCCCTGTTGCCTCCCCAACCCACCCCCGCTAGCACTTCTGCTGGGCCAGGTGGCTTTCCTAAGTGGGATCACCTGGACTCTCATGCCTTCTAGACCTGAGCTCCCAGGCACCTTGCCCTTCTCAGGCTAAGGCTGCTGCAAGGGAGTAACAAGAGAGGTCAAATATATTCTCCCAGGTCTCCATCATGTAACAACAGTCCTACCTCCTCTGGATGATTAGGATCAATTACCCCTTCAAGCAGGTGACTTCTTTCCATGTCCACTGATTTCTTGGCATGAGGAAGCTGCAGTGTCTGGGCAGCAGACAACACTTGAATGCAATTCCTGCTGTGCACCCTGGTGGAACACCCTCTTCCTTGGGGGCCAAGATCTCTACATTCTCAGAGCCCAGAGTTGCAGGAACAGGAGCAGAACATCTCCCAGGGGGTCCCTGGGAGTGTGGGGAAGCAGGGCGACCCACCCTTGGTTCTCAGACCCATGTATTCTGTTAGGGACGCTGCACTGTATAATGGCTGTTGATTTAGGGAATATACTGTAAGGACTGCCTCCTAGCTGGCCTCTCGGTTGCATCTCACAAGCCATTCCATTGCTCTGTGGTGCAATTCAGGATAGGGCCAGTGAATCCCCTGGCCATGTACCCACCACCACACCTTGTTTGCTACAAAGTGGGCCCCTTACTCAAATGCAGGTTTTTTTTTGTAGGATCTTCTCTTAGTAGATCAAATACTCTGTAAGCCCTTGGATAATGGTACCCGGGCTTGTAAAAAAATAATTAACAGAAACCTCAGTGAAGTAAAGTCAGGGACCAGAATGGGGATCTCTCCCACCCTGTGATGCTAGTGGAGCCCAAAAGGAAGAAGTAAGACTCCTCTTCTGGACAAAGACTCAGCCAATGAAAAGATTGACTCTGCTTCCTACAGCCCTCTTGACTTCCTTTGCCCCTCTGTAAAAGCGGTCTCCTCCCTTGCTGTGGGGGGATTTGCCTGTGGCAAATTGATTGCCATGTGCAGATCCCCCTACCTCCACCCTTGGTTGCAGACTTCAAACTGTAGTTCTCTGCTGATTCTCAATAAACATCGAGCAGTCTGTTTCAGGCCAGCCAGCCCTATAAACAGGAAAGGGAGGCTCAGAGCTGGAATATTTGTTGATTTCAATCAAGATGAATTGTTACCCCTTCCAAAGTAGGAGCTTAATGAAGTTAATCTGCCACTAAATGGCTGGCGGGTCTTCTCCGAGAAATGGTGCCATATCAGGGACATACAGTTGGTCTCCAACCTGATGGGTTGGAACTGTGGTAGCAGCTGTAGCTAGAGCAGGCTTACTGAGTGGGGGCCGGTGCCGTGGAGTCCCTGCGTAGCCTCCAGCCCTACCACCACGGCTACTCAGTTGTGCCAACAGGGAGGCACAGCTCAGAGGCTGTCTGATGTCAGCTGGCTGAGTTACTCTGTCTCCTTATTGCTTGGTGTCTTCTGTGATATAGACAAGAGTTCTGGGTGTGAAAACTGACTCAGAGATGGAAACTGAGTGAGGGGTCATGAGTTTTTGTTGAGGCAGCTGCCCTAAGCCTCTTGATCATTCATCCTTGACTACTTTGATTGGGTAAAGACCGAGCCACACTTTTGTTGGCTGCCCACCTGTCTGGCCCGTCAGAATGCTCTGTTCTGTTAACTGTCTCCACAGCTTTCTGTGGGTCAGACCCTTCTTGCTGCCTCTCCAGCCTTGCTTCTCACTGCAACAACGGAACCCACTTTGCTTCTAATGGTTAAAGCCCTGCCATGACCTCTAATGTTTCAGGCTATTATCATTCTCGTCAAGGAGCCCAGTTCTGTAATGACATCTCTTACCGTGAGCTCTGGACTATAAATGAGAGCCGCCAGTGCGTTTCTGGGTGAATCTGATATCCCTCTTACCAGACCCTGCCTTGCTGCTTAGGTAAATGGAGTGTCCTCTGAGCCCTCATATGGAAAACAGTCATCTGGTTCAATTTCCAGCCTTAGATAATAAATCCACTCAAGCAGGCCCCCTTCTATGAGACATTTGGTTCTTTTTCCCACTGTCTCCAGGAGAAGTTCTGGCGTTTATTACTCACTGAGTGAGGGCATCACTTTCTCTGCATGTCAAAGGGCCATCTTAGCAGTGTATGCTGGGGTCCCTGCCAGGGATAATAATCCTGTCACCCAAAATAATGCTCCCATATCAATTAACACTCCCTGAGCCGCCTTTATATTCTGCTTCCCCTTGGTTCTGCACATGCTCTGTTAGCTCTGCCAGTGCGTATCGGCTGGGTCCTACAGCTCCTACAAGGTACAGTCTGTTTCCTCCTTAGCAGACCCAGTACAGCCCTGATGGCATTGGTTTTGACTTAATGGCTTATGTAATTGGCTATAATGGGTTATAAAGGGTCTAGGGTCAGGAGGGGAATGGTGGCAGATCCTGATGGAGGCACGTGTTGTCTTGCAAGACAGAGGCCTCCGCACCATTCTCAAGCAGGTGATGAGCACTAGCTTTTTTTTTTTTTTAATTGACATGTAGTCAGTTTACAATGTTAGGTCAATTTCTGGTGTACAGCATAATGTTTCAGCCATATATATACATACATATATTCTTTTTCATTATAGGCTACTACAAAATATTGAATATAGTTCCCTGTGCTATACAGTAGGACCTTGTTTTATATCTATTTTATATATAATAGTGTGTATCTGTTAATCTGAAACTCCCAATTTATCCCTCAAAAGAATTTACCCCTTCCCCTTTGGTAACTGTAAGTTTGTTTTCTGTCTGTGAGTCTGTTTCTGTTTTGTAAATAATTTCATTTGTGTCCTTTTTTTTTTTTAGATTACATATGTAAGTGATATCATATGGTATTCTTCTTTCTGGCTTACTTCACTTAGAATGATGATCTCCAGATCCATCCATGTTGCTGCAAATGGCATTATTCTTTTTCATCGCCGAGTAGTATTCCATGGTTTTTGTGTGTGTGTGTGTGTGTGTGTGTGTGTGTACATATATACACACATACATACAACTTTATATATATATATATATATGTGGTGTGTGTGTATATATATATGTGTGTGTGTGTGCGTATATATATACGCACACACACACACATACACACACACACACACACACACACACAACTTCTTTATCCAGCCATCTGTCGATGGCCATTTAGGTTGTTTCCACGTCTTGGCTATTGTAAACAGTGCTGCTCTGAACATTGGGGTGCGTGTATCTTTTTGAATTAGAGTTCTGTCCAGATATATGACCAGGAGCAGGATTGCTGGATCCTATGGTAAGTCTATTTTTAGTTTTTTAAGAAATCTCCATACTGTTTTCCATAATGGCTACAACAAACTACATTCTCACCAAAAGTGTAGGAGAGTCCCCTTTTCTCCACACCCTCTCCGGCATTTATTGTTTGGAGCACTAGCCTTTGACAGGGAGGAGTAGGCCCTTTCTGGAGGCTTCAGGGAGTGTGCAAATTTAAGACTTCCATTGCATCAACCCAAACATCCACATCCCATCTACCGGGGCCTCACTCTTTCCTAGTTAGAGCCTGGACCTAGGTGTAGCAGACCTGCCAAAGAGAATTCAGTCTTTTCTGGAGCCTACTGCTTTTATGCTTAAGTCCTGAGCCTGATCTTCAGCATTATCTGCCCTCTAGCAATAGGAGATGCAAGTCTCATTGTAGTTTTATGTTTAGTCTTTAATTGCTGACTCACTACCCCCAGGCCCTCCTTGTCTTTCTCCAGAACAGCTTTGGCCCCCAGCAACAGCCAGCTGATAACATTATCCTTATAATTATGAATTCCCTCACACTTCTCAATATTAGTTCTGTTGCCCCAGCCGAAGCTTGCTCTTCCAAAGGGACACCCTCCCAGAAAGTGTCCCCAATCTCACTGCTGCTGCATGCCTGGCTTTATCCACGCTCTGCCAACCACCCACCACGGGCTCCTTATTTCCAGCCAGCTAGTGGGTGACCCAGCTTTTAGCATCTGCTGTCTTGCCCCGTTCCTGCCACCAACCGTCACCAGCTAGGTTTCTGGGGAGGCCAACTCTGCAGTGGAGATCAGCACACAGGAGATTTGTTGGAGGATGGGATGGGTCCACATCTCCAGCCGTGTGAAGAAGCAGGACTGAGCAGAGAAGGAAGGCTGATGACAGAGGCCTTAGCAGACTCCTTGAGGGTCCTGACAAGTTACCAACTGGGGGATGCTGACCAGGCCTCGGATGTGGGCTGTCCCTGGGAAGAAGACACACATTTGGGTAAAGCTGCTCACTTCCGCAGAGAATAATCGCAGGGAGTGGGGCTTTGATGGGATCTGCCAGCCATCCACCTGTCCCTTCCAAGTAGCTGCAGGAATGTAGGCAGGAAAGAAGGGCTGGATTTGGGCAGCACACTGCAGTACTATAGCACAGTGTAGTGACAACATTTTTTAAGTTGTTATAATTGTATTTTAGTAGTAAAAAAAAAAAAAGAAATCAAATCATAAAAAAAAAAAAAGATCAGGAGAAAATGGTGACATTCTTTGTGTTCTTTTGTCCATAGATTTTATGGTTTGTCCTGGGAAAGTTTCCCCACCTGGAGAACGGCCCAGACCTCCCACAAAACAAATAGAAACTTGGGAGCGGCTTGGTCAGTGAAACTGTGACATAGGGGGTCAATCAGCTTGTCATGACTCACCTGCCCTCAGCCGGCCCAAAGCAGACCCAAACACAAGTGTGTTAGGTGTGGGTACCAGGCTGTTCCATAGCTGGACAAGCAGGCAAACCTCTGTGACCTGAACAAACACAGGGAAGTCTGAGAGCTTCTGCTTGGAGGCCATGTGGCTCCCACACCAAAAGAAGCATAAATCTGACAACTTAGACCTTAAAAAATGATTTATGTCTTTACTGAAGCCTTATGGAAATGTGTAAGGACGTTTTATCACGTTTCCTTAAAAAATGATAGTTCCTAAAAATCCTATTTCGACAGCTCTGTCGACAAAAAGTTAATTCGTAGTCAGTCTAAGAAAGAAGTGGAAAATGTTATTCGAGTCAACCTGAGGATTATAACCTGGGAGATGGTCTCTCAGAGAGCTCGGAGGACTATTCCGAAGAGATAAGGGGGCAGGCCAGGTATGTTATTTTGGAGAATGGGGTACGTGCAATCAAGCACACATCTTGGGAGGAGGTTACTGCTGTTTGCAAGGAACAGATATCTCAGTTAATGGTTTTAGTGCCTTTCTAAGTGTGGAAAGATGCAAGAAATTGGATTCATTATTTTTCTCCTGAAAACATCTCACCACCTGAGGGCCGGTTATGACAGTTTTCCCAGAGCACAGAATGCCTCATCCTGATCTTTGCCCTGAATTCCTTGCAGGGTGTGCTGTGTAGGGTCACTGACAGCAGGGGCTGAAGACTGGATTCCTGGAAAAATAGAGGGTGGGCAGCATTCTTTGTTTGACAATCCCTCCCTTTTGGTCTTAATTTCTACTAAGGTTGGGAGGCATTTTGTGACCACTCTGTCCCATGGCGCTAGGAACGCTCGTTCCCAGGTCAGGGGGGGACTTGGTTGACAGGCCACTCTATGTGCTGTTACAGGACTAGGCTCTGGTAACAGTAGCCAAAAGCCTCTGGACCGCCTGTCTGACTAGCCTGCTATATGGTCCAGGAAATGGTTCTGTCTTGTTGCTTCTTTTCATATCTAGAGTTACACTAATACAATCATTTATTTTATTCAACTATATATTTGATTAATCTTGTCAAGTCACTGAATCATCATTCATTTTATCAGAGGCTCAGTCACACATCTGGTAATGCAGGGAGCAATAATCTTATAGTCAGAATACAAGTAATGTATCTAGTAGCATCAATGAGGTCCTAAGTAAGTATTTAAGTGGAGAGCTTCCACTAGGTGTGGCCCAGTATCTCCCCAGGTTGTCTGACCAGTCTGTTCTGCATCAGTCACTGTCTTTAAGGAGAGTGATATACTGGCCTGTATAGAAAGCTCACTGAAGATGCCTGCAGGTACAGGGTGAGTGGTGGGTCATCGTGGCCCCTTAAGGACTGAGAAAGGAATGTTATCTTCTAAGGAGTTAATGGCTGGCGTCAGAAGGAGAACAATTGATTTTTATGGTTGCGCAGGTATTTCCGTCCCTGCGGTGGAGCGGGGTCTTGTTAATGCACAGAGCAGATAAACAGTGCACAGCAGAGGGGAGGGAGGAGGCCAAAGGGCAGATAATATTTTTTGTTTAAATTTTCCTTGTCTTACCTTAAAATGTGAATTATTATTTCATCACCTCATTTCTAAGTTTCATTCACCCAAGCAGTTGCTTTCCAGATCTCCTCTCTACTGCTGGCAAACTCCAAAGAGTTTATTTAAATGGAGGTACTGAGGTTTGAACCCAGGACCTCCTGCGTGCTAAGCACGTGCTCTACCACTGAGCTATACCCTTCCCGCCATTTTCTTTTCAATATTGGCAAATGAATCACCCTTAGAAATTACATAAATCATACACAAACTGTGTACGAGGAGCCAACATTTTTATTCATTCATTCTTCCCTCTGTTTGCTAGTCACTGATTCATTTAACAAACAATTGTTTGCTAAGTACTGACTATTTTGGAGTAATACATTTATATAAAATCAATCTCCAACTTCAAGAATCAAGCCAGCTAATAGGAAGAACTGATGTGTAAATAGCAATGTCAACAAAAATTAATCTTCAACCAAAAAAAAGAAATGGAATATTTTATTCCAGCCAATCTGAGGATTATAACTCAGGGGCCAGTCTCTCAGAGAGCTCGGAGGACTATTCCGAAGAGATAAGGGGAGGCCAGTTATGTGATTTTGGAGAAGAGGGTACATGCAGTCAAGCTCACATCTTGGTAGAGGTTACTGCTGTTTGCAAGGAACAGGTATCTCAGTTAATGGTTTCAGTGCTTTTCTAAGTGCGGAAAGATGCAAGAAACTGGATTCATAAAATTTCCTCCTGAAAACATCTCACCACCTGAGGGCCGGTTATGACAGTTTTCCCAGAGCACAGAATGCCTCATCCTGATCTTTGCCCTGAATTCCTTGCAGGGTGTGCTGTGTAGGGTCACTGACAGCAGGGGCTGAAGACTGGATTCCTGGAAAAATAGAGGGTGGGCAGCATTCTTTGTTTGACAATCCCTCCCTTTTGGTCTTAATTTCTACTAAGGTTTGGGAGGCATTTTGTGACCTCTCTGTCCCATGGCGCTAGGAACGCTCGTTCCCAGGTCAGGGGGGGACTTGGTTGACAGGCCACTCCATGTGCTGTTACAGGACTAGGCTCTGGTAACAGTAGCCAAAAGCCTCTGGACCGCCTGTCTGACTAGCCTGCTATGGTCCAGGAAATGGTTCTGTCTTGTTGCTTCTTCTAATATCTAGAGTTACACTAATACAATCATTTATTTTATTCAACTATATATTTGATTAATCTTGTCAAGTCACTGAATCATCATTCATTTTATCAGAGGCTCAGTCACACATCTGGTAATGCAGGGAGCAATAATCTTATAGTCAGAATACAAGTAATGTATCTAGTAGCATCAATGAGGTCCTAAGTAAGTATTTAAGTGGAGAGCTTCCATTAGGTGTGGCCCAGTATCTCCCCAGGTTGTCTGACCAGTCTGTTCTGCATCAGTCACTGTCTTTAAGGAGAGTAATATACTGGCCTTGTACATAAAGCTCACCAAAGATGCCTGCAGGTGCAGAGTGAGTGGTGGGTCATCATCATGATCCCTTAGACAATTGACAAAGAAATGTCATCTTCTAAGAAGTTAACACCTGGTGTCAGAAGGAGAACAACTGATTTTTATGGTTGAGCAGGTATTTCTTCCAACTGGGGGGGAGGGGTCTGGTTAATGCACAGAGCAGATAAACAGTGCACAGCAGAGGGGAGGGAGGAGGTGAAAGGACAGAGAACTTTTTTTTGTTTAAATTTTCCTTGTCTTGCCTTTAACTGTGAGTTTTTATTTCATCACACATATACACACAAACACAATTTTTCATATAATTTCAGTGTGTTTATGGACCCCTGACTAAATCCCAGTTAATAACCACTTAATTACTTTCTTTGCTAAACCCTCAGTTCATAAAATTCCAACCCCCAAATCTTAGATAAACTAAAATACACTTAGATGCCCATGACAAGATCCAAGAGCCATTCTTTTCGGATACTGGCAAATGAATCATCCTTATAAATTACATAAAGCGTATGGAAATTGTGCACCAGAGAAGCCAATATTTTTATTCGTTCACTCCTTCCTCTGTTAGTCACTGACTCATTTGACAAACATGTGCTTACGTACTTGCTGACTTACTATTTTGGAGTAATACCTTTATGAAAAATCAATCTCTAACTTCAAGAATCAAAGCAGTTAGTGGGTAGAACTGATGTTAAAACAGATAATGACAATTGTGTGCTGTGACAAGGGTCCTGGAGGAGCAGGAAAGAAAGGGGTGGGGGGAGGGCACCTAATTCAGCCTGGTAGTTGGATATGGCTGAGAGGGGTTTCAGGGAGAGCTTGTGGACAAGGAGGCACATGAACTGAATCTTGGGCAAATTCTTAGAGTTTTCAGATGACAGGAGTGGGAGAAATATGTTCCCTCCAAGAAGCGACAGCCTTTGCTGAGACCCAGAGGCAGGAGGAAGCATGATGTACAGGAGAGCTTACTGCTGTCGTGTTTGGGCTGGTGTGGAGAGTGGCTGTGCAGACTGTCCCCAGTGGAGAGTGGCTGTGCAGACTGTCCCCAGAGACAAAGCAAGGATCAGAGGCCCCCAGAGGGCCTGCAGTGTGTGTGTGGGGGGGGGGGTCTCAGGAATTTACTTCTTAAGCTCAGTGAGTATGGAGCCTCTGAAAACTATCTAGTGGGCATGACATCATCAGATTTGCATGTGGCTGGTGGGGTGTGGTGATACTCACACCCATGGCTGGCGAGTCTTCTCTCTGATGCATTTAAAACCCCAAAACAATAATACAGGATTGAAATGATAAATGACTTGCTCTTAATAAATTAAAATAGGTACTTGGTTGTACCCTTACACAACAGCAGTCTGAGCTGCTCGCTTTTAAATGTTATTTTGAGTGGAGTTCTCAACAAAGCCATGAGAACAGCATGCATACCTCACTGCCCAGTTTGTCACCTGATATAACTTCTAATACCAGTGGAGATTAAAATATTATGATTGTTTATCATTTTTTAGTTTTTCCACTCGTCACTTTTTCCAATGATTACATTTTTTGTTTAAAAAAGAGAAAATATGAATGAAGAAAAATGCCTAGAGCATCAATATCATTAAGCAGATAATTTATTTATAATATGCTTTTATGAGTATAAGGGCCCCTCCCTATTAGTCTGTGGTCTATTTGCTTTACTTTCCAGCAAAATTTGCATCAGAATTTAGGTTAACACAAGGGAGTAGGTAATGCTGGTGAATGTCAATTGTTATGGCATTCTACAACAGGAAAAAAAAAAAATTAAATCCAAGCAACACTAGGGTAGTAAAAAGGAGACAGTTTTGGCGACAGAGAGATCTGAATTCAAATCCCCATTCTGTCAGTTACCAGCTATGTAACACTGGGCAAGATAACTGCACCTCTCTAAACCTTTGCTCCCTTTATGTAAAAGAGAGCTAATAATCATGTCCTTGCAAGATTGTTGGGATGAGTGAGGGAACATGTATTCGGAGCCTTGGATAGACAAGTGTTTTCAAAGTTGTGGTTAAACAAACAAAAACAAAAAGAAAAAACGTGAAAAACTAAAAAGAAGTAAAAATAAATAATAAAGAATTAAAAAGCAGCAAACAAAACAAACAGAAAAGAAACAAACAAAGCAGTGGTTACTGGTAGAAGGATCACTGTGAGGGTGATGTGGATGTAGATTTGGAAGCAGGGTTAGTTACCAAGACTAGATGCCAAAGACTCAGTGACACGGGCAGTCAGCTCAGGCAGCCTGAATGAAGGCAGCTGCAAGGAGAAACTACAATACCTTTTCAAAATATTCAAAACTTGACGATGACATTAGGGTAAGCTAACTACTGTAACATACAACCCCCAGATGTCTATGCTATAATATACTAAAGGTTTTATTTCTCCCCCTGTGTTAGTTCAGGTCTTCTGAGAGCAGATGCCAGGGTGGAATTAGACACGCAAGAGATTTACTGGGGGAGATGCCTGGGAAGGTTGTATAGGAGGATTCCAGGGGAGAGCAAGGAGTGCTTTCAGACCACAGTGCAGGTCTAACACCTCCAAGGGGAGGAGCAAGGAAGGAGGAGTGGGAAGGACATGTTCTGGACTTCAGTGTAGTCCCAGGAAAGATTCAGCCAGGCTAGTGGAGAATCCATGAGTCTAAGTCACCTGCTGGAGGAATCCCAGGTCTTGCAGGATGGGGTGTGAATTTATACCCCCACTAGGTTCAGTCATTGGTGGGGAGCAGCCCACAGGAAGTGCAGCCTCAGCACAAACACAGTGATAGATCCAGTGGGTCTGAGCTGGGGCCATCGTACATCTCGTTCCCTCCAGCAGGAGATCTGAACAGCACACTTTCATGACCCCAGGCCCCCCCACGTTGCATGCAGGTGAGTTCTGGGAGTTGCAGAGCTCCATTAAGTCACTCAGGGACCCAGGCTTCTTATAGGTAAGGCTCTCCCCTTCTCCAGGCTACTAAAGGTCTCTTCTTTCAGTTGGCAGATGCTGTGTTAAAGGTTTCCATGGGTTAGAGTTTGCTGACATTACCTATGTGCAGACTGCATTGGCCAGGATGCAGTCACATGGCCCCACCTAACTGCAGGAAGACTGGAAAATACAGACCAACTGCACACAACAACTGTTGACACAGGGCAGATGAGAGAGTGAAGTCCCCAGGTTCTGGCTTGGGTTACTGGATGGATGGTGGTGGCACTTGTTGATACAGAAAACACAGGAAAAGGACGCTGAATTCAGAGGAAACGGAGCTATCTCGTAGCCAGCCGGACATTCAGGTCTGGAGCTCAGGGTTGGCAATAACCCAGATGGTTGACGCCATGAGTCAAGTCTTAGCACTAGAAAAGAAAAGGACAAGAACTTGAGTTTGAAGAACACCAAAATGTAAAGAATTTCGTGACTCAATGTCTATTTCAATCTCCTTTTAGTGTGCCTTCCTGTACTGCAAAGTTGGAGAGCTAAAAACGTCATTTCCCGGACTCCTGGCAGCTAGGGTTTCCAAGGATGTGATTTAGGTTCTGCCAATTAGACACCCTCACCTAAGACTCCAGCTTCCGAGCTGAATGACTGGGACCCAAACAGGGCAGGAGGCTTCCTTTTTGCTGGTGCTAAAGGCAAGACCCTAAGTCCCTGGTGGGGGGTGGGGGTAGGAGGCTAGGTCTCAGGTGGGCAGGGCCCTAGGTCTCAGGTGGGCAGGGCCCTGGGGCTCCAGTGGGCCTTAGTCTCAGCAATCTCCAGACTCAGCCGGCATTTCCCGATTGTGGTTAGAGCAGCAATTCTCAGGGCAACTTGGTCCTAAGAGTATCTTTGCTCCTAGTAACTCAGCTTAGGGTCTACTTCTTCAGCTCACCGATGGATTCTATAAGCCAATTTGCACACCTTGAAATGATCTCTTTCTGCTTGAACTAGCCAGGATGCGTCCTGCTACCTAAGCACCTAAACTATTAAGGTTATGGTTAGAAAAACCAGAAAGAGACTGAGAAGGAAAGGCCAGAGAGACAGCACTAAACCCAGGAGAGATCGGCTGCCCCCAAATCAAGGAAGAGGAGCGTTTCAATAAGTGGTCAGCAATTCGATGCTTCAGAGAGGCCAAGACAGATGCAAACGTAAAGTAGAATAACCCAGTCAGGCAGTCACCCACAATCCTGGCAGGAGCAATTTCAGTGGATCACAATTGGGAAGGAAACCAATTGCAGGAGGTTTAGGAAATTCTTCCATTTTATTTGGACTCAATTTATGAAGTAAGAGGGAGGTATTATAGTCAGGTATTACTATATGGCTTGAGAGATCCAAGGAAGATTATTCCATGAGGATTGCTGTGCCTGAAAACCCACCATGGCAGGCCAGTCCCTCTAGCTGGGGGGATTTGTCGTCCGGCATCATTTATCTGAGGGGGCTCTGGTCTTAGCTTGATGTTTGTTGGTTCCAGAAAATAGTTCTGTGAACTTCCATTTTTAAAAGAGAAAAAGGTCCTTTAAACACAGATGTACTAATATCTAGCCTCCTCCTGCACAGGCAGAATGACTTAGGACATAAAAGCAGAGGATTCAGGCTTGGCCTCAGTCCTGTGCCACTAGTTGGCTGTGTGGCCTCTGGCAAGTTGCTGACACCCAGCTGTCTCCTCTGTGTGTTAGGAATAATCTTGCCAACCTCCGAGAGGGTTGTGATGATTAATGGGAGATGTAAGGTGAATGGCACAGAGCCTGGCAAGCAGAAAGTTCTGAGTAAATGACAGTTCATGTCATAAGTGGTAAGAAATACCTTTTGGGAAAGAATGACCGTGACTGCCTTCCCCACAGGGTTGCTGACCACAGAGATAATATACAGAACGCAAAATATAAGGTCTATTACTGAATGAAAATCCACCATGAGAAATGTCACCTCTTAAACTGGAAACTGATTGGATCCCCTGACGACTAGACTGTGTTCTGGAGTCGGTGGGGAGGGCAGGACCAAGAGAAAGAGGACTGAGATGGACGGACTTAAATTGGTGCACAGTTTTTCCGAGGCCTGGCCTCTGTTGGGATCAGACACTCCATCATAAGGAGGCAGTTGATTAATAGATACCTGTCCATATGGATGGAAACTGCCTGGTAGAGCTGGACAAGTGGAAGGGTAAAGGGAGCAGCTATATTTGCTTGAAATTAGATAAAAGATTCATGCATCAAGAACCTCATTCCAGCTGGTTTCTTTCTGGGCCTCCGCAGAAAGCTCACACCGACTCTGTACAAAGTAAGAATCCAAAATTGCTTACGTGGAAATAAACCACCTGCTGGTACAGGTAGGAAGAGCAGAAATCCCTGGAGGAGGGCAAGAGAGTTCCTGCTCCCCTGCCCAGCCCTGCCTGCTGTTGGCCTTTCATGACCACAGAGGGTGGAATTAAACTGCGCTCTCTCCAGCCTCCTTTCCTGGTTTCTCCTCCCAGGAACACATCCATAAATGTGCCCACGGGTGGCCAAAGGGGGCTCCTGATGTCACCACCCCACCCCCTCTCCATCCATTTCCTTTATCTTTGTAGCCGTTAGAGACTAAACACAGCTGGGGAGTAGGTTTTTCACTGGGAATTATTTTATTTTTTTCAGTTCACCTTTGTTCTAACCCGCAATCACCCATCTTCCCTGTTACCTCAAGGGGTGAAACACTGCAAGCCATGTTAGAGTTCAAGCTGAAGGAAGCACCCTGGCAGTCCTAGGTTTTACTCACTGGGCTGATGTCGGGGACCCTAGGGAAAGGACAAGATGGTCGTGGGCAGAGGCGGCGTGACCAGCTCTGCCGCCTGCTGAACCAGTGACAATGTCAGCTGAGTCAGTCTGTTCAGAGGGATGGCCCTGTCCTTGTCCCAAGGGAAGCTTAGCCGATCCCTCCTGATTGCTAACCTCTGAGACCTTACATCCTATAATTTCCCAAGACAGACCTGTGATTACAAACGTTCAACCTTGTAATCACAGCCGAAGCCCAGGTGTTCTGAAGAAGTGGGGTGTAAGCTTGTATTTCAAAAGAATACGATAAAGAGCTATTTGCCCAGCAAAGATATTCTGTAGAGCAGATCACGTGTGCACACTGTACTGCCCGCCTCCACCTTCCCACACCTACCAAGTCCTCACAAGCCACCAAATTAGGACTCCATCGTGGCTGTCCTTTCTGCAGGCTCCACTCAAATTTTTTTAAAAGATAATTTAATTGTATTCGACTCATCCCACTGGGTTGATGCATTTATTTTAGCATCTTTTCTATGCCTGGCCCTGTGGGGTGAGGCATGAATTAAAATACGAGGGCTGGCTTGAAGGTACCTTCAGCAGAGTTAGAGAAAGAAGCACCATTACGATTTCATAGTGAAGACTGAGGGCTGTAGATAAAAGTGCTTTTGGTTTTCCTCCCCTCTACCCTAGACTTCTTGAAGATCAGAGCGCTCCTTCTTGCCTTGGGGAGAAGAAAGTGCAAATCTTCTTCTGAGGCTTTTTCCTCCCTGGGACTGGAACCTCACAGCGAATCTTGCTTCATTCATCAACTGTTTCTTTCATTGTCAAGCTCTTTGCACTTGCCCCTGAAACATGTTTAAATCTAATCTCGACATTTCTTTCTCTGCCTTCCTTTCCTCTTGGGATCATTTCTCTTCTTTCATTCATGCATTCAGTCATCTACTGATCAATTTCAAAATACTTAGTAGTGATGGATACCGTGGGTGAGGTCTTCTCCTAGGCGGGAGACAGAAAAGGTCCTTGCCTTTTGAGGAGCCCACTTGTTGGCTGGGGAGACATATTTAGACAGCTATATACTGGTACCACCTTTCTCCTTCTTTTCCTTGTCAAACTTCCTGGGAGAGTAACCACCTGCTCAGTCCCTGGGACCCTCCCGGCTCTTCTGAAACAGCCATCAGGAAAGTCAGCTGTGACGTCCTATTCCCAAATGTCCAGTCCCCATCTTACACTGTCTCATCCCAGCCCTCTTGCTGGATCAGTTCACTCTGATACTCTGTCAACTGAGAAGTTAAAAAGTCTATGTTTCAGGGTTATGTGAGGATTAAATGAGATACTGTATGAAGAGTTCCTGCCACGTGGTAGATGCTAAACAAATATTCTCCTCTCTTCCTTGGATGCTGCTATACGGTCTTTTTAGTTGTTTTTTTGTTTTGTTTTGTTTTCGTATCTCTCTCACGTAGACTTTCTTCATAGAATCTGTATCCTTCCTAGTCCCCTGAATTGCAGACATTGCTTAATGGACATTGGGTGTTTTGGGAGTCCCCTCACCAAAATTCCAGGGCAAGTCCAAGATTTCTGTCTCGAGTATCTTTCCCTTCCTAGCCTCCTGCTCCCTGGCCTCCTCCTACCCTTCCCCCCACCTCCTCAGACCCCCACCCCTGTTGGAGTGGTTTTAGTGGAGTAGATCTGGATGTAGCAGGTAACCCAATCCTGACCAATCAGAGTCTTGCACCCTCCTGGACAACCAGTGATTGCTTCAGGAATGGGCTGAAGACTCCTCAGGATCATTGAGAATTCGTGAGTTTATTACTGAGACTTCTGGGAGTGAGGTTCTTTTTCCCCACTGGGCTTTTAAGTATAAAGATTTAAGATGTGTTGAAGGCTGACATCTTTGTGATTCCCTTTGTCTTTCCCTCATGGTCTCAAGATGGCTGCCTCAGCTCCAGCCATAATATATGCATTCAAGTCAGAAGAGAGGAAAATAAAAGGGACCATGGCTGTCTCCTTTACTAACAGAAGTATTTCCAGAGTCAGGTCCAGCAGTCTTTCTTTAAGTTGCACAGGCCAGAGTCTCCCCAAACAGCAATCAGTATCCCAGTGGCAGCACTGGGTTTACACGGTCTTCACTAAGCAGATGACACAGAGAAAAAAATGTCACTTTCCTAATGATTCTTGCTAGTCCCAGAGAAAACACCAGATGGTCCAGTTTGGGTTACATACTCATCCTTGTGGCCAAGGGGTTAGGAAACTCTGATTGGCCAGCCTGTGTCCAGTCTTGATCCACAGTCCAGGCGAAGTGGAGTGATGTGATTGTCAGCACTGCCACAGGATGGGAGGTCAAACTTCTAAGGGAAAGGCTGCCAGGCAGAAACCGATAACCACTACAGAAGGGAATGGATACGTTGCTGCTAAATTGAATTGGGGGATCATCATGAAGTAGTTATACTCAGGGTTTTAAGGGATTTTTAAATGCTTTTATTCTGGCAATAGCCAAAAAAAATAAATTGACGGCATTTGCCTTCAAGAAATTGATAGCCTGGGGTGAACAGTGGTTCTTTGGCTAAATGTAATTCTTTTGGTAACAAATGAGAAAGTAGCCAACCAAATGTATAGTGTGGATAAAGCCATGAGATTCTGAGTAACGGAGACTCGGAAGTAAGTCAATGGTGTACTTCAGAATAAAAAGACTGAAACAGAGAAGATTTATATGATGTATCTACCGTGGAGCTGAGAGTAGTGACCCAAGTCGGGTCAAAATACAGGATTGTTACCTTGAATGGGTTAATTAAACCTGAGTCCATCCAGCTTGTTTTAGATTTGCCCTTAGATGAGCATGCTCCATCCTGGCCGACATGGGGAGTGTCTACAGGCTGGGGTCATGCTTCATCTTGGCACACTTGTGGCATCTGGCTAGACACCAGGCATTTTACTGTGCCTGGCAGTACACTTGCTACCTGCAGCCTGGCTGGGACTCAGCCGATCAGAGAAGCGTGTCATGACTGGTGACACAGGACATCCTTGATGACTCAAGACCTTCTGCATTGCTGAGTTTAGACTAGGACAGAGGATGCAGAAAGTGGAAGTGGAAATCATTAGAGAAGATAGTTGCTGGGCGTGTCATTATCTGGTGGAGTTATCGGGTCGGTCAGACCACTTGGCAGTTAGCAAAGAAAAAGCAGGAAAACCTTTTAATGGGTCCTAGCTGGTTCAGTGTTGCCTTTATTTTGATAATTACTGAATTAAACCACCATCCCACAGTGGGAATGAGTTCCTGCTCATCAGCCACTGTCAATCTCCTAGCAATTCAACAAGGATAAATTCAAACTGGCCACATACCCCCTGAAGTGCAATTATACCTTTCTCATCAGTGACAGGGTAAGAAGTACAAGCATTACTTAATATTTCTTCTGTCACTAAATAATGTATCTTCCATATTTGCCTGATACCAGGGGTGTGAGACTGAGAGGGAGAATGCTGAAAGGACGACACCTGGAAGGAATGTGAGATGACCCACAGCCTCCCCTCGGATACACATGTGTGATATCAGACCAGTTTCTTTAGCTTTCTGGACCTCAGTTTTCTCATCTCTCAAATGGTGGAGTGATTTCTAAAGTCTCTTCCAACTCTACTTTTTAAAAACTCTTCTGTCTGTGTCAAAAGCATTCTCAGTTAGAACTCTTTTCGTTACCAATCGCAGAAACTCGCTTGCGCTAGCTAAAGCTAGAAAGAGAGATGTACCTGAAACACCCACGTGAAAGTGATGGAACCTTAGTCAGTTTCCTTTGACTCAAACAAAACCTGATTCAGATCCTGCATCCCATTGTGCTGGCGGGAACTGAAGGTTAGGGTGCGTGCAGGTGTGTGGGAATGTGGGTTTGAGAAGCAAAGATGATATTAGCAATATTTGACAGTCGCTGCAGCCACAAAGATGCATGGTCAAGTGAACATTGGCCTGGGTGCAAGGGTGGGAGTTGGTAGGGGTGGGGGAAAAAGCAAAACACAAGTAACCCTTCTCCTTTCTGGCCTCCCCCCAAAACAAGAATAATATAATCTCAATAAATTAACTCAACGCATAAAGATACACAGGCATTTAGTGGAACTCAAGGGCGAGATGCAGCGAGCCTGCAAGAGTGAATTAGAATCAAGGGTTCAAATGGCATCAAGACTCTAGATCCCTCTCTCCCTTCTCTGTGGGAACCCGTCACTGTTTTCTTTCTCTCATCTGCTCAGGCAGGCTTTGTCTGGTTTTCCAGTTTGAATGCTCCTGCATTTTCATTTTTGTTGTTGTTGTTCAAAATATCATATAGACTAAGAAGGAACCAATCCTAAATTCCTCTTGAAAGGGGTCTAATCGGCAATGCTTGGGTCACGTTCCTTTTTCTGGACCATCTATCTGTGACCAGGATGGCTTTGTCACACTGGGAAAAAAAACAGCTGCATGGAGCCTACCGCTGTTACAGTGTGGGTGGTAGCCCAGGAACGGTGTTGGAAATATTAATAATTGGTGTCTATTCTTAGTGAATGGACACCAGCCGTAAACAACCAGTGCAGCGGGACCAGGGCATTCTAGCCAGATCCTGACTTCGGGAAGAAGAGGACCAGCTCCCAGCAAATGGGAAATAACCATGAACTGGGCAGTTAAGCCAAGAGCGGTCTATCAGAGTCTAAGAAAAAATAAAGTCCGTTTTAAAAACAAAGTAATAGTGTTCCTGGAAATTTTTTTTTTTAGCTGGTAGAGGGATTATTTAAGTGCCATTTTGGTTTCTATTTAATTGTGGGGAAGAGCCTCATGCAACGGTGTGCTTAAGTGTTGCAAACAATAAAAGAAAAATGGAGCACAGGACTCTTCCTGCCCTCTGCCTCCAGGAGCTTTGAGGCTGATTCGAGACGTGAGACAGGAAGAATGTACAGAACCAGGCATTAATTGTACAGGGCGCACGTGAGTGCCCTAGGAGTCTGAGACAGGAGAGATCCCTGTGGGCCACAGAAGTCAGGGACACCTGCGGGGAGTGGCTAGGGATGCTTTCTAAGACTCCTTTCAACATAAAGATGTTCCAAATTCTGTAGATTAATGAAGGCACCCACCATCTGGACACTGAAGGATATATCTGAAAGGTCTGAGAGAGCTTTGTAAGTCAAGGATAGGACTTCCAGGAACTTTGCTCAAGATTAAACCACCAGCCTTTTTTTTTTTTATAAGCACCTATTGCTCCTTTATTAACTGTTTAAAAATCAACATTATTTTTAAATTATATTACTTAATAGGGACACTTGTAGCTAGACACTCACACAGAGTATGCTTCAGTTTAGGCAAACATACTACACAAAAATCTGTATACATTCAGAAGACTGCGTAGGGTGGCCGAGAAGTGATTACTTTGCATTTATATATATATATATATACTTTTTCATTATAGATTATTACAAGCTGTTGAATGTAGTTCCCTGTGCTACACAGTTGGACCTTGTTATCTGTTTTCTATATAGTAGTGTGCATCTGCTAATCCCAAACTCCTAATTTATCCTTCCCTCCCTCTTTCCCCCCGTAACCACAAATTTGTCCTCTGTGTCTGTGAGTCTGTTTCTGTTTTGTAAATAAGTTCATTTGTATCATTTTTTTTTAGATTCCACATGTAATGGTATCATATGGTGTTTGTCTTTCTCTGACTTACTTCATTTGGTATGATGATCTCTAGGTCCATCCATGTTGCTGCTAATGGCATTATTTCACTCTTTTTTTATGGCTGATTAGTATTTCATTATACATGTATGCCACATCTTCTTTATCCAGTCATCTGTCAGAGGACACAGGTTGCTTCCATGTCTGGGCTATTGTAAACCCATAACACGAGCCTTCTGAATGAAGTACTGACACAGGCTACAACACGGATGGACTTTGAAAACATTATGCTAATTGAAAGAAACTGGACACAAAAGCCACGTATTGTGTGATTCCACTTATGTGAAATAACCACAGTAGGCAAATCCATAGAAACAGGAAGATAATTTGTGGATGCCAGGGCCTGGAGGGAGCAGGGAATGGGGAATGACTACTACTGGGTACAGGAGTTCTTCTGAGGATGATGAAAATGTTCTAGAATTAGTCATGACTGCTGTACAACCTTGTGAATATACAAAAAGAAATTTAACTGTATTCCTAAAATTGGTGATGTTTATGGTATGTGAATTACAGCTCAATAAACACAAAAACAATAGCAAAGGCAAATTTTTAAAAACACCAGACTTCTGGTTAGAAAAAAACTTCCTGCTCTTCTTTGCTTCATTCTCTATACTGGTCCCACCAACACCTGTGCTGTGGATGTCTGTCTGTGCCCTGACAACTCCTTAGTCTGTGACACCAGCCCAGGACTGCCCTGGGCTCCAGCTGCAGCTGACATCTGCCCTGGAGATCCCATAGGCACCTCCAACACAACATGATGAAAATAAAATTGCGATTTTGGACTCCAACCTCCTTTTCCTCCTGATCTTCCTCCCTTCATCGATCGCTCCCATGACCATCCGGTCATTTAAGCCATCCACATGTGAGTCATTCTTCATGTCATTCAATCATGTGTTCGTTCATCCGTCCAGCAAATCTTTGTAAAAGACCTGTTATGTGTCAGGGACTGTGCTCTGGGCTGGAAACTCAGCCTGGAAACAAGACACTCTTGGCTCCTGTCCTGGTGGAAGAATAATCGATAATGCCAACACAGCCGGATGAGAACATGTGCATGGAGGGTACAGGCAGCCAGCTCCTACCTCCGACTACTCGCCAAATGCTATTGATTTTGCCTCCTAAGTACCTCTCGGGTCTGGTGTTTGCTCCTCGTTCACTACACCCTTGCCTGCCTTTGAGCCCTCATCAGCCCTCTACATGACCACAGCTGCTTCCTCACTGGTCTGCTGGTCCTCATGCCTCATGCCTCCAGCCTTGCTAGTCTCTAATCCTTCTCCCACCCTGCTGCCAGAGAGATCTTTCAAAAACAGAACACCTCCTGGTACAATTTCCTCATTTATAATATTTTATCTCCTATAGTGACCCTGAACACCTGAAGGCTGTACCACACTCCCACCAGAATGGGGGTTGCAGTGAGGGATGCCATGAAGAGGGTTGGCCCTCTTCCTTAATTCTGGTGGAGAATCATTGGGTGGTTCAAATTCCTTCTCAGGACGTGCCGTGCCCTTCATCATGTGACCCCTGCTCACCTCTCCCATCTCACTACCATGGCTCCTCCTCTGTGGTCAAATGATGGATTTTCATCCTGCAATTTTTCCCCATCCCCATGGTCTACACATCACCAAACTGAGAATGCTCCCCCAGCAGGCAGAGACATTGACAGACAATAGAAAATTCACCCATGCTTTGTTACCAGATAGCTAAACGAAGATCATATTAAAGTTCTGAAGATCTTTCAGACATTTGACCCTGAGGCCAGATCATGGCCTCTCTTCCCCACTAACTTGATTTGAAGCCCCTTCTGCCAGATCAGGCAGCAGAAGTGGACAGAACTGAATGATTGACAACCTCCCTAAGACTCAGCACAAGAAGAGATGTGACGCTGGGCGGTGCAGGGAGCAGAGGGGACAAAAGAGTTGAAATGGACCAAAGAAAGGAGGCAGGAGGGGAGAGGCAGAGCCGAAAGAGGAGAGAGCCCTCCGCTGCCTCCCCCCACAGACCCCCCAACCCCTGTTCCTCCTGGAATGCGGACACTGAGACCTGGGGAGAGTTAGAGGAACCGGTTGGTTAAGAAAAGCTGCCTCCGAACATCATCCCGGGAGGATTTTATACCAATTCGAACATGCCCAAAGCAAGGACCTGCTTTTACTTTCTTTTACATTGCAGGGGTGTTAGCTATGAACAGTAAAACTCTTTGTCTGTGGACGGTAGCACGTCATCATTCCACTGAGGGGGTGTGAGAAGGGGTCGCACCCAGACGTGCCTTCAACAAGCCACCGCCATTCCCCGCGAGTCGTGCTGTTGTGTGCCTCTGTGCTCTCACACCTGCTGCTCCCTCCGCCTACGGTGCTTCCCTGCGGTCTTGTCTGCTTATTCGTCCTCATCCTTCACGGCTCACCTTGGAGCTTTTGCTGACCCTCTTATGTTAAAAAGCTAGGTGACTAGGGAGCTGGGGGTGCCCCTCTCCTGCTTTTCCCATAACATCCAGTGTGTCTTGCAGCCACTGTAACACTGTCTTGTCATTACTTGTTTAAGTACATCCTCTCTGCGCTAGATGGAGGGTGAGGCTGTATCACGTTCATCTCTTTGTCTTCAGGTCTTAGCAGAGCGCTCTTAGCACTTAGGTCATTTTCAAGAAATGGTTTCTTAAAAAAATTTTTTTTTTTTATTGGGGAGAGGTAACTAGGTTTCTTTCCTTCTTTTTAATAGAGGGACTGGGGATTGAACCCAGGACCTCGTGCATACTGAGCACTCACTCTACCACTGAGCTATACCTTCCCCGCCCAGAAATGGTTTCTGAATAGATGGAAGAATTAAGAATACAATACTACTTGTTGAATAATTGCCACATATCCCTTAGTCTCCCGGATATATCTTATTTAGTATCTTCACAGCATCCTAATAAGGTGCTTCCCTTCTGATCTAAACAATTTGCTGACCCTTTTGTCAGAAATGTAAAAGGGTTAGGGCTAATTGGATTTATCTAAAAAGGAGAGAGAGAGAGAATGGAAGAGAGAGACTGAAAGCCGCCAGGCCTCATCTTTCCACAGAGTTTACTGGGCTCAATGTCAATAAAATTGGATCACTAGCACAGTTGTCTTCCAGCCCTGATTTAAGAGAGGGACAAGAGATGCTGAATGCACCATTCAGGAGGAGCATGGGAGGAAGGGAACCTGCTCCCATCCGAAGGAGCAGATCAAAGGAGACAGGCATGCCCATTAGTGGCTGTTAAAGAGAAGGGACCCATCGCCTATTGCATGCCTGGCCCCTCGAAGAACCTCGGGTTCCTGGAATCTGAGCTCACTGATTCCGACCTTCCTGCCACCTGCCGTCGGGTACCACTAATGATAGAGTGACCCTGACACAGTTTATGGTTGCCTCGAGCAGGTTACCTCTTTTAACAGCTATTTGAAAAAGAGAATTAAGATTCGTGCTTGTTGTTGTTATGAGCTCAGAGGCACAGAGTGCCTACAAAGCAACCTGAAATTGCTGTAATTAACCTAATTATATTTTTGTCCTCTAATAATCTGTAATTAATTATAATCTGTGAGAATTACACTTAGGTAGAGAACGATGAACAACAGCCGTTTATTTGTGTATTTATTTTATTAAGGCTATTTTTGAAAAACATTGAAAATTATAAAAAAGAAAATTAAGTTTTCTAGGAACATCACCATCCAGAAATAAGCGTTATGAATGTACAACTTTCTTGACCTTTTTTTTTTCTTTTGCAGTGCATATGTCTTTTTTAAAAAATTGGATCACACTGCACTCTAACCTGCTGTTTTCCTAAACCACAGAACTGCACGCCGCATATTTCTCTATGCCATGTGGCCCCTGCGGTTTTTGAAGACTGCACAGACTTCCATCTCATGCATGCACCCTAGTTAATTCGGTCAGGTCCCAGTGGCCATGTTCTACCCCAGGGACTACTTGCCTTGTAAGCTTCCTGCTAGAACTTTTGGTTGGCACTAAATCTGGCCCAACATCCAGGTCCCTGAGCTCATTCAGAGAGGCATAAATATGAACTGGAGAAGACTCCAACTTATCTGCCCCAGTCCCAGATCTCATCTCTTTGAGAGGCCTTCCAAGTGGCCACAGGGACAGGCCAGGTCTGCCCTCTTGTTCCTGGCTAAGCTGTGAAAACAGACTCAGTAAATCTCAGCTGAATTAAACTAGTCAATTGATGCATTGATTTATTTTTCTTTTTTAAATCATTAAAACTCTGAAACCAAGCCAGAATCAAGCGTGGATATTGCAAGTGTTATACTCTTCTTGTCCAATATTGCCGTTTTCATCTTTCCATTCTATTTAAAGGACCTGGGAGCCAAGAGAAGTCCTCCAGACAGAAATCAACTGAAAAGCCATGGACAGGACATTCTGCCAAAGCAGGGATTCCGACCCCCAGCCGTTCAACAGAGAATGCCGTGTGCCTTTGCTCATGAGCCTAACTTAGAGGATACAGGATTGACTGCAGTGAGCTGTAAGTGGGTGTGTCCTTCCCCTGGCAACACACCGACAGACGGGGTGACAAAGTCCGAAGGTTCAACCTCAGTTTTCCATCCTGGGTAAGTTCACATGACTTTCCTTCTCTCATCCTTAATGTGAGAAATTTCCCTCCAAACTCTTCCTTTCAAACACAGCCTAGATTGATCGGAGTTGGGCGGACTGAAAAACGTTCACTTCTCAACATTTTTGACATCAGTCTTTGAAGTACAATTCTTCTGATTTTCCCCGTCCTCCCCCATCCTTCCCCCCGCCCCCCATCCCCTCCCAGATTAGCTAGGATATATGAGCAAGAATCAGAAGCAAAGTGAATGGAAGAAACACAATTTTCAGGAACTTTGTAAAGGGAAGCCATCAGGGCCATTTACTCCGAGGCTTTTTAGTTGCAAATTTCTGCTGAGGAGTAAGAAAAGGCCTCATATTTTAATATCTACACTTTCATTTTCTGTTAAATTACCATGATCCCATGACATACTGTATGTCCTAACTTTAGGAACAAATGTTAAAATTAACACTTGTCCACATCAAAAGTGGCTGGGATTTAGGAATTCTTATTATTCTATCAGTAATAGAAAGGTGTTCTCTTTTGGACACTGTATCATTCATCCTTTCCATTTGCCACCTGTAACTCTTCAACCAGAAACTAGCTCCCTGAGAGAGGGGAGGTCACATGCAAAGCCGTACAACCTCAAATGTGCCTGGGTTTACTGAGGGCCCTGGAGCAATTTCTGCATCTTGTCTCTCTTGTCTACCTGTGTTAATTGGATTGCCCCCTGAATCGTTAATTAACTGTTATTCTTAGGCAATAAAAGGGAAAAAATAAAAAGTAATGAACCACACTGAATGAAATCAAATTATCCCTTAATGAACCTCTGTTAATCCACCATAAAGTAACATAGACACACAATGCAAGAAAACCATTATGATGATTATTATTATTTTTTATTGAAACACCATCAGTTACAATGTGTCAATTTCTGGTGTACAGCACAATGTCCCAGTCACGCGTATACATACATATATTCATCTTCATATTCTTTTTCATTAATGGTTATTACAAGATATTGAACATTGTTCCCTGTGCTATATATCAGAAACTTTTAAAAAAAAATCTATTTTTATATATATAGTGGCCAACATTTGTAAATCTCAAACTCCCAAATTTATCCCTTCCCCACCCCGTTTCCCGATAACCATAAGATTGTTTACTATGTCTGTGAGTCTGTTTCTGTTTTGTAGATGAGTTCAGAGTGTCTTTTTTTTCTCTTTTCTTTTTAGATTCCACATATGAGTGATATCATATGGCATTTTTCTTTCTTTTTCTGGGTTATTTCACTTAGAATGATGACCTCTAGGTCCATCCATGTTGCTGCAAATGGCATTATTGTATTCTTTTTTATGGCTGAGTGGTATTCCATTGTGTAAATATATTACAACTTCTTTATCCAGTCATCTGTCAATGGACATTTAGGTTGCAAGAAAACTATTATTTTTATTTCAATCTGATTCAGCCATTGCTCATTAGCATCCTGTGTGTGAAATCAGTGAAATTAGTATCCTGGTTGCTTCCTCAGTTGGCCAGCTGGCAGGGGGTCTACATAGAAAAGATAAATCTAGATGGCTACCTGATGATGGAATGTTAAGGAATGGATAGATTGGACTTAAGGGTTTTGCCAACTAAAGCATATTGCCCACCATCCAGTTCTATAAAAATCAAGTCATTAGCCCCTGCACTCACTGACCTGTACAGCACATCCTGGAAGGAATTCAGGGGGAAGATCAGGATGAGGCATTCTGTGCTCTGGGAAAACTGTCAGAACTGGCCCTCAGGTGGTTAGATGTTTTCAGGAGAAAATTTTATCAACCCAAATTCTTGCATCTTTCCATACTTAGAAAAGCACTAAAACCATTAACTAAAGCATCTGTTCCTTGTGACTGGCAGCAATCTTCCTCTGAGATGTGTGCCTGAGTACACATACCCACTTCTCCAAAATCACATCGACACTGATCTCCCATTACCTCTTGGGAATAGTTCCTCCGGGCTATCTAAGGGGCTGTCTCCTGGGCTGTTGTCCTCAGTAAGTCCCCATATAAAACTGAAACAGCTCTCACATTGTCCGTTTTTATTACAGTAGACAGGTTAAAAAATCTAGATCTTCAAATTTCTCCCAGTTCCTCCCATGCCATCCCCTACAACTCTTCTTCAAGTACAAAGTATTGGATATGAAAAATAATACATATATATGTGTGTGTATATATATCACATGAATCACTATGCTGTACACCAGAAACTAACACAACATTGTACATCCACTATACTTCCATTTAAAAACTATCTTAAAAAAAAGAAACCCCATAAAGTATTGGATCAGGGGTCCGATAAGCAGCCACTTACGTGAAGCCATTATCTTTTCCCCTGCATTTATCAAGCCCTGATTTATTATGTGATCCGCACAATGCTGAGTGCTTACTGTGTACTTCATCTAACCCTAGTGATAACTGTATGAAGTGTCTATGATTATTGTTTCCACTTTGCAAAGAAGGAACCTGAAGCACAGAAATGTTAACTCACGTACCAAGGGCTTTGAGCGGTGGGGCTGGGCCTCAGACTCAGGATGGGCTCACTTCCAAGCCCACGCTTGGAACCCACAAGTCAAAGTGCCTCTCCTTTTCTCTGCCAACATGGTGACGAAATTAATGGCCCTCAGTCTTTCCATAAGATCTAAAAAGAAAACAGTAATAACTAGGGCTTTTAAACAACTCTGTTTCTTGTGTAAGTTTTCACAAGTATGTCTTGTAGTCAGTCTTCTCTTAGGATAGACCAGTATAAACCAGTATGTCCCAGGCAAACGGTTTAACTACATCACTCTTCTGTGTCTCCATGTTACAGCGAGGCTAACAGTTCTCGCCTCTTTCCCACTTCACATAAAATTATGAAGTTTAGTGATAGGATGTCATCGCATGCACTTTGAGCTTCTTGGAAAAGCAATTCTGTGTAAACCCACAGGAGAAGTCATAGAAAAGCAGTGTCAATGTGGTATGAATGCAACATAAAATGGACCAAATTAACTCCTTAGAGATTGGGGCAAAAATAGCTCCTCATCTTACATATCTATTTTTCCTGTCATGTTGCATATGCCTGTTCCTTGGCTTTCAAGAGCAATCTGAAAGGGCAATGTGTCTGATAAAATGTTGATTGGAGTAAGAGTTTAGCAATCTTCTTTTAGAGGCAGTACTGCAATAGCCAAGATCTTGCCTGTTTCCAGCTTTTGGAAAAGCCACAAGTCAAAATTTTGTTGCCATAGACTTAATAAGAAACAACCGAACAACCCAATCCAAAGATGGGCAAAAGACCTAAACAAGCAATTCTCCAAGGAAGACATACAAATGATCAATAGGCACATGAAAAAATGCTCAATATCACTAATTATCAGAGAAATGCAAATCAAAACTACAATCAGGTATCACCTCACACCAGTCAGAATGGCCATCATTCAAAAATCCACAAATGACAAATGCTGGAGAGGCTATGGAGAAAGGGGAACCCTCCTACACTGCTGGTGGGAATGCAGTTTGGTGCAGCCACTATGGAAAACAGTGTGGAGATTCCTCAGAAGATTAGGAATAGACTTACCGTATGACCCAGGAATTCTGCTCCTGGGCTTATATCCAGAAAGAGCCCTACTTCAGGATGACACCTGCACCCCAATGTTCATAGCAGCACTATCTACAATAGCCAAGACATGGAAACAGCCTAAATGTCCATCAACGGATGACTGGATAAAGAAGAAGTGGTGTATTTATACAATGGAGTACTATTCAGCCATAAAAACCGACATTACGCCATTTGCAGCAACATGGATGCTCCTGGAGAATGTCATTCTAAGTGAAGTAAGCCAGAAAGAGAAAGAAAAATACCATATGAGATCGCTCATATGTGGAATCTAAAAAACAAAAACAAAAAAAAAACAAAGCATAAATACAAAACAGAAATAGACTCATAGACATAGAATACAAACTTGTGGTTGTCAAGGGGGCAGAGGGTGGGAAGGGATAGACAGGATTTCAAAATTGTAGAATACATAAACAAGATTATACTGTATAGCACAGGGAAATATACACAAGATCTTGTGGTAGCTCACAGAGAAAAAAATGTGACAATGAATATATATATGTTCATGTATAACTGAAAAATTGTGCTCTACACTGGAATTTGACACAACATTGTAAAATGATTATAAATCAATAAAAAATGTTAAAAAAATTTTTGTTGCCATGTGAGAGTGTTGCATGGATGGAATTTAACTCTGAATTTCCATATACTAAAGGCCATTCTAACTGCCCTTTGTGGATACAAATTAATCAATAGCCAATCTAAAAAGGAAATGGGAAATTTTATTCAAGCCAACCTGAGGATATAACCTGAGAGGCAGTCTCTTAGAGAGCTCAAAGAGATAAAGGGAGGCCATATACATGATTTTGAAGAAGGGGGTACATGCAAACAAGCACACATCTTGGGAGGAGGTTATTGCTGTTTGTAAGGAACAGGTATCTCAGTTAATGGTTTCAGTCCTTTTCTAAGTGTGGAAAAATGTAAGAAACAGGATTCATAAAATTTTCTTCTGAAAACATCTCACCACCTGAGGGCCGGTTATGACAGTTTTCCCAGAGCACAGAATGCCTCATCCTGATCTTCGCCCTGAATTCCTTTCAGGGTGTGCTGTGTAGGGTCAGCGACTGCAGGGGCTGAAGACTGGATTCCTGGAAAAATAGAGGGTGGGCAGTGCTCTTTGTCTGATAGTCCCCTCCCTTTTGGTCTTAATTGCTACTAAGGTTTGGGAGGCATTTTGTGACCACTCTGTCCCACAGTGCAAGGAACGCTCGTTCCCAGGTCAGGGGGGGACTTGGTTGACAGGCCACTCCATGTGCTGTTACTGGACTAGGCTCTGGTAACAGTAGCCAAAAGCCTCTGGACCGCCTGTCTGACTAGCCTGCTATGGTCCAGGAAATGGTTCTGTCTTGTTGCTTCTTCCCATATCTAGAGCTACACTATTACAATCATTTGTCTTATCCAAGTATATATTTGATCAATTTTTTCAAGTCACCCAGTCATCATTCATTTTATCAGGGTCTTAGTCACACACTTGGTAATGCAGAAAACAAATCTTATAAAATAGACAGAATACAAAAAATATATCTAGTAGCATCAATCAGGTCCGAAGTAAACATTTAAGTGGAGAGCTTCCATTAGGTGTGGCCCAGTATCTCCCCAGGTCGTCTGACCAGTCTGTTCTGCATTAATCACTATCTCCAAGGGAAATGATATACTGGCCTGTACATAAAGCTCACTGAAGATGTCTGCAGGTACAAGGTGAGTGGTGGGTCACATCATCAGTGACCCCTTAAGGATTGAGAAAGGAATGTTATCTCCTAAGGAGTTAATGGCTGGCATCAGAAAACAATTGATTTTTATGGTTGAGCAGGTATTTCTGCCACTGGGGGGGTCTGGTTCACGCACAGAGCAGATGCACAGTGCACAGCAGAGGGGAGGGAGGAGGGGAAAGGACAGAGAAAAAATTTCACGTCTAAATTTTTCTTGCCTTGCCTCAAAATGCGAACTTTATGCTATCCCCCTTATGAAAGATCCAAGAGCCTTTTATAATGATTTGAAAATAGTAAAATCACTCTCTTTTTCCACAGTTACCAAAGTATCACTTCTGCTGCCCAAACTGAAGTGGGCCATCACCTCAGAGTAGGAAGTGGAGGAAGCCAGTATGAGAGCCAAGCAGTTTTAAAAGGCATGAAGGATGTGAAAGCACTTAACACTACTGAACTGGGCATTTTAAAAAATGGTCACAGTGGTAAATTTTATATAACACATATTTTACCACAGCTAAAAAAGATCTAAAGATTAAGATGGGAAATTTTATGTTGTACATATTTAGCCACTTGTTTTTTTCCCTCAAAGGAAATTCTATTTTTTAAATTATTTTTTAGTTTGATCTCAATTTTTAAAATTGAAATATAGTTGATTTACAATATTACATTAGTTTCAGGTGTACAGCATCGTGATTCAGTATTTTTGTAGATGTTTCTCTATTATAGGTATTATAAGATAATGGCTCTGGCTCCCTGTGCTATATAGTGTATCCTTACTGCTTCTCTGTTTTGTACTTAGTAGTTTGTATCTCTTCATCCCGTACCCCTATCTTGCCCCTCCCCCCTTCTCTCTTCCCTTTGGTTACAGTAAGTTTGTTTTCTATATCTGTGAGTTTGTTCTTATTTTGCATGTACATTCATTTGTATTAATTTTTAGATTCCACATGTAAGTGATATCACACAATATTTGTCTTTCTCTGTCTGACTTATTTCAGTAAGCTTAATATTCTCTAAGTCCATCCATGTTGCTGCAGATGGCAGAATTTCATTCTTTTTTGTGGCTGAGTAATATTCCATTGTATCCTACATCTCCTCAATCCAATCTCTGTTGATGGGCCCTTGGCTTGCTTTCGTGTGTTGCTATTGCAAATAGTGCTGCTATGAACATTGGGGTGCATGTGTCTTTTCAAATTAGTGTTTTCATTTTTTCCAGATACATATCCAGGAGTGGGATTGCTGGATCATATAGTAGTTCTATTTTTAGATTTTTTGGGGGAAACCTCCATACTGTTTTCCATAGTGGCTGCACTATTCCTACCAACAGTGTAGGAGGGTTCGCTTTTCTCCACATCCTCATCAACATTTGTCATTTGTAGAATTTTTGATGATGGTCATTCTGATAGGTATAAGGTGCTATTTCATTGTGGTTTCTACTTGCATTTCTCTAATAATTAGTGATATTAGCATCTTTTTATGTGCCTGTTAGCCATCTGCATGTCTTCTTTGGAAAATTTTCTATTCAGGTCTTCTGCCCATTTTTCAATTGGGTTGCTTGTTTTTTTGATATTGAGTTATATATAAACTGTTTGTATATTTTGGATTTTAACCTCTTGTTAGTCACATCATTTGCAAATATTTTTTCCCATTCTGTAGGTTTTCTTTTCATCTTGTCAGTGGTTCTGCTGCACAAAAAGCTTTTATGTTTAATTAGGTCCCACTTGCTTATTTTTGCTTTTATTTCTTTTGCCTTAGGAGACGGATCCAAAAAAAATATTGCTACAATTTATGTCAAACAGTGTTGTGCCCTTGTTCTCTTCTAGGAGTTTTATCCTTTCTGGTCTTACCTCTAGGTCTTTAAACCATTTTGAGTTTATTTTTGTATATTTTGTGAGAGAAAGTTCTAATCTCATTGTTTTACATGAGGCTGTCCAGTTTTCTCAGTAGTACTTGCTGAAGAGACTGTCTTTAAAGGAGAAGTAACAACTGTTACCACAATCATACAAAAAATCACAAAAGAAACTATGAACAGTTATATGCCAACAAATTGGACAACCTAGAAGAAATGGACAAATTTCTGGAAACATACAGGCTGCCAAGACTGAGTCAAGAAGAAACAGACAATTTGAACAGACTGATCACTAGAAGTAAAATTGAACTTGTAATTTAAAAAACTTCCAGCAAACAAAAATCCAGGACCAGACAGCTTCACAGGGGAATTCTATCAAATACATGAAAAAGAAGTAATGCCTAGCCTTCTCAAACTATTCCAAAACGTAGAGGAATGAACACCCCCAAATTCATTCTATAAGGCCACCTTACCCTAATACCACAGCCAGACAAAGATGTACAAGGAAAAAAAAAAAGAAAAGAAAATTACTGGCCAATATCTTTGATGAATATAGATGCAGAAATCCTCAACAAAATATTAGCAAACTGAATGCAACAAGATGTAAAAAGGATTGTACAATATGAACAGATGGGATTTATTTCAGGGTCACAAGGATGGTTCAACATTCACAAATCAATCAATGTGATATACGACTTTAACAAAAGGAAGGATAAATCACATTATCATCTCAATAGATGCAGAATAAGAATTTGACAAAATTTAACATCCGTTCATGATAAAAACTCCATTGAAATGGGTAGAGAGGGAACATAACTCAACATTAAGACTATTTATGACAAACCTACAACAAACAATACTCAGCGGTGAAAAGCTGAAAGCTTTCTCCCTAAATTCAGGAACAAGACAAGGATGCTCTCTCTCCCCACTTCTATTTGACACTGGAAGTCCTAGCCACAACAATCAGACGAGAAAAATAGATAAAAGGTATCCAGACTGGAAGGGAAGAGGTGAAAGTGTCACTATTTGCAGATGGCATGATATGGAAAACCCTAAAGTCTTCACCCCAAAACAGTTAGAACTAATAAATGAATTCAGCAAGGTTGCAGGATAGCATACAGAAATCTGTTGGGTTTCTATACACTAATATTGAAATATCGGAAAGAGAAAGTAAAAAAAAAAAAATCCCATTTAAAATTGCATCAAAAAGAATAAAATGCCTAGAAATAAACTTAACCAAGGAGGTGAAAGACCTATACTCTGAAAACTATAAAACATTGATGAAGGAAACTGAAGGTGATACAGGGAAATGGAAGGATATCCATTGGGTTGGAAGAATTAATATTGTTAAATGGCCATACTCCCCAAAGCAATCTACAGATTTAATGCAATCCTAATCAAAATACCCACGACAGTTTTTACAGAACTAAAACAAATAATCCTCAAGTTTACATGGAACCACAAAAGACCCTGAGCTGCCAAAGCAAGGCTGAGAAAAAAAGAATAAAGCTGGAGGTTTAATCCTCCCAGACTTTAGCTACAAAGCTATACTAATTCAAACAGTTTGGTATTGGCACAAAAACAGACACATAGATAAATGGAACAGAGTAGACAGCCCAGAAATAAACCCTTGCACCTGTGGTCAAAAATATAGGACAAAAGAAGCAAGAATACACAATGGAGAAAAGATAGCCTCTTTTACCACATTAGGAAAAAAAAGGCATGAAGGATGAGAAAGCACTAGTCTTATCTAGTGGCTCTGGACAGCGCCACATAGAGGGAACCCCCCTCCCAAGGTAACAACACCTACCCAAGTAAAGGGCAGGAGAAGAGGAACATTTACCATTTTCTCAAGGGGGATGTTGAGAGAGTATTAAAGGGCTCTGAAGACAAGAGAACCCTTCTCCACACTCCAGGCGGAGGAACTTTCAGGGAGAAAAAACCTGCAAGAATAATTAACATGCATTTCAGACTCACGCGTCTCACCCACAGCTCACTTCAGCCGGATTGAGCCCCATGCTGATCTGTAATTGTGGTTCTAGAGTGACAGAGACAGGAAGTAGGGACCCCTCCATCAGCTCCGCTGTACATTTATGATCTCTGGTCAAAAAATAAATGCATGTCAATATTGAGGGCTCAAGCTTCTGTGACTGAGGGAAGATTCCCTGATATCTTTGCGGTGAAGCAGAGATGGAGACGGCATGTCTGCCGAAGACCTCCTGTGACATTTCCACCAGTGTCTGTGCACCCCTGACCCACGATTCTGTGGAAAGAGCAGTGGCTCTGAAGACCGAGACCCTGACTCTTTCCTAGTCCCGACTTTGCTCCAAACCTGCTGTTTAACTGCTCAGAGTCTAAATGTCTTCCTTTATGGAATTCAAATAACCCCCTCTGGGTTCCCTACTGTCTTTGCTTTATGATGTTTTGCTGAAGATAAACAAAATAATGGATTTTAAAATGTTTTGAAAAGCAAAAACGTGGTACAAATGTGAGGCGATGCTCAGCGTGTCGCTCAGGTAGGGTGGTGTGATAGGAAAGTGCCAGGTTTCAGCAGACCAGAGTCAGGCCTTTCTGTCTCAGCAGAGCAATGAAATGAATTACATGAAGCTCTTAACAGCCGCCCTGGTGCAGGCCATCTCCCCAGGATCTGATGAGTTTCTCTGTCTCTGTCTCTGTCTCTGTCTCTGTCTCTCTCCCTTTCCCCCTCTCTCTCTCTTTTCCCCAGACAATGAAGACTGTTTTTTAACAGCAAAGCCAATTTGATTTGTTAATTGATGCTCCTGTATCTTAAGCCTGTTTTTCTTATGGTAAAATATAGGGGAGAACAAGCCTGGGACCAAATGTGGATTTACTCTCCAGCTCCCCCTCCCACGCCCCCCGTATATATCGGTCATTATATGAGACCCTCATTGTTAGAGGAGATACTGGTATAGAAGTGGCTGCTAGCCTGTCAGTGTAGGAGGTGCGTTTGCGGAGTGCCTCAGTCATGGGGGTGTCCTTCGAGGGTTTATCTCAGGGATGTGAAAGAGTGTGTCTGTCATCGCCCTCCTTAGTGTGTTATAACATGATTTCATCGGCAGAATGACCCTGAATGTGCACATTCAGGTGGTGAGAGGAGACTGGGATTGGAATCAGCTTTAAGACAAAAGATAAAGTTTGCTGTTTTTTCTCCTTCCTAAAAGACTTTGGAATGGTCCCCTGGGGTGGATTCTTGGAAAGAACAGGACAGCGGTTAGTCCTGTTAGTGTCTCTGGTTCTCTCCTCCCCTCCGGCCTTTAGCAGCCGGGAGAGGGGCTGTGCGGCCCTGACCCGGGGCTTGGAGGAAGAGGCGTCAGTCAACTTCCTCGCCGGCGGCGGCACTAGCTGCGGCGGTGGGTGCGCGGGTCTGCGCATCCCGCCCCCGGGCCGGGAAGGGGCGGAGCCGGGCGGAGCCCGTCCCCGGCTGTCCCTTCTTCCCGGCCGCTCGCCCGAGCAACGCCGGCCGCAGTCACTGCCGCCTGCTGGAAGCTGGAAGCTGGAAGCTGGAAGCTGGAAGCTGGAAGCCGGGATCCCGGACCAGGAGTGAGGGTTGGGCTGCGCGCACGGGCTCGGCCGCCGCTGCCGGTGAGTCCCGCCCCGGGTGGCGCGGAGCAGGGCGGGCGGTGGGCAGGACCGCGCTGTTGGGGAGCCCCCGAGCGCGAACTCGGGGATGTCAGGATCGCAACGTTGGGGAACCCAGACCCCCGGCCCTGAGGGCCGTCGCGCTGTGGAGGAATCCGAGCCCGGGGACAGGGAGTCTGTGCCCTGATGTTGGTGGGGAGTCCTGGGTCCCTGGAGGCGAGGCGGTGGGTCAGGACGGCGAAGTTGGGGCGTCCCGGAGCCCGAGCCTGGAGGACAGAAGGGTCAGGACCCTGACGTTGGGGAGCTCCAGAGGGGTGCGGAGCGAGGGGTGCCCTGTCGGCATTCTTGGGGCGCCCTCCGGAGGGCGGAGAACAGAACCCGGGAAGGGAGTGCAGAGAGAGGAAGCCCGAGGCAGGCGGGGCGGGAGGGGGGCCCGAGGGAAGGGAGCCCCGGAAAGGGTAGGGTGGGGCGAAGCCAGTGGCTCCTCTGGGGAAGGATGGAGGGGGCTTATCCGAAAGAATGGTCGCGGGAAACGGAGTTGTGCAGAGAGCCGGAGCTGCTGGTTCTGTTCTTCCAGATGGGGGTTTGGAGGGATGGAACGCCGCGGCGCGGGTCCGAGCTGAAGAGAGAGATTGAGAGTGAGAGATGGGGGTGGGGGGAGAGGGAAGGAGGGAGGGAGAGAGAGAGAGAGGTGTGCAGGGACTCAGGAAACATCTCGGCCTAGGGGACGCAATCCCCTCGGCAGAATGGGGTCCCGACCATCTCGAGAGGGCACTCACTCAAGAGAGCAAGACCAGGCCATCCCGGACAGGGGCAGGTGGGGACCCCGCACCTAGCAAGCTCGAGGGGTGTTGGGAACTTGGGCTGGGGAATGCGAGAAGGGCTCACCTCGTTGACCTCGCGCGCGTACCGCAGCGCCCTGTGCGTCTGTGAGCCCTCAGGCACACACCCACCAAAGGGAGACCCACGGGCCGAACGGGCTCGTGGCTGCATCTTGTATATCTGAGCTAGGTTAGAAGTGATTTTGCCCAGGGATCCGATGAGAAGAGTCTGGGTTTAACAGAATAGTTCTGGAGTAAGATTTAAAAGGTACAGGTAAGCTCCACCCGTGTGTGCGTGTGTAACTCCTAATAAACATGTGTATAATTTTTAGATCCACATGTGCTGCCTGCTTCCCCTGCTCCTGTACTTGGTGAGAGGCTCTTTCTGAATAAAAACTGGAGGAAAATCAGGAAGGCGCTCGCGCTCGCACACATACGCACACGAACCGCCCACAAATGCATTGCATTCCACAGCGGAGTAAACACGAGTATTGTACAGTGTTGGATTGTTTATGTTGGTGAGGGCTCCCTTTACTGAAGTTGATACGAAGTTACCTGCATAGAAGGACGTGGACTGCCCTTGACTGAGCTCTTAGGATGTCCACAGCCTGTACCCAGCCCTGAGCGGCTGCACCCTAGTCTAGGTCACCCGGCAGGGCTCTAGGCTGCTTAGACCCTCAGTCGATGTGTATCCGAGAGTATGTCTGAAGATAAACAAAGGACCAGTGCATTGCCTGTTTTTTTTTTTTTTTCCTTTTGTTTGTCTTGAAAGCCTGGCTCCCTTTGATTAGTTAAATAATATTGACATCATATATTAACATATCCTATATGGTTAATTATGTGTGGTAATTAGTTTAATTATTTGATATAACAGCTAATTCAGGAAGACCCGGGGCCCTGGGAATCCTGTTAAGTGGATTTCTCTGGTAGAAGGTTGCTGGGCTTTGAGAGGCAGTGGGGGAGACTCCTTCCCTTTGCTATAGATACAGGTTCATCTTCTGATACACCCTGAGACTTGAGCTTCCTGGGAGGACCAAAGACTATTTTGGTAACTAGCATATGTTGCCCCCCTCCCCCTTTTCTTTCCCTTCATGAAAAAGCTCTTCAATAATCATGCAAGTTAATGGAAAAGTGATCTATTCATTTCACAAGTATTATTTCAGGACAAGATTCTTTTTTTTTTCATCAGGTGGTGGTCAAGAATCTTGCATCAAAATCTGCATTATCATTATTGCAGTAGTGTATTTATCCACTTGGACAGAGAGCTAGCTGATTGTTCCAATTCTTTATCCAAATGTTAGACTAAATATGCCAGGATTTACACATTCAAATAAATGCATATTTCTCCCTTTCAGAAGCCTCATCTTGGCAAGCCGTGTACTAATTCTAGTGATGCTGTCACTGCCGAGAATAATTTTGGAACCCCTGCCTTGGAGTTGCCTTTGGAGTTGGCAGCACATTTAATGAATTGCCTCTGTGATGGCAAACCTGTCTCTGCTGGGAAACGGCCAAACACCATGTGGGGCCAACTTCGCTGGGGAATCGAAGTTGTCATAGGAAGTACGTCCATTAATGTAATGAAAGTCCTCTTGCAGGACTAGTGTCTCTAGAAGGGTCATGCAGTAAAGGGCATGTGGATGTGTTTAGGATTGTAAAGTAGTTGGTTTGAAATGCAACTTGCAGTTGGGTGTTTGTGCCCTGGTGTGTGTGTAAGAACTGGTCCTGGAGCACCATGTTACACACGATGGCCTATTGGGCTGGAGAGAAGAAGGCTTTCTTCTCCCCTTCCATTACTCTTTACCAGGCTGTTTCCATACTGTGCATTTTTACAAAACACAGAATGAACGAAAGACTTATTTTTTCACAAAAAATGTCCCCAGAAACTCACTTACCCCATGGGTCGTTAATGCCTGGTACCCGAGTTTTAAAGTAGAAAGATCTCTATAGAACCAAGAAGAGAATGATTTCCAAAAACCCATTTCAGTCTGGGGATTCCACAGCACACAGAGTGAAAAATGAACATACCCCTTTCCCATCTTTGTTTCCCTAAATTCCCATATATATATTTTCAGTTTATATAACATAAAGCTTCGTACAGCCATGGCTTGACTCTTGATCTAGCTGTGATCTTCACAAGCAATTTCATCTCTTTTGGCCTCTGTTTTCTTGTCCTAAAATGAAGATAACAATGAGTAGGTAGCTCATGGGACCGTGATGAAGATTAAGTAAGATTTATGTGTGTAGAGCCTGAGACCAGTGCCTTGTACATTATCAGCGCTCCATAGAGTCTAGCTGCTTTTGTTATTAATAGTGCTCATTGATAGTTTTATATTAAAATTCCTTTGAAGCCATGTAGAAATCGATCCTTTCCAAGTAGTCATCATATTCCTTTTGGCTGGACTTTGCAAATGAATGTATCAATAGGAACACTTTGTATTTACTTCGTGTTTACTTTGTTTTTACTCTCCTCACTTTTTCCCGAGTTCATGTATCCGGAGGGCTGGACTGTGGGTTTCTCCTTGCGGCAGTGGCGGGAGGGGAGATTACGAACTGTGGGGACCAGAGTCATGGCAGGAAAGGCATTTAGAAAGTTTGTTCCACTCTTTGACCGCGTATTAAATGAAAGGAGTGCAGCCGAAACTGTAACCAAAGGAGGCATTATGCTTCCAGAAAAATCTCAAGGAAAAGTATTGCAGGCAACAGTAGTTGCTGCTGGATCGGGCTCTAAAGGAAAGGGTGGAGGGATTCAGCCAGTGAGTGTGAAAGTTGGAGATAAAGTACTTCTCCCAGAATATGGAGGCACTAAAGTAGTTCTAGATGACAAGGAGTATAAGGATTATTTCTTATTTAGAGATGGCGACATTCTTGGAAAATACATAGACTGAAATGTCACTATTGAAATGGTATCACGTGAAGCTGCCCATTCCACTAAAGTTCTGAAATCTTTTCATCATGTAAATAATTTCCACCTCTCTTTTATAATAAACTAATGATATCCAAACTAATGACATCCAGTGTCTCTAAAATTTAGTTTCACTGCACTGATAGAAACATTTCCAAATGAAAATATATAAATGAAAAAAAAAAAAAAAAGAAAAGAGTGACCTTGAAAGCAATTGTAGGTAGCTACTTTATTTTGAATTCAGGTATTTTTTAAAACAAGCAATACTGCTTGGATTGGGTTTTAGGTATAGCGGTTTGGTAAAAAGCTGGAGAAAAATTGTTTAAAAGCTTCTCCTATAATTTTTTCCCTTGATCCAATAAAATATTATTCTAACAAAATAGCTGCAGTTCTCTTGGCATATACTGAAAGGCATGATTCTGGGGAACATTTGTTTCAGTTATACTGGAGTTTTGTTCTGCTGTGTTTTTTCGATGATAGGGAGGAAGAACCTGGCATGAAATTCTCAGCGCTTCTATAAATACTGACATTAATTTTTGTGCAGATGTGTGAATTTTATTTAAAATATTTATGTATAAATTAGGAAGATGCAAAAATGAATTTTATCTGATTTTTAATCAAATGGTTAGGAGTTACTGTGAAATAGATATTTCATGAAATGTTCCACCTTTAGTGAGAGTTCTGTCTGTTTCAGGGAAGTATGTGTAGGAAACAGAGGTACCAGAAACAGACTTCATCCTGCAGAAGTTCACATCACGTGCTCTCTTCAGACAATGCATTAGCAAGACATTCTTCCTTCTAACGGCTTATGGGGCTAAGGCTTAATGTGGATTTCACTCCATGTTCTTTTCCCTTTATTTCTTGGAGAAGGCTAAATATATCGATCTCTCAATAGTGTTCATATTTTTGATGTGGAATAACTCTGGATTAGATTCTGCTGTGCATTCAGAGGCCATAAAAGGAGAAAAGGGCTCTAAAAATACTTATCGGATTTTTAAACTGCTATAGAGTCTGCCCTCCCTGTGGGACTGGCGGGGGAGCTGCATCCTCCGATTCAACCGACTGTAGATCAAAATGTCCACACAAATTTAATCAATAGTCAGTCTAGGAAAGAAATGGAAAATTTTATTTGAGCCAACCTGAGGATTATAACCTGGGAGACAGTCTCTCAGAGAGCTCGGAGGACTGTTCCAAAGAGGTAAGGGGGAGGCCAGGTGCAGGATTTGGGAGCGGGGGTACATGCAAAAAAGCACACATCTTGGGAGGAGGTTACTGCTGTTTGCAAGAAACAGGTATTTCAGTTAATGGTTTTAGTGCTTTTCTAAGTGTGGAAAGACACAAGAAACTGGATTTATAAAATTTTTTTCTGAAACATCTAACCACCTGAGGGCCGGTTCTGACAGTTTTCCCAGAGCACAGAATGCCTCATCCTGATCTTTGCCCTGAATTCCTTTCATGGTGTGCTGTGTAGGGTCAGTGACTGCAGGGGCTGAAATCCAGAAGACTGGATTCTTGTACAAATGGGTGGTGGGCAGTGCTCTTTGTCTGATAGTCCCCTCCCTTTTGGTCTTAATTGCTACTAAGGTTTGGGAGGCATTTTGTGACCACTCTGTCCCACAGTGCAAGGAATGCTCGTTCCCAGGTCAGGGGAGGATTTGGTTGACAGGCCACTCCATGTGCTGTTACTGGACTAGGCTCTGGTAACAGTAGCCAAAAGCCTCTGGACCGCCTGTCTGACTAGCCTGTTATGGTCCAGGAAATGGTTCTGTCTTGTTGCTTCTTCCCATATCTAGAGTTACACTATTACAATCATTTATCTTATCCAGCTATATATTTGATCAATCTTTTCAAGTCACCCAGTCATCATTCATTTTATCAGAGGCTCAGTCATACACTTGGTAATGCAGGGAACAAATCTTGTAAAATAGGCAGAATACAAGTAATATATCTAGTAACATCAATAAGGTCACAAGTAAGTTTTCTTTTTTTTTTTAACAAAGGTTGAAATCTATTTTATAAGTAAGTATTTAAGGGAAGAGCTTCCATTAGGTGTGGCCGAGTATCTCCCCAGGTCGTCTGACCAGTCGATTCTGCATCAGTCACTGTCTTTAAGGAGAGTAATATGTTGGTCTGTACGTAAAGCTCACCAAAGATGTCTGCAGGTACAAGGTGAGTGGCAGGTCTCCGTTGTGACCCCTTAGACAACAGACGAAGGAATGTTATCTTCTAAGGAGTTACACGGCTGGCGTCAGAAGACAAACAATTGATCTCTGTGTTTGAGCAGGTACTTCTGCCATTGGTGGGGGGGTCTGGTTAACGCACAGAGCAGATGCACAGTGCACAGCAGAGGGGAGGGAGGAGGCCAAAGGGCAGAGGAAATTTTCTGTTTAAATTTTCCTTGCCTTGCCTTAAAATGTGAATTGAAACAAACATCAGAAAATATTTGGGAAGAGAAAATTCCAGAAAGTTCCAAGAAACAAAACTTGAATTTGTCATACGCCAGCAACTATTTACATAGCATTTACTTTACATATATTTACATTGTATTTGCAGCTATTTACATAATATTTACATTGTATTAGGTATTATGAGTAATCTAGAGGTGTTTTAAAGTATATGGGAGGATGTGGGTTGGCTATACTCCAACACTGTGCATAAGGGACTTGAGCGTCTGTAGATTTTGGTACCCAAGGGGATCTGGGCACCAGTCCTCCGCAGATTCTGAGGGACCACTGCAGAACTGTAGGATCAGGTGCTAGTACTGTCATACCATACTTTCCCGGAGTGTTCCAATTATCACCTCCATGGTCGCGTTTGGCTCTTGCTCTGTTACTCTTCTGAATGGTGAGTTACGTACTTGTAAAGTACCAGGAAACAATACAGCATGGTGGTTTACACTAGAACAGTGCTTCTTAATAAGGAGTAGGGGCAGTGATTTTGCACCGCCTGCCCCAGGACATTTGACAATGTCTGATTTTTACAGCTGGAACGAATGTTACTGGCATCTAATGCGTAGGGGACAGAGATGCTGCTAGGTATCGTATCATGCACAGGACAGACCCTCACAACCAAGAATTATCCAGCCCCAAATGTCAATAGTGCTGAGAGACCCTGAAATAGAGCAGGGGATCTGGAGTGGGGACCAATTTGTATGAGCATCTTGGCACGACCCTGCGTGAGGTCCTTAACCTGATTGTCTATAAAAGGCATGTTGGAAACGATGTTATGGAATTAGATGAGACAGTGTATGCACAGAGCTTATACACAGAAGGTGCCCAGTAAGTGGCAACTCTTAGTATTGTGTCTGGTCAGTAAACCCAGGGACTATGCTTCAGACAGGCAGCTTTGGCTTTTTAACCCATTGTGTCCAGGACCAATCCAGGTTTCTAGATCCCATCCACGTGTCTGAGAGTAGGACACAGACTCAGGGCCTCCAGTGTCTGGGGTTCCTGCTGCATTCTGGCTCAGGTTCTGACCTGGTCCTGCTGACAGCCAGTGTAGGCTACAGAAAACGCCAGCCAGGTGAACAGGACACCCTCTCTTGGGGAGGACAAAGTGAGCTGAGGATGGAGAAGCTTTCTGTCTCCTCCCGGCCACCCCTGGAAGGAGGAGGAGGCCAGGTGGGGAAGCCCCCGCTGACTGAGCTTGTCTTCCAGGCTCTACTCGGACCCCTGTCTGTGTAGGGTCAAAACTTCCTCTGCTGTGTGAGCAGACCGCGGGGTCTGGCAGTTTCTCTATACTCTTCCTTAGTTCCGCCTCCTCAAGCAAAAAGTTCTTGGAGGAGGTCCCTTCACTTTGAACAGAATACTCCAAATCCACTGCAGTTTTTGCTCTGCACAGGGCTCCCTGGCCATCTGGGGGAGGAGGGAGGCTGTCCATAAGCCCAGGCTCCACTTTGACCTTCCTGCTTTTCCCATGTGTTCCTAGTGCGCCCGGAGCCACAGGAGCGAGTGGTCCACTTGGAGTATGCAGGAAGCCTCAGCGGGTAGGGTTGGGGCAACGTGCCGGAGTGTTTGGCAGACTGGGATGTAAATAATGCAATGGTTTTTCAGCTGTGAGCTAGAAGCCATCAGTTCTGTGGTTCTCAGTCCTGGCTGGACAATAGAATCAACTGGGGCTTTCTAAGAATACAGATGTCCGGGCCCCAGTCCAAACCATTGATTCAGAATCTTGGTGGGCGGGGCCTGGGCATCAGATTTTTGAAAAATGCTTCTCAGATGGTTCTGATGCCCAGTGAGAGTGGAGGGTCAGAACCATGCCTTGTGAAATTAATGATGTTCATTTAAAAAAGAAGGAAAAGAAGAAGGAGAAGAAGAGAAAAAGAAAGAAAAGAAAAAAGAAGAGAACCTAGTTGAAAATATCAGAGTAACAATAAATATTGTTTTCTTAAGCTCTAGTTTTAGTGTTGAAAGTATGCCTGCTTGTGATGGAAAGTATGTTCCTTCTAATGGGTTGCAGCCCAAAAAGTTGAAAAGATTCATTTTAGAGTCTTAGAGATATTTAATTAATATTGACAAATCTACATCTTTCAATACTTCTGTGCACGCGTTGCTGGGCAGTTTTCAAAGCAGTTTTACATACCTCGTCAAATACGATTTTTGCAGTCCCCTGATGAGGTGTGGAGAGCAGATATTACCATATTGACTTTTTTTAACAGATGAAGGAAACTTGGAGCTGGAGAGGATAAGAAATTTGTCAAAGTCACAGTGAGAACATGGCAAAAACAGGGACTCAAACACAGGGCTTCTGATGACTGCTACGGGGCCCCGCCCACCACGTCTTTCTGTCCCTTCGGATGCAGCTGGAGCATGAGCAGGATGAGGCTTCAGCATCCTCAAAATAGTAACTAGCACCTCCTGGTGTCAGGAAACGTACAGCTGATCCTTGAGCAACTTGGGGGTTAGGGGCACCAACCTCTGTGCTGTCGAAAATCTGTGTATAACTTCAGTGGGCCCTCGATTCCACATCCTCAGATTCAAAGAGCTGCGGATCGTGTAGAACTATAGTATGTATTTATTGAAAGAATTCAACCAGCTGCAATCATGTCATTCTGAACCCTGTATTTATTGAAAAAATTCAGCTGACCGCGGATTGTGTAGTACTATCGTATGTACTTATGGAAAAATGTCTGCGTAGAAGTGGACCCATGCAGTTCACACCCTTGTTGTTTAAAGGTCAGCTGTATTTACATCACCTCATTTACGTCTCAGAACAACCCTCTGAGATGGGTACTGTTATCGGCCCCATTTCACAGATGAGCAAACTGAGGAGCAGAGAGGTTGTGTCTTGCCCAAGGAGCAGAGCTGGGCTCAGACATTAGGCCAGATTCTTTATTTGTGCTTTCTGTTGCTCCAGTACTAGTTTGATGGGTTTCTGCAGCCTCTAGACGCCTGTCTCTAGCGGCAGTTGAAGTAGCAGGGAGATGGCCCCAAGTCCTAGCCTGCTCAGGCTGCCATGACAAAATACCATAAACTGGGGGGCTTCAACAACGGAGATCTATTTCTCACGTTTCTGGAGACGAGGAAGTCGAAGATGAAGGTGCTGATAGTTTCAGTTCCTGGAGAGGCCCTCTTCCTAGTTTGAGGATGTCCACCTTCTTGCTGTGTGCCGTGTCCTCTTGTGGCAGAAACAGAGAGGAACAGAGAGAGATCGCCCTCTCTCTCTCTCTCTCTCTTCCTCTTCTTATAAGGGCATTAATCCCATGATGGGGACCCCCTTCTCCAATGACCACATCTAAACTAATTACTTCCCCAGGGTCCCACATCCAAACACTACCACGTTGGAGGTCAGGACATCAACATAAGAACTGGGGGGTGGAGGGAACAACACATTCAGTCCATAAAGCCCTAGTACTGGTAGGTCCCCTCAACTTTTCTGTGTGTGTGGTGAGAACCTTTCCCCACCAGTGATTAAGGGAGGAACGTCTGCTCTGCTGCCCAGACCTACTTTATGGAACCTTATCCAGGCTGTTTGGGATATTTAGCGCCATGAATTGCTGAAATTCATGGGTGGCTGGGGAGCCTCAGCTGAGAAGGCACCTGAAGACCAACCCTGTGGAGTGAGGTGTGATGGACTTCTCAGTGGTCTGGGAAGCAGAGGATATCTTGTGTGTTCATTCAGTTATTCATTCACTCATTCATCAATATTAAGGGCTTACCAGTGTCAGGGTCTGTGCTAAACATGGCGTAGAGATAGACTGTGCAGTCCCCGCCCTTGTGGAGGTTACAGTTTGGAGGAGAGTTAGTAGGGAGGCTTCTCCGCTTCAGAGGTAGGTGGGGAAGGGATTCCTCAGGGCTGAAGCAGAGCTCAGGTCACGTGTGAATGGAAAGTGCTGGCGGGTTTTACTCAGGAGCTCAGAGTGGCAGAATAAGACTTCACGCTATCCCACGTGACATTCAGAACATCCCCAAATATGGGGACCTGCCCTGTGCTGGAAGTCACCTGGGCTGGATGATCCAGTTGAGTTCAGCCTGGGGCTCAGTGAAGCCTTTTGTCCTCGGCGTGTCTGGGAGGGTACAAGATTCTAAGCCCGTCTAAGTAGCTGGTAAACTGTCCCTATTCTCTTCTGTGAGGAGGACCCCATTCTATAGCAGAGATGTTTGTTGAATGAATGAATGAATAATGATAATTAGGATGAATGTTATATATAATAGAGGTAATGGGAGATGTCAGAATTTCGTGACACCCAGAGAAGAACCAAGCTCTCCCCTCTTCTGGGCTGAGCTGGTTCCTGAAGGAGATCAGAGCTAGGGTTATTGATTTAAGAGGATTTTTTTGTTGGTCTTGAGGCAGTGACATTTATCTGCCAAGGGTGATGTAGTCCAAGATTAAGAAAAGCAAAGAAGAAAAAAAAATTCCCTGTTAAGGAATAGAGAGTTTGTTGCCTTCCCCCAGTAGCTTGGAACTATGTATTTGCTGTGTTCTTACCACCTGCTCTTCGGAGTCTAAGAGAATTACCCAAGGGGTTCAATATAAGTCTACAGTCTGGACACTGGAGGAGGGCTACCCTTCCCCAAACCAGTGGAAGATGGAATTAAAGCACCCATACTCTGCTGAGCATTGCCTATAGCTCACACTTTCGTGAAAAACGGAATTACGTTGGTGAAAACTATCTTCTCACTTTCGTTTTAGAGTCAAATCGGTTGTATAAAATATGGAAGAAAAAGGAGCATGATGTCAAATCAACGTTGAGTGTAGTGGCTCTTGAATTAGAAACTTTATATTCTCCATGGTGTATTTAATTCTGTCCAAAGAATTCATTCCAAGAGTCCCATTTAGCTTTTCTGTTCCTGCCCTTTAGCAAGACAAAGGTATTCGTACTGTCTCTTGAGTTGCTAGGAACGCTGAGCACTTTAGAAAGTGACATCCGTTGCAGGCACGGACTGACGCTGGGGCTGGCATCGGCTGCAGTGCTAGAATGTCACACAGACAGACAGGTTCAGGCAAAGTGCCAAGAATTTCATTGAAACTGGGCAGTGCTGCAGGCAGATAGAAACGGAGTCATCAAGTGTCAGCGTGGTGAAGAGGTTCAGGTTAATTCCCGAAGTGCTGCAGGTGTTCTTGGGCTGCATGGCTTTTGTTTTTTTTTTCCCCCTCTCTCTTTAAAACACCCTAGATGATGACTTGTCATTTATAGCTTATATCCCAGAAAGCAATGCCACCTTCTGAGTTGCCGGTGTCAATTCACAGGGTCCCTACCTATTTTCTGTCTCATCTGGAATGTTAATATTTTAGATCTTTGCAGTTGGAGAGTCACTCTGGCAGGGGAGTGCTTGGGAGGAAGCAGGAGGAAAAGGAAATAGATGTTCTTGGGGTGCACACGGAATCATGCCAGAGCGGCAGAAGGGGGGTTCAAATAGGAAATCTGTCCATCCCCCTACAGGGATTTTTTGACTACTTAATACGTGCCTAAGACTGGGCCAGCTGCTGCCCCAGAACCCACCCATGTCTCTAGCTGCTACAAAGGTGCCTCCTGGATCTTGAAACAATGCCATCAAGACCCTCTCTGATCAGTGACCGACTGCATTAACTGAGCACCTGCTGTGTGCCAGTGGTTTCACCTGCCTTATCCTTGCTCTCAAACTTTCTACAGCAGAACATTTCAGACGGACAAAGCTGGACAGAATGGTAATAATAAACCTCCACACACCCATCCCCCAGCTTCAACAGTGACCACCTCACGGCCAACTTCTTTGTACACACCTGCTGACCTCCAGACGATTTTGAAGCAAACCCCAGACATCATACCGTGATTTGTGAGCCTTTCAGAACGTATTTCTAAAAGGTGAAGGCTCAGAGGGAGATAGCTCAGTGGCAGAGCATGTGCTTAGCATGAGTGAGGTCCTGGGTTCAATCCCCAGTACCTCCATTTAAAAAGATAAATAAATAAAAGATGAAGGCTCTTCTATCGGAATTCTTTCAGGGTCATGACAGCCCTCCCAGTCAGGCAGCACAATACGCTTCCCTTATAAATGAGGACAGTGAGACACAAGGGGGTGAAGTCACCTGCCCAAGGTCATCTAGGGCAGAGTCGGGATTCAAACCCGAGCCTGTGCCATTAACCATCGCATCCTAGGAAGGCAGCCACTAGACCTCTCAGCTGTGGCTAATCCTCCTCTGTGGAACTGGATCCAGGAAGCAGAAGAGCAAGCTCCCAGGGGCAGCACTATTGATTTCTGTGACTTCAACCACCCGACCATGGCTGTGCACAGTGTCTATTTAGGTCCACGGGGACAGAATGGCTTTGAAAGTCTTAGAATCGTCATCTCCAGGAATGCAAGGACCAGCCTGAAATATTAATGGATTCTATTTGGGCAGCAAAACCGATAAAGCAGTCAAACCCTTATTGTGCTAGTGTTTGAAATGGCAGAGAAACCCACAATGAAAAGGACTTCACAGAAGCTCTGTCTGTCATTGTTCTCTGGCTGCCGAGGGCAGGGAAAGGTTTCTTTTAAAATGAATTTTCCTTTGGTTTTCTCTCTTGGCAGAAGGAACCCTAGTCTTCCCACTGAGTCTTTTCAGTTTGTTTCTAGCACAGCTAATTGTGTTTATTTGTCTCCAGAATCACATGCCTGCCTCCTCTCCCTTGCCTTTTCTTCAGGTCTCTTGCCTGCTGTGTGCTCGGTGGCTGCCAAAAGCGTTCTCTTCACCTGGGAGCAGTTGGCTGACAACACTGAGTAGGTGTTGGGAGGCCAGCTGTCTCTCAAGAGGTCTGACCTGGCCCCTGGCATCCAAACCTACCTCCGGGGAGAGGGAGAGAGATTATATAAGCCGGCTGGGAAGGGAACCATGTCGTTCGCTTGGTGTGCACCCACTTGGTCCGCTGGTGTTAAGAACAGAGCAGAAAACACGTGAAAACTGTTGTTGGATTAATCGAGAGCTTTGCTAGTTCATGAAATTAATTCTTCCCTTTTCCTACCAAAATGAGCACGCCTTGGCTTTTCTGTTTAATACTTTCCCTTGTCTTTGGGATCATTGGCCTTTAAGTGATTCTCAAACCTCAGGTTCTTTCCCTTCCCTTCCCCAGGCATCACAGAAGCCACGTGACCACGGGAGGTTACCCAGCCTTTATCCATCTCACCTATGAAGCGCTAAGCGGTGGTCCTTGTCAGGGAGCAGGTGAGGACACGCCTAGGCATTCCACCTTGGGCTCCTTCTGGGAATGCCAGTGAAGACCTCAGCCAGTGTCTTTCAGGGAACATCTATTTTCTTTAAACCTTTGTTGTTGCAAATACTTTGAAAGAGTTTTTTTTTTTTACGATTGGTGTGACTTTGACTTTTTAAAAAGTGAAATTAAGGAAGACTCTGCAAGTCACTAACTCTTCATAGGAGAATCAGCTCAGGGATGGCAGAATACGTGGCTTTGTGGAAGGGCCCCTCCACAGTGGTGGCAGACTTGTTAATCGATCCCAGCATCATCCCTGGAGCTCGCGGGGGCCTGGAATGCCTCTCAGCGCAGGGCCCCAGGAAGCCTTTACCAATGGGGTTGCATAGACTGATGCCTACTTGCTCTTTCCTAAGAAAGTGGTCTTTAAAGCCCTTTCCTAAGAAAGTGGTCTTTAAAGCCCTTTCCACGCTGAAATCCCTTAAGCCCTTCTGCCCGCGGTCACACTAGGTCCCTTCCAGCTAGGGACCATCTCTTTTCTTTCACCAAGCATCAAATCAAAGTGAGAGGAAATGTTACCCCCAAGAGTGCTAAATCCTTTCTGGAAAGCAGATGACGGGGGAAATGTTTCCAACATTGATGGTTCATGGAGGAGTTGGAGGTCATGATCCCTTCCTTTTCAACCCATAGCAGGTTTGTAGATTGAGTCTGTAGTTTGGTTGGTGAGTCAGCGAGACTAATTGAAATCATTCTTTTTCTGGGCGAAATGAAATGTTGGATGCCTAAGGGGAATATGAAGGAAGTGGAAGCTCAAAGCCTGGCCTTCAGGAGTTCCTGCTCTGGGATAGCAGTTGTATGAAGCCGAATTTAGATCCCGCGTAGTTTAATGAGATGCAAGAGCGAGAAACTTAGCGCCTAGTTACAGTTAACTCACTCTCAGCCAACTGACGGTGCTCTTCCCTTTTGAAGACATTTGGAGGGTATTAAGATAAGCCTAGGAGGTGACAGGACTTTCTTGAGAGAAGATGTCCTAAGTATTCTTGACCACATTAGAGGTAACATACAGGGCTGTGAGGAACAGCTTGGGCTGGTCTATAGTCACCAGAAATCTTTATGATCTGATGAGCTGGGCAGGCAGGGGCCACAGGGGCTGCTCCAGGCCAGGCTGTCTCCAGGAAGACTGAGAAGCTGCCGCCCCCACCGCCGTGGTTAAGATCAGGCTGTGTGCTTAGCATGCACATGGCCCTGGGGTCAATCCCCAGTACCTCCATTAAAAATAAATAAACAAACCTAATTACCTCCCCAATAAATTAATTAAAAAGAAAAATTAATTAAAATGAAAATTTCAATTCTAAATAAATAAAGAAAAAGTCAAGAAAAGTCTTTTTTGCCAGAAACAGCTCATTTTGGAATCCTCTGATTTACCAGCAAGGACCAGCAGAGGTACTTTTCCATTGCAGAAGTCTCCACTGGATGCTGGGGGCAGAGGAAGGGAAGGGGGCTGGGAACCATACAGGTCAAACAAAGCATTAGGCTGGCCAAGTACTTTAAAGGTAGTTTTTAAAACTCGGGTTCGATTTAGAACCCATCTCCCCTTAGAGGTGTACTTTTATCTAGCGGTGTTTATCTAAAAAGCGCTTCTGGCTTACTATCACTCTTTACCTTCTCCATCTTTTGGGATGTCACGAGAAAAATAAGCCAGAAAACATCTTACGTATGCTGTGGTTATTTGGGAACATCCAAAGTAGTTGAATTCTCTGGAGGGGGTGAGTAATTGCAACTTTTCAGTGGATACTATGGTCCTTTGTGGAAGGGAGCACTGCGGCAGTGGGAATGGAGCTGCAAGCTGTCCTGACCTTGAATTTTCTCGTAACAACAAGTGCTTGTCTCTTCCCAAGACCAGATGATCTGTGCAACTTGCCCGGATAGCTTCTGGCTGGTACTGTGTCTTTTGTTCTCTGCAGGCCCCCTGGGGGCTTCAGCCTGCACTCAGGAGTTTAAAATCATCTTATTTGAATGCTGACTTGGTAGTGAGCTTATATAATTGGCTCTTAGACACCGAATAAGTTTAAATCTTAAAAGTGACACTTTTTGGACCTGGAGTCACCTTGTCTTAGGCTTGTGATTACATTCTTTTTTTTTTTTTTTTTAACTTTGATTCAGAAATATCAAGTTGTTGGCCTTTAGTCTTCTCAGTTTACAGATGGCGCTACTGGTGCCAGAAGGATCGTGGTTTATTTTTAAGTATGTGATTCATTTAATTTGAGGAGAGTAGGATTTGGGCCTTCTGCCTTCCAGCTCACTTTGTCTCCAAGATCAATACAATTTCAAAGAAGAAAAAGTTGTCTTGTTTCCTAATGGTGTTTATCGTGGAGGTGCCTTGTTGATATTAATGACAGTGGATCTACTTCAGTGTAGCTTTGACTAATCAAAGTCTTCAGTTTAATATTTACTGACATATTCCACTTTGAAGAAAAAAAAACTCATCAAAACACAGGAAAATAAAGTTCTCTTTGAACTTTTACTTAAGAACAACTTCCCAATGAAGCCCTAGGTTCACCACAGACACCATCCAAACTTCTGGACCATTGGCACCTCCATTATCCAATCCATGTCATGATCACTGACATCCAGAAGGAGATAAAGGACCCAGACAGTTCTGAATTATCAAAATTCTATTCACTTACACTAACTGCTGCATTTTAGAATGACTTTCAGTAAATGAGGTTGAAACAGAAAGCATTTCCTGAATAGTGTAGACGTTCAGGGCACGTCCTCTGGAGTGAAGACTACCTGGGTCTGGGTTCTGGGTGCAGCGTTTCCTGGCTGGGTGACCTTGGGCATGAAACTTAACCTCCTTCCTCAACTGTACAACAGGAAAAAAGAAGAGATCCAATTTCATAGAGTTGTGAGGAATAACTGTGAGTTAATAACATGCAAAGAGTGGGGGAAAGGGTATAGCTCAAGTGGTAGAGCGCATGCTTAGCATGCATGAGGTCCTAGGTTCAACCCCCAGTACCTCCTTTAAAAATAAATAAATAAACCTAATTACCTCCCCCTAAAAAATAATTATAAAATAAATTTAAAATAAAAATAATTTAATATAGAAATAAATTCATAACAAAAAAGAAATTTAATATAAAAATAAATTTATAACAAAAAAAGAATTGAAAGCAGAGTCTGAAAGGCTTGAACACCTGTGTTCATAGCAGTGGTATTCACAAGAGCCAAAAGGTGGAAGCAACCTAAATGTACATTAGTGGATAAGTATATACACACTAGTGTGAAATATACCTACAGTGTGGTATAGACACACGGTGAAATACTATTCAGCCCTAAAGAGGAAGGAAATTCTGACACATGGTCTACAACATGGATGAACCCGGAGGACATTATGCTAAGTGAAATAAAAGAACAGATGTTGTATGATTCCACTTACATAAGGTATCTAGAGTAGGAAGTTCATACAGACAGAAAGTAGAAGGATGTTTGCCAGGGGCTGGAGGAAGGAGAGAATGGAGAATTGTTGTTTAACGGGTATGGAGTCTCAGTTTTGCAAGATGGAGCTGGATGGTAGTGATGGTTGCACAACAATGTGAATGTACTTAAAGCCACTGATGGGCTGTTCACTTAAAAAGAGTGAAATTTTATGTTAGGTGTATGTACCAGAATTTTTTTCTTTAAGCATGAGAAAGAAAATGATATATTAAGTCAAAAGGTATACAGAACTACAGAAAACCATAGAAAGAGTAAAGCAGAGGGGGGGGGCTCTAGATTGCTGGGGAGGGTGCGGATGCGGTTTTAGGTCAATAGGGCTGTTGGGAAGCCTCTGTCGACTGAAAGAAAATGCACGGCCTCAAAGTCATGAGTTATGTTTTATTCGGGGGCCTTAGTGGGGACTACAGCCCAGGAGTCAGCCTCTCAGAGAGCTCTGAGGAACTGTTCCGAAGAGGGAAGGGAGGAGTCAGGATAGATAGGAGTTTTTGCTGAAAAAAAAAAATAGTCAAACATCAAAGATGACCACTAACCTCAAAAAACAGACATCTCCTTACAAGAAACTGAATATATTTCCCTGTGCTATACAGTAGATCCTTGTTGTTTACCTGTTTCTATATACAGTAATGTGTATCTATGAATCCCAAAGTCATAGAAAATAAGAAATAAAAAAAGAAACAATCCAGATATCTCAACTTAATAATTTTAGTGCTTTTCTGTGTATCAGGAGATGCAAGAGTCTGTGCTCACTGAAATCATCCCTTAGATACACATCTTAACTATCTAGGGCCAGCATCCTGCTTTTCTCCTTCCTGAAGTCCCTCGGGGTTCACCGTGGGTGGGGATGGGTGGCTGATGACTCAGGGGCAGGCAACATTCGGTGCTGACCGGATCCACCTTGAGGAGGTGGGATTTGGGCGAGGCCTGGAAGGAGCTGTCTCTCAGGTGCTGTTATAATCAGGGCCCACAGGTGGTGTGTGGCGATGCCCAGGCAGTGATCACTGGGCGTATATCTGTAAAGTGCACGTGGGTGGGCAGCTGACGCTGAAACCACAGATGTGGGCATTTCAGCTGAACTGCAAAAACAATCCAGGCATTCGGGTAGCACTGTGCACGGATTATGATCAAATGTCATCTGAGACCTGGGGTTCTGTTACAGTAAACATGGCCCTTTCCACGACCAGACTCCATAACCTCGAAACAATAGTCAGGAGTTTGATTTTTTTGTAGTGACACCTAAGTTTGCATGTTGTGGTTTAACCCTTTTCCAAGATGTGTCTTAAAATCCTTCATAAGACTAGGATTTTCAGGGCTTCTGCTGACCTTTCTGTCAACCCACAATAAGGCAGGGCAGCTCCACAAAACTTCTTTCAGTTTTTCTGTCCCTGGTAGGTCGTGTGGCATGGAATGGTGAGCTGCTTGCAAAAATCCTGTAACCAGGACATGTTCTATTACTTTTTTTTTTTTACATTTTCTTTTTATTTTGTTTTGTTTTTTATTGAAGTACAGTCCGTTACAATGTGTCAGTTTCTGGTGTACAGCACAGTGTCCCAGTCATGCATATACATACATATGTTTGTTTTCATATTCTTTTTCAGTAAAGGTTGTTACAAGATGTTGACTATAGTTCCCCATGCTGTACAGAGAAAACGTGCTATTACTAACTGACGAGACCAGTATAGACAGGTATCAGCTTGCTATCATTTAAGCCAGGACTCTGGACTCTTGAAGATGTATGGAGGTTTTGCAGCGTTGGATTCTTGAACTGGTTTTTCCACATCTCATTTTTTTAGCCTTTTCCATGTCTAATCAAAAAAAAAAAAAAAAGGACAATGAGCCTGAGTCAGAATCTACTCCAGAATCAGGAAGAAGCCCGTCACCACACCCCCACCTCCACCGCCCTGAACTTGGAGGGGAGGTGAACATCTGTAGTGGGGGCGGGCACCTTGGCCCCATCCCAGTCCTGTCCCCGGCCAGGATTCTGAAGCCACATTCGTGGCCACAGAAGACACATAGGCTTTTGTGACTCTCTCCCCAGGCACAGGTCACAGGGACGAGGTGGAGGGAGGAGGAACTGATTTCCTCTCTGAGGCTTGTCTACACCATGAGCATTGACTGAAAAAGCACAGCTCCAGGCTCAGAAATTCTCCCCCAACCCTACTCCTGCGCTGTGTTTTGGTAACACTCTTATCTGCCTCATGTTTGATTTTTGCTTTTCATTCTGAACAACATTCTGGTGGAAGTGTTGGCATAAATGTAGTATCCTGGATGCTTTGAAGAGAGGAAGAGTGTTTTCCCTGATTTTTACACATAAGCAGCCACCTGCAGGGATTTAGCCCCCAGGGGGTTATCCAGCTCAGAGGGTTCCCTCCTCCAACCCCGTACCTCTAGTTTCTCCCAACACAGAGTGGGGGTGATAGAGACAGGTTTCCTTTCGCCCTTGGGGTGAGAGGATGATGCCTGGGCACGGAGCAGCCTCTCCGTATATACTGTTGTCATTCGATGTGTGTCATCAGATGGTGATAGCAGGACGTAGTAGCCAAAGAAGGAAGGAAAGCTCAGTGGACCCAACGTTCACTCCCTGAGGGTCCACTCTGGGCAAGTCTACCTGCCAGGCTCTCAGTGTTGGGAGAGGGGATTTAATGCCACGTGAGACAGTGCTTGCCCGTCAGGCCTGCTTGGGATATGAGAACCCAGACAATGACAGGGCAAAGTTCTGTGTGATGACATCATTTTATGACACAAACTGCAAGCTGCAGGGGAAGGGATGGAGGAGGATATTGCTTTGGGTGGATCAGAATCAGCCTCCGGGAGGTGCCTTCAGGGATGGGTAAGGGTTTCTGAGGGAGAGATGGGGAGAAAGCCCTTCCAAGTAAAGGGAGCAGCCTGGGCCAGGACCCGAAGAGGAACCCCCTCCCAGGCACACAGCCGAGAAGACCACACGGCAGCCTTGTCTGTCGTAGCAAATAATGGGAAAGACCTGCATGTCCATCCGTAGGAGGACGGACAGGTAGATTGTGGCATGTGGAAAATACCCAGCAGAGAAAAATGAATGAGCTAGAGAATCAGGTAGTCACTGATCAGGAGAAAACCAAACATTCAATGAAAGAAAGAAGGTTAGGTGCAAAATTCCTATAAAGATTAAAAATCTCCTAAACAATAGATATAGTTTATGGAATTTTAAAGTTTTATGATTTTTAATTATATTATTACGTGTAGTTATATAATTTTAATTTAAAAAATTTGGGGGGGTAATTAGGTTTATTTATTTTAATGGAGGTACTGAGGATTGAACCCAGGTCCTTGGGCACGCTAGGCATGCACTCTACCACTGAGCTATACCCTCCCAACTTACATAATTTTAGAGTCTCAGAATGTTTTTGTGTGAAAACATTAGTGGGAATGAAAGACGCCAAATTCAGCGTATAGTGGAGGCTCCTGGGGAGGGAGGGAGGGAAGGAATGAGTGATCATGGGAGACGAGGTCTCAGTTACCTGCTTTCTAGACACGGATGACACGTACATACGTGCGTACACACAGTCACACACATACACATGTCCATACACACATATTTATACACACACATATATTTAAATCTGAAGTCCATACGACCTACGGTTTGACAAGCAATTGTTTCTTGTATCCTCTTGTATACTTTTCTGTATACCTGCAGCATTTTGTCATTTCAAACTGAAAGAAAAAGTCACAGGGCACGTTCAGGGAGCGAATGGTTTAGAGCAGTGGTTTTCAGACATTAACACGCCCCTTAGGAAGATATATATTTTATTTTAGGAACCAGGAGTTTCATAACAGTACTTATCCTTAATGTGTGGGCTGCACCCTGAGGTATATGATACATCTTTAAAATAAGCAGCTAATTAGTACTACAGAGACTTGAGAGTCCAGATCCCAGGGCTGGGTGAGGGGTGGGGTACCTGATCACATATGGCATGTGGGAAGATGGCATTTTGGGGGGACACTAGTTACTTTTGTACTGCATGAAAATACTTTTGCGATGCTGAGGATGCGGGTCAGGCCAGGGCAGGGAAGACATGGACCTGCAGTCTCTGGAATGTGAGCTTTAGTTGGCAGGGAGGAGGGTGGCTTTGGGGCATGTCCTCATCAGACCTGAACTTCAGCCAAATCAAATAAGGTGGAACTGCAGCAGGGGATTAGCGGATGCAGGGTGGGTTAGGAGGGTGTCACTGGGGTCTCGCTGGGACACTGCAGGCTTGCAGGGGAGTGAGACAAGGAATATGCTGCAATAAAAAAAGAAAAGATTTAATGACTGGAATATGAGGGAAGGAGGAAAAGGAGAAATTTCACTTTGATGTCAAGGCTTGGTGACCAGGAGATTGGTTGCACTGGTAACAGAATGAGGCTCAGCTGAGGTTTGTTTATATTTTTTTAATTGAAGTATGGTCAGTTTACAATGTTGTGTTAGTTTCTAGTGTACAGCATAGTGGTTCAGCTATAAATATAAATATATATATATATTCCTTTTCATATTCTTTTTCATTATAGGCTGTTACAAGTTATTGAATATAGTTCCCTGTGCTGTACATAGGACCTTGTTGTTTATCTATTTTATACACAGTAGCATGTATCTGCAAACCCCGGGCTCCCAATTTATCCCTCCACGCCCCAGTAGAGGTTTGGTTTGAAACCCAAAGGTGAAGGTGCGATGGGACATCCAGACAGAGCAAAGTCCTGTTGAGGTTAAAAGGCATGGATTCAACATGGTCTCATGTTTGATGACTTTCTCTAGCCGTACATGGTACCTGGTGAGGGAAAAATAGAAGTCAGATGTCATCAAGGCGGGGCTAGGTGGAGGGTGGGGAGAGCTCCTGGGTAGAAGTGAAGTGGCTGGCGTGCTGGGGCCAAGTGAGGCCAGTGGACCAAGACAGAAGGAGGGTTGGAGGACCGGAGGTTATGAGGAGCCCAGAGCGTGTGAGCAGGTGTGAGGACATAGTCCAGGTGGAAATCTGGGGTGTTGTGATCAGGAAGGAGGAACTTCCAATCTGAGATCCTGGAGCTAAAGTAATCCTGAGTGAGAAACCACCACCACCAGGTAGAAGTTGCAGGTGAGGCCGGCGGGCTGTTAATACAATGGGGATGGAGACCAGACCAGTTGTTGTTCTGAACTGAATAATCAACTTTTCCAATGAAACTCCTCCCTAGAAGAACTAAGGATTTTTAACCAGATTGGATCCTGATGATGAGTTTCTACCTCAAATTGTAGAAAAGGCCAAGCGGAGAGGGGTCTTCAAGGGTTCCCTTAGGAGAACCTCACGGAATGTCCTGGCGGGGGGGCTCTGGACAACACACCTAGACCTCGCAGTGGGAGCTCAGAGGCACACAGGCACCCACCCACTTCTGATCCAGCTCTTCCTGCTCTGTTCATGTTTGATGGACGTTCCTTCTCGGAGACCTAGGTGACTGGGCTTTTGGGACCCAGAAGTCAGAAGGTGTGCCCATACCTTAGGGTTGATTCGGTTCAGAGCTCTGAATAGGTCACTTCAGTTCTCTATGACTCTGTTATTCTCACAATCAAGTAACACAAGCTAAACAAAATCTTTAAATGTCATGAGTGACTTCCTTGTGTGACTCAATGAATTTCACAATTTAATGTAAAGAAGATGCGTGTACAGCCAGTTATGACACGAGGCTAAAGAAATGTAACAGGATGTGATTAATTCTGCTTGAGGCTGTTGCTAAACTTCACAGAAGAGGTTATATCTGAGCCAGAATCCAAGAGGGAGGTAGGGTTTGCCAGGCAATAGAGGGGTACTTGGCGATGCAAAGTGTGTGGCTCATTCAGGGAACCAGGACAGTCTGTCCTGCCTTTTTCTATGCAACGAGAATAAAAAACTAGGTCTCCTAACTCCTGCCCCAGTGTTCTTTTACTTTGTTTATTTTTCTGCCTGGCCTCTCTTTCCTGCATCTTTTCTTGGGGACAAAAGTACCAGTGATTGGAGGAGATAGACTAAAGGTCAGCTGATGATTGGAAATCCGGTGAACAGTTTAAATATTGTGATGGCTTCCTCCCGAGTGGATGAACCACACAGAGATAAACAACCTCCAACTCAGGTGTTGTTCCCCGTTGAAAAACAGCTTACATTTGCATGATCTAAAATCTCACCAGTTCTTACCTTTAGAAGCAAAGAGGGCCAAAGGAGAGTCCTCTTCTGCTTTGCATTTGAACAATCATCCATTGACACCTTTTTTGATAATTGCTGATAGGAGGAATAAGGGAGGGATAAGTCAGTGTTTCTGTCTCCGGGAGCTTGCAACCCAGTCGGCAGGAGAGACAGGGCTCTCTGTGCACACAGAAGGGAAAAAGCATGCAAGTCCGGATGCTGCTTACCGAAATGTGCAGAATAGTTGGGTGACTTTCTGGGAGAACAGAAATCAAGATGGCCTGGAGGAAACTTTGTGGCCAATGTGGAGCTGAACTAAGGCCTTGAGGATGTCTAAAGAGAAACTGAGATGCTGTACACCAGAAATTGACACAATGTTGTAAACTGACTATATGTCAATAAATACACATATACAAAAAAAAGAGAGAGAGAGAGAGAAACTGAGAATGAAGTGACTTGCTTGATTCTTGGTAGCAAATAAAAAGCCCAGGTCTTGGGACCACCAGGAGGGTGGGTAATCAGCTGCAAAAGGGTTAACGTCAAATGGCTAAGAAACCCCGCATTCCTGACACAGCATGCTGCACAGACTAGGCTTCATTCGCTGTCAGATTCTTCTGCTGTGGAAAGTGCATTTCCAAGATTGATTTCCCGCCCGTGGCAATCTGCAGCTCTCTTCAGGGTTCACGCGGGCTGGCCTGGGTCCCGGCAGGTTTGCGGATGGGTCATGAAGCTTCCTGTAGGTGAGAGGCTGCCGGAATGAAGCCAGACCTCGCCTAACGAAGCAAGTGGTTACACTGCAGTGGAAAGTCCTGGGAAGCTCTTGTCCCCAGGCTTCAATTAACAGGCATTTCAGACAGCAAAGCTTACCTTTACCCAAACAAGCAGTCTCGGAAGGAAAATGATCATCACAGCCAGCCACCCTGTCGGTTGACCTCTGACTGCTCAACGCGTCCTGAACTGTTCCCAGCTCCTCCCTGTTCTCCCACTAGAATTAAACATAGAATAGATGCTGTTTATTGCGTGGGGAAGGTGCAGTCTGGGTCTGGTGTGATGCATTTTGAAAACTACAGTAGAGTGTATTCTCAGCAGGCACAAGGTCCTGGGTTCAATCCCCAGTACCTCCATTAAGAAAATAATAAATGTAATCCTCCCCCCGCACCCCCAAAAAAACCCCCCCCAAAAATAGAAAAAAGTATCTGCTCAAGTGAGATGATTAGCTGGGATGTAGGAAGGATGGGAAGTAACAATGAAGAAAATGCAGGAATCCCAGCTAGAGAGTTCCAGCCTTAGATAGAGAAAAAGACATCTTCCCCAGCGCACAGCTGCCACTTAAGGATGCCATTTCTTCTCCTAATAATATTAGGGGGAGCTACCTAGGAAAAGATCCAGAGGTGGAGGGGTCCCTGAGCCCAGGAGGTGACGGGTTCCTGGCATATCTGTGGCACACAGGTGTACCTCACCTTTCTGATCACCAGGGTTCAGCCAGGTGCCCACAAGCTCAGGGATCGAAGCCCTGATTAAAGCCATTTGGGTTTCCGCGGGAAAAGTCTTTTGACAATACTGGGTGTGCTGGCTTTTCCAAGCTGAGACAACATGATTGCTGCCCTAACAGTAGGTGTTACATGTTGTCTTTTCACCCTCCCACCTCCTTCCCCCATAACCATTAGCTTATATTATGGCAAGGATAGTTAAGTTACTCATGCAGACAGAACTGTTGCCTGAATATTGCGGCCATCAAGCCATAAGCCTCTGCAGCCGCCTCCGCCCCTCCCCCCATATCGGTGTGCCCCGAGGAAATTCAGGATGGAGAAAAACAGGATACCGGCTCTAGATGGTTAAGATGTATATCTAAGGAATGACTTCAATGAGCCCAGACTCTTGCATCTTCCCATGCACAAAAGGGCACTAAAATCATTAAGTTAAGATGGCTGTTTTGTGATTAGCAATAATCTTTTCATGTTTGACTACATGGGTTTTTTCTCCCCGAGCAAAAATTCCTATATATCCTGGCTCCTCCCTACCTCTTTGGAGCAGACCCTCAGAGCTATCTGAGAGGCTGTCCCCCGGGCTGTAATTCTCAGAAAGGTCCCCAAATAAAAAGGTTGTGTGTTTTTCCTCTGTCAGCACTCCTGACCATAATTTTTTTAGCCTGATATGCTAACTAGTCGAGCTCAAAATCCATGGGATAATACAAGTAAGTATACATTTCTTCATAACGCTGGGGTGTTCTGGCAGGGAGGAGGATGTCTCAATATCCACTGTAGTAATTAATCACTCTTTACCAAGTTTTTACATATTTACATCAACCATTCCTATTTGTAGAATAATAGCGATAACCTCATTTTTCCAATTACAAAATAAGTAAATATTCATCGTTAAAAGTGCTTGCAATGATAGTGTCTACTCCAGAAAACAGTCTAATTCCCCCATAATGCCACCACTTGGCAATATCTGTATTAATGTTCTGGTTACATGCAATTCTATACCTTTTCCGTGCCATAGGAGTGTATCATTATAAAAGTGGGATGCATACTTTTAATTTGCATTTTCCTTGTAACAATGTCTTTCCACCGTGTATTTATTCAGCAAATCTTTGCTGAGCACCTACTATGTGCTGGTCAGTTACTGTTCTTAGTGCCAGGGAGACAGCAGTGAGTGACAACAGAGCACACACATGTATCACATGCGTCTCTATAACAAGTGTAATATACCTGCATAATTATTATTTTTTATTTCAATTTTTTTGTTATGAAATTATCTAGGAAAGGCATGCTAAAGTATCTCATTGTAATTATGGTTTTGTCAAATTTCTCCCATTTTTTATAATGGAATTTATATATCTTGGTATATTGTGGGTTTTTTGGCTCTTTTTTTGGTCCTTTTTAATTGAAGTATAGTCAGTTTACAATGTTGTGCCAATTGCTGGTGTACAGCACAGTGCTTCAGTCATACATGAATTTACTTATATTTGTTTTCATACCTGCATAATTGTTTTAGTGGGTGCATAATATTCTATTGTACAGATTCATCGTGATTAAATCAGATCTCCCGTTTGTGGGTATCGAAATGCTATTTATTTGTTAGGTTTTCTTAAATAAGGAGTGGATATGCATTGACCGTTAGTGAATCTGAATCCACTTAAAAATTCTTTCCGCTGATAATGGGACTCTTCTGGGAGTGCTGCTCTTTAAAATACAACTTTATAAACAATGATAGGATACTTGGCAGATGCAGCTGCAAAGATCAGCGTGGGCCCTGCGGCCTCTCACGGGGTGGATGACGGCAGAGGTCCCGGGGCGTCTGAGGCCACGGCTGCCCCACCTCTGGCCCCAGTTAGACCAAAGGCTGCTCACAGAGCCGCTCCCGGCCTCGCAAATGGGCACCACGCTGGCATTTTGGCTGCTGTCATTCTCGGTCATTTATGGTTATGCAGTGTTGCGTGAGGCTGGGCTTCTTTGGGCTCCGGAAGCATTTCTTCTGCCCTCTTTGATGGCAGTTGCTGCTCTTTTGTTCCCTGTCCAACAACCAGCAGGCCACCTTCCTGCCATCTGTGCGAGGCCCACACACAGTGACACGAGGGATGTCAGAGGATCTGTTTGGCGGTGGTTTCGGCACACAGCTCCGTCGTCAGCACAATGCAGAACAGAGCCCAGATGAGTTATAGAATTTCACAGCATTAGAACCTGTAGAGGTTACACGCTCATTTCATGCACAAGGACGTGGAAGTGTACCTAAGGAAGTCGAGTGACTTGCCTCAGGTCCCACAGTTCATGGTAGAGCCAGGACTGCTAATTCCTCGCCCAGTGCTTCTCCAGGGAATCAGCTATTCCAGGTCTGTGACTAGTGCACGTGGGGCCCTTGTAGTAAATCCGGGAACACCATTGCTTTGGCCTCCAGATACAATGTCATCAGTTCCCCAAATATGGAGCTTTTAATTTTTTTAGATGGCATACTACAGATATAAAACTCTTAACTTTGTTAATAGCTTTAAAGGAGTACCCAAGATAAAACTTTTAAGATTGGACCCCTAAACAGTCCAAGGCTTGATGTCACATTTTATAACACTTTCTTGTAAACGTTAATGGAGCTCATTGTGTCGATATTGTACTCAATAAATAGGACTTTTAATTCCAACCCCATTATAATCTAAACGCAATTAAAACTGTAAAGCAGTTGGGGGAGGTATTATGAAAAATCCCAGAAATGTAACCAAATATATTAAATTCCTTTTCAGTTTTCAAAGATTGTATTAAAATCAGTTATAAGGTAGGAAAAAAATATGTATTAATAAACTATAATCTTTCTATGAGTTCTTTAGCTCAGATATTACTAGTACTTAAATGTGCATAGTTTGCCATTTCAAAGTACCGTTCAGCTCCTGCCCATTTCGTTGTTATCTACTCTCTTTTTTGACCGAGAGAAAGACAGGAAACCATCTCCTCCCACCCACCCTTTTATAGGAAAATTTATAAGTAGTTGAATGTGTGGGGCTCGACCACACAGCTCATCGAGCAGAGCAAACATGAACAGCCAGACTTCCCAACCTGCAAAGCATGATTTTTTTTTTTTTCTACAACCTTGCAGAACAGAAGGAAGTTGGTACCGTATGTCTGGGCCTAAAGAACTACTCGTGCAGAAAGTCATTATTAGGTGTATGATGATTTTATATGCCGCGTGCCATTTTAGACCTGGGAACTTGCGTGCCACACAGCCCCTGCCCCTGAAGGAGCTGGCCAGCATCACCAAGGACCAGGGCCCCAGGACAGAAGAAGTAGAGGCCAGGGTGGGCGGGAGCTGGGGCGCCCTCGTCCGGCCTCGGGGTTAGGAGAGCTGGCTGGGCAGAGCTGGCTCCTGGGAAGGGAGTGGATGAACCAGGCTGTCAGACAAGGGCGATCCAGATCAAGTGTTGCGCTTTTGAAAAGCTCCCGGGGTGAAGATCCAGGCCGACGTTCCAGGCCATCAGAGTGGCGGGGGTGTGGGCTCCAGGAGAGGAGACTGGAATGGGAAGTGGGAAAGAGGTCTGCAGAAGAAGGGCCTGTTTGCACGTTAGGATTAGGATTAGGACTAGAGTTTGTGTCGTAAACAATGAGCCACTGAGGGGTTTGAGGAGGGGTGTGGTGACCGCATCTCTGAAGTGGTTTGGAGGACAGAGTGAGAGTTTGAGGATGCCAGGCAGGGGGAACCACCATGTGGGGAGGAAAGTTCTGAGAGTGCCGTGTTCGTCAGCACAAGTTCACTTTGGAAGGCCCGGATCAGGGGAGAGCAGTAGAGACGGAAAGGACCAGTGGATTCCAGAAACCCTGAGATAAAATCAGCAGGCCTCTGTGACTGATGAGATGCAGGGAAGCCGTCAGGTCTGGGCTGAAGGAGGCGTCTGCAGAGGCTGCCTTTGAAGTGCCCGTGGGATATGCATCTGGACAAGTCCAGAGCTGCTGGATACTGGAATCCAAATTCAGGGAAGATCTGGCTGGAGGCACAGATTTGGGCATCATCTGATCCAGGTGCTGGCTGAAGCCAAGGCATGGGAGCAGTGCCTGTGCGAGAGGTGTCAGGTGCAAAAGAGGGGGCAGATGGTGGAGCCCAGGGCACAGGCACCGCAGTGACAGGGTGATGGGAGAAGGAGACTGAGGCAGGGCCACATAGGGCAGTGTCACTGAGGCCACAAGAGGCAGCCTTTGTCTGCAGCATGAATCCCCCGAGCTCAGGTGACATGAGGACTGAACAGGTTAAAACTCCAGGGATGAGGGGTGGGGGGAGAGCTCAGTGGTAGAGCGTGTACTTAGCATTTGCAAGGTCCTGGGTTCAATCCCCAGTACCTCCATTAAATTTTTTGTAGTAAAAATAAATACATAGATAAATAAAAATAAAATGATGTAAGAAGTTGAAAGTGGCAAAAAAAAAAAAAAAAAAAGAACAATGCTAAAACTCCAGGGATGAGAACTCCCCTCTTCCTTCCTTGGCATCAAATCTAAACTCATTTCACCAATGCCGGGGCCTCCAGCCCACTCGCTTCCTCTTTACTCCCCAACGAGCCCTCTGCTCGTGGGTGCCCGGAGGCCACACCACCCTGTGTCATATCCTGCCCGTCTCCCGGAGGCCCGCTCCTCACCTTCACTTGTCTGAGTCCTGTCCTTCCAGGCCTAACGCTGGCCCTGTCCCCACGGCCGGCCCAGCTGCCCCGAGCAGCCCTGCTCCCTAGAGGCCTGTTTGTATTTGTCTCCACTTAATGCTCCATTATGTGCTGTCTGGTGGTGGTGGCTGTTGATTCATGAAGCTTGACTCTTCTTGAAGCTGCCTGAGGTCTGTGGTCTTATTTTATTCTTCCTCTGTGGCCTCGGTAGCCTGGAATCCTGTTGAAGAGACCATCCTTGCTCTGAAAGAGCTCTCTGGTTGATCCAGATTGTCAAGACTTGAGCTTATCCGGTGCAAGGAAGCTTCACATTTCCTCCGTCTCAGCTCAGAGTTGGAGGGTGCCCCACGCAAGGGAGATCGAAGGGTACCATCTTGGTGGACTGAGGGTGGAGTGCGTGGGGGCAGAGGCCAGGAATGACAGAGGGGCCCGGAGACCGAGCGGCCCCCTGGGGAAGGCTGGGGAGGGGAGTGGCGGGGAGCGTGTGTGCTTGCACCAACAAGGTGATGGCAGGATGTGGCTTCCTCCGAAGCCTGCTCTCAGACTGTATAGCTGGTCCTTCGAGGCCTGCCCACTCCAGCTTGCTGAGGTTAAGCCTGTCTGAGGGGTTGGTGGGTCGACCTCACTGGACAGCGACTTCTGAGGCTCAAGATGACAAGAGAATTAGAACTCTTTACCGTCGTGCGGCCGTGGGAGCTGCCCTTGGATGAAGGGAGAATTCGGGCAGGGAAGAGGGGGTCCATCACAAAGAACAGAGAAATAATCCCCTCACTTACTGACCAGTAGTTGCGAATTTTTCGTGACCCTGGGCTTCCAAAGGGAAAATTAGGTCCTTTTCACCCTGGGATAGAGGACTTACGTCTTTCTAGCACCCTCCTTGCTGAGGGAGGTAAAGGGTCATGCCCTGAGTTGGAGGTCACGGTGCTCGCATCCCTGGAACTCAGGCCCTCGTGGGTGTGGGCTCCGTGCCCCAGGGCACCGAGTTACTAAGGAGCCCCCAAGACTCATGCGGCTGCATTTTAAAGACCCCTGAAAAAGGAGGCCTTCACCTGTAACTGGAATGATGATTCTTCTTGTGCCCCTCTTCCTCTGAAGCTAAAAGTTAATATCCTTTTGGTCACGTACCTCTCCGCTTCTTAGTTCTATAAACCTCTTCCTGGCTTATTTTCCACAAGTAGGAGAGCAGTGGAAATAATTCTCTGAAAAGGACGCGTCGACATAAAGCCATGAGGTCAGGCTGGCGAGGGGAGGGGGCCAGAGGAGCTCTTCAGGGCCGGCCGAGCTCCCTAATGGGACTCTGGAGACCAGCCACAGGCAGTATCGTGGTCTGTCTGTTCTCCCTCTGAACAGAGAGGCTCGCTGGTTCCCAGGTCTGAACTGTGCTCAGTTCCAAGCACCAGACATCCATCTTTGGAAATTCAGCTGTCTCGCCGTTTCATAAGGACCTACGGTTGCTATGAGAGCCCCATTTCAGAGGACAGAAAGGTGAGCAGAATTGTGCAGTCATGTGTTACCTCTCCCCGGATACAGAATTCTCTCTGATTGATTTGGGTGCCCAGAGGTGATGGGAACACCCTTGACCTGGGACGGCTGCAAGGCGGGGCATAGCGGGGAGCCTCTTCAGGGATTCTCATGTCCCCAGTGACTCACCTCTGTTCTTCTCAGTCGGAAAACCAGACTGATATTTCCATCTGACTTCCCTCTCTGCTTCACAAGACACGGCAGAAGCCTGTGTCTAGAGCACAGAGCCTTTTAGTTCCCAACAAGCCCCAAGGAGCCCAGCGCCCCTAGATCATCGTTTCTCAGCCAACAGCAACAGGGTAACTGGAAATGCCGTCCCTTGTCCCAGGCCCAGCCCTGCAGTGGGTCCATCTGATCCCAACTCCCCTGTCCCCTCCCTCACTCCTGCTGGGCCTTGTCACCAACTACCACCGAGGTTAGTTGGAGGTGTCACTGTGCAGAACTTAACCCTCAGGCTCTAGGATCCCCCTGCTGGCGGATAGTGGAAGCACTGCTTAGCCTTTCCTCTTCCCCTCCCCCCCCTTTTTTGTTTTTAAATGTATTAAGGTATTCTGATGACATTTTCTTTCTCTCTCCCACTCCCTCTCTTTCTGTCTTTCTGTCTGACCCTGCAGTCCTTTACTAAGTAAGTTTCTTTTGCTGTCTTTAATTCCTCTATGGGCACCGTTCCTGGTTGGGGACCACTGGTGGCTGCTGGCTAAACACAGGTCTCAGTACTGGGGTACAGAGGCTGCTGTGAAAGGAGGTACCGGGTCTAGAGGGGCATTGGGTCCTCTGCTCACCAACCACCCCTGCCTCCCACACCAGAGATGTCATGATAATGGCAACATAGTGTGCTTTGCTGACTTGGGACCAAGCCCTGTGTCAAACGCTCTTCAAGCATTACACCACACAGTCCTTGCGTCATTAGCCCTGCTTCCCAGATGACAGAAGCCAGACTGGAGCTCCAGGCTTGTGGATGGGACTCCAGGCCGTAGCTCGGGTCTCTGGAGTCAGGGTCCTCCTCCTGGCCACACAAGTGTGACCTCCTCGGGCGCCCCCGGGCTTTGCAGGCTGTATCTTAGCATGAGTTCTTGGACCTTGTTCTCTGCCTGGACATCTTTTACCTACCACCCCCTGCCCAACCTCCTTCCCCATCTTCTCTTGGGAATGCTGACTGTTCCTTAAGACTTAGTTCAGGGGCCCCTTGGAGAAACCTGCACACCCTCCCTCCCGCTTTCCATGCTGGTTTTTTGCAGAGACCCTGAGAACCAGTGGTCTATTGGCCACAAGTGTATCTCTCATCTGAACTATTTGAACGTGTTTTCTCTGTTCCTTTTACATATCACTTATGGATGGCCCCTATATTGTCCCTAAATAAATATCTTTTATCAATGTTAAAGAAAAACACAAACAGTGAACCACTAGGACACTCATCACATGTTTCTGTCATGATTCTTCTGTTGTCTGCCCTGTAGCTTCTGACCTCCTCTTAGGCAGGGAGCATATGGTATCAGTCTCTGTGCCCCCAGCACAGAGGCCAGCTCCCAGTCATCAAACAGTAGCTCGCTAAGCACCCAGCCAGGCCAGGCAGCGTGCTAGCACTTCGTTTAGATTCTCTCATTTATCCGCACATTTATGGCACACCAGCCCATCCATCCGATGTGTAAAATGATCACCCACTTTACAGATGAAGAGACTGAACCTTAGTGGGTTCTAGGGCTGGCCCAAGGTCACCCCGGAAGTGGCTGCACTTGGCTCCAGGTCTCCCTGGGCTGTTTCTACGTTGACCTGATGGGGTATTTTTCCTCTGCCAATATGGATTAAGAAGAGTGCGTAGGAAGATTACGTTTTCTTGGCTAAAATCTGCAGTGCCCTGAGAAGCACTTGCTGTATCCCGCAGCAGAACGGCTTGGAAGGAGTAGGCCCATTTGGATCAACTGGATTTTGAACTTTTCTGAAGAAAGGCATTTGAGAAGTAGGAAGCACGGAAGAGCTCTGTCGATAGGCTAAGCGTCCATTGCTTTGCTCGGTAACTTCATGGGAAATTCTGCAGCCATTTTACGAAAGGATCGCTCTGTTCAACTGGCTTATTTATCATCTAAAAATTCCAAGTGCAAATTCAACATCTTTGAGGCCTGAAATTTATTGGGCACAGATTTGAGTTACCCAAGAGAGGCAAGTCCAGAACGACTTGCTTTCCAAAGCATAATTTAAAAACAAATCAACCAACCAACAACAACAAAAAAACCCCAAACAAAACGCCACAATCTTTGCAACTGGATTTTATGTTAAATTTAGGCCACATGTTAATTTTGTTTGACTGATAAAACACTTTCCAGAATATGCCTTTGTCTTTACCAACCTGCTCGATGGTTCATTTGTCTGTCTTTACTTTGAGGTTCAAGTTACTCTTGCTTATCTGAGATTTTCAAGTTCCCAGTGAAACTCGTGGATAATTTAAGATTAGGTACCTGGGGCAGGGGGTGGGGGGAGGATGTAGCTCAAGAGGTAGAGTGCATGTCTAGCATGCACAAGGTCCTGGGTTCAATCCCCAGTATCTCCTCTAAAAAGAAAGAAATAAATGAATGAACCTAATTACCTCTCCCAAAATTTAAAAAATAAAAATAAATTAAAAAAAAGATTATGTGCGCTAGAAATGTAGGCCACCATCAGTCATATCAATATTGATCTTTTTTTTCCTAATTTTCCCTCCTTTTATTTAATTACCATATTGTCATAATATTTTCCATTGTAAACATGCAACATTTTAAATTAAATTAAATCTTTGAAGACCAGTCTGTTGATCTACTTTCTATGCATAACATTGTTTCTATGGATAAATGTATTCATAGTTGCAAGCTATTAAAATATTATTAGAATTGACTTTTGGTAATTTTTTTTAATATTTTTTTATTGAGTTATAGTCATTTTACAATGTTGTGTCAAATTCCAGTATAGAGCACTATTTTTCAGTTATACATGAACATACAGATAATCACTGTCACATTTTTTTTTCGCTGTGAGCTACCACAAGATCTTGTATATATTTCCCTGTGCTATACAGTATAATCTTGTTTATCTATTCTACATTTTGAAATCCCAGTCTGTCCCTTCCCACCCCCCACCCCCTTTGGCAACCACAAGTTTGTATTCTATGTCTATGAGTCTGTTTCTGTTTTGTATTTGTTTTTGTTTTGCTTTTTTTTTTAGATTCCACATATGAGCGATCTCATATGGTATTTTTCTTTCTCTTTCTGGCTTACTTCACTTAGAATGACATTCTCCAGGAGCATCCATGTTGCTGCAAATGGCGTCATGTTGTTGTTTTTTATGGCTGAATAGTATTCCATTGTATAAATATACCACATCTTCTCAATATTGATCATATTTATATTTCAATATAGTACTTCGTACTGTTAGAGCCCGTCTGATGATTACATTCTAATGTCATCTAGAAAACTCCAAAGCTTGAAAGGTATACCCTTCATCACCTTCCAGATGTCATTAAAACAGCATACCTAACACTCCATTTTACGAGATATGATTTGGCCTCACACTGGGGTGGGTAGCAGAGACAAGATCAGAAGGTTAGGATAAAACGGGATCTCGGTCCAACTCGGTCATTCTACCTATGAGAAAACTGAGGCTCGAAGAACGCTGTCTGCAGCCCCCGCCTCCCCTGCTGCACTTCCTAGCCCATGGCTCACCCCTGCTCGGCTCAGCCCCGCCTCACCGCAGTTTTGCCCATTTTGCTCTGTCTCCTTTAGGTTGCATCCCGTGCAGCCATGACGACCGCCATCCTGGAGCGGCTGAGCACCCTGTCGGTGAGCGGGCAGCACCTGCGCCGCCTGCCCAAGATCCTGGAGGACGGGCTGCCCAAGATGCCCGGCACCGTCCCCGAGAGCGACGTGCCCCAGCTCTTCCGGGAGCCCTACATCCATGCCGGCTACCGCCCCACTGGGCACGAGTGGCGCTACTACTTCCTCAGCCTCTTCCAGAAACACAACGAGGTGGTCAATGTCTGGACCCACCTGCTGGCGGCGCTGGCCGTCCTCCTGCGGTTCTGGGCCTTTGTGGAGGCCGAGGGCCTGCCGTGGACCACCGCCCACGCCCTGCCCCTGCTGCTCTACGTCCTGTCCTCCATCACGTACCTCACCTTCAGCCTCCTGGCCCACCTGCTGCAGTCCAAGTCCGAGCTCTCGCACTACACCTTCTACTTCGTGGACTACGTGGGCGTGAGCGTCTACCAGTATGGCAGCGCCCTGGTCCACTTTTTTTACAGCTCCGACCAGGCCTGGTACGAGCGCTTCTGGCTCTTCTTCCTGCCCGCAGCCGCCTTCTGCGGCTGGCTGTCCTGCGCCGGCTGTTGCTACGCCAAGTACCGTTACCGGAGGCCTTACCCGGTCATGAGGAAGGTCTGCCAGGTGGTGCCGGCGGGGCTGGCCTTCATCCTGGACATCAGCCCTGTGGCACATCGCGTGGTCCTGTGCCACCTGTCTGGCTGCCAGGAGCAGGCGGTCTGGTACCACACCCTCCAGATTGTCTTCTTCCTGGTCAGTGCCTACTTCTTCTCCTGCCCGGTTCCGGAGAAGTACTTCCCGGGCTCCTGTGACATCGTGGGCCACGGGCATCAGATCTTCCATGCGTTTCTGTCTGTCTGCACGCTCTCCCAGCTGGAGGCCATCCTCCTGGACTACAAGGGGCGACAGGAGATCTTCCTGCAACGCCACAGTCCCCTGTCCGTCTACACAGCCTGCCTCTCCTTCTTTGTCCTGGTGGCCTGCAGTGCCGCCACCGCAGCCCTCCTGAGACAAAAAATCAAAGCCAGACTGACCAAGAAAGATTCCTGAGGCTGGCAGGTGCGATGAGGCGTGGAGGCAGCCTGTTGTGGTTTGGGGAAAACTTGATACAACCAGGGGCGCTGACTTTTTGTTCTGAAGAGCGGGCTTTTCAATGAGTGCACATTTCCAGGGGTGGCTCTGGTTATGGCACTGGGAGGCCCAAGGATGCAAGAGCTTTGTGGTCATTGTCATTAGTGAGAGGACTGTTCCTTTCCCCGCTGGGCCACGGCCTTAGGAGACACAGGAAGGGACGGGACCTTGGCTTAGACTCGTCAGACACTGAATAAAGAGCCATCTTGATGCCTGAAAACTTAGCCGAGTTCTGACTGTGGCCTCCAGGGCAAGCCCTGGGCTGGAGGGATAATACAGTTGGACTGGACAGGGAGTTGGTGGCTGGACCACACTGTTTGAGATGGGCATCCTACCCAATGTTGGTCTTTGGTGATTGGATACATTGACCCAAGGGCCCGATTTCATTTGGATTTCAGATGGTCTGGGGTGGAGAAGTCAGAATCTTCAAGACGATTCAGTGAAACCCTTTGACGTAATACATTACTCGGTTCATTCGACTTCTGGTCCTTCTTCCCTTGCCCACTGTAGCACTGACCCTTTTCTCAGGATGATGTCTGCCTGGCTGTCTTCTCGAACATGCTGTTCACTCCCACCTGTACCTTGCGTGGTGACCTAGAGGCTGATGAAGCAGTCATCCTTCCAGGATAGGCCTAGATCCATGTGGACATCCAGGAAGTTTACTCTCATATAATACTAATGTAAACGGTACTAGAAAATGCAGTGCCAAGGGCCCCCACGTGGCCCAGCCAACAAGCATGGATACCACTGGGTGTCCTGGGACCCTTCTGTTTTAGACTGGGCATCGCAGGCTGACTCAAGATTTATTAGTGCTGCCGGATCTGGGGCTTGCTCCAGAGAATCTTCTCCAGATGTTCAGCATGTTCAGAAAACCCCTGGTAACATGAATTTGTTCTAAGAGTCCCACCAGGGGTTCGGTTATTTCAAGAGGAACCCAGGGTCCAGCTGCTTAAATAGAAGCTGCCCCAGAAAGGACTACGCTAGTTCAGGGTCCTCAGCTTTAGAGCAGCTTCAAATAATCAAGCCCCAGGACAGGCATGGGTGTGTGCGTGTGTGTGTGCGTGTGTGTGCACGCTCATCGTGGGTTGGTCCCCGAAGGCTCCTTTGGGTAAGAGCAGTGAACCAGGCGTCCCGTAGGCAGAATGCTCTGTTTAGGACATCGCTGTCCAGCAGCTGCTATGGGATGGGTGGTACTTGCAGTCACCGTGTTCTGGCCACGCAGCCCTCCCTGAGGACTGACTTCTGCACTGATCTGGTGAAGGGGGTGGCAGCGACAGGACTGTGGGAACCTCCCTAGAGGCTGCCTTTCTTATCAGTAAAAGGTCTCTGTTGACTAAAAAGAGAAGTGGTTTTTCACTCCCGTTTGATGAACCTCTTCTGTTACTGTTACTTTGTTGTCTTGGGGTCTCTGTTTTCTTCTTCTTGAGAGATGTGTGGGATTTGGGTCTTATAAACGGAAACGTACAAACGCTTCACTTAATCCATGGCCATGTTGAATTTTCAATTTTGGGGTCATTAGGTTAAGAAAAAAGAATTCATTGCCTTCCAACCCGTGGATGGAAGAAACTTCAGAACACCAGAATCACTTATCAATTCAGAAGACTCAACCAGTATTTCTGTGTGTGGAGGGGGGAATTCAGCAAAGCTTTCCTATAACCTTTATATCAAGAAAGCCTGTGTCTTATTAGCTCTGTTGTTCCCCTAGATGGATTTCTCCTGTTAATCGTCAAACCCCTGAACTTCTGTGCTACCCCGATGTCTTACACAAGCTTCTGGTGTTCAGACCAAGTTCACCGCCAATAAAGTTAGCAACACCGAACCGGGCTGAACTGCTAACGAGGGAATGGAAAGTTATGTCAACACAGCGCAAGTAGGGGGTCAGTTTTAAATGCGGACGAGAAAATGTCTGCAATGTTCGTAATTATGGATTCGGAGACGACATTCTTTTCAAAGTTGGAAGGAAGGTGTAAGTTATGCTCCTGACTATATCTGTGGTGGTTGTGGTGGGCAGTGATCTTTGAGCCAAATGCACATATTTTTCAAAGAGAACAGGAGATAGACCAAGACCAGCCTGTGCACAGAACCGTCTGTGACAAGTACAGATGGAGACACTGAACTTTTAGATATGAATACGAAATTCATAAAATGTTTATGTTAGTTTACACAAATATTGGTCCCTCAAGTGATTAGAAATTTAAAAAAATATTTTTATTCCCAAGAGATATTTGAGAAGCATTGAAGGAGGGAACTACTATCTCATAAGAAATTACCAGTATCTCACTGGAAATAGATCAACAGAAAACGCAGGTGTTTTTAACTACTCAGACTTTTAAGAGTTTAAATACTTAGTCCTTTGAACACATTTTCATGAAAGTGATTGTATCAGTAAGGCAGAGATCTAGTTTGTTTAAAAGGAATAATTAAGTATTTGATAAAGGAGATGGTTCTTATTAATCCACCAAAGCCGACAGTTGACCTCTCTGGGAAATTCGGCCGTTAAATCTCTCTCTTTTTAACTAAGCCTTGCAGCCAATCAAAAAGTAGATGCTTCTAAAACAAACTAAACTCTTACTCGTTTACATCTTCTTGGGAATACAGATTCTGATGGATATGTGTGCCGCCCCCACTAGAGGTCGGGAGAAGAGACAACAGGATGCAGCAAACTGAGGACACACTGCAGGCACTTCCTGACCTAGACTGACCAGAGAGCTAATGTGAACACTCTTTGGATGTTAGAGTTGCATTTCCTGCCTCGGCTGAAGGTGCCTCACTTATTAACAGTATTCTCAATCCTCTGCTGGAAGCTGGAAACGATAGCTCAGGCCACGGGATGGAGGCATTTGGTTCCTGCCTCAGTTGCCCACCTGTTCACCAGCTGTCCCTCCAATGCTTGAAAACGTTAGGTGGTTCACTTGGTGCACTGTAGTTCCAAGGGGGTCCTCCAGATGGCGCCCGTGTCTGACTCAGGGCGTGGCCACGGTCCCCTCCCCTGGGCCCCATGCCTTCCGCCTGATGGTGCTGGTCCTAGTGTTTGGCTTGATTGTGTGGCGAAGAAAAAAAATAGAACTATTTTCTGTTTATATAACTCTGCTTACACAAATGACAGTTAAACAGATTTTGTAAGTGGAATATTGTGCTGTCCACAGCTACCTCGTTCCTTTGACTAGGCCCTTCACAAAGGCTCCTTTGACAAGGCTCATCTTAGAGAAAGGTCTTATCTAGACAAACATTGTCCAGAAGGAGGAGATCAGGACACATCACAGCCACCTTGAAGAGGGAAAGTATAAAAGCTTAAAAAAGCCCTCCACACCCAGACTCCCCACATATGCTCCCTTCCGCCACATCCCCACTTGTGCGTCAGTCAATTGCTTCCCCCTCTTAAAAAGCTATGGGGTTGATTTCTCTGAGGATTTCAATGTAACTGAGTAAATATTTCTAATTTCATGGACAATAATGTTAAACATTCCAAACTTGAATTGATGGACCACATTTTTTTGAAACCTAAAAATTATGAATTATATATACTTTTATTGTACCATAACAGGTACTATAATGTATATGTTGTGAAATTTAGCAACTATCAACCAAGAGATTTTGCCCAAACCGTTTTTTATCAGCAGCAGGGACCCTGGACAGTTTGCAGATGCTTCTGTGGTCACGGTTAATAGGTCTACCCCTCTCCAGTTACTGATTTAGTGAGTATTTATGAGCACTGATTGGTGGCAGGTACCATGTTGGCACTGATGATACCACAGTGAGGGTCGGACACAGGGACCCTGCTTGCTAAAGCAAGACCAGCCTCTTCCCATCTTGGGCCATGACAGGGTCCCCCTCTCCAGGACTTGGTCCCCATCATAGCCCGAGGGCCAGATGGCCTGCCAAACCCACGGGAGGCTGGGACCTGCTTTGGAGCAGACCCTTTACAAAAGGACGGCACGCTCTCCTTTCCCCTCCAGAGGCTGGAAACACCTCCCACTCCAGCAAGACTGTCACCTGATGGTCATCTCCACCCTTCTTGCTACTCCCACTGCCTCTCCAGCCCGTCTGACTGCCCTCTAGTTGTTTTAATTCAGTCATGGGAACCCTCGACACATCCAGGCACAGAGAGGGATCCTATATCCCCACAGGCAGTACAGATGTCCCCGAAAGTCCCATCCGGTAGGGAAAGGGAAGTAGGTTCCAACCCGAGCACAGGTTCCTGACCTGGGAAGCTGGAACCAGCATCCTGCTCTCTGGCTGCCTCCTTTGGCGGGGGGGTGGGGGGACCCCACCTTATCCCTTATCCCTTATGGAATTTTTACAGAAATAATTTAATATGGAAGGAACATCATTACATTAAGACATTGATTGCCCACTGTGAATCGGGTGCCCCTGAGAAAACACAGCTGTCACCCAGACTTGGGAGAAGTGGCAATCAACGTTTAAAGAGAAAAATCATTTAAATATTAACTTTGGGAGCACGTCTACTTAAGGGAAGGGCTTTTTCCCCAATATGACTCTCATAGGAAGTTATGCATGGAATTTTAGACTCCAGGAGGCCTTGACCAATTCAGAGGCTACAGAGTAGCACCTCAGATTTTATCAAGCTCTATGTCTTCCCAAGTATCTCCACATCCGTTTAGCTTCTAAAGAGTCCAATGAGGTAAAACCAAAAAGAGCATCATTAAACCAGAAAACACACTAAGAAAGTGGGATGACTGGCTCAGAGTCACGCAACTAGTCATTATTGGACTCAAACTTATTTTCCTCCCATTAAATTCAGGGCCCAGCTAATCCAGAAACATCAACACCGAACATTTGCAGAGCCCCTTACAGTGTGGACAGCACTTTTATGGCTTGTGTATATTTCAGCCTGATCTCATTTTTAACTTTTGTTTCTAAATACCTCACGAATAGCCAGGATTGTATCACTTCTTTGCGGATTAAGGTGACTCTGCACCATGTCCCTGGATGTCAAATAAAGCATTCTCTGCATTTCACGGTCTCCTCTGAAGCTGGAAAGTCCCGTTGGCTACAGGCCCTTGGTGGCCCAGATGCTAAAGTCAAATCTCACTTTCCCGTCACGGCTTCTTAAAAAATACCTTTGAATCCTGGGAGGAGAAACTCACCTCGTATTGATTATCCTGCCAAGATTATGCAAGCCCTCTCTCTTTCACTGGGATTGTCAGTCCTTCAAACAACTGGCTCTTCCAGGGATTTTGACAGGGGATAATGACTTTAAGAACACGTGACTCTACCTTATAAAAGAGTTATGCGTATGTAGGAGGAAGCCCCCCCGCCCCAAAGTCATCGGTCAGTTCTCATGTTCAAGTCGTAAATGCTTATTAAAGAAAACGCAGAAAAATAGAGGAAAAAAGATAATCCATGGGCCCATCACTAAAATGAATCTCTTCAAGGCAAGGATAAGGCTGTGTCAAAATGCTGTCAGTGGTAGGTAAATTAGCAGTGTGATAGAAAGATTCCAGAAAAGCCAGAAATTTTAATCATCCAACTACTTCCATTCTGCAAAGTATGAAGTCTCCAGTCTGGCTGGGTTTACAGGCATCCCCAGATGGTCACATGACACGCCCTCCTGACATCCCGTATGTAGGTCATTTGATAAGGCTGTGGCTGGGCCACCAGCTCCTGAATCGAGGCCAATGATACATTATCTCTCAGTGAAAGAATTCTGTGAAATGTGAGTCCAGCCCTCCGAGGGTCCTCCGCTAGGAAGGCCTTGGCTGGAGGCCAGTTCACTAGCCTGTTGAACTAGCGAGTTTGTGGACTCACCGGCAGTCACTCTACAAACACTGAGCCCTCAGGTGCCAGGCCCTGTTCTAGGCACCAGGGTGCAGCCACGGACAGAGCACAGATCCCGGACCTTGGGGAGCTTACCCTGGGCGGTGGGGGAGACTGTGAAACAAATGACACACGAAATAAATTAATTAGTTACATACTGTGTTAGAAGAGGATGATGCCAACAAGGAACAAGGAGCAAGGCCAGAGGGGAGGGGCAAGTGTGCAGTTCTAACCAGGATCAGGGGAGACTGCAGAAACCAGTGGGGGAGAAGCAGCTCTGCCTTTCTCCCTGACAGAAGGAAGAACAGAAAGGGCCCCGAGGCCAGAGCATACCAGGAATCACAGGCCAGCACGCACAGAGAGCGTAGCAGAGCAGGGGATGAGGGCAGGCTGTGAGAGCCTTGTCAGGACTTGGGCTTTTACTGTGACTTTAGGATGGGGGATGCGGGGAAGACTCCTGCCCCTGAAAATTACAGGGTAGCTGTTTACCTCTACAGGCTAATTACTAATTGCACATGAACCTGCCTGTAGAAAACAGCCAACGCTGTTGCCTGGGGTCTTCACAGAACCAGGCTATCATCAAGTCCTCCCATGTGTGGGCCTGGCCCAGCAGACTGTGTTCCTGTGGACACACTCTCGTGCTCATAGGATTCTTCCCAAATTCTTCTCCGAGCATTTTTTTTAAGTGCCTGGAATGCTGACCTCCACTCCCCAGATAAGGTTTGAAAGTTTCCTTGTCCTGCTGACACTGGTCTGGACTCTGGTTTATTCTCCAGGCAGAAATGCAATGAAACGTCCAAGGCAGAGTCTGCAAACTAGGAATCATAAGAATTTGAACAGTTTACGTTGTTTAGTGATGACTCTTTGCCAAGTTCTTAACTGAGCTCTTAAATTCTTTCACTTAACCTCAGACCTCCCTGTGAGGTAGGTACTCATACTGCCTTCATTTTATAAATGAGGAAACTGGCAGATTAAGTAAATTTACCCCAAACTCTCTGGCTCTTCAGTAATAGAGCCTCACAGAAACTGAGGCCTTTGAGTTGAATATCCAGAATCCATATTCTCAATTGTGAAAACAGAGTGAACGTAGAAGGCCCTTTTGTCTCACTTCCCTGCTGCCGGTCGCAGGAACAGGGAAAAGTGTAGCACTGAGGGGGAGCTGTAGTGAGGACTGGCTTTGTCCTGATGATACATGAAATAAACCTAAAGCTGCAGCTCGGGCTTCATGACTAGACACTTGGGCCACGCACAGGTCCCTAGGCTGTGACCATTGAAGTGATGCCGGTGATGAGATTTTTGAACACGCTTTGTGCCTGAATCCAAGGTGGACCTGGTCACATTGCAAACGTGTCTCCAGGTTTGTCTGTAACCACTTGAAAGACCTCCAAGGACTCCGGGCAGCTCGGAGAACCACTGACTTACGTTATCTGTCTACACTTCTCTCGGGAGCCCTTCCTTGTCTCTCCCATTCCTCCCTGAAGTGGATCAGAGCACGCTCCCGGTTACAACAGTTTCTTAACTTCATAGCCACAAGCAAAATATCTCCACTCAGTGTTTTTTTTTTCTTCCTCTCTCATACAAGAACAAATTATCTCAGAATCTAAGTTTGCCATTGAGGGGTGGGGTGGGGAACCTCAGTGCAAAGTTCGTGTCCAATCAGGGAGAGTGGCAGTTGTTGTGATTATTATGATTTCTATCACCTCTGGCCAGGAGGGGGCTGTGTGTTCTGTCCATGCTCGCCCGCCCTCCCTGTGGGCTCCAGACGTTTCTCCCCAGAGCAGGTGGCGGGGGGTGGGGGTGGCTGGCTGCCCTGGGGAAGGGATTGCTCTCCACCCATCACAGATGATGTGTCACCCCCCGCTCCACCGAGGTTCGGCATGTGCCTTGGTGGGAGTTCCTTCTTCGACACTGTCCTGCATGTCACCGACCATCACAGGCATCAGCAGAGAATCTTCCCACGATGCTGGTACCCAGACCCACCCGGACAGGCTGGCAGCCCAGTTCTTTCACACTGTGGTCCCCAGGTCTTCTCAGCTGGTGGAGGAAACTCCACTCCACTCACTCATTTTTCACTCTTTGATTCCCATCTGTCGTGGCTTGGATTATGTCCCCCCAGAAGATAGGCTGATGTTCTAACTCCCGGAGTTGCACAACGTTGCCTAATTTGACAGCTGCAGATGTCAGTGGCTAGGAGGTCGTACTGGAGTGGGGTGGACCCTTAGTCCAATGTGACTGGTGTCCTTATAAGAAGAGACGCGGAGGGAGGGTGAGGATGCCCGGCCACATGAAGGCACAGAGACACACGGGCAAGAAGAGGCTGACGACGGAGGCTGAGGCTGGGGTTATGCTCGCCACGGAGCGCCAAGGGTGGGTCTGGAGGGAGAGTGTGGCCCTAGCGAGATGGCGATTTCTGCCTTCTGGCCTCCAGCACTGTCAAAGCGCAACCTTCTGCTGCTTTGCGCCCCGGCCGTGCTGCAGGGCGATGGCAGCCCGAGGGGATGAACACCCCGTCCTGGCCAGTCTCGGGCTTGCCTCTCTTCCACTGAGGCCGCTCGCCTGCCCGGTGGCCCCGGTCTCTTGGCTCATCAAGCATGGGAGAGAACAGACCCTGGAGACCCCATCCTCCCCCGACCCACGCCCTAGTAAGGGGGAAACGGGACCTGCTGGTCCCAGGTGTGAACTCCGTGGAAACACTCACAGGAAGATTATCACTCGTGTGAACACAGCAGCACCTCTGTCGCAGGAGGTTAAATCCAGGGACTAAATTCCGAATGGCCGGTTTCAGCGTGGCCACGTGTGTTTCCCAGCTGATGCCACCTTGTGGAAGCAGGTGCTCCTGGGCCCACCTTGGCGACTTCCCACCCCGGTCCCTGTCTGATCCCAGCTCCCACAGCTGCCCCACCCACCTGCGAGCATCCTCGTCCTGGGCTGCAGAGGCTTCAAAGGCAGAGTCTGCTCTCATTGCCCAGTGGTGATGGAAAGGACATGGTGACCCTGGGACAGGGGAAGAGGTCCATGGTGCTGGGGGAGGGTCCCGTCCCCAGCCTCTCCCACGATGCGCAGGAGGACCCTTGGGTTTTTTTGTAACCCAAACCTCAGAGAGAGTTTGGAGTCCCTCCTGCCCTCTAAAGTGATCTGGAGTGTGTGTGTGTGGTGTGTGTGTCTGTGTCTGTGTGTCTGTGCATGGGAGATATTTATAGAGAGTTTAGGGGAAGAGAGAGGGAAGAAGAAAGACTTAAGTCACATGTGCCAAGCCTTCTAAATGCTCCACAGGCTTTAGACTTTCGTGTTTAGTGCCAATGCACTTGCTCCCTCCCCTCTCTTTTTTTTTACTGTACGTCTTTAATTAATCATCTCTCACTTTTCCAGTCCCCAGTCGCTCTGCAAACATTCAGAGTACTGCCCCGGACAAGGCTACCGGCAGTCACTGAGCTCTCACTATGTACCAAGCTCTGTTCTTCGTGCTCACATGTTTATGCTCACAATCTTACGAGTTGTGAATAATTATTATTATCCATGTTTATAGTAAGGAAGGGTTAGAACCCTCCCCCAGGTCACAGAGCTGGTGAGTGACTGAATCAGGACCTGTACCCTGGCTCCGGAATCCATGCTTTTATTTTTTTTTTAATTTTAACTTTTCAATGATAGGAAATGTCAAATATATACAAAAGTAGGCAGAATTAGTTAATGAATGCCCATGTAATTATGCCAACAATGGTCAACTTCTGGTCAATCTAGTGTCATCTATACACTTCCCCACTTCCTCCTTCCCATATTATTTTTAAAAATTATTTTATTTTATTTTATTGAGTTATAGTCAGTTCCCATATTATTTTGAAGCAAATCCCAGACATCTTGTCATTTTCTCTGTAACACACCCTTGAGAATGTATCTCTAAAAGATGAAAACATTCTAACAAAACCACACTACCGATCATGCCTAAAAAAATGGAAGAACAATTCCTTAACATTCTCACATTCGAATTCCCAGTGCTCTCATAGTAAGTGGCATTTTCTTTTTAAAGTGTACTTGTTTGAATCAGGATCTCAACAGGACCCACGCGTTGCAGTTGGTTGACTTGTTATTTAAGTCTCTTTTAATCTATTGGTTCCCCTTCCACCTCGCTCTTTCTCTCCCCTCCTCCTTGAAATTCATTTTTTGGCAAATTAAAAAAAAAAGGGGGTCACCTGTCCCAGAGAGCTTCCTTAGGTCTATGCTCTCAACCAACACGTTCTGTCTGTGCGGAGCTATGATGTGGACCCCTCCTTCCATAAGATTTCAGAGAGGGGACAGCTCTAGACCCTGGACCCAGTGGGGCTCACTCACTAACTCTGTAAAATCATAACTAAAATTTGCACTTGTGAGTATGTGCCCTGGGGGGAGGCAGGACCTATAACTTTCACTAACTTTTCAAGACAATTAATGTTCATTAATTTGGGTCCAGATTTCTCATTTTAGAGGTGAAAAAAACCCAGAAACACAGGTTGGTAAGTTGTCTAAGCTTGCACAAATATTCATCACACAGTGAGGACGTGAACAGGCTCCCAGGACTCCTGGCGTTTCACTTTCTGTTTCATGCTGCGTGCATTCTGTTCCATGCTGCATGCATTTTGTTCCATGCAGCATATGTGAGAGGAGAGAAGGAAGAGTGGGTTGAGATGCTCAACGGTAGAGGAGGAATCAAAGGCATTTCCCCATATTCAAGAGTGCCATTTACCTGAATCAATTTGTAATCCATGTTTGGAATCTAAACCTGAAATCAATATTACTGCTACGTCACTCTAACTCTTCTCTTTCCCCATCTTGCAAGGAGCCTGGGTAGGGCAGAAGGTGCTAAGATCAACGATCTCTCATATACTGAAGAAGGGGTATCTTTCCCAGCTGCGTGAGGACTGAGGTTGAGTGTCAGAAATGCTCAGTTGGTAACCAGTCATTAACTGATGGTTTCTTAATCTCTTTTGGTCTGGAGACTTCTCATCAGTGAAATGAGGGTCTGGGTTATGTCAATCACTTTCCAAGTTTTTCAACTCTGACCACAATAATACTCATAATACCGATGGGAATGTATGTATATATCTTGAATTTTTTTTTACTGAATTATTCTTACCCATTCAACATAGGATGCATCTAGATAATTTATATTCTATTTCTTTTTTTTTTAAATTCTGGTCGTTGCCACAATCATTAAGTTGATCTTAAGACTGAGTAATGCAGATCCACTGGTAGTTTGAAAAATTCTTTACCAGGTGATTTCCAAGTCATCATTTGTTCACTTACTTGGTCTGTCATTTTACGACTGTTTATTGACTATGAAGTGCCAAGCACTGAGATGGAAGCTAAGAAAACAGGAATGAGCAAAACCAAGGAGCTCTCCTTAGGAAGCTCTGGGTCTGTGAGGTCATGTGTGACAGGCTTTTTCAAAGGGAAGGGAATTCCGACTGAATCAGCTAAAGTCACAGGATGAGTTTGACTTAAGAGAAGAAAAAGCAGCAGAAACAAGTTTTTTCAACCCCCCTGGCAGGAGCCCACTGCAAGACTAAAATAAAGACTAAACCCAAATTGTGTGGTTTTGTGTCAAATGAAGATTTCCTGTGGGTCCAAAATCTGCTCCAGGGTCTGATTGGAAATCACTGTGGAGGCTTCTTTTTCCCTACTTTGCAAAGATCAAAATGTTTGACCGGCACTCTTTTTAGATAAGCGATTCCAGAGACCATGGAGTGATAGGAATGAAGGGTAGAGAGTATCGGACTGAGGGACATGCCCTTGCAAAGTCTGATCTGCAAAATCACTCACTAGCCGCACCCCCAGCACTTTTCAAACCTGCAGGTTGGTAATTGGCTTTGCTTTCCAGAAACCATGTTGTACCGCCTCCATCCAGCAGATGGCAGTAGAGCACCACAGTCGCTGAGGAAACACCCAGGAATCAATCCGTCTTCCTCTCCCTCCCTCTTCCCCTCCCTCTCCCTCCATCCCTCCCTCCCTCTTCCCCTCCCTCTCTCCTAGCTTGCTTGATATTTGTCTTGTGATTTTAGGTACTGAAGAATAAGGATGTCACAGGATGGTAAACAAATTCTGGGTAAAGCCAGCTCTGGGCAAATGCCGAAAAAGGTGACGTTTATTTTAGGCAACTGCTTGCAGCCTCCTCCCACCAGGAGTCTCTGGGAACCACCATCCAGCATGAGGCCCTCTTTCAGGGTGGGCCTCCTGGCAGTCTGATCTTCCCATTTTTCCGATCCCCCAAGATTTGAAGCACCTGCTCAGGTCATGCAACATCCCTGTGGTCTTAGGAGTCCAGGCTTTCTGTACAGCCTTCCAACCATGGCACTTTCCATGTTAGCTGCTGGATGGCCAGGTCCCACCCTCTCCTGTGGATTCCACAGGTGGGAAATGGTGCGTGCAGACCAGTGATGAGAGCAGTCCACTCCGAGTCATGTTTGGGAGAAATGGGATATAAACGCTTAACCACACCCAACCTCCTTAGGGTTTGAGCAGTCTTCTGGAGTCCTGTCTTTTTTTTCTCCCCTTCTTCCCTGTCCCTGTGCTTTTTAGCACTGATGCAATACTGCCTGAACCGTACCTCCCCCCCACCCCCCACCTCAGAGGCGGTGGCCTTTTTGTGAGGCCCGAGACCCAGAGATGTTTTCCTTCATCATGCATTTCTCCAGTCCGAAAGTACTTAAAGCACTCTGTTAGCCATTTAACTAGCTCTTCTAGGAAAGAAAGGCATTTAAGCCGAAGGCACTCCCCCAATAGAAACAGATGCCACAATGGACAATGGACTTAGGCATGACTCACCCTTTCCAGGCCCCCCGTCCGGGTTCCTTCTCTGCCCAGCCCAGGGAATACAGACCCCAGTGCAACCCTGCAGTTAGTCCACACGGCTCTTCCAAGTGGATCCTAATGCCGCAGACTTACTTTTATTAAGAGAGAGGGCTGGGGGGTGGGGGGATCACATGAAAGGTAAGAGTTTAAGGTTATCGTGAAGAGCCAGGAAGGATTATAGTTCCCAGTGTTTCTGAGGTTGAACTTGCCATCTTGAAATATTCTCCCAGTGGCTGGCTTCTGTCAACTGAAAAAAAAAAAAAAAAACACCAAAAAGCCGCACAATCTAAAAGCTGAGAATGACATTTTATTCCGCGGATTTTCTGAGAACTCAAAGTCAGGGAGGCAGCCTCTTAGACAGCTCTGAGGACTGCTCCGAAGAGATAAGGGAGGAGCCAAAATATACAGTTTCTGCAACCAAAACCAGGTAGTCAGAACATCAAAAGATTACTGTTAAAGAAAACCAGACACCTCGAGTTAAGGAATTTAGTGCTTTTCTATCTATGGGAAGATGCAAGAGTCTGGGCTCATTGAAATCATTTCTTTGATGTGCACCTTAGCTCTCTAGGGCCAGTACCCTGCTCTTCTCCATCCTGAACCCCCTCTGGGTGCACGGGGTGGGGGTGGGGGGCTGTAGTGGCTGAAGGCTTGTTGGCTGCAACATCTTCTGTTTATTGATATGGCAGGCGACATTCTGTGTTCCTTCTAGGGGTGTGCTAAGATATAATGCAATGGACAGATTTTTTAAAGTCTTCAGTAAGTTCAACCATGCATTGAATTTTAAAAATGTATTAAACACCTACGTGAAGGTGATCCTCCAATAGAAAATAAAAAATTTTAAAGGTGAAAAAAAAAAGAGAAGGGGGACAAAAATGGGAAATAGAAGTTGGGGGAGGAAACCTTATTAGAAAAGACACTCCGGGCAGGATGTGGAGACAGCTACCAATAACTGCTTCAGGTGCCGATGGCTCATGGATTGATGTCCTGGGCCCCCTGAGGTTTACGCCCATTAGTGAAACCCAACAGGGGGATTTGCTCTGACAAGCAGCAATAAAACTAAAGCCGCTGTCTGTACTGGCAGTAAACTCCCCGTGACATGCAGATATGCCTTCTGCGTCAGGCTAGCTACTCTGTCACGTTCCTAAACTGGCTCATTATCAGAAACAGCTGTTACAAAAATCAGATTCCCTGGACCCCATTTCAGACCTAATGAACTTAATGTCTGAGCACCTGGGTTTTGTTTGCTTTTTGCTTTTCTTTTCAAGCTCCTCAGCGTGCATGGATAGCTTTTTTTCCCCTTCCTTAAAATGTTTCAGGAACAGGATTATGGTTCTTTTAAGGAATAATAATTTAAACAAGTTTTGTAAAACGAGTGTATGATTTTGACACGATGCCACCTCGCTTCTTTCTTATGATTTAGTTTTCTCTGTGAAGGAGATGCGTTTCCCTTCGTGGTTCACTGCGGCTGCAGGGAGTAGAAACTAAAGACCAGGAAAATGGGGATCCTGTAGTTTTCAGTCAACAAATATTGAGTGTCCTGCGGTGAATATGCAAGACCCCGAGGCCAGGCCGACAGGAACTGGGAGAGTGAGGAACTGCAGGGATTGATCGCAGAATAAAGAAAGGTAACGTGGGGAAAAAAAAAAGAGTGGGAGGATTAGGGACGAGACGGTTGCATTCGCTCACTGCACATCCTTGAGCAACAGTTATGACGATGAATAATCCGCAGCCCCAGCCCCCAAGGAAGCACAGGTCCGGGAGCGGTAACACTTTCCACCGGAGCCGCGCACTGACAGTTCGGCATGTCCCAACCCAAGCGGCAGGGAGCGGCGAGGAGCGGGTGGGGCTAAGAGAAAACCTCCCGCCGCCGTAGCCGATCCAGGGCCCGCTGGGACCCGGGAACTCGCGGCGAGAACTATCGCGTCAACACAACCGCCTCCTCCCGCCCCGCTACGTCCCGCTCCCACGTGGCCGCGCCCAGAGCGGGAGGGGCGGGGCCAGCTCGCTGCGGCCACCCTCCCGCGAGAGCGCCCAGGTTCGCGGGTGGCGCACGCGCAGACCTGAAGCGTCCGCGTCTCAAGCCCCGCCCACCGCGCGAGCGCTCGGGATGTTTGGCGTTACCATGGAGCTCGGGGCGCCCCGGGAACGCGGCTTGTCACCCCGGCCGTCCGGGAGGACCAAACCCCACCCAGGTGGCGGCGGCGAGAGCGGCTGCGATGGTGTCCAACCCAGTGCACGGCCTGCCCTTTCTCCCGGGCACGTCCTTTAAGGACTCCACGGTGAGGACTTCTCCGCCCGACCCTCACCTGTCCCCACTCCTGGGCGGCCTCGCAGGGCTCGCCGCTTACTGAGCCTCCTTTCTCGTCCATGCAAGTTTGTCCTCTTTCCCTTCAACCCTGTCCTCTGCGCCAGCTCTGTTCTCTCGTCTCCCCCACCCAGCCTCACCCCCTCTGCCCGTCCTTTGCCCTCCGCCCACCCCTGTAGTTCTCCCACTCCACCCCGGCAGTCTGTTGGCCTCCCAGCGTTCTTCCCGGGTGCTCTGCGCCTCTAGCCCCGGCCTCTTCTCCCTCGAGATCACTGTTTCCCACACCTTGCTCTCCCTAGCTTGTTCTCCCACCTCGTACCCCTCTCTGCTCAGCTCCTTCCTTAGCCGCCCCCACCTCCCCAAGCCTGGGCAACTTCTCCGACTCAGCCTCTCTACGCCTTCATCCTCATTTCCACAGCCCCCTCCCACCCACTCTCCCCAGGCCCGGCATTCCCGCCTCGCCTTCCTCCTCCTCTTCTGAGTCCCAGACCCAGTAATCTCTACCACTCCCAGCTGCGTTTCCTGTCGAATGAACCATTTCCACCTATTTGCTTCCTTCTGCCGGTCCTTGTCCGCAGTCTCCTCCCTTCTCATTTATGCTTCTGCCAAACCCCATCCCTTTTCTGTCCAGCACTTCTGCCTTTTCTGCAGTCGAGTCCCACCTTCACCCTGTTCTTGTTTCCTTTCCCAATTGCTTTCACCAAAAGTTAGACTTTAAGCACTTGGCCATCTTCTCCCAAACCATCCTTAGGTGCTTTGCAGGAGATAATTTTAGTTCCCTCCACAAGTGATTTGTTGCTGTTTTTTCTTTCCCTAGCCCTTTTCTTTTCACTTTAACATATTTATAAAAGATTCCTGTTTAGATTTTTTCACTCCTCCCCTACCTTAAATGTTTTTATTTGCATCCTCTAGACAAAGTTGAAGAGAAAAAAAAGGTTTTGTGAGTTTTTTTCTCCGACATAGTTTAGCCCTTGACAGAATTATTATTTGTTTTAATTCTGAACTATACATGGGAAGATCAACACTGAAATTGAATAGGCTGATTATCGGAGATGAAGCAATAATAATTTATATTTATATAGTTTAATAAACTATGACTTCCTCTCCTTGGTCGTAAAGGTAAGATAAAATACACCATCAGTTTATTTTCTTTGGGGGAATGAGTTGAAATTGAAAGTTTGGTGAGGGAATTTGGATTCTGAATATCTTCTTCATAATTACTCCTGCATTAAGACAGAGCATCCTAGGTTGTTTTCTGTTGTTGTTGTTTTCAGTGGACTTTCGGTTTTATGTAACTTATTAAACGTTGCAGGCAGGTTCTTTCCCTGGGCGGGACAGCTTACCATTTGGTGTTGGTGAGTGTGCATTCCCTGAGAGGCAGGGCTGAGTTGATTTGGGAGGTGCCAGAGGTGTGGATTGGAGGTGCCAGGCTCTGAGAACATATATTGCTGTACTCCAAGTAAGATGAACCGTGCATTGGGCATATTCCAGATTTTAATTACAGTGGCCAAGTGCCAACCAATTCGCCTTGAGAAACATGGTCACTGTCTTCAGCCTTGAAGAACAGGTGTGTGTAATTCTCAAGGCCTTTAATAGGCGAACCATGAAGAGTAAAGTGGGGAGCCTGAGGTTGCCTTGCCTGGGGTGCCCATGAAATCCACTAAATAAAGGTCATACAGCTGAGTGATGGGAGAGGTGTCTGTCTAAAATGGGGGGAGCAACTGGAGCAGCTGATGTTGCTTCTGTGTTAAGAGGTGGGAGAAGAGCTTGATGTTACACAAGTTACCCCGTGAAGACATCAGCTCAGCCCGTTTTATTCTGTGTCATTTGTATAGTGTCCTGTTAACTGACTCGTGACCCTGAACGTATGACCCTTAAAGTCCACGGTCCGTAACTTTTGGCAAAAGAAATTTACTCTATTGCACCTTTAATGTTAGTATAGATCTTGAAAGATGGTAGGTTGGGCTGCAAAGGCATTAGGAGGTAAGTGAATAGGTTTTTTTCCATAAAAAATATATTTTATGATTAATCCTAAATTATATATATGTGTGTGTATGTATATGTATGTGTGTAAATATGATTTTGGATGTAACATTGCAAAGAACAGAAAAAGGAAAACCATTTCCATCGAATTAACAATCTCTACTGTATTTGAAAAGTTGTTAAGATAGTAGACCTTAACTGTTCTCAACACCCAAAAAATGGTAATTATGTGATTGGATGCAGATGTTAGCTAAAGCTATAGTACTAATCATTTACAAAATACAAGCATATCAAATCTACAGGTTGTACACTTTAAACTTACACAATATTATATGTCATTTATGTCTCAGTAAAGCTGGAAAAAAGTGGAAAGGAAAATTAGAGATTGTTAATTTGCTATCATCAATGAGATTGTTTTAATTTCTCTTTCAGATAGTTCACTGTGGTATATAGAAGTACAGCTGATTTTTGTATATTGATTTTGTATCCTGAAACTATACTGAATTTGTTGACTGGTTCTAATAGTTTTTTGGTGGAGTCTTTAGGGTTTTATAAATATAAGATCGTATCACCTGTAATAAAGACAGTTTTACTTCTTCTTTTCCTAGTTGGATACTATTTATTTCTTTTCCTTGCCTAATTGCTCTGGCTAGAACTTCCAGTACTACGTTTAATAGGAGTGGTGAGAGTGGGCATCCTTGTCGTGTTCCTGATTGTAGAGGAAATATTTTCAGCTTTTTACCATTGAGTGTGATGTTAGCTGTGGGTTTGTCATATATGACCTTTACTGTGTTGAGATATGTTCCTTCTATAGCCAATTTATTGAGCATTTTTTATCATGAAACGGTGTTGTATTTTGTCAAATGCATTTTCTGCATCTATTGAGATGATCATATGATTTTTATCTTTCATCTGTTGATGGGATGTATCATATTTACTGATTTGCATATGTTAAACCATCCTTGCATCTCAGAAATCAGTTCCACTTGACCATGGTGTGTGATCCTTTTAATGTGCTGTTGAATTTGGTTTCCGAGTATTTTGTTGAGAATTTTACCATCTATGTGCATCAGGGATATAGGTTTGTAATTTTCTTTTCTTGTAGTTTCCTTGTCTCGTTTTGATATCAAAGTAATGCTAGCCTTGTAAAATGAGTTTGGGAGTGCTCCCTCTTCTTTAATTTTTTGCAAGAATTTGGGAAAAGGTTGGCATTAATTCTTCCTCAAAGGTTTGATAGAATTCACCAGGAAACTGTCTGGGCTTTTCTCTGTTAGGAGGTTTTTAATTACTGATTCAATTTCCTTACTTGTTATTGGTTTGTTCAGGTTTTCTATTTCTTCATAATTAAATCTGGGTAGGTTTTCATTTCTAGGAATTTATCCGTTTCTTCTAGGTTATCCAGTTTGTTGGCATATAACTATACATGGTAATTTCTCATGATCCTTTGTATTCTGTGGTATCAATTGTAATGTCTCCTTTTTCATTTCTGATTTTGAGTTCTCTTTTTTTCTTAATCTAGCTAAATGTTTGTCAGTTTCATTTATCTTTTCAAAGAAAAGCTCTTAATTTCTTTGATTATTACTATCATTTTTCTAGGCTCTTTTTCATTTATTTCTGCTCTAGTCTTCATTATTTCCTTTCTTTTGCTAACTTTGCACTCCCTTTCTAGTTTCTTAAGGTTTAAAGTGAAGTGGTTTATTTGTGATCTTTCTTATTTCTTAATGTAAGCATATATCATTAGAAACTTACCTCTTAGAACTACTTGTGCAGCATCCTGTAGGATTTCATTTTTGTGCTTCTGTTTTCATTTGTTCAAGCTTAATTTTTTTAAATTTCCATTTGATTTCTTTGACGTGGTTGTTCACGACTGTGGTTTTTAATTTCCACATATTTGTAAAATTTCCACCTTTCCTCCTGTTACTGATTACATACTATTGTGACTGATATGATTTCAGCCTTCTTAAATTTGCTGAGGCTTATTTTGTGACCCATCTTGTGATCTATCTTGGAGAATATTCTGTATGTGCTTGAGAATGAGAGTATGCTACTGCTGTTGAATGGATTGTTGTGTGTGTGTCTGTTAGTTCTGTTTGATCTACATGGTTCAAGTCCAGTGTTTCCTTGTTGATTTTCTCTCTGGCTGATCGATCCATTGTTGAAAGTCAGGTATTGAGGTCCCCTGCTATTACTGTTCTGTTATCTGTTTCTCCCTTCAGATCTTTTAGTATTTGGTCACATGAAAAAAAAAAAAAACCCGTTTACTCCCCTCCCTTTATGTATTTGATGTTACTATTTACATCATTTTACATTGTGTATCCATTAACAAATTGTTGAAGTTAGCACTTTTTTATACTTTTGTCTCTAAACCTTTATGCTAGAGTTAGTTAACATTTTGCCATGTTACAGTATTAGGGTATCTGTGCTTACCTTTACCAGTGTGTTGTATATTTTCATGTTACTAATTAACACCTTTTTGCTTCAGCTTAAAGAGTGCCTTTCAGCATTTCTTATAAGGCAGGCATAGTGGTGATAAAGCCCTTCAGCTTTTATTGATTAGGGAAAGTCTTTATCCTGCCTTCATTTCTGAAGGACATCTTTTCTAAGCACTCTTGGTTGGCAGTTTCTTTCTTACGCACTTTCTAGAGGCCTAAGCTGGCTGCCCTGGGCTCTGGTGGGGACAGGTGGGGGGGGGGAGGGAGCAGGGAGGGACTCAGGTGGTGGCTCAGCAAACCTGAATACTTGTGGGGCAGAAGCTGGTGAAATCTGCAGGGGCGACGGGGCAGCTGCCGCTCTGCCGGCCACTGGCATTGGGTCAGGCTCTGTGGCCTGTCTGCCACGCGGGTCTGTGAACTGTTGTGGCTCCCTCTGACTCCCTCTGAGTGGCTACTGCCTGGAGCCCCTGCTTTTCTTCCTCGTCTCTACCTGGCTCGATACACTTCGGCTTTGCCCATCTTGGGGGGGGGAGCAGCTGAGGTGGGACCTTTGTGTAGTGCCCCCAGAAGCCTGGAGAGCTGGCTGCCCTCCCTGCTCTTCTTTCCTGGTGAGGAGAACTCGTTCTAGCTGGAAGTTCCCTCCTGGCTTGGAGGATGGGATGATGCAGACAAAACGAAGCTGGCTTCCTTCTCTTCCTGTGTCATTATCCTTGTTTTTTTTGTTCTTCTGTGTTGCTCAGCCTCCTGAATGGACTCTGGACCTCTTCCAGAGCTCTTGTTTGTGGATGGCTGTCCAGCTGTTGATCTTTATGGAGGTACTGGGGGAGCTGGGTCTCCTGTGCCACCATTTTGGTCTCCTCTGCCTTCAAAAATATTTCCTACTTTTTTCTTCATTTACATTTAATCTTTTGTTTTTTCCAATTATCAATAAAAATGTGTTGACTGTGGGAAAAAACTCAACTTAATTGAGAAATGTATAATAGACAGAGAACATTCTCTGAATCCAGTCTTTTTGTGCACATGCTTTCATGCTTGTAATTGTAGTACATATGTAATTTTATAAGCTGCTCTTTTGGGTTTATTAAATCAAAAATACTTTCCCCAGATTGTCACATTGTCTTTAAACCCAGTATTTTAATAGGTGCATAATAGCCCATGATGTGAGTTTTCCCTCGTTGACTCATGCTTGTCTTTTAGATTGTTTCCCATGTGTTACTGTTGTAATTAACATATTAACAGTCAGCCTTAGGCATATTGTTTTTTCCCATAATTTTGGATTATATTAAAGGGTTGTAGTGGAATTATTGAGCGTAAGACTTTTTTTTACTTGAAGTATAGTCAGTTACAATGTGTCAATTTCTGGTGTACAGCATAATGCTTCAGTCATACATATACATATATTCTTTTTCATATGCTTTTCCATTATAAGTTACTACAAGATATTGAATATAGCTCCCTGTGCTATACAGAAGAAATTTGTTTTTTTAATCTATTTTATATATAGTAGGTAACATTTGCACACCTTGGAGTTCAAGACTTTAAATCTACAATATTTATTTGCTTTCCAAAGAGTTACATGAATGTGTCGGTGTCACTGTAGCAAGAGTGTAGCATTTCAGGTGAAAATCCAGATCACAGGACCAGGTCTTCCAGGTTCCGTGGTTTATGGCCACCAGGTAAGATGGAAGACTAGCACAGAACCAAGGGTACAGATGAGAGAATGTTTTAGTTTTTTGTGGTATGTGAGCTGGTCATTAAATCGGGCCCTTTGGCAGCAGGGCTTCAAGTTTTATTTTAAGCTCAGGCTGCGGCTTCCCTCCTTGTTCCTGGGCACGTGTTTCAGCTTAAAATACAAGAACCTTCTAATGTAGGTAAACTTTTCGATACAAGGTTTGTGATATTTATACATAAAGGCTTAATTATGATATTTTTGAAAGTCAGCTCTTTTACCTCACAAGTATTTATAATGTATTATTCATGACACGCTTCTTTTTTTTTCCTTCAGAAAACAGCATTTCACAGAAGCCAGACGCTAGGCTACAGGAACGGCTATGCAGTTGTTCGACGTCCAACAGTCGGGATAGGCAGGGAACGGCTCCCGGTCAACCAGCTGTCCCAGGCCCAGCTGGACGAGCTGGCCAACAAGGCCCCGATCCTCACATACGGCCAGCCCCGGCAGGCCCCGCCTGCAGAGTTCGTTCCTGCACATGTGGCTTTCGACAAAAAGGTATCGTCTGGGATTGTAGGGCACCCCTTGAGTTCTAATTTCAGAGAGCCAACCCGTTTGCAGAAAAGTCAGCAGTAAACCACAGGCTTTCCAGATACTCTGAGCAGAAAATTCTTGAAATGCCTCAGCCCTTAGTCATGGACAGCTGAAGTCAGGGTTGAGAGACACTTGCTTGACTCAGGAAGCCCATTGCAGAAAAGAATTCCCCACAGACTTCCTTGAACTGTTTTCTCAGTACAGTTTGTAAAAGTTGGGTGAGTTCTGAATTCTCGAGTTCCTATTCCTCTGTGTTTACCTGTTCTCTGTTTTCTACTTTTTAAAAGTCCTGTATTATGCAGTAATGACAAATCTTTAATCTCTGTGAAATGCAAAATGTCATCGCGGCAATGACTTCATCTGTTGTCAGTTTTCTCTGGGCTGTCTCTAAATTTTTGTTTTTCCGGGAACATTTCAGATTTGGCACAAAATAACCACAGGACACCCTGACATTTCTCCTCGCGCCTCATTTACCCTTGGGCTTCTGTAATGGGAGTTGCTTCATTTCCATCTGTTAACATTTACACATCATCCTTGATTTTCCTTGTCGACCAGCCTCTTTTCACTAAGGTGAGGTTGTCCTAACCCCAACCGTGCAGCGGAGTTATTGGTGGGACTTAAGAAACTTGGATGTTGCCACAACCCTCATTGATCGTAATTTCCAGATGATTTTTATGTATAACTGGGTCTGAGAACTACTGACCAGTTTTTGTAAGTTAGCTTTCTTCATTTACTCCTAGCCTATCTGCTGTTTCTTTCTTTCTTAATTTTTTTGGTCATTTTATTATTTTTGTTAAATGTCTCAATCATGTTCAGCTGGTCAGTCTTTACTGAGTCTCTATTGAAGCTGGAGTCTGGAAGATACAAAATAATCCAGTGGTGGAAATCTGCCATCTAGATTAATAATAACTTGATTAAATTTTTTTAATATGTCAGCCATAATCTACGTCATCTCCCCTTTCCCAATTCAATAACTCATCTGATACAAACACGTTCACGTATCCACTCATAGGCTGAACCTAAATACCCACTGGTAGTGCCAATGATATGATTGGTATTTCTTTTCCCTGTTTATCTTGTTCATTTACAGCTGTGACAGGCACTGCAAAATCAGTAGATAAGGGTATGAATGAAAAATATTGCCAGCCATGTCAGTAAACAAAGGATGCCGAGGCCATCAGATCATCAGCTGCTAACTGGCCCTGGCTGCCGCCCTGCCGACAGTGAGCGGAGGAAACTCAGGATGCAGGCAAGCAGGCAGCCCGGCCTCTGCTGCCACTCCCACCGGTGCCCCCTGAAGGGGCTCAGGCTGGGAAAGCACAGGACTCTGGCCCTAGACAGCCAGGTGCACATCAAAGGAATGACTTCACTGAGCCCAGACCTTTGCACCTTCCCATACATAGAAAAGTGCTAAATTCCTTAGACTGAGCTATCTGGCTTTCTTTAATTAACAGTAGTCTTTTGATGTCTGACTACCTGGTCTTTGTTGCAAAAACTCCTACGTATCCTGGCTCCTCCCTGTCATCTCTGGAGCCGTCCCTCAGAGCCATCTGAAAGGGCGCCTCCTGAGCTCAAGTCCTCAGAAGGTCCACCAAGTAAAACATAACTCTAAACTTTTAAGTTGTGCATTTTTTTCAGTCGACAAGGGAAAGGGATGAAAATACAAGAGAGGAGTGGAACAGGCACTTAACAGTTGGTCAAGATATAAGTCCTGGTAGGCTCAGTTTTTACAGAAAGTGATAGCAAGTAACTATGGTAATCCAGAAAGTAATAAAGTATTAATGAAATTCAGAAATGGAGAATTGTGCCTGAACAGGAAATAGGCTTCTTCTTTTCTGTTTTTCTGTGTAGTTTTATGCTTAATGTCATTACTTCATTTGTATTTTAAAAATGTTATTCAAAATGCATTTCTTTAAAGATAGTGGGCATGAAAAGGCTATTTACATTTTTGTTTTCCTGTTCACTTTACTTGGATTATCATGGTTTCTAGATAAATAAATCTTACCATAGATAATGAGGTAAAGAGTAGTTAGATGCATGGTTCTGAAACTAAGATTTCTTTTTTGCAATGAGAGAATTACGGTGTTTCTGGATTAAATCAGAGTTTAAATTTTTTAGGAATATACAGAGGTCCACTCAATATCCAGCATATTGGTCCCCATTCTGTCTGTTCTTTGTCCAGTTTCTCATCCTTAGAATAAAACCATTTCTCATGTGGGAGACGAAGACCAGGACCTCTCCAAGGAGGGCCCACATCTCTGTGCTTCCATGCAGTTCTCACCACCACAACCCAGGAAGAATAAGAAGGAAATATATTATCTTGAAAGGAAGGAGAAAAAATACTACTTCCTGCTATTTCTGTTTCCCAGGCTAACATCCCATTCTGGGTTCCTGGTGTCACCCTTCTTTCGTCCTTTTCATCCTTACCGTCCTTGCTACTGCCATTGCAAACACGCTGGTGACTACTTCTCCACCTGGGGTCATACCATCCTGGCCTAGAAAGCTTTCTTTCTTTTTGTGACCCTTTAATAGTTAGTAAACAGCCTATACATACTTTGGTCATCAATTTTTTCTGTAAAGGGCCAAATAATATTTGGGGATTTACAGCTGTCTTAGTTTGCTTGAGCTACTGTAATAAATACAAACAGACAGGAGGCTTGAACAATAGAAATTAATTCTTCACACCCAAGATCAAGATTCCTGCTGGTTTGGTTTCTGGTAAGGGCTCTTCCTGACTTTCAGAGCTGCCTTCTTGCTGTGTCCTCACCTGGCCTTTCCTTGGTGCATGTGTGTGGAGAGAATTCCCTTCCTCTTCTTATAAAGCCACCAATTCTGCTGGATTAGGGCCCCACCCTTAGGACCTCATTTAAGCTTAATCACCTCCTAAAGACCCTGTCTCCACAGGTAGTCACACTGAGGATTAAGGCTTCAACATGATTTTGGGGGGACACAATTCAGTCCATAGCAGCAGCCCAACTGCTCACCTCATGCCCTTATAGTGGGAAAACAGCCATTAGCAAAAAAAAGTTAATTAGTTCATATGATTTCCACGTGTTGTGAAATTTTATCCTTCTTTTGATTTTCTAACCATTTAATTATGTAAAAAACCATTTTTAGCTTGCAGGTCATCCCAAAACAGGTGGCAGGGGTCGATTTGTCCCAGGGCTGTGGTTTGGCAACCTTCAATCTAGAAGACAGGAGTGATGGGTATTCAAATCTCCCTGAGTGGTTCTCTTTATGGGAGGGGCTTGGGTATTTTGGGGATGAAGAGCTCCCTCCCTCACGTGTCATAGGTGCTGAAGTTTGATGCCTATTTCCAAGAAGATGTTCCGATGTCAGCGGAGGAACATTACAGGATCCGTCAGGTGAACATTCACTACTACCTGGAAGACGACAGCATGTCTGTCATAGAGCCCGTCGTGGAGAACTCCGGGATCCCTCAGGGCAAGTTAGTCAGACGCCAGCGGCTGGCCAAGAACGACCGCGGAGACCATTACCACTGGAAAGACCTAAACCGCGGAATGAACATCACGATTTACGGCAGAACCTTCCGCATTGTCGACTGTGACAAATTCACACAGGTACCGGAGATGTTTTGGGAAGAGCGGTGTATGTCTGAGGCATTACTCTGATCTGTGGAAGGATACATTCCATTTACTAGGGTAAGAGGAGGACACCAGTCATCTGTCCCGTGTGGATTTTTGTTAATTTGGTAATTTGTGTATGTGCTGATATGTGGATCGCTGTGTCGTGAGATCGTTATTTCTACAGTGATAACTGATACACATCCATTCGAACAAAGTTAAGATTCCATCATAGCTGAGTCATTTGATAAGAAATCAGTTCACATGCCAGTTCAAATAGAGAGTGAGGAGGTCATTCCCTTGATGGGATAGAAATATAAAAGAGGAAAGTCAGCAGTGAATTTAGCTGAAGTTTAGGTTTATGAAAATAGTACTACCTCTGTTAGCAGATAGAAGCCTCAATTTTTTTGTGCAATTTATATTTTTCCTGTAACTCATACTTGCTCTATTCTGGGAAAATTTGCTGTGAAAAGAATTCCTAGAAATCCATTTTGAAAGGAAAACACTTTTTTTCTTTTATAGCACTTACTCGTTTACATTGCAGATATTGCTGATTTAATAAGTATTTTATTTTTTAGCTTGTAAATTCAATAGAGTGTTTAAAATCATGTTCCTTTTTTTCCTTTTCCTTTACAGCTTATTACAAGATACTGAATATAGTTTCCTATGCTATGCAGTAAATCCTTGTTGTTTATCTGTCTTATACATGGTAGTGTGCGTCTGTTAATCCCATACGCCCAATTTATCCCTCCCCCACTTCCCCTTTGGTAACCGTAAGTTTGTTTTCTGTGTCTGTGAGTCTGTTTCTGTTTTGTAAATAAGTTCATTTGTACTATTTTTTAGATTCCACATGTAAGTGAAATCATATGGTGTTTGTCTTTATCTGACTTACTTCACTTAGTATGATCATCTATAGGTCCATCCATATTGCTGCAAATGGCATTATTCCATTCTTTTTTATGGCTGAGTAATAGTCCATTGTATATATACACCATATCTTCTTTATCCAGTCATCTGTCGATGGACACTTAGGTTGCTTCCGTGTCTTGACTATTGTAAATAGTGCTGCTATCAACACTGAGGTACATGTGTCTTTTCAAGTTATAGTTTTCTCAAGATATATGCCCAGGAGTAGGATTGCTGGATCATATGGTAACTCAGTTTTTGGTTTTTTAAGGACCCTCCATACTATTTTCCATACTGGCTGCACCAAATTACATTCCCACCAGTGGTGTAGGAGGGTCCCTTTTCTCTACACCCTCTTCAGCATTTGTTATTTGTAGACTTTTTATGATGACCATTCTGACTGGTGTGAGGTGATACCTCATTGTAGTTTTGATTTCCATTTCTCTAATTATTAGCAGTGTACCATCTTTTCATGTGCCTGTTGGCCATCTGTATGTTTTCTTTGGAGAAATATCTGTTTAGGTCTTCTGCCCATTTTTTGATTGGATTGTTTTTGTTTGTTTGTTTGTTTTTGAGTTGTATGAGCTGCTAGTATATTTTGGAAATAAAGCCTTTGTCAGTTGTATCATTTGCAATTATTTTTTCTCAGTTCGTAGGTTGTCTTTTTGTTTTGTTATGGTTTCCTTTGCTGTGCGAAAGCTTAAAGTTTGATTAGGTCCCATTTTGTTTATTTTTGCTTTTATTTGTATTGCCTTGGTAGACTTACCTAAGAAAACATTGGTACAATTTATGTCAGAATATTTTGCCTGTGCTCTCTTCTGGGAATTTTATGATGTCCTATTTTATATTTGTCTTTAAGCCATTTTGAGTTTATTTTTGTGTATGGTGTTGAGGGAGTGTTCTAACTTCATTGATTTGCATGCTTCTGTCCAGCTTTCCCAAGACCACTTGCTGAAGAGACTGTCTTTTCTCCATTGTATATTCTTGCCTCCTTTGTCAAAGATTAATTGACTGTAGTTCTGTAGGTTTATTTCTGGGCTCTTTATTCTATTCCATTGATCCGTATGTCTGTTTTTGTGCCAGTACCATGCTGTCTTGATTACTGTAACTTTGTAGTGTTGTTTGAAGTCTTGGAGGGTTATGCCTCCAGCTTTGTTCTTTTTCCTCAGGATTGCTTTGGCAGTTCTGGGTCTTTTGTGATTCCATGTAAGTTTTAGGATTATTTGTTCTAGTTCTGTGAAAAATGTCCTGGGTAATTTGACTTGGATCGCATTAAATCTGTAGCCTGCTTTAGGTGGTGTGACTATTTTAACAATATTAATTTTTCCAATCCAAGAGCATAGAATATCTTTCCATTTCTTTAAATCATTTCAGTTTCCTTTGTCAGTGTTTTATAGTTCACAGCAAATATTTTACCTCCTTGGTCAGGTTTATTCCTAAATATTTTTTCATGCAATTTTGAAAGGGGTGGTTTTTCTCCTTTCCCTTTCTGATATTTCATTGTTAGTGTAAAGAAATGCAACAGATTTCTGTATATTAATCTTGCATCCTGCTACCTTGCTGAATTCATTTATCAGTTCTAATAGTTTTTGTGTGAAGTGTTTAGGGTTTTCTATATAGAGTATCATGTCATACGCATATAATGACAGTTTTATCTCCTCCCTTCCAATTTGGATACCTTTTATTTACTTTTTTTGTCTGATTGGTGTGTCTGGGACTTTGTTGAATAGAAGTGGTGAGAGTGGGCATCCTTGTCTTGTCCCAGAATTTAACAGGAAGGCTTTCAGCTGAAAAACACTTTTTCACATTGAGAAAAATCCTCCACTTTCTGTAGTTCATAAATATGGATTTTTGACAACTTAAATTTAATTGTACAGAGAGAAAGAGAGAGTGCCTGCTTTCTTTAGCAGAAAATGTAGGTGTTAGAAAGTCAATTCCAAATTTGTCTTAGTTTTTAAAATTCTAGTAGTAAAGATATAGTTCCTGAATTATTTTATGCCTTTAATCCCATCTGACCAAATGTGATTAATTTTTACCGTTCACTGAACTCCTATGAATTCACTCATTCATTTTCTCATTTAGTAATTTATTTAGCAAATACTTACTGAATGCCTGCTGTGTGCCAGGCACTGTTCTAGGGACCAGGTGTAAAGACTTTCTCTTACGGAGGTTTTATACTCTGTTTGGAGGAGACAAACAATAAGCAAACAAATGTATGTCAAATGTCAATAAGAGCTGTGGAAGGAACTAAGGGACAGTAAGGGCATGGGAGTTGGAGTGGGTGCTGTATAGACAGGCTGGTCGGGGACGGTCTCCCTGATGGGATGACACACAGAAAGGACCTCTGGGAAGTGAAGAGAGGAGCCATGGCATCCGTGCTGCCCCAGCACAGTGGAGAAGACAGTGTGGAAAGTGGAGGTGCTAGAGCATTTTGAGATATTGTCCCTTTCAGTGTGTGTTGATCTCTCATTTTGTTTAGGTTTTTGAGCTCCTTTCTATCATAGGCATTTTCAGAATTGTACCAACAATGAAAAAATGATGAAATGTTGTACAAAGTTAAGGTATTACCATTGTTTTTACAATCGTGTCTTTAGAGACAATTTGAACATTTGAAAGTTGATCACTGAGCGGTTGATTTAAGCCAGCTGCGGTCCATTCTCATTATTCATGGTAGTTAAGTTCAGTGAAGTTGCCCCAGACACTGAATTAGCAAATACTGAACCATTATTCCTACAAGAACTACAGGGTTAAGTTCTTCAAGCCTATGGTCACAACATTTTCATCAGCTTATTTTAAATATGGCGTCTTTAAATAGAAACACACTAGTGAGATTTGAACACTTGATTTGTCTTTCCTACTCGGCTGAAATATTTTTGTGGTCTAAAATAACCAACCGGTGCATATGTTTTTCTTTTTCTTTTTCTTTTTCTTTTTCTTTTTCTTTTTCTTTTTCTTTTTCTTTTTCTTTTTCTTTTCGGGAAGTACTTAATCATATAACTGTTTTAAATGAGATGGAAAGCTAGGAATTTGATTTCGGCTTCACTTTGCTGAAATATACTTGCAAAATATATTGTTGATTCATTACCACTGAACTCGTGGCCAACAGCACGTGTAAGTCATGCCTGAATGAAGTTTAGCTAACACATTTTTTCTTAAGGTACCTCACAGCTGCCTTTTTGTGTGTGGTAAACTATACATAACATAAAATTCACTGCCTTAATCATTTTCAGATGTACAGTTTAGTGGCAGTAAGTACTTATCACAGTCTTTGTGCACTCAGAACATGAGACAGCACCACAGCACTAAGGTTGGGGCCACTTTAAACAGCAAAACCACGAAGAACACGAAAGTGGGAAAAAGTGGCACCAAGTAGACTGTGAAAAGGACGCACTTTCAAAATGAAATCTGAAACCAGAAGGCAGGATATCACCTTGTTCAGCCTCAGCTGGGAACACGTGCATCAGGCAACTCAAAGTTCTCAGCACTCTGTACATGGTGGTGGGGACTGATTACAAATAAGTTTAAGCAAGTAACCAAATCTGCAGATACAGAATCTGTGAATAATGAGGGTCAACTGTTTTAATGCTGGTGATTGACTAGGGCTGAGTGTTTCAGGCACTGATGATTCATTGGTCTGTTAGGTTAGAAGTTGACTCCTATAACAGTTAAAAATTATACACATTTAGGGCTGGACCTATGAGCAGATAAGGAAGATAGCCGTCTTTATAGGGTGATTTGGACAAAGAACCACCTCTGTTCAATTATATCGTCATCACCATCCCTCTCACCCCCTCCTCACTGCTCCAAATAAACGGTCCTGTAGACACAATGAACCAAACACATTAAAAAATAAAGCTCTGGAACTCAGAGAGCTAGGATTTATTATCTTCATTAAAGTATTACTCCTAGCATAGCAGATGTGAGTCCTACTCCACAGATGCAGGCGCATGAGAAATACTATTTTGTCTTAAAAGTAACTGAAGACCTGTGTGAACCCTAGTCCAACTGGCCTGGTGTTTCTGTTTGCTCTCAGCTTTGTCAGAGATTCCAAGCCCTGAGAACAGCAAGGAAGCTGCGGCTCTCCCAGACCTAAAGGGGTCACCCAGGCAGGATCCACAGGTTGTCCAGGGACCGAGGGCACCTCCCTGATGCCTTGCTGTGCGTAGGAGACAGGACCGAATGCCCGAGCCTGATGGGCTACGGCCGTGCTCCGCGCAGCCCTGCAGGGCACGTTGGGAGCCTTGCTCTTCCAGGACCCTCCAAGCTGGGTCTGTTTTCCAGTCGGCGGGAATCTCCCCTTTCCTCACGTCTTGCCCTCAAAGACAGTCCCTTCTCTCCCCTTCTCCTGGGACACTTTAGAATAATCACTTCAGAGAGTTTGGTCTTTCTCTAAAAGACAGGAAGAACAGTCAACTTGAGGAAGCTTCTACTTTCCTGCCACAATCCCTAAGGTCAGGTTCACAGAGGGTCTGCTTATCTGTTGGAAGCAACAGAAAGGAGTAAAACACCCATTAAACACTTCAGCCAATAGTCCTACTGCACTTGTACCCCGTCCACGGGAGAGGGGAACTTTATTGTCATCTGCAGCTCAGTAGTTGTAATAGATGTTGAAATCATATTTTACTATTGAAAGGATATTGGAGACTGCCTAGTAAAACTTCAGATACTAAGATTACAAGCTAGTTAGCAGCAGAGTGAATACTAGAGCTCAAATATTTTGGAAACCACACAACCCCCCAAAGAAGCCCAGATTTCAGATTAATTTCCACTTTCAGAATGTAGACAGATCCCAGGAAATTGTTCTTTTCTTTTTCTGAACAACAAAAATGATAGTTTATTGTGGTGCTTTTGAGGAGAATTGTCAAGTGGTATTAAAATATATAGTGACTTAAAGTAATACTGTATTTGTTCATAATTAGCAAAATAAAATTCAAGATCATGCCAAATTCAGATGCTTTCTCTAACTTTTTCTAACGAGATTTGAGCATTTGATCTGTGTTTCCTGTTTGGCTGAAATTTTTTTTGGTCCAAAATAATCACTGAGTATGTTTTCTTTTTCTTTCTTTTTTTTTGGGGGGGGGGATGCATAACATGTAATTGTTTTAAATGAGATGGAAAGCTGGGAATTTGATTTTGGCTTCCCTTTGCCGTTACCCCGTATCTGAAATGAATTCCGTATTGTTCAAACTATGGTTAGGTTCCCAAAGTGTGTATGTAAACAATCTTAGTGCTTTGTTACTGGGCATCTGACTAACTAATTGATCAGAATTCATATTTGGAGCCAGTTACCTTACCATCATGTCTCCCAGTTATGCTTAAGGTAATTATCAATTATTTGGATTATCGGAGTGGGTCAGTTGGAGGCTTGGTACCACTAAGACATGCCCAAGCTGTGAACGAATGATTAACATGGGCAATGGCATAGAAATTCTTATGCTTATTTTTATACTATCACTTAATTCTTAACTTTGAGAAGCTTCAAGAAAGATGATCACTATTAATTTTGAATTTTTTAGGTATTTTTGGAAAGTCAAGGAATTGAATTAAATCCGCCAGAAAAGATGGCTCTCGACCCTTACACTGAACTCCGGAAACAGCCTCTTCGTAAGTACGTGACCCCCTCGGACTTTGATCAACTCAAGCAGTTTCTCACCTTTGACAAACAAGTAAGTGACCCAGGCACCTCACTAGATTTACTTGTTCCCAGATGCGCGACACTGCTCGTTGGCAAGCTGTCCTGGTAGACGTGCGTTTTGAAACACCACTCCCGTAATTTAACTGGTTGGATACGGTGCTGTCTTTGTGGTTTCATCCAGGGTTAGAGGTACAGGAATGCCTTAGTGTCACGTCAGAGACTCCAGCGAGGTTGTGGAGTTGAGCATTGTGAGTTTCCACCGAAGTGTTAACCTTAGAGCGATTCCTGGGCTATGTCTGCTCCCGACTTCACATTTCCAACCGCCGACGTCTCTTCCCAAGTATGAGTTAATCTCGGAGAATCCTGTGGGAACCCTTAAATGAGTTGTTGGGTAATTTCAAAGCTATTGCATATATACATAGGTTCCTGATGTTAAAGTAGTCATTTCCCAGCATTCCCGCTGCAGATGCTTCCTTGTTAAATGTGATATTAATGAGTACAGAACGTTCCGGGTGTTTTCCAATTCTGTCCAGCCTTCCGGTCTCCCCTCGTGGGCTGGTGCGTAGAGGCAGGTCTGAGTCTCCTTTCTGCACTAAAAAGAGAGAGAAAACAGACGTCACCCTCAGTGCTTGTTGGCTGCGCTTTTTCTCTCAGAAATGTAATTCCTTTCGGTTTGGAAGAGTTTACCTAGCCCTAGCAAGTACTTTTAAGGACGGTCTTTATGTCAGTCACGTGTCTGTTATTATTTTGTGTTTAACAATTGCGTTGTTGATGCTGTTGCTAGAAGGAACAGCTGAAGGAACTAAAAAAAAAGACTGATTAATGAATGAATAAATGAAAATTCTGGATTAATAAATGAAAATTCTTTCAATACTAATTATATACAAACCATCCACATGTACCTTGATTAATTCATTTAAACCATTGAATAAAGGACCTGCTGCTCTTTTAACGCAGCTTCTCTTTCACTGACTAATATTTTGGATCAAAATAAATCCTCTCTCAGCACAAGCATGAAAGCCTGTTATTTAATACTTTCCAGCTGTTGACATCTAGTATATAATTTCAGATGTTTTTGTATCTTTGGTAAATACTTAAAAATTTTTTAACCATCTGAGATTACTTCATAGTCTTTCCAGCTAATCTTTTCACCTTTGTCTGATTCATAAACGCCAAAGTAGCTAAGTTAAACTCTCCACCTGTAGTAGGATTCTTATGAAAGTCACTGCTTTGGGTCCCTCAAAGGTTCTTCGGTTCTACGCCATCTGGGATGACACCGACAGCATGTTTGGTGAATGTCGGAACTACATCATTCATTACTATCTCATGGATGACACGGTGGAAATTCGCGAGGTCCATGAACGGAACAATGGGCGCGATCCCTTCCCGCTCCTGATGAACCGCCAGCGCATGCCCAAGGTTTTGGTGGAGAATGCAAGTAGGTTTGATTCAGTTTATCCTCCCTTAGTTGAGGATAACTCCCTTCATCTCTGTCAAGTTACTCGATCAGCGTGCTCATTCTCTTTACACTTGGGAAGTTCTGGCTGCCTTCATGTAGGTGCTCACAAAACGGCCTTTCATCCCTTCCCTTCTTTACTGACCCCTCGGTCCAGGCTTGTCTCTGGATTCAGTGGTCCTGCAGAGATGACTGATACCCAGATCAAGGGAACAAAACCAGAACAGCAGTAGATTTCTTTTTTAACTTTATCTTACTGAGTTATAGTCAGTTTACAATGTTATGTCAATTTCCAGTGTAGAGCACAATTTTTCAGTTATACAGTGTCGCAATCTTTTTCACCGTGAGCTACCACCAGATCTTATATATATTTCCCTGTGCTTTACAGTATAATCTTGTTTATCTATTCTATATATACCTGTGATGGGAGACTTAAAGTGTGGAAGAGCAAGGCTTCCGAGCTGAAGCAGTTTGACACCATATTTTTAGTACATTTCTGAAACAAGCTTCTGTTCATTCAGAGATACAGCTGACCATTCCTACATGCTTTCCTGCCTTTACTTGTCACCTCAACCACCTCCTCATCAGGAAGTTTCTATGTGGGATAACTTCAGGTGGGGAAAGGCACATCTATGACTCAAAGACGTGGAACACTGCTGTATTAACCCCTGGTCTTTCTTTGCTGGTATAAAAGTCCCTTGAGGATTGGAGTGTGGGAAGGCAAACAAAATGCAGCTGAGATAACGCCGTCCGTCATTATTTCTCCAGGATAAGTAGACTTGTTTTAGTTATTGACCTAATAGTTTAAGAATTTTCTCTTACAGAGATGTCATCTTGGTCACATGTAATGACCAATGCTTGGATGGCTGACAGAGCTCTATAAATACTTTCATTGTTTTTTGTTTTTTTTCCTTTTACTCTGTTTTTTTGGAACTGGGAGATAGGAAAATCCAGGTATTGAGCAAAAGGTTTGTCTTAGACGTTACAAACAGATTGGCAGTCTGAAGACTAAATACAACACTACCCGCACGTATTGCTGGGCCTGCACAGTGTTTAAAAAAACAAAACAAAACACAGTCGGCTGGGGACAAGTACTTGGAGAGTTCCAGCACTAGAAGGCTGGATAATCAAAATGTAGTGCAGGTGTATATTGCTACATATGTAGTAGATAGAAGCAATAAACAAATTGTGCAAAAGAGCAAATGAATGCATCTCAAATACATGGTGCGGTTTAGAAAAAAAGAAGTAAAATGAGATGTATAACGCAATGACACATCAAGTAAAATACACACGAAACAGCACACACAGGACACACGTCCAAAGGCTGCGCATTAGAACGGCTGCGGGTGAGGCAGAGGAGCATGAGGTCAAGGAGAAGGGAGTGAAACGGCCATTTTAAAATTAAGAAAGTTAACGTTAAGCATCTCTTTTTTTGAGATGAGGATAGTTGCTAGCACGGCTTACATCCTCAAGTAGCGATGACCGGCTCTGGGCCCTGGTTCAGCCGAGTCTGGCTGCTGCTGCTTTGCTCCCATAGAACCCTCTTCAAGTTCCCTGACACAGGGACTTTTGTCCTATCTTGGGCCTTCCTGAGTGCTTCAGTGAGCCTGGCAGGCTGCCGTCTGGAGCTAATAAAAGTTGGAGCTATGGCCAATTAAGAGAAGGAATGGGAGTGTATTCAGGGTGGCATGAAAATGTGTCCCCTAAACTGACTCTTGACCCCTCAGGTTCCATGCTTGTCTGCCTTTTCCTTGTGGCCTGTGTTTCAGCTTTTCAATATGTAATCATCCTCTTCCAAAACTTCCCAAATCTGAACAAAATTATCATCAGAGGTATATAGAGAGGCAGCCTGGTGACAGATGTCTGGTTCCCTGAGAAGGTGGGACACATGTCTTTTGTGAAAGTTACTGTGAGTCGTGCAGGAGCAGGACAGAAAAGGCCGCGCTCCCACCAGCTAAGTAATTCCTTTGACATGAACCGCGGTGTTGAAGCGTCTGATTGACTCTCAGAGGCGTTTATCCAGTGGATAATTTTTCATGTGATTCTATTTTTTTTAATTTAAGTATGGTCAGTTTACAATGTTGTGTCCATTTCTGATTCCAGTGGATAACTTTTATTGAATTCAAATAGACGAGAGTTAAGTATCTGCTGCAGGAGCTGTGCCGTGGGCTAAGTGCTGTGGAGGATAAAAGGAAACGTCACCCCCAGACTTAGAATCCCCACCCTTCGGTCACTTCTAGTGGCTGGGGAGACAAGTCACATAAGTGCTCATATCTCTTAAACAGTAACACACGTGTGCTAGGCATCTGCTTTTGTAACTAGGTATGTCATGTAGATGGAGCTCAGAAGAGGTGTGAGCTAGAAAGACTAAAGAAGGCTTTGTGGGAGCGCTGGGAATGGCGCTGGATTAGAACCGCAGAGAACAACGGGAGAGAGCACTTTAGAGAGACGAACAAAGGTGGGGCTGGGGGTCAGGAGTAAGTGTGATGTGTTTGGGGACGTCTTAGAGATGGCGGCTGGGCAGAGGGTGTGTGTTGGACAGTACAAGTCATTATGGGAGTATCTTTCAAAAGTTCTCCCTGCCAGAGCCGCCTTTTTTTTTTTTTTTTAACATTTTTTATTGATTTATAATCATTTTACAATGTTGTGTCAAATTCCAGTGTTCAGCACAATTTTTCAGTCATTCATGGACATATACACACTCATTGTCACATTTTTTTCTCTGTGAGTTATAACATTTTGTGTATATTTCCCTGTGCTATACAGTGTAGTCTATTCTACAATTTTGAAATCCCAGTCTATCCCTTCCCACCCTCCACCCCCCTGGTAACCACAAGTCTGTATTCTCTGTCTGTGAGTCTATTTCTGTCCTTTATTTATGCTTTGTTTTTGTTTGTTTGTTTTTGTTTTTTTTGTTTTTTAGATTCCACATATGAGCGATCTCATATGGTATTTTTCTTTCTCTTTCTGGCTTACTTCACTTAGAATGACATTCTCCAGGAGCATCCATGTTGCTGCAAATGGCATTATGTTGTTGGTTTTTATGGCTGAGTAGTATTCCATTGTATAAATATACCACCTCTTCTTTATCCAGTCACCTGTTGATGGACATTTAGGCTGTTTCCATGTTTTGGCTATTGTAAATAGTGCTGCTATGAACATTGGGGTGCAGGTGTCATCCTGAAGTAGATTTCCTTCTGGATACAAGCCCAGGAGTGGGATTCCTGGGTCATATGGTAAGTCTATTCCTAGTCTTTTGAGGAATCTCCACACTGTTTTCCATAGTGGCTGCACCAAACTGCATTCCCACCAGCAGTGTAGGAGGGTTCCCCTTTCTCCACAGCCTCTCCAGCATTTGTCATTTGTGGATTTTTGAATGACGGCCATTCTGACTGGTGTGAGGTGATACCTCATTGTAGTTTTGATTTGTATTTCTCTGATAATTAGTGATATTGAGCATTTCTTCATGTGCTTTTTGATCATTTGTATGTCTTCCTTGGAGAATTGCTTGTTTAGGTCTTCTGCCCATTTTTGGATTGGGTTTATTTTTTTCTTATTGAGTCGTATGAGCTGCTTATATATTCTGGAGATCAAGCCTTTGTCGGTTTCACTTGCAAAAATTTTCTCCCATTCCGTAGGTTTTCTTCTTGTTTTACTTCTGGTTTCCTTTGCTGTGCAGAAGCTTGTAAGTTTCATTAGGTCCCTTTTGTTTATTCTTGCTTTTATTTCTTCTAGGAGAAAATTTTTGAAATGTATGTCAGATAATGTTTTGCCTATGTTTTCCTCTAGGAGGTTTATTGTATCTTGTCTTATGTTTAAGTCTTTAATCCATTTTGAGTTGATTTTTGTATATGGTGTAAGGGAGTGTTCTAGCTTCATTGTTTTACATGCTGCTGTCCAATTTTCCCAACACCATTTGCTGAAGAGACTGTCTTTATTCCAATGTATATTCTTGCCTCCTTTGTCGAAGATGAGTTGACCAAAAGTTTGTGGGTTCATTTCTGGGCTCTCTATTCTGTTCCATTGGTCTATATGTCTGTTTTGGTACCAATACCATGCTGTCTTGATGACTGTAGCTCTATAGTATTGTCTGAAGTCTGGGAGAGTTATTCCTCCAGCCTCTTTCTTTCTCTTCAGTAATGCTTTGGCAATTCTAGGTCTTTGATGGTTCCGTATGAATTTTATTATGATTTTTTCTAGTTCTGTGAAATATGTCCTGGGTAATTGGATAGGGATTGCATTAAATCTGTAGATTGCCTTGGGCAGTGTGACCATTTTAACAATATTGATTCTTCCAATCCAAGAGCATGGAATATCTTCCCATTTTTTAAAGTCTTCTTTAATTTCCTTCATCAGTGGTTTATAGTTTTCTGTGTACAATTCTTTCACCTCCTTGGTTAGATTTATTCCCAGATATTTTATTACTTTGGGTGCTATTTTAAAGGGGATTGTTTCTTTACTTTCTTCTTCTGTTGATTTATCGTTAGTGTAAAGAAATGCAACTGATTTTTGAACGTTAATTTTGTAACCTGCTACCTTGCTGAATTCTTCAATCAGCTCTAGTAGCTTTTGTGTGGACCTTTTAGGGTTTTCTATATATAGTAACATGTCATCAGCATATAATGACACTTTTACCTCTTCTTTTCCAATTTGGATCCCTTTTATTTCTTTCTCTTGCCTGACTGCTGTGGCTAGGACTTCCAGGACTATGTTGAATAGGAGTGGTGATAGTGGGCAGCCTTGTCTTGTCCCAGATTTTAGTGGGAAGCTTTTGAGTTTTTCACCGTTGAGTACTATGCTGGCTGTAGGTTTGTCATATATAGCTTTTATTATGTTGAGATATGTTCCCTCTATACCCACTTTGGCGAGAGTTTTTATCATAAATGGGTGTTGAATTTTATCAAATGCTTTTTCTGCATCGATTGAGATGATCATGTGGTTTTTGTCCTTTCTCTTGTTGATGTGATGTATTACACTGATTGATTTGTGTATGTTGAACCAGCCTTGTGTCCCTGGGATGAACCCCACTTGGTCATGACGTATAATCTTTCTTATGTGTTGTTGGATTCTATTTGCTAAAATTTTGGTGAGGATTTTGGCGTCTATGTTCATCAGTGATATTGGCCTATAAATTCTCTTTTTTTGTAGTGTCTTTGCCTGGTTTTGGTATCAGGGTGATGGTGGCTTCATAGAATGAGTTTGGGAGTATTCCCTCCTTTTCAATCGTCTGGAAGAGTTTGAGAAGGACTGGTATGAGTTCTTCTTTGTATGTTTGGTAGAATTCCCCGGTGAAGCCGTCTGGTCCTGGACTTTTACTTGTAGGGAGGTTTTTAATTGCTATTTCTATTTCCTTTCTAGTGATCGGATTGTTCAAGCGTTCAGATTCTTCTTGATTCAGTTTTGGTGGACAGTATGTTTCCAGAAACTTGTCCATCTCCTCTAGGTTATCCAGTTTGGTTCCATATAGTTTTTCATAATATTTTCGTATGATATTCTGTATTTCTATTTTGTTTGTTGTAATTTCTCCATTTTCCTTTCTTATTTTGCTAATTTGTGCTCTCTCTTTTTTCTTTGTGAGTTTGGCCAGAGGTTTGTCGATTTTATTTACTTTTTCAAAAAACCAGCTTTTGGTTTGGTTGATTTTTTCTATGGTCTTGTTAATCTCTAATGTATTTAATTCCTCTCTGATCTTTATTATTTCCTTCCTTCTGCTGCTTTTTGGGGCTTTTTGTTCTTCTTTTTCTAATTCATTCAGGTGGTGGGTTAAATTGTTTATTTGAGATTGTTCTTCTTTTTTGAGGAAGGCCTGTATCGCTATAGACTTCCCTCTTAGCACTGCCTTTGCTGTGTCCCATAGGTTTTGAGTGGTTGTGCTTTCATTATCATTTGTCTCAAGGTATTTTTTAATTTCAGCTTTGATTTCCTCATTGATCCATTGTTTTTTCAATAACATTGTTTAATCTCCATGCTTTCCTTTTTTTCTCCTTTGTTTCTCTGTTGTTGATTTCCAGTTTCATGGCATTGTGGTCGGTAAAGATGCTTGAGATAATTTCTATCTTCTTAAAATTGTTGAGGTTTCTTTGTGCCCAAGTACATGATCGATCCTGGAAAATGTTCCATGTGCACTTGAAAAGAATGTATATCCTATTTTTGGGGGGTGTAATGCTCTGAAAATATCCACCAAATCTAGTTTTTCTGTTGTAGTATTTAATTTCTCTGTTGCCTTGTTTATTTTCTGTCTGGAAGATCTGTCTAGTGATGTTAATGCAGTGTTAAAATCTCCAACTATGATTGTATTCCCATCAATATCCCCCTTTATCTCTGTTAGTAATTCTTGTATGTACTTAGGTGCTCCTATATTGGGTGCATATATATTAACGAGTGTAATATCCTCATCTTGTATCACTCCTTTAATCATTATAAAATGTCCTTTATCTTTCTTTATGGCCTTTGTTTTAAAGTCTGTTTTGTCTGAAATCAGTACTGCAACACCTGCTTTTTTGGCTTTTCCATTTGCATGGAATATCCTTTTCCATCCTTTCACTCTCAATCTATATGTGTCCTTCTCCCTAAAGTGGGTCTCTTGTATGCAGCATATTGAAGGTTCTTGCTTTATTATCCAGTCTGCCACTCTGTGTCTTTTGACTGGAGCATTTAGTCCATTAACATTTACAGTAATTAATGATATATGTGTGTTTATTGCCATTTTGAACTTATCTTTGCAGTTGAATTGGTATATCCTCTTTGTTCCTTTCTTCTTCCTTTTGTGGTTTGGTAATTTTCCTTTGTATTATCATGGATTTTATTTAATTTTTGTGACTCCTTTGTAAATTTTTGGCTTGTGGTTACCCTTTTTTGTAAATCTATCAACCCATTACTGTAACTGTTTTTGTTAAACTGATAGTAACATGATCTCAAACCCCTCCTACTGTTAAGAAAATTTTAAAAAGAAAGAAAAAAATACTCTGTATTTCCCTTCCTCACTCTCCCACTCTCAGTGATTTGTATGTCTTCTTTTATAATTTCGTGTTTACTTTATTTGTAATTCATGAGTTATCACCTTTCCAGTTGTGAGTTTCTCATTTCTGTAGCATCCTGCTGCTTTTCTATTTAGAATAGACCTTTCACTATTTCTTTTAGCATGGGTTTAGTGTTGCTAAACTCCTGCAGCTTTTTTTTTGTCTGTGAAACTCTTTATTTCTCCTTCTATCCTAAAGGATAGCCTTGCTGGATAAAGTATCCTAGGCTGCATCTTTTTTTCATTCAGGGCTTTGAATATATCTTGCCACTCCCTTCTGGCCTGTAGTGTTTGTGTAGAGAAATCAGCTGAGAGCCTTATGGGGGTTCCCTTGTAACTTACTCTTTGCTTTTCTCTTGCTACCTTTAGAATCATTTCTTTATCCTTGACTCTGGCCATCTTGATTATGATATGTCGTGGTGTGGGTCTATTTGGGTTCTTCCTGTTTGGGACCCTCTGAGCTTCCTGTACTTGGATATCTGATTCCTTCTTTAAGTTTGGGAAGTTTTCAGTCATGATTTCTTCAAAAACCTTTTCAATCCCCTTTGATCTTTCTTCCCCTTCTGGGACCCCTATTATGCGAAGATTGGGATGCTTTGTATTATCCCATAGGTCCCTTATGCTATTTTCAGTATTTTTTATTTGCTTATCTTGTAGTTCTTCTGAATGGGTGCTTTCTGTTGCCCTGTCTTCTAGATCACTAATTCGTTCCTCTGCATTATCTAGTCGGCTTTGCCCAGCTATTAGATCATTCCTCATCTCTGTCAATGAGTTTACCCATTCTACTTGGCTCTTCTTTATAGCTTCAATTTCATTTTTGACATATTTTATATCTCTAAACACTGTCTCTTAATTCCTTCAGCAATTTGATCACTCTTTTGAAATCTTGATCTAGTAGGCTATCAATGTCTATTTCATTGATCTTTCTTTCAGAGGATTTCTCTTGTTCTTTCAATTGGGAAAGGTTTCTCTGCTTCTTCATCTTGCTCATACATCTCTGGCACTGTGGTTTATGGAGTATCAGTTGTCTATTTTGGTCCTTAAGGATTTTATCTATCTAATGCCTATTTAGGAATAGAACTTAGGAAAAAAAGAAAAAAAATGAGAGAGAGAGAGAATTTTAAAAGAAGGGAGAAAGAGGGTTTGAAAACAGTGTATAATGAATAATAGAAGAGGGAGTTGAAGCAGAGTATTAATCGGGTTGAGACGTCCTTTTAAAACCTTTAAAAAAAGAGGGGGGAATGAATAGATGTATTTGAAACCTGTGTCTAATCAATAACAGGACATCAAAACCCAAGAGAAATAGAAATGAATTAAGAAGTAAAAATTAAGAGAGTAATAGAAAATAGAACAGGTAAAAACAGATTTAAAAAAAAAAGGGGGGGGTTGTCGGTGTTCTCCTGGAGTCTGTGTGCTTTTAATGTGAAGTCTTTCTGTCTTCGTCCTGTTTTGGAAGCTCAGCTTGCTGTTTTCAGAGGCCCTCCGTTGGCGCTCTCTTCTGTGCTGTTCCCAGCACCTGTCGGCAAGCAGATCGCACCTCCTCCTAACACTGGGTCAGGTGCAGCTCTCCTCTGCTGTGGGCGGGCGGGTCGCTGCCCCTCTGGATGCCGCAGTCAGATGTTGCGGACTGGCCAGGTAGGAGGGCGGGTCGTGCCCCCTCCCAGCACCTCGGTCAGGGGCTGTGTTCCTGCCCGAAAGGCGGGGGGCCGCTCTCCCTCTACCTGTGCCCTGGTAGCTCTGCTGCTCTGTGCGGCTGCGCGCTCCGCCCTGGTCGGCGCTCCGCAGGTGGGCTCGGGGAAGATCGAGGGACAGCACTGTCCCTGCTCCGAGCCAAAACCCAGCTCCTTGTTTGTCTTTGTGGAGCAAGTTCTCTGAGGGACCAGGATGGAAGGATCCTATCTGCCCCGGGCTGCAGGCCAGTCTCAGTCTGGCCTTTGAGGCTGCTAAGCCCTTCGGTGCGGATGCAGGTTTCGCCCCCACCCCCGCCTGGGTGCTCAGCGCTGGGGGATATGGCGGCTGTGCCTGAGCCCCGCCTCTCTTCCCCCGAAAAGTTTCCGTCGGTTTTCAGAGATTGGGGTATGCACCCTTCCCCCGAGAGCACATCAACCTTGCTGTTTTATGGAGGGCCCAGGTTGTTCTGCCCTGTACACCCACAGCCACGGCGCGCAGCCCCTTGTAGTCCCCCAGGGCTGCCTCCGTGCAGCCACTTCCGTCCTCCTCCCAGCTTGTGCAGCCTGGCGCTGCCTGCCGCTGCCGTCCCGCGTCTCAGGCTGGGTGTCGGGGGGACGCTTTGTGCCCGTTTAACTTAGTTTTGTCAGTCAAGGGCTGCTCTGTACAGATCCAAGCCTCGGAGGCTCCCCCTCCGTCCTGCTGGCCTCTCAGTGGGAGAGGGGAGACCCAGTGAGCGAGCGCCAGTCCTCCTTTGCCGCTCCCTCCCCGCGGGACCCGTCCCGGGCTGCTTTGCCTTTTGTTCTTTCTTTTTTCCTTTTCTCCTACCAGAATTTTGGCGTCTTTATCTTTTGAAGAGGGCGATGTTCCGTCGGAGTTCCGCAGGTGCTCTGGTTGGCTGAGTGGGTCTGTAGATGTGGGTCTTGGTGTATTTGTGGGAGAGGGTGACCTGCGAGCGTCCTTCTACTCCGCCATCTTCAAAATTCCAGAGCCTTTTAAGTAGTGAAGATGAATAAAAGTTACATACTTTTTTATGACAGATGGAGTTAAAAGTATCAGGAATTCTGAAAGTTCCTTCTTTGTCGTAGATAATTGCAGGTTACCAGTGTGCGGTGAGTAACGTGGAAAGAAGGGTATCTGGCTCACCAACAGCCTTCCACTGAGCTCTCCAACCCAAGGCACGAGGTTCTAAAAGTCTGTTAATTATGCTTACCCTGGCTTTGCAAGAAAATATACAAATATATCAAAATAGGAGGTGTCATTAAAACTTTTTTAACAATCAGATCAAGAAGACAATAAGCATATATAGTGACACTTTTACCTCATCTTTTCCAATTTGGATCCCTTTTATTTCTCTCTCTTGCCTGATTGCTGTGGCTAGGATTTCCAAGACTGTGTTGAATAGGAGTGGTGATAGTGGGCAGCCTTGTCCTGTCCCAGATTTTAGTGGGGAGCTTTTGAGTTTTTCACCGTTGAGTACTATGCTGGCTGTAGGTTTGTCATATATAGCTTTTATCATGTTGAGATATGTTCCGTCTATACCCACTTTGGTGAGAGTTTTTATCATAAATGGGTGTTGAATTTTATCAAATGCTTTTTCTGCATCTTTTGAGATGATCGTGTGGTTTTTGTCGTTTCTCTTGTTGATGTGATGTATTACATTGATTGATTTGCATACGTTGAACCAGCCTTGTGTCCCTGGGATGAACCCCCACTTGGTCATGATGTATAATCTTTCTTATGTGTTGTTGTTGGATTCTGTTTGCTAATATTTTGGTAAGGGTTTTTGCATCTATGTTCATCAGTGATACTGGTCTGTAATTCTCTTTTTTGGTGGTGTCTTTGCCTGGTTTTGGTATTAGGGTGATGGTGGCTTCATAGAATGAGTTTGAGAGTATTCCCTCCTTTTCAATCTTCTGGAAGAGTTTGAGAAGGACTGGTATGAGTTCTTTGTATGTTTGGTAGAATTTCCCGGTGAAGCCGTCTGGTCCTGGACTTCTATTTGTAGGGAGGTTTTTTATCGCTAATTCGATTTCATTTCTAGTGATTGGTTTGTTCAAGTGGTCAGTTTCTTCTTGATTCAGTCGTGATGGACTGTATGTTTCCAGAAACTTGTCCATCTCCTCTAGGTTATCCAGTTTGGTTCCATACAGTTTTTCATAATATTCTTGTGTGATATTCTGTATTTCTATTTTGTTTGTTGTAATTTCTCAATTTTCCTTTCTTATTTTGCTTATTTGTGCTCCTTCTTTTTTGTTCTTTGTGAGTTTGGCCAGAGGTTTGTCGATTTTATTTACTTTTTCAAAAAACCAGCTTTTGGTTTGATTAATTTTTTTCTTTTTTTTTTTTTTAATTTCTGTTTCATTTATTTCCTCCCTGATCTTAATTATTTCCTTCCTTCTGCTGACTTTTGGGGTTTTTTGCTCTTCTTTTTCTAATTCTTTTAGCTGATAGGTTAGATTGTTTATTGGAGATTGTTCTTCTTTTTTGAGGAAGGCCTATATTACTGTAAACTTCCCTCTTAGCACTGCTTTTGCTGCGTCCCATAAATTTTGTGTGGTCATGTTTTCATTTTCAGGAGGAATTCTTAAAAATGTGATGGAGTCACGAGCTGTGACTGCCACTGCCTGTCACTTCCTGGGGTGATTCAGAGGGACCCAGTGGGGCTGGGCAGTAGACTGGGACTGGGGACCCTGGCTCTGCAGGGCTTTTGAGATGCATGATTGGTAAAACACCAGCCCTTCTTTTGGCAAATGAGGGGCTGGAATGTAAGACTTTCTATCTGCTGTGGCAGAATCTGAGCCTCCTTCCTTCTGCTCCCATCTTAGCAATGATCTGATAGGAGAATACCAGCCTCTCCGTCATGCCCCGTGTCCTCGGAGTCTGGGGCCAAGCTTTGTAGTTCCAGTGAGAAAGTACAGCACCTTTACCAGAACTGACTGGCGGCGTTATGATTCTAGGGAGACTAAGCTGCAGGGAGTCAGTCTTAAAAACTCAACACCCAGTTCTCATAATAAAACAATGTGACAGATTGGATTTATTCTAAAAATGCAAGGTCGGCTCTACGTTTGAAAATCTGTTGATTCCCCAGGCGAGCAGATCACCTTCACCATCACACTGACTGTCACCGCCTCCTGCCACAGGACTAGATCCGACTGTCCGAATAGCAGTGATCGCAGTGGAAGTGAAACTGTTATTTATGTGTTTAGGGTCTGCTGCCCCAAACAGAAAGTTTTCTCCATCATGGCAGGAATTGTATCCACGTTGTTAATTGTTATAATCTCTATATTTAGCAGTGCGCCTGGAACATGATGTATGTGGTCACTCATAATTTGTCGTGTGAATAAAGGAGCAGGAAGGTGAACTGAATGACTTGGCGCTTCCCCTGCCATCAATACAATACTCTGTCTCTATGAAAGGACATGTATTCTTTTCTTTTATAGTGACCCCTTCTAAGCATTAATTCTACTAAGATTAGGGACCTTAGGGATAGGACAGTTCAAGCTGAATACAGGAGAGAGACTTCCCAAAAACCATCTGGGCTGTTATTTATGGGTCCCGTCCACAGATGGAAATACACAGCCTTGTGCTCTGTTGGGAGCGTGGGGGAGTCCCTGCCCCTTGGCCAGAGCTGCACCTGCACCCACCCTGGTTCTCAGGAATGCCCAGCTGCTGTGTGTCAGTCTTCCTTGCCATCCTCATTCCTCTCTCTCTCTCGTTAGAGAGCTTCCCTCAGTGTGTGCTGGAAATCTCCGATCAAGAGGTGTTGGAATGGTTCACGGCCAAAGACTTCATTGTCGGGAAGCCGCTCACGATCCTCGGGAGAACTTTCTTCATTTATGATTGCGACCCATTCACCCGCCAGTATTACAGAGAGAAGTTTGGCATCTCCGATCTCCCGCGGATTGACGTGAGCAAGAAGGAACCGCCTCCTGTGAAGCAGGTAACTGGACACCAGTTCTCAGGGTATCGAGAACGTTCATCTTCTGATGTAGAAGTTTAAGGAAAGCGGGTAGGAAAGGCTCTTACGTGAGTACCTGGTAAAAACCGGACAGAGCAGGTGGAATAGAGCAGTTCACAAAAGAAACACAAATGGCTAACGAACATATGAAAAGACCCTCAACTGATAATTAAAGAAATAAAAATGAAAATAATGAGGTTGGGGATCTGTTTGATTTTAAAGGACCCGCAGTATCCAGTGTTTGCCCTGGAGTGATGAAAGGCATTTTTCACGTGCTGTTAATAATTGAGCCAATAAGAAAAGCTTTTCTGAAGGGCAGTTTGTCATCATTTTAATTTTTTTCAAAATAAAATGTTACATATCCCTTGACCCAGAAAATCTGGTTTGGGGATTGTGAAAAAGATGTGTACAAGGTTGTGTATTGTAGCATTAATTATAGAAAAGTGTGAGGACATTGGCAGAATAAATTAGAATATATCCATCTGTATAATTAGAAGGCTAGTTAAAAAAAGAGGGAGTTTATGCATATTAACATGAAAAAAATGTCACTAACATTTTTAAGAGTCTGTGTGTACATGACATGGCACTGTTTTTGTAACTTACCGTATGCAACATCTACTTGTAAATACGGAGAAGACCCGGGGGAGTGTGCCCCCAGACTGTCAGCAGCGGGATGGGGGAGCCGCAGGAGTGGGACGTGCCCAGGGACCTTTCTTCTGATACTCTTCATTTCTCTTTTTTTATACCAAGCCTTGTATTTTATAATTAAAAAATTTTTTTGATTTAAAAAAAAGACATCTTTTAAAATTCCAGACCCCTAAGACATTTCATTGTTTTTCTTGCCTATTCATCAAACCCTTTCACTTAAAAACTGATTAGGAGCAAAACAAAAACTGATTAACTGAAGAGGTTGGAGGATGGTGTCCTTTCATGGCAATATCGCTCTCCCGAAAATCACGCTAAACAGCAAACTTCAGTTCTGTGCACCACAGAAATCCACTCTGACCTGACAGGAAGTTCACGGTGTCTCTAATGCACCAAAATGGTAATCTCATAAACTTGAGCCCTCAGAGTGGCTCAGCCACATATTTTAGAGTTTCAAATGACAATTGCATATTTTAAAAGTTACCCATTATACAGCAGATTCAAGAAGCATCTGAAGTATTAGGACACAGTGTCATGGACCAAAAGCACTGGTTCTTATTATACCTGTTGGGGTCACGAGCAGCTCATCCATCCTCTTTGTCTGTTGCCCATTTAAAATAGCGTGTCAACACCTGCAGCCCATCTTTCTTTTGCCAGGGTATGTGTCAAATAATATCACAGGACCCCCTTTCAAAAGACAGCTCTGACTATAAGGATCGAATTGCTGAATCCTCCAGCCCAGGGCCTGCTGTGTCTCAGGCCGGCTCCAGCTGGAGATGTGCTGGGAGGGGAAGGAAGAAGGCGGGACCCGGGGAGCTCACCAGCCACTGTGCCAGGCTATAGATGCAGCACCTGAAGGATGAGGGGACTCGGGCGCCATGTGTGTTGTGTAATTAAGAAAGCCTGGGCCGAGACTGGTGGGCAGGTGGCAGGAACAGGAGTCTCCAGGACTGGTTCTGTCCATAGTCAGAGGAGTGGCTCTGCTGAGGACAGGACCCAGGCAGTAGCCTGGAGTATGAGAAGCACGGTGCCAGGACTGCAGGCCCGGGGGCTTGTGCTTAGAGAAGGTCTTCATTCCAAGCAGGGGAAACGAGTTCAGGAAAAATAGGTAGAAGCCTGTTGAAACATAAGAGGAATTTGAGAGGCAGGTGCTCAGAGGCTGACCTCCCTGTTTCAAAACCCCTTAACCTCTGCCCTGCCCGCTGCCCCCCCAGTCCCCAACCAGGCTGCTCTCATTGTATGTTGACGCTAGATTTCTCCATGAGCATTTCTGCCTACACCCAGGGTAACTCTGAGCCTAGCATGTGATGTCTCACCCAGGGGCCCTCTGTCTGTGGCAACTTGTATGTTCACTGAGTAGTGGTTTTGCATTTGGATCAAATTAGGTCACTGTCCATCCACTGGATCCACTAGTCATGTTCCAGCCCTGAAGATCACTTGCCCAGGAAGTGGGTGAAGGATCTGTGTTCTGAGAGGACTACACCTTGGATGAACAGAGTCCCTGGTTTTAAGTCCCTGGACCAGAGATCATCTAGGCTAATTTGTTAAGATTCCTGAATACAATATAGTAAAACATTTGGGGAAGGGGTGTACACACGAAGCACGGCCCGAGCAGAGTTTGCCAAGAAATCACAGCAGAAAGGAGTCAGAGGAATGGAACTCTGCCGCGGTCCACCTCGCATCCACGAGAGAGAGAAAGACAGCTTCTGAACGGGTTAAGTTTTCGGACAAACGGATCCTGGCATCCAGTAGTGATGCTTCAAGCCCTTCATGGAGCCCAAATGAGAGAGAGAAACTCATCTTGTACTTTCACGCCAGCTCACCAGCAACCTCTGCACCTGGAATTTAGTCCTTGAGTTTGCTCCTTCACTGGGGAAGGGGAGTCCCGTGCAGACAGGGGGTCTGAGTTCTCGGTGAAGTGCAGCTGTCATTTCTCTGAGGCAAAAATCAAGAAATAAAAATGTTAGAAATATGGAGGGGGAGAGGAAAAGAGTAGCATGAACCAAGTCCTGACACCCCCACGCAGCCCCGACTCCAGCACATAGATGCACAGTTTGGGGTGAACTGAGAAGACAGTTTCCAGATCTGCCAGGCTGAGACCCTCACCCCAGAAGAAAGAAGTCACAGACCCTGGGCTTCTCTGTGCGGGGAGGACCACAGGGGCGGGGTTGGGGCCAGGCTCTGCATTGGCGGTAAGTGGTCAGTGGACGTGAGCAGTAGTTTCAGTCCAGCCCCGAGGGCTACTGTTGTGGCATCGCCAGTCACTTCTGTGAGCAGTGATAATGGTGTAAAATCTATAAAGAGGAACAGAATATGTGCTGTGTTATTTCTTTCTGATTACATTTGTATACATAGAAATGGCTTTTAAATAAATGCTTTATAGATTTTTAAAAGAAATGTACAGTTACCTTGAGTGTAATTTTTGACACAAGTAGCAGCTGCTTTATTTCTTGCTTCCTGTTTCTTTAGGAATTACCTCCCTATAATGGTTACGGACTAGTTGAAGACTCTGCTCAGAATTGCTTTGCACTCATTCCAAAAGCTCCCAAAAAAGATGTTATGAAAATGCTGATGAATGACAACAAGGTGCTTCGTTATTTGGCTGCACTGGTAAGGACAATTTTTATTTCCTAAGATTTTGTTCTGTCTCAGCAGCGTGCACAGGTGTCCATTTTGTCGGTAAGCAGTAGAGTAACAGCCGTCAGAGTTTCGTGTTTGCTTAAACCACCGTCAGCCCCAGCCTCCAGGCTGGTGGCATAGTATTAAGTATGATGCCCCGAACCAAGACCCAGCTCAAGTCCTGTCTGCCCCCAAATCTTTCTTAGATCATTATTTCTCCCCACATCCCTCAAACTTTCACAGACCTTTTTGCTTTTCTTTAAGCAATTATGAAAGCCAGACTTACATTCAGATTATTTATGTATCTGTGTGTCTTTCCAGTGAACTGTGATTTCCTTGAGAGAAGGGACCATGTCTTACTAATTTTTATCATTAGTGATATGTAGTTTGATGCATTGTATATTCAGTAAATGTAATAAGTGGAATCATACCCAGTTAATAGATGTTAACTCTCAAAGTTGAGAGGTCAGTGGCTAAGAGTCTGAGTTTGGAAACAGACATAAATTCAAATCCTGAATATTCCACTCACTGGCTGAATTGCCTGAAGCAAATTACTGATAGGAATTCAAAGGGTAATGTCTTTAAAAATAGAAAAAAATGTGGAAATAGAAATGTAATCATTTTATTTAGAAATATAGACATAAATGGCAGAAATTGAAGTAAGTTACTCTAGTAGTAGGAATTAGGAGGGGGAGGAGTGGGTCAGGTGACTTTTCAAACTATATACATGCACTTGAAAAAACAAAAATGAGGACACATTTGACTACTATATATTTTTAATGTTGAAAGAAAGCTTTAAATAAAAGGGAGTACTCGCAAACTCTAGGCTGGCTGGAGCGTCCTGTACCGTAAGGGGTCTCATTAATGAGGGGTTTGCATTTTTGCCAAGTTCTTTGAGTTACAGTTAAAGTTTGAGAGGCTTGTTGAATAATGACGCAGGAAGACAGGGACCACGACTTTTTAGACTTTGTAGGCCCTCAGTAACTGTTGGTTGAATGGCTAAATGAATGCATTTATACACACTATCCATGGCAATATAGTGTTGTACTCGTTTTATGTTTCAACACATAAGAATCAGGCTGATTGGCTTGTCCCAGGTCTAAGTGCTGCTTAGGCAGAGTTCTGACTTTCAATCCAGCGTTCTTTTTTTTTTTTAATTTAAAGAGAATATGGGTATTATACAGTGTAAATAACTTTGGAAATATATCAGTACATTCAGTGTAAGCAGTTTTAATATTGCCATCTGATATGTAAGTGAGGCAGTAGGCAGGAGAGCATCACAGTTGTCTTCACTACAGAGAAGCAGTTATCAGAGCCCTCAGGAAGCTGACAGGAGGAGGCCCCAGAGGAAGGAAGTTGGAAAAAGAAATCTTATTGATAATCCTCAACGCAGCATTGTTTTGATCAAGAACCAATAAGTGGTCACTTCTGCAGCACAGACCCTTAAATTGGAAGGATACAGAGCAGGTTAGCGTGGCCCCTGGGCAAGGATGACACGCAGATTTGGGAAGCATTCCATATTTTTATTGCATAGAAAAAAAAAAAGAAACAGTAAATGCTTAGGCTATGAAAAGGGAGATGGACTCACACGAGATTGTAAACTATGTAATTGTAAGCTTACCTTCCCTACCTGAAAATCTGGGGGAAATTATTATGTAATTGATGATAAAAATTGTTACGAATAATGTTAAATATTGATAAATGAGGAGAAAGAATACATTTATGTTGACTGCAGTCTTCTATACTCACAAATGACCCAGGCAACTGTGACATGTCACCAAAGGTTGAGGAGTAGGTGGAGGAGTTCTCTTTCTAGCAACGCAGACGAGATAATTTGGACAGCCCTCTTGCTGAGGACAGCTAGAAAAACTGGTGTGTGTGTGTCTGCCTGGCTGCTGCTGCTGCTGCTGCTGCTGCTGCTGCTGCTGCTGCTGCTGCTGCTGGAGGGTGCGGAACAACTAATAAGACGCGAAGGCTCGCTGAGCAGGAATCGGGAATGCTGAAAACCAGAGAGGTGGGCCTGGCAGAAGGGGCCATTTTTCCGTGAGAATGTTTGCTGATTCTAGAAAGAGAACTGTGAAGGCAGACGTTGGAATCTGGGGCCTGTCAAGGGCAGAAGCACCTCTGTGCTGATGTCTGTGCATGACTAATGCTTGAAGGAAATACTGTCTGCCTTTGAATTATCTAATCCCTGAGTTAGCTCAGTTATGGAAATCAGATTAAGATGATTCTGGATTATTAATGCTCCCAGATGTCTGGCAGAAACAACTATCAGTTCTCTGAAGATAGCAGCATCCTTGGCTTCAAATTATTTCTATAAACAACCTAAGAAACACAGTGTATGGCAGTGATTCATAGAACAGTATTCATAGCACAGTGTCCAGACACAAGGCAAGACGACGTGAGGGAAATGAGCAGAAACAAGGGAAAGTAGAAATAGATCCACGGAGGCGTCAAATCCTGGTTTATCAGATGCAAACAAAGAAAAAAACTGTACTTACTATGTTTAAGGAGATAAAGATAAGATCGATACTTTCAGTAGAGAACTAGACACAAAAGATTTCAGTTCGGAAAAACTATCAGTGTAATAGAATGCAAGAAAAAATTAGATATAGAAAAGCATTTGATAAAATTCGTCTTTTATGGTTTTAAAACAAAACTCTTAGTAAACAGAGGGTAAAAGAAATTTCCCAGGAAGGCATCAAGAATTGGCAAGACACTCCGGAGAAGAAGACTGGTAGATTTGCTCAACGGAATATCACAGTATATTAAGACATCATGTAAAGTAATGAAGTCAGTATGGTATTGGTGCAAAGACAGATAATTAGACCAATGGAGTAGGACAGAGAGCCCAGAAACAGACCCTCACACACTTAGGGTGTATGATGAATCTGGCCCTGGTTGAGAGAGGAGGTCTTCTCAGTAAATATCAGAACAATGGCTTTCCATGTGGGAAAAAAGAAGAAAATCTGACCCTCACCTCACACCAAAAATAGAAATGATTTCTGGGGAGACTGAAGATTTAAATGTCAAAGGCCAGGCAGTCAAACGTCTTAATGATAACATAACCTTAACCATGTACTCGGGAAAGACTTCTTTAGCAGGACGCAAAAACCAGTCATTGCTTTAAGAATTAATAAATTTGACTACATTAAAATGGAGAATTTCTGTTCCTCAAAGGAAAAAAAAACAAACCACTATTAAGACACTTAAAAAAGAAAAAAAAGCAAAGTCAGACTGGGAGAAGATGTTACTACAAAAACCAACCAAGAACTTACATCCAGAATGTGTAAAGGACACTGTATAATTGGTTTTAAAAATAAGTTAGAAACTTGATTTACAGGCATTTCACAGAAGAGGGTATTCAGAAGGCCAGTAAGCATGTGAAAAGGTGCTCAGCCTCTTTCATGGTGGGGAGGTCCAGATTATAACCACGACGAACGGCCCCTCTTCACACACCAGGATGGTTAATGAGAACCATTGGTGAGAACATGGAACAGGGGGAAATCTCAGACGCCCAGTGACACCCTCCCTTTGGAAGAGAGGTTGGCGTAATCAAGTATCTTGATTCTGCCAAAAATGGTAAACTCTGTGCATCGGAGATAAGAAAATTCATAGCAGCATAATTTACGATAGCCAAAAATAGACCTAAATGTCCATCCATAGGAGACTGGATAAATAAATTATGGCATATTTATACAGTGATGTGAGTTCTGCTCAGCCATAAAAATTAATCAACTGCAGCTGCAGATAACAAGAATAAATCACAGAAACATGAGCTTGAATGTAAGAACCCAGACACCAAAGAATACATTCATATTATGTAGTTTCATATATATGAAGACTGAAAAAACACAGGCAAAACTAAAACTGTGTAGGGATGCCTGCTTTGTGGTAAAACTAAAGAAAATCATAAAACTTAACGAAAATGGCTTTTATGGTGGGAAAGGGATAGGATCCTGGTTGGGAGGGTGCTTTTTAGGTTGCGTTGCTGGTTCTGTCTCTTGACCTGGGTGGTGGTTATGTGGTTACTCACTAGATGAAAACTCTTTGAACTGTACTATTGGTTCCTTGCAGTTTTCTGTGTGTGTCATAGTTCGTAGTTAAAAAAAAAATGTTAATAGAACACCAGCAGAACCATTAGTAAAGAGGTAACGGGTGTCTTCCTACGGGCAAGAAAACAAGAAGTGAGATTCTGGTCGTGGTAATTTTCAAAGGCTTTTCCTGCCTGTTGTGAAGGTGAAGTAGAGGGCGGGTACACTTGGTTCACCGCAGAAGCTCTGGAGGACGAAGGAAAGGGTGCCTGAAAATGAGACGGCGGGATGTCAGAGGAAAAGATGGAAATTCAGGAAGTGAGCTGGAGGCATAATCAGAGACAAATGCAGTGGAGTTCCCTTGAGTCCAGGCACACCCTGGATGTGTGCTGAGGAAACAGCCACTGGTGCCTAACTGGAAATGTGCTGGGGAAATATCCGGGCTCAGGGTGGGGTGCTGACTTGCAGAAGCTCTGGAAGAGCGTAGGAAACGTGGTGTGAGCAGTGATCTCCAAAGCAGCGTGCAAATCCTTGTGAGGAGCATGCAGGACGGTAAAATCTATGGGATTTGTTAAGAAGAAATTACAGCCTCTGTTTATGATTTATTATGAGTGCGTTTATTTTATGGCCCCTGATAGTTTTATATGTACTTTGTATTGTACAAGACATATCTGTATAGAAGGACGTGTGTATTTAATTATTGATTTATTAATTCAGCAAACCTTACAGAACTCTGCTTTGGGCATGGGTCTAGGGCGAGAACGAGGCGCAACTCTCTGTCCTCATGGAGCTGATGTTCCAGTTGGGGACATCCTAGTCGATTAGCAAGTAGGTCATAAAATACATCAGGTAGTGTGACACGTGCTGTAAAAGGTAAAGCAAGGAGAATGAGGGACGGGGAGGGGCGCGTTCATTTCAGGGGCTCAGGGAAAGCCTCCCCGAGGAGGGCACAGCTGAGCAGAGCAGGGAGGGAAGCCGGGGCGGAGCTGAGGGTGGGGCCGGGGCCGGGCTGGGGCCAGCTCCGGGCTTGGCAACCAGGGCCACGAGGCCGGAGCGGGGGTGGTGGGAGCCGTCACCCAGGGTGCAGGTCACAGAGACTGTGAGTCACAAGCCTGGAGAGAATTTAAAAATAAAACCAACTAAAAGTTGACCTGCTTCTTACTGTCGTCATGTGCCCATAATTCTAAAGGACGTCAGTGATCCGATACCCATCTGCAAAGAGACAGCTGCTCCGTACAGTGGAATCTCAATGAATAAACATAGAAGAGGGCAGTAAAAAATTACCATGAAGCACACGCCACAGTGGTGCTTGTTGCTGACAGGACTCATCTGTGGATGCTCAAATTAGTGGGAAAACCTTTGGGGAGAAACAAGATTTTCATAGTTTCAAAGTGTCTCCCTCAACATAGTTACAACTGCAGAGGGAAAGATGGTAACTTTACAGGGAAGAAACCCACCAGGCATCTTCTTAACGAAGCAGTCAAGGTCAGCATCACCAATAGAAAGATGTGTTGACATCTTGAACTCCTTGATGTGCCCTGAGAAGGACATTAATATTTTTTTGTGTGTGGTATTTTTGCCAAAGATGCAAAAAATGAGATGCATGAGGGACAGTCAACAAAATAATTGACCAGTACTCCTCAAAAGTGTCAAGGTCATGAAAGACAAGGGCAGACTGAGGAACCTTCACAAATCGGATGAGACTGAAGAGAGAGAAACGAAGAACTAAGTGGAAGCAGGTGAAATGTGAGAGAGGACGCTTGTTTAAAGCGTTGTACCGCTGCTGCTCTTCCTGGGTTTGACCCGTGTCCTGTGGTTATGTGAGGTGTTAATTTTAGGGGAAGCTTGGTGAGGGCATGCGAAAATTCTCTATTATGCAACTTTTCTGTAAGTCTAATAAACTTAGAAATTCATAATAAAATGGCAAAACATTTTTTTATTGAGTTATAGTCATTTTACAATTTTATGTCAAATTCCAGTGTAGAGCACAATTTTACAGTTATATTTGAACATAGATATCTTCATTGTCACATTTTTGTTTTCGCTGTGAGCTACCACAAGATCTTGTATATATTTCCCTGTGAAAACTTTTTTTTTTTTTTAATTTAAAAATACTCCTTTCCACCAGGGTGAACCATTGCCACCGTCCCCCAGCCCCCTTGTACACCTGCCTGAGCCCCGCTCAGAGCTCGTGTTTATTTTGAATGTGATGGGAGCTCTTCTGGATGTTTGAGAACAGAGGGGTGGTGTGATTTGATTTTTATTAACTATACGGTGCGTGTTTGTTTTAAAAAAAATTTCTTATGATAAATGTATCTAGTGGAAAAAGTTGGAGGACTGTTAGGTAGGGAATGGTCTGATGAAATTATTTTACTAAGAGGAAACCCAATGACTTTCTCCAGGAGATGAGAAATTATTACACTGAGAATTCCCTGGTCTGAATAATAAGATACGTGCTGAAGTGGTGGTGTGAGAGAGTTTGGGTCAGGAATGAGCTTGTCTGTGTTTACGCTTGTTCTGTCTGGAATTTGTTTCTTAAGGGCTATGGGCTCTCTCTCAGTGATTTGATTTAGGAAAAGTCTTGTCTACAGCAGAGTTTCTCAGAATCCCTTTCAACTCCATGACATTAGAGTACTCCCTCTTCCCTTCTTAAATTTTCTTTTCAAAATCACACATGGAAATGGATTTGTTTAAAGAGCTAAAGTTAGCATAACCATTGAGTGTCCCTGGGGTTGAACACAGTGTCAGCCTCTGGGCAGACGGTGGCCCATGTGTGTGTTTTGGTTGGCCTGCCTGGTGCTTTTGAAGAGTTGAAGTCAACATTTTAAAACCAGGGGTTTTATGTAGTGAGGCGGGTTTCTATCTTCTCATGAAAAATTGGAAGATCTAGCAGCATTGGGCCTTTTCCCACGGGGCAGCCATCCCTGCAGGGGTGACACACAGGTGGGGCAGCCTCCCTGGGAGGAGGTGTGTCCTTTCCAGGCCCCCCGAGCCCCCCATCCTGTGCATTTATGTTCTCCGCGTGTTAGGTTTACATTGTACACCTGGTCCCTGTAGGCATTTCATATCATGTCCCTTCATAATATCCTCTTTTCTTCACTTTTCCAGGAATCTCCCATCCCAGAAGACAGAGACCGCCGATTTGTCTTCTCTTATTTTCTAGCCACGGACATGATCAGTATCTTTGAGCCTCCTGTTCGCAATTCTGGTATCATTGGGGGCAAGTACCTTGGCAGAACTAAAGTTGTCAAACCAGGCTCCTCTGCAGAAAACCCCGTCTACTACGGCCCCAGCGACTTCTTCATTGGGGCTGTGGTTGAAGGTGGGTCTCGGCACGGTTTTGCTTGCTTGCTAAGTGAGTGTGCGGGTTCTTCTTATTTGGAATTGAATTCAAGTAACCCTTGTAGGAGGCAGTTAGCTTGACATGTTAGATGTGGGTCTTAATCTCCTCCTTTATCAAATAGAACTGTGAATTTGTTGCATTTCTTGGCTACAGAAGTAGACTTGAGCTTCCTAAGCTGAATGACCTACTGCACGGTAGTTTTGAGAGCTGTTGGAAGGTCATGACTCAAGGTCACAAATACACATCTGTGAACCTGCCATCGGAGGAGCGGTATTACTTTTCTCTCAGTTGCCTGATAGAAACACACCCAAGCTGAGTGCATTTCTGCCCTCTCCCCAGTGTTCGGCCACCGGTTCGTCATCCTTGATGCAGACGACTATGTTTTGAAATACATGGAGAACAACGCTGCCCAGTACTCACCGGAGGCTCTCCTGTCGGTGCAGAGCCGTGTTCGGAAGCGGGAAGCTCCTGCCCCGGAATTGGAAAAGTACGTTTGCCCATCTAGGGTCCATTTTGGCTTTGGCACAGTGAGCTCTCCAGGAAATAGTTCTTAATAGAACGAATGGATAATCACCATTCAGATTTTCAGATCTCCCTCGCCAAATGGGTGTCCTTAGACATACACATAGGGTCCCTGGGTCCAATATAATGACTGGTAACTTAGAACTTTTTCAATTTCATTTATTTAGCAAATAATTATGGAAAGCCTAGCATGTGTCAGACACTATCACTAGGCCCTGGGGCTTTTTAGCAGTAAACAAAATGGACAAGAAGTTGCTGACCTCCTGGGCGGTGGGGGAGAGCCAGTAAACAGCACAAGTGAGGAGATGGCACGGTGTGTTAGGTGCTGTGGGAAGATGGGGCGAAGCAAGGGTGGTCAGGGTTCCGGACAGTGAGGGTGGGTGGCGATTGGTTGGCAGAGGTGATCACACCTTGCGAAGGTGACTCTGAGCAAACGCTTGCAGGTAAACAAGTTAGTCGTGTGGACACCTGGAGGGAGAGCTTTCTGGGAAGAGGGGGTGGTGGGTGCTTGGACCCTGAGCAGCTCCCTGCCCGGTGTGCTCAGGTGACCTGGCCGGGAGCGTGGCCGCCGTGGGTGAGGGGGAGTGACAGCTGGAGTTAGGAGGTTAAGCAGGGGCCACAAGGTTTAGGACCTGCGAGGTCTGTGGCAAGGTACTGGGTTTTCTCTGAGTGAAATGAAGAGCCGTTTGGGGCATTCTGAGTAGAGGAACAGCAAGATTTAACAAATGTTTTAAAAGAACTGGTTGTTATGTTAAGAAGAGATGAGGTGGGAGCTCAGTTAGGAGAATATTGTGGTGATCTGGGCAGGAGGTGGTGCGTAGGCCAGGGGGCACCAGTGAAGGGAGGGGATGTGGCCCGATTTTGGATGTATCTTAAGGCAGAGCCAGTAGGACTTCAGACAGACTCTACAGGGGAGATGAAAGAGAGACAGGGGTTAAAGATGACTTGGGTTTTTGGCCTGAGCACCTAGAAGGAAGAAGAGGCCATCGTCTGAGATGGGGAAGATGTACATTGTGGGGAAAGGAGGGTTTTTTTGGCAGGGGGATTTCAGTTTTGGATAGACAGGGTTTGAGATGCCTATCAGATGCCCAGGTAGAGATATGCAACAGGCTGTTGGATACATAAGTCTGGAGTTCAGGTGACAGAAATGGGGAGTTGTTGGCATGTAGATGATATTTAAAGCCAAGGTACTGGGTGAAATCTCCGGGGTAGTCATTGCAGGTAAAGGAGAGAGACCGGCTCCAAGGGTCTCCCTCTGGGCCCCCCAGCACTGAGAGCTGGGGAGGGAGACTGAGAGGACAACCCGAGAGGCAGGTGGGAAAGCGGGTGTGTGTGCATCCTGGAAGGCAGGTGGACAGACCGCAGCCGCCCGCGGTCACACGCTAGTGCAGGACTGTGCCCGTGGCCGCGCCCACAGCCTTGGTCCCGATGGGGAACTTGACTCTTGTTCTGCAACGGTTAAAACTGTCAGAACATGAAAAACTCTGATGGTTATAAATGTGTAGGGAAATAAATAGTAAAACTGATTTTTATTTAGTAATTCAAAACATTGGCAACATGGAGAATTTAAAGTGCTCTATTTCTTTGTGAAAAACGTGTTAAGGGTCGTTGGAATGGTGCTTGCCTTCCGGTTGTCCTATAACTTACAGTGCAGAGCGAACATCTTTTTGATGCCTTGGCACACTGTCATATTCCTTTCTAAGTTTGGACCAACTTCCAACGATTTATTATTTTTGCTTTTAGCATTATGAAATATGTCCTCGAGTTCCGTTAGTAACAGTGAAATATCTCAGAGTTCTTTTAATGTGACGTTTTTGGCTGGCGCCTGGGGTGTCTTCATCCCTTGCATTGCGATCACTTCCCTCATCTGTGTCAATAAACCTCCTTCCTGAGTCCCTTGGGCAGCGTATCGAGAGTCCAGGGAACGGCAGGGTGTCAGCAACAGGCAGCTCGTTCCTCTGCAAGTCCTTTGTGCGGGACTTGAATTTTACTTCTAGCTTTATCACCATTTGTTTCTTTGCCACACTGTTGGTCAATCCCCTCCGTCAGTTATCTGTTTTTGTACAATGTCACTTGGGTTTATCCGTGAGAGAAAAGGAGGCAGCGTATCTGCAGGCTTTGCTGTCTGTGTGTGACCCGAAAAATAGCCACCGGCCACCAGTCACTGACAGGAGTGATAGGATTGTCGCAGATCATGACGCATCTGTTATTCATGTTATGATTCGTGAACTGAAAACCTGACAGTGAATTTGCGCTTTCTGCGAATACTCACAGCTAATAAATTGCGGTAACTGACACTTGAACCATGTTGCCCAGGGCTGGGCCATTGAACCAAACAGTGGGAACTGAAATTCATCGGAACTGTGCAAAGCAGGGCTTGCCCGCACATCGAGGAAGACAGTGATTCCTCGTGTTGAATTGGGACTTGGCTGCGGGTAGTGGGTGTTGGGGACCTCAGCGAGGACTTCCACTGGAACGCGAGGTTTGGAAACCTGATGGGAGTGCATTTAAGAGAATGGGAGGAGAGGAATTTGACCTTGGAAGTATAGACAACTCTTTTTGAGGAAGTTTGGTGCCAAGGGGAACAGAGAAGTGGGGCAGGAGCCAGTAGGGGATGTGGAGTCGAGAAGGGTTTTTGTTTGTCTTAAAGCTGGAATAGAGAACAGCATGTTTATATGTAAATAGGAATAATCCCCCGAGGGGAAGGGAATGTGGATGGATGTGTGAGAGAGGATGGGGTCTGGTACTCACGGAGGAGTTGGCTTGAGATGGGAGCACTGGTTGTCTGTCTAGGGCAGAAGTTCTGAAACATTTTGGCCTCAGGACACCTTTACATTAAAACTCACTTAGGACCTCAGAGATTTCAGTTTATGTGGTTTATAGCTATTGATATTTGCAGTATTAGAAATGACAGCTGAGACATTTAAAAATATTTATTCATATTTTTAAGAAAAACCATTTCATGTTAATACAAATAATGTAATTTCTATGAAAAATAACTATATATTCTCAAACCCAAAAGAGGTGGCACTGCTATACATCTTTGCAAATCTCTTTAACGTCTGACTTTATTAATAGGAGGCAGCTGGACCTTCATCTGCCTCTGTTGTGCACCCACTTCTCTGTCACTTGTCACATGTCCTTTGGAAAACTCTGCTGTGCATTTGTGAGAAAACAAGAGCGAAAAAGCAAATAAAGATTTACTGTTATCATGAGAATAGCCTTGACCTCACATACTCCAGCAAGGACCTTGGGAACCCACCGGGGGCCCGGATTACTCTTTGAAGCCCTGAGGTGTATGACAGGCAGGAAGTCAGGGTGTGTGGGTGCGGATGCAGGCAGGCAGGCAGGAGGCACGATCGAGGGTCCTTCTGACCGGCTCCCTGTTTTCAGTGTAGCAGCGCAGTGGGAGGAACGGGGACTGGGGAGACGTTGCAGGTTTCAGGAGGGAGGAGTGTTCTGAAATACTCTATTCTATTGACTATGTAAATAAAAGAGACAAAATGAACGTAAAACGTAGAAGTAAAATAAATACATAGCATTATTTCATCTGTACTCAGAAACAAACTGTCGATTAAAATTAATATTCACCATCAATTTTAAAATGCATCCTGATTTCAGAGATGTAAAAAATGTGAAAAGAAAGTCTCGGATCTGGTGAAATACGGCTGCCGTCTAGGAGAGCCAGAGGCGAGCGGGCTGGGGCACGTAGTTGGGCGGCTGGGCTCCGTGAAAGTGAGATTCAGAGCATGCATTTAACTCAAGTACTTCTCCAGAGCTTTCCCCACGAATGTGCAAACACCGGCAGGAAAGCTTCTTGCTCTGGTGTACCACCAGTAGAATGTTTCCCCCACTGATGGAGTCATGAGAAACAGATAGTACTGGGGCAATTAGAATAAGATACCAGTAAAAATAAAGAGAAATGCAAGCTCTGGGTTAAGAGATCCATGACTGTCTTCGTTTTGACCATCACTGTCCCTCTCTTCTCTCGTGGTGGGTCAGAAGGGCTGGTGAGGGGGGTGGCAATGAGAGAAGAGGCTTGAAGATGATACGAATCCAAGGTCACACCTTACACATCCTTCCACGTCTTTCCACGTCCTCTAGCCTTTCTGTCCTTGGCTCCTAACTCCTCCCTCTGGTACAGAACCCCACTCTAAGGAAATACAAGTCCTTTATTTGCCTAATCGTTGCTAAGAATAATGAAAGGGGTCCTGCGTACTTGTCGGGCCTGAGAACTTTCTATATCAAGTGTCAGTTCCAGGCCGATGAAATCTGAATTAGCCATTGTCTTTGAGCCAGAAAATTAAAGCAGAGCACAGATGCCTGGGGATTGACTTCATCCGAAGTCCTGTTCGGGCTTGGGTCCTCGTGGCAATACATTGAACTCAAGGGAACGAGCTCCTCACAGACGCCCCTGCGGGAGGAGCGGGACCGCACACGCGTGCCTGGCTCCGGTGCGTGTTGGGTCAGCGTGTCCACGCGTGCTGTTCGGCCTCCTGAGGACCCGCCTCCCCTGCCCAGCGATCCTTTTCATCCTCTTTCACTTCCAGCCATTTCCCCCACATGAACGTTTCTGAATATCCTCACTTCTTTTTCCGTCTTCTTTAAGCCCCCAGCTCCTCCATGTTCATTTTGCAGCTGGTCTCAAACAGATCCAGGGATCCGGTGCGAGCTGCTCCAGCCCCCCGAGAACGTCTCTCTGCTCATCTCTTTACCTCCTGGTCAGAGCCGAGCCGCTCCCATTCCTCCACGTGTGATTCTTTTATTTTGTGTCTGCCGCCGCCTCCCTTCTGACTGCTCTGGCATCCAAACACTTCCTGAGTCGCTTCCTGGAGGTCACTGACTGCTTTCAGATCCAGTGGTTTCTTGTCGTTTATTCATTAATCCAGCAGATGCTGGAGGCTGTACCACGTGCCGGTCCTCAGTAAACGCTCGGGCAGCCGTGTGGGAGAATCAGGAGCTCGCTGTCTGGGGCAGGGCTGGCAGACTATTTTGGAAAAAGGCTTTGTGGGCCACGCCATCTCTCCTGTGACTCCTCAGCTCTGCCCTTGTGGAGCGAGAGCAGCCGCAGACCATGTTCCATATGAATTTCAGGGTTTTCTTCTATTTCTGAAAAATGCCATTGGAATTTTGGTGGGGATTGCATTGAATCTATAGGTGGCAATAGGGTAGTATCATTCTAACAACGTTCATTCTTCCGATTCAGGAACACAAGGTATCTTTCCATTTGTTTGTCATCTTCAGTTTCTTTCATCAGTGTCTTAGAGTTTTCAGTCTACAGGCCTTTCAGTTCCTTGGTTAAATTTATTCCTAAGTGTTTTTTTTAATGCTATTTTAAATGACACTGTTTCCTTCATTTTCCTTTCAGATAGCTCATTGTTAGTATGTAGAAATACGACTAATTTTTGTATGTTGATTTTGTACCCTAGATCTCGACTGAATTTTTTGACTAGTTCTAACAGTTTTCTGGTAGAGTCTTAGGGTTTTCTGTATATAAGATCATGTCATCTGCAAACAGACCATTTTATTTCTTCCTTTCCTATTTGGATGCCTTTCTTTTTTTCCTTGCCTAGTTTCTCTGGCTGGGTCCATGTTGAATAGAAGTGGCAAGAGTGGGCATCTTTGTCTTGTTCCTGATTTTACAGAGTCGGCATCATTGTCTTGTTCCCTGCTGGGTGTGGTGGTAGCTGTGGGCTTGTCATATGTGGCCTTTATAATGTTGCAGTACACTCCTTCTACACTTGATTTGTTGAGAATTTTCATCATGAAAGGATGTTGAATTTTGTCAAATGCCTTTGCTGTATCTACTGAGTTGATCATATGATTTTTAGCCTTCGTTCTGTTAATGTGGTGTATTTTTTGGTGCCTCTTAAACCATCCTTGCACAGTAAGGATAGATCCCACTTGATGATGATGTATGGCCCTTTCAGTGTGCTGCTGAATTCGGCTTGCTAGTATTTTGGTGAGGACTCTTACGTTTGTGTTTACCATGGATACTGGTCTGTAATTTTATTTTCTTGTGGTGTCCTAATCTGACTTTGATGCCAGAGTAATGCTGGCCTTGAAATATGCACTCGGGAGTGTGCCCTCCTCTTCAGTTTTTTGAAGGAGTTTGAGAAGAATTGGTATTAATTCTTTAAATGTCTGGTACGACTCACTATGAAACCATCTGGTCCTGGTCTTTTCTTCATTGGGAGACTGTTGATTGTTGATTAAATCTCCTTGCTTGTTATTGGTCTGTTCAGATTTTCTCTTTCTTCACGATTCAGGCTTGGTGGGTTGTATGTTTCTAGGGATTTGTCCATGTCTTCCAGGTTCCCCAGTCTGTTGATGTATAACTGTTCATAGTAGTCTCTTATGAGCCTTTGCATTTCTGTAGTATTCGTTGTAGTGTCTCCTTCATTTCTGATTTTTATTTATTTGACTCTTTTTATTCTTAGTCTAGCTAAGGGTCTGTCAGCTTTGTTTATCTTTTCAAAATTACAGCTCTTAGTTTCATTGATCTTTTCTATCATTTTTCTAGTCTCTCTTTCCTTTATTTCTGCTCTGATCTTTATTATTTCCTTTCTTCTGCTAACTTTGGGTTTGGTTTTTTATTTTTTCTCTAGTTCCTTGAGGTATAAAGTTAGGTTGTTTATTTGAGATCCTTCTTTTTTCTTAATGTAGGCATTTATTGCTAGAAACTTCCTTCATAGAACTGCTTTTGCTGCATCCCATAAATTTTAGTATGTAGTACAGGGGACCCATGAACAACATAGGTTTGAACTGTGTGGGTCTACTTAAATGCAGATTTTCTCCAATAAATATGTATCTTACCACTATACAGTCCTTAGGGGGTTGAATCTGTGGATGTAGGACTGCAGATATGGATAACCACATCTTCAGTGGGCCGATAAGTTATGCAGATCATTGACTGCATGGAGGGTTGATGCCTGTAAACCCTGCATTTATTCAGTGGTCAACTACATTTCCATTTTTGTTTGTTCCTAGATATTTTAATTTCCCTTTTGATCTTCTTTGATTTCTTCATCATACTACTTTTAAGAGGCTGCCATCACTTAAAAACAAAATTCTGAAGTTCTTAGTCTGGAATCCAAGAACTACCATAGCGTGGCTCCAGATGACCATCTAACTTGAGTTCTAGCTTTCCTTCCCCAAACGCTGCCCTGCAGACGAACAGGTTTACAGTACGACTCTCAAGCTTCCTTCCTTCCTTCATGCTGTCTCCACTGTCTCTAGTTCCTTTGTTCTGCAGTTCCAAGCCCTCCCAGCCTTCAAGGCCCAGGTTAGAGGCCATCTCCCAGGTCTTCCCTTCCTGGTCCTCTCCTCCTCTGCACCTTTCTTAAATGGTAATGGTGGTTTTCCCATTTCTGTTCCTGCTTTCACAGTTTGTGTCCTGGCTCCCCTTCTGGAGAGCAGGGATCCTTACTAGAGACAGATTCCTTATTATACTCAACAGCTTATTCTAAAGCCAGCACTCAGCCGTCCATGTTCAATAAACAGTTGTTAGGTGAGTGGACTGACATTTCTACAAGGACTGTCAGAAGAACTTGCTAAAAGCTCACATCGGCACGTGTCTGCCACATCAGGTACTAAATACTTTATATGTAGTAACTCATTCAGCTCTCACAGCGATCTTTATGAGCCGACTTTCCTTAAAAGCTCCCATAGAACAGATAGGGAAACTGAGGCACAGAGCCATTGGGTAGGTTACTCAAGGTCATGCAGACTTTCAGTGGCAGAGCTGAGACTCTGAACCAGGCAGTCAGGGTCCAGACCCCATGCTCTTAACTTGCTCTGCCTTGCCAGAGGAGAGCGCGAGAAGTTAGCGGTCTCCTTACTCGTCTTCCTGACACCTGACACCTTGCCTACAGAGCTGTAGGCAAGTGACTGCCTGTTCCTCTAGGTAGGTTTACCTTCACTGGGGCAAGGGGAGGCCCTGCATCACAGATCAGGAGCTAAGGTCAGACTAAAATATCAATACTGAATTAATTTTTGCAATTAAAATAGCCACACTTTAAAGTTCTAATACATTGTTGGTGTTGATGCATACAGTATGTGTATATAGCAAAAGAAAGAAGAGGACTGCAGACTGTTAGCTTTGTCAGAGAATATGTGAATTCTGTTTAGGACTTGCTAAGTGGACGGCTTTGCCAGGGTACTCGTAGCAAAATATTCTAAGGGCAGACTGAAAGCCATGGTATCTCTCTTACCTGCGGGAGGTCGATCGCCCTATGAAACTCTTGTTTGCTGTTATGGAAAGCAAAGGTCGAGCCCTGGTGGGCTTGGAACGGAGCATGTGCCACATGCTGGGGATCCGGCCCTCTCTCTCAGGTGTCCGCCCCACTGAGGCTGAGCCGGCGGCCCCTGTGTTCCCGTGCTAACCCGTGTTAACCGTGGAATGATCGCAGCTTTCCTGCAGAACAGGCCTGGCTGGGGCCCCGCGATGAAGCAGGGGCTGCAGCTTGAGCTCTTTAACTTGTCTTCTTAGTTTGTAACTTGAACAGGACCATGGGCTGCAGGCTGTTCCTCTGAGGCAGCAGGCGCCGCGGGCGTCCCCCGCTGAATGAAGCGGGAGGGGTGTCTGGAGACTCGAGGGAAGGGGGAGTTATCTTCTCTTTCCCAAAATGATTGGATGATCACATTTTAAACCTGTATGTTTGGTGGCTCTAACTCCTGGGAAGGTGTGGGAGACTGAGTTTTGACGGCTTTCTGCCCCTAAAATAGCTCCCTGTATGTTTGTATGATTGGAGGCAAACCCATCAGATAAATACATCTCACTTCTGTAATAGATAACGCCAGACAGCATTCAGAGACTAGAGATCTTTATTACGTTTTTAATGTTTCCTGCCTTACCACGACACATGTTCAGAGTAAGAACACTCAGGGAGTCAACATTTAAGAACTACAAATAGAAATAAAAATCTTAACATTCCATAACCCAGAGATGACTTCTTCTAATGTGTTGTTTTAATATGCATGTATCATGGAATGATTCTGTAAAACTATCTGACAGCACTTTTCCCTTGGCAGCGCATTGTGAATGTGTCTGGTGTCGTGAATACTTCGTGGAGCAGTGAGAACTTGATTTTTTGAGTAGGTGTTACATTCACAGGGGTTGGATGTGTGTGTAGGAAGAGACCAGGGGGAAGTTTTGCTCCCACCCCATTGTCCATCTGCCTACAAGTTATCCTCCATTCTTCCACAGGTAACTGCCTCCTTCCCTGATGTTTTGAAAATCTTCCCAGTTTCTTTATACAATGTGAGCAAATTTAAATATATATTCTTATTCCCTCACAACTTTTACATAAAAGGTAGCATTTGTTCTGTGTATACTTTTTTTTTTAATTTAGTTTTTTTGGGGGAGGGGTTGGGGAGGTAATTGGATTCATTCATTCATTCATTCATTCATTCATTCATTTAAAGTGGCGGTACTGGGGATTGAACCCAGGACCTAGTCCATGCTAAGCATGTGCTCTACCACGGAGCTCCACCCTCCCCTGCCCCATGTATACTTTTGCCCTTTGATTTTCTCACCAAGAATCTTTCTTTCTTCTCTTTCTGCAACATTGTCAAATAGCTGCGTATTATTACCTTGCCTGATTGTAGTGTATATTATTTAACCAAGTCCTGATTTTTGGACATGAAGTATACAACTGTATACCACTCATGTTTCCTTAGGATAAATTATTTGAAATTCTCGGCTGGTCTTTTTTTTCTCGTGTCCCAATTGTTCCTAAAAGCTTACACCACTTTTTATACCTCCCTCAGCAAGGGTTGTCAGCAGGTACAAAAAGGGAAATAAGTTGAAAGAGGCTCTTTGGCACAGTGAACTCTTTGAAAATTATATACAAGGAATAATAGGAACAAGGAAGCAGCAGTGTATTGGTTTTGTGAAGGTCTGGAAGGAGGGGACTCGGCGAGGGAGGAGCCCTTACTGAGTGTATTGGGCCCCATTTTGTTCCAAAGCGGATTTACAAAGCTTTAAAGTTCTTTATTTTTATAACTGTACCTTCGTATTCAAAGGAGATAAAAACGAGGCATCTGCTTATCCCAGCTGTGTTTTGGAGGGACAGGCTCCTTCTTCCTGTTGCTCTGGGTTATTCATCTCTCTTCATTGTAGAATAATTTTTATTTATAATTTTAAGGTCACAGGAGATACAGGATATTCTAAATTCTAGTTCATATGCGTATTTGCGTCACAGAGAATTATGAGTAATTAATGAGATGTGCAAACATAGGGACACATTGCATTCATGTAACATTCCTTAAGAAAGTGAATGGAATGTAATTTCAAGGAAAAATACAAAATTTCTGCTGAGTCAAAGGCCAGCTGGTTTACATTTTAACTGGCAGATTTCAAATCATCAGTGTATTTCTGTTCTGTTAGCTGTATTTTAGAATAATAGAACATTTCTGTTCTGATTGGGCTGCAACTATTTAAACAAGTGGAGAAATGTTAGTTGTCCGATATGCTAAGCCTCAATTTCTCAATCCACTGCACAGAGCAGATTCTTCCATAGATGACCGCCCACCAAACTCAGAGTGGTCTGGGGAGGAAGATTCCTGACGTGCGTGCATGTGTGTGTATGTATGTGTGTGTAACTAAAACATTTATTTGGAGATGATGTAACATAGGTGCTGACCATCAAGTGACTCCCACAAATACCGGACATGGGTGGTGATGGTGTGGGTGCGGCACTCTGCGTGGTGGTGATTTACGGGACGGCAGCAGGGGAGGCTGAGCCTAACCAGGCTTCCTGAGTGAGGTCTCCATCCCTCAGCCCCGCAGGCCGGCGCTCAGTGATCGGTCAGCTTAGCATCAAAGCTGTTCGTCTTCAGAAGCTTCCCCGACTTCCCAGGAGAACTGGGTGGCCGAGGTAGGACTGGTCAGGAGTGAACCCCACATCCAGCCACTTCCTCACTCTCTCCGCAGCCAGCAAACGGAAGAGGACCCAGGCGTGCAGGCCCTGGAGATGCTGATAGACACGATCCAGAAGCAACGGAAAGATGTCCCGTGCAGGGACAACATCCCCGAGGCCTTCCAGGTTTACGACAAGGAGGCCTCGGGACTCGTGGACAGGGAGACGTTCTTCAAAGTCTGCAACTCCTTGCAGCTCCCAGTTGATGACTCCTTGATCAAGGAGGTCAGTGGGGTTACACCCGGGGTGGACTGCGGGCGGGGGCTGCTCACTCGCTCCCAGAGGCAACTGCACCGTGTTTCATCGTAACTGGGGAAGACTGGAGGTGTTCAGTGAGACCTCCTGTCGGCTCTGATCATTTGCCCTTGACTCTGGCACTGGTGTTCTTTCCTGACCGCAGTCAGAGGGCACCTCTCTAAGTGGGTGGGGCCGGACTGCGGGGAGCGGCCGTAAGGGGGGCCAGAGGTGGATTCACGCTGGACTGAGCAGGATGGTGGGAGTTCCTGACACCTTCACGGCCGCTGCGCACCTCCGCCCATCATGGGGCTGGCCGGGGAGGGGTGAGACCACTGCCCCGGGCCGCGGCGTCCGCCTGTGGAGGATGACCCCGACCTTCCCCTCCTGGAGTTTCCACGTGAGCTGAAGAAGGTGCTTCACACCTTTCTTCTGTTATCAGCCCCTTTGGCCAGGGTGCCCCAGAAGCCAGAACAAACTTTCTGCCACCGTTGCGGCTAATTATCATTGAGACGTTCTCACTAAGAACATCGAGATGCTGTACACCTTCTTCCTAATGATACTTTAGCAAAAAGGGATGTTTGGAAGTTAAGACTCATTTAGGGAAGGCTTTGGTTTGCGGCCACTGTGACCAGCTTGGAGATGAGGATTTTTCAGACAAGACAGGGGAGGCAGATAGAGGGTGACTGTCCACGTGGGCCAGATGCCCACTTAGTCCCCAAGTCTCAGGCTGACAGCTCACCACTCAGCCTGTGACCTGCCGTGGGACGGGGGGAGCTGCCATCTGGGAAGGAGGGACCAGGAAAGCATGGGCGGGTGGATTCGCACACGTCTTTGAAGTAACCGCGGCGAATCAGTGTACTTCCTACCACTCACGGGTGAGTTCCATGGGGACATGGTTTGAGCAGGGACATGGCTCGAATTTTCTTTTAGGCTGTGATCACAGCAGCCTGCTCTTATAAGAGCCTTACTCTGTGCAGACTGGATGGGCAGTGTTGTATTTGAGTATAAACACCAAAATGCTTTGGAAATGATGCTTTTATCAATAGAAATGTTAGCCCTGAAACCTGGGGCAGGCTGTGTACCCCGTGTGAGCTTTGATTTCAGTACGTGTAAGATGGGGGTGGTCTGACTACCCACCAGGCTCACAGGACCAGGTCAGAACCAGGTGAGATTACAAGAACTCTGAGCTGGGTCACAGAGAGGATGTGGGGACTGTCCCTAACGGTCCCACCTGTCCCCCCCCCACCTCGCTCTCCCCCGCAGCTCGTCAGGATGTGTTCTCATGGAGAAGACAAGATCGACTACTACAGCTTTGTCCACGCTTTCTCAAACTGACCCGCTGGGGAGAGGATGCAACACAGCCTTTGGAGGTTGGGCCTGCATATACCTTGTACTCTTGACAGAGCTCTTCAAATATTTCTTTTCCAGTTCTTCTGTTTTGCCACCACTAGTACTACTGAATTCTAAATTAAATTGGCTCTCTCAGGAGCTGAGGTCGGCGCCTTATTTGGGGAGGAGGGTTAGGGTACTGTGATGGTGAATTTTGTGCGTCAGCTTGACTGGGCCATGGGGTGCCTGGACATCAGGTCAGACCTTATTCCAGGCATGTCTCGGGGGCTGTTTCTGGATGAGGTTAACAAGTGAGTTGGAGGGTGGAGTAAAGCAGATGCCCCCCCACCCCCGCTCCCTCCTCCACTAAAGGCTTGAATAGAACGAGGAGGCCGACCCTTCCCTGATGAGAGAGGATTCCTCCTGCCTGACTTGACATCAGTGTTTTCCTGCTTCTGGACTCAGACTGAAGCATTGGCTCTTCCTGGGTGTCGAGCCTGCTGGCCGGGGACAGGAACCACACCATCACCCCTCCTGGGTCTGCTGACTGCGGAGGGGGGAGCTCGTCCACCTCCAGGGTTATGGGAGCCAATGCTCCATGATCCGTCCCTCCCTCCCTCAGTGTGTATACAGCCTGCTGGTCCTGTGTCTCTGCAGAAAGAACCCTGACTGATACAGGTACAGAAGATTAAGAGCAGGAGGGCAGGAGAGACATCACGTGGTGCGGGGTGTCGCTGCTGCCCCCAGACTGTAGGGAAATACACACCGTGTTTTCCAAACTGGGCTTCCAGGCCCACGCGTAGATCTGCATTTTAAAAATGGGATCAGATAGGGGATAGAGTGTGGTGCACGGGCCTATCGTTTCATGAAACTTGTTTGAAATGAGTGTATTTCCTGGGTCATGATGGAAAATGTATTTTTTGATATGTAGTAGGAAAAAATTTTAGAAAAGCGGCTTTTAGAGAGCCTGGCCTTGAGGTAAGAGGAAGACTGGCAGCAGCTACTGGCCATCGACGGAGCTCCGGGGGCGTGGCCACCAACTTCGTCTTCCTGAACGCTCTCGGATCCCTTCCTGCTGCCTGTCCTCTGCACCACCAGGGGCCCTGAAAATAACTGGGGTGTCTCAGACGTGGATCTATAGGCTGTAAGGGCATCTGGGACTAATAGGTGAGAAGATGTCTCTAGATGTTTCTGGAACATCCAGGGTCACTAGGGTGAGTATCCTGCTGCCGTAGGAGCACGAGCAAGTGCCTTTGAGAAATTAATTCACCGCGGGCTGTATTTGTACCAGGAGCTTAGCATTCACTGTCCCTAAATCTCACCAGCACCACTCCCTGCAGGAACAAGCCAGCAAGCAGCCAGCGCCGCCCCCACCGGGCACGGATGAGCAGATGGGCTCGGGGTCACCCTGCTGCTCCCGCAGAGCCACTCGCCCTGGGTCTGCATTCCTGCCTGGTCCTCACACCCCGTGGTGTCCTTGGCTAACTGCCACCTCTCACTCATCTCCTGTGCTCTCCCTGAAGACAGTTCTGGAAGACACAGCAGACAGCCAGGGTCAAGCAGGCCATGTGAGTGATGCCACCGTGCCTGGGGCCACCTAACCCGCAACTAACACGAGGACACCTGTCCAGCACCAGCACCCGCGGCTGCTACCCTGAAACGTAACCACCTTCTCCCAGCCAAGTGACGTCAGGACCCAGGAGTCCCCCCACCCCATCCAGACACCCACGGTCAGCCGCAGTGTGAACATACTAAGCGGAAAGTTCTAAACCGCGCGCCGTCCTGAGCAGCGTGTTGACCTCTTCCGCCCCGGGTCCCCAGCCACCCACACGGCCAGGGCTCGAGGGTGCGGGCCCACCTGGAGCAGGTGCTCTTCCTCCTGACACAGCAGAACTGACGGCCGTGTCACTGCCTCGGGCTCCCACGGCGGCCCGAGGAGACGGTGAGGACGTGCAGGAAGGCAGAGGGGCCACGTTCACGTGAGGTACCACAGGCTGCGGTTGTTACTCTTCTATTAGTACTCATCTCCTACCGTGCCTAATTCTTGCAGTTTGTCACAAGTATATGCATATAGGAAAAAACGGTGTATTCGGGGCCCAGGACCCTCCGCAGTTTCAGGCACACTCGCGGCTGGAACGTGCCCTGCGGCTCAGGGGCGGCTGTGAGGCGGCCGCCCGCCCCCACGCCCCCGCCCCTCCCGTCACAGACACGGAAGAAATGCCGCCACTCACCCCCACCGCCCCGCGTACCAGCTCCTCCCTCAAGTCCGACTCCGCAACTCGCCTGACCGCAGTGAAGAAGTGTGTCTCAAAAGCCACACGAGAAATGACTGGCAGTGAAAAATGTTTGAAATGAGGCTGAAGTTGATGCAAACTTGTTCTTCAAGTAAAAGCCAACGTGAGCATCCAGACAAAGAAAGAGAAGGAATTATACCGAGACAATTAGACTAAGAATTCTATGCCTTTTATTCAGGTATTTCAAAAATATTGATCATTTGTTTCAAAATGTACATTTAAAAAAAAATCCATACAAAACTGTAATTTGTTTTAAAACCGGACAGAAACAGTGGGAAAAGGATTTGCAAAAACAGTTCACTGAAAGTAAAAAGATCCCCCACCCCCCCGGCAAAAACAGCCAGAAAACAAGACCCTTTTACATGAAAGCATAAATACGCAGGTACAAGGTTTCCTTGAGTTCCTCGGTGAAATTTGGTCCACAACGTGAACAGGCTAGCGTAGAAAAGCAAGCAGACACTCTGCCCACGTTTGCGTCAGGAGGTGCTCAGGGCACCAACAGCCGCTGCCCATCCTTCAGAGGTTCTTACACACGAGGGACTGAAAAACGAGGTGCAAAGCCTCACCCCACAGACACCTGACTCTGGACCCCCAGAAACGGCGGCACGTGCAGCCAGCCAGATCCCGCCAGGTGCACAGGCTGCCCACACGGGCCCGAGTCCCGGGAAACGCTCCACACGGACGAGAAACTAGGACGCTTTCAGCAGGAGGCCGGTGACGCCGCGCGGGTCCCCACACCCCTCACTCCCAGACGCGGGCTTGTTAGTGCCCCCGTCCTGAGGATGGTTTCTCTCCTTCTCAACAGACTTAAAAGAAAAAAAGGACTTCTAAGATGATGCTACAAGGTTCCATAAGACTGCCAGACGCCCACCAGGGTCACGAGAATGACAGCAACAGGGGAGGGGGCAGCGGCTAGGGTTTCTTCTGTGGGGACGACGACCCCCTCCCCTCCCCAGTGCCAGGCAAGGAGGGAACAGAGGGCCAAGGGAAAGACCACCGGCTGGGAGTTATTGCACAACCCGGAGGAGCCAGGACAAGGCCGGCGGGGGGGGGGGGGGGGAGCTGCTGCTCTCACAAGGTAACACTGCATTGGGGGGCGGGGGGACACACTCCGCCACAGCCCACCCGGACCCACGTCACACGGGCACCTGTGATGGCGAAGGGCAAACTCGATCGCGTAAACGTAGGGCTGAGTGGGGAGCAACAGAGGTCAAAGGAGGCTACAGCAAGGGTACCTTTTCTTCAAATGTTGGGGGAAGAGCAGGGCTCCCGCATGGGGCCAGAGGCCTGGGCTTGGGGGCTAGTGTCCCTGGAAGCCCCGAGCTTCCCTCACAGGCACATGCCAGCAGGTAGGGGCCCCCAGGCCCCTGCTGCTGCCACCCGGTCACAAGGGAGAAACCGGAAACGACCACAGACCCTGACGCGGGGAAGGGGGAGGGGGGTATGGTGACGAATGAGGCAAAACTGTCACAATCTGTGTTCCCTTTACATGTGACTTGACCGGGGCCGGAGGACCACGCAAGTAAGGCACTTCGGACACAAAGATCTGCTCAGAGCAGCGAGCAGGCGGGTCAGGGGGAGGCGGCTGCGGGCCGGGTCGTCCTTTCCAGCCTTTCGAGAGGAAGGGTCCACAGTCACACAAGAACTAGGATAAAGTTTTCATTGGTGAAGGCTCCTCACTGGGCCAACGGCAGCTGCGGGGACAGACTACTTAGGCTCCGAGGATCATGGACGACCTCCTCCAGCCATGCCGAAGGCCCCTCCTCCCGGGCAGGGCTGGGAGCTGCGAAGGCAGGTGGGGAAGAGACCCCCGGGCAGTCCGGCCTCACGGGCACACCCTCCGGTGGGGAAAGAGGCTCCCCCCACCTCCCCACGGTCAGGAATAGAAGTCTGTTCCCTTGGGACACTGAGCCCCCCCCCCCCCCCCCCCCCCCCGGAGCGAGGTCTGTCCAGACCTCCCTGCCACCTCAGCCCCCAAGCGAAGACAAACCAACAGGGAGGCTGACGCCCAGGAAGAACACCCAAGCCGAGGCGGGGTGGAGGCGGCGAGCCACTTCGAGTTTAAAAAGGCATCCAGGGAAGAGAATTTTCCGTTGTGGACTCTCAGGAAGGGGTGCATGCTCTGCCCCTACCGCTCATTCAGCACTTAGGTCAAAGGGTCCCGAGAAAGACGTCCCAAGCGCAAATCCAGACACGTGTCCCAGAACGCCCAGCCTGGCCCCAGGGGGTTCCTGGCCCCGGATTCCGGTCGGGACCGGCATCTGCAGGTGCAGAGGCGGCCAGGGCACCGGGGTCGGTGCCGGTTTCTGGAATGCTGGCAGCTGTGCCTCGGGGCAACAGTGCGGGTCTGGGGCCCAGACACACGCGGGACTGGAACTGACCAGAATGGGCCTGCCCCTCCTCCCACAACCTGCCCCTGCCTTCAGAAGGGGCACGTGTGACTTATTAATAGTGCAGCTATCTGAGCCTCGAGGATAAAAATAACGTCCCATCACCGGGCCCCCAGGAGGGGCGCCTGCGCGGCCAGCAGTGCCGGAGGGCGGTGGCCGCTGAGGTAGATTAGCACCTGCTCGCCTCCTGGCTGATGGTGCTGGGCGGCCTCTCCAACCAGGGGTGTCTGGCCAGGAAGGAAGAAAACAGCCGAAGTGCCAAATCAGGACCAGCCAGCTCCGCACGCTCTCAGGATGAAGTAGAATTGAGTTATTTCAGCCCCTGGCAACATGCTTTGAGCCAACCTGCCAGGGGCTCGGCTCTGAAACAAATGAGCCAGGCACGCTGGGGGTGACAGAGCATGGACCCTGACCTTCTTACCCTCCCCTCAAATCATCCCCGAAGGCAGCCGGCGTGATGCTGGCCTCACTCAGGGTCACAGGGGTTCACGCAGCAGGAAAGATTTTCCCGACTCTTATTGGGGAACCGACTCTGTCCTTTAGGAAGCAGTGGGAGTTAGCCTGGTCCTGGGCTGGTGGCACCGTGAGGCACACTGGACCGCTGGGCCAGCCGGCCAGAGACTGAGGACAGCCAAGCACGGGTTTTCTGGCGACAATCACCAATCACCTCCATGTGGGAGATAGGACACTGACTGATGTCAGGACCTCAGCTGCAGTTCCCCACCTCCCAGGCCGCGGCCAGGCACGGGCTGAAGGCACGGCTCAGCCTGGCTCTGGGTGGGGGAGGCGGCCCCCTAGGCCAAGGCCGCAGCCTGGAGAGGACTGGGTGGGGCGCGAGGCTGCTGGGCAGGCTTGGGAGGCTGCAGGCTGACCTGGGCTGCACCCGCGTCCCCAGGCAAGATAGGAGTGCACGCAGCTCCAGCTGCAGGGGTCTGGGGACTGTTGGACTAAATGGCTGAGAGGTTCCAGACTGGGTCTGCTTGTTGGTACAAGCCACCTTTTCACCAGCACTCTGCTCTGCAGCTCAGGTAAGTGTCAAGGAAGGAGGGGGAAGGATGGGAGGAACTGGCATTTTCAAAGGCACTGTCCTTCCCTCTGGGTGACCAGAAGAGAGGTCCTTCCTGTCACCATGGCCTTTTCCTGCACAGAGAGATGAGGGGCGACCATGGTGTTACGCAGCAAATCCCCAGGCACTGGTAGATTAAAACCTCTCTGATGTAAGTGACCTGTGGAAGGGCGCTGCTTTGATGAAAAGACCCACCCCTCCCATCCCCGGGGTAAAAATCCAAGGTTTGGTTTCTACTGTGAAGTCAGGAAGAGGACCAGCACATCACATGACGCCAACACTCCTGTGCCCACAGGAACGGCGCCCCGCCACATCCGCACAGCATCCCGGCCTCCTTACTGAGAGCCTCGCTTCCCTCCAGAGTCCTCACGAGGCACCATGGAGCCTGGAGGCCCTGCCTTTGGGTAGGGGAAGGCAACGAACCCGGGCAGGAAGGGGGCGCAAAGACTTGTATCAGCAGGGCCGGGTCTGCCCATCTAACCAGCAGAGCGACTCAGTCGGCCTCGTTTCAAACCGTCTAAATGCTGTGGGTGTATGCTCAGCAAACGGCAAGACAATGATGACCATGCCAAGGGACACTCAACAGGTGGGGCCGGAGAGCGAGGGGCCCAGGTGACCCTCCCTGGGGACACTGGGGGCTAGTGTCTCTGCAGCAAGAGAGGTGAAGTCCCGTGCAAGGCCACCCCGACCGGGTGGCTGGGCCTGGGGTGTAGAACCACCCTTTCCCCGGCCAGTTCGGTAACTGCTGTCTGGTTTGGTTTTGAATGCTGGTGAGCGTTGCCAGGAGCAACGCAGAAAGGGAGGCCGAGGTCATCCCCTCCATCGTCTCTGCCGTCAGTTACCTCTCGGGAAGGGCCTGCCACTCCGGGTCGCTGTGCTGGGCCGCAGGGCATGAAGACCAGTCCTCCTCCCGCACTTCCCCAACAGGGAGGGAGCAGGCTGGGTTCGTAGCCGGGACCAGCCCCGGAATGCTCTCCTGGGTCCCGGGGCCCGACAGTTACCACCATCCTCTGCACCGTGTCCTCACGCCCCAAAGCCAAGCGCCTCGGCATTTACAGCCAGCTGTGTCCCCGCCGGGCTTCCAGGTGGTGCGAGCAGAGCTGGAATCAGACATCTCTTCAGTTAATCAGCACCTAGGAGATGACGATCACAGGGGGCTGGTCTCCACCGCCGTCCACGCACACAAGGATCACCGACGGAGGCTCCCGGGACTCGGACAGGTCCCAGGACTGGGTGCCGGATGGCCGGCACTGCAAACTTAGCCCCCTCGCGTGGTAAAAATCAGACACAGAAAAATCGCACGACAAGGTCAAATTAACAAGTAAACAGAGAAAGAAACAGCCGTGGAGAAAGAGAAACGGGGAGCCAGCAGAAAGGTAACCACGGAGCCTGGGCTTCCAGAAAGCTCAACGCAGGACGGGGGAGGCTGTGGGGGGCTGAAGGGGGGAGAGGGGAAGGCTTTTGGTTTTATTGAGAATGGTTCACGGAGGAGGAAGAGCGAGCCAAGACGTAAAAGAGGAAAAGGCCCTGGGTGAAGACAGGTTTCTGCTGTTTGAGACGGAGCATCCAGAGCCAGACGGGGGCAGCAATGGAGGCCGGGGCTCCCCGCCTCCCTGCGGGGCCCCCACAAGAGGAGTCCTGTTCTCAGCACTTTGGCCTTAAGGAGACTTGAGTTTCTTAGTCCGTGGGGAGGTTCCGTTCTCTGCTTTGACCACTCCGTTCTCGTGGTAACCTAGGAAGTGGGCGGAGATGGACATGGTGTTTCTGCTGGGGCTGGGGAGGGAGGCCGGGGGCCTGGCAGTCCCACAGCTGCACCCCCGGGGGCTCCTGCTTACACCCCCTGGCCCAGGGTCTCGCTATGTTTCAGGTGCTTGGTCTCTGAGTGTCCTTTAGTGGGAGGGGCTGGGGTGACACACAACGACCTGGGAACAGGCAGAGGTCCGCCAACCCAGGCCTGAGGCCAGGGCCAGACCCTCCCTGAAATCACTCAGGGGCTGCCCTCGTCCTCAGCTCCCTTGGGCCCCTGTGGGGCACCAGCCACCTTCAGCAACATTTCAGGAAGGTGAGAATGGGCAGGCGGAGGTCAGGAGGCTGTTGGGACAAGGGCTGACTCCTTGCCTGGCTCTCCTCTGGCAGAAAAACTGTCCTTTCAGTCATTGTCAAAAACACCCCCTGTGCTTGCTCCAAGTCAGAGGCACATCTGGCGGCAGCCTCACGCCCGGCGCCCACCCCCAGCCTCACCCCCAGCCTCGCACACGTCTGGTTCCAGTGCACACGAGCCCTTGCCGAGCCCTTCCCACACCTGGAGACAGGCCGGTGACGCGGAACACGGAGCCCAGTGCAGACAGGCCCCAAGGCTGGACATGACCGTGTAGCTAGCAGCGCCCCAGGACTTGGCGGGGGTTCCTGGAGTGTGGCGGGGATCAGAGATGTGGGTGTCCCCCACCCACCTCCCCCCAGCCCTGTGTCACCCTGGGTGAAGACAGAGGAGGACCAGCAACAACCTGGTCGGGGTTGCGGTCGGGGTCGAGGCAGCCGGGCTGGGGTACAGAGCAGGAGGGCAGGTGAGGACACAGAGCGGGCGGCCGCGCTGATGGGGTCCCCGAGGCCACCCTGAGGATGTGCTTCCTGCCAGAGTGGCCCACCCAGCTGCTGCCCTGCCCTCCATGCCCACAAGGGGCCCCGCCTTGTCCGCCAGCCCCACCACAAGCCGTCTGGGCCCAGGTCCAGCCACGTGCCAGGCAGGCCCCGGCAGGCCCCAGGAGGGGGCAGGACGGAGGAGCTGCAGGGCTGGTCCAGGCCCCAGGAGGGGCACCACCGCACAGACACGCTCTCCCCGCCCTGGCCCCAGCACCCACCTGACTCCCTCTTGATGAGCCTGGCTGCCGGCCTGGGGGCGGCGGGGACCCTGCGCTTGGCGCTCTGCTCACTCCAGTACTCGCGCCAGTGTCGCAGCTGGGAGTGGATGAAGCGCCACATGAGCCAGGCTTGGGCGGCGCACAGCAGCAGCAGCACGCACAGCCTGCGGGGGGACGGGCCAGGTGGGTGCGCGCCGGGAGAGGGGCCCGGACCCCGCCTCCCCAGGTCACCGAGGCCACCAGGAAGAGCGTGGTGGGAGGAGGTGACAGATGGGGGCCCAGCTCCAGCCACACTGCCTGGGCGGGGCCCCACAGCACAGAACGCAGCTGGTTGTGAGCTCCACGCACATCGAGAGGATTCAGATGAGTGGAATTATGATTCAACAGCAGCAGTAATTCCAGAAGATCAACTTCTCACCCAGCCAGCCATGTACAACCTGAGCAGCCTGAAGCTCTGTTCTCTGATACTGCCAGGCCCCCTCGCTGCCCCCTGGCCGCCGTGAGAGACCATCAGCCAAGCCATTGAGAACACACTGTCAAGAGCCCACGCCTGGTCGTCAGACAACCGAGAGGCTGATGTGAACCCTGTACCCACCAGGAGGCACTGGGCCCGGGAAGGGATGCCCGCCGACACTGGGACCCGGCCTGCAGCCCGACAGGGCAGGGCCAGGCAGGGAAGATGGCTGTGATGGGGGCAGGAGGCTGGTGTCTCCTCTCCCCTCCGGCCTGATGGCGGAGATTCCCACCTAAACCCAAGGGGGCGGGGGAGACCCAGGGGTCTGCTGCCTCCTGACCTTCGGGGAAGCTGTGCTGAGTTCGGGGAGCTCCTGGCAGTGCTCTGGGAGCCGGGGCCTCTGCCCAACTCACCTGCAAAGTAACGTGTTGAAGTTCCCTTTCTCGGGGTCGAAGGCCTGGTTTTCCATGCGAGCGAGGCCAAAGCCGATGGCCAGCACCGCGAGGGTGAGGATGCAGAGGCGCGTGAGCCCAAACACTGCAGCCCAGGCGCTAAACCTGCGTGAGGAGCGGGGAGAGCACATCACCCCGAGGCCCATGGGGACAGGGGCCCAAGGGGGCAGGGCCCCAGGGCGGCTGAGGACGACGCCTGAGGGATGAGGCTGCTGGAATAAGATGCTCCGGGCGGGGGGTGGGGGAACCTGGGGGCGTCGCCCACAGGTCAGGGGTGGGGAGGGTGACGCCCAGGCCAGGGCCCTCCCATCCCCAGGCCCCCATCAGCTCCACTCACAGCTTCTCGTTGTTCTCATCTGCGAAGTAGCAGAGGCGGGCGGCGTGGAAGAGGAACTCGGTGGAGTAGTGCAGCAGGAGCAGGACCAGGCCCAGGCGGCTCAGGCTGGGGACACACAGGGCAGGCTCACAGTACCCTCCACCCCCAAGACGCCGGGCTCTGCTCTCCACCCCCACTGCCCCGGGACCCCGCCCCACCCTTCCGGGTCCAGTCTGGCCTCGAGCCTTGGAGAATTTTCCTAACACTGCCCCCTGGCCTTTCCCCTCTGCTGCCTGGGGCTCGACGCCCAGGCCCGCTCCCACCGCGGACCTGGCTGACTCTGCACAGCACCTGTCACCCAGCCTTCATCACCTGGCCCAGGACCAAGCACAGAAAAGCTGTGAGCTCTGCATGTAGAAATACAAGGGATTCCCACCACCTGACTTTTTATCGTCCAAGTCTTCACAGCTAAGAGGTACTCAAGGAAGCAAAACTTAGCACGACGCAAAAACAGGTGCCGGTGAACCGACCTCTTAAAACACCAGCACTGCTGACCTGTCCCCCCGCTCACTTCCGGGCACGACGCTCTCACTGACTCCCTAGGCGGTCTGCTGCCGACGGTCGGCTGGAGCTCAGACACGTGCAAGAAGGTTGCGAAGTGAAGTTCCAGACCCCGCTCAGCAGGCAGGGCCTCGGGAAGTCAGGGGGACACTGGGGGCACGCCCGCGGGCCGTGATGAAGAGGGACCCCAAGATTTCACCCAGGGGGACCGAAGAAGTGCAGAACCGACCAGGATGGTCACCGGATCCTGAGAACGGTCAAGAGAGAGACGTGGAATCTGCCCAGTGTCTCCCTGTGGCCGAGGACATCCAACAGGACGGCCCCTGATCATCCCAAACCTCACTTCCCAGCCCCGCTCCCACCTCAGGGCCGGGCACCTGCGGCCCCATCCTGCCAGCTCATTCTTCCCCTGCCTGGCTCTGTCACTCACGCCGTGACCCAGTCCCCTCCTCAGAGGGGGCCTCTCCCCACACAGTGGCCCACTGGACCAGACTCGGCGTCCCATCACTGTGTTATTTTCTTCCCCACACTTAGCCCCATGGGAAACCCTGCTGATTCGCTTCCTTACGTGTGGTCTCCTCCCACGAGACAGATGCCCCAGGAGAGCAGGGCTTGGTCTGCCTTCAACCAGAGGTTAACTGCAGGCGGGGCGCCAACGCCAAGCTGTCTCCAGACAAGACCCCGCGTGGCTGGGCTTTTCAATGGTCTATCCTCCTTGGGAAATCCTGCAGCTGGGGGTCTCTCCTCTCCCCACACTCACTCACTTCTAAAAACTAGAGCAAGGATGGAGGGGCGAGGAGGGGCCCCCTCGGTGGGCAGAGGTGGGCAGCTGCTCCTTGAGATGGGCCAGCTTCGCTGGGGATGGGATGGCATCACCTTGGAGGACCCACCGCCCCCACCCTCTCAATTCTAGTCTCTTTCCAGAACAAGAGTTCACAGGACTCGGCCCAGTCGCGGTCAGACCCCACGCTTCTCCATCCCCGGACACGTCAGATGTGGGGAAGCAGATCTCAGGGCGTCGCCCATGTCTGGGAGAGGGGTGATGCTATGGCAGGAAGCTCTCCTTGGCGGTGGTCCTGTCTGTACCCTCTCACGGCGGTCCTCGCACACCGCCAGGTGACTGCAGGCTAGCTTCCTCAGACCCACCCCACACGCAGCACAGGAGCCCCCAACACAAGAGCAGAGCTGGCCTCACATGGCCTCTGCCCCTCAGAGTCCCATCCAGGCATGGACGCTGCTCTCGGCCTCCAGAGACAGGAGAGCGGATCTCGCTCCATCCCCTACATCGGTCATCCTCACGGGATGCCTGCCCTGCAGACCCAGGACCTCCGGGTGCCTGACAGGTTACACAGCGCAAGCTCTCAAACGCCTAGATCAAGGACGGTGTGTGTGTGGCGGGGGGTCCTTTACTGCACAAACAAAGCCCAAGGAAATGCCGAACTGGAACCACACAGCCCGCTCAGCAGTGACTCTTCACAGCAGAGATGGTCAAGGCGATGGCCGCTCTTGCGACTTCAGAACAACCAAGCAGCGACACCTCTACGTTTCATTACAAACCAAAGGGACCAAAGGGGAGGGGAGGCCAGGGCTGCAGCTCTGGGGGGTCCTGCACCGGACGTGAGAGGCAGGGGCCGGGCTCAGACCTCCTTCAGCCTGCAAAGCCACGGTTCGTGTGCCCCCGTCCCAGGGGCTGTCCCTGACTCTGTCTCGGGTTGAGGTGGTCCCTGCTCTGGGCTCCCAGGGCAGATGGTCCACGTGGTAGCACAGGGCTCGTCCCACTCAGGCCCTTGTCTGTGTCTGTAACTGCGTCTCCTACCCGGCTGAGGATAACCCAGTAAACATAAAGGAACCATCCATCTGTGCGTTCCCGGGTCTTGGGATGGTGCCTGGCACATAGAAGGCATCTAATAAATGCCTCCCGACTGAAGGGCCGTGTGGAGTGATGCACAGACAAGAAGGGCGGGGAGATCTGGCCGGCTCCGGGGTCTCACTCACTTTAGGAGGTACGCGCCCGCTATGTGGACCAGGTACAGGCAGATGTACTGGAGCTGCCGGGGAACCTCCTCCTGCAGGAGACAGGCAACGGTGCAGCTCGTCCCCGCCCCCAGCAGCAGGGGGACAAGGCAGGCGCCGCCTCCCTCCCCACCACCGCGGGGCTCGGCTGCTCTAACAGGCTGGGGCGAGAAAGAAGAGACGGGGGCACGGGGAAAAAGGGCTTTTGGAAATAAGTCAGAGGGACGCTTGAAAAAAAAAAAAAAAGACCGTGGGAAAGGCAAAGACATCTCCACCCACTCTCCAGAAGACGAGAGTCTGGTCTCCCCCCGAGCCTCCCCGCCGCCCCGTGTCACGTGGGAGACAGGCAGGAGACCCCTCCCGGAGGACGTCAGGGAGACCTGGACAGGGACTGGCCCAGCCTCTCACCCGCCCGCTTCTCCACCCACGCCTGGCCTGCCAGAGGGGGCGCTGGGGTGCCGCTGGGGACTGCGGGGGGATGGGCGCCAGCACTCACCTTCCGTACCTTCTGGAAGTAGAGCTCAGGGAGTGCGTGCAGCCAGTAGGCCAGCTGGCACAGGTAGAAGAACTTCACCTGGAAGCTGGGGACAGGGAGCGGTCACCCAGAGGGAGGGAGGAAGTCCCAACAGGGGGTTGTCAAGCCCTGGGGTGGGGGGGTCGCGGGGCAGGACCACGGGGTGTGAGGAGCTGGCCCAGGAGGGAGGGGGAGGGACGGGGAGGAAGGACGCTGCTCCACAGACAAGACCACACAGAGGGACACCGAAGTCCATGGAAGGACACTGAAAGGATGAAAAGAGAGCAGAGGGGGAGGGTCTTGGGCCTGGAGGAGGAAAGGCTGAGGAGGGGGCTGATTCCACAACGCTGTGGGTGGAGAAGATGGTGGTGGGTGTGATGCACGTACTGAGGAAGGAAGGACCTAATTCAGCCAAGTCTCTGTCCTGGGGGCCTTAGGAGGGGCCAAGGTGGCTTCTGAAGGACATGGGCCCAGCTCTGTCCTCCTGGTGGCCCACCCCGAGCAGGAGAGCAGGGGGTGAGAGGGAGCAGGTGCCCGAAGGCACACAGCCCCGAGAGCTTTGTGGAGAGGCCCTGCTCCCCGTTCGTCCCTTGCGCTTACAGACCCGCCACAGACCCGACGTGGCCCCTCCAAATCCACGTGTTGAGGGGACAGGGCTCGTGCAGGTGACATGTCATTTCGGGATTTTCCCATCATGCACACGAGGAAGCAGCAGCTCCCAGACGAGTCTGCCTCCCCACACGGGGCTCTAACAGGCTCGGGGTGTGCTCTGGGCCTCGGGCCAGCCGGCCCCACGTTCTGGCCACGGTCTGGGGCAAGAAGCCAGTGCCCGCGCCCGCTGCTCCCTGGGGGCCAGAGTGGCAGTACTCACGGGAGGTACACGTGTGGGTAGTCTTCCCAGAGGCTCCTTGGGTTTGTTAAGTATCCTTCCTGCAGGGTGAGAAGAGGGTGAGAAGAGACAGGAAAGTGAAGCCTGCTGGGGCCCAGGGGTCAGGGACGCACCCAGCCCCCAGAAAGTGGAAGGAACAGGAACCCTGAACACAAAGACCCTCTGGCGCTTGGCGGGTCTCTCCATCCTGACCCAGCCAGATGAGGAGGGAGACCCTGCCCTGGGGCCGGCAGGCCCCGCCCATACTAGCTGCATCCTCTGAGCAAGCTGGCCTCCCTGAGCTTCAGTTGGCTCATAGGTCAAATAAGGATAAAAATACCCTCCCGGAGCTATTGTTAGAAATAAATGTGACAGTTTATGTTTATGTGACAGCGCCGAGCATGATGCCTGGCATGCAAACACTCAGGAAGTGCTTGTAGGATGAACAAGCAAATGGACGTCAGGATCACCGCCCGCTGGGCAAACAGCAAGCCCGCTGTGGCTTTTCACGACCCCAGAAATAAAAGGAATGGCAGGACCCCACAGCCTCCCGAGTGTGACCCTTATCACTGGCTGGGGCGGGGGACGGGGGGAGGTGCCACCAGGACCTCACATGGTCGTCATGCTGGGCTCCTTTCTGGCCCTTCTTCGCATCTGCAGCCTCAAGCCCAGGGCCCCTGCCGGAGCAGGGAGGCCACCGGAAGACCCTCCCATCACAGAGCAGTCTGGACACACAGGGTGAAATCTAACAAATGCTCTTTTAAACGCAAAGCTGAGCTCACAATAAGGGAAAACCCCTGGGGCCCAAGAGGGGAGGAAAAGCCAGAGCAGGGAGGTGAGGCTGTGGGATGGGAGACCCTTCCAGGGCCACCCTCTCAGAGAAAGGGGACACGAAGAGGCTGACGACCAGCCCTGGGACAAGAGGATGATGTCTGCTCACCCTGGGCTCAGGATGGGAACAAAAACGTGATCCTGAAGGTCTGTAATCCCAGGCTCACTGTCACATGGGTCTGGAGCTCAAATGTCTATCACCTGTGTATCCGGGAGCCCCTACACTGGGAAATCAGTATTTTTTTTTTTAATTGAAGTAGAGTCGGTTTACAATGTTGTGTCAGGTTCTGGTGTCCAGCATCATGTTTCAGCCATACATACACATACATAGATTCTTTTTCATATTCTTTTTCACCACAGGTTGCTACAAGATCTTGAATATAGTTCCCTGTGCTCTAAAGACCTTGTATTTTATCTATTTTATATACAATAGTTAGTATCTGCAAATCTCAAACTCCCAGTTTATCCTTCCCCATTCCCTTTGCCCCCTGGTAATTGTAAGTTTGTCTTCTATGTCTGTGAGTCTGTCTCTGTTTTGTAAATAAGTTTATTTGTGTCTTTTTTTTTTTTAGATTCCACTTGAGTGATTTCATATGGTATTTCTCTTTCTCTGACTTACTTCACTTAGTGTGACAATCTCCAGGTCCATCCATGTTGCTGCAAATGGCATTATTTTATTCTTTTTTATGGCTGAGTAGTAAAGAAATCATTATTAACAATATTGTGGACCAGGGACACCACTGGGACATGCTCTCCTTGAAGGATGCACGGGGTTCTCACACACACAGCCTTGCTAAAGATGAGCTTACAATCCAAGATGACGAAACACACGAGGAAACAGTCCACATGAGCAAGAGGAGGCTGACACCACACTCAGGGAGGGTGGAGATGGTTATGTCAGCGTGACCTCCTTTTAGAAACAGAGGGAGGAGAGAGAAGACAGGAAGAAGATCCTGACACGAGGTGGTTTCTCAGCTGCACAACTCAAATCTGAGCTGCACCACCAGCCTCCTGGTCCAACAACTGGTGAGCCAGCGGGTGGCTCTGACAGGAGGTTCAGAGCCTCAGATGTGGGCACTGAGGCTCAGGGCGGGGGCTGTGCTCCCAGCGGTTTAGAGAAGAGCCCTGCAGGTGACCCACAGGAGGGCTGGTTCACCAGCCCTCAAGTCACTAAACACCCTGGATGCTTTGGGTGTGGTCCATGGCCCCAAACCCACATCTTGGAACCAATAAGGCATGCATCCCAGTACAGTTATGGTCACTTAGGTTTGAAGGAAAGGGTCTCCCCCAAACTCTCTCAGCCTCATTTCTACCCCTCCTCACAGTCTGGCAGCGGTGGGAGGCTCTAGGGGTGCAGGGGTGGGAAGAGGGACCAGACCACCCCATCTGCCGTCCACACACCCGCCTGCATCAGACGCCCACCCCGGGAACATAGAGGTTCACGGCCGTCCACCTCCCACCCCATTTCAGGGAAATTAGAGCTGGGAGGATGTTCCTTCCAAGAGGAAGCACCAATGTATTTAAGGAGGAAAATGGTACTTCTGCAGCTGAGGTGGAAGAAGAATTTCTGCCAAAAGAAAAAAAGAAGAAAAAAAAAAAAAAAAGACTGGCCAAGAAAAGCAGAACTGAGAGAAACCTAAAGCCCAGATGATCCTGTGATTTTAAGTATCGACCCTCTCTGGCTTGGCCTTTTCCTTGGGAGACAAAGAAGTCAGAACTCTGAACCAGCCGGCAGAGAACACGCCCCAGAGCAGAGCTGTCTGCCCGCAAGGGGCAGTCCCATGGAGGCAGGCGAGCGGGCGGCCAGAGGAAGGATGACTCACTGCTCAGAGAACAGTCTTTTCCAGACCTTGGGCTGGGCAGGCACCCAGGGAGGCCTGGGCCAGGGCCCTCGGAGCTCAGCACACCAAGCGTGGGCTCGCACCCCCGACCCCACCCGCTGGCGGGCACGCCATCTGGGAGACCTTGGAGAGCCTTTGTTCTTGCCTGGTTCTGCCAATCAGCCAGGGAGGCCCCAGGGAGCTGGCACTCTCCCTTCCCCCACAGCCTTCCTTTCCAGGGGATGGACGAACAGAGAGCCCCACAGGAACAGCAGGGTGCAGGCCTGACACAGCCGGCTGCTCCCTGGACCCACGGGTCTTCCGGAACACCCACAACCTAGGTCCGGCTCAGAGTAGTCAGTCTGTCAGGAAGAGCCCCGACCGCGCACCTACACTAAGGGCGCTCCTCTCCCTGAGCACTGGCTGCCGCCTTCAGACGGCCCAGGGAGGCTTCCCGGGGAAGCCAGGCAGGGGGCCCGGGCACCCACCCACCCTGCTTTCTGCAGCAGAGCAGTTTGTTTCTTTGTTTCACCTGAACAATGAACAGTAGTTCAGAGCTAGAGTAAACACAGGAGGTTGACATTCTTATAAAACTATCTGTCGGCCCCTCCATAGTCCCATTGTCCTGCTTGGATAAATGCAGAGAGAAATGTCTGGATCCAACACCAAGATAAAAACGGGTCATTTCATGGGGGAGGGACTGAAGGTCAACTCTGACTTTCTTTTTCCAACTTCTACGGATGCCGCACTTTTATAAAAAGAGATCATCTATGATGTTCATAAAAACAAGCAATTCATTCCTTTAAAAACCGTCGAAGGTTGGAGCAAGAAGATGCATGTGCTGCTCATTTATTCCCTCTCACAACAGCACCTGCACGATCACTTGGTGCAGGCCGGGAACTGCGCCCGGGGTCCAGCAGTGAGCCCCAGGCCTGCCCCCAGGGGCGCAGAGTCTACCCAGAGAGGCAGACAGCAGAGAATCCACACGCAAACAAGAAACTCCCCAGAAAAGGATGTGGTGCAGCGAGTACGAGTGGTGGGGGGAATTCTCGGCGGAGATGATGTCTGGGCAGAGACTTGGAGGGCAAGGAGGAGGCAGCCATGGGTATCGGGATGGAGTATTTCAGCAGAAGGACCACCTGTGCCAAGCCCAGGAGGCAGGAGCACGAGGAGAGACAGAAAGGCAGAGATAAGAGGTGGGGCTGGGGCCGGGCCGGCAGGGCCCAGAGCTTGGGCCTGCGGAAGAGGGGTGATGCCACCACAAGCAGGACCGGGGCTTGTAAGCAGTGGATGTGTGATTTCGTTTAGGTTCTAAAAACATCTGTCTGGCTGAGCAGATGATGGACTGGGGTGGGAAGGCACAGGAGTGGAAACAGCCTCCTTCTAGAAGTGGTCCAGCTAGAGGTGATGGTGGCCTGGATTATAGATCAGGGTTCCCAGTTGTGGCACTCCCGACATCCGGGGCCAGGCTAGTCTCTGCTGTGGGGACCAGCCTGCCACCCAGCAGCATCCCTGACCTCCACCCACTAGACGTCAGAAGCATATTGACAAGTGTCCCCTAGAGAGACCACTGGCCTGGCGGCAGCGGGACCTCCTGATGAACTGACTGGAGGGTGAAAGAGAGAGAAGAATCGTAACAGAAACGTAGGATTTAAAAAACACCCCGTCTGGTGGAGTAGGTAGGCTGCAGAGCCACACGGACTTCTCAGACCTGGGGTCCCCAGCGCTTTCCAGGGTCCCTTGGTCTTTATTTCCTGCTGGAGATGCTGAGCAGAGAACTGGCTGTCACCACAGGAAAAGCCTGCTAGGAGCATCCCCTGGAAAGCGCCACAGCTCCAGACGAAAAAGCAGCATCCTCTCCAAGCCCGTGATGGCCCGGGGGAAGCCAAGACACAGCAGGGAGCATCTCACCCGCGGGGACCGGGGGCGCGTCGCCTGGCTGTCGGTCAATGAATCGGGTCTGACTGGGTCACAGCTGGGGTGGACATGGGGGTGAGGCAGAAAGGGCAAAAGTGATTCCGAGGTGAGGCCACGCCTCTCCGGGAGGGCCCGTTAAGTGTCTGTGGGACCTGAGGGCTGTTATGCCTCGGAGCAGCTGGGGGTATCCCAGGGGCCACGCGAACCACACACCCAGAGCTGGGAGAGGGCTGAGGCCCAGAGAGATGAGCCCAGAGGACCCGGGGCTGGGGCGCGGGCGGTGCAAGGGCAGCGGGCAGGCACCACTCTGCAGACCACACCGGAGTCCTCCCGGGCCAATGTAACGAGGCAGGCCAGCTCCAGAGGGCAGACGCCTCAGGTCCTGCCTTTAAAATCCCAAGTGTTCTCTGATCAAACAAGAATAGAAATAAAGGCAACATACAAAAGGGCACTACGACTCCGGCTCTGAGAATGAGTTCAGCGTCCTGAGGACGGGAGAGCTCACCACCGTCACTAAGGAAGAGGAAGGGGGTGAAGGGTCCGGGAAGCAGGGTGGGAAGCTTCTAAAAAGGTCACAGGGTTGCTGAGTTTTCCAAGCCCTGGGCCTGGATTTCTCACCGGATAATTCTAGCTTCTGAGGAAGAGACCCGGTTGCAGCCAGAAGGTGCTCCAGGTCGGCGGGGAGGGGGCGGCGCTAATTAAAACTCCCCAGCGGGACAGACCTGTTACAGCGGGTCTTGTTACAGCGAACCCCGGAGGGCTGTCCGCATTCCTTTGCACGAAGGAATTGTGCTGTGCCAAAGGCTGCTTGAAATAAGAGTCTTATTGTGCGGGGAGGGGAGGTAGACCGACTGTCTGGTCCTCCAGGCACCTGGGGGAAGCACGCGGACTCTCACAGGACCTGCCGCGCACAGGGGGATGCTGGCCTCGCTTGCAGGAGGCCAACGTGGTGAAACAGAACCAGACCCTCGGGTCCTAGCCCTGTCCTGGCCACCCTGGGGTCACGTGACCACGGGGCCGCTGCGACATTGGAGGCTGGATCTCTTCACCTCGTAACACGGGTACCAGAAAGAACAGAAAACTTGGCTCACGGGGCGGTGCCGCGGGAGCACCCTGCGGCGGGACACGGAGTGACGCGGCTCTCGGGTATCGCCGCTGCAGCATCACATAACCACCTTAACGGCCGTTTATCTTTGGACAAGGTGACGCTCCCTGGCTGTCAGGCAGCACCTCAACCACTCGCCCCCCGCCCCCCCCCCCCCCCGCCCAGTGCCACGGCGCCCAGGCCAGCAGCTCACCGTCACCACCACGTAGAAGCACCAGATCACCGAGCTGAGATGAAAGACGACCAGCTGTCCAGATTCGTTGAACTTGCTGTGCTTGACCTTGGAGAGATGAAGCCGCTTGCTGATTTTCTAAAGAATAAAAAGAATCCCGCATATTAACATACGCGTGTATTTATTGCTAACGGGCAGGTTTCAAACTCCTGTTTTCTCCGCACAAAAGGGCTGAAGCCCGAAGCCAGCCGGCACCCGGGTTATTTCGCGTGAGCCTCGTGTGTACACCCAGTGCTTGGTGTTCAGACGAGCACTTCCAGAGAGCGGCGAGATTAACGTCTTCAGCGCAGATGTAAAGAAAACACCCCCCAGCGGTGCTGTGTGTGACCCCGGGGGACGCCGTCTCGTCCTCCTCAGGCAGCCCCCTCCCGGGGAATGAACACTGCGGTCCGCCTGCTACGAAGGCTGCAGCGGGGGTCCAAGACCTTTCCTAGCGTGGGCGGGAGGTCAGTCCCGCAGGCCCACCAGGGCACGCAAACCAGGGGACGCCGGACTCAGAGCTGCAGCCGCTCGCTCGCGGCAGCCCCCGGCTTCCCAGCTCCGCACCCAGCCCCGCTCACTTACGTCTAAGATGTACTCCTGCACCACGGCGTGCAAGATGATGGTGATGAAGACGTAGAACAAGATTGTGACCAGGTCCTTCGGCCCGTAGTGGTAATGCACGCTCTCGCCATCTGAGGAGGCAACGACAGCCACGTCAGCATCCCCAGAGGGGGAGGTGCCCTGGGACCCAAAGTGAGAGGAGAGCTGAGGCGGAACGGGCGGTCGCATGCTTCCCTCCGGCTGCAGACTTCGAAGAAAGAGAACCCCACCCACCCTTTGGGCTCAGCCCCTGGTAGCACCAGCCGGGAGAGGGCTGAGGAGAAGCAAGCACGTGGTATATTGTGATGACCTCCCCTCAGTCTGGGCAGGAGGGCAGTGAGTCTCCATCACTCCCTGGCTGTGTGACTACCAAAAAGCAACCAAGCTCTCTGAGCAGCAGTCTCCCCCTGTAAAAACGGGACCGGCGATGCAAAGTTAAGCCTGTGGACTCAGAAACCTGAGTTTGTATCAAAGCTCTGTCACTGACTATACTTCAATTAAAAAAAAAAAGGTATGTACCAACCCCCCCCCCCAAGCTCTGCCATTTATGTCCTTTCCTCTATTTTTTAAATTGAAGTATAGTTGATTTATAATATTGTGCTAATTTTAGGTGTGCAGCAAAGTGATTCAGTTATATATATACATACTTAGATTATTTTCCATTATAGGTTGTTACAAGATGTTGAATATTCCCTGTGTTAGATATTGAATCCTTGCTGTTTATTTTATATATAGTAGTGTGTATCTGTTAATCCAAAACTACTAATTTATCCCCCCACCCCTACTTTCCCCTTTGGTAACCATAAGTGTGTTTTATATGTCTGTGAATCTGTTTCTGTTTTGTAAATAGATTCATTTGTATTATTTTTTAAGAGTCTACATATAAGTAGTATCATATAATTTTTGTCTTTGACTTAATTCACTTAGTATGATAATCTCTAGGTTGCTGTTGCTGCAAATAGCAATATTTCATTATTTTTATGGCTGAGTAATATTCCACTGTGTGTGTGTACACACATGGGTGTAATGTCTGACACAGGAAACAAAAAAACGTGAAAACTATAATTTGACAAGATACGTGCACCCCAATGTTTATGTAGCAGCATTATTTGCAATAGCCAAGACATGGAAGCAACCTAAGTGTCCAATGATGGGTGACTGGATAAAGATGACATTATTTATTTCCTATGTGACTCTGGGGCACCTCTACATGTGACCTTTCTGTGCCACAGATTCCTTACCTGTAAAATGAGGGTAGCAGCTGTTCCTGTACCACAGGGTTATTGTGAGAATTACAGGGACTTAAAAAATGCAAAGTGCTTAGAACAGTATCTGGGGCACAGTAAGTGCTATATATGTATTTGACATTATTTTTGTTGTTGTTGGGCTGTTGTGAGGATTAAAATGAGATAATGTGTGTGCAAGACATTTACCACAGTGCCCATAACCGTGGTAAGCCTGCACTAAACGGTCGCTTATTAAAATATTATTTAATAGTAATAAATTAGACAGAACCCCCAATATCTAAGTCTCGTAAAGCTCTGTGACTGCAGCCTTTCCCCACAGAGGAGGATTTGAGCCTCTGTTCCAGCTGGCAGGCCGCGGGGCTGCAGACACTTAGGTCCCAGGGCTGGAGCCCGGGTGCTCCGCCGACCGCCCTCCCCCAGCAGACACACGGCCGCCTTTCCAGCTGTGCTGCCTTCTCGCTGAGTCACACACACGAGTCACCTCTCTTTGCCAGGATGCGTTTACCAGAAGGTAGGCCAGGGTGGGTGAGTTTCAGGGTGGCCGCAGAATGAAGCCGAGCTGATTGGGTCGCTGTGGGAGTCAACCCCTGACCCTGCCACCCTGGATGGGGGGAATGCACCAGTGGGTGGTGGTGGGGTGAGGGCAGGAGGGGGCAGTCAGGCCATGGAGCACATGAACTTTGAGATCAAACAAGCTTTCCTTTTTCCTCTCCCTCCTCCTCTCCACAAAGACCCCACTCTGTGAGAGGCACTGGGCTAACTGTTGAAACGTGGAGATAAAAGACACGGCCCCAGCTTCCGAGCGCACAGACCAGTGGGGAGACAGACAAATGAATTGACAATGACCACGGACAGGCACGTAGTACCAAGACAGCCACACGGCAAACCGAGGCAGGAGAGGTGGAGGGGGATGCAGAGCCCATCAAGGTAAACAGGATGATATCGAAACTCAGGAACAAGTTGGGGGAGTCAGGTGGGGGGCACCCTGGGCAGAGCAGGGAGCATCTGCAAAGGCTGCAGGCAAGGAGGCTGCAGTGCTATGGGAGGCCAGGGAGGCAGCCAGGGCCAGCGAGGAGGCCACTGTGAACAGCCTGGGTACTACACAAAAGGATGTGGACTTTATCCAGAAGGCAATGTGGAGACCTGGAAGAATTTAAACTCAATAGGAAAATAATGAAATCTGGGTTGTAGAAAGTGTACTCTGGCAGCAGGGAAAAGCACTGTGCCTGGAGGCAGACACCAGTGATGCGGGTAAGGAACCACGGGGACCTGAATTAAAGCAGAAGAGGGAGCAGGGAGGGGGAGGGTCATCAGAAATGGAGACCTGGGACGACCGGGTGACTGACCTACAAGGGCCGAGATCTGGGAGGCGGGTGGGCACCAAGGACTGGAGGAGGAGACACAGGAGGTGGGGAAGACGGGCATGTGATTCAGCCTCTCCTTCCTGCCCTCCCATCTGTGAGGCTGGCGTTACCCTTCTCCTGCCTTCTTCATAAGGGAGGATCAAAGGAGACTAATTAGATAGCAGCGTATTTTGAAACTATAAAATAACAAGACACATGCAAAGTTTCACCATCAAAAGCAGCATTATCAAGCAAAATGGAATTTATGCTCAACCAAACGAGCATGGCCCCAAAATAGTGAAATAACACATGTTGAGACTTTGGATTATCCATCTTAAGCCTCTTCAGGTCACCTCTATTCCTCACCCCAAATAGCATGGTCCCAAAGAGATGTGACTGGAGCTTTAAATCCTTGAAACAAGAATGAATGCATGGATCAATACATTCTTTTATCCCTTCGCTGTTGAGAGCCCCATACATGTTTGTTCACCCACCAATAACCCATGTGCAGAGCTCCAAGCTGGGCCCTGGGGGACGGCAGGGAATGAGGTGGGCACAGCCCTCTTGGGGTTCAGCTGGTGCACACCAAGTTCTCTACACCCCAAAACCAGAGACCAAAGAACCACAAGTTAACAAGACACAAATAATCAGACTGAAAAATGGGCAAAGGACCTGAAGAGACACTTCTCCAAAGACGTCGTACAAATGGTCAACAGTTGTATGCAGGGATGCTCAATATGACTAGCACTAGGGAAATGCAAATCAAAACCCCAATGAGATACCATCTCAAGCCCATCAGAATGGCCACAAGTAGGAAACAAACAGAAAACAACAAGTGCTGGTGAGGGGGTGGATAAGCTGGAACCTCTGTGCACTGTGGGAATGTAACGTGGTGCAGTCATAATCAAACAAGTACGATGGTTCCTTGGAAAATTAAAAATAGAGCCACCAGATGATCCAACAGTTCCACTTCTGGGCGTGGACTCAGAAGGGCTGGAAGCAGGACCATGATGAACTATTTGTACACTCACGTTCCCACACCATTCACACCAGCAAAGGCAGAAACAGCAGCGTCAACAGATGAATGGAAGAACAAAATGTGGCCTGTACCCACAATAGAATATTATTCAGCCTTAAAAAGGAAGGAAATCCTGTCACGTGCTACACACAGACGGAGGGACCAGAGGACATTGTGCTCAGTGAAATAAGCCAGTCCCAACAGGACAAATACTGTGTGATCCCATCACAGGAGGTTCCTAGAGGAGTCAAACTCCAAGACGGAAGCACGGTGTTTGCCAGGGGCTGGGGACAGGGGCGATGAGTAGCAGCTGTTCAATGGATACACAGTTTCAGTTTTACAAGATGAAGGGTTCTGGAGATTGGCTGCACAGCAAGGTGAATGTCCTTAACACCACTGAGCTGCCCACTCAGAGATGGTTAAGATGGTGAATTTCATCTTGTGCGTATTTCACCACAATTTAAAAAGACACACACACCAGCAGCCAGGTGTGATGAGTGCTGTGATGCGGACAGAACAACCAGAGGCAGGCCCTCATGGAGGGTGGCGGAGGGGACCCGGAGGTGTGCAAGCAGGACAGTTGCTGCAGGCAGAGTGGTCCAGGCAGAGGCACCGTCTGTGGAAGATCCGGGTGGACGGAGGGTTGGCGTGAACTGGGGAGCAGGGGTGGGCAGGCCATGCCACAGGGCACCCGGACAGGTCATAGCAGGACAGGTATCCAAAGGCCAGGGGAGGTTCTGGAGGACTTGGCCACGGGCACATTATAAAGAGCACACCTCCCGCAGGATGGACAGGTAGGGAGTGAGAACGGAGCCAGGAGAGCAGTCAGGACCCCTGGCTGGGGGGCTGGGGTGCCCTGCACTCGGGCAACGGCAGAGTGACTGAGAAGACAAATTTGGAGAGATGTGGGTGATGGGCTCAGAAGGGCCAGCTGGTGGACTGGCCTTGGGGAATGATCCTCCAGTTGCTTCTGGAACCTGTCCTCTGTAGCCCTCCACGGTTCAAGAATTCTTCAACATGTTATCTTGCTTGATCCTCATGAGATGGGCAGAGTGGAGAAGAAATGAGGTCAGAGGGTCAAGGGTCAGGGGCCATTTCTCAGGTCTCCCAGTATCCAGTGCCCCAGCCTAACCACCAAAGCCACCCCAGGGTCAACAGGACCCCCCTGGGACCCTGCTGTCCCCACACCCTCACTTTGATCTCTTTCTCCGACAACGTAACAAGCAGCATCGTATCCAGACAGTCAAAGGCTGTGCTCCGGTCCCTACGATCATGTCTGTTGCTCTCCCCTCATCCGCTGTCTCACCTCTGATCAGAGCAAGAAGCACACTGGTCTGGCCCCTTCTGCTTGACACAGAGCTGGGGAGGTTGCAGCCTGGTGTTTTCCTAGGAGGCTATAAACAAATGGATGTTTTGGGGTTTTTTTTTTGGGGGGGGGTTGCTCACTCATTCTTATAAAAACCCTCTCACCACCCAAGTTAGAGCTTTCAGCAGTGCCCCTGTCTTGCACAAGCTCTCAAAAAGCACAGTGATGACGGGGCAGGGACCTATTAGGACTTAATTTTAGAAGAGTACACTTCAGCACGTCTCTGAGCACTTAGACCTGAGAGGTGATTCTGGTCCCGAATCACAGAAGAACACCTACAGAGAGCAGGTGGGGAACACAAATGAGCACCGGGGTCCAGGTGTCTCAAGATAAATCCTCTCAACACAGAGGCTTTGAACAGGTAACAGTCTTCAGGGCCACAGTGTTTTTCCTTCAACATAGGGCCCTCTTGGCCTGTCTTCCACATTTCTACTTTGAGAGAGAAACAAATTAAGAAATATCTACTTCCCTTTTAAACTTACTAAAGGAAAAACAGTTCAAACTGGGATACACAGTGTCAGCCAGGTAGTCTGAGCGTCAGGGACACACTACAGAGAGGAGTGGCGACTGGAGGAAAGTACAGCGTGTCCCGTGGGGTGAAGGGAGGAGTGGGGATGGCCGCAAGAGGGGTGCGGCCCAGGACAGCCAGACCTCCCCGTGTTTCAGCAGCAAAGAGAGAGATCCCGGCATTTCTGAAAACTTCTAATTTTAAAACTGTGGTGACTAACTCAAAAATCTGAAAAAACACTTTATGGGCCAACATCAAACTGGCCAAAGAAAATACACGCACAAGCCAACTCCGACCACAGGCCACTGATTTGCAATCTCTGGCCCAGATGACCCCTGGAACCTCCCAACACCAATATTCCGTGAGTCCTCTTCCTACGCACCACTGTGGAGTGCGTCAGTATTCCCCCGAGAGGGGCAGCCTCGCTCAGAAAGCAGCACCTCAATTAATGACCTTCCCTCTGTGGAAAAGTTGTCTCACCTCCCGTTAAAAGTGACATTTGCTTTGCCAAATCTCTGATCACAGTTTAAAAAGAATGCTGGTGGTGGCAGCGGGGAGGGTGTAGCTCAGTGGTAGAGTGCATGCTTAGCATGCATGAGGACCTCGGTTCAATCCCCAGTACCTCCTTTAAAATAATTAAATTAATTAATACCTTCCCACCCCTCCAAAAAAAGTTTCAAAAAATAAACAAATATATATTTTTTAAAAGAGCGCGAACGTGATGAGTTAGAGCCTGGCTGTCCTGACACCTCGGGCAGAGCTGGCCCTTTCGCCGTTCTTACTGACCTCCTATGACTAAAAGACACTTTCCTGTTTCCCTTGGTGTCCCCTGCAAGCAGCTGCCTCCACCTGCCTTCACATGTCTTGTCTCGTCCAGAGGTGGCTGTGCTGTCTCTGATCTCCTCCCAGGACCTGAGCTGGCTGGCGGCTACTTGCAGCCGTTGTCCCAACTGCTCTTTCCATCCCCTTAAGTCTGGCATCTGCCCACGAGGCTTCTGCCTTTGTCCAAAAAACTGGTGGTTTCAAACAGCATCACTGCACAACCTGGATGCCCCTTTCTCTCCTGGTGTCCTTCTGAACCCCTGCAAATCTGGATCTGTAAAAGTGACTTTCTACTGGTTGCTGTCCCATTGTTTTTTGTTTTTAAAGGAGGCATTGGGGATTGATCCCAGGACCTTGCGCATGCTAAGCACACATTCTACTGCTAAGTTATACTCCCACCCCTCTTTCTTCCCATTGCTTTGAATCTCTTACAATATATATAAATTCAGCACTTAGATTTGGAAAAAAAAAAAAAAACACCATAAGCAAAATCAAGAGGCAAGCGATGGCCTAGGGGAAAAGTATTTACAATCTTGCTAATATGTGAAGAGCTCCCAAAACTTAAGGATGAAAAGAAAACAAATCCAACGGAAGAATGGGCAACATATAGGAACAGACAATTCACAGAGAAAAGAGACTCTGGCCCTGATACATTCCCAAGGATGCTCAGCCTCACTCGGGAGAGAAATGAATCAGAGCAGAAGAACGGCTCACACCTATCAGACTGGCCAAAACCCAAAACTTGACGGCGACTCTTGCTGGAGCCGGCGGGGCACAGGCTCTCTCACCCACCACTGGTGGGATGCAAAACGTACCACCTCTTCCAAAGGGCAGTTTGGCAATTTCCACTGAGATGACAAATGCATCGAACCTTCGATGTGGCAATTCCACTCCTGGGAATTTACTGTCTAGCCACACCTGCCACATTCAAACGGACACGTGTGTGTACACGGTTACGCACAGCAGCACGGTTTTTAATAATCAACTAACGGAAACAACCCAAGCAGTTTTCACCTCTGGGGGACTGGGTAAACAGACCAGAGATATAACACACAGTCATGACAAGGCGTGGCTGTGGACCCGGGCGTCAGCCTCCCTGGGCTGCTGCACCTGGACCGCAGGGCTGGTGCGTCAGAAACTCAGGTATGGCCTGGAATCCATGCTTAACATCCCCAGGCAATCCTGACGCATGCTAAGATGTGCTGATGTAATCAATAGGGCTGTTCTTAAAAATCTGGGAGAAATGAAGGGCAAGAACAGGTAACACTAACCAGGAGACATGAACGCAGAAAGGGAGTTGCTTTGGAAGAGGGTGTTGACCGTAGGGGCCGGAGCAGGTGGGGAAGGCTGTCTCGCGACCTGGGGGATGGTCGAGGCATGCACAGATGTAAAAGCCCATGCCGTGCCCTTAAGAATGTGAGTGCTGGGCGGTGGGGAGGGTACACCTCGATGCTGGGCATGCACGAGGTCCTGGGTTCCATCCCCAGTCCCTCCGTTACATAAAATAGATCAATAAACCTAATTACCCTCTCCCCAAAAAGATTAATTTAAAAAATAAATCAAAATTTAAAAAATTTGTTTTAAAGAATATGGTGCTTTGCTACTGTTGAAGCCACTGAGTCTGTGGTCCTTAATCACGGCAGCTCTAGCAAAGTAACACACTCACATTCACACCCTCCATCCCTCCCTCTCCCCCAGGCTGCCCAGAGAATTAAAGAATCTTCAGATACCATTTCAATCCTCTACTGGGTGATCTGTCATATATTTTCTCGAGTTTTATAGAAGGGACAAAGACAAGGAAAGGATATTTTTATGGTGTAAAAATGTAGCAAAAGAAAAAAAATGAAGAGATGTAGCAAAAATGAGAGCTGCATTAAAGAGAGTGTGGAAACAGGCGTGCGTAGCGTCTGCATGGTTTTCCTGGTGTACCATCCCTTTGTATAAGGCTACATAAACACCCCCCCCAACCCCCAAGGCCTTCAAGAAGGAAACGTTAACACTAACTCCTGATGCCGGCACACGCTCAGCCCCGCTGCAGTCACAAATGTGAGGCTTCTGCTCACAACTGGGCAGACAACGTGCAGCATGTGAAGACTGCCTACAGTGGCGGAAGGGCTGAACTTTTTTTTAATTCATTGAGAGCCAGAAAGAAGTAACAACTTCTCAAGATCACAGACCCCAAAAAAGTCTAAACAGCCTTTTTTGGTTTAAGTTGGATAAAAATAACAATGTCAACAATTGTTAAATTAAGGACAAAATTATTTCAGTAAGAACAGCTGAATAAGGGAAAAAAAAAACTATCCTGGCTAGACAGGAGAAGACAAGATTTGATCAGGAAAAATGGGACTGTGGCGGGCGGGGAGGTGGCAGGTCAAAGATGCTACGGGCTTGGGCTCCGGCCGCTGTTCCCCCCATCCCGGCTTCAGGCTGGTTAGCTATTAGCCCCAGCAACTCAGTGGTTCTTTCTTAAACCTCCAGAAGCTCCCCATGGGATACATTCTCTGGGCTGTAACAGGGAACTGGACAAAACCCAGTCTAGGCTGGAAGGGGACACCTCGGAGGTGCTGTGACACGGAGCTGACCCGCCGATGGTTTGTCCACCTTTCTGCATACCTGTTCTACTTAGATAATAAGTGCCAGGGTCTGAATGTTCGTGTCCTCCCAGAATGCACGTGTGGAAATCCCAACCCCCAAAGATGATGGTATTAGCAGATGGGGCCTCCGGGAGGTGTTTAAACCATGCGGATGGAACCCACAGGAGTGGAACTAGTGTCCTTCTTAAAAAGAGGCTCCAGAGAGCTTCCCGCCCCTCCCACCACGGGAGGACACAGCAAGAAGTCTGTGGCCCGGAAAAGAGTCCTCACCCGGCCAGGCTGCACCCTAATCTGGAATATCCAGCTTCCGAAAGTGGGAGGAATCAATTTCTGTTGTTCATAAGCACCCCCGTCTGCAGCATTTTGTTACAGTGGCTCGAAGAGACTAGGTTAAGAAGCAGTTTCTGCTTGCTGAAAAAAAACACAAGATCAAGTCCAGGGCTGGCACTAAGTCCGGGGTCAGAGGCTCCCCGTCTTCTTCAGATGCTGACCAGTAAGGTCAGGGCGCTGGTTTACTTTCTTATTCATACAGCCAGGACCTCAGGGCCAACGGGAATCTTGCTGGCTGTTTGGCCCAAGGGACCAGGATGGGGCCAGGTCTCTAACGTCCTAGTTGGGTCCCCGGGCCCATGCCCACCACCCCATGTGGCAAACCCAGCCTTCCCACAGCTTCCCTGGGCCCTGGTGCTGCACACGGTGTGAGCAGCCAGCCCCTCCCCGGCCCTCACTGGTGTATCCTTGGGGGTATCCATCAGCTCTCTCCCTTGGTGTCAAAGGACAGCACCAGGTGACGTGAGTCTCAAGTCCCCTGCAGCTGGACGGGCTACAGGTCCAGACTGGGGCACTCTCGTCCATAATCAAATCAGGTTTCCACCCCCAGAGCCACCGTCACCCAATTGTCTCCTTTCTTCTCGTCCCCCACAAGCTGATCTTACAAAGAGGGGCTCCGTTTGATATGTGACGCTAATTCTCCAAGTGCATGATACAAGCAGGAGGCAAGACTGACTCAGACCGGCGAGCAAGGGAACAGACACGTTCGGAGACCTGGACAAAGGCCTTGGGCTGGATGAGGCTCTGAAACCATCTGTCTGAGGCAGCTTTTATGAGCTGTATGTCTCATCCTGGAGGGGCTGGGAGAACAAGGGCCGTGCTATGGGGTGGGAGGGTCCCGGGCTTCTCACCTCCAGCTGTTAAATGCTAACAAGGCAGCTGGTGGCGATAAAACCACCCGGGGCCAACAGAGCAGGTCCTTGTCACCTCTGCTTACTGCAAAACCAACCCTCCTCTCGAAGGGGCCCCTCAGGCTCAGTCTTCTCGTCCTAGGGGTGCAGGAACCTCTGGGCACCTGCAACTCCCACCTGCACTGCCCTGCAAATGTGCCTGCGACTCCGGGGAGTGACAGCCTGAGCTCAAAACCAAATCCACCCAAAGACAGTACCCAGCTCTCAGACCAACAGTTACAGAAAAACCGAAACTGGACGAGAACAGAGAGATGCAAATGAGTTACCGGATTTAGGGGGTTTCTCTCTCTTAACTTTGGGGTTAGAGGCACAGGGTCATTTGAAAGCCTACCTAGAGCTTTCCACTCAGGGAACTTTGAGCCGGGCTTCAGGCACCTGAGGACCTCGTAAAAGCGAGGGTCTGACACAGCAGGTCTGCAGTGGGGCCTGGAGTTTGTGTTTCCAACAAGTTCCCAGGTGGTGCGGGTCTGTGGACAATTTGAGTAGGAAGCACTGAGGGGGTCCTCCGAGGGCTTCTGGTCTTCAGGAATGGCTGGGGTTGAGTGACCATCACCCTCAACTTGGCAGACGCAGATGGCGACCTGGATGCTAAGTGGTCTGCCTGAGACAACTCAGCAAGTCAGCGGCACAACTCAAAAGAACCTTGTAAATTTTAGCCTGTCTGGGGTCACCTGTTCCACACCCGAAGGGCAGCCAGCAGGCCTTGGGTCTGTCTGTCAGAAGAATCAAGCCTCTCTTCTTTGCTGACTTTTTAAAAAGTCTATATATTACCAGATATTTGTGGCCCTTTAATCAGAAAGACTCAGGGTGTCTAACGGTAAGACCAGACACGAACATTCGATTTCTCGCCAGAGCTGGGCTGGGTGTCTGGGTGCTGATATAATTCAGGATGGTCAGTTAAACGTGAATTCCAGATGAACAAAGAATATCATTTTCTAGAATAATTATGCCCCGTATATAATTTGAGATATACTTACATGAAAAAAAAAGTTTATCTGAAACTCCAATTTAACTGGTGGTCTTGGGTTTTTATTTGCTAAGCCGGGCAACCCTCGCAGGTGGGAATGAGGGACCAGGGATGCGGGGACAAGGACATCTCCTGTTTCGTCGCTACTGACCTTAAAGAAAACCACCAGGACACCGCACTCCCCGGGCTGCACGGCTTAGGACGGCAACTACTGTGCCCACCGCCTCTCTGAATGCATCTCTCTGAATGGAGCTTAATCTTCTTCTTATTATTATAAAGTGACAACATACAGTTAGGGTTGATGTTACAAGTTGAACTGTGTGCCCAGAAGATTCCTATCAAGTCCTAACCCCCAGCACCTCAGAAGGTGAGCTCATTTGGAGTTAGGCTCATTGCAGGTGTAACTGGTTAAGATGAGGTCACGGTGCGAACAGTATAGAAGTTTCTGAAAAGACTAAAGAGAGTTACCATGTGATCCAGCAACCCTACTCCTGGGCATATATCTGGAGAAAACTAATTCGAAAAATTCATGCACCCTAATGTTCATGGCAGCACTATTTACAATAGTCAAGACATGGAAACAACCTAAATGTCCACTGACAGATGACTGGATAAAGAAGATGTGGTATATTTATACAATGGAATATTACTCAGCCATAAAAAAGAATGAAATAATGCCATTTGCAGCAACACGGATGCACCTAGAGATAATCATACTGAGGGAAGTAAGTCAGACAAAAAAAATCATATGATATCATTTAACAGTGGAATCTGAAAAATGAACTTATTTACAAACCAGAAATAGTCTCACAGACATAGAAAACAAACTAATGGTTACCAAAGTGGGGGCAGGGATAAATTAGGAGTTCGGGATTAGCAGATACTAACTACTATAAAGAAAACAGGTAAACAACAAGGTCCTACTGTACAGCTCAGGGAACTACACTCAATATCTTGTAATAACCTATAATGGAAAAGGATATGAAAGAGAATAGAATTATGTATATGTATAACTGAATCGTTTTGCTGTACACCTGAAACATTGTAAATCAACTATACTTCAATAAAAAGATTAAAAAAAAAAGTTGAGGCCATAGCAGAGTAGAATGGAGCCTAATCCAACAAGACTGACGTCCTTATAGGAAGGGGAAGTGGACGCAGAGATTGCCACGTTCACAGAGTGGACACCGCGTGAAGAGGAGGCTTCCCCTGCCACGAGCCAAGGGGCCACAGAAGGTGGGAGAGAGGCCTGGAGCAGACCCTCCCCCAGAGCCTGCGGAGGGAGCGTGGCCCTGCCGACACCTTGATCTTGGATTTCTTTCTACAGGACATTACATTTCTGTGGTTTAAGCCACTCAGCTTGTAGCATGTTTATCACTGCAGCCCTACAGACACAGGCTGGGAGCTGAGAAGGATGCGGAGGGGAGGAGAGGGCACGAAAGGAAATAGGCAACAGGACTCATCCATGTCCCCACTGGCTGTTTTCTGCGGCATCTGAAAACCTCTGCCGAGGGAAGGCGAGGGGGCTGGGAACGGTGGACCACGAGGCATGCGGACAGTCACCGCTCTCCCACTACTCACATGCTAAACATCGACGTGAACAAGTTACATGCTACTTAAAGGAGAGACCTCGAAATCAGAAGTGACCCTGGTTATACAATCAGAAACGGCCCTCGAGAGATCTGGGGGGAGGGTTTTACATCTGCAACCTCAGGTGGCCGGCTGCTCTCACCTGTTCTGTCCCCACAAGAAGTCTGCGCTCCTCTGCCACCTGCAAACCCGACATTAGCACCCGGGGCAGGTGACAAAGGAGCACAAAACGTTAAGCAGCCTGGGGGAAGGGACAGCTCAGCAGTAGAGCACATGCTTAGCATGCATGAGGTCCTGGGCTCAATCCCCAGTACTTCCATTTAAAAAGAAAAAAAATTAAAATTAAATAAATAAACCTAATTACCTTCCTCGCCAAAACCACCAAAATTAAGCAAGCTATTCTGATTTCATTGTCTCTCTCGATGATTTGCTTGTCAGGTTCTGAACAGCCCCAGATGGCAAGATTTAAACACAATCTAGGCTATTCAGCCTAGATTTATCCTTTATCCTCTCTTCCTAAAGTGACTGAAACCCCTTCAAGTCAGGACAGATTTTAACATCCCATCACTGCTACCCAGGCCTTGTTCTGGCCTGGAGGAGGAGTCTAGGAACAGAATTCAATAGCCCCACACTGGAAAAAGCTGGAAAAACGCCAAACCTTGCTGGCTCCAATCACACTTCAGTGACTAGCATGTGCCAAGGTGTTGAGACCTTTGCACACGCTGACCCCTACGCCTGGAATGTTCTCCCTTCTGCCCTCTCCCTAACCCCCACCACCACCTGCACACACAGTTCAAATGTCAGTTTCCCAGAAACACCCTGTCGTCACCCTTTGATTTCTCCTTATCACACAGCCCTGTACAGTTCCTTCACCACCCTTAGCTGTAATTATTTACAGTTTGCTGTATATTATCTATTCCCTCCCTAATAAATGGTAAGCTCTCTGAGTCAGAGATCAGACGAGTTTTATAAACTACTTTATACTCCAGGCCTGGCACCCAGCAGGCCCACAAACACTTGTCTGGATTGACCAACTGATGTATTAGTTAAAACAAACAAGTGAGGGCGTGATGTGAGCAAGAACCTCCGCAACTCGGGGCCGGGGCCGGGGGGGGGGGTGGTCTTCCTGCTCAGAAGCTCCGGGCTCATCCCTGGAGTGTGGAGCCATCACTTCTCGTCCCTGCCGGCTGTGACAGGGGTGCTTTTAGGATATCCCTGTCTCCTGATCTCTCCAGGAAAGTTTCAAACTGAAAAAAAAAAACCAACCCTCTGATCACGATCTGGCTTTACATATAGGCCCTTCCTGTGATAACGGCACCCCTGCTCACACGCACTTGGACTGCTGCTGAATACTTTTTCTCGGTGATTAATAAAGCAGCGCTGGGCTGTGATCCGGAATCCCCTCTAAAGTGACCTCAGGGAGAAATGTCAGGAAAATACGGCACAACTTCCAACAGCGGGATAGCTCTTTATGAATTAATAAACTAGCATTTAGTGGGGACGGTATAGCTCAAGTGGTAGAGCGCATTATTAGCATGTGCAAGGTCCTGGGTTCAATCCCAGTACCTCCTCCAAATATAAATAAATAAATAAACCTAATTACCTCCCCCTCATGAAAACAAACAAAAAACTAGCATTCTAGAAAGAGAAAGACAAATACCATATGATATCACTCATATGTGGAATCTAAAAAGAAAAAGAGAGACAAATGAACTTACTCAGAAAACAGAAACAGACTCACAGATACGGAAAACTTATGGTTACCAAAGGGGATGGGAGAGAGGGATAAATTGGGAGTTCGGGATTTGCAGAGCCTAACTACCACGTATAAAATAAACAACAAGGTCCTACTGTACAGCACAGGGAACTATATTCAATATCTTGTAGTAACCTATGATGAAAATGAATATGAAAAGGAATATATGTATGCATAACTGAATCACTTTACTGTACACCAGAAACTAACAACATTGTAAATCAACTATACTTCCATTTAAAAAAACTGGCATTCTGACATTCAAAAAAAAGAAGCCCATGCATTTTACATTTACAAAAAAACAGGATTTATGGGCCGTAAGAATTAGATGACTGAGGGTATTTCGGCAAAACATATATAAGACTTTAAAACGTACGTACTACTTGATCCACAAATTCCAGGGATAGGAATCTATCCTAAGAAAATAATCCTGAACGCAGGTAGTCACAAGAATGTTTACCGTAGCACAGTAAGAGCTGGAAACTTAAATATCCAATAATACGGGGCTGAATGAATAACTGTGGTAACCCCTAGCAAGAAATTCTCTGTAGCTTTTCAAAATGTCTTATTGAAAGAAATGAGTGACACAGAAAGAAGGTTCAGCCTGTGCTAATGGCTAAAAAAAAGGTGGGTTTATGAATCAATATTGCAAACATTAACTGTAGTTTTTGGATGGTGGGGTCATGCGTGATTTGTATCTTCTTATGTTTAACTGTATTTTATAAACTTCCTCTGAGAATCATAAATGTACTGTGGGAAATGTCTATTTAGAAACAAATTTTCACCAGTCACAAAAGGACAAATACGGTACGACTCTACTTGGATAAGGCCCTAGAAGAATCAAACTGATAGGGACAGAAAGCAGAATGGTGGTTGCCAGGGGATGCGGCAGGGGAGAGTGGGGCGCTCTTGTTTAACAGGTACAGACTTCGGTTTTGCAGGATGAAAAGGGTTCCAGAGATGGTGGTGGTGAGGGCAGAACAACCGTGTGGATGCGCTCACTGCCACTTAGAAACGGCTAAGGTGGCAAATTACATGTTAAGTGTATTTCACCACCATTTAAAAAAAAAAAAAAACCCTCTAAATCATAAGTACAGCTGGGTCTAGAGGTGTCCGAGCTATGAGGATTTTCAAGAGACGGGGTAGAGAAGGCCGAGTTTGACCTTGGACCGCACGGCATCGAGCAAGGCAGTCTGAGGATCCCCCAGGTGGGCTGGCTCCGGACTAAGGCGCCGGCCATGGCGTTTCCTGTCTCTTCTTTCTCGAGTGTGGAGTTTCCTCCCTCTCCTGCAAGCATCCCTCACTTTGATTCTGGATGAGTTGGCTGCTCCAGAGGTTTAACTCCCCGCTGAGGTTGGCTACAAGGACTGCAGGGGCAGGTGAGCCTAGGAGAGGCTCCAGCCACATCTTGCAGAGGCCGTGGGGTTAGGGATGTGCCCTCAGTGTCCCCCAGCGATGGAGCCAGGCCAAGGGAGGAATCTGACCTCCAAGTCCAGACAACTCGCCTCTCAACTGAAGGACGAAGAAGGGACTGGACTCACCAGGAGGACACGGGTGCCCTGCGGCTGAGACGGTGCCATGCCCGGTCCCTGGTGGTGGACCCGAGAACCCCAAGCTGGCAGAGCCTCGGGCCTTGGGCTGCACGTGGCCCACAGCTGCATCTTAACAGCCACACGGGGTTGGACACTGAGTCTCAGTATCTAAAAAGACCACACACGTACACAGGAAAAGGAAGCTTCCCCACACCTCCGGGGCCCACGGGGCCCGGGAAAGACAGGAGCCAGTGTTTTCCTACCTGCTGTAGGCACGCTGATGTTATACTGAGGTAAAATAAATAGGAAGGCAGTCTTGGCGGTGACCTGTGAAATAAAGGGAGAAAGTTCCAGGTTAGCTTCTTGGCCACATCGAAAGAAACAAGCAAAGCCTGCTACCAGCCCAGGGGCCCCCGCCTTTCACATCTCAGACCCACAGGCCTCTCCAGTGACGGGTTTTACCTAAAGCGGAGTTAGCACCGTTTGTTTGGTTTGGTTTTTCCCATTTTTTTAAATGACATCCCTCCCAATACCTGCACTAAAAACAAACAGAACAACAGGAGGCCCTGGATGGCATCCAATCCTGTACCCACTGCAGATGGAACGCAACAAGGTGTGCTCGGCTGGCCGAGAGCTCACAGGCCGAAGGTACAGACCTGCCTGCCGTGCACTCATTCACTCGCTCATCCATTCAAGTATTTATCAAGCTAGGTCTAGGTACCCAGCACTGGGGAAGGCAGAAACGAATGGAAGATGAGGCCCCAGCCTTCTGGGGGTTTCCAGAACCCAGGACCTGCCTGAGGTTCCCCAGCCCTGCTGGCCAACCGCACAGTGGGCAGAGGCCCCAAAAGTCGAACTCCGAGCTTCAGAAACAGAGAATTCCAGCTGCTCATTTCACATCTGCCCGACCGTGAGGTGAGGGCAAGACACAACACCCTACTCTGCTGGTTTCTCTATTCCGAAAGCTGCCTTGAAAGTCTTGATTGTGCTGTGAAAAAAACTGTGGTTGTCACCTGGTTATTAACAGCCAACTCAGTCCTGCAAATTAGCCGCAGGACAGAGACGGAACATGAGGATTCGAAGCTTGGACCCCGGCACCAAGTGCTCTGGCTCAGGCGCTGCCTCTGCCCTTTGCTGGCCCTGCAACCATGAGCAGTGATCTGACATCTTGAGCCTCATGTCCCGTATCCCTAAAAGCCATATCTGTGGTCCCCCAGCTGGTCTGGGTGGCGCTGGCCCACTGTTCGCCTTGTTTAAAGCTCCCCAGATGTTTCCCCTGATGTGCAGCTGGGGCTGAGAAGCACCTCCAGACGGTTCTGGAGCAGGTGCAGGGGGCAAGTTGGGGGCGGCCCCCAGGGACTCCTCATCAGCAGAGTTACCGGTTCTTCTCTAAACAAAAAGGCATGAAGGATGCACTGCGGGTGTGAGGGAAACACATGGGGACACGGCAAATACAGCAGGGAAACGAGTGAATGACGTGTCCCAGCCCCTCCACAGTGGCCTCCTGATGCGCCCAGAGGGAGGCTGCTGTCCTGGGTCTACCCTGTCTGTTAGGGAGCCGAACTCTCCCCGTGACAAGACCGTTCCTCTCCAGCGGCTGTCGTGTGCTCCTCGTGCAGCAATGCCCGAGCCTTCTCGTGTGTTCCTGCTGTTGTCTGGGACGTGGTCTGTCAGGCTTGCAGGAAAAAGTCCAATGACAGACAGAAAACAAACCCATGGTTGCCACAGGGGCAAGGGCTGGGAGGGGGATACATTAGAGGAGTTTGGGATTAGCAGATACAAACTACTATATATAAAATAGATAAACAAGGCCCTACTGTGTAGCACAGGGAACTACATTCAATAGCTTATAATACCCTACAATGGAAAAGAACATGAAAAAGAATATGAATACACACACACACACACACACACACACACACGTATAACTGAATCACTATGCTGTACACCTAAAAGTAACACATTGTAAATCAACAATACTTCAAAAAAAGAAAAAAAAAAAGCCCAAGGAGACTAGTGTGAGAAGGCGCCCTGGAAACACAAAGCCCTGTCCAATGCACCCCAAAACCTAACTCAAGACCTTTTTCAGGGGGCTCCCAACCTCCCTGCAGCCCCATGGCTTGAATGGCATTAGAACAGACAGACCTCGTGCTGCCCACTACTTCATTCTGGGGGTGTCAGCCCCTCTCACTCTGTATCCTACTTCGATAACTTCCCTCACCCAAAACCCCAAATCCTATAGACCAGCATCTCACTCGTCCTCCACAACCCAGCTTAACCGTAACCCTGAGTGCCGGCAGGCTGCGCCTTCTTCCACTCCGAACTGCACTGTCTACTCCCGCGTTCTCCCCTCAGGGTCACTCCTTGAAGGTGGGCCTCGCACCCCGTTCAAGTAACTAATCTAGATGCAAAATCGAAAGCCGAGTCTGGGCTGGCCTTCCCTCACCCGTATCTGTCCTTGTTCTCCAGTGGAGCCGCCCTAGCGCCGTTATCCAGCTGTCCTCTCTCACCCATCCGTCACCCACCAGCCTTCCTCAGCACCTGTCCAGCCGCTCACACCGCACCCACGTCCGGAAGCCCCAGCACCCACACCCCAGCCTGATCTCTCCTCGCCTGAACTCCGCCAGCATTCGCCATCCTGGGCCCACCGCCTAACTCCACACTGTGCGCCACAACTCCTTGGAAGACCAACCTTGTCTTCTGGGGCTGACATCCCCTTGGGGGAAGATGAGAGGAAGGTGGGGGAAATAGGAGAAACGCAGGAGGGCAGAAGAAAATGTTTACCAAACGCTGTGCCCCACTCGCTCAGGGTACAATCCTTCAGTTTCATTCCCTCGTCTTTTAAGCTGGTGGGCTGGAGTGGACCCCCGTGAGGTTTGGGCTGACCAGTACCCCTTCCTGCCTTCCCAAGGGCACCAGGATTTCCTGAGGAGACACCTCTCCCCAGCCATGTGGGGGGGGGGGGACCGCTCTGGTGACCACTGTCCTCCTGGGAGGATAAAGGGGCCAGACCTTCTCCCAGCCCGTCAGACACCCTCTCCTGGGCAGGAATGGAGAGAGAGCTGGTCAGTGCCATGTGCCTGCCGGACTCTTCTGCTGGGTTCCCGCAGCCCTGCCCCAGAGCACAGACCCTCATCAGCTGTACGAACCCCCAGATGGCCTCCTGAAGGTGGCCAGAGTCCCTTCCTAAGATACATCAGAATCCCACACGTAGAGCACTGGGGTCCAGCCGCGGCTGCACAGTGAAGTCCCTGGGGGAGCTTCTAGACTCTCAACACCTGGGCTGCCCCCAGCCAATTATCCCCACCCTCCAGAACACCGGGCCCCCCAGGGCCGCCCACACACAGCCCCTCGCGGGAGGGGGGGAGCTCTAAAAGCCAGACGTTCACCCTATGTTCTTGGTTTTCCTCCCTCTCCCCAGCCCGAGTCCCGTCTCTCTCCACAGGTTTGGGGCCAGTTCTCTGAGAGCTCTTCCTATGCACGTATCCACTTGGAATTCACTCCGTGTTACTTCTGCCATTGTAACTTGGGACTGCGTTTATATCACTTGACACGAGGGGTTAAAGAGTGAAAAAATTATAAAAGGGCTGCCACTTACTAAATACTATTTAAATCATTTTTTTAAACTCTGTTAATCAAATAGTTGTAGCAGGAACACACAGACCAAGGCACAAATCTGTTCAGTGAAACTGAAACAGTGACATGGGAAACATGCAGCTCAACCTGTCGTTTACTAACATCCACGCAGAGGGGAGTGGCTATAAATTAAAGCTTCCTCATCTCCACTAGAACTCCTCACTAGCATTTCCTACAAGGTTGCCCCTAATGTTTACCACCGACAAACTCAGCCACTCAGGCTCCCCGTGAGAGTGGACACTTTTTGAGAGTGGATGGACTTTTTCTTTAACATCTTTCTTTTAATCGAAAAAAAAGTTTAGAGAACAGCAGTTCATAAGGGCACAGACAAATCAACAGGGGCATACTAGTGGAAGACGGACGAGACAAAACTAAAAATGCCACTGGCTTCTTTAATTGCTTAAGAGCCCAACATGTAACAGGCAGAAAGTCTGTTTTAAACAGATTGAAAAGCTGTGTTTTTGTCTCAGTTTGCCCCAAGTTCGGTATATACACACCCACAAAAATGGTGTGGGAAGGGATGCCATCCTACACTAGAAGCTGCATCCTGAACTGGGGGGACAGCTGTTGAAACAGGAGTTAACACAATAGAGCAGGAGATTCTAAATGCTAAAAGCATAATCCCACTTTTTTCAGGGAAGGCAGACGTCTGGTGCACAGGCTGGACAGATGCTCTTGGCCTGGTCCACAGTATCCAGTCAACTCTTGTGACTCACAGTTGTCCTGCTCCGGGAAGTCACCGCTGAGTTCTAGTGACACCAGACCACTGCTCCAACAGGAATACGGAGTTCAGGTCCGACGGGCCCCTGGTGGTCACAATATTTCCATCAACCGATCCAGGTGGAACCTTAGTTTATGCGTGTTCTTGCTGAAAGACGCTGTATGAAACAGACACGGCTGACACGTGAACACTCGAGCTCAGGGCTGAAGGACACACCTGTGTTCTCTGCCAGGCCAGCCACGGCCGCCCTGCGCTCTGGGTCACGGCGCCCCAGCATCACGCATGAAGGCCAACTGATGCAGCCAAGTCACCAACAGAAAGCACAAAGGTGCACGAACGTGGCACTAAGCAGACAAGGCCACTTGCTCACGGCAGGAGCTGGAAGGAGGGGCAGAGTGCCTGTCACTGGTTCAGCTGGGGACACGCTCATCAGGGGAGCCAAACATCCCACTGCCCAGAGCATGTCCACAAACAACTGCAAAACAGCCAAGAGGTCGGGGTTCTGGGGTTGTGAGCAGCAGCAGTGCAGACCCGACACGTGGGAGGAGTGGGGTCATCTGTCTCGGGGCAAACCTAAACAAAGGCCAACAAGGGCTGGGGGCTTTTGTTTTGTAGCCTTTACTGGGGTATCATTTATGCACCATAAGGTTCACCCTTTGTAAGTACACACAGCTTTATGGGGTTTACCTTTCCTTGGTGTTAAATTCTCCCTTTATTGCAATGAAAGTTCTAGGAAAGAGAGGATCTTACACATCTTGATTATCTTCGATCCACTGCCTGTAACAGTGCCTAGAACAGCCTGCATTCAGCAGGGGCTTGTTAAATGAATACACGAGGAAGTAGGGGAGCCCGCACTGTGCTGTTGCCTGGCCCTCAGCTTGTCCTCTGCCCTCCCTGATCCCCTGGGCGTGTACTCCCTCTCCCCCTGGGGCCCGTCCCAGTGCCGGGCACGTCGCAGGTCCCTCATGAATGCCTACTTGATGAGCTAATGCCGCAAGCAGCTATAAACCACAGATGAAGGTTTAACAAATGCTTTCGGAACATGATTCCAAGAGGACAGGATCTGGGACCCTGATGAAGGCAAACATTCGAGATTCCAGTAGTTTTCCACCCCGACCCCCTGGTCGCAGCAGCAGGAACCAGTTCAAATCGTGCACCTTCCTTTGCAGGCTGGCACGCCTGCTCCCGAGTTACCACATCTCAGCGAGAAGACGTCTGTTCCCATTTTACAGACGAAGAAACTAAGCTTGGGGCACGGAGAGGCCCCTACCTGGACCTCACAAATGTATTCAATTTGATTCTTTAACAATGTGTTCCAAGAAACAAATGTATGACAGAGTACGGCACATAAAACAGAATGGTGACATAAAATAGAAGCAGGAGAGGACCAAAAAATACATACTGAAGGCAAAGAGGAGCAGCAGGGAATGAGGCTGATTCACAAAAATGCATTCTAGGAAGTCGGACTCATTGGCTAACGGCAGCCAGAAACTCGGCTTTAATTTTTCCGAAGCCATCAGAAGAAGGAAAGTGTGATGGGCTCCTGGATTCACCTCATCCATTAAAAAAAAGAAAGAAAAAAGACTGCCCCCCTCACCCCTAAAAAGCAACTCTGCCTCTCCAGCACGAAAACCGACTCTCTGTGCTTGACAAGGTCCTCTGGCACCCCCAAACTTCACTCCATGCCTCCCCCAACCTCCAACCGGGGGCCAAACGGCCACCAAGCCCCATCTGCCAGCGCGGGTTGGGTTCGTGTAGCTCAGAGGGCTGAGGAATGGGGGCCTATAAAAAATGTCATTCCAATGACTTCCCATCCCTCTAAGGCTGTTTATAGGAAACACTATTGAGTTTAATAGCAGTTTAAAGGCCAGACTCAGGGGTGAAAGGTTAAAAGTGAAAACACGCTAATATGCTAATGCAAAGGTGAACACTCAATTATGTGGGAGGGGCCACCCCCCCCACACACACACACACAGAGGAAGCCTTGCTCAACTTTAAACTCAAGCAGGGCACCAAGCACAAAGGCTGTGACACTGAACACGCTCCTGTAGCCACAACAAAACCAAAACCATTCCACATGCCGTGTTCTACTAGGGACACACGAAACTGAGCTCTCAGCTGCAGCCAGACCAAGGATGTCGGTAAAACAGCTACTTCCAGCAAAGCGTAATGGACTGGGTGGGATTCCAGCCCCCGTTCCCTGGGGGGCAGCTGGGTGACCTCAGGCCAGGCATCACACGTCTCTGGATGCCAGTCTCCTCATCCATCATCGACAACAATAATGGTGGCGGATGTCACCAAGTGCTCACTCAGCGCCAGGCACGGTTCTCAGCGCTTCACAGAAATTATTTCCTGTAATCCCCACACAACCCTACGAGGCAGACACTAGTAACACCCCCACTTTATAGACAGGCATGAGAAGGATCAGGCCAACTGAGGTGGCCCTCAGAATGGATGTCCTTAAAGATCCTCTCCACCCTCAACTCCAAAAGGCTGGTTCCAGATTTCCTGGTTCCACTTACGTCAACGCCAAAAACACAGCCTCACGCTTACAACTTGCTGAGAGGTCTTCCCAAAAGTTTAAAATCTGTTACTGCTTCTACATCTCATGAAGACACAGTCTGGGTGTCATCTGTATCTGACCAAGCGAGAAAGCCAGGACTCCCAAGTCAACCCTGCCAGCCCCAGACACCGGGCACACCTTGGCTCCCCAGGACCCCCTCTGCTCTCTGTTCACTGTCCGCTCACACCTGGGCACCAAAGGTAAGAATGAGGAGAGGCAATGAGAGCAGATGGGATGATACCATGTCTTTCCCTGTGGACAGCATTCGACACTTTGGTTGGGTTTATTCTGTTTATTTCTTGGCCCTCAGAAGGGGCTGCATTGGAAGATGGGCCACCAAGGACAAGGGAGGGGAGGGGGCCCCATGTTCACAGAGCAGCCCTGCTCCAAACCGCTCTGTGCCATCAACACCGCCTCACCCACCTCAGGGCTGAAACATGGAGTCCACGCGGCTGACCCGCAGCCCCCCACGTCTTCCTCTCAGGAGCGCAGGTAGGGCCAGGGGACCGTCCCCTCTCCCAGCCCTGCTGCTCTATGAAGCCGAACGATCTCCACTCAGAATTTCCCAAAATTGATTTTGCATCTTTCTGCCAAGGCAGTGGATAGGAAAATTTCAGTCAGACAGGAAAACCTTTGAAAGTCATGCCTAATTGGTGAGGAAGGTTTTTTTTTCTTTCTTTCTTTCTTTTTCTTTTTTTTTTTTTTGAAATAAAAGAGTCTTTTAGGCCTTCTCTCCCGGAGTGTTTGCTTCCTGAGTCCAGCTGGTCACCTGCATGCACGTTTTTACAGCCGGGACGCGATGTCCGCAGTTTGCAGCTCACTCTGTCCCTCAAGAAAAGGCAGATACAGCTGAGACAAAGATGCTTTTCACGCTTGCTTCCCAAAATTCCCCGTCTGGATGGCCAGAGGCTGGCGGGGAGGGCCGAGGGCCTGCAACCAGGGGCAGGGTTCTGACAGTGCCTTCTGTGTGGCTTTTAGCAACGCCTGGAGATTCGGTTTTCTCACTTGAAAAACTGCCTTGACATAAGAACTAGGCAAAGCAGCCCAATGTTCATAGCAGCACTATTTACAATAGCCAAGATATGAAGCAACTTAAGTGTCTGCCAACAGATGACTGGATAAAGAAGATACGGTATGTGTGTACACGTACACACACACACACACACACACACACACACACACACACACAATGGAATATTACTCAGCCAATGGAATATTATTCAGTACAAAGGAAAGAAATAATACCATTTGAAGCAACATGGATGGACCTGGAAATTATCATACTAAGTGAAGTAAGCCAGACAGAGACAAATATCATTATGATATCACTTACATGTGGAATCTAAAAAAGTGACACGAAGGAACTTATTTACAAAACAGAAACAGACTCAAAGACATAGAAAACAAACTGATGGTTACCAAAGAACAAAGAAGGTGAGGGAGGGAGAAATTAGGAGTCTGGGATTTGCAGATATAAACTATCATATATAAAACAGATAACCAACAAAGACCTACTGTATAGCACAGGGAACTGTACTCAACATCTTGTAATAACCTGTAACATTATAAAGAATATATATATATATGTATAACTGAATCATGATGCTGGACACCAGAAACTGACACAACATTGTAAATCAACCATACTTCAGTCAAAAAAAAAAAAAAAAAAAAAAAAAGAATAAGGCAAAGCTACTCAAACACTCAACGGATCCTCTACAAGCTCGTGTTCACCAGGCTGAGCAGACTCACTATTAACAGTCTTGATCGCAGTTTCATAGTGGATTCAAAAATGACAATGTATATTTATGAGAAGAACCCATCACTGGAACAGCCAGGATGAAGTACTATTACCTGCTTTAGCATATTTATCGGCTCCAAGGTCTAAACTTTATACTGGGATCAAGAGGAATTTAGAAAGGGTCACATACAGAGTTTTAAAAATCCCTGAGGTTGAGCTTTTAAACAAGATACATACGAAGACTTAACTGGAAATTAATAATTAAGTACTGAAAAAACAGGAGGCGGTCGAGGGACAGCTGTTTCCCACTTCCTTCACAGCCACGACTTCATTAGGACTTTATGAACATTGCATACGTATGCAACCTATGCTTGTAAAAGTTGAACTTGACCCACTACGTGCCTTACAGAGAGCCTTAGATAAAATACATACATCCCATGTAATAAATATATTTTTTTCTCTGGAGGCTTTTATATATATAAACATATACTCACTCTCATCTGCTCCCTCAAAGAAGAGCCATGGTCCATATTTCAAATACTCTGACTTGGTTATACACCTCACTCCCCTTCACCCTCAACCCCAGCAGCCTTCCCTGTATCTGATGGCTCAGCATAACCAGAAACCATGCCTCATGGAAGTGAGATGCCAAATAAAAATAAAGAAATGCTTGGTCATTAAAAATAATAATAATAAAATAAAGAAGGGCTCACACAAAATACCCTTTTAGAGTATAAGTATTCTTATATTTATATAAGAGTTCAGATTCTCCATGGATTATTCCTCAAGCATACACATTGGTGAGGACAAAATCTCTTTACTTTTGGCCAAAAGCCACCTGGTCAGATGCAATATCATCTTTAAAATAAGTGAAAAATGAACACAGAAAAAAGGAAGGGTTTTTGGAGCGTAGAATTTTAGGCTCTGGGTAAATTGGGGGGGAGTTAAGATTAAGTAGCATTTTACAAATGATAAATGCTGGACAAGGTGTGGAGAAAAAGGAACCCTCCTACACTGTTGGTGGGAATGTAAATTGGTGCAGCCACTATGGAGAACAGTATGGAGATCCCTTAAAAAACTAAAAATAGACTTAACATATGATCCAGCAATCCCACTCCTGGGCATATATTGGAGAAAACTATAACCTGAAAAGACACATGCACCTCAGTGTTCATAGCAGCACTATTTACAACAATCAAGCCATGGAAGCAACCTAAGTGTCCATCAGCAGATGACTGGATGAAGAAGATATACACACACACACATATATACACATACATACACACAATGGAATACTACTCAGCCATAAAAAAGAATGGAATCATGCAATTTGCAGCAACATGGATGGACTTAGAGATGATGTTAAGTGAGGTCAGACAGAAAAATACAAATATCATATGAAATCTCTTATATGTGGAATCTAAAAAAAAGGCACAAATGAACTTATTTATAAACCAGAAACAGACACACATAGAAAACTAACTATGGTTACCAAAGGAGAAAAGGGTGGCGGTGGGGGGTGGATAATTAAGAATTTGGGATTAACATATACACACTACTATATATACAATAGATAAACAACAAGGTCCTACTGTACAGCACAGGGAGCTATATTCAATATCTTGTAATAACCTATAATGGAAAAGAATCTGAAAAAGTGTATGTTTATATGTATAACTGATTTACTCTGTTGTACACCTGAAACACAACACTGTAAATCAACTACACTTCAAGTTAAAAAAAAAAAAAAAAGATTAAGTAACATTTTAGACTTGACTGTAGAAAAGGAACCACTGTACCAATACATCAGAGCCTGGTCTGAGGGGCAGTTTCTAGAGGAGCTTTAGCTGCGTAAAGCGGGAAGCACAGACAGGGTCTCGTGGTCATAGATGTGTCTGCAACAGCCCGGCCCCAACGATCGTCAAGAGTGGCTTCCAGGGAAAATCATCCCCGAGGAACTGACCGCATTTCCTGGTACCCGGGGAAGTGGAAGGGGCTCTGAAGAGCCTGGGGAGCCAGACTGGGCGGGGCCTGCGTATATTTGCCTTCATTTGCTTATTTATGATTAGGGAAGGAGACAGCAGTTGGACAATGATCTGGTGTCACCATTTTTAATTATTCACCACCTGGAAAGCTTCCTACTTCAAACATCAGCCTGTCAACCCCCACCTTCTAACAGAAGAGCCAGGCACGTGGGGAGAGCTTGCTAGAAAAATGAACTCGAGAAAGCAAAGAAGCAACTCCAAGAGCCCCAAACCAGGCCTGTCAGCGGGGCTGATGGCCGATTCTCACGGGGGACCCTCAGATTCCTCCTGGTACTTGTGTTGGGCACACAAAGAGGGGCCCTAACCCAGGCTGTCCGCCTCCGCCCTCATTCAGACTGGGGCAAGAAGGCAAATGAATGAGGTTTTACAGTAAGTCACTCCTCTGGGATGTTAGATGTGGACTCTGCCATGGTGGTTCCTGCACACTCACCCCCACCACGGGGTGAGGGAGCCAGTGAAGGGTCCTCGTCCAGGCCTCTCTGGTGCCATCCAGCACCGGGGCCTTACCCTTCAGACCCAGCAAGGTGAGTGCCGGCCAGGACCTCCGCTCTGCCCATCTTGACTGAATTGCCTCTCCTTCCCCCCTCCCGGGACATGTGATAACCGCACTCTGGGCTGCCCTCCAGCCTGTTTTGCATGAAGCTACAAAGACCTGCCAAGGACCACCTGCGGGAGGGGGGGGGCAGGAGAACGTAACAGATGATGATTTGATTCAGGTGAATTAAATCAAGGCCAACGAGGTGAATGAAAAACACCCAGCACTCAAATCTCCCTGTTTGTCAGCAAATAATATTCACCAGGGGAAGTTCCAAATCGTCTTCAAAGTCAAGGAGGAAAATAACAACATAAAAGGCGAGAGTTCCCAGAAAAATGGTCTACAGATAAACAGAAAATACAAGTCTAACCCCAAAGGCACCGCTTGAGGTAAACACTACCCACACTTTGCCACAAATCAGTCCCCCACACCCCTGAACCGAATAAACAGACTCTAGGCAAATGCTGATATTTAGGTTAAATGCTACATTCCAGATCCTTCTCTCTCTCACACACGCATGCACGCACGCACGCACACATACACACGTAGACATAGCTATATGCATTGCTACAAAATCTCATCTTAGTAACTGAAACTGGCATTTTAAATGACATCTAAAAATCTGTGATGCTTTTTCTCTGCCCAGGAGCCCAGCCCCCATCACAGCCTCTCAGCACCCCGGGAGGCTGTCTGTGACCTCATACAAGGTAAAGCAGCCCAGGAAGAAAACCAAACCTCAGGGTGAGAGGCCGGACCGAGTCTGAACCCACTGCAGGTCCTCAGAGGTGGATGGGTGGCTGGAGGCACCATCACCCAATGCGCAGTGTGCAACTGCCCCCCTCCCCACCACACACACGCTTGCTGATAAATCTGGGCCTTGGAACCAGAGCCAGGGGACAGATGTCCCCCACCGCGGGCCCACTGGGCAACTCCACTTTAGGGGGACACAAGAAAGCGCAGGAACTGCTGGGACACCAGTGACCTTAAGCTTTGGCCAAGAAGCACAGATAATCTCCATGCAAGAGAAACACCGTGAGATCCAAAGGAGGGGAGGGCACAGACACACACAAGGGTGGGGAACTCCCTGCCCAGGCCTGGGGTCGGGGGAGGCTGTTCCCTTGACTCTTCAGCCACTGCTCGGTCCCTGCACTGTACACACACCCCGAGGTGGGGACCAGCGCCATGGCCTGCAGAGGCAGATTAAAGAACCATCCTGAGTGTGTATCTCCCCTCACTGCACTGGGAAAGACGACAGATCCGTCTTCCTAAAATGTCACAGGCCCTGCTCCACAGTCCTCCATGACTCCCTAGTGCCTACAAAGTAATCAGGACCCCTGCCTGGATCCCAGGACTCCAAAAGTACCCCCACCTAACCTAGACTCCCAGACAAGAGAATGCCACCCCCCACAGCATCCCAGGCAGGAAAGGCACCACCCAAATTTGGAGCCCAGTCAGCTTGGAAAAGCTCACATACAACGCAATGTCATCCTTATTTGGAGGTGGCCCTCTCACCATGGAGACCTTCACCAGGGAGGGTCTGCCTGACCTGTATCCTAAAGGGATGGACAGGCCAAAAGAAGGCAGGAAGGGGGCTGCACGCACTTGGGCAGAGAGGTGGGAGAAATACGACTCCTGGGAAATGAACGGTCTGCGTGCAGAAGGCAACGAGGCTAGAAGTGGGTCCTCTGAAGGGTCCTTTATGGCAGGTATAAAAACCGGTCTGCTACCTGGGGGGTTTTAGGCAGGAAATAACACAGTGGGGCTCCACCGTAGAGAGCTCATTCTCCCAGGGCACAGAGGACGGGCTGGAGAGGGACCAATAACGCAGGCTGGGAAAAGGTGACGGCCACAGACACAGGACAGCACAGGCGGTTTTCAGGGGACGCAATGGCACAATAATTTCAGGTGGAGGAGCAGCCAAGAGTGGGGCTCTGGTCTTGCTCAGGAGACGGACGCACCGACACAGAGCTTCAGTAAGATGTGCTTGGTCTCAGGATGGTTATTCAGAAGCTTGTGGGCGGTGGTACAACCAAGAGAGAAAACAGCAGTGGTCCAGGGCCGAGAGGGGAGAGGAGCAGGTGGGAGGGGGCTGAGAAGGACCGGTCAGAGAGGCGAGAGGAAGCCCAGAAGGGGCCCAGCGGTCAGGGCAGGAGAGTCAGGAGTCCGGGCTCCGGGGAGAACCAGTCAGCCTGGGACTGAGATGTTCACTGCAGGGAGAAAGCGGTCTTAAAGGATCTTTTCTGATGGCTCCAGAGTGAGGCTGGAACAGTGCTTGGTACAGAGCGGGACCCCACATGCAGAATGAATGAATGCATGTGGAGTCCATCTGATTTGGGACCAGAAGATCACCAGGGACCTTGCTGAATAAATAAATGTTGCAGAGGACAGAAGTTGGCGCACAGGGAGAGTGTAAAGGGGAGAGGGGAGGGGAGACAGAGTGTAGATGGCTTGTTCTGGCAGCTGGGAGCTGGAGGGGGTGAGAGGTCTGGCAGGAAGAGCTTGAACCTCCCTGTGGTGAGAAGACCAAGGAAGGAAAAGTGGTTGGATACGCAGAAAAATAATGGGGGGGGCTGGATGGAATATGTCGATTCAAGGGGGATTTCTTTGAGTAATGAGACCCAGGACCCCAGGAGACGGGTGGCCGAGGGGAGCACCAGCCCTGGGCAGCTTCCCCAAGATCCCTGCCACCTCTGAGGTTCTGACACTTGTCTAGATACAGAGAAGATGCGCCGTCAACACTCCCTGGCTGAGACCATGGCTTTACTCATCTTTGCACCCCCAGGGTCCTTACAGTAAGTATCAGCAAGTGCACTGGGTTTGGAGAAAAACTTCCTTGGGGAAGACTTCTGGGAAGGGGAGAGCTGAGCTGAGCTAGGAAGTCATACAGATTGTGGATAAGTAAAGGGGAGGGGTGAGGTCAGAATCACAACTGTACTGAGAAAGCACAGGAGACCCCCAGGTAGAACCGTCCAGCTGAGTACAGTCATGGCAGCTTTTGGGGGGCCACACACTGCGTGGGCCAGCCTCAGAGCTCAGCTGTCCCCACTGGCTCCAAATGAGCTACTCCAGAACGGGAGAGGAAAGGAGATCCAGCCCTCAAACTCCTTGGAGCTTACATACATTCATTCATTCACTCATTCATTCTAAAAGCCACGAGGCGCCAAAGTCAACTGTTTGCCTATGAGTTCATCAATGAGATGCTAGTCCAGCACTGTGGGCATTTCAAAATCTTGCTTCCCCAAAATATCCAAGCCCAGGTGGAAAAACAGTTGCTTCTCTCAATCAGAGGGAGGCAACACTTAACATAAAAGGGAGGCAACGTTGTCATGGAAAAATTTGAACCCTTTATTTCCAGCCACAAAACCCAAAGGCTGTTCCATATTTCATAATTTACCAGTTAAATTTGATCAGTTACCTGTTACAAGTGAGTCTGAGCTCCTGCGTGTGAAACTGTCAAGGAAGCAATTTCCTGTTGGTTACAGGTATTCCCAGACCAGTGGCACCATCAGTTATGCTCCACAGGAGCCTCCTCTTGGTCCCTGAGAGCCAAGGCTTTGGAGCACTGGCCTTAAGGAACTGGGTTTAAGTGTACTTGAGAATTAGCGCAAAAGAGGAAAGCAGGGGCATTTAACATGCTGCTGCTTTTCTGAAGCCAGGACAATCCTGGTCTCAGCAAAGATCAGGGGAATAAGTAGCTTAAAATCAACATGTTCCACAATTTGGCTTATTGCAGTTAGAAACATCTGTCCCAAAAGCCCATTGTCAGAGTCTGTATTTCAGGAGCACCAGTGCCGCTCCCGCCACCCTTTCTGATAGCCTAAATCAGGCAGGATTCAAACAGAAGGCAGCGGAGAACCAGTCAGTGCTACTGGGCTGGGTGATACTCCTTCCTGCCCTGGGTCCCTGAGTAGAGGGAGGATGACCTTGACGGAGGGCACCCATGGGCTTCCTGGACATCTGGCTTTACTTGAGTCCACAGGGGATGAGAGGGCACGAGGAGGGTGTCACTGCCTGGCTCCCTGCCCACTGGGCAGACGTGGCCATGAGGACAAGCCCCTCCCTTCAACCACAGCTCTCGAGAGCATCACCTTTCCCTCCTCCTCTCTCTCCCAGACACCTCAGGAAGTTCTGTGTCCACTCCATTCCCCACTCTCTTCAGGTTTAGGGTTATCTGCCACTTTTTCAAGCCCTGGGGGGGGGGTACCATCCCTTATCTGTTTTCCCTGATCCTGGCCCCACTCTTGCTAACAGTGCCTTCAATAACCTTTAATCACCCCCTCTGTTTCCTGACTGTAGCAGTTACGGCTCCTCAAATAAAAGGCTTAATGCTAACATCACGTGACAATCATCAACCTCACTGGCAACAGGGCACTTCAAATCAGCAAAATTCTCTCCCATACAGACGTGCTAGGAATACTCCCCGGGAAACTTGTGGGAGGCCGACAAGCAGCCCCTCTCCGAGGGCCAGTTAAGTTCCCAACGACCAAGGAAGCTGACAGCCAGGAGAAACAGTTTTCTCTGTGCAAGATGCACCGGGACTGGGACTGGCTTCTCACAAACTCCCATGGAGATAAAGCAGCCCCACTCCCCGCCCCCAGCTGCGGGCCAGCAACACCTGCCTGCGGGCTTCAGGGGCCTCTACCAGGACCCTGCTGCCCTCAGGCTGCTGGAAGGGGTCCCAGGCCTGGCTCCAGGGGGCTTCTAGCACTGATTTTGGAAAGTCACACCCACGCCAGGGGCTGACTTCACACCGACAAATAACGTCTTTGAAATAAACGGGAAAGGCTCTCGGCCCGTAGGTGCTCCGAGTGCGACGTGAAGGGTTTTGTGGGCTGAAGGGGTGAGAAAGGGAGTCCTGGTCCCGCATCTCCTCGGATACAAAACAATTGTTTTCCTTCTCCTTTCTGGGGAGAGAGCCGGCACTGGGGGGAGGGTGTGCCCCGGGGGGATGGGGGAGGGAGGAGGGAAAAGTCTGCAAACAAACCGGCCCTGGGCTCTGGCTCCTGGACGTTGTCCTACCTTTCCTCCAGCTGAGCAGCCTGAGGGCAAGTTGTCTGCCAGGCCTCCCCCGTGTAAACACTCTGGCACCAGCTGGGCCTTGGAATCTAAATCTCTGCCAGCTGGCAACCTGGAGATGGGCTGGATTAAAGGAATGTGTAATGAATAAGGGGGTGGGAGACGGGGGCTGTATTTACCCAGAGTGGAGTCTGAGGGGGTCAGCGAGGCTCTGGCCAAAGGGGGCTCTGGAAGTGGAAAAATCCGAGGGGAAGAGGAAAGGGCTTCCATGTGCCCAGGTGCACGCCCCACCCAAACGGCCCAACGTTGTTATGTTCATTTCTTTCTCTCCCTTTTACAGACTGACTTCTTTGTCCATCTCGGTCCCCACTACACCCACCACACCCCCCGAGCCAGTTACACGCGGCCCTTTGAAAGTTTCGCAGCTGGCTGCTCCAAAAAGGCTCAGCGTGACCAGACAGCACGGACACCTGATCCTCTGCGATCCCAATTTGGGAATGTTAACGCGGAAACCCAAGCCACGTGCTGACAAGCAGGTCCCGGGCCACGCGGGGCCCCAGACGCAGGGAGAGCAAGCAGTCCCTGTAGCCGGCCTGGCCTCCAGCCTTAAAGACAGAGACTCCAGGCTCCCCTATGCAAAGCCCAGAAGCCAAGGGTTCAGAGGACACAGACCACTGGACGACCAGACCCTTCTGCAGACCAGCGGAGGGGACGAGGGACAAAAACAGACCCAAGTCCAAAGTCCTGGTGGGCGCTGACGGCCACACCTGCCCGGAAGCCACCTGCAGCCCTACTGGAGCACCTGCAAGTCTCTAAACCCCAGACATGATACCTATCAAAGAAGAGGAAGCAGGCGGCCCTGCAGCACTGAAGGAAGACAGTGCAGGGAGGAGGCAGGGGGCTGTGGTAGGCAGCTGAGCCAAACCAGATGTGGAGCCTCAGGCTGCTCCCTCCCCTGACATGGCCTGGGGGGGGGGTCTCCTCTTTTTAAGAATGCTGTCTGGAGTCCCTGAGCCCCTGCATACACAGATGCTTCCAGGACAGAGACTCACCCCCAGGTACAGGGTTCAAGGCTGGCCCCTTCTTGCTCCCTTAGAAATCCTGCCCCGTGGCTGCTTCTATTCCAGAGCCACTCAAATAGACTTTCCTACTCAGATCTTTCTCCTGGGGGGTGTTCCCCACCTGCTCCCATTTGGCACTGCAAAAACCAAACTATGCATCTTTATTCCCAAGACTGGTGCCCTGGAGACATCCCTCTATCTGCCCAGGTCCCAGGCTGCAGACCCCCACCTGCCCTTACAGCCACCTGTTCGCTTTTTCCTTTATTATGTTATTAAATCCACTCCACCCACACCCTCATCTCTCATCAGCCTACAGAAGAGGCTCCTAGCTGGATTCTCTGCCTCAGGTCTTAGCCTCTCCCCTCTCCTCCCGGCATCCTAGACAGAACAGCCGCGCTACACAGAAGATAAACAATATAAACCCCCTTCAAAGCTCCCCACTGCTTACAGGATAACATCCAACCCTTTGGTCTGACATTCCTAAACCTCGCCCCCTCTGCACCCTTGATTACCACAACTCCCCAGACAAACGCCATACAACCACCCTGGATGTCCTAAAGAATATGCTAGGATATTACTCCATGAAATACTCTCCAAGGTCAACAAATAAGTCTGGTGCAGGTATACAAGACTCGTTACTGCTACAGTAAAGGTTCTGACAAGTCCTGCAGTAAAAAAAAACAAAAAAACTGTGTAGCCTAGTGTCTCCCAAGCCTACCAGGCCCAGGAACTTTTACAGCATTTCATCTATTAACTGCTTCCTTCAGTCCTCTGGGCGCCTTTTCTTGCCTGGAATGCCAGCCCTCTGTTCTGCCTCGACTTCCCGTCGAGGGCCAGCTCTGATCTCCGCTGGTCTGGAAGCCTTCTCCCTGCCCGTGCTCACTCCACGTCCTTCACTCCCACCGGAAGCCCATGCTGCCTATGCTCCCGCTCCCGACTGACCAGGAAGCAGGCAAGCACAGGTGAGAGCCAGGATTTTGAAGTCAGAAAGCCCTGTGTTAAACCCCAACTCCGCCCCCAGCCACTCAGGTGGAGCTGTTCAGCCTGCCAGGCGCAGGCAGAGAACAGAGGATCAATGAAAGAGAACGGCCTCCCGGAGGAGTGCCCCATCCAGCACGAGGCGGGCACGGCATACATCCAATAAGTCACAGTTAGCCATTCTCCTTCTAATTTGTGATCGCTGCTGTGTTGTTTATCATTTTCTGGGTATCTTCCCAATGGGTAAGCACTGAAAGCCCCAAGGCTAGTGCTGCCCCCCCCCTCCCCCTGCATAGTCAGGTTCAGCAAATAATGTGTTGATAAGGCCGCCCCCACCCACAGCGCGCCCTGCCACGGACAGCAGGTGAGTGCACGGAGCAAGAGGCTGTCAGGCCAAAGATTCCTGAAGGCAGGCAAACCCTCTAAGTTCACAGAATCCTACCCCTCCCCGCCACCACGCAACCATCCTGCCCTGCCCCACTACCTGTTTGCTTCCTCCCCCCTAGAAGGGTAGGAGGCTGTCTGGAAACCAAAGGGAGTAGGTCTCGCCCAAAAGTGGCCTGGGTGGTCCATTTCCACAACTGGGCAACAATGGGTTGCTGTGTTAGGGTTTAAACTTTAAATTTCTCAATTGCTGTTTGTAAAAGCTTACATTTTCACCACAGGCCATTTCCTTCATGTGACTTGTTCAGTTAATAACTGGAACTGAGAGGTTTCGATTCCACTTCTAGGCAATCCTGACTTGCGTTTTTCTTGATGCTTTTGTAGCGCTTCTCTGGGTGGCTTAGAAATACCCCCACCGTTTCACCTTCTGAGCCACACTCTTCAAAAGGCTTCCAAAAAGCAAAGCTTTTATTTGCAGCAGGTGGGAACGATATCTCTAAGATCAAGGGCACGAGCTTATCTTTACAGCATCCCCTGGCTCCTCTGCAGACCCCCTCTCCAGCTCTCCCCTGAACCCCAATTCCCACTCCATCTCCAGCCTCTCCCCCTCCTTTTCCATTCATCTTTCGGGCTCTCCAAGCAACAGGCCCTGCCACCAATCCAAACTTGCCATCTCCAAGAGGACAACAGCATTAACATGCCTTTTCTGATTATCAAAATGATATACATTGTGCTAAAAATATATAGTAGATATAAGCATGGAAAAAAATGAAAATCATATGAAATTCTACCACACAGAGAAAACAAAATCACTGATTATGTTTTGATAATTATCCTTACAGCTGTCTTTTTATAAAAATAAAACAAATCCAAACTTTCAGAGAGGACCACACTAACATGGCATTCTACAATCTGCTTTAAAAAAAAAAAATGACCGTATGTTATAGACACCATTCTGTGACACTGCATATAGATTTATGTTACCATTTTCAACTGATTTAACCAACCCCTTACTGGTAGGCATTTAGGAACGACCTCATCTTTTAAAAATGCCAACATCTCAAAATATTTGGCTATGCAATTGAGTGATGAAAAGTCAGAATCTGGTCTATGCATTTTTATTATAATCATGAAAAACCAGCGTCCACGCATACGAACAGAGTAAAAATGGAATCAGTGGTGCCAAGCGTGAGAGCGTGAAGAAATCTGTATGAAAGTGGTTTTCAAACAGCAAAGAAAGTCCTTCAACAAAAATAACCTGTAAAACACACACTCCCCATTATTTTAACAAGTCCTATGATAGTTAAAATATTTCAGGAGGCTGATCGCCACTTCATGGAACCTCATGGTTTTCTTCCCAGTGGGAAAGGAGACAGCGATCTGAAAACACGATCTTTTGAGAAGGGGAAAAGGTGATGGGTCATTCTGAGGCTTGAACACTCGAGGGAGGGCATTCCAGGGGAGGGAGAACCATGGGCTGGGGGCTCAGTCTCAGAGCCCACCCCGGACAAGCCCTCAGCAAAGGGACCCGTATTTCTTAGGGGTCTTGGTAGCCCAGGCAGCAGCATTTGAGTGTAAAAGGTGTGTCTGGTGGGGCACAGATGCACCAGGAATACACATCCCTGTACTGTGAAAACCAGAAGCAGAGAGTCGCTGCCTAGTACCGCTGCAGTGGTCACGGAATCAACTAATTAATGTTAGTGAATAACATCGATGGAGTCCGTACTTGGTATCAAGCTCTGTAAAAATGCTGCATGCACGTGCATGACGAGGTCACTTGATCCTTCCAAACACTCAATGAGCTAGGCACAATTCTGTTCATTCCCCTTTTACTGACCAAAAAAACTGGGATACAGCTGAGAAACTGGAATTATCTAGTGGACGAGCCAGCAGAGAAGCAGGCAATGCGAGTGCAAAGCCTGTGCCCCGAATCTGCACCGGCTCCGTGGTATTTACAAGCCCGGCACGATCTGGCAACATGAAATGGAGAATCGGGGGGCCCACCCAGACGGCGAGGGCACCCGAGCCTGTAACCTGCAGTGTGTTTTCCAGAGGGAGGAGAGCCTGGGAGAGAACAGTCTGATGCACCGTCTTCTCCTGAAGGAGCTCTGTGTGCCACGACTGTCTTTCCCCTCCGGGAGGTCTCCGTGGAAATGCACAGGGCCCAACACCACCCGGAGCCAGGCCTCTTAGATCTGTTTAGTTTTACATCCAGCCGCCCCCCCCCCCCGCCGCCATCTGGGACTGCGGCCACGTCATTGTGGTCATTTTTCAGAGGTAAAATCAAGCAAAGACACTTAGCCCTAACCACAGAAGTCATTCCTGGAGGCAGCTGAGCCTGCAAGCTGAAAGACAGTGTATTTAACTTAAATGTGAAGTGGGAGGGCAAGGAGACTATATTTGGGCAAACTATGGATGCGGGGGAGGGGCTGGTGAAGTTCTGGCGTGGGCGGCGGCGCCCTTCTCCCACTCCGCCCCGGCCGCGTGGCTCCAGGGCTGGGCTCTCACCCCGCACAATCCGGCACTTCTCCCGGGGCTCTGCCCTCCCCGGCTCTGCGGGGCAGAGGGGCGCAGCTACTCCAGGGAGTGATGGGTGAGAACCAACCCCCCCTCCCCCACCACGCGGCCAACAGGAAGCCCGAGGTGGGGGAGCCCTGGCGGCGGGTTGGGGGGGAACCGGGGGACCCACCCTGAGGCACAGCAGCCCCTCACCACTCTGGCCACACTGAACTGCCACCACTGGTTTTCTTACCCCTCCTCCCCATGAGCCTGGAGCGGGGAGCACGTCCCCAATCATCCCAGGTCGGTGCTCAATAAATATTCATGAGATAAATTTAAAAGAGTTCTGGAAGTTGATTGCACAACAACGTGCATGCACTCAACACTGCCGAACCGTGCACTTAAAAAATGGTCATACGGGGTAGAGGGGGAGAGGTTATTAAGCAATTATATGAAATCATTTGTATGAAACTTGTGAAAATTATAAAGCACTAGAGAATTTAAAGAATTTTTCATTGAATTAAAAAAATTAAACATTTTAAAATGGTTAAGATACTAACCTTTATGTTATTTTAATACAATTTTAAAAAATAATAGCACATATTACAGAAAAAAAACAGGTGTCAGCACTCAGATACTTCTAATACTAATTATATGAAATTCAGTGTTCTGTTGGTTCAGTTGGAGATGTACAGCATGGGTTTAAGTAGATAACTGTTATCAACAGTGAATCATGATTTACGAAACAAAACATCACAAAGAGAGAGCAAATACGATGCTCAGTAGGTCCTTCCAGGGGTCCCACAGCAGGAGGAGTCAATAATGTGCAGGTGGTTAGAGATGGGGCCCCAAATCCATTCAAGAAATTGGACTCTTCCAACGACCCCTCCAACCCCAGATCTCAGTGCCGGCACTCCTACTTGTTAAGGAGAGAAAACGCTGCTCATGGACCCGTTGTCACTCCCACCTCCTTATAGGACAGGGGGTGTTCCACAGAGTGAGATCCGTGGATGTTACCAGATGTGACTGGAAAGAGATGGCCAATAGGTCTCACATGGTGGACGCCACTTCAGTAAGTTTATGTGGAACGTGAAACCTCCAAGGAAGGGGGCCTGGCGAGAAAAGTGTCACCTACCTCTCTGACCCAGAACCTTCCAGCCTCCCATCACCACCCCCCAGGGATCCCAAGAGCCTGGACCTCATCTCCAAAACATCATGACGGATTATTTGCGATATCCTGAGTGCAGGCCTGGCTCCCCAGTTTACTAGCTGTGTGATCTCAGGCAAGTGATTTGAATTCTCTAGGCCTCAGTCTTCTTCCCTTTAAATGGAGTAAGGACTCCGGCTCTGACCCCTGGCTCTGGCCTCTTGACCAGTGGGAGCCCGGCCAGGTTCCTTAGTCTTTCTAGACCTCAGTTCTCTCGTCTGTACTGTGGGAGCAATCACGGCACCCACCCCACAGGTGACTGCGAGGACGGGACGACAGATCACAGGGCAAGTGCTCCCTGCAGTGCTCGGCACGAGGTGAGCACACAACACACTTGTTCTTCAAGCCTACAAACTGAGAAGTGCTATGTGAACATCAGTACCCTTTAAGGCCCAAGCCAAACCCACTCTTCCCTTAAGAAGCTTCCCGGATTGCCGGAATCTAAAAGCTTCCTCACCTCTGGGCTTACACAGTTCCTAAGACCACTATATTGACCACAGATGGATTTGGCCTTTAGTCGTACGCTGATATGCAGCGTTATAACTACGCTGACATCAAGTAATTGAGAAAGAATTCTAATCTCAAGCTCCCCCTTTTCTCAAAATATAACTGGAGGGGAGTTAAATGAATTTAAAAGCAATGCCTACCTACTGCAAAAACATTTCAAAGGAACAGATATAACAATGAAAACTAAAGTCTTCCATAAACTACTTCCTAGAGACATAATCAACGTTGACAGCTGGCTGTGATCATTCCAGATTTTGCCTGCGCACATATAAACATATGTTTTTTATTAAAATGGACTTACCCCGTATGTACTAACCTATAACCTGTGTTTTTCCCTCAGATGTCAGTCCGTGTCAATACATAAAGACTGACCTCATCCTCTCTTAAACAGCTATGGAGTAGTCCATTGTATGGCTAGACTCTATTTAATGGGTTCAATATAAAGGGATATGTTTCCAGTGAATGATGACTTTAGGGCAAGAACTGTGTCCTCTATTTTGACATCTCCACAGACGGGGCACAGTGCACATGGTAAGAGTTCAGTAAATTCTATCGTGTAAATTCAGACAGTATTTGCCTCTGAGACGCAGATGGCCACTGGACTGCAGTCCACCTAATACAACTTTCAAAAGCCAGCGCTGCTGTGTGAAGCAGGGAGTAGTGGGCAGTATTTGCAGCGCGGGGCCCGAGATACAACTCTCAGATCAAAAAGACAAACTGTTCCATACAGTCTCCTTGCTGGCTGCTTTCTTGTATTAAAATTATGATGACCCAGCAATCCCATGCCTAGGGTATGTATACCCAAGAGGGCTGGAAATATGACGTCCACACAAACACTCGTACACGCATGTTCACAGCAGGGCTACTCATGTAGTGAGATGCAAACAGCCCAGATGTCTGCCAGCTGAAGGATGGACAGAGGAGATGTGGGCGTTTGCAGGCAGTGGATTGTGACTCGGTGGTAAAAACGAACGAGCCCTGATGCATGCTGCTACGTGGATGAACCTTAAATACATTAGGCTAGAGTGAAAGAAGGCGTCTCACACATTATGATTCCAGTTACATGAAACATCCTGGACAGGAAAATCCGGAGACAGAAAGCAGATTAGCTGCTGGGGGTGGAGGTGGGGCCGATGGGACGTGACTGCTTTGTTCATGAGGATGATGGAAATGCTGTGGAATTAGATAATGGTGGTAGTTCCAAACCTGGTGAATGTACTAAAAACCCCACTGAACTGTACACTTTAAAATGGTGCATTTTATAACATATGAATTACATCCCCATTCAATGTGCAAAAACAGATTCTTCGAAAACTGGTTATCCATAGGTTATTCCACTTTACCACTTCTTTACTGGAAGAACACGACATGAAAACCACCAGAACGCCAAGCGCTGGGCCAGGCACTGGAGACACGCAGCGAGCAAGCCCTTCTCCAGCCCAGCGTCCGGGTGTGGGGAGGGACGAGATCACAGATCTCGGAGGCAGGGCAGGGAGGGCTGGGATGCGGACCAACTACCCTGTCTGGGCAAAGGACAGCTTTCCACAAGAAGTGGGTCACAGCCTGAAGATCTGACCAAGTAAAAATCTAGAGTCCTAGGGGAAGCGTTTGTATGAAGCTCCAGAGGCGAGAGAAACATCATGGAGGGGCTGAAAGATAATCAACAGGGAAGGGGCCCATTATCCAAACGGGCCAATCCAGGTAATTAAAAAGCCCCACGGGTATTTGGCTCCTTTCACACTCTGGGCACCGTGCTGGATGCCGAGAATACAACAGGGGACCGGATCCACGCAGACACTGGCACAGCTGTTAGGACAGAACGTCTACTCTCGTGGATACGTGGTAAATAGGCCACGGCTAACTTGACTCCTTGGTTTGCATGTGGTATTTTAAAAGGACAAGGACAATTTGTCAATATCTATCAAAAATGCAAAGGCGCTGATGCTTGGACCCAGTCATCCCACTCCAGGGAAAATATGCTACAAGATATGCCTATATCGGTACAAGATGACGTATGTAGTGAGATATTCATTGCAGCGTTGTTCGTAAGAGCAAGACTGGAAACCACCCAAGTGTCCATCAAAAGAGGGCTGATTAGGTGAAGCAGAGAGAACCCACACAATGGAAAATTATGCCACCTTGGACACGAATGAGGAAATTCTCTGTTTACTGACATGGAAAGATCTCCAGGCAGTTGTGTGAAAAAAGGCAAGGTGTGTAAGAAAGGAGGCCGACTACACACCAGATGTGTCTTAGGCACGGAGGTGCAGGGGATACTCAGAAAATGTGAAGCCGCCCCTTCCTCTGGGGGCTCACAGTAAGTGCAAGGAGCCAGCCTCAGCCCTACTGCCTGTGACCTTCCTAGTACAAATCTGATGGATTCCTTGTGCTCAGGAGTCTTCAGTGGCTCCCTGTGACCTACGCTGAGGAGCATACCCAAACTTTCCAGCAAGGGCCTACGTGGTCCTGCCCGCCAGCCCAGACTCATCTTCCATAAGTTCCTTCCTGAACCACCTCCCTGACTTTGGCAACACGGAGCCACTTGCCATGCCCCCCAAGACCTCTGTCCTTTACACATGTCCTCTCTCTGCCCCCCACCCCCCGGCACACGGGCCTGGCCAGCGCCCCTCAGGCCTCAAGGCGCAGCAAAACTTCTCCCGTTTATGGTGAACTAACTGCCCCTACCTCGGGGAGGAGGGGTGACACTCCCTCCCTGATTCTCAGGTTGTCCCTGTGCACACAAGAGCACCAACGACACTGTCACCTCCCAGAGGACTCCTGGCTCCGTGACGGCAGAGTCTTCGCCTTTTCATCTGTTGTCCTGGCCCCAAGAACAGGGCTCGGCAGAGAGCAGATCCTGGGTCTGAGTCCGGCTGAGCGAACAGACGAGAGAGACACAGAGGCGGGCGGAAAAGAGGCATGAACTCCGTGAGGGACGCCAGGGAGAGTGTTCTCAGCAGGTAGTGCCAGTGTGATCTCGGAGGGGGGCATCAGGGGAGAAGCAAAGAGGGGGAAGAGAAGATGAGGGGTGCACAAAGCAGGAGGCATGAGAGGGGCATGTTCAGGAACCACTAGGTGGTTTGCGATGAGGCGTCAGGGCAGGGGCAGGCCAAGCGAGGTGCAGACTCTGGGGGGGGCCTTGAATGCCATGCTGAGAGGCCTGGACATCAGGTGGGCACCATGGAAGTAAGTAAGGGAGTCCCAGGCTCAGCTCTGAGTCTGAGAACATCAGTGGTAGCTCCGGGGAAACGGGACCAGAGAGGAGGCAAGACAAGAGGCAGGGGACCAAGGGAGGACCCAGTGTCACTGCACAGGTGAGAGATGCCCAGGGTCTGAGCTGAGGCCAAAGAGCAGAAGGGCGGGAGGGGATGTGGAGCAACTCAGGTCAAGCCCCTGGGACTCACGCCCAGGTGTTGGGGGGCAGGGGAGAAGCGACCACAGGGGTTTCCGTTCCAACGTATGATCCACTTTTCCTCCCCTGGAGACCAGGTAAGCCACAGACACTGGGACTTGGGGGTTCTAATAAAATCATGGGTGATCACCAACAGGCCTCAGTAAGAAGATCCCCCCACCCCAGGGTCCCACGGGCAGCCGCTTGTGTACAGGGAGTGCAAGCAACTTTGTGCACCAAGCTGCCCCCGGGCCACACCTCACTCCTCTGTGCCCAGTCAACCCACCAGCACCCCCGCCCCCCCGAAAACCCCACAAAGGACCTCCCCCCCGGCCTCCCCCTGACACCGGAACCGACCCAGCTTCCTTGGGTCAGACCACTGTACTTGGATGCAAGCCTCATTGTGGCTTATGCAGCCAAAAATAAAAGGAGAAAAAAAAAAAAAGGCAGAGGAAAAAGATGTTCCATCTGGCTGAGGCCCTGCTTTTTAAAAAATCAGAAATCCCGTTAGATGCAACACACACCGTTTTAGCAAGTCTGAAGGACACTTGGGTGATAAAGCCATGCAGAGGGCAGCAGACAGTGGCAGAGGGCAGCAGACAGTGGCATAGGGCGACGTTCATGTTCAAGGGCAACGCCGCGCCGAGGCGACCTCGGGTTTCAGCCCAGCCGAGGCAGAAGCCTCCTCCCAGCCCCACCGCCCTGTCTGGGCATTCCTGGTCACACTGAGGGGACAGGGACACTGGGCTCTCGGGAGTCTATGAATGGACCCCAGGAATTCAGGTGTGGGAATCCTGGGACACACTTCCCAGTTAGGGGTGGAGACTAAAACTATGTTGGAGGGGAAATTCTCATGGGGGTCAGTGCCACAGCCTCCCACCAGACTCCTCACCTCCAACCTCGGCCTCTATGTAGTCTCCAGAGCTAATTACAGAGGACACAACTTCACGCACTGTCCTGCCCAAAGCTCTTCAAAGGCTCCCCACCACCTCTAAGATAGAGTCTCAACTCCTTGGCACGAACTCCAAGGCCCTCTGTGCCCTGACCACCCCCTCTCCCCGTTACCTTCCCTTCCCCCCTTCTCCCCACCTCCAGAACTCCCAGAGCTGAGTCCCCCACTGCTCCACTCCAGCCTCAGGCCCCCTGCACCCTTGCGACCCCTGTCCAGTGCCCTCCCACATCCCCTTCCCGGTCTTACCCAGCATCCATTCACCCCGACTCCAGACTAGGAGCCCCCCCTCTGTGTTCCTGAAGCATCCCCCAGCAGACCACCACCGAGTGAGCACTGCTGGGCACCAGGCACACGAGGCCAACACGGCAGCTCAGCTGATGCACTCGTCATCACGTGGTCGTCCGACCCCCCACCACCCCGCTCTGTCTCCCTCACTAGATGGCAGGGCCACTCCCTGCCACTGGAGAAGGTGTCCTTCTCCTGTGTTCCTCACATCTAGAACAACGCCTTGCACAAAAGCACTGTTTCATCAGTGTTTGCAGAACGTGGCGGGGGACAAGAGATCAGAACCAGCTTCGACCAGACTCACATCCCTTGGGCCACAAGAGAGCCCAGAACATCGGTCAAGTTACCCTCGGCTACGTCTGCAAGCCAAGGTGCGTCAGTGGTCAGTGACAATCTGATGAGGCCACAGTTATCGAGGCCAGAGTCTTGGGACCCAAGAAACTCAAGGAACAGCAGCTGAGAAGTAACTCATTCTCTTCACTCTGAGGCTCCAGAAGGACCAGAGCAGAGCAAGTCGTGTGAACAAACATGTTGGCCGACTTCCCATTTCAGACTCCAGTGTCTGCACAGAGTAGGTGTATTTTGTGATTTAAAAGAAAAAGAAAAAAAAAAGGAAAGTGAAACGGCCAGGTGGTTGAATAAGTGTTGAATGAAGACATTTCCCAGACTGGATGATGACAACGTCAGAAATGTTTCTCTCACATTTCTTCGGTGATGAGGTGCCCCGAATCGCACACCAACTTTGCTTTGTACCTCAAGGCTACAAAACTGTCTTGTCAGAAATCTTGGGGGCGGAATCATTCTGGAGAGTCAGATTTTCCATCTTGCTAAAGACGGAGGTATTGAAACTTCAACATTAATCATTATGGATGGAAATCATTCTGAAGATCTCTGAGGAAACTGGACACCCTTTTTCATGAAACTCCAGGTCATCACATGATCCAGCACTGTAATGCACTAGTCTGTCCCCGTAACCTCAAAGTCCAGTGACGCTGGTCACATGCTGAACAACACCAGGTATTCATGGGTTTCCTTTTTTTTTTTTTCATTTCTTATGGCTTTTAAGTATTTAATAATGGACAGCCCTCCTGTCTACCTACCCAGCTCCTGCTCCCAACTTAACTGATTCTTCTGTCATCTTGCACCAGATAACCAAGCTTCCTTTAACTGTAGGCAAAGTGAGTGTGGGTGGCTGTGATTCAGGGCCTGGGAGACTAGCCCAGTGTGGAGGTCACAGGACCAGGCTCGGGGACCTCCCTGTGCATCCTGTCCCCAGCTGTGTCACACAGTCAGGACATTGCTCCAACACCCCTCAGGTGTTACGCCAGCAACAGGGAATGTGTACTGGGCTCTTCCCTGCACCAGGCCGTCCTCTAAGTACTGTATTTACATTAACATTTCTGAGACATTTTGTGGGTTTTTTATCTTATTTTATTTTTTTATTGACGTATAGCCGATTGCCAATGTTATGTTAGTTTCTGATGAACAACAAAGTGATTCAGTTTTATATATATGTGTGTGTGTGTGTGTATATACACACACACACACACATATACACACACACTCTTTTTCATATTATTTTCCATTATAGTTTATTACAGGATATTGAAGTGTGTGTGTGTGTGTGTATATATATATATATATATATATTCCTTTTCATATTCTTTTTCATTACAGGTTACTATAAGCTATTGAATATAGTTCCCTGTGCTATATGGTAGGACCTTGGTGTTCATCTATTTTATACATAGTAGTTTATATCTGCAAATCTGGAACTCCTAATTTATCCCTCCCCCGCCCCCCTGACGTATTTCGTATTAATGTTTTTAAGCCTCCCAACAACTCTAGGACATGCCATCATCCCCATTTTACTGATGAGGAGACTGAGGCATGGAGAGATTAAACAATGCCCCAAGACGACACTGCAAGGACACGGAAAACCAGAACTCAGAGCCAGGCCATGTGGCTCCAGGCCCACGACCTCTGCCCTACAACCCCTGCCTCTAATGGTCCCTAACAGAACCACACCACATGGACCCCTTACTGCTTATGAAGACACAGACAAAAACCACAAAACACAAAACCACAGAAAGCAATGCACAGACCAGCTCTGTCCAACAGGACTTTCTGCGATGATCAAAATGTTCCATCTCTGTCTACTGAGGACTTGACATGAAGCCAGTGAACCTTTTCGTTTCATTTCCTCTTAATGAACTTACATGTAAACAGGCAGAGGTGGCTCATGGCTACGTGCTGGATGGCACAGGTGAGGACTACGTCTGGGGAGTCAGAAACTGGGATATTTCAAGCATGGAGCACAGCAGGTAATTCCCACTTGGAACCAGGCTCAGAAGGCTGCAGCTAAGGGCAGATGCATCTCCTCACGTCTTCTCACCCTGCATTGGTTTTCATCCACCCTCATCCTCTCGAGACAGAAGGCCTGCCCTGTGGTCAGAGGTCCAGATGAAGTGGGACTAACAGAATGAGGCGGCCTGGCAACGCCTTAAGAACGCTGCGGTGTGTGTGGGTGTGGGTCGGGGTGGTTTCGGGCTCTAGGTTCACCCTACTGATCTGAAAAAAACTGGCCACAGATGAGTGGGTGTGTATACGTGATGAGTTAATCATTGAATGTGAAAATAAGCTCAAGCCCGGGGCCCTGGACCACCCTGGGCGCTGATGGGATAAAAGCTGACCTGGAGGAGGAGACGCTGGCCATTCTGCCCAGGACCATGACCTCTTTGTGTTCTTCCTGGGTCCCCCGTCAGCCTTGGAGGGGACACGCAGCATCTGACTTAAAGTCACAAAGCAAGGCCACGCCTCTCCCATCCCAGGCCGTCCCTTTCGAACATCTGGGTTTCCTCTTTTCCCACCACCAGTTCCCCTAAGTAGTGTTAAACGTCAACCCCAAATTTAGGCTAGAACCTGATTTCAACTCAAATAAGAAATGAAACCGAGATAAGAAGCTGAGACCACTACCCCAGGGAGGGCAACTTTATTCAAATTAACCCTCAATCTGTGTGGCTGGGAGGAAGGTGCCTCCTTTCTGGCTGGCCACTGAAGGGTTACACGCATGTCCTGGCCCTGTCTGCAAACATGCGTCAGGAAGGCATGACAGCTGACACCCCCAAGAAGCCACGGCCCCAAGCTGGAGAGGGGGCTTCATGGGCCACTCAGATACTTAGAGGCAGAGCCCTGGGGCCCGGTCCCTGCCCCGCCACCCTACACCTAACCCAGGCCATGCCTCCGGGACTCTGGAAGAAGAGCACGTGTCCACATGTCATGCCAAACCAGACACCAAACTGCAATTAAACAAATTTTAAAAATCAGCGTTCACCCATCCCTTCCCACCTCCACCTCCCTCTTCCAAACAGCAGCCACAAAATCTCTACAGACAAGTCACTCCTGGACCATAGGGGTCAAAAGTTGATCCAGTACCAAGTTAGATGTCAAACTAGACATGCTCACCTCCAGAAGTGCTGGGTCTGGAAAATCCAATCCTGCCCCACATCCCGAGGAGCCCTTCTCTCCAGGAAACCGGACACTGGGGTGCGGGCCCCATGACTCCGTGCGGGACTCCAGGCACTTCTGAAGGGGAGGCCTGCTTCTCCTGGGATGGCTCCCCTAGTCAGGAGCCCCCAGACTGCTCTTAACCTTTGGGAAAGGAGCTGAGAACACATCCCTGGCCCCTCCCACCCCAAAGCCACATTCCAGCTGACTCTCAATGCTCTCTTTTCCCAGATGCCAGCACTGACTGCACTGGTCCACACACAGACCAGACCAGAAACACTTGCTAACTAACCAGCAAGATTCTGGGCTTTCCTCAAAGCCAGCAGGCTGAGTAGGCATGTCTTCTCCCTCCCAAAGCCACCCAAGTCTCCATAATGGTGGTGAGTCACTAGAAACTCTTTCTTTTTAAAATTCTCTGTGAAAACAGAAAGTAGCTACACCTTTACAATAAGGATAAAGGAACAAATTGGTTGATACTACTCTGCTCTTGCAGAATTCAGATGCTTTGTTAAGAAACCCTCCCCAAAGGCAGGACAACTGAGGCTCAGATGTCCTCCGGTGTGACTCTCACACCCCTCCCCCAACCGAAAAGGCACATCACAGGTCATGTTGGGGTTTGATGTTAAAAATCTTAAGAAACCATTCGGAAGAGTTCTCTGAGCCTCAGTCAAGGTTCCAATCAATGAAGGCCTGCAAGTCCCAGAAATCACAGTTGTATGCACACACACAGCCTTTCTGCCTTTGGTCACTTCACTCATCTGCAAAGCTGTGACATACAAGACGTCCAGGAGTGATCGCCACACCTGTCCTCTGCTGACCACCATGCCTGGGGTGTTAGGTCTCTGTTCAGTAAACAACCCTCCCCTCCGCCAAGGCAATGGCCTGAGGGGGAGGCCCAATCGTCTGTGAGTCTGTAAGCTGCACCTGCCACTTGCACAAGTTCTTACTTCTATCCATAAAGAGTTTATCAGCTTTAAGCTACCATACTGTGACCTCCTTGAAAGACAGGGACCCCCACCTTAGTCAGCTGCATTCCCAGAACTCAACGCAGGTACACGGCAGGCACTCAGTCAATAAACAGCTGCCCAATACATGAAGGCAGCACACTTCGGAAGGATGTATCCGTTTCAAGGCTTCTGCATGCACGGTGGGATTCAAAGGGAGCACCAGATGCGCCCATGGGCAGATGTGTAGAAAATGCACTGGACTTGAGTCAGAAGATGTGGGTTCAAGCCCCAAGGGCGTCAGAAATTCACTCTACTGTCCTGGGTGAACCCCCACCACCAGCCTCTGGGGTCTTATTTTCCTCTTCTATCAAGAGTAGATGACGTCTAGGTTTCCCGTTAGCCCTTAAACTTGTCAAATGTGAAGAAAAGATGCACCCTTGAGTTCTGGCCACAGTTTTAACTTGATGATAAGGCCAATGAAAACATAATGGCCAGAGGCAGCTGTTCTCACACAGATGGGGGCTAAGAGCAGGCAGGAGCTGTAATAGGAGGTAGAGCCTCTGCCTGCCCGCCCACGGTCATGTGTGATGCACACACATCTGGGTCATCTCCGGAGCCTCTTTTGGGGGATGCAGATTTCAACGACTGTTCCAGGCAGAAAAGCCTCCAAGTGGAACAAGGACCCTGCAGACGTTACTCCCAGGTAATAAACAGATTCCACTTAGACAAAGAAAAACAAAGCGGCCTGTGGCTACATTCCGTAGCTGCCCCACTGGTGGAAGCATCGCGGCTGAGCTCTAAATGTGAACCAGGCGTTGCTGACTTCTCCTTCTGGCTCCGACTCTAGCGTGGAACGGATGGTCCTTGGCCAAGCCTCTCCTCTGGAAGCCAGACTCTGGAGGGGTGTGACAACCCCCATAAACCATCCAGATTACAGGGTGAGGCTAGTAAATCGTTTTGCAGATGGAGAGTGCTGCCAACCCCTCGAGACAGATCGGGGGGGGAGCCGTCGAGAGGCAACGTGGCTCAGGCAGAGAGCCTCAGAGCAGTGCCTCGCCAGCCCCACGCACCCCCAAATTCCCTCTATGGGCCTCTGAACCCGGCTCGAGATCGGGCTCACCGGGGAAAGCTGTGTGCACCTACAATGTTCAGCAGACCCACTTGCAAAGCTTTTTAAACCACACAGTCGACGAGCAACATTAACCAGCCGTGACCAAGCTGGGCTGCGTTTCCTTCTACTCCGGGCCCTTGAGGCTGGAGGTAAGGCAAAGCCACAGACTGTGGATGAGATAGAGGTCTGGCTGTGTCGGGAGCGACGGTAGCAGTGTTACTGTTTTCCTTTTTTTTTTTTTTTTTTTCCGCACCCTTTTCTTTAACCATTAGGTACCGACGGACACCAGATACCCAGCACTGGATGAAAAGGTTACTATAGTACCATGGAAGTTTCCCACCAAAGCCTGCTAATAGCACTCTGGCTGATTAGAAAGCACTTCTGTAGTTTGGGAACTCTAATCCGCTCTTATCAACTCTCTGGCTTAGGCATTTATCAGGGTGGGAATGGGAGCTACAGCAGCCACGCCACAGAGTGATTTCTGGGGCCCCTGCCCGCGATGAAACCTATCAAAAAGGAGCCCATGCCTGCCGGAGTGAGGTTTTCTCCATAGCAACACACGTTATTCTGCAAACAGGCGGGGCGACAGCGCTCTGTTGTGCCCGGGTAGGGAAGTGCCCCTGAGAAACAGTGACCGAGGGTTCATAACAACAGAGGGAGAGAGAGAAAAGTGGCACCGATGTAGCTGGCAGGGCAGGGCCCTCCACACAGCTGACAGCTCTGAGACCCTCCCCCCAGCACCCCGGCCCGAGTTCTAATAAGATGGGCAGGGGGAAGAGGCACCCGGTGTCGAGCGATTGCCCACTTTGGAGCAGACAGCTGGCACTGGAGAATGTGGGGGCCAGTCTCACGGAAAAACAGGTCATATCTAAAACGAAATTCGAGCCAGTCTGATGGTGGAAGGTGTGCTCACACACCCAACAATGACGCCAATAACAGTGGCCCCCAGTGTGGGTGCCGGGACCATCCATTCCGTACCAGGCCCAGCACGGGGTATTTGTACATTCACCCTGCAGTGAGCGTTAAAACTCACTCACTGATCAGCGTCACCTTTCTGGATATCACATTTTTGCCAAGGGAAGAAACAGGGGTCAACGAGGTGCCCCTGCATCCCACAGGACAGGGGTGCTCTTGAGGCTGGACCAGGAGGAACACCAGCTCCCGATCTCTGCTCTGTTGCTCAGGTCACTGAAAAGAGGGTAGAAATCCAACCACAGAACAAGGGCACCCACGCGAGCATGTGGCCCTTCTCAGCTTCCCCTGACTCATGGCTCTAGAACGCAGTGGATGGGCCATGTCAGAGGCTGGATAGGAAGACGCAAGCCAGGAACTCTAAAAGCTGGCGGAGGAACGTCTCCAGAAGCGTTAGGAGTCAGTCAAAGAAAGATGACATATGTCCACGGACGTACGTCCACGCCACTTACACGGCTCTCTGGAGTGTAACCCAACGTACACACAATGTAACCCTGGAGCAGGACCTACGGGGCAGGACCAGCAGCCTCACCGCAGGGTGTGATGCCCACAGGTACATCTGGGAGGACGTGGGCTGGTGCCATGGACGCAACCTACGTTCTCCCAGGCTGTGACACATCGGGCTCCCACTGTATACGCTGCACAAACATCACCCTGACAAGTCGACTGTGGTGTCAGCGACGGGGAGGAAGGAAGTTCCTGGAGGAAAGGTAACTCGACCACATCTGCCTCCAAAACAGCTGATTAAAAAGCAAAACTCAGCCACTGCCCCCCTAAATTCTCTGGGTCCTAAATTCTTAAAAAGTCATGTACCAAACAAGAAACCCAACCTCCAAATGACGGGGCCCAGAATTTTTGAGCCATTTCCGTGCTGCAGAGCCAGCCGCGTCTGCAAATGAGCTTTTGCCATGAACAAAAAAAGTTTCTGTCCCGAAATGACATTTTGGAGGGGACGGACAAGCGGCTTCCTCTTCGCTGGATGTGCTCCCCCCGCCTTGTTCTCATTCTCCGTTCACTAATGAGAGCCTTTTCCTCTCTCTTCCCCTGCCTGTTTCGGTTTGAAACGTGGCACCAAATGAACAGGACACTGGAAAGGGAAGGGAGAGGGGAGGGGAGGCGCCTTTCCAATCTGACACACGCCCCATGGCTGCCCACACCCTGAAGGCCACTCTGGCTAGGCTCCCCCTAAGATAGGACCGAAGGACCCAAGTGTGGAGGAGAAACCCCTCCTCGTTCCACCTCTCACCAGCGGAGTCAACAAAGAGAAAGCTGGAAGCAAAGGAGAGGGGGGGAATAAAGCTCCACATTCCTGACATTTTTCAGCCAAGTGCTGTGGCCGGCAGCACAGAACATCTCTATTCCAAATAGCCTGCAGGACAGACGGAAAGAAAACCTGGACACAGGGAGAACCTGCCCCCGGGGCACTGAAACAGGCACAGGAATCTCAGGCTAGTTCAAAACTGAACCAAAAGGAGGCAGGAGGGGAACCCTTGCATACGTGTTCCCCAAAGGAAGTGATCCCCAGGGAAGGAACTCATCACCCCTCTCCCCGGGGGACAGAACTGACGTCCTGGGCTCCCTTGCCGGGGAACAAAAGCCCTTCTGAATGCTGGCGAGCTGACTAGTGAGCTGGGGAAGGGGCAAGGCAGGGGGAGATGGAGGCCTGTGAGGATGCCAGGGCCGGGGCTGTCTGGGGTCAGGGGAGAGGGCCCCAGCTCACTGGCAGAGGCTGGGCAGGGGACCCCAGAAGGAGGAGTGGCCAGGGAGTCGCTCTGTGGGAAGAATCATAATTGAGTTTTCCTGATCCAGCTTCTGAATGAATGCATCCTAGCCTGGCCCAAATTACAAACCCGGGAGCCTGCGGTCCCCTCTCTCTGTCTCCCCCTCCGCTTCCCACCTCCTCCGTCCTTGCTTCTATGAAAAGGCCTGTTGTGTTAAGCTGCCCCCCACCCACCATGCCAGACGTATCCCTACCTACACACACATACACACCACACCCCAGGGGAGAACCCAGATGACCCCGAGAAACAGCTAGTGAGTTCCTTGCTGGTTTATCCCAACGGTAAGGATGCCCACACATGTTTCCCTAAAAGTAACGGAGCTGTTTCCACTCTCACCTGGGAGGGAGAGCAGAGTTCCAGAAATCTGAGTCTCCCTCTTCCGGATACCTATCTCAGTTGACAGGTAGACCATGAGAACCTACTATGTGCCTACCACCGCAGAACACACGTGCTTCATAAGCGGGGCTTGGGGCCAGCCCTCCTGCTCCTAGAGCAGCTCACACCGATGCACAATGCACCTCCAGTGCACCTTTAAGAGGAGACAACCTGTCCTGAATGCCCAGACACCCCCACAGCTAAGGTTCTGCGGGAAGGGGTGGTGGGAACGGGGGCCCGACAGGCATTTCAGCCACAGCCCTGCCCACACTCCCCAGTCCAACCTCAAGAGGGGGAGGAGGGCAGGGCAGTTTATTTCGCTGTTTTTTTTCTCACCCTAGGCCTTCCTCTTCTGTCTTGGACTGGGCGTGAGGGCTCCTAGTACTTCTCACCTCCCAAAGACGGCCGGGATTAACGCATAGGACTTTCCACCAGACCAGAGGTGGCAAGGGAAGGAGGTACCGTGCTCCAATACAAGGCAGCTCTTTTGGAGAGCCACTGTCCTTAACGAGCGACAGAAATGCTGCAGAGAGACCCACCAGGCTACTGAGAGACTTCGCTGGCTGCGGAGCATGTGGTTAAGAGGTCTACAGCTGTCACAGGTGTCTTTCCAACTGCACCATCCAAGACTGGTGACAAGACACTGGGAGGCCTTTCAGAAGGGAGAACAGCAAGGAGATACTGAGGGTATTGGCTGGACCAAATTATCTCCTATTCTGCTAAACTATTACTCCAATAAACAGTAACAGAGCTTCGAGGCAAGCCACTTGCTTTCACGTGGGTAAAATCCACCTGGCTTTTGCTGCTTATGTGATCTCAGTGAAACCTTATAGTAACCCGGTGAGGAAGACAGGTTTTACGAATCCTCTTTAATGATGGGGAAACAGAGGCTGCAGTCAGTTTCTTATTTCGTCAGACTAGTGACAGAGCAGGGACTGCCACACAGGGGTGACCCTGGCTTACCAAAACCCTGACCAATACACCCACAAGAGCCATGGGGGTGGGAGGAAGGAGTCAAGCAGTGCTACTAAAAGCAAGTCTGCAGACCCCAGTCCTCGTCTCTGGGTTACTTCCCACAGACCCCCAAAGCCCAGCCAAGGGCACGTGCACCACTCCAAGTCTGAATCGACCACCGCAAGAATGTCCCCAGCTTGAAGGCAGCTTCACCGGCCAAGCAGGGCCCTTGTCATCCTTAGAAAAGAGACAGGGAACTCAGAAACAGAGGGACATGGAAGAGGAAATTAGCCACACCAGGAATCCTCCATCTCCAAGGCAGTTTATAGATGGTTACAGCTTCCTAACCCATTTCTGAGAAGACAGATAAGTAACCCAGCCCAGAATTAAGGACAAGGCACTACTGGAGGAGACCACAGTGACAGTGATGGACTGTCACTCACGTATCTGACCCTTGACACATGGCAAGCTCTATACTCAGTTTTTGCCAGTTCTCCCCACTTTTGAATATCAGATTTTTCTCTCTCTGTGAGGAGTAGGGGGTTCCTCCCAGGCCCCCCCTGGATTCTGACCCCATTCGGACTTCCTAAAACTTCCTGTTCTATGAGGCCTGCCCCAGCTGTCCAGAGCAGGAACCCATCCTCTCTCCCGACCCCCACAGAGCTATGAGAAAATCACCTTTCCCCTAAAAGAAGAGCTATCCCTGGCCCTCGCCTTCCTCCTAGAACGGAGGAGGAGCTCTGAGTCCACCACAGATGGATCTAAAGGAACGGTCCACAGGGTAAGGCAGGGTACACGAAAACCGGCCTTTGGGGCAAGAGCAAAAAAGGGTGAAGTGGGGGTTGGCAGGAGGACGACAGAAGGGCACTGCCCGGACGGAGCCAGGGCCACACGTGAACACCCCGAGCACAGTCCAGAGTTGAGGATGCAAAAGACCCCCAAAATCAGATGAGAGGTGGGAAAGGGCCAGGGTCCCTCCCACTGGAAAAGCCCAGTGGAGCTAGCAACCACGGCTTGGGAAGGGGAGTTGTGCAATGCCTGCGGGTCTGGGAGTCTCCGGGCTCGGCTCCCGGACACCAGAAAGGAAACCCCGCCGGTCGGGCCAGGGTGGCAGGGCTGCGGTTGGTTCCAGACCAGGCTTGGGATTCGGGGCTGCAGAGAGAGCTGCAGGATACAGTGGGTGCCCAAAGGAGCGGCAGAGCAGGGCGGGCGGGCACGTCGCGGAGCTGGCGGTGGTGTCTGGGCTGCCTAGGAGGCCAAGGGGCGCCCAGCGCACAAAGCCGCGGGTGCGGGGGACCGACACGGCGGCCGGGCGCCCCGGCGCAGACGTGGGCCCGGGAACCCGCAGAGGACCCCCGGGCGGCGCGCGAGAGGGGCACTCCCCCCGCCTCAGGGTCGCTCCCCGCCCGAGTCGCTCACCTCGAACATAAGCCCGATGAGGACGCAGAGCACCAGGCAGAAGCCGATGTCCGCATGGTTGTGGATGACAAACTCCTGGCTGAAGAGCGGGTAACTTTTCGTCCTTCGGCGGAAAGCCATGGCAGCGGGCGCGCACGGCCGGCGGGGCCCGCACCCGGCGCTCACGAGCCGCCGCGCAAACTTCTCCAGCCCCGGCCCGCTCCTCCCGCCGGCCCGCCGCCCGCTCGCCCTCCCGCCGCCGGCCCAGCGCCCAACTTCTGGGGCCCGCCCCCTTCCTCCGCCCGCCCCCGCCCCGCCGCCCGGAACCGCCCCCGGCGCAGCCCCCTGGCCGGCCGCGGCCCGCACTCCGCGCGCAGGGCTCGCTTTGGCCCCGCCCCCCGCGCGCTTAACCCTCTCGCCGCCAGGGACGCGTGGGGGCCGGGGCCGGGGCCGGGGGCGGTGCGCGCGGCCCAGTCCCCCTACCCCCGCGCCCGCAGCCCGCCGCGTTCTCGGAGCTGCGGCACCACCGCCCCCAGCGCCTGGAGAGCCGGCGGTGGGCCGTGCGGACGCCCGGCCCTGCCCGGACAGGAAGTGGGCCCGGGTTTCCCACTCCTCGGCGCCCGCTCCTTCCTCCGCGGGAAGGGCAGGGCCGCGGAGGCCGCGGGCTGGCCGAGGAACGGGCGGCTCGGCCAGATGCTCCCGGCAAGTGCGGGCTGTGGCCCTGGGGGGCTGAGAGCCGCGCAGTTTCCGTGCGGGGAGCGAAGCCGCAGGCCGGCCTCCTCTCTGGCCACCTCACCCTGCACGGATGGTAATGAATGGACAGTTAACCAAGTATTCATTGAGAGCTAGAGAGGAATAGGTAGGGCTCAAGATTGCTGGGAATACACAGCAAACAAACAGAAAAATCCTGCCCTTGCGGAGCCTGCTTTCCAATGGGGGGAGTGGAAAGATGGGTGCAGTTTTAAGCTTTTAATTTTTGAGAACTTTGTGCTACTATAAATCAGTTTTACACGTTTTATCCAAAGTCTGCCTTCAGTATTAATTGCTCTGAAAAAGAGGAAGAATAAACACCGAAGAAGGAAAGAACTTTCTCGTTGAAAGTTTCTGTTTAATATTAAGTTTTAAAAATACTCCTGGGAAGGACAAAAGCTATTTTTAATAAATTAATTTATATCGGCAAATATTGGATTTATTCCTACCAGTAATGACGGAGTCAACTAATCACTTTCCAGATGTACAAAAATACAAAATGAGCAAAGAACTATTTAATTCCTATTCCCTTTTTTTCATTAGGTCCACAGCTATTTCACTTCTAAGTAAATACGATTTGTTAGAAATGGCCCAGCGTATGAAATGCGATTGAGTCTGGACTTAACTGGAGTTCCCAGGTAAATTTTCCAGCTTAAGTTTTTTGACTCTCCAGTATTTAGTCTTTGGTTTTTAATTCCTTTATCTAACTTACAGAAATGAGAAAGTAATGCCTATATTGGACTAAACCTAATTTGACTTCAGGACTGACCTTTCTTAAAGTTGGACCTTAAAGATCAAGAACTTTGGAACATCTCAATTTTCCGTCTTTGAAAAGGTGTTCAAATTTTCAAACTGCAGCCTCATGGATTAGGTTGAACCCAATGAAATTCATCTTTTTATTGGTCAAAATGAGAATACTAGCATTTCAGTTGGTTCTACCTAATAGTTACCTCGTGTTTCCCCCTGACAATTTGTAGAGCACGTGCTGGTGGGAATTTCTTGTAAAAGGTAGGATGTTGCCAACCTCTTAACATTAAGTGTTTAGGTGGAAAGTCCTGGGCGTTAGTTATTATAACCTCCACATTTGTAAATAGGAAACCTGAAGTAAAGAGGATGAATTAAATAGGGCTAAGTACCTGACACCATGCTAGTTGCCGAAGAGAGAAACATAGGACAATTTCCTGCGGTGGTTTTAAAATACATCCTCAAGTCAGCATGGAGGTTCCCTAAAAAACTAAAAATAGACCTACCATATGATCCAGCAATCCCACTCCTGAGCAAATAACCTGAGAAAATTGTAAGTCAAAAAACCTGCATTCCAATGTTCATAGCAGCAATATTTACAATAGCCAAGACATGGAAGCAACCTAAATGTCCATCAACAGATGACTGGATAAAGAAGATGTGTGTGTATATATATACATACACATATACACACACACATACACATACATATGTACATACATACACACACACACACACATATATATGCACAATGGAACATTACTCAACCATAAAAAAGAATGAAATAATGCAATTTGCAGCAACATGGATGGACCTAGAGATTATCGTATTAAGTGAAGTAAGTCAGACAGAGAAAGACAAATATCGTATGATATCACTTATATATGGAATCGAAAAAAAAGACAAATTTTATTTACAAACCAGAAATAGACTCTTGAACATAAAAAACAAACTATGGTTACCAAAGGGGAAAGTCGGGGAGGGATACATTAGGAGTTTGGGATTGACAGATACACACTACTATATATAAAATAGATAAACAACAAGGACCTACTGTATAGCTCAGGGAACTATATTCAATTTCTTATAATAAGCTGTAATAGAAAAGAATCTGAAAATATATGTGTGTATATATATATATGTTATGTGTATAACTGAATCACTTTGTTGTACACCTGAAACTAACATTGTAAATCAACTATATTTCAATAAAAAATAAAATTTTTTAAAATTAAAATTTAAAAAATCCTCAAGCTCTTTGACATTCCTCCCTTCAAGAGGTCGTGATTAATCCTCTTCTCCTCCTTGAGTGTGGGCTGGATTTAGTGGCTCACTTCTAACAAATAGAATATGGCATAAGGAATGGTGTGTAACTTCCAAGGAGAGGTCCTAAAAGACATTTTGCTTTTCTCCTTTCTCACTAGTCTTGGCTTTCTTGCTCTGGGGGAAGTGGGCTGCCATGTTGTGAGGATATTCAAGCAGCTTTACAGAGAGGTCCAAGCCAAGACCTCCTACCAATTGCCAGCACCAACTTTGCCAGGCTTCTCTGTGAGCCATCTTGGAAGCAGATCCTCCAGCCCTGGTCGAGCCTTCAGAGGACCACAGCCCCAGCTGACCTCTTGACTGCAAGCTCATGAGAGACCCCTGACCAGAGCCAGCCAGGTAAGCCATTCTCAAATCCCTGACACCCAGCAAGTGTGAGATAATAAATGTCTGCTGTTTTGAGTCATTGAATCTTGTCGTTACTTGTTATGCACCAAGAGATAAACAATAACCCAGCTGGAGCTTACACTCTGTTAGAAGACACAGAAGCATCATCACAATTCAGTGTGATTACGGTGACTCTAAGAACAACTTGAAATATATATCCTATGAGTGCAAAGAAAAGGTAAGGGGTAAAGGGAAAATGACATTTGGGCTGGACCTTTATCTAGTAGGATTTTACTAACAGAGAATGCAGAAGACGGAGGCAGATGAATGTTGGAGAGTTAAGATGGAGCTGGATTGTAATGGGTTTCAAATGCCATGATAATGAATTGTGACTTTCCATGTATACGTGTATCAAATCATCATAAGTAGCTTACAATTCTACTTGTCAATTATACCTCAATAAAGCTGAAAAAAAATCTAAAAAACAATTGTGACTTTATTCTGCAAACAATGGGAAGTTTTTATGCATGATCAAATCTGTCTTTAGAGAGAGAACCATCAGGAATATGAAAGATCATTTTAATTGAAAAAGTGTGTCAGGAAGACCATTTGACAGACTATTATAACAGCTCAGTTAAAAAAAAGCAAAGCACTTCTCAAAGCATCGAGATAGTAAGAATAAAAGAGAGGTGAATTATTTCAGGAATATTTCAAGGGTTAATTAATGGGCTTTGGTGACTGCTTTCATATACAATGTATAGGAGTTGGAGGAGTCAAAACTTTAAGCAACAAGGACATAAATGATGGTGGATCTGTTTAAAAACTATGTATGGACATCACTTAGATGTGAAATCTAAAAAAATGACACAGATGAACTTATTTACAAAACAGAAACAGACTCACAGATATAGAAAACAAACTTATGGTTACTGGAGAGAAAATGGGGGTGGAGGGAAAAATTGGGAATTTGGGATTTGCAGATACTAGCTACTATATATAAAATAGATAAACAATAAGGTGCTATTGTATAGCACAGGGAGGTGTACTCAATAGCTTGTAATAACCTATAATGAAAAAGAAGATATATGTACTAACACAATATTGTAAGTCAGCTATACTTCAATTTTTAAAAAGTGTACATGGAACAACAGAGGAAGAGCAGGCGTGGGAGAGAAGCTGGCCTCGGCTTTGCACAAGCGTGGTCTGAGGAGTCTTGGGATGTCCAAACCAGCGCTTTGACAGCTCGGTCAGAAACAGCTGGATTGGATTTAGGGAATGAAAGCCAGAATTAAAGGTATTTGGGATGGTGGGTACAGCTCAGTGGTAGAGCACATGCTTAGCATGCATGAGTCCTGGTTCTATTCCCAGTACCTCTATTAAAAAAAAAAAAAAAAAACCCTCAAAAAAAAAAAAGTATCTGTGGTTCATCTCCAAGGGGACTGTTGAAGTCATGAAGTTATCTCAGTTTTCCCTGGAGAGTGTGCTGAGTGGGAAGAATCGTGGGTTCAGCAGAATCCTAGGGCTCCCCAGCCCTGAGAAGGCAGGAGGAGGAAGAGGAAAGGGTGGGCAGAGGAAGCCAGAACACAAGCATCTCACCAGGGCAGGTTGCCCCAGGCAGGATGAGAAGGAGCCCCCGGAGCCCCTGGGCGCAGGCAATACCTTAATCGGACATTGGAGTGCGCTTAACTAACAGTGGATAGAAGCTGAGGAAAGGAGGTGAGAAAGTAATCTATTCTTGTTTTGTTTTGTTATTTGGGGGGGGGGGGCGGGGAGAGGTAATTAGGTTTATTTATTTTTAATGGAGGTACTGGAGATTGAACCCAGGACCTCGGGCATGCTAAGCACGTGCTCTGCCACTGAGCTCTACCCTCCCCACGTAATCTATTCTTTTTACGAAGTCTGGTGAGAAAACGGAAAATGGATGATGTCTTGGGAGATAGAGAGGACCTAAGGGAGGATCTTAACATATTTTTTGAGATCAGAGCATGTTTAGAGACAGAGAAGACAGACTCAGGAGGGAGAGAGGGAAATACTGAAAATACTAGAAATATAAGAGACCACTGATGAAACCAGGGAGGAGGCGTGAGGGTTGCTCTGACAACAGGAGGAAGAAGGGAAGCTCCTCTGAGGCGGGGGCCACTACCTGAGATGGGTGAATACACAGCTGCGTCTGGAGGTGGAGGAGATAATAACCTCTCGCGTTTAGACTGTGCTGTGCAGTTGCCCTGTGAGGGAGGCAAGACAGTGATTACCAGCTCCTTCTTGTCGCTCTTCTGAGACACGTGAGTGACCAAGGGCCACATAATTAGCAGGTAGCTGAAACAGGACTCGGACCAGAGGTCAGCACAGGGTCCCCTCTGGAGCCTCCCTGGCTTCCTAGAGCATGACACTGATCAGGTAAGCACCATCTGTCTCTCTCCACCAGTCCCATTATGGCAGCTGAGAATTCTGCAACATCACCTCTTAACTAAATTGGAGTAGCCCCTCCTTCCAGAACAGAACCTCTGGTTTCCATGCTCTGTGTCTTTATTCCCCTCACAAGGCCCTTCCTTGCTCCATGTCCCTTTGCCTAAAAGGTAGCCACCCTTCAAGATAAAGAGCATCCTCTCCCTTCACAAAGCTGTCTTCAGGGCACTAGGCTGGGGGCATCACACACGCCTCTCAGGGAGCAGCGAGTCCTCCTGTGACCAGTGTATTTGCCTATGAGTTTTACACCTGCTTTGGATGGTGTCCCCTTTCAGGACAGGAATCTAGCCATTCGCTCTCCTATTCCAACAGCACCAAAACCAAGAATCCCACATGGTGTGTTCTCATCAAGTGTTAGTTGAATGAATAAATGATTGAAAGAGAGATGTTATTGCCATGGCTGGTATAAATGTGACCACTGTCACCAACAAATGGAAAATGTCTGTTCTCACATAACAAGAAGTCCTGAGTTAGTTCCTTCCCAGGGGTAAGTGAGTCATTAAAGCCTGGAGTCTAACTGTCCTCCCATTTTGCCATTATGTGTTTGCTTTTGTCTCAGACTTGTCCCTCATGATTATAAAGTGGCTGCAACAGCTCCAGGCATTCAACAAGACCCAAAATTCAGACAAGAAAGAAAGGGGCATTTTGAAGAGTGAAGAAAATGTTCCCAGAAACCCCAGACCTCCCCCTTGTGCCTCGTTGGCCAGAACTGCATCACACGGCCGTTCGTGAACCAGTCGTTAGTAACGTGAGTGGAACTGACATGACTGGATGACCATCACCAGCAAGGAGATTTCCAGCCTCTTTTGAAGATCCTGACTACACATGGCAATTGGTACCAATAGAATCAGTGGGGAGCAGGCATCCAGAAGCGTCTGCACCGTAACTTTTGTCAGAGCTTCTCATTCTATGTATTTTTGCCTCTTTACCTTACAGGACACCTAGCCGTCTTGCCCAAAACAAATCTTGCTTTCTGGTTTCTGTACAGTAGACACATGAACTTTGCAAATGTCACAAACATACCAGTCACCGTTGAGGTGTCCAACTGAAGGATCTCCAGCCTGACAAAGTGGAGCATTTTGTGCTCTGACAGTCCAGCATCTTATATCAGGCTCCACACCACCTTCTGCCAAGAATGAGCCATCATCTTCTTGCTTTGGCTACGCTACCGGTTTACTGGAATCAGTGGTGTACCAAGGTCAGGGCGGTGGGAGCAGCCAGCCCTGGGGGCAGGCACAAAGGGGTTGCATGATCTATAAAGAATTTTAAAACAATGATAAACCTCTAAAGGCAATGTGGTGTCCTGGGTTGAACCCTGGAACAGAAAAAGGACGTTAGTGAAAACATCGCTGAAATCCAAACAAAGTCTGTAGTTTGGTTAATAGTACTGTACCAGTGTTAATATCTGTGTTTTGAAAAAAATGTGCCATGGTTATATAAGCTGGGTGAAAGGTTTGTGAGGACTGTCTGTAATACTTTCGCAACTCTCCTGTAAGTCTAAAACTGTTTCAAAATTGAAAAAAAATTTTAATGACAAACATGATTAAAAAGTGGTATGTTTTTAAATTATCACCAGGGCAATTCTAAGCGATGTTAGAGGTAAAAATACTCCTCCTCCCCCAGACCTTTTGGTTTAAGTTCTAAACAAGTGTTGTCATTGCTGTTGAGTTTTAATAATATATGTAAGTTTCAACTTGGCACATTTTTATCATTTATCTTTTAAGAAACATTGCATCCTATGTGGACGTTAACCTCGTAACTCTCATGTGTACGGTCGACCCCTCGTATATGGGTTCTCAGATGCACACATTTGTTTTGAATAAGTTCATACCCGATTGGAATTACCCAAGCTTGTTTCCAGCCCGGACAGCCAGGTCCCCGGCCCTCTGGTTTGACAGAAGCTGGTGTTTGAAACCGCAAATCAGAAACAAACAGTGACAACGCAGTGATTTTATAGATGAAGAAACAGAACTTGTCGCTTTAATTCTGTCGTTCTGTGTGACCACGTGCAGCTCTTACTTGTGTTCAGCGTTTCAAACAGTGACACGAAGTACCAAGTGCTATTATTATTATTTGTCTCATGTCATGTGTCGTGATTATTTCTGGATTTTTTTTTTCAAGTAGAAGAGCAGGATGTTAAAAATAACCGGCCCCGGAGGGGAAAGTATAGCTCAAGTGGTAGAGTGCATGCTTAGCATGCACAAGGTCCTGGGTTCAGTCCCCAGTGCCTCCTCTAAAAATAAATAAACAAACCTAAGGCCCTCCCTCCACAAAAAAAGTAAAATTAAAATTAAAAATAATAACCGGCTCCAGTTATTTAAACATGCCGAGTACAGACAAGAGCGAGTGGAATTAAGATTCCAGGTGTTAGACACTAGCTCAAAGATCCTCCCTGCTCCTTTCAGAGACAGAGAGGAAGGACTGTGAACTGGAGGCAGTTCCTAAGAATTTGGTGATTCAGGGTGAGGATGAGGCCTCCCTCCTGGCCCAGCACTCCCAGTGCTGTCTGCCTGCAGCCCATGCTCCCTCTACTTTGGCAGACAGACAATAAGTCAGGTCAGCGAGTGACTCAGTGGCAGAGTAAGACATGGGAACCAGGGCTCCTGACAGCTCAGGGCTCTCACCACTGCCCCTGTTTCCCCTTTCCAGGTCTTATTCAGCCGGAGACAGGCTGGAGGACTAAGGAACATGCCGCCTGACATTCAGAAGGGAAGAGGGGGCCATTTTTTAAAAGAGACACAACTCAAACTAATGTTAGAAATGAGTACATTCCTCTATTTAAAATACATACATGCATACATACACACTTAATTACTCTCCCGCCAAAAAACAAAAAAGAACCAAAAAAATTAAGTTAAATTAAACAAAAAAATTTTAAAAGAAACGAGTCCATTGCAGTCAGAATTCTCACAACTGGAAAAATACTGGAATTTGGGGGGCAGGGGAACGATTTCAGATCTTGATTTCCGCTGAGTTCTCCAATGTAGGGGGAGCACATCTTTCAATGGAAACTATTTGGTGAAATTAAACTGCCCACAAAAAGGCTTATCCTTAGTTTGTGTTTAAGAAGGAGGCAATAACCAACAGCGTGGTACCTCTGTGATGCAGCAGGACATCACATTGTGGAAAAACGCAATAGCAAAGAACTCTGTGGAAAGGTGGTTTGCAGAAACCACTGCCTCCCCTGAGCAGCCCTCGCCCAGACTGGGGAAAAAGGTAGACGTTATTTTGATTACATTTAAGCACCTCCCTGTAAACTTTAGTTACCAGTCCTTGAAATTCATCCCATCTCTGTTTCTCACACCACAGTCCAGTGTTCAGGAATCATTCACTTGTGAGTTGTCAGTCATGAACGCTATATGCAACTACTGGGGTCTGTCTTGGCACAGTTCTCAACCACAATAATTGTTTAGGGGTGCCCTGCTCCCCACTGAGCTAATAACTGACCTCCTATCGCATGCTCGGAAGGATGATGGATGGATGGCTGGCTGGATGGATGGATGGATAGGTAGATAGATGAGTGAGTGGATGGGTAGGTGATGGTATGTGGATGGGTAGGTGATGGTATATGGATGGATGGATAGGTGAATGGAGGGTTGGAAAGGTGGAGGGTTGGATGTGTGGAAGAGTGGACAGGTGAATGGATTAATGAATCAGTATGTAGGAATCCATACCATTCCATCTTTATATTGATGCCCAAGGTAATTCCATAGTGAAGGGGCCCCAAGGGGATTCTGCTTCCACAGAGGAGATGTGTTCAAGAACAAAGCTCTATTTAGGCTAGGTGGAACTTAGCCTTGGGGTACATTTTAAGGCCCCGAGAGACAGGAATCATAGCTTTCCATCTATGAGTGTGCTTTAGTAACCACCTCATTCTCTGCCTCATAAGAGGTACTGAACATTTGTTAACAAAAGTGAATGAATGAATGAATGAATGATTTGAGAAACACAAGGAAGTCTTCCCCAACTCTGATATTCATCCCCACACTCTGATTTTTTGTGCTCATATTCAAACATGAAAATTTCATTCCTTTATAAATCAATTACGTATTCAGACAGAGTCCAGTTATGAGGCAGAATATTCCTGGACGCTAAGTACATTAAACCCTTTCCATCTGTTGTCTCTTTGGCAGGAATTAGCTGGTCACATTGCTGTCTCTCTTGATTCTTTGCTGATGAGGTTGGGCACGGGGTAATCCCAGAAGTTTCTCTGACTGGGTTGAAGGGCTCTTGCTGACAAGTGGGAGAGGACTCTTTAGGAAGCACCAGGGCTCTGAGGAGGGACCCTAAGACCCCTGTCCCTGGATCTTGGCAGCCAGCCCCTGGCCCCGGTGCCTTCTCAGCAGCTCGTGCTCCTGATAGGAACAGAATTCCTGGCTTTGTCCCCCGGGTTTCTGCGAGCTGGGTGGGGCACTGAGGTACGGAAAGGAGAGAAGAGGGCAAGTGAGGGCAAGAAAGTAAACATGAGAAGAAGGGAGACCCAGGATAGGAAAGAGAGAAGAGAGGAGAAAGAGAGAGTAAGGAGGATATAGAAGGGAGTGGGGGGGGGGGGTTGGGTAGGGGAGAGAAAAAATCAATTCTATTTGTAGCACAATGCTTCTAGTACTAAGATCATCACTATCTCGCCCAGACAGATGTGTGAGGATTCCATCTACTCATTATTCAACATGAAAATGGAACACGTTTCCATCAGCCTCATCAGAAGTTTTGGCAGATGCTGTCAGAAAGAAACACTGCTTCTGAGATGTGATTTTTCAAGAGCGGTTGCTGTACTTTTTGATTGGGGTTGAGAAAAAGAGAACACGGGAGAGGAGTGTACTCTTTTTTTTTTTTTTTAAGACTCCTTTTCCCCAAGAAGGTTTCGCCTTAGACCACATCCAGCTCCTTGGAAGGGCCACGTCAGCAGGGCCAGTGGTCCTAGGACCACAGGAGAGCCTGCGCCAAGTCCGGCTCCTGCCCCGTCTCCCAGCCCGCCCTCGGAAGCCCTGACCTCCCTTGCTCCACACTATTCATCGCTTCCAGTCCCCGCTATTCCACTTCCGCCCTGACCTCCGTGTCCCTGTCTTGCATTAAGATGTCCGAAGTGTGTGATTCAAGCAAAGAGCATTTTGTTCCCGTCTGAACAAGGCTCAGGGAGACCAGCAGTGCCAGAGACGGGAGTGGGTACCGTTGGTCACCAGACTGAAGCCTCGCAGTGTACAAGTTCCCCACGACAGGCACCACCTTTCCCCGGGAAGGCGGCCAAGCCCAGAGCCCGGTGGAGGAAATCCCTCGTGAGAGGCCCTTCCTGAGCACCACAGAAAATGCTTCTTTTCATCCACTCCAGTCCCCTTCCTTTCCAGTGTCAAGGCCCAATCACATCCCCTGTCCCGGCCTTCCAGGCTCCATTCACAGGCCAAGCGCCCCGCCTGGCGCCTGGTGGCTCCTGCACCCCTTCCCCTGCACCCTCCGCTGGCCAGCCCCGGGCAAGCTGCCCCCCACCCCCCCCGGGGCTGCCAGCTCTCCGTCCACCACCCAGCCCTCTGGGACCGCACACCGTCCACGCTGTGACCTCACATCTCCAAGAGACTCCCGTCAGGTTGCACAGAAAGGGTTTGTTGACTTTGCAAGATTAGCAAGGGGAGCAAATTCCACAGATGCCTGTGTCCCTGCGTCTCAAAGTTCAGACCTCCGGTTTGACAGCAGGAGCGAGGTGATGGAGGTGGCCTGAGATTGCGCGAAAGAGCAACAATACCGATCCTTCTTTTTTGGGCGGGAGGCAGGGGGGAGGTCACTAGATATGTTTGTTTATTTTCACGGAGGTCCTGGGGATTGAACCCAGGACCTCGTGCAGGCTGAGCACACCGTACCACTGAGCTATACCCTCCCCTCCCTGCAATCGCGCCTGATGGAATAAGTTACTAGCTGGCAGGCGATTGTCTCCATCCGCTCACCAACTTTTAAATGTAATCTTCACAACCACCTTCAGCAGCAGGTACTCCTACTAGCCCTGACTTACAACAAAAGATGGAAGCCCAGGGGTATTAAATAACTCCTCCAAGGCCCCAGGCCAGTAAGAGGTAGAGCACGGTGGGCCTGGGGATGGAACTGCTGCCCCCTTCTCGGCCTCTCCTGATGTGCCCCCGGAGTGGCAGGAGACTTGGAGTTCAGCCTGGTTCTGCCACTCTGCAGGTGGGTGACCTCCAGCCAGTTACACTCTTTTCCCAAGTCTCCACTTCCTAATCAGAAAAATTAAGGGAATGAGGTGATTTCTTGGAGCACTTCCATATGGTGACGCTGTGACTTCTTTTTTCTCTCCTAATTATAAAGGTACTCAGAAATATTTCCAAACTTTCTGGACTCAGGGCTAAGCCCAGGTAAAAAGACGGAGTAGGTGGCAAATCAGATCGTTGGTGACCCCTCAAGGCTCCCTCTGTGCAACGCCTCCCTCTGTCTGGGCCAAGCCTTCAGGGCGATCCCTGCTCCCCCTCCGGGCCCCAGAGTCCCAGGGTGGGTGAAAAGAGGCTTTGTCTGTCACCTAATGACTCAGAGGACACACAGATCCTGCACATCAGGGTGGGTAAACCCGAGCTCCTTATGAAAAGACAGCTGTCCTTTGAGTGCATCCTCACCTATAACAGGGGCGGTGGGGTTGCTCCAGGCCAACTCTTCTGGGCAAGAGGGGTATAGTCTTTCATGCTGTTATGACATGGAGTTGTCAATACCGTTTCAGAATCTAGGGGCCATGTGATCAGAGATGTCATACTCCCCTGCCAGGAAGCCCGCGGTGAATGCCCAGTGCTTGCAACCTTTAACTTGGCTTCAAGGAACGCACAATCTCACCTTCCCACCTTGGCCTCTCTCTTCCTTAGGAACTCCTGAGTACCTCCTCTGCCAATCTGGACAGGGCTGGCAGCATCTTATGAGTTAATTCTTACCATTCGTGGCAGATTTGTTAACATTCTAAGTGGTTGATTCTCAGATGCACCCTTTTCCCCATTTTAACATCTTATTCATTTAACACCAATCTTGCCATTGATGGCATGTTGCTGTTTACTTGGCAGCACTTTTTTGGTTGTTGTTGAGCCGTGAAGTAACGATGGAGCTTACAGCTGACGGTGTCTCCGGCTTGGTGAAGTAGCTCAAGTAGCATTTTCCAGATTTGAGCTCTAGAGCCTTGGCCAGAGACTGAGAAGCTGTGTGCCCATTCTCTGAATCTTTTTCTCCCAATCAGGCCTGGATCCTGGTGTAACTGGGGTGACCCCAGGGGGCCTAATGGCCCTCTGTTTGTAACCGTGGGTGATATTTACAATGTTTAATGGCCAGACCAATCAGAACAGAAGACGGCTGAAAAGCCACTGGCATGTCTGTCCTGGAGCTCACCTGACCCCTGACCCTGTCTGTGGCACTTGGTCCTGGTTTCCTGGACCCTTGCCAGCACACTCAGGGAACTTGGCCTGTCACCCAATCCCAGAAGAAAATCCTTAATTGGACTAAGCCAGGCATGGTTATCCCAGCCTCCTTTGCCCTTGCTGGCTTAAGGGGTGGGCAGGCACATTCGTTTACTATGGCTGCTGTGACCAATGACAACAGCTTCAGTATAAAACAACACCAATTTGTTATCTTATGGTTGTGTCGGTCAGAAGCTGGGTACAGACTCACTGGACTGAAATCAAGGGGTCTGCAGGGCTGAGTTCCTTTCTGGAGCTTCTAGGGGTTTCCTTGCTCTTTCAGGTCTTGGGAGAATTTAGTTCCTTGCGGCTGTAAGACTGAGGTCCCAGGCTCTCAGCTGGGGGCCTCCATTAGCATCTAGTGACCCCTCTCCAGGTCTTAGGCAGAGACCCCTTACTTTCAGAACCAGTGACTGATCCCCCTCACTGCCACCTCCATCACCCAGCTGGGTTTCTGTGATTTTGTGGAGCACCCCAGATAATCCAGGAGAGCCTCCCTTAATCACATCTGCAAAATCCCTGTTGCCACATACGGTAAAAAATTCAAGGGCCTGAGGGGCTAAGTGTGAGATGAGGTTTCCATGAGCACGGGTAACAGTAAAATGTGGTAAAATTATTAGGAAGTGAGTGAGTTTTGATCATTTATTACCTGTGTTTCAAATCCAGTTTATTCTATTTTAGCTTCGTGTAACTTAATCTTTAATAACTGCTGTCTTTAACAATTGGCTTGCAAATTTCCTGAAAACTTATCAGTTAGGTTCAGTCACCACTGGTTTGAGCCAGCTCCAGCACTTACCGCTGCTGGAGTCTAGGATGTGGCTTTGCTTTCCATTGCTTCTAGAATGGTTGTGAGGATGCAAATAAAAAATATGATTCTCCACTAACGAGCTTTGAATAGACAGCTGGTAATAGAGAACCGGTGACCAGACTTCAGTATTCTTTCCTGTGTCTGAGAAGGTCTTAATCGGATCTCTCATACTTAACAGAAAGGCAAACAAAAAACTAGCTAAGGGTGGAGACCAAATGACTGCCAAGGCTCCAACTAAGGTCTGTGAAAACTGAACTCTGCCCAGTGCCAGGGTGGGGCCCTGCGACGGCTTCCAGTTTGAAACAGTTCTCAGCAACTGGGCTTGAGCGAGCCTTGCTCAGAGCTCTGTCCTCTCTCCTCGCCTGCCCTGACCACACCCACTGCAAAAGCAGCACTAAAGAAAAAGCCCAAGTCATCTTATTCTATTACATTTCAGAAAGGATAGGCTCCCCCAACCCCCACCCCTTCAGGAACGAAGGGAGCCTAAAAAGAAGTAACAATTAGATTGCTCCTCCCAAAGTCATGAAGAAGAAGCGCTGGGCTGGGGCTGTCTTAACCTTTTGTTGTGGGTGCAGTGCTGATGTCACTGGATACCAGAGTGGGCAGGCGCAGCGCAGGGAGGGAGAGAGACAGCTGGAGAATCAGCTGTGCTCCATTACCCTCTGCACTAGCCGGCTCCCCGGTTCAGGGATGGTACCATATATGGACTCAGGCTCAGGACGGCTGTCCTGCTGATTTGCATCGGAGTTCCCTGAAAATTGCATCTGGGGATTAGGTCATTGTGACCAGCAAAAGGGAGAGCCCAGAAAGGCTGGTCAGCATAAAGAAATCAGGCTGATTGTGGTCTGGCATGGAAAGATGAGGGAAGGGGATGCAGCCCCTTTCCAGCCTGGGGAAGGGAGTAAAGTTGCACTTGGGAGTGAAGGCTCTAGCCTGAGCTCCGACCTGTGGGAGGGACTGTCAGCAAGAGGACCAGCCCCCTTCTGCAGACTCCATCCTGCCTCTGGTGGGCCTGGGGCTCTCAGAATTTTATTCTGAGGCTGATTCAGACATGGGGAATAACTCCAAAATCTCAGATGTGGGAGGCAGCCTCCCTGACTGTGGGTGACGGTGGCTGTGACACTGCTGAAGGGACAGGAACCCTACTGGCCAAGTGAGGGACAGTCCAGGCTCTGACTTACTCTGAGGTCCAGATGGGTTCACCCAGGTAGAACCCAGACTCCAACTCTGTCCCCTAAATGCAGACTGGGTCAGCCCAGGACAGTGCCACAGGGGCTGTGGGAAACCAGGGAAATGGGAAAGGAAACGGCGGGCTGGGAGTGATCTGGGAAAGTGGCTTTTAATAGATGGACGATAAATTGGATCCAATTTGTCAAGATTTAATTAACTTGTTTTGTGGTTGTTTCAACAATTAGGTGGCTTTAGGTTTTTTTTTTTTTTTTTTTTTTTTTAAAGGACCAGCTTGAATTATTTCAGGACCTTTCCTTCTCTGTGCATCTTAATTTTGTTTTAAAAAACCAGAACCATGGATTATTGTTTGGCCGTGAGAATGAGCTGCTCCCAAGGCGGGGCACAGAAATCTCACAAACATAAGGTGCAGAGAAAGGAGGCCGACACAAAGGAGGACTGTGAATCCCATTCAGATCAGCTCGAAAATGGGCAAATCCATCTGTGATGTCAGAAGGCAGGATAGTGGGTCCTTTGTTGGCATTAGTGGCTGGGAGGGGCAGGAGGGCCCCGGGGTGTGGGTGATGTACTCATTCTTTGTCTGGGAGCTGCTAACGCGGATGTAAACACACGGAGATGTCCACTTAAGATCTGTGACGTGTCTTCAGGTCTGTTATATTTCACTAAAAAGCTTTTTTAAAAAAAGAATGTAATCTTGGGAAGTATGCTGTGACAGCAGTAGAGTGAACCAAAAATAAACCCTGAGGATCAATGCGGCAGCAGGGCACTACCCCAGGGCTAGGAGCCAGACTGATCTGCGCTCCCACTGCTGCTGGGCACTGGTGAAGGGGTCTTAGGGACCCAGCTCCCTGCAGCATCCTCTGCTGCAGAACGAAGGAGTGGGATTCGATTCGATGCTCTCTCAGAGAAGACTCCGCTTTCTACCTGTTTCAGTGGAGATGTTACAGATTTAACGTCCTCTTTGCCTCTCGCGTGATTTTCTCATCGAGGAGCGCTCTGCAGGCTTGGCGAGCGCGCCGATCAGTTTTCACAAAGCGCACACGTTCATGCGCGCACTCACACGTGAGTGCGTGGCGGATGCGGCCCCTCTCTGCATCCGCTCATCACCAGCCTTCTGGGTTACAGCACCGAATTGTTGGGTTATCCGGCCCGACTTGCTGTCCACGTGTAGGTAATATGAACTTTCACTTTCCCATTCCTCTCCATCCTCACCTTATCTCCACCCTCCTTGATCTTAGTGTATTTTCTCCCAGGGCGGCATGCAAAGTACCGCAAACCGGATGGCTTAGAACCACAGAAACTTTTCATCTCACAGTTCTAGCAGCCAGAAGTTCAAAGTCAAGGTGTTGGTTTGCAGTCACTGACGGATCTTTCTGTGCCTCTCTCCTGGCGTCTGGTGATCTCACGTGATCCCTGGCGTAGGGACCCACCCCTACCTGAGGGACCCACCCTCAGGTCACATCCTGAGGTACTGGAGGCTAGAACCAATATATAGTTTTTGAGGGAGGACACAATTCAACTTATAATATCCAGTGATGAAAAGGCTTAAGGGAAATTTAAAAGTAGCCCCCCAACTCTGTGTCCTGCCAGGAAAGGTGAAGGTTCCCAGCTGAAGAGCAAACACCAAGAGACCTGGATGAATAGTAATCGTCTCCCGTTTTTGTATCATGCTTCTCATTTCCAAAGCACGTTCTGATTCCTCTCATTAAGAAAGGTAGAAATACAGGCTCTGGTGCCAGATTGCCTGGGTTGGAGTCTCAGCTCCATGTGTTCCCAGCTGCTTGACCCTCTTCCCTCTGTGCCTCAGTTTCCTCACCTGTCAAACAGGGATGTCATGAGCTAACATGAGAAGTGCTTCCAACAGTGCCACAGTTAGCACTGATAAGCTTTAGCTGCAAAAGAACAGACTGCCAGGCAGTGTTATCTACATCTTACAGATAAGGAAACGGAGGCACAAGGGTGATTCAAGGCAGACCCAGACCAGAATCGCAGGCCTTCTGGGTTACAGCACTGACTCAGTGGGTTATCTAGCCTGACTTGCTGTCCACATGCAGGTAATAACCATCTCAGTGACAGCTGCCTTTCACCCATAAAGCGCCAGGCACAGTGTTAAGGGCTTCACGTACATCTCATTTCATCCTCATCAGAACCTGTGGGGCAGGTCATGTGATCCCCATTTTACAGAGGCGCACATGGAGGCCTGAAAATTCAGGAAGCAGAGCTGAATCTCCCCACTAGGGATGGGGAGCTGGGATTTACATGCAGGCCTCTGCAACCTCAGGGCCTGAGTTTCCCACCCTATATGCACCATTGCCCCTGGAAAGAAGACGACTTGCGGTTGCTTGCTTTAGAAACCAAGTGTTGCTGGGATGAGTCGGGTGATATCTCTAAGTTCCCCGCGGGTTAGGAAGAGGCCGTTCCTAACACCTTTCATCCTTCCCCCTGCTCCCTGGAGTCCCATATGTGTCCCATATGCTCCCCTGGAAGGATCTGCGGATCTGTCCCGAGAGCTTAGGGAGCCAAGCCCCAGAGAGGAGACACGCCAGATGAGAGCCTGATAGTCAAGCTGAGGGCTGGGCGCCAGCGGGACTGTCTGGTGCTGCCGAAGACACAGAGGAGGATCCAATGCCAGAAGCCAGAGGGAGGCGCCGTGCCTGGGCACAAAGATTTTGTGACACCTCTCAGGTCTGTGAAGAGAGAGAAGATTGGATGGGTGCAGCAGGTCCTGGAATGGGAGTGCTGCTCTCCATGGATGCTTCAGACGGCTGCCTGGGAACACCTCCTGGTTGGAAATTTCAAGCAGAGGCCTACTAGAAGCAGCCCCGGGGGCTGACATACATCCCAATGTACACATGTGGTTGTGGCTGGTGGCCCAGACAGACACGACTGTTTTAGCTTCTGTCACTTCTTTTTCTCCCTCTATCAGCGGTATTGCTCTCCAAGTCTGTGATCCTAGCCCGCCTAATTAGGGTCCTCCCCGCCCATGGACCCCACCTGCTTCTCCTGGGGCCCCTGGTGGATGCGCCAAGGTGAGGTGAATCAGCGGAGGCAGGAAATAGGGCAGGTGTGGTGGGGGCCAAGGAGGGGGGCAGGGCATTGTGGATTTTTGTCCAACAGAATTTAAAGAACTCTGTCCTGACTCTCTCTTGTCCCCGTGGGTGAAGGACTTACTATGACTTAAGGGGCCACAAACACAACAGCTCGGACCCTAGAAGGGACTTGGAGGGGGAGGTAAAACAGAAGGTTGGCTGCTTCCCTTGACTTCCATTTGGAGCCCCCTCGAAACTTCCCAGGGCATTGAGATGGTAACACACTTAAGGGTTTTCCCAGAAGAATGCGGGCTGTGACTGGAGCACAAGGTGTTTACTCCCATGGAGGTGGGATTTTTATTGCTAGTTTCAACATCAAGGAGGTGTGAACGTTCTGGACAAATCCTGACAATCAATACCACCTGAAGGAGGCCAGAAAGGGGCTCCCCGGGCCAGTGCTTCTCGAACTTAAGGTGCATGGTTTGGGAACAGCTAGGGAGGTCATGAAAATGCAGACTGTCACTCCGTAGGCCTGGGGTGGGGCCCAGGAGTCTGTGTTTCCAACAGGCTCCTGCTGTTTGTACTCTGGACTGAGAAACAAATGGGACCTAATTAAACTTACAAGCTTTGGCACAGCAAAGGAAACCATAAGCAAAACAAAGCGACAATCTACAGAATTGGAGAAAATATTTGCAAATGACGCAACTGACAAAGGCTTAATTTCCAGAATATATAACCAGCTCTTACAACTTAACAAAAAGCAAACAATCCAATCCAAAAATGGGCAGAAGACCTAAACAAGCAATTCTCCAATGAAGACATAAAAATGGCCAATAGGTACATGAAAAAATGCTCAATATGGCTAATTATCAGAGAAATGCAAATCAAAACTACAATGAGGTATCACCTCACACCAGTCAGAATGGCCATCATTAAAATGTCCACAAACAATAAATGCTCAAGAGGGTGTAGAGAAAAGGGAACCCTCCCACACTGCTGGTGGGAATGCAGTTTGTGCAGCCATTATGGAAAACAGTATAGAGATTCCTCCAAAAACTAAAAATAGACTTACCATATGATCCAGCAAACTCACTCCTAGGCATATATCTGGAGGGAACTCTAATTCGAAAAGATACATGCGCCCCAATGTTTATAGCAACACTATGTACAATAGCTAAAACGTGGAAACCTAAATGTCCATTGACAGATGACTGGATAAAGAAGTTATGGTATATTTATACAATGGAATACTACTCAGCCATTAAAAAGAATAAAATAAGGCCATTTGCAGCAACATGGAAGGACCTGGAGATCATCATTCTAAGTGAAGTAAGCCAGAAAGAGAAAGAAAAATACCATATGATATCACTCATATGTGGAATCCAAAAAAAAAAAAAAAAAAAAAGGACACTAATGAACTGATTTACAAAAGAAACAGACGAAACAGACTCACAGACATAGTAAACAATCTTATGGTTATTGGAGAAAGGGGATAGGAAAGGATAAATTTGGGAGTTTGAGATTTGCAAGTGTTAACCACTATATATGAAAACAGATAAAAAAACAAATTTCTTCTGTATAGCACAGGGAACTATATTCAATATCCTGTAATAACCTTTAATGAAAAAGAATATGAAAAAATGTATGTATATATATGCATGACTGGGACATTGTGCTGCACACCAGAAATTGACACATTGTAACTGACGGTACTTTAATTGAAAAAGAAGAAGAAAAGAAATACTCCTTATACTGTTCTGGCATTCTCCTCCACATACACTGCCCCCACCAAAAGCTGAAAATAAAATGGGAATTGCATTTCCTAGAAATGTCTTACATAATCCCAAATAATTGGGAAAGGACTGCCTTACTGTATTTAGAGTTTTAATCTGTCCCCCACCCCCACCAAGAATGGTTACACTTGATGGGGTCAGAGGGTAATGCAAAAGATGAGGAAGATTTCATGGAGAGTCTTGTGCAATCTTAAAGAACAAACAGAAACAATATTGTTAAAACTACCAGGATTTAAACTATGGTTACCAAAGGGGAAGGGGGCAGGAATAAATTAGGAGTTTGGGATTAACATATATACACTATGATATATAGAATAGATAAACAACAAGGACCTACTGTAGAGCACAGGGAACTATATTCAATAACTTGTAATAATTTATAATGGAAAAGAATCTGAAAAAGAATATATGTAAGTATATGTGTAATTGAATCACTTTGCTGTACCCCCAAAACTAACACAACATTGTAAATCAACTATATTTCAAAAACAAAAAAAACTACCCGGTTTTGCTCTAACATGCATTCTGAAAAGTGGCTTTGATGGATATATAGGAATGAAAATGACTAGAAAAATGTGGTTAAAGGCAAATTTTATTTGTTCTTTATGATTTCTGTATTTCCCAAATTTTCTCCAAATGAACCTATGTTGCTTTTATTTTATTTTTAAGGCTAAACTTGAAACATTCTGGACTGGGGAAGTTCATGGGCCTTTTCCCTGGTGCTAGGAGCCAGAATGGAATCTTTAGCATCTGAGAGCTGGTTCTGCACAGGCAGGTACACTTGGCAGATCACTGAACCTTTGGGGATGGAGGGAGGACAAGAATCTTCTGGTGCTGAGGAGACAAAGCCGGCAAGGGAGGTCGGTGTCGACTCACCATTTGGCATTGAAAGAGGGAGAGCGCCAGCCTTAGGCGAGCACCCAGCCTCTGCCTCCTGAGGTCATGCTGACCGCTTGTGGCCTGAGATCTGATTTATTTTAGTTTCCATGTCTGTGAGCAAGGCCAATTTGCATAAATGATGGTCTGGCACCTTGATCCATGTTTACAAATCAATGAGCAGACTACCTAAATCAATTAATGGTGATCGTGTGCACTTTATAGATGAGAAAAGGCAGGTTGAGGGAGAGAGTTTGGAGAGCGTGGAAGTAATCATGGAAATGGAAACTTCATAACTCAGTTTCCCTTCCAAGGCACTTCCTTGCCATCAGCGATGCCCAACCTGCAGAAGCGCTCGTGCAGCATAACTTTAGATAAACGCAGTCCTCTTCTTATCAGCAAGGTGCTCTGTATATAGTAGGTGCTCAGTTTTTGGAATACCCTACTGTTTCTCTCATAATGGTTTGAGCATACAGCAAAGAGCAATTTTAGGAAACTATCATCTTTTCCCACTGGGAGCAGTAAGCTTTGCAAAGAAGTTTGCATATGCCATCACCAATACCTGTTTGATAAATCAAATAAGAGAATATTGAAGCAACAAGATTTAGAGGATTGAAACAACAGAATAGATTGCTAAGAGACAGGCAAGGGAATGACTAAATTAAGCATGTTCTTTCAGGTTTACATGTTATAAGATGGCTTTGTAGGTTTCATGCATGTGGTTTCTAGTGTTTGAGAAAATAAAATTACAGGAGGGCTGCCTTCTTAGATCCTTCCGCCCTCTGTTCCAGAATAAAGACTGGCCTTCTGTTACTATCTTGGCCAATCTCTCGGCTGCTTTTTTGCCAGGCCTAGGCAGTTTGGAATTATCTTTATCCTTCACGCTTGGGCTGCAGAGGTAAATGTAAGGGGACACATACTCTTTTGTCTCCTGTCTTCATTCCTCTGGGTCCCTTGTTGACTTAGATTCATGACCTTTCCCAGCAGGGGTCTCAAATTTTCATGTCTTCTTCTCAGAAAAAAAAGGCAAAACTTCTTCATATGGGGGGAGGAACAACTGACGACAGTTTAGAGTAGCTCAGATACGTTGTATTTCAGGCCAAACTGGAAGCAGACAGATTTGTCTCCTATCTCTCCTTGACTATTTCTGATCCTCTGTTTTCAGTGTCAAGCTGCCCTGGGCCCCTAGAGCAGCTCCTCGGGGCTCTTTATCAGCTCCGGGAAGGCTCCTACCTACAGCTTTGCCCTGACCTCCGTACCTCTCCCCCCATCACCATCCCCTCCGAACATACCCGGCCTTCAGCACCTTTATTGTAAATTGACCAAGTGTACCAATTGGCTTCACAGTGAGAATTAAGGGCAAGGGCATTTTTTTTTTTTGAGATGACAGACCTTCATGCCACTCAATGTAAGCAACCCTGGCCTTGGGACTAGGGGCCCCATAAAGATTGATGACAGATGAGTGAAGATGTGGCCTATGTGGTGTTCCCTTGATTCCAAGAACCTTCCTCCAGCCCCGTGAGCATCGGTGACTCAGCAGCAGCAGCAGAGGACCAAATTGTTCCCGAAGTAAAGCAGATAAGAGAACACACAAGGTGGTATTTGCCAGGGTGAATCATTGCCCTTTCATCGCGTTTGCACTGTCTACTTCTGACCCAAGGTCCCTCGCTGAGCAAACTGATACCTGACCAGCTCATCTCTCCACAGCGGATTCGGCACATGCCATGGCCTCTGTCGCAACGCCACGCTCTCCCTGACTGCCTTGCTACTGCGAGGTGGGCTCTGCCACTTACATTCCAGGCTGGGGGAGGCAGGTGACCAGCTGTGGGCCTCGGGGCCCCTTTCCCCCAGCGAGAACTGGCCCTGAGTTCCCACGGCTTTGCAGTATCTTCCCACAACCCTACATCGGGCTCCGTAATTGATCATGGGAAGCACTCTGCCATAGAGAAAAGCAGCTGGGAAGACTCCGGGAGATCCTGATTTCCGGGTGTGCTAGCACCAGCAGCCAATGAAAACACTGTTCCATCCGTTTGCTGTCAGAGGCAGCAGGAGCTGGAGGTCTCATACCCAGGTCGAGTGAACACGAACCTGAGAAGGAAGCTCTCTGTAGTTAGGGGAGGCTCTGCCATCTTTGTTAGGCTGCCGTGGTTTCTGGGTTGGAACTACAGGACCCCCAGCTGAGAGCACAGGTTGGGGACCCCAAACAGGGGTGTGAGCTATGTTGGGCCACACACAGCCCTAGAAACTTTGCAGGGGCTCCTCCTGACCAGCAGTCACCCGGATCTGACTCATTCTTAGCTCACTGGTAATAATGGCAGAGATGGGTCTCTTAGTCCAACTGAGGATGTTGGATTGGGGCAACTGCAGAAATACATTCCTGGTGTGTGTGTGTGTGGTGTGTGTGTGGTGTGTGGTGTGTGTGTGTTGGGAGGGGTACTATTTACTTTCTGATCTGAGAGCAAATGTGATTGAACCTGAAAAGACTCTAGGAAGGGCAAGTTACAGGCAAACATAAGTGTTGCCAGTTTGCCTCTTAAATATTTATCCATCTGTATTTAAATATTCATCAGCCTAAATTTCCTTATCCTGAGAGGCCATACAACCTGGTGGTGAAACCCACAGGCTTTGGCATCAGACAGATCTGGGTGTGAATTCCAGCTGTACTCCCTGGGTGGTCTTGGGCAAGTTACATAACTTTTCTAGGTCTCGGTTCCTTTGTTAGTAAGATGGAGATGGTGATAACAAACTGTTCCCTCCAAATAGAGTTATTTTTGAGGCTTGAATGAGCTAATGCAGTCAAAGTGGTAACAGTGCTTTATTAAATAAATACTCCAGTGTGGGGTGGAAATACTCCATACATGTCAGCTATAATCTTAGGAATGTGAAAGCTCATCATTTTTGGGTAAAAGTCAGATTTACTTAGGTCTAATTTATGTACAACAAAGTTTACCCCTTTGGGTGTACGTTTCTATGAGTTTTAACAAGCACGTACAGTCATGTAACTGCACCACCACCACCACCACAATCAAGATGGATCACCCTAAAAAGTTCCTCTGTGTCCCTTTGTCAACTCCTTTCCCACCGTAATCCCAGGCACCCACCGATCTGTTTTCTGTCCCTGTAGTTTTGACTTTTCCTGAATGTCGTATAAATGGAACCACACAGTATGTAGAAGATCATTTTTAAAGAAGAACATTTTTATACTTGACATCCAATAAATTTCTAAGCATATTTAAAGAATCAAGATACAATTTTCATTCCAAATCAGATGATATTATTTCCCACTGACTTACAGAAGGGGTGGAAAATTTTTCAAGCGCCTCTTGAATTAGTTCCTTCATGGGTAAGTGGGTCTTTCTCAGACTCTCTCAGTCATTCAGTCTCCATCTTGAGGCTGGAGTTGGCAAGGAGGAGGAGATAAGAGAGAGCAGAACTCAGGTACTCAGAAAAGGGAAATAAAAGCCATTCCCCTTCTTTCCTGAATGGCTAGAGAGACGAGCAGATTGTCACGTAAGGCAGGGAGTGAGTGGCGTGGTTCTCCGTCTCTCCATCTTAGGGGAAGTCTGGGGAGCTATGGAGAGGAACGCCAAGGACAGGGGCATGTCGTTTTCATTTGTTTGTTTCAATTCATGGCTTGGACCCTGGGAAGAGGTTGCCTGGCAACAGCCCTGCACCAAACCTGGGAGGTAGCCACTCCTCAGCGAGCCTGGTGGCACGGTGACTGTCTCAGTTCCCGCATGGCGTGGTGGGTCCACTGACGTTCCCTCAGGGAGTGGGGTAAGCGAAGTAGCTAAGTTGAGAGGGATGCGCTGTGACAAGGGGCGATGATCCTATGGCAGGGAGCACAAGCTAATTCCCTAGACCAGGGGCTGGACAGAGGATGTGGCTTGGAGGGTTTAACACCAGCAAGGGGCTGCAGGAGCCAGGCAGCCAGGAATCACCCCCAAACGCTGGCCAAGGGGCCGGATGTTGAAACGCACCTCCAGTCAACTTAGCTGTCTGCAAAGGTCAGCAGGGAGGTGGCAGAGGGCAACGGTGGAGATCGGAGCATCTAGGGACACTTCTTGGATTCTAGAACCCTGCTACCCTAGTCCCATGAGGACTCAGCTAACACACCCCTCCCCCAATCCTACCTTGGGGGCAACAAAATCAGAGAACCTAAGGATTTTTCCTCAAGGATTGTTTGAATGATTGCAGCCAACTAAGGTGACTCAGTGGTCGAAGGCTTGAGAGGAAGTCAAAAGCTGTTTTCTCAGCTCATCTGAGCACAATGTGTATAAAACTCTAGACTCAGGGCACCCCCATGACAGCTTCATGGCTACTTTATCTTCATTTCTGATCTGTTAACTCTTGACAGCAGCCTTGAAAACTGCAGCTTTAAGAATCATGGTGTTGCTTCCTTAAAAATCTAAAAATAGAGCTACCATATAATCCAGCAATCCCACTCCTGGGCATATATCCAGAAAAGATGAAAACTCTAACTGGAAAAGATACGTGCATCCCAATGTTCATAGCAGCACTATTTATAACAGCCAAGATATGGAAGCAACCTAAGTGTCCATTGACAGAGAAGTTGTGGTATATTTATACAATGGAATACTACTCAGCCATAAAAAGAATGAAATGTCATTTGCAGCAACATGGATGGACCATACTAAGTGAAGTAAGTCATGATGGAGATTATCATACTAAGTGAAGTAAATCAGACAGAGAAAGACAAATATCATGTGACTTGTAAGTGGAATCTAAAAAAAATGACACAAATGAACTTATTTAAAAAACAGAAACAGACTCACAGACATAGAAAATGTTTTTATGGTTGCCAAAGGGAAAAGAAGGGGAAGGGCTAAATTAGGAGTTTGGGATTAGCAGATACAAACTACTATATACAAACTAGATAAACAACTAGGTCCTACTATGTAACACAGGTAACTAATTTCAATAGCTTGTAATAATCTATAATGAAAAAGAGTATATATATATATATGGTGTGTGTGTATAACTGAACCACTATGCTGTACACCAGAAACTAACACAACATTGTAAATTAACTATACTTCAATTGAAAAAAAAAGAATCATGGTCTTGCAACCAATAGACCAATAGTGCAACACACCCCTCTACAAATAATGATTTTTTAAAAATTGGTTACTTAAATAGACAGTCTGTAACCTGTCTTTAAGTTCAGGATTTCACCATTTAGATTTTTTCAGTGAGCCCTTGCCCTCCCTTTTTGGATACACACAAAGGGACATCATGCCATTAGATGCATTTATGCATTTCCACAGAGCAAACATGAGTTTTTCCTCATGAGCAACTGAAATAAGATTTGGATGCTAGGAGATTAAGAAAATGATTATAAATAACAGGGAAAACAAATATCCTTTATTTGATAGCAAATAAACTTTAAATGTTAAGGCAGGTTACAATGCCACGGTGATCAAGTAATTAGGAGTTCCAATGGAAATGAGCTTAACCCAGAGAAATGCAATAAACAATTATAGTTCCCATGTGTAACTGGGCAGGAAAAAAAAATGAGATTTAAGAAGGTTGGAGAAGAATTTCTTTGTAGACCTCCCTCAAGACTGGATGCTGGAACATGAATGAGTCACTCTAAAGTACGTCATTATTATTATTATTATTATTATTTTGCACCCTTTTATTACTCTGAGGCAAGGAAATCAATCTAGGGAAAGGGTGAGAGTTGGCATCTTGAAATGCACTGGGAAATTATAAATTATGAGAGCTATTGATAAAGGTGGTATTTATAGCTCCATAACGGATTTTATATTATTTACGTCTGGACTATGTACACAATCAACACTCACTAACACACTCCAGTTAATTAGTGCTGCTTCCATTTTCAGAGTCACATGAGACTTCTTGTAGCCAAACACACATGAGATGGAGACGCTTTGAGAGGGTCACTTGGATCAAGACTTAAAATACAGACATTTAAAATGAAGGCCTCCCAAGCCAGACTGTTCATTTTGACATAAACTGGACCCAAATTGGTATCACTGAGGCTGTATTTTTGGTACCTGCCTACAAACACAAATTCTCATGTGTGATGTCAGATGGTACGTATATAAAATAAGAATATAAAATGTCCACTGACCTGGTGAATTTCTGATTCTGAGAACTCTGGGAGAGTTTTCCCCCAAATCCCATCTTCGGATCCTGTAGCTGGGAGGAACATCATCAAACAGGGAGCATCAGCAGTCCTCTTTGACTAGCTACCTCAGTCCATCCCCCTCGAGTCTTGAGTTCCTCTTCCTTTGGTGAGGTCTTGAGTTTCGTTCATTCAGCTACTGATTTATTCATTTGTCTTATCAGTGATTTATTGCTGTGTCATAAATTACCCCCAAGTCTTAGTGGCTTAAAACTACACACACGGTTTTACCTGTTGGTTTCTGAGGGTCAGGAGTCTGGCGTGGTTTAGTTGGGTCCTCTTGCTTCAGGGTCTCTCATGAGGCTGTAATCAAGGCATCAGCCAGAGCTGAGGGACCTCCAGTCAGGAAGCGTTCACTCCCAAGCTCACACGATTGTGGGCAGGATTCAGTTCCTCGCAGGTCGTCGGACTGGGCCTCAGCTCCTCCGGAGGCCACCCTCAGTTCCTTGCTGTGTGACCATTTCCAACATGGCGGCTTGCTTCATCAAAGCCTGACAGCTGAGATGGTAACAAGCAAGATGAATGTTACACTCTTTTTATAACCCAATAATGGAAGTAAGATACCCTCAATGTTGCCATATCCCATGGTTTAGAAGCAAGTTTCTCCAGGGAAGGAGATTACACAAGGCAGGTGGGGATCACTGGGGGCCATCTCAGAAGTGGCCAGTCACATTTGTTAGGAATTTGTTGAGCATCTCCTAGCTGCCTGACCCTGGGCCAGGTGCAGGGAATAGAGGGATGAACATCCTTCTTTCATCAGAACTCACTACCTATCTGGGGAGAACGTACCAGACATTCAATAGATTATTGCAATTGGTGATAAACACACTACGTTGGAAATACAGGGAATAAAGGCTCCAACCTGGTCTAGGTTGAGGGAGGTAGATGCCAGGCAGGGACATAGCAATGGAGACTTGAAGAAGAACTGGCCCAGGAAAGAGAAGGAGGAAGGAAGTTTTCAGGTTGAGGAAAGAGCCTGTGCAAACGTCCTGAGGCAGGAAAGATCATGTTGTATTTGAGAGAAGAGTAGCTGGAGTGTGGAGGAGGGAGTGGGGCCCTGTCTGCTGTCTTAAGGAGTTTGGTCCATGACCAAAGACCATGGAGAAGCCCTTGAGAAGTGATTCAGAGAGCCCTTAGGCCTCCTTTCTCCTTCTCCTGCTGCCTTCGGTCTCCTGGCTGCAGTCAGTCTTGAGGCTGTGACCATGATCAGATGCCCCTGAACGGCCTGCCTCCTTTATCCTGGGATGATATCCTGCTGTTGTGGTACGTACAGACCCAAAGGCTCTTCCTCCTCCCACCTATAGGATTTTTACTAGTGGTTTTTAAGCAAAACCAGATGTAGACTCTTAATACATAAAACAGACAAAAGCAGAACCACTCAGATCAAAGTCAGTTTCAGGAGAAGGGGCCCTTGGGAGAACCCTCCCCCACATTTCCATGAGGGTCCCCAAGACACCTCTCTGGAGCTCCAGGACTCTGAAAATCCTAGCTGGAGAAACATGTCCCGAGGCCACAACTTTGCCAATCATTATTCCCATGAGATTCTTTCAATAAACTTGTACTGAATCCATACCACGTTATCAGGCACGAAGGAGGCCCTGAGAATATGAAGGTGGTTAATTTAAGACAGTCTCTTCCCTCCGTGCACTCCCTGTCTAAGGAGGGATTCACGGGGGTGAATGACTCACCGCATCGCCATGTGATGTGCACTTGCAGAAGGTGGGGCTGGGAACCTGGTGGCTCAGCGGGGACACAGGCAGAAAAGACTTCCAAAGGAGATGGTGCCTTGGATGGACCTGGAGATGATCACACCAAGTGAAGTGAGTCAGAGAAAGACATATATCACATGATATCACTTATATGTGGAATCTAAAAAATGATACAAATGAACTCATTTACAAAACAGAAACAGACTCACAGACATAGAAAACAAACTGATGGTTACCAAGAGTTCCGGGAAAGGGAGGAGGGAGGGATAAATTAGGAGTCTGAGATCAGCAGATACACACTACTATATATAAAATAGATAAACAGCAAGGTCCTACTGTACAGCACAGGGAACTATATTTAATACCTTATAACAATCTATAATGAACAAGAGTAGGAAAAGGAATATATATGTATATGTATAACTGAATCATTATGCTCTACACCAGAAACTAACACATTGTAAATCAACTATATTCAATTAAAAAAAAAAAGTTTATGAAGCTTGAGTTTGCAGGTCAACAAGAGGCCTGATGGTCCCTGTCTCTGGGCAGGTGCCCTTGCATTTACCCCTTGCCCCCGCCCATCTCAGACCCCCCCATCCAGATGGGGTGCCCCTCTCACTGTGCTAAAACAGCTGCTCCAGGCTTTCAGTGGAAAGGCCCTGATGGAGCTCCCAGGTTCTGTAACAGCCATGGTGTGAGTAAACCCATACTGGGTTTTAATCTCTCAGTTTCTGGACTGGAACAGAAAATGTGCCGCTTGCCACTGTTCTATATCCCCAGCTGTCTTCTCCACTTCTCAGTGGAGGGACGGAGCAGGGATCACTCTGTATCCCAGCTCACTCAGAGCGTTTCCTCCCACCGAGGCTCTACTCAGAAGAGGCAGCAGACCTCCCGCCTGGTTTGAGTCTCAGACCAGGGTCACCCATCAGGTCTCACGTGTTCTCCCTGATGGGCCTGGACACTTCAGAATTCTAAGGAGCGCTGGCTTCCGTTTGCTGAGTAACTATCCAGGGATTTGACTAATCATTCATAACCACAACTGAAAGTTCCTACCAGCCCCCAGTCAATTCAGTAAAAGTAAAGTTTCAAATTTAAACTTAAAGCAACTTAAGTCTGAAATTTAAAGTAGGCTGAGGCTATGTGATAACAGAACAACTAACTGGCCCTGCAGAGGAAAAGGCTTCAGGACCGGATGTTGGCTTGTGCAAGCCAGGCAGCCTCTTGTTTAATTGTTTTATCTCTGGTGACTCATTCGGAATCTTTAGCTTAGCCACAGGCCAGGTTTGGATAATACCAGCAAAGGAAGCCAGCCCAACTCTCTCCTCCTCCTTAAGATCTTCCTTCCAACACAAAATAATCTCCATCTTTGTCCTACAAACTCAAATCACCTTTGGATTTTTCCACACGTTGTTAAGTCCTAGCATCATACCTTGGAATACCTACACCTCTTACCATGTTTTTACAACGTTTATGAACAGTTTATACTGTTTTCCCTGCTCAGGTGATGCATTTTGTCTGCCAGAGTAGATGGTAAGCTCCTTTCCCACTCAGGGAATGCTCCCCCCATATTGGAATTTCTGGTTGTTTCTCACTTCCAAGAGGCTTAGCACCATGTTGGGCAAGCAGGCACTCTAGAAATATTTGTGAGTGAATGAATAACTATGGTCCACCCCATGTATCACGCAGCCAGTCTCCCTGACACGAGGAGACCTAGCTGAGACCCAGCCAGGGCATCGGTGAGGGAACGAGGCCATCTGGGAGGGCTGCACGTGGTTCACAGCTGGCAGGCAACGGGACCCCAGGTCAAGTACGTGCAAAATTTAACATCTTTATGCCTTAAAAAAAATGTCCCTTTTCCTTTAGTTGTAATTTAGCCATTTTTACCACAATTCATCTCTTTTACTGGCTGATTGAAATAAAATGCACAGCCAAAAAGGAGAGTTATGTTTTATTCGGTGGGCATACCTGAGGACTGAACCCATCGAGCCCGGAATGACAGCCTCTCAGATCACTCTGAGGGACGGCTCCGGAGAGGTAGAGGAGGAGGCAGGATATATTGGAGTTTTTGCAACAAAGACCAGGTAGTCGGAACATCAAAAGATGACTGTTAATTAAAGAAAACCAGATATCGCCAAGTTAAAGAATTTAGTGCTTTTCTATGCATGGAAAGGTGCAAAGGTCTGGGCTCATGGAAATCATTCCTTTGATGTGCACCTAGCTATCCAGGGCCAGTGTCCTGTGCTCTCCCATCCTGAGTTCCCCAGGCAGGGGGACCGTTGAACGTGTCTGCAGAGGACAGCTGGCTGCCTGCTTGTCTGCATCCTGAGTTGGCGATAGCATCTGATGACTTGAGGCCATGGCATTCTTTTTTTTAATTTATTTTACAATGTATTTTTAAAATTGAAGTATAGTTGATGTACAATATTGTATGTTACAAGTATACAATATAGTAATTCACAATTTTTAAAGGTTATACTCCATTTATAGTTATTATAAAATATTGGCTGTGTTCCTCGAGCCGTACCATACGTCCTTGGAGCTTATTTCATACCTGAGAGTTTGTACCTCTTAATCCTCCACCTCCATCTTGCCCCTCCCCTCTCCCCACTGGTAACCACTAGTTCCTTCTGTGAGTCTGTTTCTTTTCTGTTATATTCACTAGTTTGTTGTATTTTTTCTAAGATTCCACATGTAAGTGGTATCTTACGGTATTTCTCTTTCTCTGCCTGACTTATTTCACTTAGCATCATACCCTCCAAGGCCATCCATGCTGCACACCAGAAACTAATACAACATTTTAAATCAACTCTCCTTCAATTAAAAAGCAAATAAACAACCAGCCCATTTAAAATATGGGTGGGAGAACTGAAAAGACATTTTTCCAAAAGAGGAAATGCAGATGGCCCACAGGAACATGAAAAGTTGCTCAGCATCACTAATATCAGGAAAATGCAGATCAAAATCACGAGACACCATCTCACACCTGCCAGAACGGGGCCACGGCATTCTCTGTTTACTGATACGGCTTGTAGTAGTTTTCGTTCACACACTCAAGAGAGCAGTCCCTGAAAACAGCCCAGCGGAGGATTCTGCTAAGAGCAGCGTGTGTGTGGTTTTATTTCCTATTTCCAACGCCTTCTGTTTCCTCAGAAGGCCGGCAGTTAGAACTTCACCTCCTTTAACAGAGGGGAGAAGCCGACTAGCAGGTAACACAACCAGATGTTCCTGATGCGCTTATTCAAAGAGTTTGTGTTCTAGTGCAAGCGAGGGGGCTGCATGGTCTTCGCCCTGGATAACCACATTATCCAGGGAGGGGGTAGTCCTGTTCTTAGGACAGCTCTGCCAGCTTTCTGACTGTGGGTGACTCATTCAACCATCTGGCAACTTTCCTGCTTTCATTAAAGGTGAGGAGGAGAGCAGGGATCGTACGAATTGCTTTTCAGGCCTAAGGATATTGTGAAAATGAATTGCTTATTGTCCTTCCCTTCTAGGAAAAAGTTCCACAAAAAGTGTGCATTCCTGGACTCGGCTTTTTCCATAAACTGGATCCTCTTCCTGTCTGCTGTCTTTCTAGCAAAGGGATTGCTTTCCACTTGACCCCTTTCCAGAGGCAACCAGTCAAGTCTTATCAAGTCTTCCTTTCCAAAGCTTGTGCCTCTGTTCTTTTTATATACCTCATTCATTCACTCAGTGACAGTCACTAAGCATCAGTGAAATGCAAGCCATTGTATTGGATAAAAATAAGAATAAGACTAAGAAATGAACAGAAGTAAGACGTAAGAATTGGTTCTCACCAGTAAGCAGCTTACAAAGCTTCTTAAGGGCCACACTTTTCAACTGTTTCTCAGATATTTTCCTCACATGTGAGAAACTGGAGGTCCAAGTCTACTCTCCTGTCTGCGGTCTCTTACCTATTTTCTCTAATCCAAGCATTCCCTGGCCAAATTAATATTCTTAAATAAACATTTTAATCATCTTACGGAGTTCAGACTTTCAATAGCTCTTCAGTGCTCCCAGAATAAAGATCAAACTTTCAATTTTACTGTGAAGCTCAAAAGCGTCTAAGATTTGAAGTGAACTTATTTCCTGACCTCACTTCCCACAACTCATTATGAATTTCTGCTCGGATAAATTGGTCAGATCACTAAACTCAGAGTATATGTCTGACCTGTTTATTCCCATATTCAACAGTGGATTGGATGTCTTCTGTGTGGCAGTGCTATGATAAAAAATGGTGCCCCGTTTCTGCATTCAAAGAGCCTATTGTTTAGACAAGGATACTGTCAGGAATGGAGTGTTCAGGAGCGTTAAGTAAGGCCTTTCTTTCCAGGGTTCTTGTTAAGTTGTTTGATCAATTTCCCTACATTAGTCCTAAAAGTACAAAAACTCCAACTGAGTCCTTCTTTGAGAATTCAGGCTCTTGGAGGACCTTAGAAGAATAATATAAAGGAGATTTGCCTACATCAATACAGAGACTAGCACCTCACCTAGTGGTACTTCATATCAAACTCTGGCCACAAAGGTAATAGTTACCACCGGTTGAGTGCTCACTACATACCCATATGGTCGCATGACTTTGAGTGAGATAACAATTACTATACCCACTTTAGTGATGAGAAAACTGAGACTCCAACAGTTTAGGCAACTGGCTTGAGGTCTTAGGGTTGGTTGTAAATATTTGCTTACTGTGAACAAATAAAGTTGGAATTTGAACCCAGAATTATCTTATGTCAAAGTACAGGTAATTTGAAGGTTTATTTAGTTGAAATGTACTGTTTTAGTCAAAGATGTTTTAGGATATTTCCTTTCTGTCACCCTTTCTCATAAGTCCAGGTGTACAGGCTACTCTGCTTTGCCTGGAGTGGTAGATGGGTAACAGATACATAGAGCCTTGGACAGAGAAATGAGGAGTAAAGGAAGGGTGCACCAGGGAGGAGGACGAGGGGTGATTCTGGGTGGTCTGAACTGATGGGATACGGGAGAGCGAATTTAAACTGTGCACAGTGAATAGGGCTAACGTTTCCCTCGCTGACTTCCACGCAGGCCCACGCCTTATCTTAGTAACTAGTGGGCTGGAGGGAAACTGCTTCCCTCCTGTGGCCCATCTGAGAGGCGTAATGAATGGTTCCTGACAGAAGGCTCCCTTGTCTGGGGGAACACGAGTACACAGGATGGAGTCCTCCAAAAACAGAGGCCCATGTCCAGCTTTAAAAAACCACCAACCAACCTGTACCCAGAAACAGCCATTCATTTAGATGTGCAGGAACTGAACAACTTCAAAAATGTTCCAAGTCAAACGGCCCAGGGTAAAAAACAAACAGCAGCAGCCTGCTCCCAGAGGCTTCCAGGAATCACCCAGCCCCACAAAGAAAACAAGGGCCAGATCTGCTTGTTAACCCCTTCACATCTGAGAGGAGAACTCTGGGCCTCAATATTGTTGAACTATCTTACAGTGGAAAAAAAATAATAATGAAAATGAAGCAAGACCTTGAAAACTGGTTAGGAACCCAATGAGAAGGCAGAATGTTTCAGCTGATATCCCATCACTTACTATCTGCCCTCGGAAGCAAGCACCCAGATGCTTACTGCAACATTCATTGTGATTGCAAAAACAAACAACAACAACAACAAAAACAATAAACCAGAAAACAATTTAAATATCCATTAATAGTGTAGTCATGTTGTGGAATACCATACAGCAAGGAAAAGGACATTCTAATGGGTACTAATGAATACACAAGTGGCTAATACTCCTCGTCATCCAGTTAAGCGGAAAAAGTAAATTGCAGAATAATATGGACAGTTTGACAACCCTTCAGTATTAAAAAATAGAAAGGAAAACTAAATTTGAGCAATGCTATCTCTTCTCTGAGAGTACATATATTGGAAAAAGTTCTGAAAAAGATACATAGCAAATCAATGGGTGGTCACTTCTATAGATGAGAACAGGATGAGGGTGAGGGCAAAGTGGGGACTTCAGTTTTATTTATAATATTGAATTTAATAAGCAGATATATTCGTGCATCAGTTATGTAATTGAAATGAAATGAGAAAGAGCAGGCTTTTTTAGGGTTACTGATATGAGGATCTCACTTAGATATCTGCCAAATTCAGGTAGGAAAAACAAAACAAAGTAAAGTAAAGGAATTTGGACTTCTCAAGGAAGAACTTCGATTGGTGTTATTGAGACTAAGAAACCATGTTTTCCATTAGTGGGTGTTTTGAGACTACAAAACAGATAACCAAATGAAATTTTTAAGACTTTCTTACTGAAAACTTTTATTGCTAGGACACACTTAACGAGTAAACTTAGGAGTAAGTAAGGAAACTCCCTCAAAATAAATTGAAATTGAGTAAAATATCCAGAATTTGCTTAGTTTTCCAATACACGATCAATCATTGATTGAAGAACATTAATGAAAAAAGTTACATTCATAATAACCGCAGAAAAGCATAAAACATCCTAGAATAGGCACTATATGACCAAAACTTTATTAAGAAATATCCAAGTAGGTTGAAATAAAAGGAGACGTAGATTATGTTCCTGGGTGAAAAAAAAAAACCTGACTGTTGCAAAGGATAAACAAATCCTTCTCAAATTAATTTATGAGATTAGGTAATCCCATTGAAAATTCCCAGTGGAATTTTGTTGTTGGAATTTTAGGGTATGATTCTAAAATTCACTTAGAAGAACAGAATGATGAGAAAAATTAAGATTTTTCTTGTTCCACTACATATTAAAATATAGCACAGAATGTCAGTTTTTGAAGGTGGCACTATTGTTGTAAGAATCAAAAGAAGAATTAATACACAAAATAGAACATCTGCCCTGAAACAGATATATCGATATATGTATTTGAGATGAATATCGAAATCCAATGATAAAAGAAAAGACTATTCAACAGATGATATATATTTTTAATTGGTTATATGAAAAGAACATCAAAATCAAGCTTAATTCCAGTGTCTTGGCCTGAAAATTTCCATATACCATAAGATATACAATTTGATTTGAAAATGTAGATTAAGATGTAATTAGTATTTAGAGAGAAGGACATTCTAAACACAAACAAAAAAAGAGGCCATGAATAGAAAGATTATGTTTTGAGCATATAAAAGTAAAACTCTTTTACAGGGGTTCTGAGTTACACAATTACAGAGGATGGTGACTCCTGCAGCCTGCCCAGCCCCACAGCCTGGCTTCTGCATCTCAGAAACACCAGCATTCAAATTAATAAAGGCAGAATTGCAAAGCACGTCTTTAACATATGTGACAAAGCAATTCAGACACAGTGGTCCTTTCACAACACAGAAGATCATTTCCCTCTTCTTTGCAATCCTTCCAAGGACTTCCGTCTCATTTTAAGCAGACCAGAGTCTTTCCAGTGGCCTTGAGGCTGGGCCACCTCTCTGTCCTCATCGCTACTCTTTCCCTCTATTTCTCCCTCCAGCCACACTGGCTCTCTTGTACCTTGAACCCACCAAGCACACTTCCATTCTCTGGCCTTCGCTCTTGCTCTTCCCTCTGCCTAAGGCTCTCTCCCTCATTTTCTTCAAGATGAGACAGGAGGGAAGTGCACAGGGCACAACCATCAAAAGGACGACACAGCCATTGAGGATAGGACAAATACTGGTTAGAACCAACTGGGCCCAAGATGGCGGAAGATTCATCTTCCAACAGACCTTGGGCCTCACTACACACTCATTGTAATACATTAGCTGCTAAATGACACACCCACAGGCACCATGAGAGTTCCGAGGCTGAAATAAACAGTCACAAAGAGACAAATGCTATATTATTCTACTTATGTGAGGTATCTAAAATAGCCAAACTCACGAAATCAGAAAGTAGAATGGTGGCTGCCAGAAGCTGGGGGCACAGGACGGGGAGGGGAAATGCAGTCTTGTTCAGTGGGTATAGAGTTTCAGTTGTGCAAGGTAAAAAAGTTCTAGAAATCTGCTGTACAACAATGTGAATATACTTAACACTACTGAACTGTGTAGTACACTTAAAAATGGCTAAGAAGGTAAGTTTTTTGTTATGTGTCTTTTAGGAAAAACCGAAAAACAAAAACCCAGGTGGATCTGTACATGCATTCGTCTGAGATATAGTAGTCTACATCCTAAAAACCCTGAAATTGTACCTAGAGTTTCAAAGCTTTGGTAACTCTCAAAAATTATTTTATAGGTGTGGTCTGCAGAATATAATAGAACAACATTTGAACACAGCAATGAATAAGATGTAAGAGACAATGAACTGCAACTTTCAAAAGTAGCATCTACCAGGGAGATTTAATGTTGATTTGCAGATGCAATACAAATAAGGCTGTCACTAATTGCTAATTACTAAAAAAAACAAAACCAAAACTGATGGTCAGTCAAAGAAATACGGTGGTCCCTCTTTCAGGCACAGTGACCCACCTGGCAAGATTAAACAAAGTCAGATATACTATTCCCATCTGTCAAGTTGTCAAATACAAAACATAAGCACGATGTAAAAAAAAATTGAGAAATAAAATACATACAGGAAAGGACAAAATCTTAAATGTGATATAGTCAATAAATTTTGACCCCCATGTACACACACACACACACATACACTGAAACCACACAAATCACGATACAGAACATTTCCAAACTACAGAAGACTCTCTCATGCCCCCTCCAGTCAGCCCCTGTGGAGAATGTTCTAGAGCTGCTCCACAGTACCTGTAATTACGTTGTATAACATGCACTTCCACACGTCATTAATAGGCATGTAATTAGTGGATGCTTTCCATAAGTCAATGTCATAACATCGTCAAAAGTATTGATAATGCAAAAGAAAAGTATTGATAAAACTTAAATTCTTTATTAAGGAAGGAGTTGAGTTTCTTAGATTCTAGACTAAGCAAGTAATATGAGATTTAATGAAACATATACATATGAGGATGTTCATCACTGTAAAAATATTTTCAAAAAGTTAGAAATTGCAGAGATGTAGTTCAAAGAATACAAATTTTCAGTTAAAGAGTAAGTTCTGAGGATCTAATGTTCAGCGTGGTGAACGCAGTTAGTAACACGGTATTGTATACTTAAGATTACTTTTTAAAAATGTTTTCTTTCTTTATTGTTGCATTACTTAATTTTTTAAAATTTTGGGCAGGAGGTAATTAGGTTTAATTTATTTTTAGGGGAGGTACTGGGAGTTGAACCCAGGACCTCATGCACGCTAAGCATGTGCTCTGCCACTGAGCTATACCCTCACCCAAGATTGTTGAGAGTAGATTCTAAGTATTTTTCCTACAAAAAAATAGAAACAGTTAGCTAAGTAAGTGATGGATGTGTTAATTATTTTGATCTTGGTAATCATTCCAAGATGTATATGTATATCAAATTGTCACATTTTATACTCTGAATATATACAATTATACTTGTCAATCATTTCTCAATAAAGTCAGAGAAAAAATAAAGCACACACAAAAAATTACAAATAGCCTACGTAACCCTCATGAGGAAATGGTTTGATTTTAATACATATACTTGATGTAATAGTTTGTGATCATTAAAAATTAGGTTTTTAGCAAATTTATGACTTAAAAAATACTCATGATGCTTAGGTATTTGAGAAGAAAACCTTATTCAAAAAAAAAAAGCAGGTAAGAAAAGGAAATGAATTGCACTGGTTTGGTTCCTTTGAGGATGAGGTGACTGCAATCCCCAGATAATTTACATTGGAGACATAAATAGCAAAAGCAAGAAAGCACAGAATAGATCAAAAGTCAAAAGCAGACTTCTATGACGAATCCCATGACACACCTTGTGTTAGAGACAATTGACAAAGGCCCATCATTTCAGTGTTTTGTCAAAAGACCGTGAAAGCTGTGTGAAGGCCTGTGCTAGTCCTACAATGGGAAGAAAGGGAGAAATAAGAGAAAAAGCCCAAGTCTCTCTAATGACTCATTCTCATCTTCTTTCCAGAGGTCACAAGAGCGGTCAAAACCGATCCAATCTGGAAGCTTCTGGAGGAAACCCAGAGTCTTCCTGACACCCACAGAACACAGATGACACACATCAGCAAACATCTGACCTGCTCTTGAGTGGTTTTGAAGTTCTTCACCAAAGAACAAAATTTAAGGCCTGTATTCCCCAGTGGACCCATCAATAACTCTCTCTCTCTGCTTTATTTTTGCTGAAAGTTGGAGGGAAAATAAACTTGCCAAGGTCTGTGCAACGCAGCCTGCGTAGATGGAGCAAGAACATAGTAGAGTTTTGATTTATATTTACTTTCATGTCATTAAAAAAAAAATCCCTGTTCCCTCTGGGTACAGAACATATTAGCACAGTGGTACATAATTTTAAAATAAATATACATACACGTATGGGGGTGTTCATGTACGTAATTTTAAAATAAATATACATACATGTATGGGGGTGTTCATGCTCACATTTTTTTAATGATAAGGATGCATGCAAAAAGATCAGAGACTGTCAGTCTAGACCAGAGGATCTCAGCCTCAATTAAATGGGAAACATGTTGCTGTTAATGTTTTACTGGTAGCAGTGAAATAGTCTATCAGAGTATTTTTAAAAATCAGAGCAGATTCAATTTATCACTCTCCGTTCTTATATAAGTAGTGTGCTTTAAAATTTTTGTTTTCATTTTAAAGGCTTTATTTTTTTAAAGCATGTTTAAGTTCACAGTAAAATTAAGAGGAAAGTACAGAGAGTTATTGGTGGTGTACATTCCGAGTTTGGATAAATGTATAATGACAGGTATCCATCATTATGGTCTCATACAGAGAATTTTCACTGCCCTGAAAATCCTCTGCACTCTGCCTACTCATTCTTCCCTCCACCCTCCAACCCCTGGCCACCACTGATCTTTTTACTGTCTCCATAGTTTTGCGTTTTCCAGAATGTCTTATAGTTGGAATCATATGGTATGTAGCCATTTCAGATTTTCTTCTTTCACTTAGTAACATGCGTTTAAGCTTCTTCCATGTCTTTTCTTAGCTTGATGGTTTATTTCTTTTTAATGATGAGTACTGTATCATTGTCTGTATGTACACAAGCACACAATCCATTCATCTGCCGAAGGACATCTTGGTTGCTTCCAAGTTTTGGCAATTCTGAATAAAGCTAACAGAAACATCTGTGTGCAGTTTTTGCTGGACAGATGTTTTCAACTCCTTTGGATAAATACCAAAGAACATGATTGCTGGCTCATATGGTAAGAGTATGTTTAGTCTCAGAAACTGCCAGTTGTCTTCCAAAGTGGCTGTAACATTTTGCATTTCCACCAGCAGTGAATGAGAGTTCCTGTTGCTCCACATCCTCCCCAGGCTTTGGTGGTGTCAGTGTTTCGGCTCTGGCCATTCTGACAGATGGGGAGTTATCTCATTGTTGTTCTAATTTGCATTTCTCTGATGACATATGGTGTGGAACATCTTTTTGTATGCTTATTTGCCATTTGTATATGTTCTTTGGTGAGGTGTCTGTTAAGGTCTTTGGTCCATTTTTTAAATGGGGTTGTTCATTTTCTTTTTGTTGTACGTATTCTTTGAAAATATTTTCTCCCCGTCTGCCACTTGTCTACTCACTCACTTGCTGTTCTCTTTTGCAGAGAATAGGTTTTCAATTTTAATGAAGTCTAGCTTATCAATTATTTAGTTTCTGGATCGTGCCTTTGGTGTTGGTGGTATCTTTTTCTTCAGTGGAAAAGATAGTCAAACAGCTTGCCCCATTTTCTCTAAAGTCCCAAATTAGCCCTCATTTCTGAGGTATTATTAATTGTTAAGAGAAGTGTAAATCATTGTAATACATTTTCTCATTTTCTTATGAGAAAATTTCTCATTTTCTTAAAAAAATTTTTTTTTTGTTAAAGTGTAGTTGATTTGCAATTTTAGTTTCAGGTGTACGGCAAAGTGATTCAGTTATATATATATATTTTTTCTTTTCAGATTCTTTTCCATTATGGGTTGTTACAAAAAATTGAACATAGTTCCCTGTACTATACAGTAGGCCCTTGTTGTTTATTTTATATATAGTAATGTGTGTCTGTTGATCCCCAATCCCTAATTTATCCCTCCCCACCCTTTCCCCTTTGGTAACCATACTTTGCTTTCTATGTCTGTGAGTCTGTTTTGGGTTTTTCAATAGAATTTGTATCATTTTTTTTAGATTCCACATATAAGTGATACCATATGATATTTGTCTTTCTCTTCATTCAATATGGTAATCTCTAGGTCCATCCTTGTTGCTGCAACTGGCATTATTTCATTCTTTTTTATGGCTGTGTAATATTCCTGTGTGTGTGTGTGTGTGTATACACACCATATCTTCTTTATCCAGTCATCTGTTGTCTCATCTTCCTTCAGATGAGGAACATGAATGCATGTATAGTAGAATATAAAGAAAGAATACACAACATATGCTAAAGCAGTTTATAGACAAGAATGGAGCCATGAGCATCACTATGAATAATACATAATACATAAAATTACTGAACCCAAGCAACAATGTGAGTGAAATTAGCATCAATGTTATTTATACTGATGCTAATTTTAAAAAATCAACAGATGGCATATTAAAATAAAGATTTATCTCAGCTATTCTTCAGTTATAATAGTTCCTTGCCCTGTTAATATGCCTGTGGAGAAATGAGGGGAAAAAAACTCATCTTGCATTTTAAATAAAGTTTAAAAATTAGACAAACCCTGTGATTTTCCATATTGTATTATAATTTTTGAAATTCCAAATGACTTTCAGATGGATAGAATGACTTTATTAATATCAAATCAAGAGGAAAGGTCTGTGGTACTACGTTATTATTTTTTTCTCTGTAAAATATTTCCAGATATTTTTCAATTTCTGAATAAATCATGAAAGAGCAACAGGGTTGCCCATCACTGAAGTTGCAGTAGGAAAAGGATGATGACCTTGGGTCTATATTTCAGTCGTATCTGAGGAGGTCATCTCTAGGTCAGGATTCCAGAAATCCAGACCGCTCTTTAATCTCCAGGCAGTTCACATGGCCCAGAATTTCAGAAGTGCAGGCGGTGTCAGGACCTAGAGGGACACTAAGGTCAAGCGGCGGGAAGGAGAGAGATGTGGAGTCAGGAATAGACAACAGCCACGAGTAAACTGATGTGTTGACTTTGTTCCAAAGTATCCCCAGAAATAGACTGGCCATTTGTCAGGATAGCATTTTAAGTCCTAACTTGGCCTAACTTGGCCATTGATGGATCATAAGTATTACAATGAACGGTCACTTTATTCCCTTTAGCTCTCATAGTGATTTTGTCAAGGCTAGGAGACGGTGTGTGTCAGAAGGGCAAAAATCAAGAGCCAAAAGGAAAACCCCAAACTAAACCAAACCAAACAACAAAGTCCTTCTAGTCTTTGTGCTAGAAATGGTGAACAGATGTTCCTCAGATCACTGCGAATGGCCTTAAGTTGTAACAATCAGAATTTAGACGTATCATAACTTTAGTACAGATGGGATGGAGAGCCCAGGGGATTAAAAATCCAGTTAATATAGGAAAACAGAGGTAGGGGGTGAGGATATTTTCAGAGGAGAGAGTTAGTTAACATGAGAGCGGGGCATATTGATGGAGGTTGTTCAAAGGACATTTGCTCTCAGCAGACATTAAACCAGGATAGAATCTCACCCCTCTGGGTCAGCACAAATTAATAATGTGTAATTAAATTTTACCACCAGATTTTTCCTATGAAATGTCATGAAATGGACATAGCTCAGAAGTGGTTCATTCTGGTCAAAGTAAATCCCACTTCCTTGGCCCTAGCAGGGCTGCCCATGGACACATACCCAAGATTTGTGATTTGGGAGGGACTATCTTTCAGGACATTAAACAACGACCCTCAACATTGCATGTATAACTATCTGCATATTATAATCATCTGAAGAGCTTTAAGAAACAGTTGGTGATGCAAGATTTGTACACTGAAAACTATAAACCACCACTGAAGGAAAACACAGAAGACCTATTTAAAATAAATGCAAACAGCTCATGTTAATGGTTTGGATGACTTAACATTAACATAGTAATACTCTTCGAATTTATATACAGAATCAGTGCAATTCCTATCAAAATCCAGCCTAGTTATTTTGTACAAAGTGACAAGCTGATCCTAAAATTCATATGGAAATTCAGGGAACCCAGAATAGTCAAAACAATCTTGAAAAGGCACAGCCAAGTTGTAGGACTCATGCTTCTCAACTGAGAACTTACTACAAAGCTGCAGTCATCAAGACCGTTTGGTACCGGCATAAGGTTAGGCATTTAGATCAATGGAACAGAACTGAGAGTCCAGAAATACACTCATGTGTCTATGGTCAGGTGACAAGAGTGCCAAGACATTCAGCGGGGAGAGAAGAGTCTTTTTGACAAATGGTATACGGACGTGTGATACCGTGATTTTATTATAAATTATCTGTTTGGTCTTCATCCCCAACTCTGGCACAGAACTGGTCATGTACTGGTTATGGTTTCAAACCCACTTGTTTATGACTTAAATCAAGTCGTTCTGATCTAAGAGTCGACCTTGTTTTTCTTGAGGAAGCTGTGCCAGGATGAGGTCATTGACATCTGTTGTTGTGGACCAGGGCTCAATAGCTTAGCTCTGACAGAAGTGTCACAGCGGGGCAGGTGGGGAGGAGGGAGGTTATTGATCAGAACATATGGAAGAGTGGCTGTCATGTGACGGACACTTACAGTTTAAACACCAAGTATCTGTGAAGATTTACCAAGAGTTTCAGTCTGGGCACAGTTATTCTTTGCTGATCAAAATAGCTATGTAAGGTTCCCTGGAGTAATGACCTTGGGAGCAGCTCATCTTGCCTGCCAACACTGGTGCCTTCACTCCACTAGCATCGAGCTCTAGCAACAAAAGGGACTTTTCTGTTTGCACTGGGTATCCACTCTTGGTTGGCTAAGCTGATTCCACTGAGAACCACCTTGTAGAAAGGTACACTTTGACTGAATTTGGACTGTATTTTTTTCACCTCCCCTCTGCCTGGAGCAATAGTATAATTAATCTATCTTTGGTTTGAAGTATGAAATTTCTTTATTGGCTTATTAAGAGACATTACCCTGTATGCTGTTTGCTTGTGAAATATCACTAGTATAAATTATAATTACTGCCTTGAATCTGTGTTAAACAAATTATTGGCAAAGACAATCTCAGTCTCTGAGCATAATTTGCTGGACAAAACAGAACTCCTAAAACCCTTGGGATTTCCTAAGTGATGAGAGCCATGGGGTTTTTTTTTTTTTTTTGTGATGTTAACAAGAAGACTTTCAGAAAGCGCCTAAGGATGGTGGCTGGTTGCCAGGAGAACCAGCTCTGTGATCTGAGGATTGGAACTTTCAGTCCCACTGCCCTGAACTCCAGGGAGAAGAGCGGGGCTGGAGGTTGAATCAACTGCCAATAGCCAGTGATTTAAGCAACTGTGACTAAGCAGTGAAGCCTCCATTAAAAACTAAAAGGACAGGGTTCAGAGAGTAAGGAGATGGGGCCAAGATGGAGGAGTAGAAAAACCCTGAGCTCACCTCCTCTTGTGAGCACACCACAATCACAACTATTTGCAGAACAACCATGGATGAAGAAGACGGGGATCTACCAGAAAAGATCGTCGACAAATAAAGACATAAAGAAGGAACCACAATGAAATGGATAGCAGGGGCAGACTTGCAAAATAATCAAATCCCATACCCCCAGGGGGGTGATCCACAAACTGGAGAATAATTGTATTGCAGCGCTTCTCCCACAGGAGTGAGAGTTCTGAGCCCCATGTCAGGTTCCCCAGCCTGGGGGTCCTCCATTGGGAAGATGAACCCTCTGAAACATTTGGCTTTAAGGCCAGCAGGGCTTAATTTGGTGGTGGTGGGGGGGTCCCAAAGGACTCAGGGAGACAGAGACGTCACTCTTAAAAGGCACACACAAAACTTCACCCTCTCTGGGACTCAGGGCAAAAGCAGTAATTTGATAGGAGCCTGGGCCAGACCTACTTGCTGGTGTTGTAGAATCTCCTGGAGAGGAAGGGAGCAGCTGTGGCTCACCCTGGGGACACAAACAGTGGCAGCAGCCATTCTTGGGAGCTTCCTCTACTGTATGGACACTGGTACTGGTGGGCACCATTGTGGAATCCTCCCTGTAGCTCTTAGTACCGGGACCTGTCCCCACCCAACAGCCTGCAGGCAACAGTGCTGGGATGCCTCAGGCCAAGCAACTAATGAGATGGGGACACACCCCACCCATCAGCAGACAGGCTGCTTAAAGACCTCCTGAGCCCACAGCCACATCTAGACACAGCACTAGACACAACGTTGCCCACCAGAGGGCCAAGACCCACCATGGGCAGGCACCAGCCCTGCCCTCTAGGAAGCCTGCTCTAACCTCTGGACCAGCCTTACCCATCAGAAGGCAGATACCTGATGCAAGAAAATCACAATCCTGTAGCCTGCGGACCCAGCCTATCCACAGCAAGACAGACCCTGGGACCAGCTGGGCCCCATCCCTGCCCACTAGCAGGCCAACACAAGCTTTGGGACATCCTGGACCTGATACTCAACTGTATCAGGAACCTCCGCCCCCAATCTGACACCAGCTCTGGGATCCCTGGGCCCTACAGTCAGACTTCAGGACCTGGCTCTGCCTGTCAGTAGTCTGGCACTAATTCCAGGACCTGGATTCACCCACCTGTGAGTGGGCAAAAGCCTCAGAGTCTTCTAGACTCTGACTCAGCACACCAGTGAGTGAGCACTAGCCCTGGGGCCCCCTAGGGTTCTCCAACCAGCTGCCTTGTGACCAGGCCCCATTAACCGGTAGCCTGCAGCCTCCACACAGGGCAGAGCCTGGCAACCAACCAGACTAGCAACCAACCTAGCCTACCAGACCATCCACACGGTCAGCCTGCCACAACAGAAGGACCACATAGCCCTCTTAGGGGGAACTCCTAAAGCATATAGTTTAGGTGACAAGAGAGGAATGGGCCACTGGGACACACAGGACATCTCCTACGGAAAGTCACTTCTCCCAGTTCAAGAAACGTAACTAATTTACCATATCCATAAAAATACAAATAGCAGCTTAGGCAAAATGAGGCAGCAGAGGAACATGCTTCAGACAAAGGAACAAGATAAAACCCCAGAAGAAGAACTAAGTGAAGCGAAGCTAGGTCATCTACCCTATAGAGAGTTCAAGGCAATGATCACAAAGATGATCAAAGAACTTGGGAGAAGAATGCATGCACAGAGCAAGAAGTTAGAAGTTTTTTTCAACAAAGAGTTAGCAAATATAAAGAACAACCAAACAGAGATGAATACAATAACTGAAATGAAAAATACACTGGAAGGAATCAATAGTAGACTAAAGGATACAGAAGAACGGATCAGTGAGCTGGAAGACAGGGTAGTGGAAATCACTGCCGCTGAACAGAAAAAAGACAAAAGAATGAAAAGGAATGAGGACAGTTTAAGAGACCCCTGGGACAACACTGAGTGCACTGATAATTTGCATTATAGGGGTCCCAGAAGGTGAAGAGAGAGAGAAAGGACCCAAGAAAATATTTGAATAGTTGAAAACTTAACCTAGAAAAGGAAACAGTCACCCAAGTCAAGGAAGCACAGAGAGTCCTACACAGGATTAACCCAAAGAGGAACACTGAAAGACACACCATAATTGAAATGAAAAAAATTAAACATAAAGAGAGAATACTAAAAGAAGTAAGGGAAAAGCAACAGATAACACACAAGGGAACTCCCATAACATTATCAGTTGATTACTCAGCAGAAATTCTGCAGGCCAGAATGACGTGGCATGGTATTTAAACTGATGAAAGGGAAAATAAAATTGCCAAAAAAAAAAAAAAAGAGAAAAGAGAAAAACCTACAATCACGAATACTCTACCCAGCAATACTCTTATTCAGACTTGATGGAGAGATCAAAAGCTTTCCAGACAAGCAAAAGCTAAAAGAATTCAGCACCACCAAACCTGCTTTACAACAAATGCTAAAGGAACTTCTCTAGGCAAAAAAGAAAAGGTTACAACTAGAAATAAGAAAATTACCAAATGAAAAAAGCTCATTGGTAAAGGCAAACTTACAGTGAAGGTAGGAAATACCAACATACAAAGCTAGTAGGAAGGTCAAAGGACAAAAGTAATAAAATCATTTATATCCACAGTAAGCACTTAATGATAAACAAAACAATCAGATTAAAAATATAATATCAAAATAGTAATCATGAGGGGAGGAGAGTACAAATGCAGGGTTGTTAAAATGCATTTAAAGTTAAGATACCAGCCACTTAAAACAATCATAATATAAAAATATATATAGCTATATTCAAACCTCATGATAACCACAAATCAAAAATCTATAACCAATATATACACAAAAAAGAAAAAGGAATTCAAACATAACATTAAAGACAGTCATCAAATCACAAGAGAACAAAAGAAGAGGGGGAACAGACCTATAAAAACAAATCCAAAACAGTCAACAAAATGGCAATAAGAACATACATATTGATAATCACCTTAAATGTAAACAGACTAACTGCTCTAATCAAAAGACATAGACTGGCTGAATGAACAAAAAGACAAGACCCATATGGATGGTGTCTACAAGAGATTCACTTCAGATCTAAAGACACGCAAAGACTGAAAGTGAGGGGATGGAAAAAGATGTTCCATGCAAATGGAAATCAAAAGAAAGCTGAAGCAGCAATACTTATTTCAGACAAAACAGACTTTAAAATAAAGACTATTACAAGAGACAAAGGAGCACACTACATAATGATCAAGGGATAAATCCAGAGAGTGGGAGAATGGCACACTCAGAGAGCTCGGACGTTCCGTGCCCTTTCCCACATACCTTGCCCTAGGCATCTCTTCCTTCTGGCTGCTTCTAAGCTGTATCTGTCAACTGAAACACACACACACACACACACACACACACACACCTCGAGAGCTGTGTGTTCAGTTCTATTTGGGGACTTACTGAGGACTATAGCCCAGGAGACAGCCTCTCTGACAGCTCTGAGGAACTGCTCCAAAGAGGCAGGGAGGGAGGGCAATACATGCATGATCTGGTGAAGGTGGAACATGCAACCTAGCACACATTTCAGTAGAAGGCTGCTGCTAGTCACTGGGAGCAGATGTCTCCATGAATGATTTTAGTGCTTTTCTAGGTATGAGAATATGCAAGAAATAGGTTTCATAAAATTTCCTCCTGAAAACATTTAACTATTTGAAGGCTTGTTTTACCAGTTTTCCCAAAGCACACAGTGCCTCATTCCTGATCTCTGCCCTGAACTGCTTTCAGTGTGTGTTAAAGGTCAGTGACTGCAGCGGCCAATGAATTCATTGTTGTAGAACCAGATGCTGAGGGACGTTTTTTAGTTGTCATATCCTTTTATAATAAAATGTAAGCAAATGTTTTCCTGAGTTCTGTGAGCCACTCCAGCAATTAATAGAACCCCAGGAAGGGGTTGTGGAACTCTCTGATCTACAGTCTGAGCCCAGGTGGTGACTTGAACCTGCTACTGGTGTCTGAAATTAGGGTGGGGGAAGTCTCATGGGACTGAGCCCTTAACTTGTAGGATCTGATGCTTTCTCCAGGTTGAATTGTAGGACACATAGTTGGTGTCAGAGAATTTCTTGGTGACATGGGGGAAAAGCTCACATACTAGAATTAGGTGCAGACCTGTAGTTAGCAATCAGAAGTGAGATCAGAATCAGAATTGTAAGATGACTGGATACCCACATACGAAAGAATGAAGTTGGACTCCTACGTTATTCTATACACAAAAATTAACCCCAAATACATCAAAGGCATAAATGTAAGAGGTAAAACTATGAGACTGTAGAAGAAAACATAGGTGTAAGTCTTTGTGATTTTGATTGGGCAACAGTTTCTTAGATTTGATACCAAAAGCACAAGCAATAAGGAAAAAATAGATAAATCGGACTTCATCAAAATTAAAAATTTTGGTGCATCAAAGAACCCTATAAAATGAAAAGACAACCCACAAAAAATGGGAGAAAATGTCTGTAAATCATATACCTATGAATCATATATCAGATATTATATATCAATAAATCTATACTCTGATATATAAAGACTCTTATAACTCAACAATAAAAAGACATAGAGCCCAATATAAAAATGGATGAAGAATTTAGATAGATATTTCTCAGAAGATACAGAAATGGACAGTACACACATGAAAAGATGTTCAACATTATTCCCATGATAAGGGAAATGCAAATCAAAACTTCAGTGACATACCACTTCCTCATACCCACTAGGATAGCTACAATCAGAAAGACAGATAATATCATGTGTTATTGGGAAGAAAGTGGGGAAACTGTAACCCCATACATTGCTAGTGAGAATGTAAATAATGCAGCCACTTTAGAAAACCGTTTGGCATTTCTTTAAAAAACTAATAAACATGGTGTTACCATTGACCAGGTAATTTAACCCCTAAATATATACCCAAGAGAATGGAAAACATATATCCAACAAAAATTTGGACATAAATGTTCACAGCAGTATTCATAATAGCCAAAATGGAGACAATCCAAATGTCTATCAATTGATGAATGGGCAAACAAAATGTGGTATGGCTATGCAATGGAATATTATTCGGTTAGAAAAAAGGAATGATTTACTGATAGGTGAACAAAGTCAGTCACCAAAGGCCACGTACTGCATGATTCCCTTTTTATGAACTGTCCAGAATAGACAAATCCATAGAGACAGAAAATAGATTAGTGGTTGCCAGGGTTTGGAAGGGGGAAGGAGTGGGGAGTAACTGTCAACGAGTTTAAGTTTCTTTCTGGGGAAAGATAAAAATGTTCTGGAATTCAGGAGTGGTGATGGTTGCATAACTTTGTGAATATACTAAAAACCATTCAATTGCATACTTTAAGAGTGTGAATTTCTGGTAAATTATATCTTAGAATATTCTATGAAAAAAATATTGATGTCTAGCTTCTTCTCAGATCAAGCGCATCCACACGTCTGCGGATAAGGCCTGGGCATTTAAATTTTTAAAGGCTCCTTGGTGATTTTGAAGAACCATGCTCTTATAATCCACTGCATTAAATAAACCATCAATTTTTTTTTTTTTTATTGTGAATTTGTTGGCAGAGATTAACAAGATTCTTTGGCCTTCCATTGCTCATGTTAATTTTGATAGGAACAGATGGTAGGAAAAAGTCTAGAGCAATCATAGCTGAAATTTACCCGTGCCAGAATTCACCAATGCTATCAACAAAGGAACATATTAATTGTTTCATTGTGTTACGTGTTTAAAAAACAAAACAAAACAGTTTCTCTGAGTGTTTATCAGTTAGGATGTTCTTATACGTTCTCTGTGATGCAGTATCACTGAAGACGCTTCTAAGGCTGTGCCATTACCCTTAATTACACAGGCAATATAGCAATCTGTAATGTCAGGGTTTGGTTTGGCTTTGCTTTGTTTTTCAATCTATTCCTGCTTCAAAGTTCACACTGGGATAATGACGGTAATCCCTAGCTCTGAGGATTTCTCCCTTTGGACCCAGGAGTGAGATACAGACTTCAGACCTTGGGGCTGTCCAAAGGGTGGGGTGGGGTGGGGTGGGGTGCTTTAAGGGAGCGCAGGCCAAACTATTTCACCTACTCTAAGTGAAGGCAAGAACTACAAAACTTCCCAGTCGTTTTTAATGTTGCTTTATCATTTGTTTAATATTCCCACTTAATTCCAAAAAAGGAGTAAAATGATGGACTTAGAGATGATCATACTAAAGGAAGTAAGTCAAACAGAGAAAGGCAATTATCATTTATCACTTTATATGCGGACTCTAAAAAAAATGATACAAATGAACTTATTTACAAAACAGAAAAAGACTCATAGACATAGAAAACGAACATCATTACCAAAGGGCAAGGGAGAGGGGGATAAATTGGGAGTTTGGGATTTGCAGATACAAACTACTACTATATATAAAATAGATAAACAACAAGGTCCTACTGTACAGCACAGGGAGCTATATTCAATATCTTGTAATAACCCATAATGAAAAAGGATATATATGTATATGTATAACTGAATCACTATGCTATATACCAGAAACAAATATAATACTGTAAATCAACTAGACTTCAATTTAAAAAAGAGAGACAGGGAATCTGGCTGAGAAAAAAAAAAAAAGAACAAAGTAACATGATGTTTCACAATCTGACTTTCTTCCTGGAGAGTTCAGGGTTACCTGTTCCGAAGAGGCGGTGTTGCACTAAGTTGTGTGCTGGCGAGTCTGCAGGCTAACATTTGTAGAAAAAGTTCAATTGGTTCATTTAAGTCATCATTTATAAATTTTCCATGTTAAGGGTGAAATGTTTCCAAATTTTTTTTTTTTAAAAAAAAAGGAAAAGTAAAACAGGTTCAGAGCATTACAAAATAGCATTGGACATTTGCACCGCATGTACAAATAAGCCTAGAGTTAACTAAACCTTTACGGCAATTCTGCCAGGTTGGTAATGTTAGTATTGCTTATTTTATAAACAAGGAAACAAAGGCTCAAAGAGCTTGTGTGTTTGCTTTATACACGGTAAGGCCTTGAACCCTGGCCTTCTGGCTCCAAATCTTTTCTCATTAGATGGTCCATGAACCCTGGATGCCAGTTTGAATTCTTTTGAGAGTATTAGTAGTTGACTGGCCAGCGGAAACCAAGCCCAGACTGTGATCCTGGGGACCCAGAGGGAGAGGGGAAAGGTGGAGACTTAGGCAGCGGATGTGAGATGCTGCGTGAACATCACAGCTAGGGCTTCAGCGTGAAGATTCAAGAGGAGCTTCTGCAGGACTCTTTTGGCTGGGATCCCCCCCTTACATCTCCTTTCTGAGATTACACCTCTCTTCCAGACTGGGAACAACCCATGCAGCGTGAAGAACAAAGGAACGCAGAAACACGTATCATTTCCGAGAGTGTCAAAAGTATCATCCAAGTGAGAAAGAAATTCATAAATATACACACATAATTTCTTTTAGATTAAAAACACAGTGTCCCACCAAGTACAAAGTTTGTCCTTTTTTTTTTATATCAGTCCAGTGTATTTTTCTTAGCAATGTTGACCACTGAAATTATTTTCTTAGCACAGAATTTTCCAGTAAACCTCCCACATCAGTGCAAACTTCCTGTTCCCAACTGCCCTTCCTCTTCTTGGGTCCCTCATTACAGGCAGCAGGAGAGCTGATATTCAGCAGAAAATTAACTTGGCAGGGTATGTGCTGAAAGGCATTAATTTCCAAGGAAAGGAAGTTTTTGTTTAATTTTTGTTTTGTTTTACAAAGCATTGTTGTTCACTTGTGGCATGCCTTTTGAAGTTACGGATTATTTTTCTGAAGATAGAGACTTGGTTTAGCACGATTCTTGGTACCTGGAAAATATTCAATGCGTGTTGTTGAACTGAATGTTCAACAAGTACTTCCCCTTGACCAAATAAAGAACTTTTACGGGTCATTTAAAAAAATTATAGGTGAGCTTAAAGGAACAGACGATCTTTGGAAATTGGGGAAACTGATTTGTGAGGACTGCAGTCTAAGTGTACATTCTGGGTTCTCAAGCACACATTTATAAAGGGACCTCTGGCCCTTTATTAAGCACAAAACAAGCACACAGCTGATGTAAACTTCCTCTTAACTCAGTGGTTATCAGACTTGGCTGTACATCGGAATCACTTGGGGTGGAATGAGTGGTAGAATTTTTTTTTTTTAATACTGCTGCCAGGTCTCAGATCCAGGAATTCTTCTGTAACTGGTCTAATCTACAGCCTGGGATTCAGGTTTTAAAAGGCTTCCCAGGAGGTTCTAGCGGGTGGCCAAAACTGAGCATCAGCTCCTACACAAAGGAACACATTTAATCAGCACCTACTAAGTACCAGGCACTGTGCTGGGCACTTGTTAGCCTCCATTTTACTAACATGGAAATTGGGACTCATTGAGGTTGATTTGCTTACCATAATACAGCAGCTAAGTGCTAAAGTTAGAAAGAAAAAAATCCAATGACCATATACTCTTTTGTTTTTTCAATTGAAATACAGTCAGTTGCAGTCTGTCAACTTCTGGTGTACAGCACAATGTCCCAGTCATGCATATACATACAAATATTCATCTTCATGGTCTTTTTTATTAAAGGTTATTGCAAGATGTTGAATACAGTTCTCTGTGCTATACCGAAGAAATTTGTTTTTTTAAATCTAGTTTTATATATAGTGGCTAACATTTGCAAATCTTAAACTCTCAAATTTATCCCTTCCTACCCTCTTTCCCCCGGTAACCCCATACACTCTTAACGCCTTAACATCGTAGAGTTAAATGATATGCCAGTGACTGCAGAAGCCAATGTATGACCTTTGAGAATGTAGGCATGATTAAATGAAGACTAACTCATTGAAGATTCGGACAGTCCTCAGGATGCTATATGAAGCAAGCATTTAAATGTATATGGAAATAAAATCTGGGTGCAAAGCCTGTTGGATAGATATTTCCTTCTAACGTTTGAAAGCCATTCTATTTTTCAAAACCCAGCAATGTCTCTGATTGAATTGGAAATTGCAGATTAACACTAAGAAGGGCCCGATGTCAGCCCGTGTTGAGCTGGGCATCAGAGATGCATTCAGCAGGAACTGGGTGACCACCAGAAAGAAAATCGGGGCTGAGCTGTCCAGGGGGTGGGACTCACAAAGGTGCCCTACACAAGGTCAGTTCATTAGTTGCCCCCTGTGTAAACTGGAGAGCTGTGGGCTGAGACTGGGTATCAGTTACAGACACCCAGACTGCTTACAGAGCCAGGGAGCAGCTATTCAGTTAAGAAAAAGTAAACTAAGAAAAACAAAGCTTCAACCCAGCGCAACAGTAATTGTGGTGGAGAAGCTCAATGCCTGCTTGAAGGTGGTTTGTGACTTTAGTGTGTGTATGCGCGTATGTATGTGTGTGTGCGTGCGGGCACACGGTGTATTTTTTGGCTTGAACAACCCCTTATTCACAGTGCTATGGCTCAGGTGTCCTGTCAATGCTTCCTTTTTCTCTCTAAATTTCCCTCCCTTCAAAGTCTTTCCTCCATCCTTATAAACTGTTTGTGGGCTAGGAAACGTCTGGAGTAAGCATGACTTGTGAACACTTTAGAGTTCTGCCTGGACCAGGGAGAACTGTCTATTTCAGAAAGAAAGAAAAACCAAAAGACTGAAATAATGCCATTTGCAGCAACACGGGTGGACCTAGAGATGATCATACTAAGTGAAGTAAGTCAGACAAAGACAAATACCATATGATATATCACTTATATGTGGAATCTAAAAAACTCAGACAAAGGAACTTATTTACAAAACAGAAAGAAGAGCAGAAGGTGTATCTCAGTGGTAGAGTGCACTTAGCATGCATGAGGTCCTGGGTTCAATCCCCAGTACCTCCATTAAAAAAGAAAGAAAGAAGGAAAGAAACCTAACCCTTCCCCCACCCTCCACCAAATAAAAAAAAAGAGACTCACAGACATAGAAAACAAACTTATGGTTACCAAAGGGGAAAAAGGGGAGAGGGATAAATTGGGAGTTTGGGATTAGCAGATAGTAACTACTATATATAAAATAGATAAATAACAAGGTCCAACTGTATAGCACAGGGAACTATAGTCAATACCTTGTGATAACCTGTAATAAAAAAATATGAAAAATAATACATATATATAGTACGACTGAATCACTGTGCTGCACACCAGAAAGTAACACAACATTGTAAATCAACTATACTTCAATAAAAAGAAAAAGAAAAGAAAGAAAAACCAGAGACAAATGCAGATAAGAAAGGGAAATAGATATGAATGAAATGGGCAGGTAGAGAGTGACAGGCAGGTACTTACACAGACATAGATACAGACAGAATAGGAAAGAATGAATGAGGCAGAGACAGGCAGAAACCCAGCAAAACAGAACAGAGAGAAATAGAGACAGAAACTCAGAGACAGCTGGGGGGTGGGAGGGACAGCCAGTAAGCAATGGAGAGAGGGAAACAGAGAGATGGCAGAGAAGGCCAAGCAGGAGACAGAGGTGAAGGGAGAAGGAAAGAGAGAGACAGACATGCAGAAACAGGAGCCCAGGGGACAGCAGGAGGCGGACAGAGAGATGGCGGCGAGCAGAGGGCTGAGGCCAGCAGCAGTGGGGACAGCGCTGTGTGTGTTCTCACGGAGAAACGAGGGCTGGTTGGGAGGAGGGACAGCCCTTCCAATGGGGCAGTTGAACGGTCTCAGTTTAGTCATCCTAAATAGAAGCAGCATTCCTTCCTCCTGGAGCCCAATCCACGCTCCATCTGGACAGCAGTCTGGTGAACGAGGCTTTCTCACCCACCCTCCGGGCCACAGGAGGACCTCACAGAATGAGAGGCATGGGAACCGACATCCTCGTGGTGGGTGCGTGTGGTTTCCCGGCAGCCCCTCCCCATTCACTCCAGTTCCAGTAACAGCCTCCCATGTTTGTGGGGAACCACCCCTCCCCACCTCCATCCCCTGTGGTTTCTGTGACACTGGCAGTACCTCGGCCCCACTCCCATTCTGGGGCCAGTGTGTAACCCAGGCTTGGCATCTGATCCAGAGCCTCAGTTTACCCTGTGGTCAGCAACTGGGCACATAACTCAAGGGAGGCAAATCAGACTCCTCTTGGAGGTTTGTCTGGACTCTGGGGTTTGCCCTCAGATCCAGACTTAAACCATGGAGACGTGTTGGCTGGAGGTGGGGCTGCCATCTTGGCAACTTGCATAGTCTGCACATGAAGCCAACAACAGAGCAGCAAAGGGCAAAACGAACAACCACTGCATTCTTGTGGCCTCCTCCGAACCCTGATCAAGCTGTTTGTGAAGTGTTTCCAGACTTTTTATTTACAAAAACCAATAGATTACCTTTTTCTTTGACAGCGTAAACCAATTTGCATTGAATTGTTCTGTCACTTGCAACCAAATCCTATTTGATATAAAGTCTTGGATTATATCACCACCTTCTACAAACACAGAGTTTAACTTATCTAAGATTTTAGCTAGTTGGTGGCAACACATGAACTGCCATATACCAACCCCTTGAACTCACTCTTTTTAAAATTAAGCTATAGGTTCCATTTCAAATAAATATTTTTAGTCTAGTGACTTCAGGAGCTCTGGAAACATCAGCTCTAAGCAAAATTGCCATCCTTAGGCAATGTTCATCTTGGCTCAGCGAGTTCCTTATTCCGGGACATCCTCCCCTCCCTTCCTAGCCATGGTAAGCAGAATATGACCGGTATCATGGATCCCTTTATGTGAACTTACCAAGTAGAACCTTTACCTTCTAAAAGAGAACAGTGAAAAGATCCCAAAGGAATACATTTCTAAAGCAGGAATCCCAAATATTGTAGCATGTGGTTAAGGGATATACCTGGAGTTGCTGAAACTTCTTAGAATTCTCTGAACTGAGAACCACGCCCAACAGTTATTTTATAAGATTGTAAATGAAAATTTACTGAAAAATCCTTTAAAATGTCCCCCATGTAACATACATTTAGAGCAGTGGTTCTCAAATTTCCTTGTGCGTTAGAATCACTGGAGAGCTTGTTAAAGCAGACTGCTGGGCCCCACCCTCAGGCTCTCAGCTTCAGTGGGCCTGGGGTGGGGGCACTGAGAATTTGCATTCCTAAAAAGTTCCCAAGAGATGCCCATGCTGCAGGTCTGAGTGGCACCCCACTTTGAAGATCACGTTCAGATTTAAGAATGCAGCTCTCAGAGAGCTTGGCCAGCTGACATAAAACTTCACCGCTGCTCTGCCCTAGTCCTGGATGTTAGGCTCCCTAGCAGAGATGCGGGCCAGAGCCTGAGGCGCAGCGCCGGCGGTGGTGGGAGGGGCCCCTAGCCTCTCGCAGGTGAGCCCGCTTGTGAATCAGATGCGGGCCAGAGCCAAGAGTCCAAGAGGCTCGGATCTGCTGATGCTTGTGTGGTGGGAAGGCATTTTTAAAAGAGGAATGCAGGACATTTTTCCTTTCTGAGAATTCCTACCACTCCAGGAACGTCCCTACCTACGCTTCTCCCCACACTCCCTTCCAGGAAACAGCGAGAATCTTCTATTCTCCTGCACCAAGTAAGGAGTCTATTCCCGACTATAGTGTGTATAGGCGCATGGGCAAGCCGGTTTCAGGGCTATGTGGCCAGTGCTGTCCCACAGGGCACGGCTCCAAGAAGGGCCTAGCACTTGGATCTGATGCTCTGCGGTAGAAAATGCCTTGACATTTTTTTCCTCTTCCTCCCTTCCTCCCTCCCTCCCTTCCTTCCTTCCTTCCTTCCTTCCTTCCTTCCTTCCTTCCTTCCTTCCTTCCTTCCTTCCTTCCATCTTCTTTTCCTTGTTAATGTAGGTGCTGGGGATTGAACCCAGAACCTTAGCATGCACTCTACCCCTGAGCTATACCCACTCCCCTGAAATTCTTTCTATTTTATCTCTGAATCTGTGATTTGTAAAGCAGGCCACAGGACAGTGGAGTTTGCAGCAGGGGCTCGAAGCCTCAGCTCCCGAGCATCCTGCTTCCAAGGTCTCTGCCTTGGGATCCTCGCCTCTCGCTCCCCTGTGCCCTGGTGCCTCCCTCTCCCTGGGTCATGCTCCTCCAGCTCCCTCCACACCTGATGGGGGCCTGGGAGCAGTTGTGGGGACTAGGGGGTGCCAGGGCCTGGTGCGCCCATCCCATTGCATCGGGTGGTGGGATTCCAGGCAGCCCCCTTTTGGCCTCAAACTGTGGGTACCACGGCGTCGTCGGGTGCACAATTCGGAGGGGTCTCTCGCCCACCCATCCAGGGACCAAGTGTACACTGGCGTGAAGGTTGTCATCCCTTGGGGATCGTCTGTTTGCTGTGGGCTGGCGCTGTGGACCCTCAGGAAGGGGAGCTTGACTTCCCCAACGCCCACCCAGGTCCGTGTTTTCATTTTGCATGGAGCCTGGCAAATGATGGAGCTGCCCCGCACATGCGCCTGACCCAGCACCCGGAGTCTGCTGCACCCTGGACCAGCAGAGATGTAATGAACGCTTAGATAGCCTCATGGGGGTTTTCACTCTTCCCAGCGCTGAGTCAGAAATGAAGACCTAACTTTTGATATTAAATGTCTCGCATTCCTGACTCTATGGATTGAGGTTCATATCTGATACACTTGCCCCTCCAAATGGGAAAAGGAGTTTGTAGAGGTATGGGGTTAAGTCCATGCAAGGAAAGGAGTCCTCTTACAGGCTAGGAGCTGAGAGAGACTGTCAGCCTGGCCAGGAACCACCATTCGGAGGGTCTAAGAAGGGAACTCTGCATGTCACCCGTAAGAGCCAGATTACCCAGGGTCAGGAAACTCAGGACCAAGTCCGGTGGGAGGAAGCCAGCCCAAGAAGGGGTGTCAAGCATCCTTATCAGCTTCCTTATAAAAGAGTCATTTAATTGTCCATGAAAACGTTTTGTTCTATCATGGATACATGATTCTCTTGTACTTTATCTGGGAGAACACTTTCCTTAAAGCAACTTGACTAAAGTGGTTTAGAAAAAAAAAATGTTGGTTGGTAGGGGCACCATCCCCATACAGGGCAAGACTGATGCTTTTTTAAAAAAATTACTTTTATTTATTTGGGGGGGGTAATTATGGAAGTACTGGGGATTGAATCCAGGACCTTGTGCATGCTAGGCACATGCTCTACCACTGAGCTATACCCTCCCCAGCAAGGTCAATACTTGAAAGTTAGCAGGAACTGAGTCAAAAAGATTGGAAGGAAGGAAGTGACTGAGAAGCTTGATTTTTTTTAATTGAAATAAATTGGGGGAATGTTTTTGTTTTCTTTTTATCTCTAATTCTTCTGCAACAGACATGCTTTATGCGTGCAGTTTTTATAGGAGGAGAAGCATTAAAATCAAAGAAAATTGGGGGTGGACTCACAATACTTGTGGAGAAGATGTATTTAGGATTCTAATCTGCCTTTGTCTGCATTTGAGAGGAGAGGAGAAATAAAGGGGAAAAAATCGCAGACATAGGTGGTGACATTCTCTTCCCGTTAGCTGGATCCAGTTATAAATGAAAGAGTAAACATCCCCAGGGAACAACTGAAAGACGTGACAGTAGGGAGGTCCCCCCAAAGGAGAACAGGTCTTCGGAGGATGAAAGTCCACCGGCAGGACCCTCCTCAAGGAGTCACCCTGGACTAAATGGCAGCCCACCAGGAGGATGCACCGCAGCAGATGGCTGAGTCTTGGGGACTGCAGAGTCAGGGCAGGGAGTGGATTCTGTGGTCAGACCAGTCCCAGGTCAATACAGATTCTTATATAATTGAGTACATTCCAGGTTGCAGTAAATAATACAAAACTCAGATAAAAATCAAAACCACTACATCAAAAGTGCACAGATGGCTCCCTGGAGCTCCTTGGAACTCCCTGGAGCTGGATTTGACTTAAAAGGGAGGGTTTTAACTTCTCCATTTGGTGCCCAACCTGCCATAAGAGAGAACTCCCGATAGGGATGCTAATCAAACCTCTGATAAACCAGGACAGAAAAAGCCATTCACAAAGCCAAGCAGCCAGACAGCACAAAAGAGGGGCAGAGAAGAGCAGACTCAGAGAGAAACGGCATTCGATCACTCGGCGCAGATAGCTGTTTGTTCTTATGGAATCAGACAGAGTGCAAAAAGGACCTTCAGAAGCAGGTCAAGCCCCCGACCCACTTAACAGAGCTGCACCCTACTTGGCTGAGTGCCCTTCTCCGCTGGTGTGGCCTCTGTGTAAAGAGAACAGGATCCTGGTTCTCAGAAGCTTGTGTTTCCTCTCTGTCAGGGATCCTGTTTAGCTCATGATGGGAATTTTGTCTCCATCAGCATCAGTTTTCAGAATTCCTTGTTTGGACACAAAATTAAAAGGGAAGTGGAGTCCCTTAGGGATGTTTTATCTCATGAATCACCCGTCCCTTCCTGACCCTCCTGGGAATCCCATCTGTGTACAGAGGTCCCATTGACTCCTGTGGTCCCTGTCAAAGCCAACTTCAAGAATGGAAAAGATGAGCCCTCGCTGATTTCATGTTGGACTCACCAGCTCAGTTCTGCGCCGGCAAGGGTCAGAGCAGCCTAGGATTAAAGCGGCAGGAATAAAAGAGCCTGCTGTCAAAGTACTTAGGGTTCCTAGCATTCAGATTGGAAATGGATCCAATAATTTATATGCAGACTATTTAAAAGGAGATGAATGGGCAAAAGAGCTCTGCTGAGTTTTTTTAAGCCTACAGTTTAGCCTGTTTGGGTGGTAACTAGGCTGCAAACATGTGCAACTAACGGAGGTACTTTGTCAATTTTATTTCCTTTTTTTTCTAATTTTATTTTTTAATTGTAGTTGATTTACAATGTTACTTTCAGGTATACAGCAAAGTAATTCAGTTATATATATACATAACATATCTGTATATACATGTAAGCTTCCTTTTAATTTCTCTTTTTTTGTTGTTGTTTTTTTTTAATCCTAGAATAGGTAAAAGAGTTTTAAAAAGTTCATTGAAACCTATGCGATCCAAACCCTTTCCACAGATATACAGCTTCAGTTTTTGAAATACTTATCTGACTCAAAGACTCAACAAGGAAATTAAAAAAAAAATAAACTTAGACTATATCCACTCACTCTCCCAGGAAGAGAAGAGAGAAGAATTGACTGTGGAATGGTTACCAGAAATTGGTTCTTTGGAAACACTAGTACTTCTGTGTTATTTATAAATAAATCACATGACTTTGACTTGTTCATGCATTTATTCATCCATTCACTTTGTTAATTCAATGAACATCTTTCCTGTGCCGGGCCCGAGTGAGGCACAGGGTGAGGAAAATGTAATTAGATTCTGGTTCCATGTAAGATAGAGTAAGTAACCTGTGTCTCCCGCTGAACACAGCCAATAAAACCTGGTATACATGGAGCAGGTATTTACCATAAAGACTAAATAGTAGCAGGTGGACTGGAGAAAAAGCCAGAATGTGAAGCACCACTGAATGGGTGGGGAGCCTGACACTTTTTTTTCTGCTGGTGTCCCCTGGCCTGGACTCAAGGCAGCCCCAGACCTAGAGGTGAGCCTTGGTAAGGACGAGAATGGAGGGGAGCCCTTCAGCTTCAACAGGAGTGGGAAAGGGGTCTTCCGACATTCACAGAGAATGGGGAATTTTCCCTGTTTTTCTTTCTCCTTCTTTTTCCATAGGCAGGAACTCTCACCCCAGCCTCACATCCCCACCCACCGCCCCCAACAACAAGCAGCCTCCCTTCCAGGCTCTCTCAAGCCATTTTCAGACCAGCTTGGGAGCCCTCCCTGCTCGCTCCAGAATGTATGCAATAACCCTTTTCACACCCTCCTGTTGCATGTGTGGCATCATTGATTTTAATATCCAAGCCAAAATAAAATTGGAGGTGGTGGTCTACCTCATTTCCGCTGAGTGACCCCAACAACTCCAGACATGGACAGAGTTAATGGGAAATGCACAGCAGTTGAGGATCAAAAAGGGACACTTCAGGGAACCAGAAAGCACCAGGGAGGTCTCAGGAGATCTCAAAGAGGAGGCAGCTGGGGGCGCTACTCAAGTTGTTCAAGAATTTGGGCTTATTCCCAAGCTGTGTATGCACGGATCTGGCCATAAACAGGGTATCAGAGACATTGAGGAAAGAAGCACTGGAGCGATCACGGACCAGGGTCAGACTGGCCGCTAGGTGGCGTACGCATCAGCTAGATCTGAATAGAACTGAGGGGAGGGTATAGCTCAGCGGTAGAGCGCAAGCTTAGCACGAATAGGGTCCCGGGATCAATCCTCTGTAACGCCTCTAAAAATATATAAATAAATAAACCTGATTACCACCCCCACCCCAAAAAAAGATTGAACAGAACTGGCATCGAGGGGGAGAGCATAGCTCAGTGGTAGAGCGCATGCCTAGCATGCACAAGGTCCTGGCTTCAATCCTCAGGACCTTCATTAAATAAATATATACATAAGTAAACCAACTAACTTAACCTCCCCACACGCACACCCACCCCCCTCAAAAAAAAAGGAGAGAGAGAGAGAACTGGCATTGAAAGAATCAACCACAAAAAACTGGTTGGAATTTGCAGCCTGAAACCAACTAGGTTGATTGCCTGCTAAAGCAAAAATGTCAGCATTTTATAGGATTTAAACAAGACTCAGGGCCTCATATCATTTCCAAATGTCCAGGGTACAATCCAAAATTATTCAGCATACCGAGGATCAAGAAAATCTCAGCTCTAATAAATATATACAATTGTTAAACTTCATAAACCACACACAAAAAGTCAGATTTGTTGTAGGTTAATTCAAAAATTTTAATGACGTCCCTTGCTTACAGGAAGCACACAATCTAGAGCGGAAAATAGAATGATAAATGGATAAGGACAGAACCTTTAGTACCTGAGAAGTTAGAGGTGGGCAGGATAATGTGACACAAGAGGATCCCTGGGGGGAAGGCGGTAGCTCAAGAGGCAGAGTGCATGCTTATCATGCACGAGGTCCTGGGTTCAATCCCTGGCACCTCCTCTGTAAATAAATAAGTAAACTTAATTACCTCCCCCCGTCAAAAAATAAAAATAAAAAAAATTTTAAATAATAATAATAAAAAAAAAAGGTTCCCTAACTCAGCCTGGAGAGCAGGGCATCAGGAGATTGAGATCAGCTTCCTGCAAGCACAGATGCTTGAGTCTGAAAGAATAAGTAGGCAAGAGGAGGTAGGTGACGAAGTAGAAGGTATTCGTACCTAAGTCAGGGGCTGCACGAGCAAAGATGTACGGTCAAGTGGGCGTGGGAAACTGCAGACAGTTCTGTTTTGTTGCAGTTCTAGCTGTCAAGTAGCAGAAAAGGATCTTGGAATGCCTAGGACCAGACCACGGAAGCCTTCATCATGGACCACACTTAACCCTGTAAGTCACCCTGTCTAGAATCTGACCTTAGTTCTTTAAACAGTAGCACAATGGTCATAACGAAATCATGGCACTCCTTTGGGTCTTGGTTTCTTGTGGCAGAAACTACAGGTGTGTAATCAGTATCTGCCTGGTCCTCTGTTTCCCAGAGTCAACAAAAATAATCAAGAAACAATTGTCAGAACAGAAGAGTCTTATCTGAGCTAAACTGAGGACTAGCCTGGAAGCCTGCTTCCCAGATGACTCTGAGAAACTGCTCCAGAGAAGCAGGGTTTCCAGCACAGTTTTATATCTTGTCAGAACAAAGAACAATAAACAAGTCAGGGATACATTTCTTCAGGATTAAAAACAAACACAAAAACAGATGTGCAGTATGGCGTTGGCACCTGGGAAGGGAGTCTCAGCATCACAGGAGGACCAGCATTCTTGTCTCAGGAAGAGGGACATTTAATCTTTATTTTTAACATGGACATTCTTTACTTCTGGTCAATGTGCCCTTTCTTGAATAATGAAAGCAGATGTACAATATATGTTTGATAAGCCACAAGTGAGGGTCGTTTAGTTAGCATAAAATTCAAGTTAACTCATGCATAAGCCAGGATGACTTCCCTATATCTCAAGATGTGAAAATTTATTTCTTCACCAGCCTCCCTTGCAGTTGGGTGGCTGTGTGGTCAATTCTGTCCCATAGATGTGAGGAGAAGTGAGGCAGGAAACACTTAGGGCTGGGATGTCTAAGGTATCCAGGTGCCTTGCCTGAACTCTCTTCCCCGTTCCCATGGATCTGAGAAGCCACATGTTGAAGGGCCATGCAGCAAGATGGAAGGAACCTGGACCACTGAATCATCACTTGGAGGAGGATGCCTGGTTGGGATTATCCATGAAGGAGTTTGCACAAGGGAGCAATACACTTCTGTGTTAAGCCACTGAGATTTCAGTTTGTTCCCTAATGCATCATAGTCCATCCTGTCTGACTAATAGTTTCTCCATCTCACCAAGAGCAAGACAGCCTCCCCCCAAAGTCTTCTCCATAAATCTAACTGAATCTAGAGAAGGCCCTCCTCCAGTTAGCTGGCTCCTTTCTGGTTCTTTGCCTAAATTTCCTGGGATCAGTCCTGCCTGTGTTCTTCCTTCCCAGATGAGTCTGTATCATGCCTTGGAGAAGCGTCATGATGTCAGAGACAGTCAGGATTGGATAGGCTCTCAACGCTCACCTTGTGCATCTTACATTCTAGTGCCTGACTAACTCCTCCAACACCTCTGCTACATGGTGGTCTGGGGTCTGGTGGAAAATCTCCAGTAACTGGAAACTCACTGCTCTGACTACACAAAAGTTCTTCCTTTTCTAACATTCTAAATAAGGGAACACATGGCCCATAATTCACAAACCCCATGGACTGTGCTTAAATCTATTTTATTTTTCAAATGAACGAGTAGCAATCCCATTCAAATGAATGAGAGTTGTAATTCCATTTGGGGCATCTGAGCCCTTTCCTGACTTCTTTCCATCATGACAACAGTTCTTTTTTTCTTCATACAATGAACCATTTATTTGATGAGGTTGTATGGCCTGTGTGTGATGGTCCAGAGATCATCTTTACATCCATCAACTCTATATGCCCATGAGTAAAGAGCTCTTTCTTTGAAAGAAGCTTGTCTATAAGTCAAGGACAAGATCTAGTAAGGAATAGTAGTCTCCTAGTTCACATCTTTGGGAGTTCATGGAGTTTCTCGGAAACTATAAACATCTTTTAAAAGTCAACACATTTAAATGAGAAAACAGAAGGGAACATCTTCATCTGGATGGAAAGTTTTAACATGAAAACTTTTTGTTGTGAGGGATTCTGTCTTCTTTGATGCAGTGTCTGTTTAGTGCCTAATGCTGAATAGTCCTTGAATAATGTCACGCACTATCCTTAAAAAATAATTGATTGGACTGCATCAACATTTAAAACGTTAGCTCTGTGGAAAGACTACCGGAAACATAAAGAAACAAGATACAGAGTGGGAGAAAACACCTGCAAACCACCAAGAAGTATCTGGAATATGTATCTGGTCAAAATAAATAACCCAACTAGAAAATGGGCAAAAGACATGAATAAGCACTTCACCAAACAGCGGCAAACAAGAACATGAAAAAGTGTTCAACATCATTAGCCATGAGGGAAATGCCAGTTGGAACCACAATGTGATACCACTACACTAAAATACAAAAGAGTGACAACAGCAAATGCTAGCAAGGATGTAGAGGAACCGGACCACTCATACTTTGCTGTTAGGAATGTAAAATGGTACAGCCGCTCTGGAAAATAGTTCTGCATTTTCCTTAAAAACTAAACATGCACTAACGTATACCCACCAATTCCATCCCCACACATTTACCTCAGAGAAATGAGAATGTTGGTTCACACAAGAATACATGCATTCTTGTTTACAGCAGTTTATTCCTGATAGTCAAGACCAGAAAACAAGATGGTTAAGCAAACTGTGGTCCATCCATACCATGCAGTAGTGACTCAGCAATAAAAAGGAACTAAATACTGACACCTTCAACAAGCCTGGATGACTCTCCAGAGAATTGCGCTGCCTGAAAAAACAGAAAAGTTACTTCTATTCCCCAAATGTTACATGTCATAGGATTACATTTACATTGTATTCTTTTTTTTTTTTTAACATCGTATTCTTCAAATGACAAAATTACAGAAATGGAGAACAGATCAGTGGTTACCAAGAGGTTAAGAGGGGGTGGGGAGGCTGGGGTGGTTGTAAAAGGCAAGCAAGAGGGCAGGATCCTGGTGGTGATGGAGATGTTCTGGATCTTGAATGTATCCATGTCAATAATATTCTATTACATCTTTGGAAGATGTTACCATGGGGGTAAACTGAGTAAAGAGTGTAAGACTCTCTCTGTATTATTTATTACAACCACATACAATTTTCTCAGTATAAAAAGATGATCAAAACCACTCTCCAAGCCTGGGTTGCGGCCCATACTTGGTAAATTACAATATTGGGAGGCGGGGACCAGACATCGGTAGGTTTTAAAGATACCCAGGTGATTCAAATGGGAAGCACATTTGGGGACCACCGAAGAAAGCATCTCAGAAGCTTCCAAGGAGACAATTTAAGAAGAGGAATGGAAAAAAAACAAACAAACCCAAAAACCAGCTTTCCTAAAGTTCTGTCTGTAGAGACATCTTTGCAAAACAGAATGACACAGAAGCATCCTATTATATCTTGGCCACAGACCGTCAATTTGAGGGAGAAGCCCTGACTGTTCCTTATTCACCTGGCAGGCTCCTAGCCTTGAAGCTTCATGAATTGAAAACTCCAGCCTAAAAGCCAGCATTATAACCACTTTGCTAATTGGAATAATTGACAAAATTTTAAAAAATTTATTTCCTAAATAGTCCAATTTCTTCTTATTCATCTTCATCCCAATAATCTTTATTAAATCCAGTCTGAGAAGGTAAGTCATACAAATGCTGCTAGATCTTCCAGAGCCTGCCCAAGGTTTTACAGGTTTTACAGGTGTGCGTGGTTCCGTTTTACAGTTAACACTCCATCCACACCTGGTTTGAATTTCAGAAATCTTTACTATTCACTGCCCTTCTTTCCAAGAAATTTGTTGCAGATATCACTTAAACTTGCTCTAACAATTATCTGTTTAGACTGAACTATAAGAAGACAGGAGAAAGGGCCTGAATCTTTCCTTTCATTAAACTGGGACCCAATGTTACCTTTACAGTGAGTCCCCCTGCACTGCTGAGAGGATTTTCAGAATCTTTCTCCACTGCATGTTTCTAAGTATTATCCTGCCCTGTTTTTCAGCCTAAGCCTTCCCTTGGGACTTTTCCTTTTAAATTAAAAACACTGTTTAAAATGCGTTATCAGAGCAACATTAACATAATGGGAAAAGGCAGCCTTATCGGACAAGATAATCTGCTTCTCCTCAAAGATGCCATTTTTATTGCTTTAAGGGTTGTTTGCTCAGAGAGAGAGAGCTGTAGACACATGGATTAACTCTGTAATTTAAGTCCTCTTTCTCACATCTGTTTGATTTTTACACTCCAAGAGATATCTTTGGGGTGTTGAGGTCAGACAAGCATGCTAGTGAATGAATGTAAATGCATCTTACCTTTTTTCTACTGCTAAGCAAAAACAGAAGAATCAGGGGTCATCTCATCCAAAACAGGGGTGCTTCTGGATTGAAGCGTACACAGACACAGAGCGTTAAACTCAGTTAAGGACAACCAAGGGAAAGCAAGCTGCGCCCAAAGAAAACGTCTCACCCCAGAATGCAAAGTTTCCATGCGGGAACATCTGGAGGCTGCAGGGTCCAGACCATTTAAACAGAAGACAGGGAGGCAGGAAATCATACTCAGCCCAGCTCTTTGTGAACATAGCTTGTTGCTGAACCAATTTATTCTGCTTCTAGTTCACCATTCTCTAGCCCCAATCAAGCCTGCCCTTTGGGTCTCAAAAGGCATGGAGCTCTTTCCCCATCTTTGTTCAGGCCATTCGTGCTGCCTGAGATGTGGTTTTTCCTGATTCCTTGCTCACTGGCTCTGTCTCAGACTTCAGGTTTGTTATCATATCCCTTCCCATCCCCCTGGCTCCAGAGTCAGTCTCTAACTCTCAGAGCCTGATCCTAACTCAGGGCTTGGCATCTGTTGGCCTGCAAACCTTGGATTTGTCCAGCCTCCAGACCAAAGAAAGAGCCTGGAGACAGCGATGGAGACATCAGTGATTTACTGAAGAGGGAGATCCTACAAAGGGTCCTGGAGTGACACCCCACCATGTGCAGCAGACAGGGTATGGCAGCCATCTTTGCAATGGAGGGTCGGGGGGAGAAGGAGGCTACCATTTATTGGGGGGATTGATGTCAGGTGGGCTCAGTTACCAGGGACTAAAGAAGCCCTATCATTTAGAGGACTGTATAGTTATGTGCATGAAGCAGGGCCTGGTCGAGCAGAGGATGTACACAGAGCAAGACAACAGCCATCTGAATGACCTGACCACACGGTATCTAACAGACAACTAGTTTGGAAATTAATAAATGCTTTCTCTGAAAAATTAATAAATGTTTCCTCCAGCTAAAAGAGTAGATATCATATTCCTTAAGAAAATTTTAGTGACTAATAAAAGTTGACTACATTTTTAAATTAAACACGCACACCCACATAATAATCAAAGAATGGAATGAGTAGCTCAAGCCATTCAGGGTCTGAGGCTACCTTCTAGTGGTGACATACAGGTTCCACATGTAAGCAGATGTCACACTGAGTGACTTGTGACCCAGACCTGACCACTCTGTTCCACGCTGTTCCTTCCTCAGAACACGTCTATGCACCTCTTCTCTGTCCCATTCACCCATTATATAGGCACCTCCACTGCCTTATGAATCTTATGAACCTCTTTTAAAAAAATTTTTTTTAATTTATTTCTTGGGGGGTAATTATGCTTTTCACTTATATTTTTAGTGAGGCACTGGGGATTGAACCCAGGACCTCATGCATGCTAAGCACACGCTCTATTACTGAGCTATACCCTCCCCCTATCAACCTCTTAAAGTAGATTTCCAACTCTTAGAGAGCAAGGACCACTGTTTTAATAATAATAGCAAACACTATTGAGTATCTCCTGTGTGCCAGTGATAATGTTCTGTGCTTTCCCGTATTAGTAAAATATGCACTGGAACCCGGGCAGAATGACGGCGTGCACACTCTCTTCTTTAACCTGGATCTAACCCGTCCCAGCTGTTTGTATGACCTCTGGCAAGGTGCCTCAGTTTCCTTCTCTGTAAAATGGGGATGACATAGTATCGACCTCAGAGGGTTACTGGGAAGATTAAACGCTTAGAAGGCGGCTGGCCCACAATACTCATCAAATATTAGTTATCATTATCGTTTATAAGAAAGTCCCGAATCCCAGGAAACCCCTCAGTCCAGGTTTGAGCAAGGAAAGTCCCGTGTCCTCCGCAAAAGTTCAAAATGAGAGCCCAGTTGGCAGGCTAAGGTTAGAGCCCACCTCCAAATTCCCCCTTGTGTCCTGTAACCGACCTCCCCCTCCCCAATACTGCAGGAAACTGGGCTCCTTAGTCAACAGGTTGTAGTGCTGAAATCATTCCCTTTTGCGGACGTTCTTTATGGAGACCATTGCCCTGTTTTCTAAGAGCAAACTAGCTGGTGTCTGAAAACGACTCTGACAAGGTTTGAACGCCCTGCCTACCCGACGAAACCGGGGCATCCAGTGCCCCCTGCCGCCTCCTCACAGCAATGGCCGTCAGATCCGGAAAGCTTGCTGCAGTGACCCTGAACCGCCGCTTACTTAGGTCAAAAGAGAAATGGGTATAAATATCTCAAAATTGGAGTTAGTTTCTCGTTTTAGCTTTTCTTGAATTCACCCCCTTGCAATTCAGTTGTTTGCTTTGCCAACAACAACAAAAAAAGGCCTCTTACTCATACTTTTCTCATTTACCTTTGCTTTCCTTGATTTGGGGATTTGTACTGGTTTTATCTGACTCTTGGCTCTTTGTCGGTTCGGTGAAGCCTGAGACTGGCGCGCGGGGCACCGGCGGGAGGAAACCTCGGCAGGGGAAGGAAACCTCCGCGGGGTAGGGGCCTGGAGACCCTTTGAGGAGGCCCGGCTCCGTCGCCTTCGAAGACGCTCGATTCCTGAATTAAGAAAGCGCGCCGTCTGGACCAATGGGACGCTGGCGCACGGCTGAGTGTCAGGCGAGTTCAGCCAATGAGAATGAGGCTTGGGAGTGGTGGGTCCGCCTCCTCCCGAGTTGGGCCCTTTAAAAGGTCAGCCCGCCTCACCCGTGGAAGGAGAGTCGGGGCGGGACAGAGACCGGTAATTCCTAGTGGGCTGCGCAGCACCCTTGGCGGGGAGGCAACAGCCAGGTGTGACCCGCGCGTCAGAAGCAGGTGACAGCGAGCAACCGACAACCGGTATGGGGCTGCCCCTGGAGGCGAGACTGAGCAGACGAACCGGGCCAGAGCGAGTGGGGCGCCAGTGGGGAGTAGGGAGCTGGAGGGAGTCGCTGGGTGGCCTTGGCCGCCGTCGCCAAGTCGCCTAGCGGAGAAGGTAGGTGGCGGAGAGCAAGGTGTGTCTAATTTAGGAATAGACCATATACATGTATTGAGATGCTTGTTCCAAATTTCTTTTATTGATGAGCAGAGAGAGGCCTAAATGATGAGTAACCATGTGGGTCTGGAAGAAGAATCAAGGACCTGAAGCAGGCTTTGTTGTTTGTTTAAAAATCAAGAAGTCCCTTGTGACTGGCATTTATGAATCAGTCTCCCAAAGCCAGGGTGCCCCTGGGAAACAAACTGAGTTTCTGAACATTTGAAAATGAGAATCAGGCTCAGGACCACAGAGCGCTCACTGAGGTCTAAACGTTCTGGGAGGTCCTGCCTGAGCAGCCCTTCCGCCAGTCAGGCACTCAACCTTGCTCTGTCTTTCTCCAAGTCCACCAAATACAACTTAGGAAAATCTGCATTACTAGAGATGGGGAGTTCTGAAAAACCAAAGGGGCCTGAGGATGGAAATCGGGATTTCTGAGAACTCGGATAGGAGAAAGAAGGTTCTGTATTCACTAACCTCTAACTGAAATTTAGCATTTCTTCCCATTAGGAAAACAGGTAGCAAACCACAGCAGTACTAGTACCTGTGACTCTGTCATCCCCAGGAACCACAGATATTCACATGCTACAGACACCTCAAAGTGTTGTTTATGTGCACCACATTACTTGGAAATTATGGAAATTAGTAAACTCACTCTAAGATCTCGTAATTTAATAAAGAAGCACATCTTGCATCACAGATTTAACTGTTTAATACTTCAATAACTTTATTTCAATAAAATTGCCCTCCTTGGCAGATAAGCTTATGTATTCTATCTTATATATTTCTCCAGCCTGCAAAAGGGTTGACAGCAGATTGGAAATTAAGAATCTGCTGTGGATAACGAACAGACAGCTTTACAAAGAGGTAGAGGTGAATAGCTTTGCTGCACCCTTGCCTTGTGCTCTGACTTGACCATTCGCTGCAGCAAGTGGCAGCTGGTGGTGTGGAAGTTGAGCGAGGTCAGTGGCCCCTTTGCCTAAGAACCTTCCTGTTCCCACATGTTGTTCACGTTGTTCTTTTAGGTTTAGGTGAAAAATGCCTTGAGTAGGAATATCATGGGGTTACCTCCAGCTTCTGATACCTTCTCATATGGAGTAGAAGGGCTCTCAGAGAGCATCTAGTGTGAGCAGCATCTTATAAATCCAGGCAGTAGGGTCGAGGAGGAGTTATTTACTTGGGGGGGGGGGTGGCGGGGCCAGCACACCATACTGAAGATACAGGCATTCCAGAAGGGGGTTTTGGTTTTATTCTGAATAGGAAAAGTGTCCTAGGAATATGGAAAGAGTGAGAGAGTAACAAAGTGAGAGAGGGCTTGCACTGGGGTAAGGATGGCCATAGAAAGGGATGAGAAGGTGAGGTGGAAGAGCTTGGGGCCAAAGTCCTGGGGACCACTTCCTCCATCTACATCCCAGCACCTGTCATCAACTCTCCTGGGAATCTTCCGGAATCCTGTTAACTCTCTAGGCCCAATTTAGGTGTCTCCTAAGTTATATATTGTCACATTGCTTCCCTGAAGCACTTTTAAGCACAAGGAATCGATTCAGCAAACATTTCACAATATATAATGTATATTCTTAGATTTTTAAAAAATTCGATTTCTTCCAGCCCGAAGGCACCCCTGGAGCTGCTTGATGATCCCTAGATGACAGCCTTCTTGGAATCTCTGAAGGGCTATAATTTAAGGAGGAGGGTTGGCGTTATGGGCTGTGGCCTAGAAGGCAAAGCAGGAGTGAGATGAGAAGTTGTTGCCAGGAGGCACGATTCCAAATGCATGTAAGGTTCATTCCTGGGGACAGATTATCCTAGAGCTAGACAGGATTTGGAGTGCCTTCCAATTCTGGCACTCCATACCATTCCCTTCAGGTACTTAAGCCCAGCAAATCCTGGGCTTGCAGTATAAAACCAGGATCCTGGTCTCCCCACCACATCTAGATGACCGTGTAGATAGTGCGATGTAATGAAGGGTGCTCGAGCTTTGAAACCAAACTCTGGTTCTAAATGTTGCACCCCACTTAGGAGCTGAGCCTGTAGAAAACGGAATCCCTTCATCTCTGTGAACCTTAGCTCCCTCCGATGAAAACGGGGACAATCTTCTGGAGAGTATGTAAAAGGCCTGGGTTGCTGGAGGAGTCCCACAAATGTCCCTTGAATGATGAAGAAACTTATTCACGGTTAAAAATCTTTTGCCTTCTGGAATCCCTGGTACAACCAGCCACTCCTTGCGAATGCCTGTCAGTTCCGCTCCGCCCGGCAGGAGGCGGCAGACCCCAGCCACGGCCAGGAGGCCAGCCGCGGAAGCCAGCGGCCAGATGCGGCCTCCGCCTTGGATGCTACTGCGCCGGCGCTGTCGGTGTTACGGGTGGTACTAGGCTCCCCAGCTGCGCAGGGCGGGAGTGCGCTGGGTAGGGCCGAGCGGCGGAGGAAGGAGTGCAGCGCATGCGCGCGGCGGGGGCCTCTGGGAACCAGCGGCCCCGCCCAGTGCTGTAGTCTAGCGCGCAGAGTCGGAAGGTGCTGGCTGCGGGGCCGGTTTCCCAACTCCAGGTACGCAGGTTTCCCGCAGCTGGCTCTCGGCTTTTCTCTTTTCAGCCGCGGAGAGAGTTCAGGGCTGCAGGTGAGTTGTACACCTCGTCATCGAGACCTTCCTGCCCGTAATTGTCATGCAAATGTGCAGAAATAAGCAGATAGTGATGCAGAGGTACTTGGGAGGGTTTTGCAGGTGAGGGCTACTCTCCTGGGGATCGTTTCTCTCTTCCTCCTGGGAGTTCGCCGAATTTCTTCCATCCAAGGTCCTGAATCTCCCATCTTCTTTCCTGGAGCTAGGGAGAGGTGGGGGAAAGGGATGGGGCTTTTGTACCATCGCAGAAATGCTTGACAAGGTTTTAAACCTTCGCAGCACCACGCACTTCACTCGAAAATGTGTCTTTCGAGCCCTATTGAGTTAAAAAGGTAGGTAATTATTGATGCTCAATATGTGAAAATGCTTTTTATTTAATAGTTTACGAAAAATCTCATTTTGGAGAGCTAGGGGCAAGGAGGGCTCTGTCATCTATTTTTGTATGTTATGCAGTAAATCAGTTTGTTTCATTGCACCCAAGATGCTTTCTGGTCTTTCCAAGGGCTGGGCATCGTGTATGCGATGGGAGCACGTGACGCGTGACGCACAGCGTCCCCACCCCATCCCTCCCGTGTTAACTCGCCCTCTGGCTTTTCTGTGTGGTTCTGAACAGGTCGTGCCAGGGCTGATCGCTTTTTTTTTCTGAATTTTCGCTGTGAGCACAGAAACTTATTACAACGATTGAGAATAGATTTATTTTGCCTTCTTAGAACACTCAGCTCACTAAGGAGATGAAGGGACTGGCTTTTTCCTGGTTAATGAGCTATATCCAGGGTAGGTCAGTTACAATGTCTTCAGACAAAAGTTATCCCTTTGGTTCACTTGGTCATTCACTCATTCATTCAGCAAGTAGTTTCTAAGCCCCCGCCTTGTGCAGGGCAGTGAGCTTGGTGCTGTGAGGAAGATGAAGATGAATTGAACCTGAGCTTAGCCCTCAAGGAGCTTGACTGGCCCAGAGGAAAGATAAGCTCAATGTAAGTAATTCCACTAGGTAGAAGAGATGGGGCCCCAAGAGAGGGTCAGAGGAAGAACTGGGCGGCTCAGAGGAGGAACAACCAGCCTTTCACACCAGGTGATTGGCTTAAGGAGAAAATTACTACCTGATGATGAGTGATTGTTCTCGCGTGCATCACATCTGCATGTAAGGCTGTTTTTCTGACTGTTGGGCATTTTAGACTGAAGACTGAGTATGTTTCAGACAGGCCCATAGTGCATGCTCAGCACCCAAGAGGTTCTGGGTTCAATCCTCAGTACCATCTCCAAGCGGAAATCAGTGAAGAAACCTAATTACCTCCCCCTCATAAAACAGACAGGCCCCATCATTCCTGGCCACCCCCACCTCCCTCCACCACCCACTGGCTGCTGTCCTAGTGCCCCTGTCTCAGGGAATAGCATCAAGCCTCTCCTCTCGCCGCCCCTCCTAGTCGTCGGAGCCAGAGACTCAGCCCTCCCCCTCCCTCCCCACATCCGTACTTACTGTGTCTACCTCCTGACCTCTCTCACATCTGTCTTCCTCTCTCCACTCTCCTGGCCATTTTGCCAGGCCAGGCCCCCATCATCTCTTACTGCATCAGGCTCGCAGCTTCTCTCCTGGCCACTTCAACCCACCTCCCACTCCTGCAGCCAGAAGGCGCTTGCTGGATTAAATCTGACTGTGAGGCCCCTTCATTCACCTCTCACTGCCTTCGGGATGGAAACCAAACGCCCTTTCCAGGCTTGCATGGGTGGTCTGGCCCTTCTTCCCCAGCCCCCTTTCTTCACACCCCTTGCCCTTCTCTGCATTTGGAAACCATGCCATGCTCTCTCGTGCCACCAGGCCTTTGCACATGTCTCCATTCTGCCTAGAACACACCCTTCCTTGCTACCTTCCTCACTTGGTTGACTCCTGCCCTCCCCCAGGAGGAGAAATTAGTTTCTATAATTCTGTGGCATGCACATCATTGTAATACAGATTTGCTCCCCCAAGCTCTTTGTATTTTGTAAAACATTTCCCCCCACCCCTTGCTTTAGAATCGAACCTTGACAATGGACCTGGTTGGTTTTGGTTATGCAGCCCTGGTGACGTTCGGAAGCATTTTGGGATATAAGCGGAGAGGTAAGCCCAAGACAGATTTTTCATCAAAGAAACCTGGGGAGCTTGGTGGTGGTGTCAGGATCATCTGAGGGCTTATAAGTAGGGCAGGAAGCTAACCAAGTCCTGGGGGTGGCTGAGGACCAGCACATGGTGGAAGTCGAAGGAGGGGATTTTGTGGGGCTGGGTAGACTGAACATTCCAGCCTCGGGGTCTCTCACCCTTTATCTGTCAGTATCAGTTGCATAATTAATTGACTTAATCTCCTCAGGGCTACTCCCTTATTATCAAATGAGGTTTCTTGTTTGTTTGTTTACATCCTCATAGTGTCAAAAAACTGACTTGTGTTGATGTTGTCTGTTGCACAGGAAAATTCATTAAATACTTAGATATCATATCTGAAGTAGTCCCTTCATCTCTGTCCAAAGATGGGGGAAAAAATAGTTGGTAAATTAAAGGATTTTCATGGAGAAAAAGGAAAGTTTTATATTTTGCTTTGTTTTAAGGTAGAGGCATTTATAGTCATGGTGTCTCCTGTTTCTTGTATTTTTCTTATTTCTTACATTTTTAAGAAATTCATAAATTAATTTCAAAGAGTATTTGATATCTATGACATGGGGGGGACTTGAGTTTCAGGTCTATAGGTTATCAGATTATGTCCTTCTTTAGCAATTTCTTGAGGGATAGGAAGAAGGGAATATGTGTGTGTGTCTGCCTGCAATGGTTTTTAACCCTGTTAGAATCTGAATTTCCTGTAGATATTTAAGAAAGAGATGCCTTGACCCTGGGGATTCCATTGCGGTAGATTCTAACTAGAGTGAGTGCCCTGAAGCAAGGATGGCGCGTGTTGGTCACAGTGTCGCGTTGCCCAGGGCCGGGGCAGTAGGAGGGCACCGGCTGGGGAGGGGATGGATGCGCGGCCGGCCGGCTGCGCCAGTGCCCGGGTTCTCCCTGTTACTCAGTGTAGTCACGGTTCATCCCTGAGCCCTGACGTACTGGGGCCGGAAGGTTTGTGAATCATTCAGGACAGAACCATTGCTTGCTTTGCACAGGTCTTCTACCTCCGTGAGCTAAAAATACCATTTTGTCTTATTTTTATCATCGCAACCTGAGAGTAAAAATATGGAGGAAAGGAGAATAGGAGGGAAAAAAGAGAGACGTTCAGAAGTCAGTTAATTGTTCAAAATCACGCGGTCCCGTCGGAAGCACTACTGCAGGGCGGCTTTCTGTGCCCCGTCGTCGGACCTAAGCCTCACATCGCTGTGTACTCGGGGTTCCTCTGCCTCCAGTTTGGGGTTCAGCATGAAACAGTCATTTCTCGGAAACGATCCGTGAATAGCCAACACCTGACTTGGCCTGGTCCAGTTACAGTGCCCGAGGAGAAATGCATTTTTCTACTTGGTGCGTTTATCATCCTTGACGTGATGAAGGAATTGCCTTCATTCGAGGATTTTCTCTTTCTCTCTCTGAGTCTGTGCGTTTTTTTCCCAGGTGGTGTTCCATCTCTGATTGGTGGCCTTTTTGTTGGATTTCTGGCTGGCTATGGAGCTTACCGGGTCTCCAATGACAAGCGAGATGTAAAAGTGTCGCTGTGTGAGTAAGGCGTTTTCCCAGTTATGGAGAATCGAAGTTTAGGGGTAGCTTTTGATACCTTTCCTAGAGGTCCTAGAAAATACTGGTCAGGTGGCGGGCGGCCACTGCGTGGGTGGGGACTGAACACCATCCTTGTTCCTTTCTACACAGACACCATCAAAAATAACAATGTTGCTACCAGGCCTTCCAACTCAGAAGAATATTGCTATAAAATTTGTTACTGGAGAAATGAAATAAAATTAGAAGTAGTAAGGAATTATGCCAAGGTTTTCTGTTAACACTTCTAAATGCATATTAGCATAGTTTGTGTGACTGAAAATTCCTAAGAAGAGACAGCCTTGCGTTCTCTTATTTAATTCAAGAATGGCTTTTAGATCCAGCTTTGCTTTAATCTTTAATCCAGAAAAGCAAGGCTGATCCTTTTTTGGCTTCATCCCTTGCTGGGCTTAGTAGGAGAATGTTCACAGGAAAGATGGAAAAAACCTGTGTGTGTTTAAAGCCCCAGGGTGCTTGGCTTTCTTCTTTCTGGGTTGAAAGAGATACAGTGGAGGCTGGGGAAACTACAGCAAGGAAATGGTCTCTGTTTAATTTGATGATTGTTCCAAGTGCCTGGTGGAGGGAGTGGTGAGGTGGAAGAAAATAACAAAGGAAGACATTGTAACTGTTCAATATTTAAGGGAGAGAAAAAGATTAAGTGGAATTTTTTTCTTATTTTAAATAGGAGCTAGGGAATATTTTTAATAATGAAATTATGTCAGAAGATAAAAATATATCAGCAAGGTATAGATATATTGGGTTTCTTACTCAGATGCACTTAAATAATTAACATACGTTTATTGTCGATCATTTTTTTTTAATATCAGCAAGTGGTTTTTCCTTGCAAGTTGTTCTTAAATTGTGACATCAGTGCTCTGATCTCTTATGTGAAACTGCCCATCTCTTGGTTCAGCTTGTAAAAGGCTGGGGTGATGCCTTTGAATTTAATATTATTATTAGACTGTTGTTTTTTAGTCTCCAGGCATCAAATTTCCTGAAATGGAATGCTACAAAATACAAATGGCCAGCCTTTTCCTAGTATTGTTTTATTAATGAGGTCTTACTTTAAAGATTTATTTTAGAAACGAATTCTTTTCCTAACGTTCTATTAACTAGCCATTTAGGGGATGGCTCCTGTGGGTCCAGGTGTACTGCTGAGTGTTCCTGAGGCAACTTGGATAAGACACTGTCCTGACCCTCCAGGAGTGTCCTAAAAATAGAAATTTAAGTCAGAAAAAGACTTTTTCTTTTGAAGATGTTTCAGGAATGAATTTCAACATGCTGGTTTACTCAGAAACCTTTTTGATAAGCTAGTTTATGAAGTGTTTTAATAGGGCACTTTATTTTTTCAAGAAAACACCAACTCAATACCTATATGTAATAAAGAGTAGTTATATTAGAAAGCCGAAATGATCTTTTCCCTTTTATTGCCTTTTTTTTTGCCTTCTCCCCCCCCCCCTTTTTTTTTTCACAAGCAAGCATTGATAACATGTTTGAAACTCTGGCTCACGCACTGGTTTGGTTTTTAGTTACAGCTTTCTTCCTGGCCACCATAATGGGAGTGAGGTTTAAGAGGTCCAAGAAAATAATGCCAGCTGGGCTGGTTGCAGGTTTAAGGTAAGAAAAACGATTTTGAGCTATATACTTTGCCATCCTTTTGAAGTATGAGTTTTTAGCAAACATCAGTTTTAATTTGAAAGGTCAAAGTAATTTTTATTACAATCAGCACGACTATAAAAAACCTTAAAATTGATTCATGCATTCTGTCAGTTGTTGGTGTTTATGTGCACATGCACGGTTTTATCAAATACCCTTAGGGTAACTCTAGTATCTGATCACATGTACACACTTACCGTTTTCCGAATAAAGAACTAAATTCAGCCTCAGTTTTTCCTCAAGATTTATCCATCTGAGACAGTAAATTATTCATTTAAATCTGACATTCAGTATTACTTAGAGAGTTGGACAGAGTGACAGTCTGTTGCAGTGATTTTGAGTTTCTAAGGGAGAAAACTTAATATTTTTTAAAAATGTAAATAGGGAGCTTCAGGTTTCTCTGTTTGATCCCAGTAATTCTATCCCAGAGATGAGGCACACTAGCAAGTAAAAAGTTATGCTTAACATTTTTAGTTCTTCCTGGAAGCTGCCTTTACATGTTGAAACGTATATATAAGTTCATGTCCTTTGATGTACGTTTTCACTTTGTGGAATTTATTCCAAAAGAATGAGATGCATACAAAGACTGATATTTATTGCCACTTTATTTCTAGTGGAAAACTTGATGACCTGAAAAAATTAGAAAACAGCTTAAAAATTCACCAGTCAGGAAGTGTTTCAATCAGTGTTTTGTTCACTTAATGGAATATTGAGCGAGTTATTACATGTCATGTTTTTAAAAACTATTTAGTGGCATTGGAAAATATTAGTGACATGATAGGAAAGGAAAACAGAATAAGAAACCATAGTGTGATCTCAAGTTTTAAAAAGCTGGTGTATAAAAAAACAACCTAAGAAAGAAATACTTCAAATTGTTACACTTTCTAGACAGTAACGCAATGGGGAATTTTCTCCTTTCTAATTTTCCCTGTATTTTCTAGTGTGGCTGTGTGGAATGTTTATGATTTGGAAGGCAAGTGTGATTATAAAGGACTGCTTTCATATATGCACGTATATCATGACTGAAACATTACACCATACACCAGAAACTGACACAACATTGTAAACTGATTATACTTCAATAAAAAGAAAAAAACCATGACACAACATTGTAAAATGACTATAACTCAATAAAAAATGTTTATATGGAAAAAAAAAACATATATCCATGGAAAAAACAAACAAAAAAAAAACCCAACAACAACAAAAAAGAAAAAACCAGAAGGCACTTTCTTGGCCCAATAAAGGACATTTCAGAAAACCCACAGAAATCGCATATCTAACAATGAAACTTTAACAGGGTCCTCTGTAGGGAGAGGTTCAGTATACACATGCCTGTTTTCGTCATTTCTGTTCTGCATTGTTCTGGAGATCCTTACATAGTAAATCAAGAAAAATAATAATAAAAGGTAAAGGGTTGGGGGAAAAAATAAACATTGCTTTCTAATTATAGCTCTGTTCTAAAAATGGTACTTATTGGTAGAAAGACTCAGAAGTAGGGTTTACAGGTCAAGAAGACGTGCAGGTTGTAATAACGACATCCCCAAATCGCGTGTTGATTCGTTTTTTTTTTCAAGTTGCTTGCCTTTACTAGCTTTTGAAAGTTTTGTGTTTCTTTCCAAACCTTTCTCTTATCAAAGTCCAACCTAGATTTTCAGAACAGTGAATTCTGATTTTTCTCCTTCATTCACTGAACGTTTTTAAGTGTCTCCTTCCGTCAGGTCTGGGAAGTTGGGGTACAAGGATGGTGAGAGCACCCCTGCTCCAGGGAGAGAGGCAGGGCAGAAGGCTGGGGTTGAGGAGCACTCAGGTTAGGTGGGCACACAGCCCATCTGTACCCTTCTGTCTTGGGCTGCCTGAGACTTACCCTCCCTCTCCCTGTCTTTCCCTTTCATCCAGCCTCATGATGATCCTGAGACTCGTCTTACTGCTGCTCTGAGGATCCAGAGGAATTGAAAACTTAAGATCATGTCATTCGCTGTAACGGGCAGAGCCTACTCCTTGTATTGAAAAGATACATTTCAATATGGAATGTTCAGTATGGTCTTATCTTGTTAGAAACTGCAAAAGAAACTGTCACCTGTAATATAGACATGAGTTTGAGGGATTTTTTTTTTAAATAAATAGTTTAACTGTTTTCTAATTGTCAGGTACTGGGTTTGTTAAAGATATTTAATACATCACGATACACTATTTCATTTGCTGTGTCTAGTTTATATTATATATATGTGGTCTTTTTTGATTGTTACAAATAATCATGTCTGAAGTAAGTTTAAATTAAACTACAGCTTATCAGATGATGGAACGCCCTAAGTGGGCTTCACAAATGCTAATGTGTCTATTTGTCATTTGTGTTTTATTCAAAATTATATTTTTTCCATTTTAATTGTATTACTGCGAGTGGTTTTTTCCTTTAAAAGAAACTTAAAAAAAAAAAAAGGACAAATGAACTTATATATAAAACAGAAACAGACTCACCGACATAGAATACAGACTTGTGGTTGCCAGACGGGAGAGGAGTGGGAAGGGATAAACTGGGAGTTTGAGATTTGCAGATACTGACAGGTATATATAAAATAGATAAACAAGTTTATACTGTATAGCACAGGGAAATATATTCAATATCTTGTAGTAGTTTACAGTGAAAAAGAATATGAAAATGAATATATGTGTATCCATGTATGACATTGTGCTGTATACCAGAAATTGACACATTGTAAACTGACTATACCTCAATTAAAAAAAATAAATAAACAAAAACTTCATCCTCGACAAACTGTGTACTAACAGAATGTCTTCAGTATTCAAATAAAAGCATTCTGTTTTAAACCTGTTTCTCTCATTTTAGCCTCTTCTCTATGGACTCAAATCATTTTTAACTTTTAAGTGCTCAATTATTAATGAAGGAGATTGGTAAGGAGGGTTATTGGAGCCAGAACTCTTCCTCAGGAGCACATATTCTGTCTCTGAAACAGTAATAATCCTGAGACGAAAGTGATTTTGTCTCCAACCACTACTTCTTTCTCGGCATGGTTATCAATTTACGTCCAGGGCACTTGCCTATAGGTGAGTCCCCCCAGCCCAGTTCTCCCACCGACTGCTCTCTGCCCTTTACAAGGTCATGTCCCATCTCTGGGACTCACTTTCTCCTCCTAGAGAAGGAATTTGGACTAAATGATCGACCAGACTCCTTAAAGCTCTAAACGTCTGCAATTCTGGTCCTGTTGGCTCCACTTGCACAGTGGTGTCAAGATTTCAAACCATTCTTTCCAAAACATGCTGGGTAGAGTCTCCACTGATAACAGCAGAGTTGATAAGGTTGTGTTCAGTTACCTTTCCCAACTGACCTTCAAGGAGGTTGTTAAATTTTCAGTGATGATTCAATTAAGGGGAGAATGAAAAAAAAAAAAAAAGCCTATTCGTTTAACCAAATCAGAAACCCAGAGAGAATCTTTTGATATACTTTTAAGTATCCTGCTTTAAAAAAAAAATCCTGCTAATTGTAATGGTGCCAAACAGGTTGTTACACAAGCAAGACTGGGGACACAGTGGTTATTGGAGTCTCTGTGCACATGTGGAAGGACCTTCTGATTTGGATGGACAGCAGTTTGTGCTCAGACTATCTATGATGCTAAGAAATGTGAAATGGATTCTATCTGTAAAAGACTCTAGTGATTGGCAGTTTAAGAAGCTAGTTTAAAGCTATGCCGTGTCCTGGACTTTTCCAGAGGAGGTGGAAGTGGGTGATGGTTGATCTATGTGTGGTTGTTTCTTTGGTTTATTTGCTTTAAAAGAAATCTTTGGTATCTGTCGGTTTACTTATGATTTTACTCTTTGGCAGTAAGTAGAATGCAGAAGAATTTTCATTTGGATGATTCTGATTACTTGGTATTTTCCTGTTTTATGAAAAACAGAAGAAGCATTGTCTGATTTACAGATAAGTATTAGGTAGTTTTATTTCCTTAGGCTTTTTATTATTTTATTAAAATGGCCTTGTGATTTCTTTTCTGGGCAGTGCTGCAAATGTAAAGTGAAGTATTTCCTGAGTTCTTTAGACCGCTTCATTTGTTAATGCTCAGCTATTATTGTACCCATGTTTTTAAGAGACATGCCATGTTCAAATTTGAATATATTCTTCACGACCTCAGTGGAATCTTCATCTAATGGAGGTTTCCTCTGGCTTCCAGGCTGGAGAAATTTGTTAATTGTGGGAATGGAGCTGATTCTGGCCTTAAATTCCTAAAATGCAAATGTATACTGTCCGTGAGAAGAGATTATGGCAAAATAAACAAAAGATAAACGGGACCCATTTTTGTATATGAGAAAAAATGTTGAAAATGTACATTTCTCATTGCCGGTAGAAGTGGGGGATAAAAATGGAATTTTTACACATTGTGTGGCATTGCAAAGCGATGCCTGGCAGAACACAAGCTAGCAATATTTCTCAAGGAACACAGAAATGTTAATAGGCTCAAACCACATGATCCCATTTGTAAGATTGTATCCTAATATAATCTTGAATGTGGAAAAATTCATATCCATGAAGATGCTGTTGCAACATTATTTACAGAAGCAGATATTCCAGAGTATCCTGATGTATTGCTAATAAACCAAAATCCTCATTTTTCTCATGTTATAAACATTTTTCATGTCATGTAATCTCTGAAAAACGTAACTTCAAGTGGCGGCATAAAATTCAAGACATTTCTCAGGTATTGAATATTTAGGTTGTTTATGATCATCACTATTTAAAGTTATCCTGAGCACAATGAACAGAATATTATATAATGATGAAAAATGAAAAAATACAGTACACTTCATTGTCTAAAAGTGAGCCAAACTAAGTAACAATACCAAAACGTGCTTGTGTGTAATGTAACATGAAGTGGAAAAGTGAGGCTGCAGAGTTATCATGACTTAGATTACAGCTATTTTAAATCAGCATATTTTTAAAAGGTTATAAAGGAATCCACAACATAGCACAGTGTTCTAGAACTCAGGCAGTTAGGTCAGGCAGACCAAGGTTTGAGTCCCACTCCTGCCACCTACTAACAGGGTGACCTCAGGAAAGTTAGTTAACCTCTCTGAGTCTTGTCTCCTATCTACTCTGAGGATGGAATAAAATAAATGGGGTAAAGTGTGTGCAGTGCTGGTACAAGGCTTGGCGGGTAACAATAGCATAGTCCGTGGTTATGGGTATGGTTACGCAGTGGCTCTGCTCAGAGGGGCTTAAGTGTTGTCCCTTCACCTTGACAAGAGGAAGGAAGCCGCTTGTACTGTGGGTCTGCTACATTCCAGACAAAGCCTTCAAAATTCAACTCCTGCAAGAAGCCTGGCCCGGGTGAACCTCCTCTGCTTTCCCACATCATTTTACCGTTTCGTTGACTCCATTATGTTGAGGTTATCTGTCTGTGTGCTTGTCTCCCTACTAGACATGCTCCTTGAGGGCATCTTGGCACCCCTAGCACAGGTCTTGGCATAAAGAAGTTAGTAGGTTCTTAAAGGATAATGAATGACTTAAGGAAAGATTATAAATGAGTGATTAAAAATCCCTTCTCCTTCTTGGGAGCTGTTTGGAGAGCATTACCTGTAGCAGAGGGAAGCCTGAGAGGACCTTGGGTTTGCACTCTTCAACCATGAAGATGACTTCAAGGAGCTGTACATCCGTCCAGCTCTGCCGATCGCCCACCAGAAAATCTTGCCCGCGGTCTCTTAGTGCCTGCGGATAGTCGAAAACGAAAGATGAGGATTTGGGGTCCTCCAAGTTAAAGTCAAAGTGGTTTGGCAGGCCTCTAAGAATTCAGAGACCTGGTTCCCGATCTTTGCCCCCAGCTCACTGTGTGAGTTTAGATAAGTCCCGCTTCTCTCCCAGGACCTCAGTGTGTTCATCTGAAAGAGGCAGGAGAGCTTAGATCCTCCTGAGGATTCTGAACACTGGAAGCAGCTCCTTCTCCTGTGCCTTCTCCACGAGCCTTTATGGAACAATTTTACCACCGCCACCTGGACCGGGGCTCCTCCTGGTCTGTGACAGTCATCTCTCCTCCCAGCATCCCAGGGCGGGAGTCTCAAGTGTGCGGCTCCCTCTCCCCAGGACCCACACCTCATTTCTACAAGCAAATTTCCGTCTACTAGGGCTTATGGGTCACTTTGAGTCAAAATCAGCCGAACACAGACGATTGGAGTAGGAGATCACTGAGGACTCGCTGTTCGAGCCCTAAAGCTCTGTGATGTTGGGACACTGGGGGGTGAGATGGGGAGTTATAGGCGTGAGTGCAGGCTCCCGTGTTCTCAGCTGTATGGTGCTGGGCACGTTACTTCGCTGCTGTTGAGTTCTGTGGGTAACAGAGGCACATCTTTCGTGGAGTTACCCTGAAGATTAGATGGCATCCCACGCAGGTGGCGTGTGTGGTGAGCACGTAGTAGGGGATGAGCCATCAGTATGATTAGCAGAGCTGTCAGCGAGGATGGTACTGTCACTGCTTTCAGCCACGTGCAAAGTCTCTGTTTTTCACGGTATCCCATAGTCATTGGGAACGGTGGTGCCAAACATCCATTCCATTGCCACTCTTGGTAAAATTATAAGATAGAAATCTTGTAAATTACATGCCAATTGCAAAGGGTTATATTATCCTTGAATAGTCCTGAAGGAATGCTACGGAGAAAGCCTGAGGTAAAATCTTCAGTCTAATCCATCTTCCATCTTGGACCAAGGGAACTGAAAACTCACTAAATGTCATTAAGGGAAGGGACAACCTAGGAACTTAGAGTATCTGGGGAGTTGGTACATAAATCAAAGACAGAAGCATCAAGTAAATAATCTCCATCACTTGACTAGGCTATACAAGGGTTAACTATGACAAATATATTTAAATGGATGTACCAAATCATTCAGTTGGAATCGGTACAACTCAGTCCAGAAAGGATGGAATAAACCAGCATTGCAAGTGGCTTGGAAAAACTCGTCTGGTTCTTCTTTTTTTTTTTTTTTTAACCAAACGCTAACATTCTTCATGATCTTTTCCTACTGATGACTGATGTGATAATGGCAAGAGCGTTGACAATCATCCAACCCTTGTGTTAGGGATGGCACTAAGTGTTTGCTTAAAGCACAAGCTTTTTGAAACATTATTTTTCAGCTGTTAAAAATGCAGAGACAGATGAAAAGCAGGTGTTATTTTTTGGAACAGTTTTTCCCCTTAACTTTTAGAGTATGGCATAGAATTCTGCAAAACCTTATGAAGTGCCCTGAGCCCTGATACCATCCTGTGTATTTTAGAAATAAAATCCATCCTTCCCCCACCCCCAACTGTCTAATTAGTGTGGGTTTTTTTTTCTCCCTAGAATTCTCTTTATAAGGCCCTGTTATACTCCAGAATATTCAGTCAGGTAACTGAAATTCTGTGGGCAGCAGAACCACAAAGAATGCTGAAGTTATGCAGGACATCCTTACATAAATAAAACCCAGAAGGCGGGATGGGAGAGTGGAGGGCAGATTTGTTTTATAACTGCCTTTGGGGGAGGAATTTTGCTTTCATGAAGTGTTTGGGGAATCTTTCATCCACCAGTAAAATTCTTTATTTTTCGTTTAGTCCTCCTCCCCTCCTCCCCGCCCTGATCCAAGTCACAGAGCAGGGCAGAAGTCTGCAGCTCACCTTCTCATAGACGGGGAAGAACCTTGTTGTGGCTCTTTCAAGGATGTATTGGAGGTTCATCTCCTTCTCCCCGGGCAGGGAGAGCGGGAGGAACGTGACCATGTCACTGAGGTCCTTCAAGCCTTCTGCATACATGTCGATCCTGGAGAAGGAAGGGGTGGTGAGTCAAGCGTTGCAGACAAAGGAAACTCTCACTTCGTGAGCCAAAGGGAAGTGTGAAATAATGCCTCGGCTTCACCTGTCTGGGTATCAGGTGTCTCCACATTCCAGGAATTAAAGCCCAGTGTTTCTACCTGCATGCTGCTCCTTTGAGATGCTGAGATCCATCTGAGAGGGAGGAAAATTATAGGAGTAAAGTATGTGCGTGATTACATCGAGTATGTGAAACTAATGCTAAATAACACAAGCACAGACAGGGTTAAAATAATCCCTAAAAAATGATGAACTGGTACACTTTACTATGTGTAGAACAGAAAAACAACCAGGACCTACCGTACAGCACAGGGGACTGTATTCAATTTCTCGTAATAACGTATAATCGAAAAGAATCTGAAAAGAAAAAATACCTATGCATGTATATGTGGAACTGAATTGCTTTGCTGTTACCCCTGAAAATAACATTTTATATCAACTACACCCCCATAAAAAATAAAATGTAAAAAAGTCCTCAAATAATGAATTAGGCAAAGATCCTATTTGGCTATTTAAATGTTGTAATGACAGTGAGATTATCCATGCCGGCACATCCTGGGGAAGAGGTCACTGAGGACCTCTGTACTGCTGACGTCTCCACCTGGATTGAAGGTTCTCAAACTGCTCAATTTAATAAGGCACAGAACTTACCCCACAAGTTCCCACTTGCCACCCACCACACCTCTGTGCAGAATGAATAGAACGATAGGTGTTGTGTTTGACAAGACGCCATAGCGTCGTGAAAACACCACTGGTCTGTCACTGGGAAACCTCTGTCCTCATCCAAGGTGAGCGTCTTAACCTCTCTGCACCACAGTTCCTTTAGCTTGAACCTGGAATAGCCATGGGTGTCTTTGAAGATGGCCTGAAAGTCTTTGCTTCTCCTGCCCTGAGAGTAAGCCTCATTCTCCTGGTGAACCTCAGTGGGTCTTGGAGACTTGATTGACTAATAGACCAGCGGGGGGCAATCATGTTCTGAGCCTCCGAGGTGAGGTCCTTAGAAGCCTGACAGCTGCCGCCTGGTCCTCTTTCTTCTGCCTTTGTCTAAGGCAAGCCAGCCGCAGGTGCGCTGTCGGACCACACGGAGAACCTTGTGCTGTGAGGAAGCCAAGCTAGCCACACAGGGATGTCAGGTAGAGAGAGCGAGCTGCCTGGGCAGGCCTGGCTGGTCCAGTGCTCCCAACCCAGGTGCCAGCTGTTACCAGTGAAGAACGTGTAAGAGACAGAGTGTCACCCGGCTGGCCGGGCTGCCCCACAGGACGGTGAGAAAGTGCCTGTGGCAGGAAGTCACCAAAGGAGGAGCATTCTGCGCATTTGCGATTACGACACTGAAGGAGTTTTAAAATGGAGTGTCTCACACGTGCAAGGTTTTGTCATAACAGTATACCAAGGAAGGCAGCCTACAAATTTATTCACTTGTTTTCAATCTATAAACATGAGTTCTGTGAAACAGGTACTTTAAAAAAAAACATTTTGCATTGAAAGGAACCATGGCACCTTAGAGAAATGACTGGGTCCGAGTCGAGAGCAGGGAGAGTCACAGGGTTAATCTGGGTCATCCCATTACACCAGATACGGAGGAAGTGGTCAGAGACCCGAGGGGAAGGTCAACATCCCCAGCAGCCATGTGGCTTCCACTGACCAAAGGTAGGACAACCTGAGCATAAGTCAGAACAGCAATAAAAGTGAATTGAAACATATCAGTGACGTTTACCTGAATGAATTCACAGTGATACTAAAACAACAATTAATTGGTCAATGTTGGAGGATGCTGGTGAGCCCACTTATTGTTTGGAAAATTGGTAAACAGAGGGCTAGCATGTCTTTCGTAAAGGAAACTGCACTCCAGGTAACCAGAGAGCAGATGAAGGGACATTTTTATTTATAGAAGTACTCTAGGTAATAAATGCAGAAGGAATGATGGCACTGAACCCCACTGGCTACTAAGGTCATAAAAGATAGACAAGCAGACATTGTGAGCTTCCTAATTGGGGGTTGAACCAACACCTGTGACACAAGCAGTCTTACAGAAACCACAAGAACTTGAGTCTGATAAAAAAAAATCTTTAAACCCAACAACCAGTTTACAGAAAAAAGAGAGCCAAAGGAATGTGTTAAACGCCACTGCAGGGATGCAATCAGCAGAAATCTGGCAGGTAGAATCTTCTAGAAAGCAAGGGAAAGCTTATACTGAGATTGAAAAGTACCAGATCAATTTAAAAATGTTTACTGCATGAAATTTTTTAAATTTAAGCTTTCTAAAATAAATGCATTTTTGAAATAAGACAACAAGAAATTTATTTAAAACACACCTGGGTTAGTAAAACATTGACTATTTGTTGTTTACCAACTAAGAGTTTTCTACTTCTGTGCCTTAATTTACAATTTAGGGAGGGTTGCTGTTTTAAACTCCAGGTAAGACCAGGCTAGTTTTGCTGGTTTGTCTCCAGATCAGTCCATTGCAAAAGGAAGGGTGTGTGCAGAAGTGAATTAATAAATGCCTGGGAGGTGGGGTGGGGTATCTAATGAGGTGGTTCCCAAAGGTCACATCCAGAATCAGTGTCGCATATTGGACACTCCCTGCCCCCTGATTGCATTTGTTCTTGTGATTTACTCAGCACTGCTCCCACCTAGTGGAGGCAAACGCAGATTCACAGAGAGCAGCAGACTCCTTTATCAGTTTCTGTGCTTGTTCTGTGCCTGTCGGCTAATGGCTTGACCCTAAATGTAGAATCAGAAAATGAAAGAAACTATGTAGTTGGCCACGAGTTGACAATTGTTGAAGGTAAAAGTTGTGTCCGTGGGGTTTATTATACTATTCTCTCTCCTTTGATATGTGTTAGATTTTTCCATAAGAAAAAGTTAGAAAGCAAGACAAGAATGTTCTGTAAATCTCTCAGGAACTACACATGTCTGCTAACAAGCCTAAAGGTTAATTTTTCTTTTCTATTTTTAATTTTCTTCTAAGTGAGAAGCAACCTATATACCAGGCTTGTTCCTTCGGGGTCCTCCCGTACAAGTCGTATTTTGCAGCGATGTATCTTAGGATGGCTCTGGTTTCTACCAAATTCATCCCATCCATTTCCACCATGGGCACTTCCTCATACATCAGGATTCCACCTGAAAATATGCAAAGGAAAGTTGGATTATTAGTGTCCCTGATAGTAGTAACTAAGTTTTCTTTAAGGAAGCTACAAAATGGGACAAGGTAATCAAATACTGTTAAAATCTTCAGAAGCAGTAATCTAAAAGGAGCAATACATAGGCATTCATTGCTAGAACAGTGTGTAGAGTGCAAGACATGTTGTTGAGGACTCCAGGAGGTACCAAAAATGCATATTCAAAAGCTTTCTGGCCAAGGGTCTCCTGTCTCATCACTTTCTCTCCATTCCTGTGGCCACCAAGGTACCACCATAACATGCCCACTGGGCCCTCTTTATCTGCCCTACACGCACTGCCTGGAGGCTTTCCTGGAGTCAAAAGGCTCTGCTCAAAACCTCCCAAAACTCTTCTTTTCTTGTGTGAGAATAATGTTAACTTCAGTCTGGAATCAGGGCACTCTTTGAAAGGTGCCTCCACGTCCCCTCCACACATCACTCGCCTCTACTCTCCTTCATGAGCCTCCATTCCTCCCCTGCCCCACCCTGCTCCCAGTCAGAATCCTAGGGACCTTCTAATGAGTACAGTTCTTTGCTTGGGCTTCCTTTTTCAATCTTTCAAGGAATATTGGCATTAAAAAAAAACCCACATGGAAGCAACCTAAATGTTCATTGACAGATGAATGGATAAAAAAGATGTGGTATATATAACAATGAAATATTACTCAGCCATAAAAAAGAATGAAATAATGCCACATGCAGCAACATGGATGGACCTAGAGATTATCATACCAAGTGAAGTAAGACAGACACAGAAAGATAAATACCATATGCTATCACTTATATGTGGAATCTAAAATATGATATGACTGAACTCATTTACTTTTAAAATGGAAACAGACTCACAGACATAGAAAACAAACATGGTTACCAAAGGGGAAAGGGATGGGGGAGGGATGGGGGAGGGATAAATTAGGAGTTTGGGATCAGCAGATATAAACTACTATGTATAAAATAAACAACAAGGTCCTAATGTATAGCCCAGGGAACTACATTCAACATCTTGTAATAACCTATAATGAAAAAGAATCTGAAAAAGAATATATACATATATGTATAACTGAATCACTATGCTGTACACCAGAAATTAACACAACCTTGTAAATCAACTATATTTTGATTTAAAAAAAACCACAAAACGTATAACTAGAGAGAGCTATGGTTTAATTAAAAAGAAGTGGGGGAGGGTATAGCTCAGTGGTAGAGCGCATGCCTAGCATGCATGAGGTCCTGGGTTCAATCCCCAGTACCTCCTTTAAAAATAAATAAATAGACCTAATTACCTTCCCCCCAAAATAAAAAAAAATTTTTTTAAATTTTAAATAATAAATAAAAGAATATGTGTGTGTCTTTTACAGTAATGGGGAGAACTTGGTCTATTGCAGCATGAGTAACAAGGCTTTTATCTCACCTTGGATTAATTTCTCAAATTCTGCAAGTGTTTCAAAAAGTTCCTCTTCAAACTAAAGAATGAAAGAATATAAGAACAAGTTACTATTGTTACTTTTATTATTACTGACGAGATCACAGAGAAAGAGTTAAATGGAAGGTAGGGGTCTAAGCCACTAGTTCGACCAACTTTTCAAGTGGTTATTAAACCTGCGCTGTATTTTTCTGGGTCTCATGCAACAAATGAAGTTTTTATATAAAACCAAAGGGAAGGGTTTACTGAATTTAGTTGATCCAGGAATATCTACACCTACCGTGGTGCAGATGCATGCTGGGTGAATTTTTCGGGCCACAGTTTAAATGCAGGCTCTCCCCTAAGTTAACGGGGACAAGCTGCCGACTCCCTTCTAATGTCAGTTTCTGAACATGTGAAAATGAAACCAAATCATGGTGCTGTCATGATGACTAAATGAATTCATACCAAGTAAGACTAACCCTCATGCCTGCATCAGTAATTGAACGCTGTTAGCTTTTTTTCCCTCATCACTTTCACATGTGTGGTGTTTTTGAACTTTATTTCCTCAAGGACATGCAAATGTTTTTCTGATCATTCCATTATATATTCTCTTTTTAAACCCAAGAGTCTTAGACTCAGAGGAATTAGGTTGCAGCCAATCTCAGAAATGACTTGGTCACAATCTAACAATAGAACTGAGTGAACTCAAAAGACCTCTGTTGCATTATTTAAAGAAACATAAATCAAGGTATAGTTTATTTCTTGCTGCTGTCAAGATTGTTTTTCACTTGTCTTGGTTTTCAGTTTTATTGTTAGATGGTTCCCAATCAACTTCTGGATACTTTCTCTTTAAAACATATCCACAAATCGAATGTGTACATTTTGCATAGTACAATTTTAACGTAAATTTTATACACAATGAGTTTTTCTGTTGTATTTCCTATCATGATTACAGATGGAAAAACCAACACATAACTGGAAAAATAGTATTTTTCCCAACAATTCTATTCTACCCCCTTTACAACAACAACAAAATAACTAAAAGTTTAAAAATTTTGTAATTTGGAATAATAAAAACTATTAAGAAAAGAGACTGAAACATAGTTCCCTGGTTGTCATTTCGGAATATTCTATATTAAATAATGTTAAACCGGGCTGTCAAGCGCCCTCCTTCCTAAACCTCGAAGACCGACGTTAATTACAAGTCTCAAATCCAAGAGAAAGAAACATCTCAGTGTCTAGGGAAATCTGCCATCTTTAGTAGACAAAGAAGACAGATGCAAAGAAAAAAGAAATCTGTCTTCCCCTTATTCACTTACCAAATACTTTCGATATTATTACACAAGTTATAGGAACTCATTGTAGAAAAACTAGGAAATAATGGATAAGCCAAAAAAATTCGTCCTCCTTTTCGGCCCTTTCTCTCAGATCGAGCAGGTGTTTAGTAGACAAACTCTTTTCCTTGTGATTATGTCTTAATGAGCAGAAACATGCGTTCAGAAGGTAGAATTGGGCACTTTCTATATTTAAAAAGAGTCTTTGTGTGAGGAGGAGTGTGTACCTGGGGGAGGGGGTTTCTCCCTCCCCCCACCCTTGCTCTTGTTTTTACAAATTAAGTTATCCCTGAGTCTGCTCAAGGATGCCCAATATTAAGACTCTCTCTCCACTTCCTCTTATTCTATGTTCCAAAAACCCTTCTTGGTCCAGACAGGGAATTGGTGGTAGGGATCTCTCTCTTTCTCTTTGTCTTATATTTTCAAAAAAAAAAAAAAAAAAAAAAGGCAACAGTGACATTAAAATATCGGTGCTCTTCTTTTGCCAAGCCTTCATTTGATGCTTGGAAAGCCCAGAGAGGTTAAGTGACTTGCCTGAAGTCCCTCAGCTACAGGATGGAAGAACCAGGGCTAGACTCCCTTCTCTCCAAACCCACTACATGATAGATATTCTCATCTCAGTAAATGCCTAATTTGTATTTAAATAACTTTTATAGGAAGAAGTCATATTTCAAAGTTAATAACCACTGTGAGACTACAGATAGGGGTAACCAATAAATAAAACAAAGCTTCACCCAATGTACATTCCCCTAAACTTAAAGATTACTTAAGATTATTATGAAGTGTGATTTTTTTTTTAAATAGCCATATGTTCATGATTTCAATTTCTCCAAAAATTTCTCCTGTCAGGAACTCCAGGCTCTTTTAACTGTCTGGTTTGGCCAGGGTCTGGGAGCTCAGAGAGTGGGCCCCAATCTCAGATTCTAACAAGGGCATTTGTTCATTTGTTACCTTAGGCCCCACTGGCTGCTGGGGAAGCAGGGAGAGGGCAGCTGTGGGCCCAGCCCAGGCCCAGAGGCTCACAGCCTGGGTGTGGACCTGGAGGAGCGTGGGATATATGGGAATTCTTCAGACTGGATACAATCTGAAGAATTCTCTGGTAGAGTCGACTGAGTTTTGCCAGATCACACAGAAAAGTTTTCCCACCAGAACTTCTTTTTTAACCAAAATGATGTGTTTTTGTCAATTTTTTCTTATGCTTGAAGGCTCACCATGTGAGGGGCTACATTAGGGAACCGCAGGGGCTCCAAAGATAAACAGAGCACAGCCATTTGGGCAAAGCTGTATGTGCTCAAGGAGGAAAATTCGCTATGACTTACGTCAAAAGGAAACTTCAGGCACAGAAGGGGGATATTGACTACTGAAACTTCCTCTAGTTCTGACTAGCTATGATGGTGCCAACGCTGAATATAAAAACTATGAGGAATCAGAAGACCCAAGAGAAGGCTTCATGTGGCTCAAAATTGGCCTTTTACTGAAAAAAATTTGGTCATCGGAAGAAGACATGACAAGTTCAAGTCAAAAGAATTTTTTTGATGCTAAAAGACATTTAGTGTCCCCACCAAAGAACCTGCAGTGTTTTGGAAAGGTAGACTTTGGGTTCCCATCGTCTCCTGTGTGTTTTATCATGTTTTATTCAGATCTACCTGTCAAGCAACAAATTGAGTTGAGATTTAAGAAATAATTAGAAAAGAATGAACACAATTCTCTCTCCTTTCTCTTCACCCCCCTCTCTCCTTACCCACCTGTCTCCACTCTCATCACCTGTCCATCTGTCATCTGCTCATCTCAACATGGCTAGATCTCAAAAGCCTCTTACTGAGTGTAAGGAGGAAAAATATGCAATGATCTGCAAAAGGAACCATTTCTAGAAATTATTTCAAAAGGCACATGAGTCAGTGAGCACACATATAAACATAAAAAAAATATGAAGGCTGGACTGACTGGACAGAGGTTACTTAAGTGGAGATGGGGTGATGGTCCAACTGAACTTTAGATTTATCTGTTAATGTTTTATTTTTTAAAAGAAGATTAGATGAATATATGACCTGTGGTTTTTTTAAAAATAAAAATTAAAAGCAAATATGATAAAATATTTCTAATTGCTCAGGCTCTGTAGTGGAATCATGTTTATTTACTATAACATTCTTTGTACTTTGCTCCACACGTTTTCAAAATTATAATTTAAAGTTTTTTAAAAAGTCAAAGCAAAAGATTTTTGAGTTGAGGTATGATTGACGTATTACATGATATTCATTTCATGGTGCAACATAATGTCTCAGTATTTGTATACATTGTGAAATGGTCACCACATAAGTCTAGTTACCATCTGGCACCATCACCAGGTAAAGTTACAAAAAATTTTCTTCTCATGCTGAGAACTTTAAAAATTTACTCTCTTGGCAGCTTTCAAAAATGTGATACAGTATTATTAACTGTAGTCACCCTGCTGTGCATTACATCCCCAGGACTTATTTATTGTATAATTGGAAGTTTGTACCTCTAGTCCCCCTTCACCCATTTTGCCCACTCCCCAAATCTGATCTCCCAGCAACCAGCATTCTGTTCTCTGTAACAATTGTGTTTTATTTTGTTCGCAAAACAAAGGAATTTTAGGAAAACAGTGATGACCTTTTCACAAAGACTTTTGCTTTTATTATAGCAGAAATTCTCAACCAGGGGTCCTACAATCCAAGTATGTATTTAATGGCTTATAGGAACCCCCTAAAATTGTACGCATCTATGTTCTCTTTTTCCTGAGAACAGTCTAATAGATTTCTTCAGATTCTAGTATTAAACATACTACCTTCCCCTAAATTTCTTCAGACTCCCGCACCACCAGGTTAAATGGTACATTGCACAGAATATCTAAATAATAAACCATGTTCTAAGCTGCATTCATATAAGACATCTGCATTTCTAGAGAAATTGGTGCTTCTGTCAAAGCTGAAACAGAATACAGGGCTTCCTAATGAGTGTCAGGTCACCAGGGCTGCTGGCTGTTTTCACGTCAAACCATGTGGACTGGCCGAAAGTTTGAAGAAGTCTCCCTGCTTTTTCACTTTTGGATCCAAGAGACCATTTAGGAGTCACTGAAAATAATTTTGTGGGGTTTACAGATTTTTAAATCTTTAAATTGTGAGTATAAACTTATATTCAGGTATATTTTTGGTAGTGAATGATATATTCTTATGTCAGTAACGATGAGATTGTTCCATACATTTAAAGAAAATGATCTGTTTCTTAATATTCTTGAGGCAAATGTAAGTGAATGCAATACTTGGCTGATAAGAACGAAATGAACAGAAGCCGTGTGAATGAATTCGTTCCTCCCTCCCTCCCTTCCTTAGTTAATCATTGTTTGCCCCATCCTTGAATGCTCTCAGTATCAACAAGCAGTGACCTGGCGTTTAGTCAAGCCTCTAGATATCAATTTATAGGAAACACAATAAACACGTCAGGGATGGAATTAGCAAAATCAGCAACATTTATGATATGGAACTTGATCGGATTGCTATTTTCAGAGAGGACTAGCAACATACAGATTCCGTGGTGGGGGGGTGGGTGTTAGAAATGCAGGCATCTCAGGCACCACCCCAGAATCCATATTTTAAGATCACCAGGAATTTATATACACATTAAAGTTTGAGAAGCACTGTTCTCCAGCTCAACTGATCCACACATTTCAAATGACTTTCTGCTTTTACATTTCCATAAGAACATGTATAAATTGCATTAAAAATCAAAGAGGCACGGAGAACTTATAGGTTAAAGAGATTTAAGAGATTCTTCAAACTATTGCAAAACATAGACCTTTTTTTGGTTTCTGGTTCTAACGCAGGAGTTATTGTTTTAGAAAATATGACATAATTAGGAGAATTTGAACCATGACTGAACATTTGCTCTAAGGGAATTACTGTTAATTTTTTAGTTATAATGATGATTTTATGGAATGTTTTTCAAAAAGAATCCTTATCTTTTAGGGGCGAATGTCAAAGTATTTGTGGATGAAGTATTCTGATTTGGGGATTTGCTTCAAATTAATCCAGTTGTGGCGGAGGCGGGGGTAGAAATATAAGTGACCTTTTGTGGCTAATTGCTGTGTCTGGGTGATGGGCATGTGGGTTTTATTATACTAGTCTTTCTACTTTTTTAAATCTATGAAGTTTCCCATCATAAAAAGTATTTTTAATTGCTCAGCAAAAGCTGATGTCATTCATAACAGATTAAAGTTTTAAGGGCCCTCATGTGACTTGACTTCTGAATCATGAGGAGATTAGAGACAGTGTTCACTCCAGCTTTAGAGATGAATGATGTGATCAATGCTGCACCCAAATGAGCCTTCTGAATTCAGGTTTAATGACTCCAAGCCCTGCGGACACTGTCTGAACTGTGACTCTGTCTCAACTGAATCTATAACCTTCATCGCTTTCCTGGAACTTACAGAAGAAAAGCAATGAAAAAATTTAGCTTTTTTGGTCTGGGTTTGACCTTCATAAGTAACCTCTCTGCGCCTCAGTTTCTTCATCTGTACAATGGGGATAGGAACGCCAATCTCATGGGTTACTGAGGGTTTTAAATGAGATAAAGCATGTAATGTGTGCAGAGAGATGGAGGGGAAGGAAGGGAAGTTAGATCCTGAAGTATCCACGAGAGGAGACCTCTCTCTTTCCTCGCATGAGCTCAGGCACATGCTGGAGGAGGCAAGCTAAGAAATGCCAGGATCCCTGTGTGGTAGGGTGCCTGAGGACCTGGGAAGCACTGCCTGTGTCTTGCAAACTCAGAATGACTCAAAAACATTGAGTAGAAAGGTCAAGGTGCTGTGTCTAGGCCGATGGGCTCATGATCGCCTCTGGGTTCTCAGCATCCCAGCAAGGCAGAAGAACCAGTGCACAGCTCCAAGTTCAAAAGACAAAAAAAATTCAAATGAAGGGCGCAGCAGTTTCCTGCAAGACTGTCCCCGAGACTCAGGGAGGATGAGGAGGTCTAGGTAGTCTCCTGTTGAGGACAGGATGGCCTCTCCTTGTGCAGGGGGACTTAGAGACAACCCTGGGGAAAATATGGGGCAGGGGGGTGTTGGAAAGGAGACTGGAACTGTCTGAGATATAGTTTGTACCTTTGATGGAAGGGGACTCAAAATAGGAATTAAACTCAGTTAGAAAAATAGAAAGTAATTCTTGCACTTGTGAATTTGTGAACGGATTCATCCCTAAATCCACATGTAACAAAGTTCCCTTTTCAGAGGGGACCCAGCTTAGAATCAATGTTAACAATCAGTGAAATATCAATTATTAAAAGGAAACAAACCATAAAGCAGATGCATTTGCATTACAAGGAATGGAAGGAACATTACGTTTCAGACTCAAAAGTCTGTTGTTCCTAATGTTTTCTGAGGCTCTAATACATCTCACAGTTTTAGAATCCCAGAAGGATGACGGGATAGGATTTATTCTGAATAGCAAGACTGGCAATGTTTAATAGTTCTGAAAAATAAAAGTGTATTCTGAATGCCAGTGTCTCAATTAGTTGCCTTGGTTAACTATTTAAAGTCAAAATGTCTTGACCTTGCATTTTATTGGACTGTTTATCTCCTAAAAGGGAATGAAGCTAGAAGATACATGGGTTACCTCTGAAAAGGTGTATCATCATTCAATAATAATTTGCAGAACTTACAATTATATAAAAGTACAAATCATAACTAAGGGACCCTAATTTATAGGAAATTTGATGTCAATTAAACAGTTAACCAAAAGAAACCTATAAAGAAGTCAAATAAACTCAGAATGAAAATATCAAATGTGGAAAACAGGTTTTGATTTATTTAGAAATATATTCTTGATATTGTATGTTCACATGTTTATATTTAAAATAAAATATACATATATGTGAGATGTAATGGTAGATCCCTCGTCCACATGTTCAAATTTGTACATTTTTTTAAAAATTTGAGGTGAGAGAGAAATAAGAGTATTTGGCAAAAGTACAACCAGATCAATATAGCTAATTAATTTTAAACAATGCGACATGCAGTTGCGGCTTTCATTAAAGCTACAAGTTTATAAACAGAAAAAAATTAGAAGTAGTTTTAGTACCTGGGACTTAAGTGTTGGGCACACAGTAAACACATTCTAGAATAATTGCTGGATTTTAGCAACTGGACTTGTTTGCTTAAGAGAAAGTATTGACTTCGTCAGACCAATGACACCAAACAGAGCTTTAATACTTAATGCTTAATAAACCAGAATTAAGAGACTACCATCTTCCACTAGCTTTTTCTAGCTCTCTCTTTCCTTTTGTAACTATGCACTTCCAAATCTCTTTTTCACTGAGGTCAAAAGGAAGCTTAAGAAAAAGTCTCAGTAGACTCTTAAGGACATTGATCACAATTCTTTCCACCTATTTGCAGAAAAGGAGGAATTAAAAACAATTGTTGTGCATTTATCTCATTCTAGCCAGAAGAACTTGGTCAGGGAGGCAAACCTGCTAAGTAAACCAATTTTACAGCTTTCAAATGTGCCTTTGAAGTCACAAAAATCAAAGGAATTAATCCATTGTTTAAAGTGCATAAGAATAAAAGGAATTAAGTAGACCAGTAACTGCATGCCTTGATTTTTTTTTTTTTTTTTTTTAATCCTCAGCCTACATTCTAGAATTTTGTCTCTAATTGTCTTGGCATCATGCCTCCATTCTGTGTGGTCCACTGAAACTGGGTTTTAGTCATGTGGACTCTTGGGTACTTTAAGAGAAAGAGTAAAGACATTTCCCTCCAGAAAAGCCAGTCTAATAACCTCGCCCACAGTACATTTTTATATGGCCTTAGATATTGAATATATATATTTTCCAGTTTATGGAAAATCTTTACATCCTGCCTAGGACGTAAGGTGAGGTTTGCTTTGCTCCCATAAAGATGCTGTCCGAGAACACATGGGTCTGATTTGGAAAGGTCTGTACTTCAGTCTCCTTGTAGGAAGATCACAGTTACTAGGAACTAAATTGTTTCTGACAGTGGAAAACAATGCTTTGTGAAAAATAATCGGATGGTAGCTAGATGAACAAACACGTTAATTTATTCAAAATGCACTACAAAAAATTACGCAAAATCAGTTCTTCAAGAAATCCCAGTGACGTATTATATGTTCACTTAATGTCTTTAAAGTGTCAAAGGATCTTAAAACATGGAACTTCACAATTAAGTGCGATACACCCAACTGAGTTTAGTACACATTTTCTTCACATGTGTGTATGTGCGTGGATCATGTATGTGAATACATTCTTGTACTGAAAGCTTCATTTCGAGAAAGCTTAGCATAAAAATATCCATTTATAAAACACAATATTAGAGGCAAGTAGTCCCACTATTCTAGGGTTGCTTTTGGTTTTGAAATGATTTGGTGAGTTTAAGAAGAAAGCTCCCTGAATATGTTTAAATGATTCTGTTAAAATGTTTTGATCAACACTTACCTTCTCAGGGAGTTACACCAGCCATTAGTAGCCCCAATTAAAGGGAAGAGCTGGCCCCCATCCTTTTTACGACATTATGTTACAATTCATTTATTTTATGAGTTTGACAAATTATCACCAACATACTTATCTACGAGACTTCAGAAAGCGAATTAATTTCGTTTGGCACATTCACACACTGGGACTGGTGTTCAGCTTTCTCTTCCTCCTTTTTTGGTGCAGAAGCAGACAAGTTCTTCTTCTTTAGTTCAAGCTATGCTTGATTTCAAATAGCGATAGTGTAAAACCATACCTCCCTAAGTACCATATTCATCCAGGAAAAATGTCATGGAAGAAAGCCAGACTTATTGCTGCTTGTCACAATAAATTAGTTTGCGTTGTCTAGAATTTTATATAAACAGAACCATACAATAAGTGCTCTTTTTTTGTCTGCTTTTCCCAACTCAGCATAATCATTTTGAGACTGCCTCTGTTGTTGGGTTTATTTAAGCTTGTTTATTGCAAAGTAGTTGTAGGCATTTCCTGTGGCCACTGTGACAAATTACCACAAACTAGGTGTCTTCAACAACAGAAATTCATTCTCTCACAGCTCTGGGGACCAGAAGTCCATCAAGTTGTTAGCAAGGTTGGTTCCTTCTGCAAGCTCTGAGGGAGAATCAGTTCCATGCCTCTCTTCTAGTTTCTGGTGGCCGCCAGCAATCCTCAGGGCTCTTTGGCTGGTGACATCATCACTCCATGCTGCATCATAGAGTTGGATGATGGAAGAGGACACCAGACAGAGGGAAGGATGGATGGAGGTGAAGAGATGACGGAGTAAGAAAGAAGTGTCGAGGGGAAGTGTGGAGACCGTTCCAACTCAGCCTTCAGCCAGCAGTTCTTAGATGCTCTTTTGACAGTTTACTCCAATGTGGATTTAAGACTTAAGAAAAAGTAATTTCTCTGTTCCAGCAAACAGATTGCTCTGTAGAGAAATCAGCTGATAGTCTTATGGAGGTTCCCTTGTAACTAACTCTGTTTTTATCTTGCTGCCTTTAGCATCTTCTTTATTTTTACCTTTGGCTATTTTAATCATAACATGTCTTGGTGTAGGTCGGTTTGGGTTCACCTTGTTTGGGACGGTCTGTGCTTCCTGCAACCTACTCTGAGAAGTTGGTCTGACCAATGCCATGGCTGAGCACTAGATGGAGCCCCCCCACACCCTGGTGACCAGCATCGGTGCTTTAGGAACCTCTATGGCCCTGGTGGTACCGGCCTCAGCTGCTCTTGGGTGACTTCCCACCATTGCAGATGAAACTGAGCCTAACCTACTTAACCTTCCCTTTCTTTCCTAGATCTCAGATGAAGTCTACTGTCCCACTGCCTTTTTTGGGGAGCAAAACTTCTCAAAAGGGATCTAATTGCTATCTCTTCTCTCACTTCTCAGGAGAACCTACCCCGGACTGGCTTCTGTCCCAGCACCCACTGCTCTCAGAAGGCCAGAGCAGCCTGGTGTTACCTAATTCAGCGTGCAGCCCTCACCCTTGTCTCCTGTCTCCTGGTTTTGTGATGCCACAGTTCCCAGGTGCTTCCTCCTCAAGCTCCTGGCTCCCTCCCTTCTCTCTCATCGTAAGTGATCTCCTCAATCTGTTGCTATCATCAGAAGTGTGACTTCCAAAGCTAGGTCATAAAAGACATTTCTGGATCTGTCTTGCTCTCCCGAACTACCTGCTCTGGGGGAAGTTAGCTGGTCTGCCATGAGGACATTCAAGCCCTATGAAGAAGCAGACATGGCAGGAACGGAGGCCTCTGCCAGCAGCCATGTGAGTGAATCATCTTGGAAGTGGACGCCCCCACCCCCAGTTGAGCTTTCAGATGATTGCAGCCCCTGCTGATGGCTTGACTGCAGCCGCCTGGGAGATCTTGACCCAGAACCACCCAACTAAGTTGCTCCCAGATCCCAGACCCTCAGAAATTGTCTTAGATAATAAATGTTTGTTGCTTTAAGTTACTAAACTTTGGGGTGCTTTGTTATACAGCAGGAGATAACTGGTAGGCTCAGGCCTACCACTCTGACCTCTGTCAGTGGGTGCTGGGACAGAAGCCAGACTGGGGTAGGTTCTCCTGAGAAGTGAGACAAGAGATAGCAGTTAGATCCCTTTCATGGTTCCCCACCGTGTTCTCACAACACATGCCTGCCTACTGCGCCTGACGCACAGCAAAGTCGTTCCTGACCCAGACCCTCGTCTTCACTGGTTAAGATCCTGTTTTCCTGGGTTTTCTTATGCTAGCTTCTTCCTCTCTGTCAAGACTTAGTCTGCTCTGACCACTATGTTAACCACTGCCCCACTGCCATCCATCACACTGCTCTCTTATTTTCCGCATGGCATTCATCAGTAAGCATAATTAACTTTTTAAACTGATTTATTTACTCATTGTTTGAGCAGGAAAATGCTCTCATATGTACCATAGAGCTCAGTAAACATTTATTGAATAAAACAATGAGTAAAATCTTTTAAATATTATTTATTGGAACCATAATCTTTAAGATTTTTTTTTTTATCAGTTTTTGAGTCAGTCTAAATATTTTTGCTATTGCGTATGTTTGTATGTTGATTTAGAATGTTGCAACTATGTTGAAGGTTTCAAAGGACAACATATTCAAACACAGCTGCAGAGTGCAGAGGGGAGGTGAGCAAACATTGTGGACAACAGGTCGGAGGCAAGAGGGATCACGGTCAATGCAGATTAAGGTTGTGCTGACATACGACTCCCTTGTCCAAGTTGCGTAGCAGGATGTTTCTGATACAGATAAGTTCTTCAAGAAGGTTTTGGAAAATTGGCAAGTTGCTGTATATAATAGCTCAAATGTTGACCCAATCCCCACAGGACAGTCAGAGAAATTAATTTCTACATATGTGTGTGTGTATGTGTGTGTAATCTCTCCATGAAAATGGTGGCTGGTGTAGAAATCAAATACCAAATGTAAATTGCTTTTTAACAAATATCTTTATCTGTTTATGGCACAGATTACCCAGGAATTGGTATTCGAAATATTGAACATCTGGTATAGTAAATATAAATCAGTATATAAATCCATTTATATACTCAAAATTAAAAAAATATTTCCCTTTATTTTCTAAATAAGCCATGTATAGCATAAAAATGGATAAAGCCATAGTGCAAACCAGTCACACACCATTGTGGTAATATCTAATCATTCGTGATATTTGTAAATCGTCTGTGCGTTCTGGGCTGTGCGGGCTGGCAGTGGGGGCCTTCCTCCAGGAGGGCCATCAGATTCTGTCTGGGTGGCCCTTTCCTGTGCCTGTGACTCAGTGCATTCCTGGGTTCCTCTGCTGCTTTCTGACTTTGTCCTGTGGAAGGGAAGGGAAGCGGAGGCCCCAGAGTTACCACCTTCCCTTGCGGTGTCTTAACCCCACCCCCAGCTTTGTAAGCAGGTATTTCATTAAACTCTCCTCAGCCATGATTTTTGATTTAAGGTGATGTCTTCTTGTATTCACAGCACCACAAAGCCACAAAGAGGTCAGTATCATGCAGTTCACTTCAGGATAATAAAAAGGGGTTATAAAATATATGTTCCGGCCTGGAGAAGGCGAGATGTGATGAGGTTGAGAACCTCTGTTCAGAGCAAGGGTATACGAATATATTGCTGGTGGGGAGGGCATAGCTCAGTGTTAGAGCATGTGCTTAGCATGCACGAGGTCCTGGTTCATTCCCCAGTACCTTGATTTAAAAAATAAGTAAATAAATAAACCTAATTACCTCCCCCTGCAAAACAAGTTTTTTAAAAAAATAAATTACTAGAGGGATTGATAACAAAGGTCTTGCCTCCTGGTAAAGCCCTGGAGGATTCTAGAGCTGGAAAGAGAGCAGGTAAATGCTCCAGGGGGTCCGCTCAGCACATCTGCTGGCCTGAGTTGACCTAACAGTGGGTAGACATAAAAGACACAAGTGTCCCGTGCCTCTGTCTGCTGCCCCCATTCAACTGGGAGGAAGCTCAGGCTGTGAAAATGGGCAGTCAGGACTGGGACCCTAGGCTCCACCCCATGGATCCCAGATTTCCCCAGGGGAGTCTGGGTTACAGGCTGAGTAAGGTGGCTGAGGCTGGAAATCACTCTATCCCAGGTCCTCCCGCACCATGACACATGGGGGAGATGACGCCGGATCTCCATCTACAGTTGGAGGTTCCAGGCCTGAGTGACGGCAAGGAGGATACCCTCCTCTTACTCCGCTCTGCAGCTGCAGAGCCCGAGGACCAATGGTGGCCAGTGTTTCAATGCAACCTCCCTGAGTCAGGGAGTCTGTGGGACAACAGGACTCCACGCGACAGAGGGCAGCGAAGAGCACGTGTCCCAGCAGAGGACAGATGGACTTCCTGTGGGTAGGTCTGCTTGACGCCTTGAATATTTAAGCTCTGGATTTAACACGGCAAAGAGACTCCGGCGGAGAGAATGTTCTTGCTACTCTTGAGATGGATGCTTGCATGACTTAAAATTAATATTTAAAAGATGTGACTTTTATTATATGTACCTCAGGCTGCTGAAGCAGGGTGTGTGGCTACACCTCAGTGGTTATTTTCCTTAGGACGAAACCCAGGCTTCTTGCCATGAGACTCAAAGTCCTCGGGGTGCCGGCTGTGTTCTACCATGTCCTCTCATCACCGCCCCTCCCTCCTTGTGCTTCAAGGCCCCGCCACACCCATAGGCGTCCCCTTCCTCACACGTATCCGCGCTCGGTCTCCCTGCTGACCTCCTGCCTGGATCGCACCCCTGCTGCCCAACCGAAGTTCGCCCACTTCCTTCCCTGCCTGCTACTCCTCTCTCCTGCAAACCCCGCTTCTGACTCCCCTCCTTGAGAAGCTGACGGACCCACAGATTTGGGTAACGCCGTCCTGATTAGGGGCAAGCTCAGCACTGTCTCACCCCCTAGCTCGGGGTGTTGTAGATTAAGTTGTGTCCTCGCAGGAGGGTATGTTGAAGAACTAACCCTGAGCGCCTGTGTGGGTGACTCTGTCTAGAAATGGGATCTTTGCAGATGCCATCAAGTTAGAAGGGAGTCGTGCTGAATTGAGGTGGGCCCAAGTCCGATTCCTGATACCCTGATGAGAAGCCGGCGTTCTGCATGGAGACCTACACACCCAGAAAGGAAACCGTGTGGCAAGGGAGGCAGAAACTGGAGCCTCCATCTTCAAGGGAAGGGTCCCTAGCAACCATCAGAAGCTAGGAAGAGGGCAGAAGCATCTTTCCCCAAGCCTCCGGAGAGCACATGGCCCTGCTCACATCTTGATTTCACATAAAGAGACTGCAGAACGTTGATGGAACACGTTTCCATTGTTTTTAACTGCTACATCTGTGGTCATTCATAACAGCGTCTTTCGGAACACAAGATACAGGGTAGGCGTGAACTGGGATGAGAATTACCCATTTTGCTGTTTTTTTCACTAGAATAACCTCCTTGAGCACAGACACTAGATATGGCTTGTTTATCATTAGTTCCTGAGTGCCAGGAACACTGAATGTCCCATATTAGATATAAAATAAATATGAGTACTGTAATTGAATAGGAAAAAAAGAATAATTACCGGAAGAAAAAAGGTTCCCTAAAAAAAAGAGAGAAAAAGGCTTTTAGGTTATGAATCAGAAAGGCAGCAGAACGCAAAAAGAAAAGGCTATTTTGTGTCACTGGGAATGTCAGATGAAAATTTACACTCAACTCCTTTCCACAGGATACGTGATGCCTGTTACCTGACAATTTTTTGAGCAAATCAAAGAGTCTGTCATACTTTTTGGTCCTTTTATTTATGTGTAAGTCCAAGACACATTCTAGGAAGAGATCATGATTTTATACATGAACAAAACAAAAGAGGTTGTTCTGCAACTAATTCTGCATTCTAATGAAATTAGCGCTTACACTTTGGAAAAGTTTATTAGCCTTCAAAATAACCAGGATGTACATTTAGGTAAACATTTCATTGTCGGAAAGCTTTAGAAGACGGATTCTGCATGTCCTGGGCAGCCATGCTTGTTTTATTTAATTCTGAAAATCTTCATTGCTTTTTCCAAACTTTTCTCATCTAAGGGAGGCTTCCTCTGGCTGCCAGGCTGCAGAAACTTCTTCACGGTAGGGAGATTGCTGACTCTGCTTTTCAGGGCCTGCAATGCACAAGAGCACAGCTCAGCATGGAGCCAAGACCAGCACCGTCACCAGCAGAAGCCAGGGACCCCGAGACCCTCCCAGCCCAGGACCAGCCCAGGCCCCTCCGCCAGCACCAGGACGAGCCTGGACAGACACCCAGTGACGCACGAAGATAACAGCGCAGTAGCATCTCCCCAGAGACGCCTCCTGGGGACAGACATCACTCAGCTCCAGTCTCTCCAACTTCCTCCTACACGGAAATCCTGCAGGTGAACCCTCTCGTGCAAGACGAGGAACTTAGTGTTTGTCAGAAATCAACCCAGGGGAAGGTTCCAAGATCTCAAGGCAGGAAAAGGAAGATCTGGGAAGGTAGGGCTGGGGCTGAAAACAGAAACTATAGCAGGTAAACCAGACAGTCAAGCAGTCTGTGCTCAGAGAGGGAGGGAGACGGGGAGAGAGAAAGCACGTGTGAGGGACAGAACAGGGGCTGGGGGGTCGGGGATGAGATGGTGGGGGACCCGCTCAGACAGACTCAGGTGAGGGGCAGGAGGACACCCCTGGGACACAGGGAAGCAGAGGGAAATGACGACAGAGACTGCGATGGAACAGACCCAGGCCTGGTCTCTCCTTGTAAAAGGCCAGTCAGTCTCCTTGGGGCGGCGTCCCCCTCCAGTGTCCCTGGTGTGACCTGATCTTCCCACGCCCAAGACCAGGGCCGGGGACCTACTTCTGGAGATCTGGGGGCAGCGAGGCCTGGACAGTGACGGGGACCCTAACGTCACCGCCCCAGAGCCCAGAGAGCAGCTGCGAGGAGGGGGAGGTGGGCCTGCCCGCCGAGGGCCAAGGGGGGGACCACCTTCAGCAGCGGGAAGCTGGCCAGAAGGCTGGGGTCCACCTCTTCCACGTAGTAGAGCAGCTCAACCAGGTGCACGTCAGCCCGGCTCAGCCGGTTGCCCACAAGGTATTCCTGTCCGTGGCTCTTCAACACCTGGGAATTGAGGGGTCAGATCAGGGCACAGGGGCAGTCAGGCTGGCTCCCCCCTCCTCCCGTCTCCCCAGCCCCGCTTCCCCGTCTGCTCCGCACTGGGGAGTGGGGTGTATCTTTCTAGGTACGTCTCATCCACCCCAGAAGCACTGCACACTCTCCTGACGGGCACCTGGTCTCGTGTCTCCCTGCACCTGGTACCCGAATACTTTCTAATGTGTTGCTTTCATCGCTCCTCTTGGACCAGAAGCCCTGCACCGTGTCCTGCGGGACCCCCCTACTGCAGGTCTATGTGGCTCTCACAGCCCCCGCAGCCCAAGCTCTAAGCACACCCACGACATTCCATCCGTATCAAATTCCAGGTTGGGTCCCAGCAAATTGAAACTTTGCTGAAAAATTGTAACGGGTAAAACTGATAAAATTCTTCCTGACAGTGTATTTTTATAAAGTGCCCAGAGAGTCAGGGTTCCACATGAAGGTTCACAGAACTGAAGGTCGACACCCCAGGAATGCCAGGCTCTGTTTTTCTTGTCCTCTGATCTCAATGCCAAAAACTCGGAACTTTTTGCACTTACTTTTTCGAACGCAGGGAGATAGCGGTTTGTTGTTTTCTCTCGGATCTGGGCCAACTTGGTATCTTTCTCCGCAGGGGGGCACAATGGCAAAAGCATGATCATTTCTCCCAAATCGCACACACCTTCTGTGTACATATCAATCCTGATAGACAAAGTGACCAAGGTCATTCTGAGTTTAAGAAAGTATAAGAACTGGGCATCAGGAAGTGGTAAAGTAATTCACTCCACAGGGTGAAATGTTAATACAGCAGTCATTCAGCTATAATTTTTAAATTAATTTTAACATTTCATTCTAGAACAAGCCATCGATTTAGACACATGCCTAATATATTTCTTATACACATGACCACTTATAGGGACAGAGCACATTGGTGACCTATCCAGAGTCACAAGCATGAATGGGTGGTCCTGAGACCCGAGGCAGTCCTGAGACCACACGTAGGGTTTGCCACCTCTGCTGGGCTGTGTCCTGTGCACAATTCATGTGATGCTCTGGCACCACCTCAGCCATGTCCAGAGAGAGTCCTGGCACAGAGACCCCAGTCCTGCCCTCTCCCTCCCCCATCCTGACACACCACCAGGGCCCTGAATGTGCCCAATACCAGCACTTCCTCCAATTATTTCCCACAGAACATGGTGCCACAGCCCTCTCTACGTGCTGTTGCCCAACTCTGGTCTCATTTGCATCCTTCCCAACTCCACCCCAAATATGCCCTGAAATAGAGCAGCTCCTCATGCAGCTCCAACAGTGCCTAGTCCAGCTGAGTTTGTTGTTTTTGTTCCAAACAGGGCTTCCTATAAGACTGTTTTTAAGTAAAAGTGTTACTGAAATAAAATTCCTATACAATAATGTAACCCTTTCCAAGTGTAACTTTGTGTGATTTTTTGTAAAGTCACAGAATTCTATACCATCACACTCGAATCCCAGAATATTTCCATCACTACTAAAAGAGATGCTGAGTGCTGTTTCAGGCATTCAACATTCTTCCCTCTACCAGCTTCTGGAGTCACTGAACTACTTTGGCTTTAAGGATATGAATGTTCTGCACATGCTTGACAAATGGAATCATACAATGTGTGTCATTTGTGTCTGGTTTCTTTTCCATAAGAGAACATTTTCAAGGTTTATCCATGTTGTAGCATGCTGCTGGACTTCATTCCTTTTCATGGCTGAATAATATTCCATTGTGTGAATGTGCTAACTTTTGTTCATCCATTCATCAGTTAATGAACATTTGTGTTGTTTCCACTTTTTGAATATTATGAACAACACTGCTGTGAACTTTTGTGTTGAGTTTCAGTGTTATTGTGTTGTTAATCTCTTGAGTAGTAAAATTGCAGAGTCAGATGGTAACTCTATCTGTAACCTTTTCAGTAACTGTCACAGTTCCTTGAATGGTTTGAATTTCAATCATGTGGTCCCATCACAACAGGGAGGTGACCACCCTCCACCATATGGTTGTAGTGTTAAATCTGCATGACTCAGTCTGTATCAAAATGCTTGCTATAACCCTAATATCCTGGGCTCAACTTCTGATAGCCCTTGTCAAGTAGCCAGTCCTTATAAAGACCCAATAAATTAGGTACCAGGTCATCATTCTTATAACTTCTAGAACGTGGGTATCAACCCCTTCAGATCCTTCCCTTCCCAGGCATTATCCTCTAGACACTCAGATACTGTGTCCCTTGTCTCTAGCTGTTGAAGGGTATCCTGCTCAAAAGAGCCTGCACTCCAGGGGCCATGATTCCACCGTCCTCCTGGCTTCATAGTTCATCCATGTTTGGAAACCTCTGTCACTGTGCTGTATCCATGCACCACATCCTCTTACACAAGCTCACTGGCTTGATTCCACCCCAAGTTTACACTTTCCTCACCCTCATAGGTCTCTGCACCGCTGGACCTCAGTTACACCAAGTCCTATCGCCCTGTTGGTCAGGATCGCCTGCCACGTTCCTGCTCAGTCAAGGATGGACCTGAATTGTTCCCACTAACTGTTGATGAAGAAAACAGAAGCAATACCGTACAGGGCTCTCTCCTTTATGTCTCTCCCATAGAGGTTGTATTTGCTGGCGATGTAGTTGAGAATGGCTCTGGTCTGCACCAGCTTCATCCCATCGATTTCAACCATTGGCACTTGCTGGAACATCAGACTCCCATCTTTTGAAAGAAGAAACGAAGTAGAGTGAAATGATTGAGGAATCATACTATTGAAGTGGAGGGAAATGTTTTATGAATCAAAATGTTTGCTGAAATGACTGAATATTTCCCATTTGGATCATGGTAGGTTCCTGTATTTTTATGTTTTGATTTTTTCCTTCATGGTTTTTTCAGGAAGAATATGAAAGAGGGTCCACCAGCTGGTTGCCGAGTCAAATGGGAAGTTCGCCTAGGAAGTCTCACAGGGTTCATGGCATGAAGGCCAGTTCTAAGAGAGACTCCTGTGTAGAGTGTCTTCTGTGCTCTTCAGATCCCACCCCTGGAAGGTGAGCAGGGAGGCGTGTTTTCCCAGCCCCACCGCTGCGGGCCTGGCCCTTTATCTCCCTCCTCACACACTCACTCGGTCTTGCCTCTAATTCAGCACCACCTGGTTGCCTCAGTCTGCTGTGTTGCTACGACACTGCCTTGCCAAACCCGTCAGAGAAAAGAATTCAAGGGAGCTGCTGGGCCTGTTTCTCCTCTCTTCTCTCTAAAGCATGTGCTTGCATGTCCCTGGGTGGGAAGGCTGTGTGGGATCCTGAATGCATACAGCTCACTCAGGGTGCAGAAAGGCAGGAGACATTGAAGACTGGGCATTCTTGGGCACTGGGACAATTCCTTTAGCAAATACTCAGACTTCCAGCCCATCCTAACCCTAAGTGGGTTACAAGACCTGCTCAAGGAGCCCCACCCCCTACCTTTACCACGTTTCTCCCCCTCCACTGGCCCCACTCCCACCGTGCCCACACATGGCATAGCTGGTGTTAAAATTGGAACTTTTGACTTCTACTAGATACTCTCATTAGAGGAATTTAGATTCTTGGACTTACCATTTCTTAACTTATCCAAGTCTTCTGAAGTTTCTATAAATTTCTCATCAAACTGAAAAGCAGAAAGAGTCAATGAGTTCTCGTTAATTCATGGCATAGCATTATTGAACTTGAATGGCCCTGTCCGGTACAGACTATGGAGAAGGTAAGATTTCTGAGTTTGGCAGGGATGCACAGAGGAGAGTGATCCTGGCCATCAGGAAACTTAGATTAGAGCCACCAAAATAAAAGCATGGGATGCAGCACATAATTGCTCATTTTGAAGGTTCAATCCACCTCCACCTTGTATCCACTTCTGTCAATAATCAGGTCGTGATTTGGGAGGGGGATATACTGGAGGGAAGGGGCTGCGAAGTTCTCTAGTTGTGGAGTTTTAATATCTCTGGGAAGCCTTTCTCTCCCTGTGAGGTCAGGACAGGGTATTGGGTGTCCCCCAGCATGGGGCCAGTGACCTCAAAAGGCCACTAATATGGGTATATATTATAGATACTGCTGTATATTACCTCCTGCATTCAACTTTTTATTTAGAAAGGGGTCTTGATGGTGAAAAGTGTGGGAATTGGGGGTTTCTGCCTTGCTCAGTGGGACACTATTTTCAATCTACATGATCCCGTAGGTCAGACCATACAGACAGTGAGGTGTGTGGGCAACAATCTATAAAGTGCTCAACTCAGGACAGCGTAACGGATGGTGGGTGGTCTCTGTGGGAGGGTGGTCGAGGTGGGATGGGGCTGGCTGGTGGGATGTAGCTTGTGAGGTTGAGGGAGATGGATGGGGTTGTGAGGACCACCCAAAAGTCCTGACCAGGAGCCTCTGGGAAGCCCTGTCCCCACCCTGCTCAGTCAGGCAGGACCGGACGAGAGGAAGCCTGGGGTGCTCTCAGGGTCTCCCCTCCTTCCCCCTGCTGTGCTGAGCTCATCCTGCCCAGGGGCTGTGAATGCATCCTTGAACCCCAGCGCTGGACCACAGTGAAAACTGTTGGTTGTTGATTTATAGAAATTAAACACACTAGTCTGGCACTATTTTCATTTTCTGTGTACTTGTTTCTTCATGAATTTGAGACAGGACCAAGCCAACGACCCATGCATTTGTGCAATCCCTAGGCTCAGGGAAACATGTTGGTAGAAATCTAAGGGAGCACACTAGAGGTTCCCCTCATGGGACGCCACCTCTCCTGAAACCCTCCTTTACTGCTCCCCTGCGAGGGACCAGATGTCCAGAGTCTGTCCATGACCCCCTCCCCACTCACACCTCTAGAGGGCAGAACTCAACAGAGTCCCACATTTGCTACAGAGAATATGGCAGCTGAACACTGTGAAATGCTTGAGTGTCCTCCTAGATGCTCCCGCCCCTCCTCTTCATCACGTATTTGCTTGTCTGCATCCTCACTAGAGTGTAAGCTGCCTGAGGGCAGGGAGTGTGTCTGTCTTGTTCATCCGTGTGTCTCCAGGACCTGGCACAGAACTTGGCACTTAAGGGTGCCCAACAAAAATCATTGCTGAATGAATGTATTAAACCTAACAGGTATTTTGTTACAATCTTCCCCTTACATATTTTTGGTTTATATTTTAACTTTAGCAACATTATAACATTTATTTCCTCATATTCTTGTTTTTTATTATGGAGATTTCAAACTTGCACAAATATAAACAAAAAATTATAATGAACCTGCTTGGACCCATCAACCAGCTTCAGTAATGATCAACTCAACACAATCCTGTGTCATCTATATGCTTATCCACTCTCCCCCTTGGAATAATTCAAAACAAATCTCAGATATTAAATATTTCACCTTTAAATACTCCAATACATATTTCTAAAACACAAGAATAATTTTGAAAGTAACCAGAATACATTATCACATTGAACACATTTATAATGGTTAATTGATATTTAATGTTAGTGTTTCTAACTGTTGTATCAATGTCATAAATAATACTTTATGGTTTTCAAATTCAAAATCCAAATAATGCCCACACAAGGTGATTAGTTTCTCAAATTTAATTTAAGTGTTTGTTTATTCCCTTTGATAACAAGATAGTTAATAACAATTTAGGTCCTATCTGTTCATCTCTTACTAAGTGATAATGTTTTTAAATACAAAACTCTTAGCAGATCATTTAGTAAGAAAAGTCTCCTAGCTTAAGTGAGAAAGATGCTTTCAATCAGTTTTGATCCAACTTAAGATGAACTCAGGACCTACCTCCACTCCAGCTGCAGCCAGGAGCCACCGGATACACTCCATCCTGCCCCGTCCATCGAAGTAGTGAAGCAAGGGCTTCCCCGCCATGACAGCCGTCTCCTGGTTTCTCTAAACCTGGATGAATGAACGAATGAATGAATGAATGAACAATGACGAAAACCACAGAAGCAAAACGCACCATATGACACGTGGTGAACGGCACCAACAATGCAGCAGAAGAGGGTCTGCCTCCGTCATGGCAGGGTTGGAAGGGTCTCTGGAATGTCTTCCTTGACCCAAATTCTTATCCCCTGTAGCCAGCTGTGGAAAAATGCACCAAACCATTGACCAGTCTCCACTGGGCCAAATCTGGCTGTCCTGGCAGGCTGAGAGCTTTGAGTCGGTCATAAGAACGCATGGGTGGGTCTTAGGGAGGGGGAAGGATTAGAGAACTAATATTTATTGAAAACCTCCCAGTGGTCCTGACCCAGTGCTAACCCTTTTAAATACATTATACCTTTAATTCTCAACAGCTCCACGAAATAGTTACTATCTCTGTTTTTCAGTTCATGAAACCGTGGCTCAGAGGTTAAACGACATGTTCAGTCAAACTCCAGCTAGTGACGTTTCATGGAAATCCACACCCAGGACTAAAACGAGGGCAGGGCTGGAACCCACCCCGATGTGGGCCCTGGGAGTCTGGGAGGAGCCTTTAAGCCAGACCTTTGTTTTCCCCCAATATTAATACTTACAACAGTGCGTTGTTCACTCTTACATTTCGATTCCAATGACCTGCGCCTTCCAGTTACGTCAATCTCTGTGCTTTAAAAAACTACTCACCTGCTTCTGTGAGTACCTGGTTTTCCCTCCATGACTCCCTGACTTGGGAGTTTGAGAAGTCATGTAAACCAGTGATTCTCAGCTGGGCTGATTCTCCCTCCCCCCTCCCTGGAGGACATCTGGGGAAATTTGGGGTTGTTAAAACTGGAAGGAAGTCTCCCCATCACTGGGTAGAGAGCAGAGGTGCCTCTGATGTAGGTGGGGGAGGGGGTGGGAGGGGCTGTCTTCCATGTGCATCTGATTGTCCACCAGCAGTCAGTCTGCCTTTCATCCAGCTTTTTCATCAACCATGTTATACTGACAGATCCTTTTACTGGGTATTTAGCTGGGAACACCCACGGGGGATGGAGCTCACTACTGTATGATGTAATCCTCCCAGAACAGAGTATTTTATAAAATATAGCATTTTTCCTCAAGTAGTAGCACCCTAGTCTACTGTCACCAGATGAGGAAGGAACGTCCCCCACACTGTGTTCTTTCTACAAGTACAAAGTAAAATGAAAAGAAAAAGCGAGGCTGTTAATTTTCACTGGGTCAACAGTATTGATGAAATGCTGATTGCTTGTAAGATTTGTAAACAAACTGTCACTGCAGACATGTAAGAGGAGTAAGGTTTGCACATTGAGAAAATATATATATGTTAACACTATTGTCTACTTCATTCCTTAAATCTAATTCAAATTCTAAAATAAATATTATTGAGTTAAAAAAAAAAAAAGACAGTGGACAGGACAGCTCCCCACAACAAAGAATTTTCCAGCCTAAAATGTCAGTAGGACCAAGGTCCATAAACCTTGCTCTGGCCAATGTCCATGTTTGCCATGAGTTGGCTGAACCCCAGAGGGAGAGAGGCACTTGCCAGCTGAATAATCATTGCACAGACGGAATTAAAACCTACTTCTCCTGACGTCCTGACTTACTTATTTTGATTGTGATAAATCTTAACTGAGAGTTTCCACAGCCCACAGAGCATCACCAGATCACGATTCGCACTTGCTGTGTGTTGACCATGTCTACAGAGAAAAAACTTCACCATGAACACCTACACTCTCTCACTCCCTGGTCATCTCCTCGGATTGTCCAAAACATTCTTCTTCTTTTTTTCTCCTCCTATCGTTACTGAAATTTTCTCTTACTGAAATTCTCATGCCTACTTTTCTGAATTCTTCATCTTGACATTTCTGTAAAGATGTATCCAACACTAACTGAATAAACAACTCGAACTGTCCCCTTGAGAACAACAAGAAGCCACGATGTGTGCATAAAGCAGAGTTTTTCTTGTGCTAAAGACACATTTTAAAGGAGTTTCTGGTGACCTAGAAGTGAAGATGCGAGGCTCTTTATGAAGAGGCATAAAATCAGTACTCACCTTATGAGAGTCCCTCTGCCACTTGGCCCAGTAACTCAGTGCCATCTCCACGTGGGTTTATAGGCTCGTGTTCCAGTTGAATAGCTCCTCCTCTCTGAAGAGGGGAGAGTCCAGTTGGAGCAGTTTCTCCCGCAGTGTTCAGGGCCAAGGATTCCATGGTAGATTAAAAAAAAAAATGATGCGTCATCTACTGATCACATACAAATGGTATCTGTGTCCTTTTCAAGGTTGGCAATTAGAGATTAAACACAAAATTTAACCTCCAGTCAGGGAAGTATGGCTTTTGGGGGAAAAAAACCCCCAAAAAACTGCTGTAAGGTTTTCATGAACTGGATCTAAGGACTAAGGCAGATGAAAAACCTCTCCTTTGGGGACACCAGAGAGCTGGAGCCATTAAAAGGAAGTTGGATCTGTTGGATCTCTGACTGCTTTCTGTATTGGGTTGCAGAAAAAAGACAGGACACCCGGTTAAACGTGAACTTCAGACATAATAAAATTTGTGTAAGTTATGTCTTAAGCATTTGCAGGAAACATACAGATGTATCGTTTACCTGAAATCCACATTTCACGGGTACCCTATATTGTGTCTGGAATGCCAGGCTCTATTTCCCTTGGTCCTCTGATCTCACTGCTAAAAGACACTGAACAGTCCCCTTACTTTTTCAAATGCAGGAAGAAAATGGTTTGTTCTCGCATCTGGGCCATCTTGGCATCTTTTTGACCTGGTGGGTATAGTGGCAAAAACATGATCATTTCACCCAAATCCACCATACCTTCTGCGTACATATCAATCCCGAAAGACAAATGACTGAACTGTCCAATGGCTCCTACCTTAAGTTTTATAGTTTAAGAATGGATAAGAATTGAGCATCAGGAGGTAGTAAAGTAATTCACTCCACTGGATGTAGTGTTAATACAGAAGTCATCCAGCCATGATTTTTATTAATTTTAACACGTCATTCTAGAACAAGTCATTGAGGTGGACATATGCCTAATATATTTGTTATACACACAACCACATATAGGGACAGAGCACGTCGGTGACCCGTCCAGAGTCACAAGCATGAGAGAAACAGGTGAAATCACCCCAGGCGGTCCTGAGACCACAGCTAGGGCCTGCCACCTCTGCTGGGCTGTGTCCTGTGCACAATTCATGTGATGCTCTGGCACCACCTCAGCCATGTCCAGAGAGAGTCCTGGCACAGAGACCCCAGTCCTGCCCCCTCCCTCCCCCATCCTGACACACCACCAGGGCCCCGTATGTGCCCAATACCAGCACTTCTCCAATTATTTCCCACAGAACATGATGCCACAGCCCTCTCCACGTGCTGTTGCCCAACTCTGGTCTCATTTGCATCCCTCCCGACTCCACCCTAAATGTGCCCTGAAATAGCGCAGCTCCTCATGTAGCTCCACAGTGCCTAGTCCAGGTGAGTTTGTTGTTTTTGTTCCAAACAGGGCTTCCTACAAGAGTTTCTTCTGAATAAAAGCTTTCTTGAAATATATGCACATAGCATCATTTTCACCCCTTAAAGTGTACTATTCAGTAGTGTTTAGTACATTCTGAAACCATCACCACATTCTATTTTCAGAACGTTGTTATCACCCAATCCAGTATCCTTATAGTCACTCCCAATTTCCTGCCCCACCCCACCATTCCGGCCCTGTGCAACCACACAGCTACTTTCTGTTTCTATGGATTTGAACATCTGGACATTTCATACACTTGGTTGTTTTTTTTTTTTTTAATTGACGTACCACCACGTACAATGTGTCAATTTCTGGTGTACAGCCCAATGTCCCAGTCATGCGTACACATACATATATTCATTTTCATATTCTTTTTCATTAAAGGTTACTACAAGATATTGAACGTAGTTCCCAGTGGTCTACAGCAGAAACTTATTTTTTTAATCTATCATTTCAGACATTTGGAATCATACAATACTTGGCCTTTTGTGTCTGGTTTCTTTCATTTTGTATTTTTCAAAGTTCATCCCATGTTGTCACATGTATCAGTAATTTACTCTTGGTCATGGCTAAAAATCCTCCATTGTTTGGATGTGCCACCTCTGATTTATCCATTCATGTGTTAACGGACTTTTGTGTTGCCTCCACTTTTTGAATATTATGAACAACACTGCTATGACCTTTGTGCACAAATTTTCATGTGGATGTGTTTTTGACTCTCAAGTCAAAACCCACCTACAAGTGGAATTGCTGAATCCTATGGTAACACTACGTTTAACTTTTTGAATAGCTGCCTAGAGTTCCTCACATGGTTTTAAATTTCAGTCCTGTGGTCCTTTCACAACAGAGAGGAGAACCCCCCAAACCCCCAGATTGAGGTGCACTGAGTAAATCTGATTGCTTCACACCTGTCTTAAAATGTTTGAGATAATCCTGGCATCTCGAAGACCAGCCTTTGTTAACACTGTCAAGTGGTTGATAAGTTAAGTTCTTGGTCATCATTCTAATAATTTCTGGAATTTAAGGATCAACCCCTTCAGATCCTTCCCTTCCCAGGCATTATCCTCTAGACAGTCAGATAATTTGTCCTTTGTCTCTAGTTGTTGGAGGGTGTCCTGCTCAAAGGAGCCTGAATCTCTGGGGTTATGGTGCTACCCTCCTCCTGGCTTCATAGTTCATTCATGGTTGGAAACCTCTGTCACTGTGCTGTATCCATGCACCACATCCTCTTACACAAGCTCTCTGGCTTGATTCCACCCCAAGTTTACTCTTTCCTCATCCTCATAGGTCTCTGCTCCGCTGGACCTCAGTTACACCCACGAAGTCCTGTAGTGCCATTGGTCAGGATCGCCTGCCACGTTCCTGCTCAGTCAAGGATGGACCTAAATTGTTCCTACTAATGGTTGAAAAAACAGAAACAATATTGTACAGGCTCTCTCCTTTATGTCTCTCCCACAGAGGTTGTATTTGCTGGCGATGCAGTTGAGAATGGCTCTGGTCTGCACCAGCTTCATGCCATCAATTTCAACCATTGGCACGTGCTGGAACAACAAGCTTCCAGCTTTGGAAAGAGGAAACGAAGTAGAGTGAAATGACTGAGGAATCATACCCTTTCAGGATGAAAAAATGTTCGTTGAAATGACTAACGATATAATGTGAAACCCTAAAATGACCTGGTACACCTAAGCAGAATAGGACTTTGTTTTCAGCTTCCTATAGTCCTTCTTTTCCTCATCCAGCTGCCTTTTACTTTTCAACCTATTACTGCATTTATCTTTTTATTTCCCATTCAGCTACATGGGAGTTCCCGTGTAATTCTATGTTGATTTGTCTTCATGGATATATTAGAAAGATGTTGGAAGAGAGGGCCCCAGCCGGCTGACATTTCCAGTGGGAAGTCCCAGAGTAAGCCTCACGTTATTTGCTGCAGGATTGGAGGGAGATGTTCGTCTGGGGGTGGTCCCTCTCTCTGCTCACTGAGTCTGCAATATTCCTAGGATACTCCCTTGTCTAACCCGTCAGAGAAAAAATTCAAGGCAACCGCTGGGTCTGTTTCTCCTCTCTTCACTCTAATGCATGAGTTTGTGTGTCCTCGGATGGGAAGGCTGCTGGGGATTCTGAACGAATACAGCTCACTCAGGGTGCAGAAAGGCGGGAGACAGCAATGAGACGGCACTGTTGGCACTGGGGCTGGTTCCTTTAGCAAATACTCAGACTTCCAGCCTGTCCTAAACCTGAGTGAGTGGCAAGACCTGCTCTGGGAGCCCCACCCCTTACCTTTAACCACTTTTCTCCCCCTCCACTGGCCTCACTCCCACCGTGCACACACATAGCATTACTGGTATTAAAACTTCAACTTACGACTTCTACTAGATACCCTTATCAGAGGAATTCAGTTCTTTAGACTTATCATTGCTCAACATATCCAAGTCTTATGGAGTTTCTGTACATTTCTCCTCAAACTGAAAAGCAGAAAGAGTCAATGAGTTCTCGTTAATTCATGCCATAGCACTATTGAACTTGAATGGCCCTGTCCAGTACAGACTATGGAGAAGGTAAGATTTCTGAGTTTGGCAGGGTGCACAGAGGACAGTGATCAGGCCACGTGGAGTTTTAGATTAGAGCCACCAAGATAAAAGCATGGGTTGCAACACGTAACTGCTCATTTTGAAGGTTAATTCACCTCCACCCTGTCTCCATTTTTATCAATTATTAGATTGTGATTTGGGAGGGGGATGTCATTGGTGGGAAGGGGCTGGGAAGTTCTTCAAGTCATGGAGTTTTAATACCTCTGGGAAGCTTTTCTCTCCCTGTGAGATCAGGACAGGGTATTGGGTGTCCTCCAGCATTGGGTATCCATGGGGCCAGTGACTCCCAAGATGCTGCCAACAGGGACCTCTGCTGTAAATTACCTCTTTTATTCAATTTTTATCCTAAAAAAAGGTCTTGATGGTGAAAAGTTTGGGAATTGGGGGTTTCTACCTTGCTCAGTGGGACACTTCATTGTCAATCTGCATGATCCCATAGGTCAGACCATACAGATAGTGAGGTGTGTGGGCAACAATCTATAAAGCGCTCAACTCAGAACAGCATAAGGGATGGTGGGTGGTCACTGTGGGAGGGTGGTCGAGGTGGGATGGGGCTGGCTGGTGGGATGTAGCTTGTGAGGTTGAGGGAGATGGATGGGGTTGAAAGGACCGTCCAGAAGTCCTGACCAGGAGCCTCTGGGAAGCCTTGCCCCCAACCTCCTCAGTCAGGTGGGGATGGACAAGAGGAGGCCTGGGGTGCTCTCAAGGTCTCCCCTCCTCCCCCCTCCTGTGCTGAGCTCATCCTGCCCAGGGGCTGTGAATGCATCCTTGAACCCCAGCGCTGGACCACAATGAAAACTGTTGGTTGTTGATTTATATAAATTAAGCACACTAGTCTGGCACTATTTTCATTTTCTGTGTACCTGATTCTTCATGAACTTGAGACAGGACCAAGCCAATGTCCTGTGCCCTTGTTTAATCCTGCGGCTCAGGGAAACATGTTGTTAGGAGACTAAGGGAGCGCATTAGAGGTTCCCCTCATGGGACACCACCTCTCCTGAAACCCTCCTCTACTGCTCTCCCCGGAGGGACCAGCTGTCCAGGGTCTGTCCATGACCCCCTCCCCAGGACATCCTCTCTGACTCCCTCTGACCTGGGCTGAGAAGTGTTTTTCTCACTCACACCTCTAGAGGGCAGCACTCAACAGAGTCCCACATTTGCTACACGGAATATGGCAGCTGAACACTGTGAAATGCTTGAGTGTCCTCCTAGATGCTCCCGCCCCTCCTCTTCATCACGTATTTGCTTGTCTGCATCCTCACTAGAGTGTAAGCTGCCTGAGGGCAGGGAGCGTGTCTGTCTTGTTCATCCGTGTGTCTCCAGGACCCGGCACAGAACTTGGCACTTAAAAGTGCTCAACAAAATCATTGCTGAGTGAGTGTATTAAATCTTTAACAGGTAGGTTGTTACAGCTGGCTCTTCCTCATATTTGTGGTTATATCTTGGCTTTACTACATTTATGTTTTAATATTCTGTATATATATTTATCCTTTTATTGTAGAAAATTCTAGCATGTACAAAAATAAAAGTGCAGTGAATCACATACCCTTCATCTAGCTTCAATATTTATCAGCTCAAGCCAATCTTGTGTCATCTATACGCCCAGCCACCCTCCCTCTCTCGTAAATGTGGAAGTAAATCTTAGATCTCATATCATTTCATCCTTATATACTTCCCATACATTTCTAAAACATAAGAACTACTTGGAAAAAAACACAATAAACCTAAAATCATACCTAAAAATTGCCAATAATTCTTTCATACCTCATACGCAATCAGCAATCAAGTTCCTAATTGTGTGTCATAAATAATATTTACAGTTTGTTGAAATCCAATTTGTGTAGTTGATGTTTCTTTTGCTTCCTTTAAAAACATTTTTAAGATTGCTTATGCACTCTTCCATGGACAAGATTATTTAAATACTTACTTGGCCAAATCAGTCCATTTCTTTCTTCATATGCAGCTATTTTTCTTTGATGCAAACCTGTTCCCAGCTCATCTAGTGTGGAAGTCTCCTAGTTTGTGTGAGAAAAGTGCTTTGATACCATCAATTTAGATCCACCTTAAGAGGACCTATCTCAGGACCTACCTCCACTCCAGCTGCAGCCAGAAGCCACCAGATGGGTTCCATCCTACCCCGTCCATTGAAGTAGTGAAGTATGGGCTTCCCCATCATGATAGCGGTCTCCTGGTTTCCATGAACTTGGATGAATCGGACCACAGAAGCAAACTGCACTTTGTATGTTTGAACAGAAGCTTTGTGACAGGGTTGGTAGAGTTCCCTGTGGGTCTTCTTTGACCCAAACCTCACCCCTTAGTATCCATCGTAGTGACATTGCACCAAACCAGTCTCAAATTACCATGCGTCCTCACTCTGGGGACATAAATAGACCAGCCTTCATCCTACACAGCTGCCTCCCTGGGCTGATGAGAGGCCTTGAAATCAGAACTTTCTGAGGCAGGAGGAGCAGGGAGCAGAGTCAGTCTTCTGCTCTTTGGCTGTCATGCTGTACTTGTCCAAAAACATTAACTGGGACCGAATCCTGCCCCGACTGTCCCCCAATCCTTCCAAATTCTCTCCACAGGAGAGCAAGCTCATTCCTTTGTTTTCTATTGGAATTCTCTATTTTTTCACTGCTGGGTGAATTTTATTTTACAATCTAGAAAAAGGGATGCTAGTGCATGACCTTTGTAGTGTATGGCAAAGAAATAACATGTGTTTGGTGTCTACCACCTAATGGGCACTTTCTCATTTTAATCCTCCTTTCATCTTCATAAAAACTTCTTGAGTTAGATTCTGCTATTATTCTAAGTTTACAGTTGGTGACTTTGATATCTCTAAAGGTTAAGCAGCTAGCCCAAAGCAACTGATGAGTTTCATATTGAAATACATTTTTATTTGACACCAAAGTCTAGGAGCTTCTATCTACCAGTGTTTTGCCAGCTATGGCTTGTGGCCCATTAGTGGATTGTGAAACCAACACAGTGGGTACTGACTAGCATTTTTCAAACGCAACATAGTAGTAGATATGAGAGTGTACCATATATAGTAAGGATAAGTTTGTTTGTTTTTGGTAAAACTTTTATTTTAGCTACATTTATGTTGTGTGTGAGTGTCTAACAGAAAAGAACAAATCTGACCCCGTATTAGATCTATTACTTTATCTCTAAACTTTGTGCCCTGTTGCCTGTGCTGAGTCATGCTGGCTCTGCACTTTTGTAAAAGACTGTTGCCTAAAGTCTGAAATAGACACGATAGTCCTTTCTCAAGGCTCTGACTCTCAGACTTGAAGTTTAAAGGTTTAACAGTTTTCATTCATATAGAGATAAAAAGTTGCATAACAGTGAATAATATTTATCTAGTTGGAGGTTTACAGGAATATAGTGACCAGACGTACATGGACAGCTGCAAGAACAAAGGATTCACATCCCCTCCGGGGTCTGGTCGGCACCAAGTAGTGTGCAACCCCCAACCACATTCTCTCCCCCTTTAGCATAAAAGAAGCCGAAATTCTAACTCAGGTAAGGAGGTTCTTTGGGACACTAGTTTGCCATCTTCTTGGTCTGCTGGCTTTCTGAATAAAGTTGCTCTTCCTTGCTCCAACAACCTCTCTCTCCATGTATTGGCTGGCTTGTCATGCAGTGAGCAGTACAAATTTGGACTTAGTATCATGTCCATGTGTGATTGTGTGATCTGGGTTTTATAAAATGTAAGATGCATTTGACTGAGACCTGCCAAAGAAGTCTGACAGATGCTGCTCTATTCTAAGTTGTCTCTGCACTAGTGACACTTGGGGTTAGGTAATTCTTTGTTGTGGGGGTAGTCCTGTGCATTGGAGGATATTTACTTTTAGCAGCCTCCCTGGCCTCTATGCACGAGGGACAGGTAGCATGGTGCCCCCTTGCCCATCATGACTGGGCGAATTAAGCAGTGGTCTTGGACCAGTTTTCTCAGTGATGCGAGTACAAAAGCACACGTGTCATTAAAAAGCAAGGATTCGATTGCCTAGACTAAGGGAGGGACAATTTCCCTTCGTCACTAGACCTCTGGTCAAATTTTTTTTTTTTAAATTTTTGCAAGATTTTGTGGTTGTTGAGTTTTTAGCACCAAGGTTGTCCTTACACAATAGTTATATTTCCAAAACGACAGGTGAAACTGAAATGGTGCCCTATAACCTACAAGGCCCTTCAGGCAGAAACAAAACGATACAGCAAGAACACCAAGCTTGTTTTGCAGAGAACACCAAGGAAACTGCAGATGCGGAAACAAGTGGCTAACGTCCTCTCCTACTGAGTGCTGAGGGGCCAGGATGATCAACAGAGCACTTTAGACATCACTGGCTGCAAATCCACCGCATTTTACACACAAACCACCCTCTTCCTAACTTGCTTATACAACCCATGAAGAGGCATGAACAGTCAGGCCTGTTTACAGAGAACTCCTGAAACGTACACTGAAACTTACACTTACTTTCCACCAATCATTTCTTTCCGCCCCTTGTTTTCTAACTCAAAGCAGATTGGGGAGACAGATTTGAGCATTGCCTCTGTCTCCTTGCTTGGCTGCCTTGCAATAAAGCCTTTTTCTTTCTGCAAAATACCATTGCCCTGGAAGCTCCAACACCAGTGTGACTTTTCACACGGTCTCTCTGAGATTCAGAGGGCTTCCTGTATGAGGCCTTTGTTTTCATCTTTTTTAAGTTGGCATTTCTTCCTGGGCATGACCAGTTCTCACTATGTGCCATCCTACTTGGTGACTTCGCTTGCTTTTTAAAAATGAATTCTATGTTCCACTGGTGCATCAAGCTCTCCCCTCCAGACTTGCAGAGTTGCAGAGCTAGAAGGTATGTGAGAAATCAGTTGGTCCTCCTCCAAGTATGTAATGAACACACTGCACTCCAGGGAGAGCATGCGATTGGCCAGCTAGCTAGTTCATGATAAAGTCTGGATTAGAGCCTAGTCCTCCGGGTATTCTGACTAGTTTCTTCCTACTATATCTATTTTACTATTGAATTTTCGCACCCTGCAAAGATCACAGTTTCTATGCCCCCCATCCCCACCCCCCACCCCCAGTAAGCTGTCAACTCCCAGAAAGCAGATATGTCGCCATTGTCTTTAGCACAGGCTGTGGCTCAAAGTTCGGGGCACCCTCCATGTGATCCTCATGGTTAGATTGCTCAAGAGCCACGTTTTGCTTTTCGGTTTTGCTTTATTTTGTTTTGATTTCCATTTCTCTTATAGGGCTTGCTGTTTTGCAACACAGCAGTCTAGAATAATTAAATAATAAGCTAGGATCATGGCCATGAAAGTAAACCATCCTGATTGTAAAACCCACCATTGTGCTGTTTAAACCGAACTATCAAAACAGTAGAACTCTCCCACATAGTACAAACTTAATGACTATGCAAAAAAAAAAAAAAAAAAAATTGGGCAAGTGCTTAAGCAGAGCGGCCCAGGGAAATCTTAATAACTTGGCAAAGGGAGGGGATTTGCAAATCCTCTGTTGGACTGGGAACAGGACAGTTCAAGAGAAGGGCATTATTTTCTTGACTATGCCTAAGAAATCCAGATGCACTTGCCTCACTCACCTTGAAGACCCGTGCATTTAGATTCACTTGCAATTCTGAGTCTTTTTTTGCAAGAAACTCTGCCCACGCTTTGGTCTCAAAAACAGTGAACAAGGAGGAGGAGAGGAAGGAGGAGGAGAAGGGAAAGCAGCATGTTACTTGACGCTCAGTCACAAAGCAACTCAGGGACAACAAGCTGACGTCGGTGAAATCAGCTATCGCGGTCAGACTGTGACGCGCAGGCACTGACGATCGGTCCCTAGCGGGAGATGCTGGTTCAAGTGGCATGCAACCACTCAGATAGATTTCCTTGTCATTGCTCAAGTGGGGTTCCCAAATGTGACAATGTCAAGATCAAATGCAGCATAATTGTGTGTTGACTCCCGTGTGGGAATCACACTAATACATCATTTGTAATAGAGAAAGCAACTTCAGTGTAAGCTCGCACGCTGCTCCGAGCCCGGGGAAGTTTGGTGTTTTCAGGTGGCCCATAATAACATTCTTACTTTTTCCTTATCATCAAATTCTCTGTCCTCATTTTCTAAATTCCGTACTATCATTTTTTCCTTTAGAGACACGTCCTTGAGGAACTCACAAACAATGCTAGAGTTGTCTCCTGAGCAAGCCAAGAAGATACAATAGGAACGACCGAAGACCCGCCTAAAATAACACATTTAAAAATGTCTTCCTGGTGAAACAGACATGGGAAAAATGTATGAAGATTGTAAGATCGGTACCAACCTAATTAAAGTCTAGCTGCCTCTCTCCTCAATGCCAATCCCTCCGTGTATGTTAAATGCTTTAACATTGTGACACCCTCTCCCTCTGGGAGGAGGGGAGGTGGTCCGGATAGGGAACAGCCTCCCAAGGCTATCCAGGCACCACACCGTTCCAGACTAGACCACAAAGAAAATGATAAATCAACAGTGTCTCATTTCAAGGTGATTCATAAATGTACAAACAGAGATTTTGAATTGATTTGGCCACCCAGCAGGTGGGGGGGACCAGACTTTTATAAATACTGCTTATAGAGGATTTCATGAAATTGGCTACAAAGTCTATGGAAGGAGGAAAAATCTTGTAGGGAGAAGGGGAAGTGTGTCACAGGATGGTGCTGTTGACACAGAAAAAATAGGACGTGATAGGATGGCCGTGTCCCATGTCCCAGGCAAGTCCTGGGGACACACCCCATCAAGTAAGGGTCCTTGGCTTTGGGCAGGAAAGAATTCAAGAGTGAGCCACAGTAGAGTGAAAGTAGATTTGTTCATAGAGATACACACTCCATAGACAGAGTGCTGTCAGTCTCACTCAGAAGGGAGAGCGACCACGAGGGGCGGTGACTTTATATGCTAACAAGTGGGAGGATTGTTCCAACTACTTTGGGGAAAGGGCTGGGATTCCCAGGAATTGGGCCACCATCTGCTTTTTGACCTTTTAGGGTCAGCCTTGAAGCTGTCATGCCACCTGTGGGAGTGCCATTCAGCAGCTACTGTATTACGGTGAGCATCTACTGAAGCTCAAGGTCTACCGGGCATTGACTTTTCTGCCATCTTGGTAGCAATTTCTGTGTCCTTCTTTTAATGGTTGTGCCCTGCCCCCTTCCCTCCTGTGTCAGAACTATGCTGGGGGTGAAAGAGGTAAAAGAGGGTAAAAAGAGAGTGGAAGAGGCCTGCTGGCATTAATGAGATCAGTTAGTAAAGAGTAGGGACGCAAACTCGTGGGTAGAAAATATCGGTTTAACAAAACTCAGGCAAGCTGAAAACCAAACACCAGAACCGAAGTCTTGACTGAGGAAAAGCAAGCAGCTAATCCAAGCTCCTCTTTCTTATTTTGAAATAATTGTTTCCTTAACTGGAACCCAGACTCCTGAGCTGCATCTGCAATATTAAGGGCTAGTGCTGGGACTAGCTGCTAATTTGTTTAAAATCAAATTCAACTACAGGACCAACACACTTCATAAAACTGGTACCTCTTCAGCTTTTTGATTATTTGGATATTATCAAATACACATATGACTTGTGTAATATAGCTAATGAAAATAAAGATTAAATATATACATCAACTTCAGCTTCTTCTTTTTCCCCATTGGGGAAAAATTCAACTTCCTCTCTCACCAAATTGCCAATTGGAATGGAGTGTGCCTTCTTGCCTCTGCTGACCTCTAGTGGTGTCAGAAATCATGATTAAAAGGAGCAGGAAAAGCAGGTGGAAATGGAAGGCGGGGAGGGCAGAAAGGACTTGCTTCTTGCGGAAAGCATGGAAATCTTCAACTGTGTTTTAGATAGAAATGCAACTAAGAAACAGACTTACAGACACAGAAAACAAACCTATGGTTACCAGTGGGGGAAGCAGGTGGGAAGGGATAAATTGGGAGTTCGAGATTTGCAGATGCAAACTACTATACATAAAATAGATAAACAACAAGTTGTACTGTACAGCACAGGGAACATACTCGAAATCCTATAGAAACCTATAATGAAAAAGAATATGAAAAGGAATATATGTATTTATATGTATGACTGAACTATTATGCTGGACACCAGAAATTGACACATTATAAGCTGACTATACTTCAATAAAAAAAGAAATGCAGTTTAGACCACCAACATGAAAACTGATTGGTGATGGTTCCATACAGTTTCCTCTTGTAATAGGGAAGAACAAGTCTGATTCCATATTAGATCTGTTCCCTTAGCTCTCACCTTATGCTCTGTTTCGTGGGCTTAGTCCTGCTGGTTCCGCACCTTTTGTAAAAGAATATTGCCTAGAGCCTCAAATAGACAGGACAGCCCATTTTCAAGGCTCTGATCTTTAAGGGTATAACACTTATCCATTCATACAGAGATAAAAAGTTACAGAACAGAAAATAACATTTATCTTGTTGGAGGTTTTCAGGAACATCATGACCTGACCTACTGGGACAGCTGCAGGAACAAAGGATTCAGACACCAAGAAGTTTGCAAAAACCACACATCCCACCCCCTTTTTAGTATAAAAGGAGCCTGGATTCTTTCATGTTGAGTGATTGAAATGTCAGTTTACAATGTTGTGTCAATTTCTGGTGTACAGCACAGTGCTTCCGTTGGAGCCTGGATTCTGACTTGGGGAAGATGGTTCTCCAGGACATCAGTCTGCCATCTTCTGGGTCTGCTGGCTTTCCGAATAAAGTTGTTATGCCTTGCCCCAACACCTCATCTCCCAGCTGATTGGTCTGTCATGTGGGGAGCAGAACAAGTTTGGACTTAAGAACACTCTCAAACAAAAGGCTGCCATACTTGCAAAAATAACAACCATGTAATTACCACATTTCATCTGGCAGCAGCTGGAGTAAAGGATCTCATCCTTTAAGCCACCCAGGAGCTGCTTAAATCAGAGGTGATTCAGGGCAGGCCAGTAGCAGGTGCTAGGTGAAGGTGGCACTGGTTTGTATCACAGGTGCTGTTCACGGCAAGTTCTCTGGAGTTGATACAGGTGAATGGCACAGACCCAAGGCAACAGCTATCAAGTGTTAACCAAGGCCACCGGGGAGGCGGGGCGACTTCTGTTCCAGGCACTATCTCTATGGCATTGAGAGGAGGACCAATACCCTCCTCCTACAGATAAGGAGACAGAGGTTCAGAAAGATAGAATTTGCTTCATCATCCCTCTGGCAGAGCCGGGACCCAGGTCTCTCTGATGCCAAAGCCCTTGCTGGTTTCAACACGTGCCTCTCAGCCTCAGGGGCAAAAAGGAAGTAAACCGTGAACTGGGGTTTGAAACATGAACCCAAGCCACCACCACTGGGAGCCGGTGAGGGTCTCAGATGTAAAGCAGGCAGAGATGGAGCAGGGAGGTGGACAGGGAGGGCTGAGTCTTCCACCCCTGAGTAGATGAAACCCAAGACACAGGCAACCTTTGGGACATACTTGTGCTAAAATAACTATCAATTGTTTATCTGCAATGCAAACTTCACTCGGCCTCTTATATTTTTATTTGCCAAATCTGTAACCCTACTCCTGAGTGCCTTTTGTGTCTAGTTTGAGTTGGAGGCAGGACCTTGAAATTGTCCTTAATAAGTAAATATTTAATGATGCTTATGGTATAAACAGCAAATAGGGTGTGTAAGGAGGTAGAACATCTCACCCCTGAGGATCGTGTTCCACGGGGTAGCCAAGACTACATTTGTTTGGAAAGATGAGTAAAAAACAAAACAAAACAAAACAGGGCCATGTATAAATTTTCAATGGGCACACACAGATATGTGGGATCTTGTTAAGATGCAGATTCTGATACTTCCATTTAAAAAAAAAAAAAAAGGATGCAAATTCTGATTCAGCAGGTCTGGGGCAGACCCGAGACTCAGCTTTTCTGGCAGGCTCCCTGGGGCTGCTCACACTGCTGGTCGGGGGCCAGACTTGAGTCGTAGGAGTGAATCTGAACCCTGTGAGCCAAACGGGTAGTTCCAACACGGGTACTCTCTGCAGATGGAGCCCTCCACACCCCGATGGGGAGTGGGAGACACTGGGGCTGGTGGCTGGAGTCTCAGACACGGCCGTCTGCTACGTTCCGTTCCGCCGCTGCTACAGTCAGGCTGTCGGTCTTGCTTACTTTTGGCAAAAGACACACAAGGCGCCTTTAAGCCAGAATTGTTGACCTGTGGGTGTTATCTCTTTCCTATCAGCGATTTCTGCAGTGGTCAGACCAGCTGCGGGGACAGAACGTTTATCTTCCTGCAGATGTCTGCGTTAAAGGGAGCAGGGATCTCGTTTCATCTTTCTGTCTCCAGAGTAAAGGAACCCCTTCCCCGCCATCCCACTTTTCAATGCTTAATTCCTTTTGAATTACAGGGAGCAGGACGGAACTGTGGGGCCAGACCCAGAGAGGTCGCTAACTGGAAAATCCCAACTGCAGAAGGGTCAGGAAGGCATTTGGGAGCAGAGAGGCATCCCCACCCCTGCCCCTCACCCCCGGACCAGCCCTGAGGGCACCACTGAAAGCATCTCTGTTGTGGATTTCCAGGCCTCTCACCTCATATTTGGCAGATGCTGTCTTCGGGGTCATCAGCAAAAGTCTCTATTCCTCCTTTGAAGATTTGGAAGGAAAGAGGAAAACTCAGATTTTCCCAGGGTCTGCTATGTGCCAGGCATTGAGACTAAAGCCATCACTGGATTCACACACATGCCCAGTTTTTACTTTGTGTTGAATTCATTTTATTTGTGGGAATAAACATCTGTCTTTAGAATCTGTAGACACACCAGACCCTGCAGTGATATCTTTTTGCTTTTCTTGAGGTGGATGCCCTGATTAAGCAGAAGATGGTTTTGGAAATTGCTCAGGGGATAATCCTACCCGTGGAAAAGCCTTTGTAATTCCATTGCCCAGGAGAGATGGGGGGTGCTCCGGTGGCTTCCACACCCTTTTGGCAGTTGTGTCCCTGGAGGCATCATCTGCTTCAGTGAACTCTGGCATCTCTTCTAAGCCCAAGATCTTTGTTTCCCACTCAACAGGATGCTTCATCACTATATAGAGCTGCTACCGAGTGCAAACTTGTTCTGCTCGCCCCACAACAGGCCAACAAATCGGGAGATGAAGTGTTGGGGCAAGGACTAACGACTTTATTTGGAAAGCCAGCAGACTGAGAAGATGGCAGACTAATGTCCTGGAGAACCATCTTCCGCAAGCCAGAATCCAGGCTCCTTTTAGACTCAAATAGGGGAGAGGGTGTGATTGGTAGCTCTGAACTTCTTGGTGCCGGGATCTTTTCGCAGCTGCCCACATAGGTCAGGACATGGTGTCCCTGTAAACCTCAGTCAAGACAAATGTCATTCTCTCTTCTGCAGCTTTTTATCTTTATATGAATGAGAAGGTGTTACACCCTTAAAGGTCAGAGCCTTGAGAATGGGCTCTCCTGTCTACTTCAGGCTCTAGGAACAGTCTTTTACAAAAGGCGCAGAACCAGCATGACTGAGCCCAGGAAACAGAGCACAGGGTTAGAGCCAAAGGAACAGATCTAATACGGAGTCAGATTTGTTCTTCCCTATTACAAAACCATTCTCTACGACACCTTCTGGGAATAATAAATGCAACTAAATTATAGTTGTGAATTCAACCACAAAGACCTGAAAGGAAAAATAATTGAATTAACTGAATTATTGGATTCTTTTGCAATTGTAAAGGGACAGCAGGGGCACTTACACTAGTGGGAAATAGCCGCTACTTCTAGGTGTGCATTTCAGCCCTGTGAATAGGTGATCCAGCTTAGAGTAGAATTTGAGCGTTTTCCACACCCCCATCCCCCGCACCGTTTCCTTGTTACACACGGTCTCCTAACAATGTGGTCCATCCTCTGCTGTGGAGATTGACACGCATTCCTGGGCTGGGCAGATCAACCTTCCTTTCAACCACTTACTTGCTCTATGATTGTGAAGAGTTACTTTAACTTCTCTGGGACCTCCCTTCTGAGATGGTTGTCAAGGTGATGTAAGAGGTAGAAACAACCTAGCATCAAGCTGTGTTACAGAAATGACAGGCCAGCCAAGAAACAAGCACCACTTGGAGGGTTGGAGTACTCAGATGTATTACGCCGGCGGGCTCAGAGGGGCTTTTGCTCCGAAGCTCTGAGCACCTCCAAGACGTGTGCATGAGGTTTTATAGGGTTAATTACAAGCTTGGGGTATTCGGCCAATAGGCATGGAACAGCTTTAGCAGCATCATTATTACAAAAGTAGAGGCAGGGAGGCAGCAAACCAACATTTCAAGGCTAGATATGTCTCTTTGAAAATCCAGCTGGCTAGCAAAAAAAAAAAAAAAAAAAACATGAGCAGAGAATCAGCAAACCGACACTTATTAGCTTAGATTTACGAGTTAGCCCAGCAGAACTCAGATCAGTAATCCAACACTTGTTACACTTAGATTTGTGAGTTAGCTTGTTAGCCCAGCCCGGCTTTTCCTTCTCAGCTAGACACACAGCAGGCACTCAGACAGTAGCTATTATGATTTTTGTATCGCTCTACATAGAAGAGACGATGGAGAGAGGATTTAAGAGAAAATAGGAAATGTGGAAGAGAGAGGTAAGCCAATAGCTGCCATATCTCCTCGAATGGCTCCTGTCTTGCATAGTTATAAGCCTGGCCAGGAAGCCAACCTTCAACTGCCAGGCAGGTCCCGGGGGTGCCCCAAAGGAGAACGGACTACATAGCCCACCACCTGAGGACTCCCGCAGTCATCACTGTAAGAAGAGAGCCTAGAGGGTCCCCGGAGAAGGAGAACCAGGCATGGCTTTCTGGACATAAAAGTAGCCATTTTGTGATCTAAGCCTGCCCACCATGCTTGCCCTTGAACTGGTCTCAGGAATTAATGATCTTAAGGGAAGTGAGGGAATGAGGGAACAGAGAAAAGGCAGTCAAGAGACAATAGTTCATATATATAAAATGGATAAACGGCAAGGTCCTAATGTACAGCACAGAGAACTACATTCAATATCTTGTGATAACCTATAATGAAAAAGAATATGAAAAGGAATATGTATGTGTATAACTGAATCACTATGCTCTACACCAGAAACTAACACAACATTGTAAATCAACTAAACTTCAATTAAAAAAAAAAGAAGAAGAAAAGAAACAATAGTTTGGTGATAAAACAGAGCCCTAGTTCCTCCTTAAAGGATATACATATAGGACTCTGATACAAATCTCGGAGTTCTGCAGGAACTAAGGCTCCCACCCAGGGAGGATGGTAAATATATGCTGGTTGGTGATGTGAATGAAAAATACTGCAAACCATATCGGTAAACAAAGAATGCTGAAGCCATCAAGTCATCAGCAGTTGCCGCCACCCCCCAGTGAGGACAGGCCTACAGCCCGGCCTCTGCAGCCACTCACAATGGTGCACCCTGAGGGGACTCAGAATAAGAAAGGACAGGATGCTGGCCCTAGATAGCTAGGTACTTGTCAAAGGAATGAATTCAATGAGCCCAAATGTTTACTCCCTCCCATTCATAGAAAAGCGCTAGATTCTTTAACTTGAGATGTCCGGTCTTCAGTTAACAGATAATCTTTTCGGGGGAGGGTACAGCTCAGTGGTAAAGCACGTGCTTAGTATGCATGAGGTCCTGGGTTCAATCCCTGGTACCTCCATTCAAGAAAAAAATTTTTTTTTAAAACAAGTCATCTTTTAAGGTTCTGACTACCTGGTCTTTGTTGTAAAACTCCTAGACATCCTAGCTCCTCCCCTGCCTCTTCGGAGTGGTCCCTCAGAGCCACCTGAGAGGCTACCATCCCGGGCTGAGTCCTCAGAATTGTCCACCAAACAAAACATAACTCTCAACTTTTAGGTTGTACATTTATTTTAGTCGATGGTTTCTAACCAGGCTGGTTGGGCCCTAAGGAATGATGATATTGACATTTTCTGTCTCTTTTGACTTCAATCAACTAAAGCTTGGACTCCGGTGACCATTGTCCCAATTCTATGCTGAATTATCTTCTTCTCAAGCCTGTTCATGAATATGCAAACACTGCCCAAGCCTCTTCGTAAATATGCATTTACCCTTAGCTGAAAACTTCCCTAATTTTGCAGTTCAGGGAGACATTGCTTTGGGAAAGATCCCCCGATGTTCTCCTTACTTGCTGCAGGTAATAAATTCTTCCTTCTCCCTCTCTTTGGCTTGGTTGTGTTTTTGGATTCAATACTTACCCAGAGGTGAACCCAGCTTTCAACTCAGGTGTCATAACAGAGAAGAACAAATCTGGCTCTGTATTAGATCTGTTCCTTTGGCTTTAACCCTTGTGCCCTGTTGCCTGTGCTGAGTCACGCTGGTTCTGCACCTTTTGTAAATGACTGTTGCCTAGAGCCTGAAACAGACAGGACAGCCCCTTCTCAAGGCCCTGACCTTTAAAGATATAACACTTTCCCATTCATATAGAGATAAAAGGTTGCAGAAGAGAGAATAACATTTATCTTATTAGAGGTTTATAGGAACATTGTGACCAGACCTACGTGAAGATCTAAAAGAACAAAGGATTCCAGCAGCAAGAAGTTTGCAACCACCAACCACACCTCCTCCCCCTTTAGTATAAAAGAAGCCTGAATCCTCACTTAGGTAAGATGGTTCTTTGGGATGCTAGTCCATCATCTTCTCAGTCAGCTGGCTTTCTGAACAGAGTTGCTATTCCTTGCCCCAACACCTCATTTCTTGATTTACTGGCCTGTCATGCAGTGAGCAGTACAAGCCTAGACTTGGTACCAGTAACACCACCACCACTACCAGGAAAGTGAAGGTCAATCACCTCCTCCGCTCCCATCCTGGGCCACTGGCTTGCTTGTTAGAGTGCCCTCACTGGAGGCTGGGCCCAGCGAGGAGGTCCCTGCAGGACTGGGCTCAAGGCCATCGGAGGCCACGTTGGAAAACAAGATGGACTAATCACTCCCCAACAGTGTCTGGATTTTTTTTTTTTAAAGCCTCATGTTTTACATTCATTTGCTCTTAAATTTGGAAGAAGAGGATGCTTTGGGCCTGGCAGGAGTGAGCCTGGCTTCTCGCCCTAGTCCTGGTCCTGGCTCTGGGAACCTAGGTCCTCTGGCCTCTCAGGGCCTCAATTTCCTCACTGTGCAAACTCCAATGATCTTATTGTTGCCGGTGGATCCAACCGGTGTTCCAGGTTCTTGTCCCGTCCCAGAAAGAATTCAGAGACAAGACTTAGAGGTTAAGAAAGTAAAGTGAGGATTTATTAAAGGATGGATAGTACACTCTCAAGGCGAGAGCAGGCAGGCTCAGGTGAGCGGCTGCCCTGAGTTTCTTACGCAAGTTAGTTACATAGGGTGTAAAAATGAATGAGCAGAATATTCACTGAGGAGGGAAGGGCTTGGGGTCGTATTTCCTGATTATCATCCCAACTCCACCTTCCCAAAGGGAGGAGGGATTTTTGTCCTTATTTAGTCTGGAAGAGAAGTGTCATGGCGTAGGTGCATGATGGGTACTTCTAACCAGCAAGGCTAATTTTATTGAAATGAGGGCATAATGAGCAAAAGGTTACATTCAGACACTGGAAATTCCTGCCTTTTCTGATCTTCCTTTGTTGGTCTCCAGGCCAAAAGGTGTGGCCCCTTATCAGCCCAAAGATTCCCACTTTTCTTTCTCGGCCCAGGGACCCCTGGTGCTTATGTGTGTTTCCTGCATTGGGCTTGTGCCCCTCCTTTCTACCCAATTCCTGCCATTTGGTCTGTGTCGCCCTTTCTCTGCTCAGATCTAGCTATCTGCCTGCTCTAACAATATATCTCTTGGAAGGTTGTTGAAAGAATTAAATCATAAAATGGATGTAGAGCCCCTGGAAGAGAGTCTTGTCCATAGAGAATGCCCAGTAAATGTTACTTTTTTTTTCTCATGACCCTTGCCTAAAGCAATCTCTAATCTCTATGGGGTGTAGTTAGAGCATGAAGGACCCTTGATCACTGATAAAGCCACGTCTATTACCTGATACTTGAAATTCCTTTTAAAAGGAACACAGCTTTTACCACAGTTAAATATGAGGTCTCAAGTACAAACCACAGAGAGAAGAAATGTAAGAAATTACAAGAAATTGTAAATACAAACACAAAATAAGTAAACCACGTGACTCCAGCTGCAACCCATGCAGGACACACAGGTGGGGAAGCTCTGTGTCAGGGAGCCCCAAAATATTCATGTTCAAGTAGTTCTAGAACAGCCTGCAAATTCCTGCCCTTTTGGGAAAACTGCCAGTTGAATTACAGCTTACTTTTGCATTAAATCCTATTTGCTTGAGATCGTACCTTAACTGATTCAGGGGCTTCTGAGATTTCTCCTGCAGGAGCCTGACCATCTCTCTGATGGTGTCTCCTGTGAAGTCTTATTTCATTGACTGACACAGGGCAGTTCTGCAGGATCTTCTTGCAGGAAGAGGACGTAGCAAGATGACCCAGGGCCATTGTCGTGGCATTGTGGGTTCAAGCCAGTTTTATTCTGCAGGAGCGAGATAGACAGAAGGCAGATCAGTGATTGCCCAGGGCCAGAGGTGGGGCAGCATAATCCTGAATAAGGAAACTAATTGAACATTTTTTAATAAATAAATGAAACCTCAGTGATGCTGCTTCAAAAATAGCAATGTGGCATTTGTAAAAAAACAACAACAACAAAAAACAGAAACAACAAAAAACAACAACAAAAAAACTGAGCTGTGAATATAAGATTTGTTCCCTTGACTGCATGTTTGTTTTACTTCTTTAAAAAGTTTTATCTGAAAAAAAAAAAAAGCCTCAAGTTCCAATAGTGTTACAATCCGAAAGGAAAATAAAAGTCCACCCTTGCAAGATTTTGGGAAGGGCCCAATAGATACTGGATGGGAACGGGCTTAGGGAAAAAGGCAAAATATGCTAACTCACAGCACGATAATGTCTGCTGAAGGCTATGAATAGAAATACCAGGTTCAAGTTTGCCAAGAAAGATCTATTCCCTAGCTGCCACTTGTCTCCCAAAATGAACATCAGGCCACTGACAAATACATTGAGAAGATCACGGGTCCCAAATTCTGGATCCAGGTTCTGGCTCGGTTGCTCATTAGCTTGTGATGCTAGACAAATTTGGCTCCTGTCCTGGGTCTAGTTTGTCCCTTCCCTAAAAGCAGGATGTAATTCCCGCTGGCCCAGGACAGCACAACACGAGTCTGTCTGTTACTGAGTCCAGACTCCTGCTCGCCCCACGACAGACCAATAAATCTGGAGACGAGGTGTTGGGGCAAGGAATAATGACTTTTATTCAGAAAGTCAGTATACAGAGAAGACGGCAGGGGAGGAGAAATGGGGCCTTGGATGCTGTTGGGAGCTACTGGGGTCTCTGCAGCTTGCTTCCTGGGGCACACAGAGTTACCCCCAAAGAAAGCCCTACAGGAAAGGATGAAGGGCTTAGGATGGTTACAATAGAGACAGCAAGTAGCATCTAATGGGATTATTGGGCAGTGAAACCTGCCCTGGCACTGGGGGTCTGTGCCTCCGGGGTGTGCTCTGGGGCTTGTGTTCAGACCTCTTAGAACAAGGCAAAACTGGCTGGGAGCGCTGGGAACTCAACCACGGGGTGCTCTGCTTCTCAAAGGAGGAGCCCAGAGCAAGGGGTCAGGACCCAGGAAGCGGTTGTTTTTAAAAGCAACCTAAGGAGGAAAAGATTTTATCTTTCACTGTAAAACTTTAAAATTCTTTTAATTATTTACCAAGAACATGCGATTATTAAAAAAAAAAAAAAAGAGAGAGAGAGAGAGAAACTGGCCTGTAGTTCTGAATCATCAAAAATAATTTCTTTTTCCTTTTTTCACTTCATCTCGATCAGGTCAGACTCATGCCTTTGGTGGAAGTCAGAGGGAAAAGCCATCCCACACGAGGGGGCGGGGTTTCCTCTGAGAAGCCGCCCCTCCCTCTCTCAACCACCATCTATTGGCCGTGGCTGTGTCAGGTGGGGGATGAGATGGGGCGTTCGCTAAACGCGACCCTGAGGTTGGGCTTTGTGCGGCGAGCAGGAGCTTAGCATCCCCGACCCCACCGCTGGGCTCGGAGAGGGCGGCGCCGGGCTCTCAGTAACTCTGCTGATTGGCCCGCCCTCTGAGGGGCAGGAGGGACGGATGGGGCAGGGTGTAGTGGAGGAATGGCCACGCCCCGTGGTGGTCCTAAGGAAATGGCGTGAATAACAATAGAACTCAATAATGATGAGTCATTAAGTCATTTACAAGTAAGGACACTTACCTGGACACACTCAGAATCTGATCCAGTGTGCAGCCCGGGCGGGATGTCCCAGCAGCAGCTTCCAGCTGGTAGAGTTGTGTACCCCAAGCCACTGGCAGGGGTCTTGCTCCAGACCAGAGACCCCACCACCACCACCCACCCCCGCCCCAGCGGGAGCCACAGCTAAGCTCAGAACAGCACCCTGAATAGCGCTCTACCCCTCATCAAACAGAGCCCTGAGGTGGAGCTGAGCTCCAAATTTCACTTCCTGGGAACCCATCCGTACAGGATGTATTATCAAGACTAGAGAGTTTTGGGGTCCATTTGTATAAATATTCAGCAGTTATATCTAATCTCAGTGTTACTTGAAATTGTTTGACCAAAACAAAACCTAGTCCCTGGTGTCTCTGTAAGTGGAAGAGGGTTGTCTATAATAAGGTTGCTCAAGGTTTTTTCGGGGTTGCAAAACGATGTGTCCTGGATGCTCTCTGTCCCTCATGCTTCCTCTTAGGATTTACTAGTGTCTGCCAACGTCTTTATCATTTGCCCCTTTTTCTCTATCCCAAGTACCCAGCATCCCCGATCCTGCCCCCTCCAATCCACTCACTCTTCCTTCCGTGGTCCCGATCTTGATGCAAACAGCAAGAACAGCGCCCTCTGGAGGGCACTGCCCACAATATACCAGCTTCTTTATCCACATTTGACAAGCTTAAAAAGTGTCACATATCAGAATGGTTTTAGACTGCATTTAATTGGCATTTGCTGTTTGATGGCAATATAGTTTTGTTCTTTTGGAACACTTTACTCTTAGAACCTACACTTTACCCCTAGAATCTACAGTTGGATTCAGTTGGCGGCGTGTGCTGACGCTGTGATTGGTTCATTAGTTTGCCATCGTTAAGACTGCAAACTGCCTTTACAACTGCAAGACGTTCCTGACGACTTCAACGTAACGGCCATCTGGGGGCGGCTGCCTCTGTCTCCCAGGCTGCAGGAACTTCTTAATTGTAGACATGTTGCTGATTCTTGTTTTAAATGCCTGAAATGAGAAACAGTAAGATCAGGGCTTTAAGAGCCATCACAACCTTTAAGAAAAATCAAAACTTTGTCATGAGGGAGGGGAGCTTCGATTATCAGCTTGTGAAGCCCAGGGTGTTGAATCCAAGTTCATCCTGCCATACGTGTTTGCTGGGTGCTCTGCAGAAGGATGATGCAATTGCTGGTCTGTTTAGCATTAGTGAAATTTTCTTATTGAAAAAATCATTGACATAACTAGGCAACAATGCGTATTAATAAGTCTAGAAATTCATATTTTTTGACCTATCAATTCAGTGTTTGGGGAATTTATTATAAGGGAATAAGTGAAGGGGTGAGTAAAGACATAACTGTAAGAATGCTAGCACAATGAAAAATTAGAAATAAACTATGTTTCCAGGAAAATGAAACTGGTTATATAAGTCATGGTACATCTCTGCAAGAAATATAAGTCAGCAATTTAAAATCATATTAATATGAATGGAAAGAGTAAGTTTCCTCTGTTGACAGGGATTGCAATACATTGCATTGTTTAGTTGGAAAAAAAAAAGCCCAGGGTAGAACACAATATACCCTATTTTCTGTTTTGTGCGAGAAAGCAGGAGTGGAGGGAATAAATACATATTTGTATTTGCTTGGATCTGCATAAGTAGGAGCCTTGGAAAGGTTTACAGGAAACCAATAAGAGATGATGGGGTGGGAAGGTGGGAGGGCAGTAGTGGGAATGAGATTCCACAATTTACACCCTTTTTGTATAGCTCTGATCTTGCAAAAAGATGTGACTTTATTGCCTAATGAAAATAAAATAAAATAAAATGATATTACAGAAGAATATCTGATGACATGTCAAGATATTTGTGATAATTTTTTAAAATGTTAAAAGCAGACCACAGCAATATTTAGGATGATGCCATTTGTGGGGAAATGTCAAAGAGGACAGGAAATCTAATGCAGTAACATTTGGCTGGTAAGATTATAGGTCTTTTTTCTTTTCTTTTCTTCTTTTGGTTTATATAAATATCTTACGTGTATCTTTTGTGATCATTAAAAAAATGCTAGTCTTGAACTACAAAAACCTCTGGTCACCTATTAGATGAAATGTCTGTAAGGAATTAGAACAGAGGCCAGGGAAGGTCTGGCAGCGGCAAGATTCAGAGAGAAAGAGGTCAGAAGACGGGCAGGGTAGCAGGGGAGAGGCAGTGCCTTTCCAGCAGAGGCTCTGAGCAATTGAGGGGCTTCCTGGGGGTCCCTGGCATGAGGGGGACTGACAGAGGCAGAGTGGTTTGGTCAGCTGGGATGGAAAACAACAGAAACAGACTCGTCAGCCTTGCTTAATCAGGAAAAAACACTCAAAGCACTACAAAAGGTGGAAAGCATTAAATGTTTAAGCCAAAAATCAAATAATCTATTCTTTCTCCCTTCATAAGGTTTTATTTCCTAACGACCATATCATGTGAGCAGGAGACAAGCACCAAAATGAATAAAGCAATGATTTTTGGAACAGTCTTCTTAACTTTCAAGAGTAACCTGAAGGCACATTTTGTTTCAGTCTTTATGTCTTTTTTCTTGAGCTTTGCGTGGATGTTAATAAACTACCTTTAGCAGAGGGAAGTCAGAAAGAACAGAAGCATTGAGTTCTTCCACCATTAAAATAGCTTCCAACAGCTGTATGTCTGCCCAGCTGAATGTGTTGCCAACTAGAAAATCCTCTCCATGGTCTTTCAGAATCTGCAGAAAGAAGAATAACAAAGAATATCAAATAAAATTAAAGACTATTTTGCCTGGCTAAACACTTACAAAAGCATGGGCTTTTTTGTACAGATCAAATTTACTAAAGAAACCTTTTTCTTGATAATCTCCACGAATGCTGGCAAGGGTAAGATGAAGCTAAGACTCTTACACATTGCTGTAAATTGGCACAATCTTTTCGGGAATTGGTCAGTGATTTTCAAGACACCTGGAGTTGAAGTGCTGGAACAGAGCTCCCAGTTATAAGACTAGAGCTGGTTCAGTAAGACTGTACCCACCATCATAGAGAGACACAAAGGTCATGATTAGCTGGAATCTAGCTACTAGACAACAGGTAGAAATGAGGCACCAATGGGATACCAGAAGTCCAAACCTCAGCCTTTACGCCATCCAGTGAAAAATGAATATAAAAATTTCTCAGGTGCAGCTTTGAGTAGCAGATGTACAAAATATAGGTTTCTTCCATAAATAAGGAATAAGGGTAAGTTTAGGTACCACATCTCTTCTTGTGATACATACAAGAATCAAAATGAATGGTCATATGGATGAAAAAAAGTCTAGAATCAGTGAATTCTAGAATATCCCAGCCAAGGCAAAGATGAAAACAGTTGATGGGCTATATCAAGTATGTTAAATATATAGAATGTGATTTCTGCCAAAGACAAGCTTGCAGCTACAAATTATACAGCACATAATTTGTACAGGAGACAACGCTTCCAAGAGACAGAGGCAACGGACTCATGAAAAAGAAAAATTTGAGCCACAGAGCCAAAAAAAGAAACTGAACTCTTTAAGGAGTTAAGAATGTCCAACATGTTCAAAGAGTTAATGAAAAAAAAAAAGGCATGTAGAAAAAAAGGACATATGGATTTGAAAAAGATAAAAATAAATTTTTTGAAGTAAAATATATACACGTTGATATAAAAAAGTCCATGGAGAAGTTGGAAAAAATCAGTAATTTGGCATATCGATCTGAGGAAACCCACAGAGACAGAGAGACTGGAACTATGAAAGAGACGTTAAGAGACATGGAAGACAGAATGAAGCATCAACATATATCTAATTGGGCCCCAAAAGGACAAAATAGAGAGAATAAGGAAGAAGCCATCTTCGAGTGTTATTTGGTGGAGAATTTTCCAGGATTTTGTTTAAAAAAAGGGAGACTCTTCAGACTGAAAAGAAACAACACACAGATAAATAAAAACAAATCCAGAAGTAAACACAGAGCACTGAACGTATATTAGATAAAGATGGAATCTAAAAATGATAAATATAGTGCCATCAAAGGAAAGATAACCATGCTAATGATAACAGACTCTGAAATAGCAAAAAACCAAGGCCAGAAGACACTGCGGTAATATCTTCAAGGCGTTAAGAGAAAATAAGTATTAATCTAGGACTCTATAACCATCTAAATAATTATTTAAGAGTGAAGATAAAATGAAGTTATTTTCTGACAAAGACTGGAAGAGCTGACTGCTGACGGACCCTTCTGGGAACTCTCAAAAAATGTTCCTCACGTGGAAGGAAAATGTCCCCAGAAGAAAGGCATAAATTACAGGGAGAACTGGTGACCAAAATCAGCTAAACATGTCATTAATCCACGTAAGTACTGACTGTTAGAAAAAAAAAAAAAAATTGGGGGGAGTTTAAAATCAAGTTGGATCTAAAATATGACTCAACAAAAACATAAAAAGAGGAAGAAGGGAGAGGTTTGGAGGGAAAGTAAAGCCTTGTCTAACTGAGAGGAGGATAGTGAGTAATAATTTAAGAATGGCATGTTCATCTTCCAAACCATTAGAAGAAAAATTGAGAATAAAGAAAACCTGATCAATCTAACAGGACACAGAAAAGGCAGGGGGTGGGGAGGGAAAGAAAAGCTTTGTATTTGCAAAGAAAAAACAAAACAGAATGAAAGAAGTAAATTCAAATATATTAGCAATGACAAAGCATTCATCTATATGACCCAAAAACAGAGTCGATTGAAAGAAGGAAGTTGGAGACAAGCTTCTACTATGTTATTGTGTACTTAGAAATATTTTAAGATCCATTTGTGTAAAAGTTTTTTAAACATCCCAAAGCCAAGGCTCTGTTTTTCAAAATGGACAAGAAGAATTTATACCAAATTCCTGACAGTGATTGCCTCTAGAGAAGAAGAAAGGAAGGGACGTAACATTTGGGTACAGTCCAAAGGAGACCTCAGTTATCTGAACAGATTTGTTTTGAGGAGAAAGAAAAAGTTCTTAAGTAAGAAAATGAAAGTATTCACATTTGTTAGTGCTGAATAGTAGCTCCTGCTTTTGAAAAATATTTTAAATAATAGAACAACATGTGATATGATCTTGAGTATAATTACAGTTATGCAAAATCTGAAAAGAAATAAAACTTGTTTACAATGAAAAGACTGGAAGGAAAAACACAAAAGTAACTGACATTTATCTTTGGTAGTGAGGGTGGTAGTGATTCTGTATTGTCCAATTTTTTAAAATAATGAGCATTTACTTCTTATAAGTTTTAAAACTCACCTTATTTCAGAAATTAAGTTTAACCTGAGTGAAAAAAACTTGAATTTACGTGATTTTACAATATAGAATTTAAGTCATTGAGTTGAAGTAAATAACATGCTTTGATTCGGCAAAAGTGGTTTGGTTACCTATGTGAATCAGAGAAGTAGATTTGCAGCTTAGTATCCACTCAGAAATGACTTCAGAAAAGTTGTAAGTTAAAGAGACTTTATCTTTTGACTGAAGTTTGATTTGCCTCCAATATTAAACTTAAAAAAACATCTGATGCAGTGAATTCAAGATGGTGATACCTTGGACTGATGGCTTATTTAAAAATCAGAGGAGAAATGCTGGATCCTTTTACTGCACTTGGTTTATTCCATTTATGTTTTGTCGGAGGTTCCCTAATTATACATGTCATTTGTTCTGGAATCCTTATTAAAGTTTTGGTCCAAATGTAGCAGGAGCTCTAACAGAGCTTCTGTCTTTTCAGATATTCATTCTTTATTCTTATGAGCAGTGTAAAATGCCCAAATTCTGGATCCCGGCATCCTGGGAAGTGGAACTGGGGCTGTGCCCTGATCTCCCTCCCAGTACTCGTCCGCCCCTCCCTGACTGCCTCCTGGGCTGGGGGTGCGGGTGAGGGGACCCCGGGGGGCTGGGATGTGGGGGACCCTCATAGATGCCAGCCCCGCCCTGTCCCCTCCCCCCTCAGGATCTGAGCACGCAGCTGTCACCGACCCCTCGCCCTGTGCCACACCCGCCTCCGCCAAACTGGGTCGCAGCAGCCTACCTTTTCAAAGACGGGGAAGTACCGAGTTTTCGCTTTCTGGACGACTAAAGCAAGGTCCTCCTCTTTTTCCTCGGGGGGTTTGAACGCAGCCTGCGCGATCATCATCATGAGGTCCAAGGTGCCGTCTGCGTACATGTCAATCCTGGCAACACACCGGAGACTCACTCGGAGGGGAACTTCTGAGTGTGGGCTTTCCCAATCTGCCCCTTTTTTTGGTGCAACCAGATACTGGGGCAGAGGACTTCTGATTCCCCCTCCTCTAATCATGCTCAGGAGTGATTTCTGGAACCAGAGCCAGCCACATGACCACAGTATAGGAGGCTCTCTGGAAACGCTTATTGAAGATAGGAATGTGCTTCTAAGTTGAAATTGCCCATAAACACATACTTAGATTATTACGGTTTTAAAAACCAAACTGAATGAGGTTTACCAAAAGTGCAAAACTATTAGTACCAGACCTTTCCACTTATTTAAGAGAAGGTAGGTATATGATCTAGTGGGTCTTCCCTTGACCTGACAACTGAGAAAGATTTACAGCTCTATTTCCTTCTCTTTAAAACTTCCCTTTCATTGACAAACACTTTTAAAAAAGAATATTTAAAAAAACAAATTAGGTTATTTATGATCTATTCTTTACTACCTATTGGCGCAGTCATGGTATGCTAGATATTTTTACAACTAGCATTCAAACCCATTAAGGAGTGTGAGCCTTTGTACCCCCTTTCTATGTGCTAATTGCCCAACAATTTGGGGTTGATGATCTTCTTTATCTTCTTTTTAAAAATGTTTTTTCTTTTTAGGGGAGAGGTAGTTAGGTTTATTATTTACTTACTTATTTTTTAATGGAGGTACTGGGGATTGAACCCAGGACCTTGTGCATGCTAAGCAGGCACTCTGCCACTGAGCTATACCCTCCCGGCTATATTGTTTTAACATATATAAGAATAATTGGCTTCCATTGTTCTATCGGAATCACAAATAATTTTTCTACCTTGTTAGATTGTCTCCCAGCCTACTTGCTGTAGTCACTTAGACTTTATGTCTAACCTGGAAAAAAAAAATTAACGATGCTATATACAGTTTAGGACACACATCTTGAAAAAAAAACCTTAGAGATTTAAAAAAAACTAAAAACCTGCATCAAAACAATGAGAAACAGACTGCTTTTGCATAATAGTACTTGTTTACGTTATTATAAAAACGATTCTAGTCATACACTGTGTTTGACATTGTGTTTGAAACGTGGGGCTGCAGGTTAGAGTGATTAAGTCCGTATTAAGATGGGGCTATGGGAAAGCTGGGGTTGGGTGCCTCTTGGTACGGACTTTGCTCATTCCCGTGTTATGCGCACACTCTTTTCTGTACGATAGACTTTGCCTTTTCTTCTACCATGTGTTCGATGTATATCAGGCATCCCGTAGCGTCCACGATGATGGGAATGATGAAACAGACTGCACCTGGGACCTGGGACCCTGGGCTGCAATGCTTGTACCATGTGGGAGCAACAGAATACCAAAAAAACCAAAAACCAAAAACTAAAACCAAAAACAAAAAAACCTATTAAGAACTAAAAATAACTATATCACATGCGTAGTTGGAGCTAATCAGGAACAACAAGATACAAAAAGACCAAAAACCCAACTGCCATTTCTGAGGTGTCAGGAGCAAAAGCAGGGGACTGGTCATGACCCCTGCACAAGGACCACCTCGCCGCCCCTCCAGCCCCTCCAGCCCCTCCCCTGGACCCCTGCCCCAGCCCCCGCCCATTTAAATGACCAAATTACCACCCCACCCCTCTCAGGGAACTAGCAAGGGAAACTGTTACTAGTTTTTGCTCTCTCCTGCTGCAGCACAAGTCCCAATAAAGCCTTGCCTGAGTTTCCGGCCTCTTATAATTTCTAGATTGATGAAGGAGACCAAGAACCCTGGTCAGTAACAATGAGATTTCAGGGCCCACTGAAAAGTCTCCACCGACTCCAGATCCAGATACAATCTTAAGAGTTGGAAATCTTTGTTTTGGCTTAAGTTTACTCATCTCCTGTGAAACAAAACTATTCCTGGGAGAAATAACCCAGGTCATCCCCAGCCACGCCTAGCACAGTGCAGAGCACAGAGCAGCTGCTATGGTTACACATGTAGGAAAAAAATGGCCACAAATCCCCACCCTTCAGTATTTGTGATAAAACTTGGCGCCCAGCCAACACCCCAGCCAGAGTCTCCTGGCTGACTCTTGGCTGACCACAGACATGGGAGTGAGTCCAGCCAACATACATCGAGCCTGGCCCAGGTGTACTGACACGCAGACACCATGGACCACAGACTGGTGAGCAATAACAAATCCTTCTTGTTTTAAGTCCCTGGGTTTCGAGGTGATACATTATACAGCATTATTTGCGGGACGAGATCATTGATACCATGCTCAATATGTTTGCTGAGTCAGTCATTTCCACCTTCATGCAGAATAGTTTATTAGGTCATTTTATGAGAACATACTTTGTTAGGAGTGGGGAGAGAATACGAGAATGTTGGATGCAGACCGCTGGGACGAGTAGAGGGGAGACCTGGAGCAGGTGCTCAGAGTATGCACATGACATGTCTGAGTGGCCAGAGCATCTCGCTCATTCCCTTGCCTCCTCCTCTCCATGCAGGCTGAAAGGCTGCACCTGAGCTGGGTCATAGTTGATGCACGACCACAGAGCTTGGCTGAGAGCCAAGTATAGGCATGACTACTCTGGTACCTGACTGCCTCCTTCAGGTCCATGACTACTCTGGTACCTGACTGCCTCCTTCAGGTCCTTCCCACGCAAGTTGTACTTGGCAGCGAGGTAGCTGAGAATGGCCCTCGTCTGCGTCAGCACCATTCCATCAATTTCAACCAGAGGTACTTGGCCGAAAAGCAGATGTCCATCTGCGGTTTGAGCAAAGAGAGGTTAAGATACGCCCCCTCCACCATTGTGGTAAGCCCACAAGAGGATCCACTTCTAGTTTTGTTGGGTCATTTTAGTTTTCAGCCCAAGTGATGAGTTCAAGACCCCAGTTGTTGAGGAAATGCCTACCGTTTGCTTCATGGAAAAAGTGAGATTTGTTTGATGGTTTCTGTCAATCTGTTAAAACCACTAAGGTATCTGTCAATCTGTTAAATCCACTAAGGAAAAGTGAGTGTGAACCATGAGAACCAGAGAGTATCTTAGATCTAATTCACCCTCCCATTTGCTCCTTCTCCTCCAACCCACTGGAGCATCGTGAAGAATTCTTAAAGGATTCTCTGGTGAGATGGGGAGTATTGAGTCAATTGGCACTGGGTCAGCCTGTGCTATCGTATCTAGTTGATGTCAGAGTCGTAGCCTCCTTGATAAGCTTGTATGAAGGCTGAGGAGGCAATGATGATGATACAGTTAGCTCTGGAACAGGGACACAGTGAGCTGTCAGCATTAGCAATCACACCGCGTCCCTGCTCACACAGTTGTCATCTTAGAGCTTCGTGTTGAAATGAATATTTCCTAAAAACATAGTTCTTTTTCCAGGAAGATAACATTGAATAAATCTAGGCTTACCCTTCTGCAACTTCTCATATTGCTCTCTTGTTTCAAGAAATTCTTCTTCAAACTAGATAAAGGATAAAGACATTGTTATAACTTTAAGGTTCTAGAGAGAGAAAGAAAGAAGAAAGAAGAAAAGAAAGAAAGAGAAAGAAAGAAAGAGAGAAAGAGAGAAAGAGAGAAGGAAAGAAAAGAAATGCCCACAGTTTAAAATTCTCAATGGCTTCCAGGATGAAAATTTTAAAAGGAACTACAAAGCTGCCAACTACCATATTGCTGAAAATTCTGACAGTGTGTGTGTAGATTAGCTTAGACTAATGTGGGACTGGCACCTCTTTGGGGGTGTTGCCTCCTTAAAGGACACTCCCAGTCCCCCATTCATATTTTTCCTTTTCTTCATCTTAGCTCTGCCTTCTCCTTTCCTCCATCCTCCCCTGTGATTTCTCTTCTTCCCTTTCCCCTCTTCCTTCTCTCTCTTCTGTGTTATTCTCCCTCCATATCAGGTCAGATTCAGTTTCTCTTTGATGCTCACATCCTCAGTGAAAGGGACCCAAAGATCATTGACACAGGTGGGGTGTCATCATTGATGGATGGAGTTTCTAAAGCTTTTGTGAGAAAGAGTGACTTTTTTGTCCCACAATCCTTGAGATGGGAGTGAAATAAAGTGAGCAAAACAAAGTGAAATAAAGACAGTCCTGAGCCCATGTTCTAGAGGAGATGACATTCAAATAGGGCCAAGGAAGTCTTCACCTGCATGAAACAAAATACTTGTGAAGCACGTGCAAAAATCTATGGAAAAGTCAGTGAGAGGAAATTCAGAGTTAAGGAAAGATCCGATGGGGCTGGCCTTTCAGAGGAGGGCCAAGGAGGGGCCAGGGTGCAGCTGGGGCCAAGGTTCCGGTGGGCAGCTGCAGGTAAAACATGACTGATTTGCCAGCACAGAGCTGGAAAGAGCCCAGGGCATCAGCTGGTTCCAATGGAGAGAATGATTCAGATGCAGGTCTCCTCTTTCTCTCCTCTGTCTCGTCATCCACCAAGATCTTTCCAGCCTCACGAAGCTTCCAGAACACTTCCCTAAGCTTCTCCGTCCCACCCTGGCTTAAACAAGGGCTGTGATCCCTCCTTCACTTAGGAAGGAAGACAGCTGGGAAGGGAAAGAGTGGATAGAGCTTGAAGGCATCATCCTGAGTTCTGATGGGGGAAGAGGACCACTTCAGCCTCACCCAGGTTATCCTCCTTTCCTCTCCCAGTCGGGAACCAACCTCCACGCCAGCTGCAGCCAGCAACCAGTGGATCGACTCCATTCTGCACCGGCCACGGAAGTAGCAGAGCTTGGGTTTGGCTGCTATGACTCCTGGCTTGGGCTTTCTGAAGGGCAAAAGAGGTTAAATGTGTTTAAAGAATAGACTAACACACGCTGTATGGTAACAATTCCAGGGGGAGGGTATAGCTCAGTGGTAGAGCGCACGCTTAGCATGCACAGGGTCCTAGGTTCAATCTCCAGTACCACCATACAACAAACAAATATCTAATTACCCCCCCCAAGAAAATAATAAATAAAAATTCCAAAGCAGGCGAAATGAAACTGTTGTTTAGGGACTCATCCATAGGAGGTAAAACTATGAAGAAAAGTGAGAAAATAATGATCACAGACGCAGGATGGTGGGTACCTCTAATGAGGAGGATGGGGGTTGTGATTGTGGGGGAGATGGTAGGGTTCCGGGATGCTGATGATGTTTTATTTGATAATGTTCTATTTCGGAAACAGAATAAGTAATTAGCCTTTATAACTAGTCTTCGAAATGTACAGAAATGTCTTTACACTCTCCTGTATATATGCTCTATCGCACAATTGAAGAGAACAGAAAGAACAACCTGTACATATGAAACCATCTGTATTCTGCTTCTGGTCTCTTAAGGAAGGAATCAGGGGTTAATGTGATGGTGTCATGAATGACTGTGCAAAAGAAATCTTCTAACAGTAGGAGGGAGGTGAGCCGGTTGGAACTGAAATGTTCCGTGGAAACTGGGGACTCTTTCTTATCTGTCACAAGACTCTCCTGAGTGCTGGGACAAGCACAGAGGCAGACCGAGACAGAACCAGGATTTAGCCTGTACCTGGCCACCAAGGAGCTGGATCACTTTAGGCCCAGTTCACTCTACGTCCATCTGCCTGCATGTGCTCCTCTGTAACTGGGAAGAATCACACCAGGTGACCTGCCACCTTTCCCAGCAGAATATAGTCATAAGGTGGTGTTCCCAATGACACTTTCATCTCGTTGTTGTAAAAGCCACAGTGGCTGTTGCGTTAGTGACCCCTGCTTATCTCCCAGGGATATAGAGACGATCGAATTGGAGAACACAGAGATTGAGTGCTCTGAATAAACTAAAGCTCTACACCAGCGTAGAGGATGGCTGGGTCTCCTTTTCTTCCATCCGCCTCTCTGACTCTGGATGCAATATTGCATGCTTCAGGGAGACAGCAACGATGCCAGCTGCTGGCGCAGTGCACAGGAGCTTAGAGGCTTTCAGGACACGTCAGGGTGAGCACACGGATGGGGAAGCCGCCCTCAGCACTTACTGTGGTCCTCTGCCCGGGAAGCCCCAAACTGCCACATATCCTGCCCCAGCCTTGATTCCACCTGAGGGTGCTGCCCATGCTAACAAAACTCACAAGAAGGTCAAAAACCAGAATACCAGTAGCTCAGTTTATGATGAGAAATGTAACAGTTAATACCCGCAATCATAGGATGACAACGTCACTCCGATTCCCAAAGTCTTGCAGGCGTTTTGAAGCCATTCCCCGCACAACTGCTCTCTTCTCTGCACTGGATTTTCAGTTTCACTCTTGGAGAAGTTTGATTGCTTTCTTGCTGTGGCCTTGCCCCCACCAGGCACTGCCTGTGTTCGGTTGCTGTCAAGATTCATTCCTTTTAAATTGCCTTTTAGCTATTGCATGTTGACAATTTCAGGAGCTTCGTGAAAACCCACCGCTTTATTGTCTTGGGAGACACAGTGATTCAAAAGATACTGTAATTCTCTGATGTGAAGAACTATGTTTAGGTCCGGCAACTGACTACTCACAGACCTCAAAATGAACCCTACAATTAAGTGAGCGTGGAGGAAATATGAGAAGAGAAAGACGGAGACTGTCTCTTCTCAACTTCTCTCCAGCAAGATAACTCCTAAATTCTCTGATCTCCTGGCATGACCCTTGTAAATTGGTTAAGGATCAAACAGAAGCAGCCCCTCACACGCATAGAAGTCAAAAGGAGGAGGGTATAGGAATTCACCAACATGCCAAAGGCACAGCGGGACACACGCAAACAGTGGGTTCCAGCCCTGGGAGTCACATTTCAGATGGACCAGGTGCCAGGAGGCAGCAGGCAAAAGAAGCTGGGTGACTGACAAATGATTCCAGCCCTCACTCGGAGGACCCCCTCCAAATCTCTAAGTATTTTGCTGCCTTCAGACAAAACTCAAGCAATACTGGTGAAGTCAAATAGCAGCCCTCCACTTGGGAAGTGTCATCTCTCCGCTCTCTGAGTATACTTGACCCCTCTCCACCTGCTCTGGAGAAATGGGCATGAGGCTGCAGGTTTGGCTGGGGCTGGTCTGGGGTTAACTGCTGTCATTCTGTCTCCCTGAAACATTTAATCCACCCAAATTCTGTTTGAAATAAATCCAATGGGACAAAGGAAATCCTGCTCAATCCCTTCTCATAGTGATTCTGTTCTGCTCCCCAAATCTAGCCAAAGCTACAAGTTATCTTTTGGTCTAGAAACCGTGGCTCCAAATAAGATCCATCTCTGGTAGCCTCCAGAAAGCTGTTTCTGAGCAGTGGGCACTTAAAATGTAGGCTGAATAGTCTTTCTTCTGTCTGGCTATTCTCTTAGTGATTTGAAACCCAGAAAGATGAAAACTCTCAGCCCTGGATTTCCCATGGGAGAACGGTACCTCACATGGCCACCGAGGTCATGGCTTGGAGGCTCCAGACAATATATTGGTACCAGAGATCCAGTCAAGAGTGAGCTATGAAGGTGGGAGGGCAGAGCTCACATGGTAGAATGCATGCTTAGCATGCATGAGGTCCTGGGTTTAATCCCCAGTACCTCCTCTAAAAATAAATAAACCTAATTACACCCCCCTCCTGGCTAAAATAATTAAATAACACAATAATAAAGAGTAAGCGACCAGACGACCAACAAGTGTCTACTATATAACACAGGCACTATATTCAACATCTTATAATAACCTATCATGGAGAAGAGTCTGAAAAATAATAGATTTATATATAGATGTATAACTGAATCGCCTTGCTATACACCTGAAACTAACACAACATTGTAAATCAACTGTACTTCAATAAACATATTTTTTAAATCAATTTAAAAAATATATAAAAAGTGAGCTACCAATGGCTGTGCGTGGCGCCAATGGTAGTGAACTCTCTCAGATGAAAAGATTGGCATCAAAATGCCATCCTAAACTTACTAAGAATGAGGCAAGCTTCTTGTTGCCATGGTGAAATCGACATTCAAAGGGATGTGGAGCTATGAGTCCTCGGAGGTGTCCGAAAAAATGAGTGGGGACCCTGGAGCAGCAGACAAATGAACAAGAGCCAGCAGTGGAAGGTTGTCTCTTCCGTGGGGGGAGAGGAGGGTTGCTGAGTGAGAAGAAGAGGTGGGGTGTAACCTCCTGGACGTGGATAACAGCCACTCCGGCTTGTCCAGGTTATGAAGGCTGAGGAAACTGAGGGCTCAGGCGTGGCTCTGATTCTGTTCATCTCCAGCCTACTCCGTGCCAGGCAGGGTACCCGCGTTCTGGTGGATCTTCCAACGGAAATCATAAGTGGGTGTAACTCTCCCCATCTGTGATATCATGTGGTATTTTTCTTTCTCTTTCTGGCTTACTCCGCTTAGAATGATGACCTCCAGAGACACTTGTTTCTTAATTTGTTAAGATTTCCCTGTTCGATCCTTCTCTCTTTCTTTCAACATCAGACATTAACTGAGCTCCCTCTCTGGCTATAGTACTGGGTTGGACACTCCAGGCAGACAAAGATAAATAAGATGTAGTTCCTGCCATCAAAACCCTTACAAAAGGAATACCTATTGATGGAAACATCCAGACTGCCAAGAGGTAAGTCGGCATGAAATAAGTGTTTAATAAAACTGCAGTATCATATTGCAGGATATAAGCAGAGCCTTACAGAACAGGTATATATAAATGTGTTTGGGTTTTTGAGCCTCACCCCACCCTGCCCCACGGCATTACAGATTAAGGGTCTAAACCAAGTCCTTTAATCCTTTTTCCTGGACCTCTAATGAATTTCAACAAAGAATAGGATAAACCACAGATTGGTAATGCAGAAGTTTATGTTTCAAAAAGTAAACCCAATTTTCATCATTTAAAAAAAAAAGTACATTGTCAAAGCTTAAAAGAGCAGGTGCAATGGAAATATTCATTCCACCCGTGGGAAGTGAAGTTTAGAACAAGTGAGGCGCTCCTTCTGAATATCACCCAAAATGCAAACACTCTGAGAGCACGGTTGCTGGAAGACCCACAGCCCCAGGGGGTCAAACTGAGTATAAACTCATGCTCATCTTTTCAACTCGCTTTGTGTACCGACTTTGACCGACAGGTGTGTATGAATTAAACACACCTGGTTCTCCAAGCAGGCTCCCCCTACTGCATGGGTCTTTTGATATTGGAAATTGAGCCCCACCTCCCACGACTGGCGAACGTCACCTATGCACAGCATCCCCTGGGATGAGCAGGGGTGTGCACACCCCCACCAGAGCCCCAGGTGCCCAACGGAGGTGGGCAGAAAGCAGCCATAATGGCATGACGACCTTGGAACAGTCGGGTTGTGGTCCTTGGGTAACAAACACGCCCTAAATCTTTTAGAAAATGTGGAAGAACACAATCTCAGTTCTGCCCCGAGTACCAATGAAAACAAAGACCTCGGTTAAGATTTCAGCTCTCCCTTTCACTTGAGCAAGTTTTTTTGACCTCACTGAGCCACAGTTTCTTCATAGTTCTGAATTCATTTGCTTAGTAAGGAGGTGGAGATGCGAGGAGTGGAAATTGCTGAACAGAGTTAAGGACAAAAAACGGCGCACATCACACATGCACACACACATATGCACAGACACATCTATATCTCCAGACTGCAGCAGCATTCACATGTGCAAAAAGAAGCAACGATGCTTCTTAGAGGAGTGGAAGGTGTTCTCTAGAAGTGCGATTTGGGACGAGGGGCATCAGATCTACTTGGGAAATTGTAAGAAATGCAGAATCTCAGTCCCGGGGCCAGATCTCCTGAATCAGTCTGCATTTTTCACAAGAGCCCCAGGAGATTCACTGGTACCCAGGCAGACCTCAGAGAAATGCTGGGTTCGGTTCCAGACCATGACAATAAAGTGAATGTCACGATAAAGTGAGTCACACGCATTTGGGGGGTTTCTCAGTGCACATAAAAGTTATGCCACACGCTACTGTAGTCTATTAAATGTGCAATAGCATTATGTCTAAAAAACAATGTGCATACCTTAATTTGAAAATACTACATGAATGGACCTGGAGATTGGCATCCTAAGTGAAGTAAGACATAAAGAGAAAGAAAAATACCATGAAATTGGAAGACGAGCAATATTAAGAGCACAACTAAAGCTTTCAGGGTCGCTTTAAAGTTATAGCCCATTTTTAATTGACTCTGAATCTTCTACTTTTCTATCATATGACATATTAGCAAAATACTTGTTTGGTGGGACTTGAAGCATTAATTAGCTGGATTTGACGTGCTATCAAAGGGAAAGTCTCCTATGAGGAACTAGCCCCTCTGAAAAAGAGCTCAGGTGTTTCTGTGGCATTTTAAACACACAAACAGCTGAATGAACCATATTCCTGGGTGGGAAGGGGGTGGGGTTGCTTCTGCAATAGGATGTTTGGGGAGGTAGCTCTAAGCATCTTCTCCGGAGAGCCCCCTATTTCAATTTCAGAAACGAAATTTCCTTTCCATTAGGGTCTTAATGGATAGATTCATGTTGCTTACGGCTTACATACTTACTTAAATGAAACATAGAGCTGCCCGAGAAGATGACTTTCATCCCAGGCTGCTTGGAGAATAAACACAGTGAGCTACCACGTGGCCCACTGCTGTTTAAAGTGCGGGATGGGCTCTGGAAAAGTCTGTGTCAGGGCTTGACTGAGAGACTCCTGCTTTTCCAAATGGCACCATACCCCAGGGATGCAGGACCCCAGAGGAAGACCACTTGGGTCAGATCATTTGGACTGAATCTTCCAAGCACACATGGAGTAGATTATCTAGATGCAGGAGGCTGAGTTTACCCATTAGGCACCCGGCACAGAACGGGTGGTGCCGGCGTTCTTTTCAACTGTGTACGGTAATGTGAGATTTGGCTGAAGAAGAAAAAAATGTAATGGCTCAAAATTAATAAATGCTTAAATTCTACTAAGTAATATGTTATGTAATTCTACATAACATATGTAGAATTTGAATGTAGAACATACATGGTTTTGCTCTGATATTATATGTATCCCATGCACAGGCAATGAAAGTCTTCAAAGGCCTTGTCTAGATGAACATTTGCTATCTTGTTTTCGTTTATGTATCTACACCGAAGAAAAAATATCTGTTCCATTTATTTGATAGAGGCAAGTTTAGAAATAATAGGCATTAAATTAAACCATGAAGTTAAAACAATTGCTGACTACAAGTTACAAATTTGGCCACAAATCTAACTATCCAACCAAGTCCAAGAAGAGAGTATAAAAAAAATGACCACTAACCTTATCTCTTCCTGGCTCTGGTCTCCCGGTGCTGTGCTGGGGATTAAGTCAAGGCTTATAACCCTTTCCTTTCCAGTTGAAAGCTCCACCCACCTCCAGGGATTGGCCAAGGAGCATCCAGTTTGTATATATCTCTGGGGCTTCACTTTACATCCGTTGTGTATGTGATAGAGCATCAAGTTTCTCAAGTAAGAACAAAGTAAGGTTCCAGGGGCTCACTCAGCAAATATTTACTGAGTACCACCCTGTGCCAGGCACCGTTTGAGGCCCTGGGTCTACAGTGGTGAGCATGACAGACCGAGGTCCTGCTTCTGTGGGGCTTACATTCTGGTTGCAGAAGAAAGGCAGTATAAATACACAGATAAAGTCGGTGTGTTCAAAATAATAATAGCAACAATATATCAGGCGATTATATCTTATGGATACGTGAGATCTCTGATGGCAGTGTTATAAGGGGTAGGAGGGAGGAACTGGGACTAATCATAAAGTACCCGCACTACCTGCGAAGTAGTGCAGTGTTGTTTGAAAGTGGTCTTAGTGTAGTTGTATGTAAATAGTGCAAACTTTAGGACAACCGTTAAAACTCAAAAAGAAAAACTAACATTAAATGGCGGGGAGAGTATAGCTCAGTCGCAGAGTGCATGCACAAGGTCCTGGGTTCAATCCCCAGTACTTCCATTAAATAGATAAACAAACAAACAAACCGAATTCCCTCTTCCTTAAAAAAAAAACATAAAAATGAAATTAAAAAATGTTTAAAAACCTGTAATTGACACGCTATGAGAGGAGAGAAAATGGAATCACATAAAAAGCTCGATTAAAACCAGAGCCTGCAGAAAAAGTGGAAGGAAAAAAAAAAAAAAAAAGAAGGGAAAAAGAAACAAAGAACAGGGCAACAAATAGAAAATAGTCACAAACATGGTGGAGATTAATCCAATAATCATTTTAAATGTGAATGTCTTAAATGCACCGATTTTTAAGACAGAGGCTATGGCGAGTGGATTAAAACAGGACACAATTATGTTTTTCACAAAAAACCCACTTCAAATATAAAGACGCAGATTGCATAAACAGGGAAGATTGCGAGGTGGGGGGGGCGGTGTCAAATGCTCTGAAAAAAATCAAATAAGTTGGTGAGAAAGAAGTATGGGGTGTGTGGGGTGGGCTCCCGAGCTCATGGTCAGAGGATTCCCTTCGGTGGAGATGTTGGTGTGGAGAGAACAAGGTGCCCGCCGTGCAATCTTCTGCGCGGACAATTTGGGTTCGAGGAATGAAAAGCACAGACAACAAAGAGGGGACACCAGCAAGAACGAGGGCGGGCTGCAGGCTGTTCGCTGCAGACCCCGCCCCCTGGATTCACCTTCTGCTCCGCCCCCTGGAGCCCCCGCCCCTCCATCCCCCGCCCCGCCCCGCCCCCAGGCGCCCGGGCGGGAGTGTCAGGTGGTCCTTCCTGCAAGCAGTCTGCCAAAGCCCCTCTTAGTGCTTCTGCTGGGTCCCGGGGCTCATTAGGTGCTGCAGCTCGTCCCCTGTAGACGCCAGAGCCTCACGCTGTCCAGCTTCCCCTTTCATCGCAGGCAACAGAGCCCCGGCAACTGGCCGGTTCATCCGTGGTGTGCACTCTACCGCGTTGGCTCAGCGGTAAGCTGGTGAGCCTCCTGTCCCCGCTCTGCTCTGGTTTCCTGCCTCAGGGGTCTTTGAAGATACTGAACTGATGCCTTTGAAGATACTGAACCCAGCGCCTGACTTCTTGCTCCATGACTGGAATCTGGTGGCTCCGGAAAATGGGAGGGTGGAGCGCGTTTAAACCTAAGGGTCTGGACCCATGAGGGGCTGCGACAAAGCTGGGGTACCGCACCTGTGTGGAGTGGGGGAGGGGAACTTGCTTCTCAGCTGGGAAGTGAACTGCAGCATTTAAGGTCATGTGACCTTGAGCAGACCCACGTGGGAAGGTGTCTTCACTGGAGGCGGCCTGGCCTCTCGCAATTACTTTCTCTAATCCTCTAACTCAGTGCAGAAGCCAACTTCCTTCCCGGGCTGTCGTCTCAAAGAGCCAGCCTTAAGGGTCCCCTTGTGTCTAAGAGAATTAAAACCCCCAAACACCCTTTGTTCTATAGCTTATGGTCTACACAGCAGGCCTTTGATGAATATTATTGGGCAATGGCCCTGGGTAGTAAAATCCCATCCAGAAGGTCCTGTAAGAGCCCAGATTTTTTGCTGTCCCACAAAACTCAATGATAGAGACCCCTGGGTATTACCAAGTCGATGTCTGGTTCCCATGTGTAAATCAGCCTCCAAATGAGTGTGAAGTTTCTTCTCCCTGAAGAATTTAGAAAGACCACCCTCTCTCTAACACCAACTACAGGTTCAGGGAGTGTCCCCTAAACACCCTCAGGTCTGCCAGTCGGCCGGAAGGACTCAAAGAACTCACTGAAAATGGTTATACTCACAGCTACGGTTTATTACAGGGAGACAATACAGAGGAAACTCGGTCAAGGGCAGAGATGCACAGGGCAGAGTCCAGGAGAGTTCCAGGTACAGAGCATCCAGATGTCCTCATTCTGTGGAGCATGAAACAGCAAGTGCCAGCTCCTCCTGGCAAGCACAGGTGACAATGGAGTACTGTCACAGAGGAAGCCCACTCTCACTCAGGTGAGTCCAGAGTTTTGACTGGAGCTCCATCACGGGGACATGTCTGTCTGCCCACGTGGCTGGGCTGTCAGCAGACCCTCCAGAGGGGAGCTGACACCACGCCTACGCCATAAGTCATAGTTGTTATCTGGCTGGCCCAGGGCCCCAGGCAAACAAAGACACGCCTTTCAGAGATGACATTTCCTGAGACTCAGAGATCACCTCCCAGAAGCAAAGGCCCGATCTGTCTCTTGGGAAGGTGAGGCTTTTTACTATACCCCTGCCCCCATTTTCTTCTTTTTCTTCTCTTGCTCTCAGGAGCCTGGCGGTTGCATCAGCCTGGGTCACCAGTGCTCCTCGGGCCTGCCCCATGCAGCACCTGCCGCCCTGCCGCGACTCCTCCAGCAGTTCTGAATATTAGCATGATGACAGTGCTCACTGCGTCCAAGTGTGAAGACAGACCTTCACGTCTGCGCTGGATTTTCCTCTAATAAAACCCTGAGGCACTTGCGTGGCTGGGACAGGCATTCAGGGTCCTCTCATGACAGTTTTTTACATCTGGGCAAAAATCCCTCTGGCCGTAAGGAATGAGTGCGTCCTGTCTACAGGACCTGAATCAAACAGTTGCCTTTTGTTTCAGTTTTGAAATTCCCAAGTGTGAGTTACTCCCAAAGTGATAATTCTTTCTTTTCTAAAATGACTTCTGCTGTTTACACATCTATCTCGCCTACTGTATGGGGAGTTTTTCCTAAAGCAGGGCCTCTGTTCCAGGGTTCCTGCCTCCTGGCATGCTATTTGGCACGTATCAGGTGCTCAATTAGTATCTGAGATGTAAGTCAACACATGTTTAAAGCAGTATGAACAAGCCACACTTTTAGTTCTTGAAACGTAAAAATTTAGAAGTCTACAAATAACCATTTGGGCAGTAAGAGGATAAAAGTTATATATATTTATATTCTCTTATACTTGGGTCAAATATAACTGGAAAGATACACAAAGGATAAAGATGCTGGCCTATGGAGGGCAGAACTGAAAATAAAAAAACAAACCACTTTAACTGGATAGCCTTCTATGGTTTCTCGATTCTGGAACCATGTGAATGTATTATATATTACAAACGATTTAATTTAAAAATTCTAGCAGCAGGGCAATGATTTGTAAATCCTTTATTTTGGCAAATATCGATGGCGTTCATGACTACCATGGATCTATTATAACTCAGAGGAGAGTTACTCACTATCTAGCGAATTCCGTTGTCATGAGGCACCAAAAATAAGACGAGCCTGGGGCAGGGGGTGGTTAGAATGGGAGAAGGAAAGGAGAAAAGCAGCTCAGGCGAGAACACGAGGTCCTGCCCATCCTCATTACCAGGCGATTAGCAGACAGAGCAGATCTAACTTAAATGCCGGCCTCTCCAAAAAAGGTGTTCGGAAGGGGGTCCCATAACAATTACTCACTGGACAAGACAGGTTGATGCTTCTAGAAGAGAGCTCCTCGACATGAAAGACCAACTTAGGGACAACTACACACAGCACCACGACAGCTGGATCACGACAGCCTGGCTTCCATTAAGACGCTACTGTGGACGCAGCGACCTCGGGGCTGGCGCTCATTCACAGCCGTGGGAGCCGCTCTACGGCATGAAGATGTTGTACACGGTTCTCACGTAGATGTCATCCGGGGGCGGCTTCCTCTTGCTGCCAGGTTCGAGGAATTTCTTAATTGTAGGGATGTTACTGATTTTCACCGTGAACTCCTGAAAAGGGAAACACAAAAGTTCAAGGCGAACAGCAAAGGTATTCGTTTCTATGAAAACACCGGTATGCAAAATGGCCCATCAAAATGTGTTCAATGAATAGTTGTTGCAGGGATCCACATGAAACCATGATCCAGCATCTGTTTAGGGTCTGATCTCTCTCTCTCTCTCTTTTTTTTTGGGAGAGGGGAAATAATTAGGTTTATTTGTTTATTTATTTATTTTGATGGAGGTTGAACCCAGCACCTCGTGTATGCTAGGCATGTGCTCTACCTGCTGAGCTATACCCTCCCCTCACTCCCGGGTTTGATCTCTTGGTATAGTTATTTATCATTTCTGCCAACAGTGGCTAGAATCTAGACCAGGCTTTCTGCACTATGGAAAACAGTATGGAGTTTGCTAAAAAACTAATAATAGAGTTACCATATGATCCAGCAATCCTTCTCCTGGGCACATATCCAGAAAAACTCTAATTCGAAAAGATACACGAACCCCAATGTTCACAGCAGCACTATTTACAATAGCCAAGACATGGAAGCAACCTGTCCACCAACAGATTACTGGATAAAGAAGATAAAGTATATATATACTGTGGAATACTACTCAGCCATAAAAAGAATGAAATAATGCCATTTGCAGCAACATGAATGGACCTAGAGATTATCATACTAAGTGAAGTAAGTCAGATGGAGAAAGACAAATATATGCTATCTACTTATAAGTTTAATCTAAAATATAATACAAATGAATTTATTTACAAGACAAAAACAGACTTACAGACATAGAAAACAAATTTATGGTTACCAAAGGGGAAAGGGCAGGGAGGGATAAATTAGGAATTTGGGATTAACAGGTACTCACTGCTATACATAAAATAGATGTGTGTTACTTGGAAAAAAAAATTTTTTTTAAGTATATGTGTTACTCTTCAGAGATTTTAGTGTGTGTCTCTCTTGGCTTTTGCTAACTTGGTCAAAGATGTATCAGTTTGGTCTAGACAGGTGATTGGCAACCTTTTTCTATAAAGGCCAGTTAGTAGATATTCTAGGCTTTGCGGGCCACATGGTCTTCATCCGAGCGACTCGACTCTGCTGCGGTAACACAACATACGTATGAGTAGGCGTGGCTTTGTGCCCATGATACTTAATTACGGACACCGAAGTTTGAACTTCATATAATTTCAGGTGTCAGGAAGTACTATTATTCTTTTGATGTTAAAATGTAAAAACCATTCTTCGCTCAAGAGGGCTACACAAACAGGTGGCAGGCCTGATTTGGCCCAAGTGGCTGGAGTTTGCGCCCCCTCTAGTGGAGAAGAAAGCCCACTGGATTGAACACAAAGCTGAGGCCCCCACTAATGAGGCCATCCCGGCTGCTGACTTCTTTACGCGGGGTCTCTGTTTCCTCAGAGGTATATTGAAGGCATTGGATGAGATTAGTTTTTAAAGCCCTTTTCTGCTTCCAAATTCTAGGATCAATCCTGCCACAATACCGAGGAATAAACTGAGTCACACATACAAGTCTATCCCTGGAATCTGGGCAAGGAGAGGGGTGAGAACTCTTTGGGGTAATGTGTAGGGTGCCTCTCAGCAGCTCTCAGACCTCAGCCTCGGACACTTCCAATTTGCGACCTATTTAGAACCTAAAAGAATTACACACACACACAGAGCCAACCAATCAACAGACGTTAAAGAAGGTCTGAGAATTCTCAGCCAACCTTCTAAAATGCTGCTTTATTTACCTGGAGGTGAGGAAAGGCAGACAGGACGTTAGGAATTTTCTCTTCTAGAGCCAAAATGGTCTGCAGTAAAATGATGTCTGCAAGGCTCAGCTGATTACCAACAAGAAACCGTTGTCCGTGTTCCCGTAAAACCTGCAGGGTTTAAGCATTCTGCATCATTTACAATACTCGACGTGGAGAAACTGAGGAAGCTGTGCAATCAGCGCAGCACCTGAGAAGGACCAAAACTACAGCCTTGTCTCCTTTTATAAATAAAGTCGACTAAGAGGTGGTGCCCGATAGGAGAGAGTGCAAAAGGTGCAGAAATGAAGGCATCCCTTAATATCTGCTCTACATCAGAATGAGCTCCTGAAAAAGGGAAGGAGACATTAATTCTGGATTTAACATCCAGTGCTTTAAAAGGATACATTTATTCCCTAAACGTACCTACAGAAAAGAATTAGCCCTGATGCCTTCCAGAGGCTGGGGGGACGTGCCGTAAGTCCTAATCTCATTTGCCAGTTCTGAGTTTCTACGACCTTCAGGACTCAGTCATAAACTACACATGATGATTTAAAAAAAAAAGGCAGGCTTCCTTTCACATCTTCTAAGACAAAGAAAATTGAAAGAACAAGAGTTCATCCTGACTCTCATTTTGAAAGTCACATATGGATGAAGAGATTCACAGGAATAGATGGTGATCGGGAAGAGGCAAGGCACAGCGAGAGAAGAGAGGAGATGCCTTGGCAGGTGCCCACGAGTGTGAACACATGTGTGTGTCTCACAGGGGCTCTACAGATGTCTCCAAATCAGACAGAGCTAATGGAGCAGAGTGGGAGAAGTCACGGTCAGAGGCCAGAGTTCCAGTCCCGGCTCCCACCTTGGACACATCACTCAATCTCTCTGTGACTGTTTCATTACATGTAAAAGAGGGTAACAATGTCTAGCTCCCATTCTGGGCAGAACCCTGGCACAGCCTTCTCCGTAGGAACCGGCAGTGACCTTCTCCAAGGCACCGCCCTTGTCACAGTCCCTCTCTGCACTGTATCATTCTACCTTCCTAAAGTGCCTGTGGGCAAGAGACCATGAAACCAAGGACAGAAAAACACAGAAGGCCAGAGGAAGTCTGCCTACTCCGTGTTTTTACCTCCTCTTCTTTTGTTTTTTAATTGAAGCATTTAAAACAATACCTGTCAGTTGAGGAAAAGAGAGGAGTTTGAAGCTCAGAAAAACAGACACAGTAAGAAGACAAGAAAAATAACAAAACAGAAAACAAAAAGAGCCAAGAGAAGAGAAATAAAACAGAAATGGGTCTTCTCTCCCCATCAGTCAAGTAGGAGGCCTGATACACACGTCTGCACAACGAACGAATGAAGGAAATAGATAGTTTCTGCTTTTCTGAATCCCTCACAGGGTGGCACCTGGCAAATATAAATTATGAGAATGCACACATGGGCCCCTATTTTTCCCAGAAAATATGGAAGACTCTGGAAGAGTCTGGGAGCTCCAAGACATCCTGGCTTTGTGCTGACAGACTCTGCCAGCTCTCAGGAGTCCAGCAAGGTGGGTCCAGCGGGACTCAGCTCAACTCTGCCTGAGCAGCAAGGGGTGTTTGTGGTCCAGTGGTGCCGTGTTCACAGGCTTCTCTGCCACCTACCTTTTCGAACACAGGAAAGTATCTAATTATAGCCTTCTGGGCCATGTTAACCACCTCCTTTTGCTGATCGTCTGGTTTGAGAAAAGGATGCATGATAAGCAGTTCCAGGAGATCCAGTGTCCCCTCCACGTACATGTCAATCCTTCAAAACACAAAAAAGCAGTTTTCTCAGTCGCCCCTCTTTGAACTCATCCGTTTCCACAACTAAGTATCCAGAGTGCTTTTTAGTTAAGGCCCTGGCCAACTTAAGTGCCAAGAAGCATTCATCTCCACCCGTCCCTCAAGAGCAAAGACGCAAAGTCAGTTCTAGCTGTAATTCAGAAAAACCTGTCACGAATCTCAAAGCACAAGAATTGCCAGTGTCCTCTCCCCCTGGCCCCTGCACCCCAGCCCTCACTCCAGCACCCACGCTCAGTGTGGGCGGTACTTCATGTTTATAAAAATAGTGGGGATCATTTATAGAATGCTTGGTGTGTGCCAAGTGCTAAACACTCTATATCCAGTATTTCATTGAATCCTATGACAGTGTGAGGAATGTGCTATTGTTAACCCCGTCGTAGGGGGAACTCATCAGGACACCAGAGCTTAACGCTTTGCCCAGGGTCACGCTCCAGGGGGTACCAATACCAGGCTCTGAATCATTATAATTATCAAATTATAATCCAATGCACAGTATCCTGGGCCCTGAATGTTCCAGCAGCTCCCCATTCCTAATACTCAATGACAATACATTTGCAAGAAAGATGAAGAATGATATCAAAGCATTTATAGATGTTGAAACTTGCATCGTATCCCAGACACACGCTCTGTGATCTGAACTCAATTCTCTTCTGTCCTTTTACTCAGACTCTCTGTACTGATTTCCCAACTGGTCTTGACGACCTTTCTGGAGTTTTGTTCCCTGTTTGCACTAACAATACAAGACATGAGGTGGACAGGTGTGCTGTAGAGGACAGCTTATCAGCAAAGCATCGGTAAGTGGACAGGCGAGAGAACACATAAGAGGGGCCACAGTACAGGGTCCTCTCCTTGAGGTCTTTGCCGAAGAGATGGTGCTTGTCCGCTATGTAGTGGAGGATGCTCCGGGTCTGCACCAACTTCATCCCGTCAATTTCAACCATTGGCACTTGTTGGAACAGCAGGTGGTTACCTGGGAATGGAAGCCCTGAGTTAGGCATGACCGCTTCCCTGCCCTCCACACTCCAAAAATGCTCTGCTGAATGGAAAGGGACCCATTTCCTGACCCAATGGGGCCAGGGCCTTCGGAAACAGTAAAGCACCCTCAACTTCATTCAGGGGTGGAGATTTAGCCATGAAACAAGCTGAAAACTAGCTTTGCTCTAAACCTTCCCTGTTGGCTTTCACCCCAAGAGAAATAAGTAGCCTCAGTGTTAAGGGGAGAACTAGTGAAGACATTTCCCCAGAGCTGCGCTGGTCAGGACAGTAGCCAGTAGCGGCATGTGTGCAGCTAAACGTAAAGTGACATTAATCAAATTTTTGAACGATTTAAAACTCACTTCCTTAGTCGCCTTGCACACATTTCAAGTGCTCAGCAGTCACACACAGCCGGTGGCTCCTGCACTGGCCGGCGCAGAAGAGAACAATCCCGTTACTGCAGAATGTTCTGTGGCTGCACTGCTTTGACAATCTGGTAATGAAACCCAAGTCACCACGTGATACTCACGTACACGTGTCCGCAGCTGCAGCTACCTCCAGCAAGTTCACTGTCACTAGTCAAAAAGTAACCGATTACTTTCTTCAACAAGCCTGTTTCAAACACCTTCCATGCACCAAAACCCAGGGAGGGAGGCACGTATGGGATCCAGCCCAGCCCTGGGTGGGAAACTGACGGATTCATGTAGTGTCACGCAGGACAGGTGGCATCACAGCCTTGCAGAGCTGGTCCCTCTCCAGGGAGCCTTGAGTTGGGCCTTAGGACCCTGCTGATGACCAGGAAGGAGGCTGCTTACAGGGGCCTGTGTGTGTGTGTGTGTGTGTGTGTGTGTGAGGGGTGTGACCAGGAGTTAAATGGGGCGGGGGGGGCCTTTCACTGGTGTCAAGTCTGTCCGGTATTTAGTGCAGACAGCGGCCCAGTGTAAAAGGGACGATGAGGACAGAAGTGGAAGCGATGAAGGAGAGGAAGAAAAGTCTGGGGGGGGGGTGGGGGGTAGGGAGTCCAGGAGCCAGCGGGGAAGGAGAGGGATGGAGAAGGACCGCCCACTCGGATGGAGGGAGGAACTGCTCCCTCCCTTTCACCAGCTTCTCTGAAACTACTGAATCCAAAGCGACCTCCTGGCAATTTCAGCGACTGCTCCCTCTTGCTTGGCTGGTTTCAGGATGCTGTTCTGGATGCAGAGCATCAAGAGCATCTTTGCCCTTCCACATAAATATCAGTTCTTAAAAAAAATCAGCATTACTGACAGTAATACATTTTGATACTCACCATCCTGCAGCTTCTGCAACTGCTCCTTCGTTTCTAAAAATTCTTCATCAAACTAAATTTAAAAAGACAGCCCCCCCCAAAAAGAAGAGAAATGTCATTATAGGTTCAAGACAAAGATACCTAGTCAAAAGCAGAGAGAAAAGGACACACTCAGCACCCACATCTGGGTTTCTAAATATCACTGGGCTCCCAGGAGAAAAGGTGGACTCTGTGATGTCTAAAAGTGGGGATGGGCTCAAAGACTTATGGACACGTCACAGGCGAAGGCAGGCAGGGCCCTGCACGAGAGGGATTCCCTAGTCACATCTGGGACAATTCAAGGTTTGAAAAGAGTGTTATCAGTTATAGTAACACACGCCAACCAAAAACCTGTGTCCATAACTGATACTTTTTTAAAAAGAGAGAAAAATAAAGCTCTTTTTCACAGGAGAATTATTCCTAGTTAATGTAGAATTATTCCTAATTAATGATAAAACTAGAAAATCCCCAATTTTCACCCTACAACATAAAAACCGATTCCAATAAGGATCATAATAGGTGCTGAAATCACTGGGTCCCAGGGCACAGAAGCTTCCCACAATCTCAAAGTGTCACCCCACAAGTAACTTAATTAGGACAAGGAAAAAACGCCTCTGCAGCGGGAAGATCTGGAGGTTTCTCCATCTCCCAAGTGGTCAAACTCAGCTCCCCACCAGGAGACACCCTGAGACACCCTGTGCTCCCTGCCGTGACCTAACTTGCACCGGACTACAAGGGGAGAATGAGGGACGCTCTGTCACATAAATAGCCTGGACTCCTTCCAGCCTCCAGAACTTTGGTTTTGTCTTTAAGCTCCTTGGGATGCGCAGGGTTCAGAAACTGGATGGCGGGACCATTTGCCTCCAGCCGATCCCACTCCGTGGTCCTCACCACGTGTCTAGACATCCATTTACTTCCTAACTGAAAGTAGGAGCCCCGTTCTTAAGGGCAAATCTTTATTTTAAAAGGATTCGGCTCTTCTTTATAGTATGTGGCCTCCGAGCCTCATAACTCATTATTTCTGTTGGCAGAAACTCAGGCAAAAGACTCAATTCCTCCTCCACACACTCCTTTTCTGTTAAGTGAAAGGAAGGGAAGAGACCAACAACCGTAGGTACTGTTCTAGATGAAGAGACTAGAGACACAACCAGCAAATGCCTGAATCTTGCTTGATTAGATCCTGGAGCAGGGGAGGGGCAGTTGTAACTGCTAAATACATAAGTAACGGTTGTACAGACATTTGGGAGACAACAGGGAACTTCTGAATATGGACCATATCTTTGATGTTGTAAAATTAGTACTAATTTTCTTAGTTGTGACTATGATGTTGAGGTTATTAGATTAATTGTTTATTCCTTCTCAACAGGAAGATACAGGCTGTTGTCTGACACTTACTTTCAAATGATGGAGAATTTAAAAAAGCAGACAGAGAAGGAAACAAATGTAGCAAAATGTGAACAACTGGTGAATTTGGTTGAAAGTTGTCCATTGGACAATGATAGCTTTTCTGTGGATTTTAAAGTTTTCAAACTAAAAGGCTGGGGGCGGAGGGGAAGGAATAGTGAGAGTGACTTTTCTTGTGACTTATAAAACGTGCTCTAATGCACTAATGCATTTCATATCCCCACGGAGTCCCCAGATGGTTCCCTACCCGGTCAGTCCTTGCTCTGCCCCCCATGTCACCCAGCTTCTCTCCTCCTCCTCAACTGGCTGGCTTGGGGGGGGAGGGGAGTGGTTCATCGGGATGATGGGGTGCAGGCATGGCTTGACCTACCCCCTGAGTCCTTGTATGGGAGGAGGGAGCCTCAGTGTCCTAGAGGCACTCCCTCTGGGGCCCACGGAGCAGTAGCCTCCAGGCAAGAATGTTCTGGGCATTTGTCCAAATGCCCAGCTGCGATGCCAGGGGCGTTCCCTCTGCTTCACTGCTCTCCAACTTTTCTGACCATCATTTATAGCGTGTGGGAAGGAGTGTGTGTGTGTGTCTGTGTGTCATCCCAGGCCCACCCCTCAGAGAGTCACATCCAAGGCTGGGAGAGACCAGACATGTACCTTTTATTAGAAACAAGTCCAACTGAATAGTTCTGATTTTGGCTTTTGACTTCTGGGAACACGTAGCAAAAGGCGAACTCTCACTACGGACACCCTGTCATGTCAAGCTTTATAAAACTGTCCGTAAAAGAAACCGGTTCCAGGACAGAAGGTGAGAGGGTGGGAGGGAGAGGATGGAAAAACGTCACCAGGCAGAGCTGGGAGGGGCTGGGCACTGTCTGGGGGCTGCTCTGGGCTGTCAGGACAGAGTGTTTCCTGTCCACGCCGTCAGCCGTCGCTGTTCCCTGACCGGGGTGCTGTTCCCCCTGGAATTCTTTAGAGAAGTGCCCTTGTCCACACCTCGAACTCCGTCTTCACACCCGTCCCTTCTTCTAAGTGAACTGCCCAGAAATCCTGAACGAGGAGTTTGTGGCCTTAACGTCTTCTCTTTCACACCGTTCATCTCCCTCTTCACAAGGAGGATCTGACTGGGTTTTTGGAGCGGGGGGTGGGGGGTCAGGTGGTCTTCAGGCAAATGAAGCCCCAAGCAGCCAAGCAGCAGCACCCAGCATCCAGCACAGAGCCAGGTCTGGGGACTCAAACCAAGCGTGAGACAGAGGAGGATGCTGACTCCCTGAAATAGGCCAGGCTGCCTCTCAGCAGGTGTCGGTTACCTAGTTACCTGCATGCCTGTGCCTTAAGTGTCAGGCTCTACCTGACACTGTGACCCTGGGAATCAGGAACTCACCCAGCGGCTGCCAGCCTGGCCCTCGCCACTATTTCAGATCTGTATGAGCACAAATGTAGCTGAAAATGTCTTTTGGCAAAGTACTAGGAGGACTCCTGATTCTGCCTTTGGGGACTTGCTCTTATAAACCACGTGGTCGGCCCTGGTGAGGGGGGTCAGTCCAACTCCACCCTGGTCAGTTCCAGCCAAGACCCAGGCTGGGCTAATGACTTCACCCCACCTGCCTGCCTGGTCTAGGGTAGGCGGGTCATATGACCCGTGCATTTCTTTATTTAACTTGTGTAGGGCTGGGTTTCTCTTACTGTAACCAGGAATCTTGATTCACAGGAGAATAGGAGGGGCAGGGTAGGATGCAGCTAAAGAAGAGAGGGGATTTGATTTTGACAAGGGATTCTATTACATACATGTGTAAGACCCCCACTGCAAAACCTATTAAATAACTGCAAGCTCTGAAGCACACAGTGATTAGACAGGTGACATAAATATGCCAACCAGGTTCAGGCCAAAGGATCAAGAACTGTTTCACTCTCCCCTTAACACAATTAGAAAATGAGTCCTGAGACGACAGGGGAGATGGAGACGGTTTTGAGCTAGAAAGGTCCATCTCTAGTGGCCGTCCTTACCCAGAGTCAGCAACTGCTGCCCATGGGAAGGAGGGCCTGGTATCATCAGATCTTCCAACTTCCCAAGAGAAGCCAGAAATCAGAATTTGTATGTAAAAATGAAATCGACTAATTTAGAAAACTGTAAAACACTGCGTGGTGGGTTACAATGATATGCACAGAAACCAAACCCAAACCAAATCAGCAAACAAAAAACGAAACCCCGAATCCAGCCACCTTCGTTTGTCATCTGTGGAGGTTGCTAGGGTAACGACTCGTTATTCTGCAAATTCATAAAGAGGCAGAATCAAGCGTTTATCTTGCTTTTCTTACGTGAACTGTACTTCAAGGTAATTAAATAGTTAACCAGTGAGCAATTGCTCTTTAAAAGAAAATCACATTTCATGAATTCAGGTGAAATGACAGAAATAGGAAAGCCACCATTTTGTAATCTCTAACAATGGTGATGCCCAAGGCTGCGAGGCCACTCGTGGAAAGGGGACCTGGGGAGACTTCATGCCGCATGGATCAGGCTCATGTCACGGAAACAAACTGGCCAAGCTCAGCAACGCTGACAACGAGGCAGGCAGACATCATGCACCCCTGATGTCGCACAAGAGAAATGTGTTCACCGTGTCAACTCTGATGCAGTCTGGCAGGAAAAAATAATTAAAGGTAGGGAAAAAAAAGGAGCCGGAATCTGATCAGGCTTAAATTCATGCTGATATAAATAAGTGATGGAATAAGTAAACCAATGGAGGAGAAGACAAATCTTCCTTACATAGGAATTCTAAATGCAGAGACTCCCCACTCCAGGAGGTGAGTATGGGCTGAACTGAATGATTCGGTTCCAAAGAATAGAGGGGAAATTAGTCACTTTACAGTAAAGGAGCCTGGCAGACACCACCTTAACCACGTGACCAAGGTAAGTGCACAAGGGACATCTCACATTAATATCATGTAACCTCTTATATGATGCAGTAAGAAAGACACTCCCTCAAACCCAGAACCCAGTGTAATCATGAGAAAAACACCAGACAGGCCCAAACTATGGAGGATTCTACAAGAAACATGACCAATACTTTGCAAGACTGTCATAGTGGTGAAATAAAAAAAAGACTGAGAAACGGTCACAGATTACAAAAAGCTAAGGAAACATAATGACTAAATACACTGCTGGATCCTGGAACAGTAAAAGGACATTCGTGGAAAAGACCAAGTAGATTTGAAACATGTCTACAGTTTAGTTATGCACCAATGTTAATTTGTTTCCATGAGCTTAGGTAGGATGTCATCATCAGGGGAGACAGGGACAGTTACAAGGGAACACTCCGCACTATCTGGACAACTTGACTATTAATCTAAAATTATTTCCAGATGCAAAGTTTATTTTCAAAAAATGCAGAGGAAATGTTACAGATTTTTTAGATACTGAAAGAAATGTAATCAGATGCAACCTGTGGACCTAATTTAGATCCAAGGAACAAGTTCTGTTTGAGACGATTGGACTGAGGGCTGGATGTTAATAAGGAACTGTTGTTAATTTTGTTGGGTGTGATAATCATATCATGGTTATGTGTTAAAACGCTCATCTTTTAGAGAGAAAAACTAAAGTACTCACAGATGAAATGATATGATGTTTGCGTTTTGCTTTAAAAGCAAGTGGAGGGGAGGAGACAGATGAAACAAGATTAGCATAAAGCTAATTGTTGTGGAACCTGGGTGGAGAGTAGGTGGAATTCCCGGCCACGTTTTCTCTACTTTTGCTCTCACCTGAAAATTCCCATAAATAAGACACTACAAGAACAGAACAAAACCAAACACACTGTGGGCCAAAGCAAACAGGTATGCAGACAAGATAGGAAGGCTGCCCGTCTGAAGCCACTGGAGTAAACAGCAAATTCATCGAGAGATTCTATATTCACAAATGTTCTGGGTGTATGGCAAATTGAAGGTTCCTTTCTTTCTCCTCATTAATAAATATTGATGGTAGATCCGACGCCAATGGTTAAGTAAAAGCTGAGCGTAAAACAGAATCCCATCAAATACATTCCATTCAGAAAGAGAAAAACCCTGGAAAGACTCTTCTGACTCACGGAGCCAAGTCTGAAATATCAGTGGGAGAGGACAGGGCTCCGCCATTGACGCTTCCCTCAGAAGTCTCAACGTTGTAGTAAAACCTGTGGGAAAACAGCATAGAGGTAGGGTACCTCGACTCCCGCGGCGGCCAAAACCCATCTCACGGATTCCATCCGGCCTCTTCCGTTTGGATAGTGAAGCTTGGGTTTCGTAGACATCATGGCCTTTCAGGTTTTCTGCAAAACAAACGCAGCAGCTCCTCGCACGAGAACAGAGAACAGCCTTAATTTCTTGTCTTTGACCGAGTGCTCAGGGGCTAAACGACTATTCAGGACTTTGGCACAGGAAATTGTTTTTCAGGTATTTTGGGGTTTTGGGGGAAGGGTTTTTTTTTTTTTTTTTCCAAACTGCGTTTTCCCTCACTCGACAAAAAACATACCACCATTTTAAAACCTTAAAAAAAAAACACCCCACACCACCACTTGGCTTTCATATTGTCTCTATTTCTGATTTCTTACTCTGGACCTTGGGAAGCTGGGGCCATTTGCTGTAAAGACATCTGTGCTAGCTGCATGGTACTTCACAGACTCCGAATATCCTATACTTTGACCTTGAAAAATCTGAGATTTCCTAAATTCGGCCTGAACAGGCCAGACGCCGAGGCCCGCGGAGTTATGCACACACCCACGCAACCTCCGCAAAAATCCACTTTCACAGGCAGCGAATTTGAGTTTCAGAGCATCCAGGTGGACAGGCCGAGGATTATCATTGTCTGTAAGGCAGGCCGGCAGTGATCATAGCGGGGTCCTGCAGGCCCCCGCCGCACCCGCGACCCGCGGGGACGCGAGCCCCCAGCCCCGGGTGCGCCCAGGCCACCGCTCGGCCGCCGAGCCAGGCTCCACGTGGCCTGGCCCGGGAGACCATCCGAGCCTGCCTCCCACCCAGGGCTGCGGACTCCACAGAGCAGGTTAATAAAGATACTCAACACAGGGCCAAGCACGACCCACACCCGCGTCTGCCCCGATGGAGGCGGGGGCGCAAAGGACCAGCTTGGGGGGAGACAGGAATAGGATGGACGCGAGGTGGCTATGGGATGGAGGGAAACTGAGAGGCTCAGAGCCGGGAGAAACAAGAGGGGAAGGGGTGGGTGGGGGTGGCAGGAAGAAGACAGACCTGCGTCCGCTCCGAGAGCCGGGAACCGCACAAAGCGCCCCGCGAGCGGTCTGCAGCTGGGGGACCCGCGGGCCACCAGAGGCGCTCTCGGTGGGCGAGGCTCCGGAGGATTTCACCAATAGAGACGGCAGTATTTAGCATGCCCCACCCATCTGCAAGGCATGCTGGATAATACGAAGACAACAGAAATTCAAGCCCGTTTTAACACCCAATTTTAACGATTTGAGGGGATTCAGTGACCTTTTAAGTGTTAGTTAGACTTGAACTTTAGTTAAAAATGCCTGTTAGAAATCCTGCATGAACAAGAACTCGACCTATGCTAAAAGTTTGGAGTCTCCATCGGTTTATATAGCGCATGCTCGGCAGCGTTACCTCGGATGTGAGGGCGATCTGGCTGCGACATCTGTCACCCCATTGATCGCCAGGGTTGATTCGGCTGATCTGGCTGGCTAGGCGGGTGTCCCCTTCCTCCCTCACCGCTCCATGTGCGTCCCTCCCGAAGCTGCGCGCTCGGTCGAAGAGGACGACCATCCCCGATAGAGGAGGACCGTTCTTCTCGGTCAAGGGTATACGAGTAGCTGCGCTCCCCTGCTAGAACCTCCAAACAAGCTCTCAAGGTCCATTTGTAGGAGAACGTAGGGTAGTCAAGCTTCCAAGACTCCAGACACATCCAAATGAGGCGCTGCATGTGGCAGTTTGCCTTTCTTTTGACGATGATTTTTCTAATCTCTTCAAGAGCAAATGCAAATCATGATACACAATTCGTATTTTGAAAGATATCACATATAGCTACGTAACACAAAAGTGCTGTTAACAAGGTCCTACTGTATAGCACAGGAAACTACATTCAATATCTTGTAAACAGCCTATAGAAAGATGAAACCGGATATATGTGCACACATATATACGCATAAATGAATCATGCTGTACACCAGAAATTAACACAACATTGTAAATCGACTATACTTCAATGAAAAATATTAAGGAAATAAAAGTGCTGTTAACTCATTAAGCAATAGAACTTAATTTCTCTCATTTTGTGTTTGTATACATAACTTTTTTTCTCCTACCCTTCCTTCTTTCTTTCATGACCCGGTGGATCATCCTGAGCTTTTCTTTCATTTTGTATACTTTAGACAAAACTGCCTTAAGCCACAGCTTAACATGGCACCTTCCTGGGTGGGAAGAACTGGGGGTGTTGGGGCGGAGGTGTTAGTAGGGCTAAAAAAGTAATTTGTCTGGTAAATAAGTTAAAACTTAACAATACATATGTATTAGAGAGTAGAATGAAAAATTCACCTGAATTTTAAAATTAAAAACATATTGTCTCCAAAAGGCCTTCAGAGCGATTTTGTTTTCAGAGGCAGCTTCTGTCATTTCTCAGACCATAGATGTTGCTGACTATTGTTTTCACCCAGGAGGGGCTCTTGAGAGTATCTGGCTAGAGAAGCCTGTGTTGCTGACCAATTGCAGCAACTAACACAATCAGATCTTATTTTCCGTGAATTCCTCTGGCAGAAACGTGGAGAATCAGTTGGGGCCTTTCAGGGTGGAGAGAGGCCAATTAAATATTTGTGTGAATTAGAGTAGCATCGTAAGTCTGAAGATGGGTAAGAAAAGGTGAGATATTAACGAGGTGGGAGGAAGAAATGAAGTCTAGAATGATGCCCCCTTCCGCAAACACACACACACACACACACACACACACACACACACGCACGCACACGCACTTCCTCTTCCACCCTCCTTGGGGTTTTTTTCCCCCCATAACCTTTATTGTCATCTAACGTACTATATTTTTATTTTGCTAACTGTCTGGAATTTTGATAGAATGTAAATTCTATGAGGTTAGGGATTTTCATATTTTTGGAAATGTACTTCTTTATATCCTGTTTCTAGAATAATGCTTAGTATGGAGAATGCTTTCAGAGAATGCTTGTTGAAAGAATAAATGAAAGAATAAAAGAAAGAAAGAATGAATGAATGAATACCTTGCTTTCTAGCTCCATAAAGTTTGGGGGAAATAATAATAAGTAGATTTGTCTTTCATTCCTATGAGCCATCCAACTGGAACTGTCCACTACGCCAGTGACGAGTTAGAAGAAAGGACTGAGATGCATTAACCTGCAGCAAAAGGGTGAGCTTACCCAGAGAGAGCATGTTAAGTTAGAAGGAAGCAAATCAAGAACAACTGGGCACCCTGAGAGTCAGGAAAGTCACTTTCATATGCAAATAACAGTATATGTTCCATTTCATCTTTCTAAATCTAATTCTGACCTATCATAGAGATTCCTCAGTTTAACATGAGCAGGAAGCCACATTTTCCAAACCTGCTGAAGGTGATCGTTCTTCGTTAACCTTCTCCAACCCACCTTTCTATGAGAATTCACTTTTATCGAGCTAGATAGGACAGGCATTATTATTCAGCTTTGTTGATAAGCCAAACATTTATCTCCATTTCCTTATTTGTAATTGGTTGAACCATATCATATTGGTTGATATTTTACTATTTTTTTAACCTACAAAAATGGACCCTTTATACATCCAGCCTGATAAATGAAGGGTCACACCATCCTGGTGATCTTGTTTACCCGAAAGAGAAACTAAGGCAGTGTCGTATGACTCTGTCATTACACAGGCTTGTGGAGAAATAAAAAGTCCTGTTATAATAATTCTGCCATTCCATGACAGGTATCCTTAGGTCATCCTGCTCCTTGGAAAACCCTGAAGTCATTCTGTTCTTGGAGACCCTTGGTGTTACTCTCAGTCTGGGACAGTCTTATAATACCTATCTACCTACCTGCCTGATATGTATGTTCAGAGGCCCTAGGACCTCATCTCAGCCTTTGATCCTTCCCCCACCCACTCAGCAGCGGGCAAAATGGCCTTAACAAAAATCAAGAGCTTTAACTCTCAGTGTAAGAGAAGCTATTATAATTAAATGCCCCAGGAAGAGGGAAACAAAGGCTTAAATTCAGTCTTAGCTATGAATGACTACATCAGACCCTAGTCTAACAGCAGGATTTTTTTTTTTTAATTGAAGTATAGTCAGTTACAATGTGTCAGTTTCTGGTGTACAGCATCATGCCCCAGTCATGCATATATACACATGTATTTGTTTTCATATTCTTTTTCATTAAAGGTTATTATAAGATACTGAATATAGTTTGCTTTGCTATACAGAAGAAATTTGTTTTTTATCTGTAACAGCGGGTTTTCATAGCAGGAAGGCTGGCTGGAACCTGCTGGACATCTGAAGAGGCAAGGTGGGTATATATGCCAAGAATTTACACTGATGGGATCATTACACGGTCAGGTCGGGGTATTCTGATCGAGAAGGGCACATCTACGAATTCACCCATACAAGGTTGATTGGTAAATGTGTTCCCTCAAAATTCTTTCAAAGATTCAAAGAATGGTTGGGAAATGAATTTCCCGTGGAATCCTGTATGGAATTCATGAAGTTAGGAGCTTCTTTTGAAGGTTTATATTGTACCTGTGAGTATATGATGAAAACTAGAAAAATACCAGATGAATATTAATCATGATGAAATCAGCAACAAGAAATTGTTCTGACTTGCATATTTTTAAAACATTCTCAGTCCCTCAACTCGCTAAAAGCTAAATTTAAAAAACCTCCACATTGCAGGATAACTCTGGCTATGCTGGTCTGTCTGCTTCCAATTTCACTTCAATAACACTGTATTTAGCGTTCAGGAGAAGTTACAAAATACCAAAATTCCAAATTAGGAAATAGTACCATTACCACTTGATGGAAGAACATAAAAATAAAAACCAAACACTCAAATCAATTTTTCTTAAACTGTAACTTTATTTGAAGCAGAATTTTCCTTAAGTAAAGTTAACGCTTTTAAACACCGTGGGACAAACTGTTCAAAAAAAGAGCGTTTTATTTCAGAAGGGTCTTGAGTATGTGGTTTCCCATCCTCCTATCTTTTCAATATGAGTATTTGCTTTATAAATAAATATATTCTTAGCTAGTCCTTTATAATCAAATCAGGTGACTAAATTGCTGTCAGATCTGAAATATCAGTGATCAGAAGACTGTTCAGGTTGTTTTAAACTCACATTAGCACAGTGTCTATGAGAAACTGATAATACAGATTCATGGGATATTTGCCCCCAGTTTATCTTCTGTTGGTTCCCATGAGAAGGTCCTCACAATAAATTATACAAAGTACAGTACTTTGGTTGGAAATTGTAAATGTAATTCTAAAAATTAACCACATATATTAAACAAACAAGTTGCTACAGTATGCTTTAAATGATACAAAAAAATTAGTATGTCAGACATTTTCGTATAAACATATTGCTTTGGGTCACACACTGAGCTGAAATGTGCAGCCTGGGTCTTGTTCTCTCTTAAATGGCACAAAACAATGGCTTGATGTCACTTCATGAGAAAACACGGTGCCCGTGAACTTTAACAGTACCAGTAAATGTATCGATTTTTGATAACTCCGGAAGATGACATAGCGTCATTTATTGGACATAGATAGTCCTTCAGACAAGAGATATGTCTAAAAAAATTGCTTGAAAATCAGTTTTCTTCCTGCTAAAATCGTACATGAGCTGGGGGAGCACTTAGTAATTAATGGCAGTTTATTGTAAAATGAACAGCGCTACCTAGAGTATCTTTTACGCTCAGGCAACTTGCCCTGCAGCCCGCACACATACTCCTTGGCTCATACTCATTGTCACTGAACCTTTTCCAGAAAGCCTTCTGGTGAGAAATGAGGTACAGCGGGGGGACAGGTGCAGTTAAACTCATCATTCCTCTTGGTGCCCTGCGATACATTTTATAATTCTATAGTAACTGAAAATATACGTACCAGGTGCCATTTCATTTTCCACTTAACAAAAAGGGACTGTTCCCTGCTACAGTAAACAGCTTGTAGACACAATTTATCCTTTACCCATTTCAGAGGGGAAAAAAAAAAAAAGAGGACAGATTTTGCTAGCTCTTCGGAACAGACATTATTTTTTCAGCCTTCTTGTTTTCTCAATGGCAGGTCAGCTACTTGACTTTCAAATGACTGAATGTGTTTGGTTTCTCAAGGGAGGTTGTTTGCTGATGAACCAAGGAAAGAGGAAGAGAAATATTTTCTGAATTTCAAAATGATTGAATGTGTTTGGCTTCTCAAGGGAAGCTATTTGCTGATAAACAAAGGAAAGAGGAAAAGGAAGAAAAGTGAAATATTTTCTGAATCTGGATCCAACAAAAAATATTAGCAAAACAAGTTTATAATGTGTAATAGCCAGGTAACTAGGTTTTTCAATTGAAAAAAAAAAAAGGACTTAACATAAACTAGGGCCAAGAATACGGTATTCACAACCCAGCTGCTTCTCTGGGGCTTATTTACAATTTAAAACCAGCTTTCCAGCAAGCTGGGTAAGGTTTCAGATTAACTTACTTTTTATACACAACACAGAAAGGGGAAATAAATATTAACCTCACAGTAAAGGACTCATCTCTGAAAACACATTTTCTGTTGCTTTAGATAATGAGTTAAGAAGATAATACAGAAATAAATTCAGCTTCAAGTTGTGCTTACATGTACATATTTATTTCCTGAAGCTTTGCCACCAGTTTGGTAACAGGAAAATATTCCATCTCAGATCCACACCCATCATGTGCTTTTCTCATGCCCTCAGGGATCATGGTACTTGGTCAAGTACATTCTGGAGCCAGACTCTCCACAGCACACATCACTCACTGACTTTAGGTTAGGGCCCTTTGGGAACCGTGGTGATTTGTTCAAGCTGCAACGTGTTATTAATACAGCAATGCAAAAATTTACCAACTTATTAGTTTGAACCATCTCAAAGTACCAATATGCATGTTAACCTATCAAAATGACAATGTCATTGGCTCAACTCCTGGAACCTGGAACCAAACGAGAGTGGCTGGAGCCCTGGGAAAAGGTGAGTCAATACGATCTGGAGACCACATTGCACTTACTGGCTGTGACCTTCCTTCTAGCCTTTCAGGAAACCGTGAGTGGAGGCGAGGGTGCCCCACAGAGACGGAGGAGAGTGGACCTTTTGTCTTTTTCTGTCTCCAAACCAGCTTTGTCATTTTCTAAATTGCTGTAAACATTCCTCTCTGTGGAACCGCCTCTGCCCGACAAATGGAATTCTCACTGTCGAAAGAAACTACACCAGGGTTAAGAATTCAAATGTGGCATGTGACAGACAGCGACATCATGGTAACCGTGACTTCCCAGACCAGTGTCACCTCTGCCATCCATCTTTCCTGCTCCCCCGAATTGCCATAAAAATTTGACTAGAGGACTGGAGAACTGAGCTATGTGCAAAATTCTATGGGTTCTGATCTCATAAAATCTGCTGCTGCTTTGAAACTTAGCTGCTTTCAGATCATGCACATTTGCAGGGATATACATTAAAGTGACTGCATTAACCTTTATGTTGAGAACATTTTGGCTTGAAAAGCTTCCCTTTTGTGGGTACTTATACCCTTGAACTTCAGAAACAGAGGAAAATAGAATGTGACAGCATAGCTTGGTTTCAGCTGGATTTTACTAACCATCAAAAAGGGTGTTACGAAAATCGGAAAAAAATGTTTACTTAGGGTTCTTTCATCTGGGGAGTAAAAAGAAAACAAAGTGAATCATAGAATAGTACTTTGAGAACAGCCCAGTGGTATCAAAACGTCGAACCAATAACATGAAATTGAGAACAGCAGACGGTCACTTTTCTAGTGCTGAGGTCAGTCCAAGAAGTACCGAATACGCCACATCGGAAATTTCACAGGTATCTGCACACATCGAGGAAATAACCCTTTATCGTGTAGCCTTAAATTGCACCCCTGTTGCAATACTGCATCAATATTATTACGTTTTTAAAAATCTGTATAAAATATTACCTGGAACCCCAAAGGAAAATCAATTAATCTTTAAAAAGTTCATTACAAAGTTGACTGTATAAAATGCTAAAACATAATCCATATATACAAAATCCTGCCGTTTAAGAAACTAAGGGGACCCAGTTTTAGAATAAAATAACTTTGTACAAAAAAAGCTATTGCATTCAAATCAATATTAAAAAAAAAAACAACTTTAAAAAAGAATATTGAAATGTCTCAGTTCAAGAAGAACAACTATACTCGGCTTTTCCACCATCTGAAAGTCTGAAGGTGAAACACCACCAGCTGGCTGAGGGCTGGTGTCCCGTGGTCCCCCACGAAGGTCTGGGTGAGGGTCATCGCCGAGATGGGTACTTAGAAGCCCAGTCCGTCCGGCCGTGCACGGGCTGGGCGGCGGGAGGCCGGGGCAGCAATCCGGGAGTGCTTCTGGGCTGGGTGTGGAAAAAAGGTCGCCCGGCATGAGGTCTCACAGCCTTCAGGGAAGAATAACCTGCAGTGAAAGAGAAAGGTGGGTCTGATTTTTTTTTTTTAATTAAAAATTTTTATTTTTCCTTAATGGAGGTACCAGGGATTGAACCCAAGCCCCCAGGCATGCTAAACAGGCGCTTTACCAGGAGCTATACACCCACCCCCCCCAAGGTGGGTCTGACTGATAAGGGATCCACGAAAACAGAGTGCAGATAAGAGCATCGAGGTGACAAAGATGTTAGAAAAAGAGTTTCGAGAGGAGCCTCTTCCTCAGTCCTCTCTCCCAGATAAGGACAACCCGATGGTATGGCGGTCAGGCCAGAAATACTGCTGTCATGCCTGACCCCTCTCTTTTTCTCAGATCCAACTTTGCAATTTGTTAGCAAATCCTACTGGCTCTGCCTTCCAGATCTACCCAGAACCTGGCCTGGGGCAACAATGACCACTGGCCCAGACCCAGCTTTGGGTCTCCCTGCTGCCACCCCTGTTAACCCTGTCAGTCCAGTGACAACAGGGCTTGACTGAGCCTGGAAGGCAGTTGGATCCCCTCCCTTCCCAGCTCATAACCCTCCAGGGGCTCCCACGTGGCTCAGAGTCAAGGATGACACACTTACAGTGGCTTGTGGAGCCTACAATCCCCCTCTGACCTCCTCTTCCTGCTCCCCTCCCCTTGTTCAGGCCACACCTGCACTCCACCTCCCTGCTGTTCCTTGTATCTCCCAGGCTCTTCCTGCCTGAGGCCCGGGCACTAAGAGCCTGCATTACACGGCTTGCTCACTCCCCTCCCACAGATCTTTACTTGCCGGCTCCTCTGCAGTGAGGCCGCCCTATCTAAAGGTGCTTGTGCACCCCCCTCCTCCAGCCCCACACTCCCTACTTCCTTCCTGCTTTATTTTTCTCCTTAGCACTTTGGAGCATCTTATTTGCTTTACTTATTGTCTGTAGAAGACAGGGGAGTTTATCTCCTGCACTCGTGGACCCCAGGACTTCCAGGCCTGGCATAAAGCAGCTGTTCATGAATAATCCGAAATAGAACTCACCAGGGGAAGGGTCGGGAATAGGGGCCAAGTGGACCCTCTGCATCGCAGAACCGATTTCTTTTTTCAGAAAGGAAGGGATATAGTTTCCAGCCAATCCACTAGAACTCGTTGAGCAGGAACCAACTGATTTGAGAAAGGAAAAGCTTGTTATAAGACGTGCACAGGACAGCAACAGGGTAAAGGACAGTGGAGCAGGACAGCAGAGGATCAGGCTTTTACTTTTAGGGAGAAAACAATTATAAAGAAAACAGTGACTTCTGAGCAGAGCATCCCACACCACACTGTTGGGAAGACTGGGGGACAGGGCAGGGGGTGCTGCCCCTGTGGTCTGTACCCATATGGAGCCTGGTGCGTTGGTTTGTTAAAAAAAAATGGGGGGAGGGATTTGGAATTTTCTTTCTCTTTGGGATAATAGATTTAACATGTTCTGGAATTTTCTTTTTTCCACTCCACAATATAGAATAGTTAGCTTTTCATATCAGTTTATACAAATTCTAGGCTATGGCTGAACCATAACTCACTTAACCATTCTCTTACTGATCAGCATACAGGTTAGGTTAATTATTTTGGTATTATAAGTAATTCTACAGGAAATATTCTTGTCCATATCAGAAAAACTAACCATTATTAAGCTATATTAAATACATCCACTTTTCATGTCATTTCCATCTTAAGAGTGTTTTTTGGGGGGGGAAGTTAGGTTTATTTATATATTTATTTAATTTATTTAATGGAAGTACTAGGGATCGAACCCAGGACCTCAAGCAGGCTAAGCACGTGCTCTACCACTGAGCTGTACCCTCCCCCCAACCCCTTAGGAGTGTTTTAAGGGCAGGACCTGTAATGCACACATTAGTATTCTAGGCAGTTAATGGAAAGCCTTACATACAGCAAGTAATCAACACACTGGATGGCTGAATTAATATCTATAATGAGTCTAATTATTAAGGCTTAAATGTACACATGGAATAATGAAGAATCTTATACCAACGGAAGTTATATTTGTTAGGAAGAGTCTATGAGGAGCAGAGTTGCTCCATGTCTTCACAACACAGAACGTTCTTGGCAACTGCTTAATAAGGCAGAGTGAGAAAAACGGTCTGGACCTGGCATGGGAGGCATTGGGTTGGTCAGCTGGAGCACATTTTGCAATATTGGTGAATAGATAGAGAAGAAAAATGGGACGAGAACTGGAAGGAAATCACAACAGGAAAAAAATAGTCAAGAAACACAAGAAAAGACGCTCAGCCTCATTTGCCACCAGGACTTGCGAGTTTACGCCCCAGTTAGACACCACTGCACACCCTCAGATTAGCACACACTTGCGATCTTAGCTGTACCCAGAGGAACCAGGGATGCATCACGACTCCCACAGCCTGCTGGGCAGCAATGTGGCAATGTCTGTGAAGTCGAAGGTGAGCACATGCTTTAACCTCACCGGCTTCCGTCACACCCAGAGCCACCTCACTCGTGCACAGCAACCGGGGACATCAATGTTCACTTCAGTGCTCTAACTGCGAAAACTGTCACCAACTCACACGTTTGTCAAGAAGAGAAGGGCTGAATCAATTCTGTTCCAAGCGTCCACCAACAGACCAATGGATAAGTTGTGATACATATATATCTCACATTCCATTGCACACATAGGCATACAGTGGAATATTACTCAGCCATAAAAAAGAATGAAATCTTGCCATTTGCAGCAACATGGATGGACCTGAAGGGTATTATGCTTAGTGAAATAAGCCAGATAGAGAAAGACAAATTCTGTATATCACATACATGTAGAATCTAAACAAATACAACAAACTAGTGACTATAACAAAAAAGAAGCAGATACAGAGAACAAACTAGTGGTTACCGGTGGTGGGGGGGTGCAAAACAGGAGTAGGGGAGTAAGAAGTTCAAACTATTAGCTATAAAATAAGCCAGAAGGATATATTGTACAACATGGGGAATATAGCCAATATTTTACAATAACTATAAATGGAGTATAATCTTTAAAAATTGTGAATCACTATACTGTACCCCTGTAACTTACAGTGTACAGCAACTATACTTCAATTTAAAAAATTGTGTCCTAGTATAAATAAAATCACACATTGTATCATACACACATATACTGTATCTACCCTACTATACATAGTGTGATATATATTCTATGTATGTATAATTGCTACATACATAATGTAATCATTAAAATGAATGAAGTGGAGCAGTATTATATGCATATAAATCTGAAAACATGGAAAGCCATACTATGTATTTTTTGGGTATATATATATACCAAATATATATATATTTAAAAGCATGGAAATAATAAACACCCAAATCAGGGAGTGTCCAGGGTCAGGGAGAGGAAGAGGAAGAGAGAAAGGGAGGGAAGGCTGAGGCACTGGGCTTCGTGTGTGTTTATAGAGTCTGACTTTATAAGCTGGGTGGTAGGTACATGGATGTTGGTATATTCGTTCTTTTTTGTATTTCTCAGAATGAATGAACACATGATGGACAAAGCAAGGGGAAGAGCAACCCAGATGTTTCCTTGGCATGCAGAAGAGGAGGCAGCCCACAGCGGGGGCTGCCCGTGCAGGGGGAGCAGGTGCACTGGGAACCGGGTCCATCAGCCTGGAGGACTTCTGAAATTCATCCACCCAAAAAGAGTGGAAAGGGCCTTCCAAACCATCCACCTTCCAACCAGAAGGGGTTCTGATGCCCTGGGCTAAGTCAGAGCAAGGCAGACCCCATGGAGAGTGACTTCTGGAGGTCTCCCACCACGGAGCAGGGCTTCAGAAGTCAGACTTGGTAAGGCTTTTTCCCTGGAGCCAGGGAAGACTTCACTCTCCTCCCCAGCTTTTCTTGAAGGCGGAGCCAGAGGGAGCTGGCTAGGTCCGCAGGGCCTGCTGCCAAGAGAGAGGGGCAAAGGCCTGGAAAAGGGGCCCAGGGTTTTCACACCAGGGAGGCCCTCGTGGTGACCCTGGTCTCTCTGTACCCACTCTGCCGCATCCAATCTGCTTCTTGTCATTCAGGGGTTAATAACCAGGACTCACCTGAATTTATTTTGCTGATCACTGATACTGTCCCTGAAGATTTTCCAGACAAACCAGAACTGGACCATGGATTCGATGGAATAAAATCCTTGCCTGGATTTGGGAGTATGCCATTTCTTATATTTATTCCTGATTGGGAAGAAATGTTTTTAGGACGCAAAATTCATAGGGTAATCTTGCACCACAAGTCACAGATGAAATGAACGCAGAACCCAATTTGTGAAGGTTCCCCTGGCGGGGGAGGGGATAGCTCAGTGGTGTCACTCCTCCAGGCACAGCCCTTCAAGAACTTCCTATTGCTCATGAATTAAAATGCAGATTTCTTACAAGACCCCAAAGACGCCTCATGCTTCACACCACATCACCATCTCCGACTGCGCTCGGGCCATGCTGGCCTCTCACGAGCCAAGCCCTTTCCTGCCCCCAGGGCCTTTGCACTGGCCGTCTCTTCTGCCCGGCGTGCTCTATCTGAGGCTCTCTCCACCTGGAGTTCCTTCCCAGTCTCCAGGGCCTTCCCTCACTGCTCTGTCTAAAGCAGTGCCCCACCCCCTCCATTCCATCACCCTTAATGCCACTTGTCACCATCTGTAACTACTGTGTGTCCATTTACTGAGGTCTGTCTCCACCATTAGACAACTCAGGGGTGGGGATACTGCCCACAGGCTACTGGCTAATGTCACTGCATTGACTGTGATGTAAATAGAGGGCCCTGGCGTTGGGCAATGTAGTGGCCCCTCTAAGCTATTTTCTTTGCCCTATTCCCGGCACTGAGACCGGAAGATGCTCTTACTTACTGATGGAGTGACTCTGAACAGACGGCTGATGCTGTAAGTTTGAAATACGGAGAATTCGGAGAGAGGCCTGGGCCCCCTCCAACTACAGCGTTTACACCTAAGCCCTGGAGTCCAGCCACATGGGGTGACGAGGCTCCCACCTGGTTTCCTGAGAGCACACGGGGCTGACAGTTTTGGTGGAGAGACCCTGGGCCAGCTGCCTGGCTCTGATCGCTTCCTCCCTCCTCGGGGGCTGGACCCAATTTCCCCCACCAAATTTCTTATCTTCAGCAACTACACAGGACTGTGAAGCCTGGGCTTCAGCAAATATTTTGGAAGAGCAGCCCCAAGCACTTGCCGACTGAAACAGAATCTCTGTGAACACGTGACTCCAGGGACAGGATTTCTTGTCAGCGATCAGAGCAAAGGCAGGAATCTCTCTTACCGGGCAGGTACCGGGAGTGCCTTAGGTAGTGCTGCTTGGCCGCAGACCGCAGGGTGGGCGTGTCGCGCCTGGGATAGGACGTCTGGGTGGGGGCGCTACTCCCGGCGCCCCCGGACTCGGAGGGCTTCAGGTCCAGAACGCTCTCAAATCTGGATGGAGAGAGGGCGGCTCGTGTCAGCACGAGCTGAGATGCTCATCACACGGAAAGACAGCTCACAACCCCCAGACGGCGGCCCGGCAGCCCGCCCTTGCCTGCAGAGAGCCTCCTCGCTCTGTCTCTTCTTGTTTTTCAGGTCAATCCTGGTGAACGAGGGGCTGAAATCCGAGTCATCCAAGTCAGCCCAGTCATCGGAATCCTTTGTCGACCTGGAAACGAGACCCCACCTCCTCCTACTCTTTGGCTTTATCTCACCATTTTTGTGCTCCAGGCTGGTGAGAATTTTCTGTGTAGACAAAAAGGGGAGGGGGGAGCAATACTTGGCATGAAGGGAGCTCACCCACGAGTAACCCTCATTCTGAACTTTCTCGGTTATGAAAAGGAGGGTCCTGGGGCGTATTGCTCCCCAGTAGGTGCTGATTGTCAGGAACGGTGACCGTGGGAAACACCGTCCCATGCCTGTCTCTCTCTCATCCTGCACAGGTTACAGCAGCTGTCAGCCCGTGGAGACACTAAACTGTGAAACATAAGGGCTTGAAAAAAGAGACTTAAAGGTACTTCTTGCGCACGAGGATGGCTGGATTCTCACTCAGGACTCGTCTCTGACAGTGAGTGTGACTTACACTGTCCTAAACAGAATATGAGAGAGTACAGCTAAGGTGTTGGTCACCTTCTCTTTTACAGAAAATGATGCAAATAATGCCTTCTTGCCTCCTCAGTTGCCCTGGAGAGGATTTCACTACAGAATTAGCTACGGTGAGAAATTTCCAAACCCAGGTGGGCGAGGGTCGAGTGGACACAGTCTGGAGACACCACCCCAGAATCTCCGGCACTCACTGACTGAATACTGATCGAAAGAAAAGGTTTTACTTTTGCATAAAGGTGTTAGAAAATCATACCCTCAGACAGCATCACGGGGCTAATGGTAACCAGATTCCCTTCCCAGATGATTTTATTGAATGCAACACTCACTGTTTCCTTGTGAACAGCAAGAGAAGGAGCTGGACTCAATCAACAGCCTGGCACTAACAGCGTCAATTAGGGGGAGGGTAGAGCTCAGTGGCAGAGCGCATGCTTAGCATGCATGAGGTCCTGGGTTCAATCCCTGGTACCTCAGTTAAAAAAATTAATTAAAAATATATCTAATTACCTCCCCCCACCAAAAATACACAGCACCAATTGATGGCACTGATGGAAATAATGATCTACAAACAGTGGGGCGCTGGATGATTTTCAGACTATCTTCACAAGCAGAGGGACCTTTGATTCCCACAAATAGCCCCACCTGGTGGGCAAGACAGGCATCGGGATGAGGGCATGGGGTCCACAAAGATGAATATTAACAGGGACTAGACATTTAGCAAGTTCTAGCTGGGTGCTGGGTACTGTTCTAAAATCTTTCAAGCCTGAACTCATTTAGTCCTCAAAAGAACTGTATCCGGCAGGTACTTTCATTCCCACCCCTGTTTCACTGATGTGGAAGCGAGGAACAGAGAGGCCAGGTACCCTGCACAGCGCCATCGTGCTGTGAAGCCACATAGCCGAGACAGGGACCCTGGTGCCCTGGCTGCCGCGTCCAGCCCTCGGCCGACCCCCACAAGTGGCACTGTAATTCACAGGCAGCGTTAGAACTTGACCTTTAACTCCAAAGCCAAAGCTCTTTGCACAATTCCACGAGACTGCAAAGACAGAGCTACTATAGTTAGCCATGATCTGCTGAAAAAGAAACTATTTCATGCCATAGGTAGGCTCAGAAGAGGAACAGGCCAGACGCAAGGCTCCCTAGCAGCTCTTCCTGCTTACTGCCTGAGGATGCTTGGTGTGGAGGGGTGGCAAGTGCAGAGGGCTGGGCTTGTCCTCCGGAGGGTGGTCTGTCCTGGCAGCCTCGGCTTTGTAGGAGTACAGGAGATGCTGAGGGGGCTGGCTGGCTTGATGCTGTCTCGACGAAATCCGTGCGTGTGGCTTGGTTGGGGGCTGGGCGGGAGGGACCGGCTTTATGTGGGGCGGTGGGCCTGCCTTTTCCAGGATGTCCTTCTGTGGTTTTCCTGAATCCTGAAGGCTCTGTGTGGTGCTGCCCAGGGGGTGCCCAATCTGGAAGTAAGGATATCGAAGTGCCTGGAATGACACACAGTGCTGCTTTAGGAGAAGAATCTGGCCAGAGAGGGTGACACCATTCAGGGTCACTGGCTGGATTTCATGTAGCCAGTTTACCATAGTTGCTTAGCCCAAACCAACTACAAAACCACATCCTGAATCTGTAACACCCCTTGTGATTTTCTTTCTAAAATAGTGTAAAATGTGCGGACTGGTTGCAACACTAAAATTATTTGCATAAAGCAGCCAGGTTCACTGCTATTCCCTTGGCTACTTCTGCAAAGATCCTGGCCTTGTGACTCATTTGCTATGTGTCTTAAATGTAATAGTTCACCATTCCAAGCCCATTTCTTCACTCCATAGAAAGGAAGAAAATAATATGAAATGGAGAGAACCAAATACAATGATCCAGGAGGACTCTGAAGAATCAAATATAAAATAAGCAGGTACAGATGATAAACAACAAGGATTTACTGTAGAGCACAGGGAACTATGTTCAGTGTCTTGTCATAACCTATAATGGAAAAGAATTGGAAAAAATATGTAAAACTGAATCACTTTGCTGCTCATCTGAATTTAACACAGTACTGTAAATCAACTATAGTTCAATAAAAAATAAAATAAAATTAGCAGGCATAGATGCTTTAACACCAGAAATGCCAAGAGGGTAATGTATGCTATAGTTAAACCTTGCCCATCAAGATAGCCTAGTTTTCTGGATAGCCGACAGATAAATCTGGAAGTGCTGGGGTTTGCAATTCTTTCTGAAATATTCCTAGTCTTTTTAAGTGGAAGTCACTGAACATAACAGAACCGTCCTTAATGACTCTGGGACATAGCTATAAACATCTGTGATAATGATACTATCGTACAGGTTTTGGACCCTGGCATCTAACTTGGGAAGTCTTCTCTGTCCTCCCAGGTATTTTTACAAAGTATCAACTGAATTGGGGGTACTTTTGTTTTTTAGCTTTTCTGATCCTATTCTTAAAAGTACACATTCCTCCCTTGGTTCCTCCTTACAGAATCTTTTTCTTGTACTCTCTAGTGTGTATCTTTTAAAAAACTGGGTTTATCAGAATGCTTCCCTCCTGCCCTGAAAACATGTGTGAATTTCATCACCAGAAGCACATTTCTGAGCGCTTTCCAAGCTTCTTGAGCCATCTGGAGTCTTCTGGTACCAAAGCAGGGTTCCTTCTTCCTTGAGCCAGTGGAAAGCTGCTTTTCTCCCATTCCTTAATCCCCTCAACTGCCATCTCTCGGCTCTCACAAATTCCAACACCACATCGGCACTGTCTTCCAGCATCTTCGTCACATTTGCTTAGCTTAATTGTTGACTCTGCTTAGAACTGGTCACCTTTTTGATTCTCTGAGCAACGGGACTGTCATTGAAACAAGTTGAGAAGGATACGACTAACACAAAAAGAGGCCTGGGAGTGGTTGAAGCCCACAGCACTACACGCCTCTTTTGGGTTCACTTTATAATCTAAGTCACAGTGGCTTGGCGGGGGGGCAGTTGGGAAAACAGGAGGCAGGGAATTGGAAGGTGTGCCATCCACATGTAGGAACGGCAGTTGGGTACCTACCTGTACTAGTTCCTGGCGGAGTGATTAAGGCAAATTGCTCACACTTTCTGAGAGGCAGCGTTTGCATTTAGAGAATGAAAACAGTAACACCTATCTCATGGAGCCTTCACGGGGTTAAAATCACATGAAAACATACTAAAGCATCTGCAAACTGTAAAGTGCGGTAACACGTTAATTACAGTTATTCTATCCTAGCTCTCTCTTTTTCATCTGTAAAATGAGGGATTTGGATCTTATAAGATATATGCAAACTCTCTTTCAGCAACCAGTACTGCCTTATAAACAAACTGCTATGTAATCTTAACTCAGAGAGAATATATTTGAAAATGTTCTCCAAAGGTAGGTGGATATAATCTGTTTATTTTCATTTCCTCATATATGGTGATGCATCACATGAATTGTAGTGCTATTTTCCAAGCAACTGTATTGTTTAAATCTTAAGAGAGCTTCAAACTGTTTTAAGTTCTTATATAGTTTTTAAAGAACATTATAGAAGAGTAGGGTATAGCTCAGTGGTAGAGTGTGTGCTTAGCATGCAGGAGGTCCTGGGTTCAATCCCCAGTACCTCCATTAATAAATACATCAATCTAATTACCTTCCCCCCAACCATCACCAAAAAAAGGACCTTACATAGTTCACCACTAGTGGTATTCAATCCTATTTTTCACTCATAATACCAAATAAAATACTTCCCATGAGATTTATAGGAATTATTCACAGTTAGACATGAACTTCACAAGAAATGCATCAGGAAAAAATGGAGGGAAACCTGACTAGCTGTCGGCCGTTTCTTGGGATCCCACTGAAGCATGTCTCTCAGGAGCTGAACTGCTTCACTGCTGGCATTTGGAATCAGGGTCTTCAAGTTATTGGGGACACACTGGGGCCAGCGGAAGTTCATAGCAGTTGAAAGTTGGTAGCCTTCAGGCCAGTCCGTCTGAAAGAAGGAAAAGGAGGGAAACCTTACTCAGCCAGTCGCTGTGATAGGACTTGATATTCTGGCCTGCATGTGTATAAAGGAAAAGTGATCTGTCATTACCACGCCCACGTTCAAGACGGTGGTGCTCTGGGTGCTGAAACACAGAGGATGCTAATGGAGAGACACAAAGGACAGGAAGGCTGGGGATAGTGGGAAAGACCCTGTATTTACCACTAACTCGTTTTTAACTTTCACACAAGACGGTTCAGCTCTTGAGATTTGAAGGCTGAACCAAATTAGCATTTTCCCCACTGCATTCCACGAGACAGAGGTTTTAGAAACTGTAATGAGATATCTGGGGAGCGAGGAATACAGCAAAACATCTTGTTCTTGGTCAGATTAATTTGAGAAATCCTACATATTACTAGATCCCCATCTTGATGATTCAGAGTCTACATGCTGAGAAACCCAGCAGTCAAGACAGCTGCTCCATCTCAAGCCCTCCTCTTTTCCATGCATCAGAACTACGGGACTCAGCACTGGAATGAAGGGCAGAAGATGCAGCACAAGCAGTCCTCAAGGCCCCTTTTAGTTCCAACTGCTCTTTCACAAGACACATTCCGATGTCATCGCTTTTTATTTTTTTTTTAAAGGGAAGTGTCAGAATGTATAGCTGGTATCATTCATTCACTTACTCACTGAGTGCCTCCTATATGCTTAGTCCTGTCAGGCATCTGAAAAGTAATCCAATATCAATCCTGCCTTTAAAGATACGACTGTCCAAAGGAGAAGATAAGACACTTATTTAAAAAACACAATAATAAGAATAAAAAGTGAAGGGAGGGTATAACTCAGTGGTAGACTGCATGCTTAGCATGCATGAGGTCCTGGGCTCAATCCCCAGTACTGCCATTAAAAATTAACAAAAATTTTTAAAAACCTAATTAACTACCCCCCCCCAACACACAAACAAACAAAAAGTAGTAAGAGTCACAAGAGAGGTAGAGTCACAGTTATCCAAAGGTAGGAGAGATTCCAGCAGAAGAGTCTGGAAATCTAAAAGAGGTGGCATTAATGATTCTTTCAAATAATTAAAAAAAAAAATTTTTTTTGAGAGTCTGGTTTGTACCAGCAATAGTGCTAGGACCTGGAAAATAAACGCACAGTAACAGAAGGCAAATCCTTTCCCTGAGTGAGCGGACGGTCCGGGAACAGATAGGCACACAGATGATACATAAGTAACACAGAGCGCAGCTGCAGATGGAGACACCAGAGGAACAGGGAGGAGGAGGATGCCGAGGGTCTTGGAAGAAGACGGGGGAGATGCCAGGGCACCGAGACGGGTGCAGGCACCGAGTTGGGGGTGAGGAACGAGAGTTAGGGGGCGGGGCGGGGGGAGGCAGAGAATATTTTTAGAGGGGAGGACAGCTCCAGAGCTGTTCTTTAGAGGGATAAATCTGGCCGCAGACTGGAAGAAAAGCTGGAGGGAAAAGTCTTGAAGGCAGAAAGGCACCAGCGGGGCGATCACGGCGGCAGTCAGAGATACTGGGCGGAGATGGTCCACCGGATCCATGAGCCTTCAAAGGAGGCTGGTTGCGGGGTAAATCATGAGCGGTCTGGGTCAGATGTGCTGAGTTTGAGGTGGTGGCGAGGGGGCCAGGGGAAAATCCCGGAGACGGGTGTAAATTTGTGAACGGAGTTACGAAGAGGGGTCGCATTTAGGAGGCTTCTGCCTGGATAAGAGTTGTAGGCACGAGAAAAGAGATGCTCTGCCAGGGAGGTGAGGGGACGTGGAGAGAAAAGCAGGGGGAGCCCGGACCCCTGGAAGTCTTCCACCGCAGAGGAGAAGGGGCGGAGGCGGAGGGTTACCCGGGACGAGGACGGTCCCAGAACTAGCCGTGCTGCCCGGGCTGGGACACGGGGACCACGGGAAGCTGCCGCGGCGGCCCACAGGCCCTCGTCCCACGTCATTACCTTTTTCGGAGTCCCCAGCACTTGGCAGATTTTGAAGATCGTGTCGATCTCACTGGCCCCGGGGAAGAGCGGCCGGAGGGTGTACACCTCTGCCATGATGCAGCCCACCGCCCAGATGTCGATGGGGGAGCTGTAGTTGGTGGACCTCAGGAGCACCTCCGGGGCCCTGTACCTGGGGCGCAAAGGAGAGACGTGCTAGTGCCAGGGACGCCGCCCAGAAGCAAACTAAATACAGTCAACCCTCCGGGCGAGGGTTTCTGTATTTCCGTCTTCTGTCTAGTTCAGGGCGGTGCACGGATAACGCCCTGCCTCTCTGCTTCCCGGGGTTTTCTGTCGAGCATTTCTCCACCGGCCTCTTCTCTACAGCATCTTGGAGAAACACAGACAGTGAGAGAGGGCAGGAAGAGAGACAGCGAGACAGGAGGGAAAGGGAGCGAGAGAGAACCCAGAACTGGTCCTCTGTAGGCTCTTCTTGGTCATGGCCAACCGCTCAAATCAGACTCGTAGCGTCTGAACATTTTAACAGCATCAGTTCGCTGGTTTTCAGACAAGGTTATTTGGACAATCTTTTACACGACTCTTTTAGCAAAGGTCTTCTGGAAGCTTCTAAATATGTAATATTATTTAGATTGTGGAAACGTGCAATGCACTTCCTTTTAAAATGATTTACAACACAAACTTTGATGTGTTTGTTTATTTTTAATTTATTTTTTTAAATGGAGGTACTGGGGTTGAGCCCAGGACCTTGTGCATGCTAAGCATGTGCTCTACCACTGAGCTATACCCTCCAAATTTTTGTTGTTTCTTTTGGGGTGGAGGGAGTTTAGGTTTGTTTGTTTGTTTTTTTATGGAGGTACTAGGGATTGAACTGGGGACCTTATGCATGCTAGGCATGCTTTCTACCACTGGGCTGCACCCTCAACCCCAGGCCCTCTTGCATGCTAAGCCTGCACTCCACGGCTGAGCTACACTCACTCCAACACAAGCTTTTAAAGCCTGTATGGGGGTGGGGAACAGCTCGGTGGTCTAGCGGGGGCTTAGCATGCACGAGGTCCTGGGTTCAGTCCCCAGTACCTCCATTAAAAAACAAAACTAAACTAAACTAATTACCCCCTCCCCACAAGAAAATAAATAAAACATAAAATTCTTTTAAAAATTAAAAAAATCAAAATATAATTAGAAAAAAAAGCTTGTACAATGCCACCATCCCTGCATATATGTTTCAAACTGTGCTCTTCCTCATAGTGAGAACTTAGTATTTCTGACATTGATATTACCCTCAGTATAACCATATGGTCTTTAAAAATAAGAAATGCAAATATTAATACTATCCTTAATACTATGATATTTTAAAAATTTTTATTGAAGTGTAGTTGATTTACAATGTTCGTTTCAGGTGTACAGCAGTGATTGAGTTATACATAATATGTACATATATATTTTCTTTTCAGGTTCTTTTCCTATAATGGTATGTTTTTAAAGAAGTGCGATTAAATAATTTTGAGGAGGATGGGACTCACCATCTGGTAGACACATAGTCTGTGTATGGAGGTCTTGAGCGGATTTCTCGGGCCAATCCAAAGTCTGCGATTTTCACAAGCTCAGGTCCCATACAGAGGAGGTTCTCTGGCTTTAAGTCCCGATGGAAGAAGCCTGTGGAGGTAGGGGAGAAGGAATCCAGAGGTGAGATCGCGTCTGCATTACTCTTTGCGGCTGCAGGGCGTGACAGCAGTGATCTGCAAAGTAGTATGGTGTGACACTGAAGCCTCCGAAGATGTCAGCTGTTCCTCCGCAACCTCTGTGCTGAAGTGCTCAAGTCTACACCTGCTGCACCTGCTCCAGACCCACATCTGATGGGATGGCAGCTGATGTCACTGTCACCCCCACGTCGACCTGTCCCAAACCCCTCTTTGCCTCTCCCAAATCATCTCCTCTTCTTGCAGCTTTGTACTTCCACAGAGGAAGTGTGCACCCATGAAATGAGAGCAAAGATTCTGGTTCCCCATATATCCCACCAAGCAGCTTTCCTTCCTATGGATCATACTTTAGGCCCAAAATAAACTGCCAGATGGAAAATGGCAAGGAAAAAAGTTTAACTGCAAACAGAATCTTTTTTTGTTTAAATGGAGGTACTGGGGATTGAACCCATGGATGCACGCATGCTAAGCATGCACTCCACTACTGAGTTACACCCTCCCCTGCAAACAGACACTTAAAAATGACTGATGAAAACTGTATTTGTCAGTTGACATAGGTCGTCTGTAATGCTGTATAAGCCTTTATAACTGGGAAGCATTTGTGACTCTGTCTTTAGCATATCCAGCCCTCTGTTCTTTTTATCACCAAATAATAGCAATAATTATGATCATCAGCCATATACCCAAGAGTTCTGTTCCTTGGCAACGAAAAGACCCTCTTGTCATGTCCACTTACTTTTCATCTCCATTTTAACAAAGCATCACTATTTCATTGCTATGAGAGGCAATGCTGCCTCGTGGTAAAGCTTGCAGACCGAGAAGGTTGCCTGATTTCAAATCCCAATTCTGTTCATTGGCTGGCAAATCACTTAACCTCTCTGTGCTTTCCTCATCTGTAAAACAGGGGAATAACAGCATCTACCTCGTGGGGATGTTTTGCAGGATTCAGTGTGTTAATATTTGTAGAGCTCTGAGTGCAGGACTTGGGACAACGGCACCTCGCAAGAGCTTGTTGTGAGCAATGCAAATCCTCTCATTTTATCTCCCTGACAACCTGCTTGGGGCAGGGAGCAGGGAGGGGCAGGCAGACAGGGTTCCATTTTTTGCAGATAAGAACTAAGGCTTACAAGGCTGGTGACATGTCCCATCACCTGTGGGAGGGGGCGCTAGGTTCCGACCCGATTCCTGGCTGGGTACGTGTGCAGGGCTTGTCGCAGTGAACCCACTTTTTCCCATGCACTTGGGATTCCCAGTGGAAACCCTCATCACTGGGTCATTCAGCAGTCATGCAACAGCCCCGTGCTGCTGACACAGAATCTTCCTGTTCGAAACTGTTTGGCTTTCAGAATACAGGAAAAGACCTTCAATTCAATTCCAGGGTCCCCCATGCCAGTGCAATCAGAGGGATTTCCTCTTTCATCCTGGCAGAAAATGTGTTGTGCTTGCTTTTTTATTACCAACCCCTGGGCAAGAAAAACCTCAAACCACAGAGAAGGCTTTCTCCCCTCCACCACATCCTGTTCACGAGGAATCTGATATGAATGTATGGAAATAACCAGAGACGACTTCAACATGGTAAATTTCTGTAGCCCACCTTCCTGCTAGGGAAGGTATGGTTTCACAGACATCACTGAACTTGAGCCTACGGAGCTTTTTATCAAGGCCATGAGGACAGCCACACACAGAAAGGCCAAGGGCTGACTCAAGGTCAGGCACAGCAAGACAGCGGTGAAACAGCTACATCTCGGGGCAAAACACTGTCCTCCGAGCCACCGAAGGCATTTCAGACATCCTGCATGGAGATCTGTTAGGGCAGGGCAAGGATGAAACCGGTTTGCGTCCATTATTTAATTCCTGCAAAGTACACATGTGTGGGCCTTGCTCAGTCTGCCCAGGTGGAGCTGTGTTTTCACTCCCTGGGGGGAAAGGAGTCACTGACATGAACTACGGCCATAGCAACAACCCGCAGCGCTGCTCTGCCCTCCCAAAGGATTCCACTCCCAGGGACACGAGGTACCTTGGCACGGCGAGAACCAGCTAACAGGGAAGAGCCTGAAGCTCACAAGACGAAGCTGTGATGTGCTTTCGATGATTTTTTTTCCATTACTGGAGGAAAGGGACCCTACAAAGCTCCAGAGTTAAGTCAACACTGTCTAAAACCATGCAAGAGTTTTCAAAAATCATTTATCAATGAAAAGGAGGTAGGACCTGCCCAATGAACACCCACCCCACCTCCAATTACTGTCACACTTTCTTCATCTCTTGTTCTCTGTTCTCTTTAAGAGAGAGGTTTTTCTAGTGAAGCGTGGCAAAGGGGCACAGATACCTGAGCTAATCTCCACTCTGCCACGCTCATGCCATGGGGCCTCGGGCGGGTCTTTAAACCTCTCTGAACCTCAGTCTCCTCTTCTTTGAAAGGAATAGATGCCATCTACCCTCCCTACTCAGGAAGTTGGCAAGGAAATAAATAAGGTAACAGGTGAAACGTTATCAAGCTCAGACTAGAACTGGCACTTAGCTGGGGGGAGGACGTCAGCAAGAATCTCCGGGCAAAGCATGGTGCTGGGGTCGTAAGAGCAAAGCAGGTCTGACCTTGTCCGGAAACGGTGCCTTCTCTGTGCCCTTTCCACACACCACCTGAGTGTGTAAGGCGTGCAAGGGAGACTGACAGTGCAGAGCTCCAAAGAGCTGTTTTGACACAGTAATTTATGGGTGCTCAATTACTAGACACAAGCGTGTATTGTGTGGGCATATTCATGTGCATTTGTGGGTGTTGTGGGGAGAGTGTATGTGTAGGTACAGGTGCATGTGCAAGGGTGTGTGTGTGTGTGTGTGTGTGTGTGTTCATTTGATGGGTTTAGGCGGAGACCTGGATCAAAGGCTACAAGTTCTTTCCAGCAATAAATATTTGAGTCTCATGAAAAGCAACACAAAGAGAAAGAAAAGTCAACGCATGTTAACTTTCTCATAGGTCCACTGCTCCGTTTCCAGTACTGACTGAGGAGCCCAAGTCACTGAGACACTGACTGGTCCCTATTTGAAAACGTCCGGTTGGCCATTCTCTTTGGAGAATCCCTCTGATTCCTCACCATTTCTTCTTCCTGACCTCTCAGATCTAGTAAGTGATCTGTCTCCTCCTATTTGTCCCTAAGACACCAAACCAGCAGTTTTCAGCATTTTGCAAACTCACACCATCCCTTGGGAATTCTTGTGAATAGAGGCAAAAGTGCTTCTTCCACCCGTGCTGGTGGAATCAGAGATACCTTTTACTGAAAACTTTTTACGAGAAATGGTTCACGGTCTTGCACATGACCTGCCAATTATTCAGCGCGTGCCCGAGGCTGCCAGTGTACAGCCAGCCTCTGTCTGTTGGTGTTTCAGTTAGTCTCTAAGTGCGAGGGGCTGCTTAGGGGTCACAGAGCCAGCTGCGAAGGGTTCCAGACGTCCCACCCACTGGCTGCGGCACAATGTCTTCTCCCCTCACTGCCAGGTTGTGTCAAATCTGAACTGACTGTATCATCAAAGGGCTTCCTCCCAGTCTCCTTACTGGATAATGAGACTCACCTGTTGGCGCAGTATTTGCAGCAGCCACGGTACCTTAGACTGGGAGAGAACGGATTTCTCCCCATGCAAGACTGGCCGCCTTGCCCATCTGTCTGTCTGTCAAAGCAACCTCAAATGGCCTCCTGAGGGGGACCCCTGCCTCCACCAGTGGACCTGTCCATTCCCAGGCTCTGCGTTTATGAGAAAGTATCGATCCAACCCCAGCTGGGTCGGCGTCCAGTTAGCAACAAAGACTAGCAATACCGCAGGACTTGCTGGAAATAGAACCTCAAAGGCATCGCTACTCAATACCGTTCAAAAGCGCAGTCAAGAGGACTTCCTGAAGGGTATGTGACTGTTCATTCCTCTGGGTGCTCTAAATCCGTCCTTGGACTCACCAGACCATCCCTGCAGTGAATCATTCTGGGCCCCAGGAGGACCGTTTTCTCTGATCCTGTGATGTAACTGGTCTATGTTGAGGGAGATGACCTGAAACTATCCCATGTAACCTGTCACCGTGTTCACCATGAAGTCACGTTATGTAAGGGTCCACAAGAGAAACCTCTCTGGCATTAGTACCAAGAGCAATTCTGCTTTTCTTGGGCAGTTGAACTGCTTTTACTTCAGAGAAACTATGGAGATTGCAAATGGTCGTGTTTCACATTCTGCATTGTCTGACGGCAAACTCAGATTCAAATTTTCTACTTAAAAATATTTGCTGACGTGCCTTTTGTGGATCAACCTCACTCCTGGCTATAGCCATGCCTTGTTTTGCCTTTTTCTGTGCTTATTTTAAATTCATTTTGTTTTCTGGTGTTGCATAAATCTTGTTAGACAGCTTTGCACCTTTTTGAACAAGCTGTAATTGAAATACATTAGGAAAATGAGAAGCCACAGCAAAGCAGTGTTAGTTAGTGGATTAAATATCACATGCGAAGCTTTTCTGAATTCTAATTTTAGGTTTCTCATTCACACACCAGTTAAGGGTCAGGAATAATTCTTGGATCTAGAAATAACAAGCTTAATGTTAGTGCCTAAAGAATAAGAACATGTGGACATGATTTAAAAAAAAAAAAGAGGGAAATTCAGAACAAGCTACTTAAAATAACATACTCCAAAATCCACTGTTAGTCTCGCAACTGGTCAATTTCTGGGAGTCAATAACAAAAGGCACTGACAATTCCTGCATCTGCTACCTGGTGACATTTCGCTGCTATTCAAAAGCACAATAGTCCAATCCACCTACCGTGTTTGTGAATAAATGCAAGTCCTTGTAATATCTGATACATGATATTTCTTATAGCGGACTCAGGAAACAACTTATTTCTGTGTGGGGCAGAGGAAAAAAAAGTTATAAATCGAGATTTACATATGAAAACAAATCCCTTGTTTTCATGTTCTTTTAGATATATAGTAAGAATTTAAGAAAACATTGGCCCCCATGCTAATTTGACCAGATCCTTTGATGATAAGGACCAAAGGAAAACAACCATTGAGCCATATGGAAGAGTGGACCTTATAAATACCAAATATATTCAGTTATGTCACAAAGAAGAAAAGACTAAACATTTAATAACAAACCAAAAAAAAAAAATTCCCTCTAGTACATCATATAAAAAAATCTTCTCTCTCCATAATATAAATTAAAACTTAAAAAAAAAACTGATGGGGAAAGTTTGGGGTCTTTCAGAGGTCTCATGAGATGCAGTGGGTACCTTTTCCCCACCGCTGGGCAAACCACACAGCTTCACTGCTGTTACTGACAGTGAAAATGGTATCTGTTCACCGAACTCGCTCAGAGGGATGCTGTGAATGACATTCATTTACCAACCAAAAAAGGGGCCCGGACAGTTCGACATGGTTCACTTTTAAAGTTAAAAATTACATGGTAGGAAAGTTCTTTATTAGTTTGTCTGTCTTCCCAGCATGCAAACTCTGAGCACCGCAGCAAGAAAGGCCCTGCAAGGGACTTGATGTTTCCAGTGAATGTCTCAGTAGGAACGAAGCTGCTACACCCCTCACTCGTGGTTGCCCCGCCCATACGTCCTGTGGGAAAGAGGGCCGCAGAGCATCTGTTAAACCCCGAGCCTGCTTAGGTGAGCAACTCACGGCTGCACTGACCACGCCGCTACCACCAGGCAGGAACGCGGGTGGGGCCCCGTGTCTTCTGGGCACCTTTAAACAGCAAAACCCAAGCAGCACGCCCGCGATAAACAAAAGCAGAAAGAAAACCTATCCCCTCTGAAACACTTATTTCTAAGCTCCTGAAGACCAAACCGTACCTTTCTTTAATGAGCTGGTAAAGATTTTCCTTCATGTACTCAAAGATGAAATAAAGATGATCGTTTTCCCTGATAACTTCTTTTAATTTGACAACATTGGCGTGGTTGAGCTTCTTTAAAGACTGAAAAGGAAGGAGCAAAACACAAAAAATTAGAGAAAGTCTGTGGCTGAAAAAAGAAGCAATCCCACATACACTTGGGAAGAAATACCGAATGCTAGAACCACTGAATGCCACAATTAGTTTTTATTGACAATTTCATAAATGGTATTTCTCTGAAGTTGATAGTGACTTTACATAGAAAAATGATTGCGATTCACTGATGAGAAGGTAAGGATGTGACCGTGACTGGAACTTCTGGCTACCCCCAGCACCAGGCAACGGGACAGGGCTATCTGAGGTGCACCCGCTCCAGATGACGGCATTCACGCCATGGACATGGCCAGAGGGGGCTCCGCTGAGGTTTGATGGAGCCGGCATTGGAGAGGTGGAGAGGCAGCTGCTTGGAACTGAGACCACCAGCCAGCCGACTGCAGACGCTCAGAACAGGAAAAAACAAACACACACAATGTCTAAACATGAAAGTGTTCACAAGCGTCCAAATCTGGCAGGACGCTCAGTAACAACGCACCCAAGGGATCAGAGCTGGGGCGTGTGTAATACGGCCGAGTTACTTCAAGCAGCTGGGAGCAGGGAGGACATATGGTCAGTGAATGAGAACTGAGTAAGACTCTTCTGGAACCTCCTCCCAGAAAGACAAGTTTTTGCCAACTGCTTCTCTGGCAGGAAATTCTCAGCTGTTTTGGCCAATGGCCCAGATCCTTCCAGAATGACCCAACCGGGCTGATGACTTCTTCCAGCTGGTTGGATTTCTGCTTCTCCGTGAGTAGCAAACATTGCCTAACATGTAAGCATTCACCAGATTCTCATGGACCGCAGCCGTTTTTTTCTCCCTGCTTGCCTAAAACGCACCCTAAGTGATGGCTGAGGCGTGCAGTGGACGAGCAGCAGGATGAACAGGGAAAATTCACTCAGAGGAAAGTGAAGTCAGCTTTAAAACTTTTCAGGAAGAGAATTCTACAGCTTAATCTCAAACAAACAAACAAACAAGCCCAAGCAATCCAATCAAAAAATGGGCATAAGACCTAAACAGACATTTCTCCAAAGAAGACATCCAGGTGGCCAACAGGCACATGAAAAGATGCTCAATATCAGTAGTTATTAGAGAAATGCAAATCAAAACTACAATGAGGTATCACATCACACCGGTCAGAATGGCCATCATCAAAAAGTCTACAGATAACAAATGCTGGAGAGCGTGTGGAGAAAAGGGACCCTCCCACACCGCTGGTGGGAATGTAAATTGGTGCAGCCACGAAGGAGAACAATATGGAGAGTCCTTAAAAAACTAAAAACAGACTTACCATATGATCCAGCAATCCCACTTCTGGGCATATATCTGAAGTAACCTCTAATTTGAAAAGATACATGCACCCCAGGGTTCATAGCAGCACTATATACAATAGCCAAGATATGGAAGTAACCACTGAAAGATGACTGGGCAAAGAAGACATGTTACAATTATACAATGGAATACTACTCAGCCGTAAGAAAAAATGAAATAACGCCATTTGCAGTAACAGGGATGGACCTACAGGTGATCTGCCGTCTTGCTTCTGAGTGAGGCTGATGGGCAAATTAAAGTCTGTATCAGTTTCACATAAAAGGAATTAATGATAAAAGAATTTTGTGGCGGACTTTATGTGACACAGTCTGGAGAGGTCTATTTCAGGAAAGAAGGCATCTTGGTCTGGCTTGGGAAAGGCTTCCAAGAAGAGGCAGAGGCAGGACAGTCATATCAGAGCAGAGGAGCAGAAGCAAATTATGCCCGGCTCGGCGGCGCACCCACGGACCGTCTATTAGAGGCAAACAGCCTGGCGGGGAAGAGAGGACATGGAGACAAAACACACGGAACAGAAGAACAGGATCGCGAGAAGAGCCAAGGGAGAGATGAGACACAGAACAGCAGAGATGTTTCAAGGAGCAGTCGCCAAACTGAGCGGTCGGTGAGAGCTGTGTTGACCTCAAGCAAACTGCTGAGTCTCTGGACCTCAGCTGTTCCCACCAGGAAACTCAAGGCACCATGACGTTCCTCACCAGGTGGTTGTGGGGATGGGATAAGACGGAGCAGGTAGAGGTGCGTCAGGCCCATCACAGCTGCGCAGTAAATGGTGGATGGCGTGTGAACAGCTGAGCACTGGGGACACGAGATGTGTGGGAGGGGTCACAGCGGCCACGGCCACGAGCTGTGGTTTCTGGGTGAATGGTAATCAACAGAGGAAGGAGAAAATAGGGGCGCTGGGGTGGGGGGCACTCGTGCTTCAGGCACTTATGTCCACTAAGCAGCTGGCTACACGGGGCCTGAAGCCAGGGTCGGCAAGCCCGTCCATCAGGGGACAGAGAGTAAATATTTTAGGCTTTCCAGGTCTGATGGTCCCTGATACTCCACTTTCCCAGTGTAGCGTGACATCAGCCACAGATCATATGAAAACAAACAGGACAGGGCTGCATTCCAACCAAATTCTTTTACAAAAACTGGCATTGGGCTATTTGTCGACCCCTGGTCTAAATGCATAAGAAAGAGAAAAGATTTGATGGGGTTGCTGAAGCCAGGGGAACAAGTAAAACCACTCTGGAGGAGTCAGAGCAAAGGGAAAAACTGCTAAGAAAAGAATGTGAGAAATTATTGATATTTAAAGGGGGAGGGAGTGTATAGCTCAGTGGCAGAGCGCATGCCTGGCATGCACGAGGTCCTGGGTTCAATCCCCAGTCCCTCTATTAAATAAATAAATAAACCTAATTACCTCCTCCCAAAACAAAATAAAACTGAAAAAAAAAAAAAAGGGGGGGTGAAACTACAGAACAAGGAGGTAGAAGAGGTGGGTAAAAGCAGTCACACAGACCCGGGAGAGGAGAGGAGGAAGTGGCCCACAGACCAGAAGACGTCCGAGAAAATGATGCCGGACTTGGCAACTGGGGACTTGGAGGAGAGCAGCTTTGGTAGAGTTGCTGAGGTGAATGGAAATCAGTTGAGTGGAAAGTCAGTGGTGGGGGGAAGTGATGGCGGAGAGGGTGTTTGGAAGGTGAGGTCAGGAGAGAGAAGAGGTGGGAGCTCCCGGGGAGAGAGGGCTGAGGCTGATTAGAAAGAACAGCAGGCACGTGGATGGACTGAAGGCAAAGGAAGGAGGAATTTGAAGATACGGGTAGGTTCATCATCACCAAATGTGTCCCAGGGGTTCATTGATGGATGAATGGATAAACAATATACAACATATCCTTACGACGGAGTGTTAATCAGCTTTAAAAAGGAAGGAAATCCTGCCACGTGCTACACCATGGATGAATCTTGAAGACATTATGCTCAGTGAAATAAGCCAGGCACAAAAAAGATAAATACTGTATGACTGCACTTACACGAGGTACCCACTTTAATCGAACTCATACAGACAGAATGTAGAGTGGTGGTGACCAGGGGCTGGAGGGAGGGGTTCGTGGGGAGTTGCTGCTTAATGGATATAGAGTTTCAGTCTTGCAAGATGACAAGAGTCCTGGAGATGGATAATGATGACGGGTGTACAACGCTATGTATGCATTTAATACCACTGAATTGTACCATTTTTAGGGCGAAAATGCAATTCTAAGTTTATTTTGAGCCCTGTGGGCACTAGCACTAAACACCTTTAGGGTTATCCTGATAGTCTGGACTATTGCTCTGAACACCTACCTGGCAACCTGCCACTTCCCTTTGAGTTTTTAACCTTAATGCACAGGCATTGTGTGCGGAAAATGTGCAAATGAGCCTTCCCCGGAGATGACTGCAAAATGTGATTACTGCATGTATTCAGTTTCTGACTGGTATGACAATTTCCTAATACTGTTCAGTTTGCTGTGTAAACACAATTGTGCAAATCTGTTTAAAAAGGGTCAGAAAGGTAAATAGTACATGATGTGTATTTCATCACAATTTGAAAGGAAAGGGACATTAGTGAGAAACTGGTGAAAGCTGAATAAATCTGTGGTTTAGTTAATAGTCCTATTACCAAGGTTACAAAAAAAAAAAAAATACATGCACTAGTGTAATTGCATAGCAATCCTCTCCTCTCCGCTATTAGCTGCTTTAGGTTATCTGCCTCCTTTTTCAGCATCAGTGAAACAATTCAAACAGAATGGCTATATTAACTATAAATCTCAGCATGTATAGTGCTATTTTAATTGACCATACGTAAATTATCCCCTCGTGTATTCATAAGTACCTTGACCTCCCGAAGGTTCATGCATTCCTCCCAGGAATAAAACTTTCTTTTCATTCTAAAAGAGAAGAAAGAAACAAACAGTATGCTTACTCCCAGTAACAGGCTAAACTCTATCTCTCAAAAATTGTTTTCATTCCAAACCTAATGAACAGTGCTTAAAGTTGGTTCCAACTTCCACCAAATATTACACTCTTCAAAACAACATGTATTTAAAAACCTGCCAGTGCAATCAGTCCTCCGGCACAAAATTTCCCAGCAGAGTGAGAACAGGGCCCTGTAAAGAGACCTGGACGGCTGCCTTGCTGTACCACTAATTGGCTAAGCTCGCCCTGGAGGCAAATCCCTCAGGCTTACTGCATCTAGACTAGAGCTGTCCAAACTTTCTGCATTGATGGAAATGTTCTGTGCTGTCCAGTATGGCAGCCACCAGACACGCACGGCTACTGAGCGCTTGGGTGCAACAGAGAAACTGAATTTTGAATTTAAATTTTAAATTTAAATGATGTATGATTATTTGTCACCATGTCGGGCAGCACAGTGTGAGACCCTCCGGCGCAGGGGTTGGCAAACTCCCATGGGCCAACTCCACTCCGCCATCTGATTTTATACAGCCCGTGAAACAGGAATGCCACTTATATTTTTAAAACAGTTGGGGAAAACAAAGCAAAAGAAAAATAATATTTTGTGACACGTGAAAATGATCTGAAATTCAGTTTCCATGAATGAATGTTTTATTGGAAAACAATCACACTCACCTGTTTCTAGATGGTCTGTGGCTGCTTTCCCACCACAACAGCAGAGCGGCGTGGTGACAGAGACCACACAGCTCGCAAAGCCTAACCTAAAATATTTACTGTCTGGCCCTTTGCTGGAAAAGTTTGCCAACCTCTAGTCCAGAGGCGGAGGGGTAATCTGGCCAGAAATGTCAGTCAAGGTTCTCTCTTTCATGGCCCTTCAGGCATGTCACCTCATTTGAAACTCACGGCATCCCCATGAGACAGAAAGACTATGAAACAGAGCAGTTATGCCATGTCCCCAAGGTCTCACCTCTGCCTAATAACCCTCATCTCTCCCCCTCACTCTGACCGTCCGTCCCCGATGTCACACTGTCTCCTGGTTGAGTGACCAGTTCCTGTATTTATGCCCCAGACCTGCTACATGACAGGGGCCGATCACGCACTGGAGATACAACAGTGGACCCGACCTTGGAGCAGGAAGGCAGGTGATCAGTCATCTTCCGTGCTGAGTGCCGTGAAGGAAAGGGACAGGGCACCCTGAGAGTGGACCCCAAAGTGACCTAACTTCACCGGGGTCTCAGGGAACAGTCCTCTAGTGAAGTGATGGTTCAATCAAGACCAAGGGCATTTAGCCCGGTCGGAGGTGCGGGGAAGGGAGTAGTATGGGAAGGCTCAGGGCAGAAAGGCATCTGGTCAGTTCAAGAAGCCGAAAGGCCAGAGTGACCAGGACAAAGCAGGCAAGCGGCCAGTGAGAGGAGACGCGGCCAAAGAAAACAGGCAGGGGCCGAGAGAGGCGGCAATTTGTAAAACTGGGGACTTGATCCTAAAACTGAAAGCAAGACATTAAAAGCTGTCTTCATCTGGGTTCCCTGAAGCAGAGCCTGAGGCAAGGATTTGGGTGCAGGGAGTTTATTTGGGAGGCGACCCTAGGACGCCAGGGCAGGGAGCAGGACCCCTGAGAACAGAGCGGTGGTGAGCCCACAAGAGGGTGCACCGGGGAGCTGACACCATGGTGGGTGACAGGGGCTCAGTCCTGCTGGGGACCTTCTCCGGACCATGCAGAAGCACCTCGGTGAGTCTCCCAGGTGCACCTGAGGTGGGATGCTGGTGGTGGGCACAGCACCGCACACAAGTCAGGTCAGACACGGGGACGTGATGGCAAAGAATGTTTGGCACAAGTGATTTTAGATGACTAGACTCATGTTTAATATAATCCCTTCAGGCTGGAATGGACAGGGGAAAGAGTGGAAGCCAGGAACCTGAGGGAGGGAAGTATTGTAGTGGCAGAGGTGCTAAGTGAGACTGGGCTGAGGGGGAGGTTAGCAGTGGGAAAACAGAGACGTAGGTGGATGAGATAAACATCTGGGGGTTAGAATCTCCAGGACCAGACAACCAATGCTGGGGCACACAGAGGGAAGACGGGAGGACTCCCGGGTTTAGAGAGGATGGTAGTGTCACTTATCAAGATAGGGAATAATGAAGGAGAAACAGGTCTGGAGCAAGAGAGAATGTGCTGGATATAAGTTCCGTTTTGGACGTGATGAGTGTGAGGTGTCTGCAGGGTATCCAAATGGAGATGTTGAGAAGGCAACTGATGTAGCTGGAGGGGCAGGCAGACTCTAAAATGGTCCCCAAAGCCCCCCGCCTCCTGGTATTCACCAACTAGTATAACCCTCCTCCTTCAATGACTTGCTTCTGACCAAAATAATACAGCAATTTGAGAGGATGTCACTTCTGTGATTAGTTTACAAATGCAATAAGAGATGTTGCTTCCAACTTGGCAGAAGACTCTCACTGCCTTCTTGGTTCCCGTGCCTTGATGAAGCAAGCTGCCATGTTGTGAGCTACTTTTTGCAGGGACCCATGTGGCAAGGGACTGAGGGCAGCCTCCAGCTAGGAGCCAGCAGGGAACTAAGGCCCTCAGTCCAACAAAGCACAGGATACTGAATGCTGCCCACGGTCATGTGAGTGAGCTCAGACCTGGGTCCTTCCCCAGTCCAACCTTCAGATGAGACCCCAGCACCAGCCAACACCTTGACTGCAGCCTCATGAGAGAGACCCCAAAGCAGAGAACTCAGCTAAGTCATGTCCAGAGTCCTGACCCACAGAAACCGTGAGATAGTTCTTGTAAACCACAATACTTTGGGGTAAATTGTTCCGCAGCAACAGATACCTAATACAATGGGTCTGGACTCCGATTGCAAAGGGCACGTGGGACGAGGGGAATAAAACAGTAGTCACCAAACGGAGTCACACGTGTAAAGGATCCAAAATAAGTCACTGAATTTCTCAGTGTCAGTTTCCTTTCCTATCACATGTTTCTTTATTTGCTCGTTCCTGCCTCCCAGTATGAGAAGACCCTTGGAAAAAGCATTAGTGCTGTGTGCAAAGCAGCACATCTGACGTGGGGACATGGTTAAGTCTCTAACATGAGCATCCCAGAGTCCCCCATCATCCAACCCACAGAAATCAACGCACGTCTCCATGTGCTCCCCTGTAGAGACTTTTCAAAGACGAGGAATGGGGAGCATACAGTTAAAACTATGTTGACAATGTGTCACTGAGGATGAATTCATGAGCATGAAAGAGAAAACTTTTTTTGAGTTCTTTTTGTTTTTTTGCAGGGGGGAGGTAGTTAGGTTTATTTATTGATTTACTTTCTCAGTGGAGGTACTGGGGATTGAACCCAGGACCTCGTGGATGCTAAGCATGTGCTCTACCATTTGAGCTATACTCTCCCCACTAAAACTTACTTTTTAATAGCAATCAGTTCCCCAGACTCAATGCTTCTTCCCAGCAGGACGGAACCATAGGTTCCATCCCCGAGTTGCTTGATGGTTGTGTATCTATTCATGGTGTGCCTGCTCAGGCCGGACACTCATCTCAGGCCAGAGGTGGACCAGTCCTGCAGCCGCAGCAGGCCTCCCCGGAGTGTAACCAGATTTTTCGATGGCAGCAGCAACAGCAGCAGCAGCAAGAGGTCTTCAAAAGAACGTGACTATCTCCCAAATACATATTTTCAAAGATGAGTCCTGCCTGTAGAGAAAAACGAGAGACAAAGATCAATGCACAACGTATATTCTGAGTCTGTCTAAATCAGGGACCGGCAAATGGTAAGCCCCAGCCACCACCTGTCTTTGTCAAAAAAGTTTTATTGGAACACAGCCCTGCCCACACATTTGCAAATTGTTTGCAGCAGTGTTCACACTACACAGCAGAGTTGGGTACCTGTGACTGAAGGCTTGCCTGCAAAGCCTACAAGATTTGTTATCTGGTCCTTTCCAGAAAAAAGTGTGTCCACCTCTGGTTTAAATAATGTTCTTTTCCAATGTTTTCTAAAACGAGAGGTAGCATTCTTGGAAAGTGATTTTGTCCCTGGCTCAGAAACGAATCAGTTGCAATGTGATGCCTTTCTGCTGACTAATCGCTGTGGGCAAACTCCCCACGATAACCACCAGGGAGAGAAATTGCTGAGCTACGAGACACCATGCTAAATACACTGTGTTCTGTGCAGTTCAGCTGCGGTTCACCACGTAAACATACAAAAGCCGAGAAGTGCTTAAATTAAGGTTCTCCTGAGAGAGAACTTAAGACGTGCTCCATGAACTATTTGGGGCTAGGCAACAACAGTATTATTTTTCCTGTTAGACATTCAGAAGCCGAACAAAAAGAACTTGTCATTTTTTAAGGCCCGCATGTACAGTGTGCCCCTTTTAAAATCATTCAGTTGGGCTTTTTTTAAAGGATAAGTCGTTGATTTTTTTTTTATATATGTACTAATTATTGTTTCTAAGAACAGGTTAGATCTTTAGCTTTTAAACTTACATAGTTATCAAAGGAATAAAGCCAACTACAAAATAAGAAACAACAGAATGCGGTAATCCAAACATAAAGGACAGTCGACATAGTCAAGAGATCAACCTAATAATTAGTTCATTTGTGTCCTTATTATTATTATTATTATTTTAGATTCTTCATATAAATGATGTCATAAGGCATTTTTCTTTCTCTTTCTGGCCCACTTCACTTTGAATGACAGTCTTCAGGTTTGATTTTTTTTTTTCATTTTCATTTATAAAACTGAGTGTCAGTCGGTCTACCTATATGGAAGAAAATGTAAGCCCATAACTTAAATGACTGCAATGCCTTTAGGCAAACATTAATGAAGTGTAAATGCTTAAATAAGAACATGAAACATCAAACTAATTATCTGAAGAATCAAAGGATCCGAAGATAATGATTAGAAGTACATGACATTCTGCATTGAAGCCCAGTTAACGCAGCTTCTCTTTTCAGATGAATTCCAATCAATGAATATAAAAGCAAAGAGGGAAATACATCCACTACTAGCCCAACTTCACAGTAAAATCTGTTGCAGGCAAGATTCTTTGATGGATGTAAATATCAGTGGATAAAAGTTTGAGGAGAAACATGCTATTCCCATTGTTTCAAAGTATCTTTAAGATATTTATTGACGTCAAAGGGAAAGATGGTGACTCTGTGGGCAGGAATCTAGCAGAAACCTCCTTACCCTAGTGATCAAGTTCCACATCACCATTCATAAGACACATGACATCACGAATCCTGGATAGGATGCTCGGAGAAGGGGACGCCTCTGTGGTACTCTTGTCAAAAATGCAGAACCTCAACCTACTTGTGAGAAAACCTCAAACTCAAAATGTGGGACTTTTTTTTAAAAAAAAACTGACCAATACTCTTCAAAAGTGTCAAGATCATAAAAGGCAAGAGGACAGACCAAGGAGCTGTCACGGATCAGAGGCAATTAAGGAGACAGGACAACTAAACTCAACATGAGATCCTGGATAGGGTCCTGGAACAGAAAAAGGGCATTAGTGGAAAAGTTGGTGAAATTTGAATAAGGTTGTAGTTTAGTTAATAGCATGGTGCCAACATTAACTTCCTGGGTTTGATCGTTGTTCTGTGGTTACAGAAGATGTTAGTAACGGGGGGAGCTGGGTGAAGAATGCCTAGGAACTCTGCGGACTATTTCTGTGACTTTTCTGGAAGTCTAAAATCAGTTCAAAATAAAAAATTAAAAAACAAATCTAGTCTGTGTTCTGTGCGTGACCTCGAGAAACCTTGAGAAATGTACAGGTTATGCCTGATTTCACCATATTCTACCATAAAACTGGAAATGCCTTAGAGATCAAGCTTCCGCTCCCCATTCCTCCACCACACAAACTCATTCTCCTCCCCCCAGAACCATTTGAGGCCCCTGGTTTCCTTCCTTTCGAAGCTCTACAGGGTCAGACTCCTCACAGCTTCCTTGAGCAGCTCTTTATAGCAATGTATTCCATTGCCGATTAGTACATATTTATAAAGCACCTACTATGTGACAGACCCTAGGTTAACATCTGGGGATAGAGGGACCAATAAAACATGGCCCCTTTCCCCAAAGATCTTAGAGTCTCATGGCAGAGGATGAGGATGGGGGTGTGGAAGGGAGTGGCTCATGAATATGCACGAAGATATTTCAAGGACACTGAGGGTACAGAACTGGGGACGGGTTAAGAAGAAGGCCCCCTGCCTTCCGGCTGGGTGGATTCCACGAGGCTCAGGAGAGCAGCAAGAAAGGTCTTCATAAAAGACTGAGTCTTAAAAGAAAAAGAGAAGTCGGTGTTTTGTAAGCCGAGGAGTTCTAGCACTCCACTCCAGGGAGCAGAAATGAAGGCACGGGCACTTGAATCTGGGGTGGAGGGGAAGGTAGGGAGTTAGCGCACGGTGGGCTGTTTTGGATTCCAGATGTGTCTCAACATAACATAGAAAGAGTATTTGGGTCAAAACATAATCAAATTTGGGGCTCTGTGCTTCTTTCCCCCTCTTTTTCTTTTTTTTTTTTCTTATTTGTCTTCATCTGTTTTTGATATGACATGATTTCTGCATTATTCGTAACTTCATTTTCCAACAAATTCTCCTTGATGAACCGTGGCAACCAAAACTTAACAACGACCTTCATTCCAGCAGCATGTGGTTTTGCCCTCGCTTTTTTTTTTTTTTTTGCAATGGCATTATACTACTGATTCATATCTATTCATTATTAATCATAGAAGCCCTTCTTTGATAGCTACTTCCTTCTCTACTAAAATTGTATAATTGGGACAATGCCTTCCTAGACTATCATGGAGAAAGGTATTTGTGGAAGAATTAGGAAGTTCATTGAAATCAAGACAGAGTGGGTCATTCACGCAACACACAATCACCCAAACGATTCTTCCTTGTTACAGTCTGCCAGATAACAAAAACATGCCATAGAACAGAATTCAGTTACTCTGGCAAGATCTGACTCTCGTCACACCGGGGCAGTTGCTTTTTAATTTTATTTCAGGTAATAACGTATCGGCTGTCAAATCGATCCAACCAGTGTCTCTTCAGGCATTAATGTCAGGTTGGCAGTGTATAATTTTATTCAAACTGTACTGAGATGCCAAGCGTTATGCAAGGCTTTAGGGGTGCATTATGGATAAGGCGAGGGTCCTTCCTTTAAATAACTCACACTTGACATATATATGGAAAATGCAGGAAGTTCTACAAGAACATGGTGGAGACGGCAACCGACTCTTGGGAGGAAGGAGAGGTGGGACACCCCTGCAGAGAAGAGGGGGTACAGAGGTAGCGAAGAATGAGCAAAGTTTCATTATACAGAAATGGAAGAGAAAGGAATTACAGATGGAGGAAACTCTGCAAAAGGTTGCTTATAAGAGCTCGGCATGGTCACATGAGGACAAAAGCCTAGTGGTTCACTCCCTGGGTGAACAACAGACTCACTGGGGGACTTTGAACAAATACTGATGCCCAAGCCCAACCTCTAAGGGTCAGATCAGGGGCGGGGACTGCGTTTTGGTAGTTTAGAAAGCTCTCCAGGTGATTCTAATGTGCAGCCTCAATGTGAAGTTCAGGACTAGGGCACACAAGCCGTGAAGGGCAGTAAGGAAATGGAGAAGACAGCCAGAAACTTCGGGTGGGGTCCAGTCGTGAAAGGGTACACTCGTCATGCACGACTTTGGTCTTTACCCCGACATAAGAATTCTCTGGGGTTTTTAAGCAGGGAAATGACACGAGGAGGACCCCCCTGGACTATTCAAACTGCTGTTAGAATAGAGAGACTAGAGGCAGAGAGACTAGTCAAGGGGGTTAGTGCAACAGCCAGGAGAAGTATGTAGAAGGCCTGCCCGAAGGCACTGGGCTGGACGGATGCTAGAGCCAGAGACACGGGTTTTGGAAGAGGGAACGTGAGTTTGTGTGTGTTATTTGGACAATGTGCAGAGACAACGGGTTCTGTTTCCGAAGGTGCTGAATTTGAGGAATGCACGAAACCTCTCATGGGAGATGCTCAGGACACAGCTACAAGCAGTTCCAAGGTTGTTCTATTTTTTTTTTTTTCCCCAAAGAGAGTGCATTATTGGAGTTCTTCCTAGGAGAACAGCATTCAGACAAGGCTAACGTTGTGCACAGTTCTGGGGCATTCTGCTCACAGGGAATGCTACCTAAACGGTGACCCTTGGAGTTTCGCAACATGGCGGTCAAAGTTCCAGACCAAGGGACACAATAGCCTAAACATGAGCCTTAATTACTATGCAATTTGGGATGACAAATGTCTAGATAGACATTAAAGAACATAATACGGGTCCTCAACGGAAGTACAGGAAGAGTAGTTAAAGAAACACAGAATTCATGGAGAAAAGGAGGATTAGAAAGCACGGTAGTTGTTTCAAGTGTACAAAGGGGTATCAGAGAGAAGGATTCATTACACTATCTGTGGATCTGGAAAACAGAACCATGCCACCATCTGACCTTTCTATTCTCTAGTGAATTATTTCCAATACTAAAAAAAAATGAAGTGGTATTATTCAAATTCTCAGACAAAAAGTCACATTCAACCCACGTCAGTGCTGAGCACATCCCAGCAGGAAGTGGTTAAATACATTTGGGATTCATATTGTTCAACTGTTCATCACTTGTGGGGTGGCCCAAAAGGAAAGGACAAAACCTCACCGGTGCTCTGGGAAAACGACAGGGCGATGGACAGGGCATCAGGAAAAGGAGGGAGAGAGGACAGATACTGTTGCTGATCTGCCCAACAGCAATGTTCCTCCTCCTGCTTAGTTTATAGAGCCCTGATTTTATTCAGGATTCAGTATCACCAGGAACGGCAGCCACCAACACAGCCCCAGGCTGTGAACTATGCTCAGGCGAAGCCAAGTCAAGCAATTCCACTTCCTACTGAAAATCATTTAGGAGTGGGACTACAGCTCTGACTGATGAGATGGAAAGGATAGTGAGCAGGTAGGGGAAGAGAAAGGTTTCTGAGAAGGAATCCACTCCCTGAAAAAGACAGTTGACAAAGACGTTGCCCCATGTTTCTGCCTTGAACACAGTCATCTAAAGCTGTAACATGTAGGGCTGAGACCGCCTTCTGGCGATTATGAGACGTCAACTCTACAGATGAGAATCTCATCTGCTGAGGATGGATGGAAAGAAAGAAGCTGGGTCCCGATGATACCACTGGGTGGCTGCACGATCCCTGAAAACATCTGCTTTAGATTTCTCGTCATATAACCTAATCAAAAGCCTGTTGCTGACGCTACCGTCAGGTAGTCTGTTAAGTACAACTGAAAGCATTCCTGATTCAGTGGACTAAGGCCACACTGACTTAAGAGACTACATACAAAGTGTTCTACTGGAGTTCATATAGGTAAGTAAACAGACTGATCTATCCATCGATCTTTTGTAGTCAGCATGGTTGTGAAGACTGAAAGAGGTGTGGGGCTGGAGACAGATGAGAGGAAGGAATTCTCTATGAGCCTAAGGTTAATTTTCCACCCACCATGACCTGCTTCCATTTTGGAAGAACATACAATACACATCTATTGAGGGCAACACGGATGAGTGTCCAGAAATGGCCCTGGGTATCGCTCAGGGTTGCCTGGGCAACTAGCTCTTTTCCCCAGGGTCATCCAAGCCCAATTTCTCTCTTTTTTTAATGGAGGTACTGGGGATTGAACCCAGGACCTCCTGCATGCTAAGCACACCCTCTACCACTGAGCTATCCCCTCCCCCCAATCTCTAAATAATGACTAATTTCTCTCACCAAGGACATGTCATTCACCCATACATTGATCCATGCATCACTGACAAAAAATAATTTAAAAAAATGTAAATAGTTTTCCTTACCCACCCTATTAGTTTCCCGTAGCTGCTGTTAACAGATCACCATAAGTACGCTGACTTAGAACAACAGAATCTTATTCTCTCATGTTTGCAGAGGCCAGCGTCTGAAACCAGTATCCCCGCGCTGAGATCAAGGTGTTGGCCCTTCCTCCAGAGGCTCAGGGAGGAATCCATTCCTCGTCTTCTCCAGCGTCTGGGGGCTTTGGGCGTTTCCTTGGCTCGTGGCCACATCACTCTAACCTCTGCCTCTGTGGTCACACTGCCTCCTCTCCCTGTGTCAGACCTCCCTCTGCTTCTCTCTTACAAGGACTAGTGTTTGCACTGAGGGCCCACTTGGATAACTCAGGTTTATCTCCCCATATCAATTTTATTAATTTTATAAATTTATTTATATAATAAATTTAAATACGAAATATAAATTAAATATAATTAAATAAAATATAAATTAAATAAAAAATAAATACAAATAAAATAAAACAAATTTATTACTTTAATTGTATCTACAAAGTCTATTTTGACAAATAAAGAAACATACACAGGGTCTAGGGACTAGGACCCGATCTCTCCAGGCGATACCACGAGCCTGTTACCCTCCAGTGAAACTGCCCAAAGACACGCGTGATCATACGAACTATGGCAGCCATGGTTTCCACTCAACCAAGTTAAGTATTTTAGGAATGAAATCAGGAATCTAACGCTGAGTTACCCAATGAACAAAGGCATTCTTTTTTGAGCCATAGAGAGTATTTCTCTTTAATTTGCAGAACAGACAAGACTTTGAAATCTCTGAGAAGATGATGTTAACATATGGAGATTCCACACTGTATGGACCAGGGGTTGCAAGTGGACAGCCTGAGGACCAGATTCACAGAGATGCTTTGAGTTTATATTTAACGATGGGAACTTGCATATAAAAATTGCGATTTGGGGCAGCTCTGGAAAAACTGAAGAGCTAAAATGACACACAGTCCTTGGCCCTTCACGGGAACAAAAAACTAAACAAGCGTGGTCACCGTCCCTTCCAGTCAAACACGAGCTCTCCAGCAGTTTGCTGCCCCCATCCTCCCAGGTGTCCCTTAAAATAAATAGCATGTCAGTTGCTTTTTTTTTTTTTTTTTCTAGTTCCCATTTATTTTTGTACCTTCACAGCCACTTGTTTTACCGGAAGAAAAACATTTCTCTGTTCCTATGCCTCTATCCAAAGTGACAAAGTAAAAGACAGCCTGGAAAAAAAAAAAAAAAAAAACCTCTTTTGAAGAAAAATTGGAGGGAAAGAAAAATTGTTGTCCTCTTTCTAAAAGAGAAGAGCAACTCTTTACCATTGAACAAGCACACAGCCCACTCCTGAGGGTCTTTTCCATTTCCTCCTCTGCCCCTGACAGTGTGTGAATTCACAGCTCCTGGTGTAGACAGTTTTCACTGCTGGAGAAGTCAGTCGGATGCAGCAACCCACCCATCAACTTGGGGACTTAGCTAACGTGCACTTCTAAATCCCACTGACTCCAAGAATGAACTTGGATAATCAGTCACCATGACCAGTCCATACTTAGCTCACTAATCTATCAAATAAAGTAGTAATAATAATTTTAGTACTTACTATGTGTACAATACTGTTTTAAATGCTTTGCATATATGAATCCATTTAATCCTCACAACGGTACCAGTCGGTACTATTATTATTACCCCCATTTTATTTTATCAGTAGGTACTATTATTTACCCCACATAAGGAAACTGAGCCCCAGGCTACTCATCCAACATTATACAACTAATAGATGTTGGCACTGTGGTAGGAACCCAGGCTGACTGCTCTAGACTCAAGGGAGAGATTGCAAAAGATCCAAAGACCATGAAATCATTTAAGGATCTGAGAGCAAGGGGAATTAAAAGAAGTACTTTGTAGCTCAAAGTCTAAATACAGAAACCAGCGAGGTGGCCATGCTCTAGTTGGCCTCATTCTGCAACCCAGCTTCAGCGGACCCAGCGGGGACCCCGCCAGCACCAACTGCCTACAGCGGAGGCAAGGGACTGAGGACAAAGAGGGACTGGGTCCTAGCTTCCACTCGGCACAGACCGCCTGTGACTCGGAGCATCTCTTGGTCCTCGGGTTAATTTCTGGGCGCCGGACTTAATGAAGTGAGGTGGTTTCCTGCTCTAAGGCTCTGTGGTTCTGTGACTCTCTGGGTCAGGAATGAAGCTAGCTTTTGTCTAAGGAAAAAAAAAATAGATCAGTGTTTCCACCTTTTTCCATCACATGCACAAAAGATAGCAAAGAGCAGACAGTGCCCTGGAGGGACGCTGCACACTACACAGCATCTCTCTTCCAGAGCTGGACAAGTGTCCCGCTGCCTCAGCCAGACCCCAAAGCTGGTAATCTACCCCTTCCCTTCCCTTGGGGTCCAGCTCAAACATCACCTCTTCAGAGCCTCCTGCCCCAAACTGCTCAGACACAGCCAAGGGCTCTCTCCCTGGGACGCCGCAGAGCCCTGACCCCTCCTCACTGCCAGCCCTTCCCCAGCAGTGCCCAGCGACATGCAGGCCTGGCCCGGACACTCTGCATGCTTCCTGCATCTCTGTTCTCACACCTCACACTCCGTTTGTACACAGAAGGGTCAAAACATGACTTTTAGTCTTTGCAATTCATTTTCTAGACTACCCTTGGTAAGCATCTCAAAACACACAATGCTTCTAATTCTTTGTGTGCAAAGTTACAGTAATCAAAGTGTTTGCCCTGAGCTGAAGTGTTCTGAAGTTCTGAGATGGGGGAATAGTAAATACTAAGGTAAAGAAAGGGCCCTGCCTGGGTGAGTCCTCCCACCACAAGGCTGGAATTACTGAGTCTCAGAGTCCCAGAAAGGCCCCCCTCAGGGTACCTCAGATCAGGCCCTTGGCCTTTGGGTGAGGCTGTATCTCTTAGAGCAATACAATTGTATTTGCTTTCACAGGGTTCCAGCCCATCTTTGGAATGAATGCTATGGTTTTTCTGGCTAGGTGACACTGGGGAAACCTTCCTGCCATCTGCCCCAACTCCCTCCCCTCGACTCAGTCCTCAGTGGAGGCAGAACACCTGCTCGCAGCCAGCAGTACCGCCAAGTGTCCTGGGAAACTGACCGGATGCAGGGACGGAGGTGGTCCGCTCTTTATTTTGGAGACTTGATAGTCATTGAATAAATGCCACAACTACTCATATTTTAAGACAGGAGACAAAAAACTGTATGCAGAAGTGGGCTTCTCTGGGAACTGCGGTTTACCAAGCCCACTCCCCCATTCAGATCTGTATGAAGAGCTCTGCTCCCTTCACCTTGATGGCTTTCCACTGAAAAGACACCATTGCTTTCACTTGTCCTCACAGGAAAACTTCACCTCGTGCAAAATCGCTCAGTGGCCCTTCGCCTGACACTTCTGAGTCTTATTTTACCTCAAGTGGCCCGTATTCTAGGTTCAAACATGTCATAACTTCATAAATGTAAGGTTAACATGGTTATATTTCTTTTAAAAGGGTACCAAAAATAGTGCACCTGTATTTCTGTCTTTCTCTCTGGGACCGAATTCTTCTGCCCATGTACATTTTAGTAACAATGTCCTCTAAGTATTTTTGCCTCTTAGACTAGTGCTTTTTTCTGCACTGAGGACAGCAGCTCCAAGACCAAAAGACCTCCTTTAGATGGACCTGGCCTTGTCATGGCGGACCATGACAAGGAGGGCATTAAAGATGCTTTCAGTGACTGTCTTAACGGAGACACGGGGGAAGAAAATCCGTTACCCCGGCTGGACTCTTCTGTTCCCCAGAGACTGTTTCATGCCCTGACCCCCCTTTCCTCCTTCAGCCTCAGCTTCTGAGAGGGGAACTCCTCATGCACCAGGTCCTGAATCCCAGGAGAAGGGTCCACGACTTCCTCCCGTGTCTCCTGCACCACCGAAGGGCGCTGTGCCCCGAGCCTAAAGTCTTCTAGCACTTGTGGGTTCTTTCCAAACTAGGATCCGTCATTCTGCGAGGTTCATGGGCTGTGAAAAGCCGAAGGGAAGACCCAGAGGATGAATACCCATGCCCCTGACTCGTGGGAAACTGCGGATGAGCCAGGATGATAGTCCCCACCGGCTTCATGGAGGTGGTGATGGTGGTCCTGGCCCCACCTGCTTGCCTGATCACCATCCCCTGTTTTACAGGTGAATAAGGGAGGGCGAGGTGAAGACGAAGGGAGCGAATTGCCAAGTGTCACATACTCTAGCGCTTTGCAAACATCACGGCGCGGTTAACTGCGGGCTGATATACTGCAATGTAAGATGCTTTACCACCTTGCATAAGGACAAATCAATCAGTAACGCATATCAAGGAAGCAAAGGCTTAATATAAAAATTAAATAGAAGGAGGAGGGTAGAGTTCAAACGGTAGAGCGCATGCTTAGCATACAGAGGTCTTAGGTTCAATCCCCAGTACATCCATCAAAAAAAAAAAAAATTAAATAAATCTAATTACCACTCCCCTCCAATAGAGCAGGGCTCAGCAAACCTTTTCTGTGAAGGGTCAGTCAATATGTTAGTCTGTGAGGTCGATAGGGCTGTGTCACAACTATTCAACTCCTCTGCTGGAGCACAGAAGTGTAAACAAATACGACTTTATTTACAAAAACAAGGAGCAGGCAGGACAGGCCTGCAGGGCACCATGTGTGGACCCCTGAAACACAGGAAACCCTGCACGGAGGCAGAAGCGTTTTAGCCCTCTGTACATAACCCTCATCTCCCCCAGGGTCACAGGTTTGCATACAGACTGTGCATCCTGAGAGTCTGAGCTCTTCGAGGGCAGAGGTTTCGTCCTGTTCACAACCGTATTCCCAGCACCTAGACAAGCACCTGGCATCCTGTTGGCCCAAAGACGTGCTCAGAATAAAGATGGGTTGGATGATTAAATTAATGAACGGGCAATTTATGGGTTTATAAAGGGTCGCTTTTTTTTGTTTTTGGCATAAAGGGTCACTTTGACTTATTTTCCTACACCATCAACCCCAAGCCTACTGCCGTCCCTCATAACTTGTCTGCAAAACTGGACAACTCCATGGAGACGAGTGCACGGAAATTATGAATCCTTCAAAAAAACTTGTACAACAGTTTAGGAAAACATTTTCTTTTTAACAGCTTAAGATAACGTGTAGATAGATGCAGCTTACTTTTTTCTCACTCAGTTTTGTCTGAGTTCAATCAGTCATTGATACATTCACTTTCAAAGCACAGGCCGAGTCCAAGCGGACAAAACCACGAACTATACTGTCCTTTGGGATCTACAAGCTCACGCAGATGGTAATTCCCATGGTATGGTCAAACATGTCGTTGGATATCACACCGTCGCTACTTTATCTTTTTGGTCCTGGGCCATTATCCTTTATAGTAACCACGAGAGCAGTCACTTGTTATCAGCACTTTACCGCTCCTAGTCCACCTACAGAAAGGTAAAAAAATGACTCATATTGACCTTTCCTCACACAGATGTGGCTTGCACAAGCTCTTGGCCATGACTGGACGTTTATCAAGTGGCTACTAAGAGCGAGATGGAAGAAAACTCCAAATGAGACGCGAGGCACTACTGCGCCCCTCCATTAAAAAATCTGAGTTAGGACGACAAACTTAGGGTCTAGGGAAAATGTCAAGTAAGATAATGTATAACCTCATGCTAATTAGTATAGATTGACTGCTCAGTTCAGTAGGACCTAAGTTCAACATGGATGGAGCATAATGTTAAGGAAACTTGACTACAGCATCAGAGTTTTTTCCTTGGTGAGACCTTAATGATCATCCCGAACCCTCATTGCCCAGATGAGATCCAGAGGCCCAACCAATAGGATTCTTGGCACCTTCAGAGCAGCATAATTTTAAATGCGTGAATGTAAGAAATGTTTTAATTATCGATGTCACAATTGCTGCCACTTCCCCTTCTGGGAAAAGTATATGAAACAGATACCATATGACATCACATATATGTGGAACTGAAAAAATGACACAAATGTACTTATTCACAAAACAGAAATAGATTCACAGACATAAAAAACAAACTTATGATTACTGGGGCGGGGAATGGTGGGGGAGGGGGGAAAATACAAAGTTTGAGATTTGCAGATACATACTACTATATATAAAATAGATAAACAAGGTCCTCCTGTACAGCACAGGGAACTACATTCAATCTCTTGTAATAGCCTATAATGAAAAAGAATATATATGTATAACCGAATCACTTTGCTGTACACCAGAAACTCAACATTGTAAATCAACTGTACTTCAATTTTTAAAAAAGGATATGAAGCCATTGCTAATCTTGAACCACATATAAAACAAAGTGGCAGCTCTTCAAAGACGTGCTTTCCTCAGACCCTGAGACGGCTTCACAAGTCAGCGCTCGTAGGAGTTGATTCCGGCTGCACAGGTGAGTCTGACCACAGGCACTCTTTCTATGAAGGTTTTGACTTTCAAAGCACAGCGAGCCAGCGCCTTAATTCAAGTGCAAGAATGCTTCCATTCCCACAGAAGGAATCAAGAAAGGAAGTTCTCCACTTGGATTGAGTATTTCCCTAGGCTCTGTGGAGCAGTAGGATTTCCTAGCATCAGACAGCACCCCACGGGGAGCAGAGAGAGTGAGCCTGAATGCCACCTCCACCTCAGTCCCCTCTTGTGAGGAACCTGCTGCTTCTACTTCTTCTTTGGCTGAAGATGTCTCTGATTTCTTCCTGCCACAACGCTTAGCATCTTCAGGCAATGTGCCCCAGAAATAGATTTGTTTCAGCAAATTAGTTTTACCGGGTAGTTTTCTAGAACACATGGGTATGGATAAGGAAGTAAAAACCATTTCAAGGTAAGCACAGCCACAATCTCGGACACGGTTACACCATAACCCCCAAACTGTATGCGTGTAAGGCACCTGGCTCACACCTCTGTTTGCAGATCTCCCAGTCAACCACACCTACCACAAACAGTGACGTCCACAGATGGGAGCAGTCTGACCCTCCAGGCACAGGCCCTTCCCAGAACCCACAGTCATCAAAGAGAGCTGATGAGAGAATTTACAGTTAAGTGAGACACCATTCATTCACAGGCTGCCAGATCAACACACACAGGAAGGCCACTGTGCCCAGAATTCTGCCAAGGAACCACTAGGCAGGTCGTCCGGCTGTGAATACATACGCACACGTACCCAACGAGCAGAAAAACAGAGGTATGGGGTACACCTCCAACTCAGCGAGACCCTGCAGAGTGAAATGAAGTGTCGCAAGAGAAGCAGTTAAAAAAAAAGAAAATTAAAGGCAGTAATGTTCCTGGCGAGGTTTAGATGGAAAAACAACAGATCCCAGACACAGAGCTGTAGCCAGGAATAACCTAAGCTCAAGCCGTTTTAAGTAAGAGCAGAAAGATACTGAAGGTTCTGCACAGCTGCCGCCCTCCAGGCCGAGCCCTGGCTAGTGTCTAATCCAAGTCAGCCGACAAAACATCTACCAAGTATCTGCTATGTATTCAGGGCTCTCCGAGTCACTGGAGGGATGAGCAAATTTTTGTCAGGCGTGTGGCGGATGCTGATCAGGCACCCGGACCATCTGCACGCCACAGCTGGCTGGAGAGGCATTTCCCCTATTTTACACACGAGGACTGATGCTTGGAGACTCCCTAAGGCCGCATGAGTAACCAGGAGTCAGGCCCTGACCTCAAACCTGCCTGACCCCAAAGCCCGCAATGGCATATTATCGTGCAGAAAATACGGCTCCTGCCCTCAAGAGGCTTAAAATTACCTAAATCAATTAGAGATCAACGTAGCCAACAGAAGGTAGAGCTAATAAGTATCTGGAGACGTGCACCAAACAGAAGAGAAATGAAGAGAAGACAAGAAATGAAAAGAAGTTAGGATTTAGGCTCCTCCTGCGAGAGAGGGTAAGATTTGCACAGGAGGACGGGAGAGGGCAGGGGGGTCTCTAGGAGAGCCACGGAGCAGGAACAATCCTAGCCCCCTTAGTAGAGCAGGCTAGCGAGAAGACGGCATCCACTGAGTGCAAAGATGCATGCTGAACTGAAAATAGAATTTAGATAGGACCAGTGAGGCCCGATTATGAAAGGCTTTGAATATCAGGCAAATTCTATATATAAAAATAGATAAACAACAAGGACCTACTGTATAGCACAGGGGACTAGATTCAATTTCTTGTAAGAACCTATAATGGAAAAGACTCTGAAAAAAAATATGAATGGATATGTATAATTGAATCATTTTGCTGTACACCTGAAACTAACATTGTAAATCAACCTCACTTCAATAAAAAATAAAATTAGAAAAAAAACCAGGTAAATTCTTTTAGACTTGGGGTAGTTGAGAAGGGAGAGGACCGGAAGGTTGCAAAGCAAGGAGAGACATAAGGAAGTGACAGTTGTAAAAGGCAAGATGCACAACAAAGCTGAAGAGATCAGAAAGGGGCGTGTCTCATCCATCCATCCATCCATCCAGCAAACATTTAATGAGGACTTACCAAGAGCCAGCTTTGGAGGCTAGCTCAGAGGCTGCCCCAGTCTGCAGGAGAGGAAGGGTGAGGCTCTGGATTAGAATGGGGAGGAAGGGTTCTATATAAATCACATTTCAAAGGTCTGGATGACTCATTGATAGAAAGGATGAAGGAAATGAAGGACAAGATGGTTACAGGTAATTCCAAAGGTCCAAGATGGACATGATCGCCACCATTACTGGGAACCTCAAAAAACACAATTAGCATAAAACAATGAAAAGTATAAACAGAGCTTTGATGATGTTAAACAGGCAACAAACTGAAAAAATAAAAACCCAAAGGCTCATTCTTTATTCTGGTGACTTGTTTACAAACAGTCTGTAGGTAAGAAACTTCAGTGAGAAAAACCATTTCTTTGTGACTAAATGCTGAGTTCCCTTGACTAGAACAGCCCTCTGTCTACACAGACAGGCTCCATCAATCCTCCAACACATCCCCCCATCGTCTAAAACTAAACTGGTCTCATTTAGAAACATGGCTGTCCACTCCTGCCCTGCCACGAGTTTTGACTCTGAAGAGGAGGACAAGGCAAGGTACACAGGACAGGAAGGGTTACTGCGGAGGGCTGGACCCTAGGGAGCAAGCAGTGGTACAGGGTATCATTTTAACTAAAGAATCCCAGCCCTGCTCTTATTTCTACACCCACAATAACTGGTCCTCAGATAGACAGGAAGGCCAAATTCTTTACCAAATCACAGCGCTTTGTTCAGAAACTATTTCAAATGTGCATATTTATGAATATATTAACTCCTAGCACAGCTAACATATGGTTGAGGCACAAATTCTTCTTAATAATTTGTATGTTAACTACACATATTTAAAGCTCATTTTAATTTTATACTCAGCAATAGTACAATTCACTTTTGGGGCACATCCTGAAAACCCACTCACTGGAAAATGTGAGAAATGAAAACTGCACCTATCAAACTTCCATTGCTACAAAAAGTGCTCTAGGCTAAAATAAAAAACACAAGTGCCAATGCCTCTGAGAAATCTAGCCCTGGCTGCAAAATTCAGGGTGATAGTCTCTCAGTATAATCCAGCTTCAGCAAAAGCAGATTTTTATTTAGTTATAAGTGGAAATGAATACTCTTTTCTGCAGAATGATGCATTCAAGTCCTTTTATATTTAAAAGTAAAAGTAAAAGCCCTCAATGCTGGTGTCAAGCTTCAAAGGGTGCATTACAAAAGAAACGGTTGTTCTGGAAAATCCTTCGGCATCTCTCTCATAACATCTACTCAGATTAGCAAGGAAGAAATCAGAGCAGAAAGAAACCCAGTGAAAAATGGTTGCACACAAACGTGTGAGGATTTCTTGCTCAGAACCCTTGCGGGACAGCCAAAGGCCTAGTCGGAAAAATTCCAAGAGCAAGTCCTCATATCCTACTAACGGGCTTCAAAACCGGCCGGGATCTTTCCCTTCTTTAACGCTCAAAGGTAAACACCCATCAAAATCTTCCAGACTCGGGGGAAACGGGAGTTTTTACGCCAAGAGGGAGAGAACCACAGGACCGCGAAGAGAAACTGCAGACCCTGCGCCTCCCCCTCGCCCTCCGAGCCCTCGCGGGGCCACTGCACGGGGGTCCCCCATGGCTCAGGTCCATGACCCCGGGTGACAGGTCACCCGGCAGAAGCCCCTAGTCCCCGACCCCACTTACCGGCGCCGCGAGCACAGGCGGGGGCCCGCTCCTGCGGTGAGCGCGGCTCCTCGGAGAGCGGGCGGCCCGGGAGCGGGCGCGGGCACCGGGCGATCCCCGCTAGGACCGGCCGAGGGGTCCGCGCAGGGCCGCCCGGGGGCGCCGGCGAGGGGCTCGGGCCGCGCGGCGCATGGTGAGCAACAGGGACCCGGCCGCTCTCCAGCCTCCGGCAGGAAAACAAACAAAAGGCAGGGAGGCTTCTGGTGGGGACGACCGGCCGCTTTCCCTGGAAAAGTTACCCTGCAGCTCCCCTCGCTGGCCCCGCGCGTCCCTGCACCGCGGCCGGGCCGCCGGGGGCGCCGAGCCGCGCGCTCCGCTCTGCACCCGGGCCCGACGGAGCCCCGGGTCCCCGCGGCCCGCCGACCGCCGACCGCCGGCGCGCCCTCCAGCGCCACGCGCGCGCCTTACTGCAGATCGCTTGCCTGCATCAGGACTGAGAAAGGCAGGCCGAGGATGCACGTTCGGAGAGCATCTCCTTACGGATGGTCACGCCGAACACACTTTCCCGGCTGAAAAACTGTCCCTGAGGCCGCAAGACATTGTGAATGAGTCAGCGTCACCGAAAAGTGGTTAAGAGGGCAAATTGCGTCATATATATTTTACCATAATAAAACCATGTTTAAAATAAAAACCAGACTTCCTGTTTGCAGACCTTTGAACTTTGAGAGTTTTTACATCGTGAGGAACTTTAGTTTGAAAGACTGGATTGTTACCCAGGTAAGGAACAGACTAGATAAAAGCTCTACACCATTGTCCTCAGTGTGTAGCTGGTGCTATGAACTATATAACACTTAAAATTCACCTTTTAAACACTCTCACTTGGGTTGTTTAATTATATTGTAGATGTTACCTTAAATCACACATATAAGGACTGGCTCTGAACCACTGTGAAAAAGACATCACTGCTGGAGAGAGTTCTCCAAAAGGTAACCTTCCTACACTGTTGATGGGAATGTAATTTGGTGCAGCCACTATGGAAAACAGTATAGAGAGTCCTTCAAATACTAAAAATAGACTTACCATATGATCCAGAAATCCCACTTCTGGGCATATGTCTGGAGGGAGGTCAAATTAGAAAAGATACATGCACCCCAATGTTCACAATAGCACTGTTTACAATAGGCAAGACATGGAAACAACCTAAATATCCATCAACAGATGACTCAATAAAGAATAATCTGATATGTGAATATATGTATATATATATAGAGAGAGAATACCATTCAGCCATAAAGAAGAATAAAATAATGCCATTTGCAGGAACATGGACAGACAAACTATATGCTATCACTTATATGTGGAATCTAAAAAAAGAGACACAAATGAACTCATTTACAAAACAGAAAAAGACTCACAGACATAGAAAATAAACTTATGGTTACCAGAGGAGGAAGGGGTGGGAAGGGATAAATTGGGAGTTCAAGATTTTAAAATACTAACTACTATATATAAAGTAGATAAACAACAAGTTTCTACTGTATAGCACAGGGAGCTATATTCAATATCTTGTAGTAACGTATAATGAAAAAGAATATGAAAAGGAGTATGTGTATGTATATGTATGACTGAAACATGATGCTGTACACCAGAAATTGACCCGACATTGTAAACTGACTATACTTTAATAAAAATAATAATAAAAAATCAAAAAAAAAATTGCTTCGAGGTCTTTGATATAAATTTACAAAATTGCCCCAAGCCGAATGCTCTCAAACTTTATTTGGAGGCATCAGGCTCACTCGGAGCTTGTTAGAACAGACTTCCGGGCCCTCTCCCCAGAATTCTGGTGCTAATGCTGCTAGTCAGGGGACCCACTCTGCCCCAGACAACACAATTTTAATTAACAAAGCAGTAGTCTTTTCATACATTGTGGATCTTTCTCTGAGTTTAAATTCCCCAGCTAATATCAATTTTATGATTGATTTATGATTTCATATCAATCTCACTGTCTTTGTTTTTGAATTCTAAGAACCAAAAAGATTGTTTTTTTCCAAAAAGAAATCTATGCAAAAGGCCTGAATCCCTCTCTCCTCTTGCTCCTGTTGAAGAAACCTATAAGAATTGAGACAGTCAAGCTTCCTTAGACTTCCTGTCCCAAATGGGAAAGAGTCATCTGGCCACTTGGCAAATGAGTAACATTCATCTACCTTTTGAGTTTACCTACATAACACCCAAACCATATGGCAAATGAAAATTGAAAGTTGTCATCAATGGGAAGATAGAGAGACAGGAGGCAGCCTAACAAATCGTATACTACACCCATGAAAAGTAATTTTTTAAGTATTTAAAATGATCAGTTTTAGTCGAATTCAGTTGTCCAAGTAACTGGCAAACAGACTGTCTTGGTCTACCTTTAACAAGGATCCACTGGGCTAGTTAATGGCTTAGGTCAATAGTCCTAGCCTTGGGGGAATTATAACTCTGTAAATATAATATGATGAGATAATACAACCCTGTAAAGAAGTCTAGTGGATACAGTGGATGCTGATCTAAAATAGAAAATTAGTAGTTAGGAACCATAACAGTGTCTTAATAAATTAGATACTCAACTTACTGTTCCAAATACTAATTATTATTATATTAACATTTATTGTTTAGTTGCTGGAATAATAGAAATCATCTGTGCTAATCGACAAAGCATTCAAGTTTAATGAAATAGAAGAGATCTGAAAACATTTCAAAACCCATTCATTTGTAAAACTGATCCTTCGTATTCGAGTCACATATATCATTTCCTTCCATTATAAATCCTTACAGCTAATCTTTCCCTCTGATTTTAATTTCAAAATCCAATTTAAAAGAGGTCATTGGGAGGAAAATCATCCTTAGAAGACCTAAGTCCTAGAGTCTCCTTTAAAATCTAGAAACAATTAAAGTTCTGGTCTCCGTTAAACAATAAGATACTTTTTATAGGTAGTTGATTTAGGATGTAAATGAAGACACACTCATCGGAAGGGCGGCTACTAATATTAAAAGATAGCATTTGGGACTTCCTTATTTTAGCATACCTTTCTGCACTCATTCCCCGCCCCGCCCCGCCCCAGCTCCTTTTCTCCTCTATTAATTTCTGCGGAAGCCTTACTGCATTACTAAGATATCTAGAATAAAATAATGGATAAGATTTTAACTCTAAACTCGTGGAACGTAGGTAGGGTCCTGGAAGCTTTAGAATCTCCATAAATGTTTGTTGAATGAAGGCAAGAAGCCCTAAGATTGTAGCTTTACACAGAGCAGAGAATATGCCAAATTCAGTATTTAAAACAATGTTAAGTGTGGGAAAATAAAATTTCGCCCGACAAACAAGATTGCCTTCTGCGGAAGTGAAATCAGGCGTTTGAGCTTTAAGAGGTGGGGCGAGGAAGGCGTGTGAGCGCCGGCGCTCGACGCGGAACGGCGGACTACAAAGCCCAGTGTGCCACGGAGCCCTCCCCGCAGAACTCGGGGTTCAGGGCCGTGGAGCCGCAACGTCCTACCCGCGTTGCATGATGGGGTCTGTAGTGAAACGTTCGTTGCGAGGGCTGAGTTATCTTGTCCCCTGCCGCTCTCCAGAGAGCATCTTTTCCTCAACCTCCAAAGCAGTGTTTTAAAAGAGTTTAGTCGTTATAACAGTCTGTGAGGGTAGTGGAGTTTCACTGTTTCCCTGCATTCCTGGAGTGGGACTCTAGCCACAGTCGCCGAGGAGGACCGTGCAGCGACCGTCCCGAGCGCCCATTTCGATGTTCCTTAGGACCGCTCGCCGTAGGGTCTCAACTCTAGATTTGAGTTAACGCCTGTTCAAGTTTGCATAAATTCACTGAGCCGAATGCTGGGTTGAGTTTGGCCGTGGGCACACTGGTGACCCCACCCGAGCTATGCTTCGCGCACACTGCTAGCCCACGCCCCTTGCCCTCCACCGGGCAGCAGGCGGGCCGCGGAGCCCCGCGGCCCGCGCGAACGGCGGAGACGGCGACGCGGCACTGCGCATGCTCGCTGCTCCGGCGCAGGTTTCCGCAGCAGAGGAGCAGCTCGGCTGCGGCGTCCGGGGTCTCCAGCAGGGCCGACGCTCCGGTTCGCGCACAGTCCTCGGCCTCGGCGGGCCCCGGCGTCCCTCCGCTCCGCGAGTCCCCGGCCGCCGCCCCAGCGCGCCCGGATCTGGCCCCCTGCCCCGCGAAGATGGCTGCCGTACGCCGGGCCCGCAGTTACTGCCGCTGCCTGGTGCGCTTCTCCGACCGAGAACTCTGCTAAGCCCCGCTGCAGCAGACGGCAGGAGTAGACACCGGACACCCAGCGCACCTCCTCGCGGGGGCGGTGCCGAGGGGGCGCCGAGAGCCCCGCGGCCGCGGCCGGCCGGCCCGCCAGCATGGTAACTCGCCGAGGGGCGCGGGCGGGAGGGCCTGGGCCTGCGGGGAGCCCCGGGGGGGGGGGGCGGGAAGGGGAGCCGGCGAGCGGCGGGGGCTGCATGGCCGGCACCGTCGCGGGGCTCTGGCCTGAGAGGCAGCGGAGGGGTGCCAGCCCTCACCGCTCCCGGGGGTTCCTTCCTGCCGAGCCCCCCAGCCGGGACTCCAGGTGAGCAGAGCGCGTTTGCAGAAGGGCCGAGAAAATATGTCTTTTCTCAGCCTGCTGAGGACCTTGAACCAGTCTCGCCCCCCTCGAGGAATTTTATTAAAAGTATAGTAAGCGTGGATTGAGGTGAGCCATCGCAGCAGCTAAAATCGGGAGAGAGCCTTGGCAAGCGGAGACACTTGTTGATTCCACCCCCAACCCCCACCCCCGCTGGAAAGCCTGCCCGCGAGCCGCCGTTCTGGGCCCTTATGGAGTCCTGGGTTTAGGATGCACCTGCCCCAGGACGCGTCAGGGCCCCCCCAGGGTTTTGTCAGGCGGTCCCCGAGACGTCGGGTTGGAGGGATCATGTCTCACTTCACAGCAGTGAGGGCCCGAGCAGTGTCGGAGCGGTCCAAATGGAGAGACTGAGCAAAGCTCCAGAAACTGACAGTGCAGATTCCATGGGGTATTGCGTGCTGGAATGGTAGTCTTTGCCCCATGCTGCCTTGTTTTGGCTTCGAATAAATTGTCCATCCGAGAGCCTAATCTCTGGCTAAAGTTGAATGATTCCAGGGTGAAGTGAGACCAGACTGATCAGTTTATAGTCGTTACCCAAATGTGCGTTGAATACGTGAAAGGTTGAATGAATTTATTAAATTAATCTGGAGGCTAGAAAAACACTAATTATGCTTCTGAACTATCAGAAATAGTTCTCTGCCCAGGATTAAGCACTTAATTTTGTGTATTGTTCTTAATCCCAGGTGTAAAACAGTAAAATGGTGAACACATGAGCTGCTCAAGTGAAAAGTGCTGTGAGGTCAAACTCAATTACGAAAAACAAAGTGAAAATCTCTGGGTGACAGGCAAAGACCTACTTATTTCAAGTGGTATTTGAGTTAAAAAAAAAAAGTCATAAAACCCCAAGTTTGATGGGTCTTGTTTTTGTCTTCATACAGTCAAAATCAAAGTCATAATGGATTAGAACTTTTAAAACACAGCTCAGGGGAGAAGATAGATGCTGTCTGTGTTATAGGTTTCCTGTCTTCTTTCCTCATCCCTGAGATATGCATTATGTACCCTCGTGGCATTTTATTTGTTGATTGAAACAATTTTTTTGAGCGCCTTTTGTTATCCTGGCGAAGTGCTAGATCCCGGTACAATACCAGATCTTCAATATAACCAACCCTGTAAGGTGATTTACGGTAAACCTTTAATCATGGGATGTCACATACGAAAAGGGACCTCAGAAGTCACCAAATCCAACACCCTCTCTACAAATGAGACAGCTAGGCCTGGACAGGCCTTGACCTTGAATCAAGCAGTATGTTGCTTGATTCAATCCAGGTATCCAAGGTTTCCAAGAAGACTGAGATGTGATCCTTACTCCCAATGTAGTAATTCAAGCGAAGGAGACAAAAATCTCAGTACAAGTCCTGAGTGCTGTAATCAGCAGCTCAAGTGTAATGGGGAAAACGAAAGGGCCAAGTTAAAAGGATCAGAAAAGGCTTCTTACTGGGATAATCCCTGAGCTGAGTCTTGAAGGATGAGTAGCAATAGCCAAGCGAGGAAGAAGATGTAGTCATTCCAGATGCGGAGGGCGAACAGCATATGCAAGAACACGGGGCTGGAGAGAGCAGGGACTGCTGGATTAGAGGTAGAGGCTGAATTATTAAAATACCCCAGGGACCTCAGTCCCCTTCCATTAGCTGTCCTTAGAGTTTATAGTAATAAAGCAGACTCTTAAATTGAGACAAGGGAAACATACTTCTCAGTGAGATCAATACATTCAAACCCCTTTATTGTGTAATTTCCTATCGATGTTCTTAGGAAAAGCTCTCAGCTTAAAGAGACTGAAGAAAAAATGTACTTGACAATACAGTCGTGCTTAAATTTGCCAGTTTTCTGGGAATTCATCGGAGTCTCTGCTTCTCTCCATTTATTTCTTCACTGATTTAGCCTTTCCACCTTAACCATGTACTAACTAGTTCACATCTTCAAGGCATCTCTGCTGCAAGTCTGGTTGCCAGAGATAAGCTTATTTATGTTGTGCTGTGAAGTAGTCCAAGTATATTTGGTGGCTGTGCTCAAAGATAGGTGTTCACGGAAACACTTTTGTCCTGGAAACAAATTGCAACCCAAACTGGCAACTGTAAAACTTAACCATTTTTGGAATGAGGAAAACTAAATCGATTTTATTTTGTTTCTAACCTTCCCTGATTGCCACATTTCTTTATAAGACTGAGCACTTGAACTGTTGAGCACGTCCTGTGTGCTCATAAGTCTTAGCTAACAGTCTGGACCTAGGCAACGTTTTGTTTTCACTGGAAGGTAGGATTTAGTTTCATTTAGCAAACGTTAAAAGGGTAGAATGGAAGGAAGCTGACCTGAGGCCTCTGTTAAGCCCTAAGCCATGCATGGTAGTTCTAATCCAGCTTTATTCCACTTTAAATCAATCCAGTGTATAAATATCTGGGTTTATGGAAACAAAATAGAACAGTCTTCTTTACAAAAATCTTCACTATTACAGGTTTTTGATTAATGAGCTTTTCTAGTACATTGAAAATAGTAATAGACAAAAGTCACATCCACACATAACATTTCAGTTTCTGTTAAAAAAGGGACAGCCATGTATGGACTGTGGTCTTTTAAGTGATCCAAGAAACGAAAACTATTTGTTAAACGCTATACCACGACCAGCTGTTATTCTCTGAAGCAAAATTGTTCTTTTTAACCACCTACCCAAACATCTGAAGCTGGAGCCCAGTGAAGGTGTTTATTCATCAGTATGAAAAAAATTAAAGTGTCAGGTTTTTCTGGCTGGAGTCATTAAATTACCTGTGAAGAAGATGCCGAGAGGCAACCGTGTGTTTCATTTGTCAAGGAGCCGAGTGGGAGATGGCGGTTACCGGGGGACGCTGGTGGGTGTTGGCCTGTTCCTGGTGTCACTGAGCCTTAACTTGCCTTTCCCCCTCAGGCAGAAGCTGAGGAAGATTGTCATCCCGATGCTGTGAGAGCAGGAGATGATGATGAAACTGAGAGCCCGGCTGAGACAGATCTGCAGGCACGTTTCTCCACCTGTACATTTAGTTCTTCTGTTGATCCCTTACCTAAGCTGGAGTCAGGTGTAGTGATGAAGACTTGGGGATTCTTATTTGCAGCAAAGAATTTAACTGTGTCTCAGACCATATGTAGAATATTTAACTTATAACTATGTTACAGACTTCTTTTTTTGCAGAAAGAAGTGTCAGTAATTGCTGCTGTGTAATTCAATTTATAGGTTTAAAAGTGTTCAGACCAAGGCTTAAGCATGACTAAAAGACATCACCTTAAAGAAAAAGAGTGACAGATTTGACCACCTAAAAGTTTCAAACTTGTATATAGCAAAAGACATCCAAAATCAATAGAAATTATCAACTGGGAAAACTGGTAGCCACAGGTGGGCACAGAATTGATAGGTCTGATACAGATATAACTCCCTGTAAAATTAGGGAGACCGTAAGATAGAAAGATAGAAAGATAATGGAAAAAATTAATATAAATATTTGTTAAACATTAGAAGAGATAATTAACCTTACTAATAATTTTTTTTAATACAAATTAAATCTGCAAAGAATTTTTTTTTTAAGTGATCAGATGAGTGAATAATGCCTGTGGCTCTGCAGGCCGTGAGAACACGCCTGCAGTGGATGTGGAAGTGCAAGTTGCTGCAACCCTTTTTGGAAGGAAGATTAGCATTTTTGATCAAAGTGAAAAACATAGCAGGGAGGGCACAGCTCAGTGGAAGAGCACATGTTTAGCATACACAGGGTCCTGGGTTCAATCCCCAGTCCTTCCATTAAAAAAATCCATAAAGATAAGACATTGGAAAAACATCAAAAAAAAAAAAATTAAGAAAGAAAGAAAAACATAACATTCCCTTTGAGCCAGCAATTCTGCTTCCAGGAAATTAATCCTAAGGAAGTAATGGGGGAAGTGAGAACGTGTACACGTTCAAGAATATTTATTGTAGCATTGTGTACGTGGGAAAGTGGAATACAATCCAGGTATCCGTCCCTTGTATTAAGTAATGATGTGTCCATACAGTGAAATACACCACAGCCGTTTAAAGGGATCAGGTCAACCTTTGTGCAGCAAAGTAGAAAAATATTCATTACAATTAATTAAGTGCATCTTCTGGAAATTATAAGCTTTGTAATACTTGTGCCTTTGGAGTGCACCAGCCGGTGGACCTTAAGAGTGCTTCTAAAGAGCCGTCAGGTCAGAGGTGTGTGTGTGTGTGTTACGTGTTGGGGGTAGGAACATGGGTGTCAAACTGTGTGCAGAATGTAGAGAAAAATTATTTTTAAAACTTTCATATTATATACTTGAAAAAAAAAAAGGATGAATATACACAATCCAGTTACCAACGGCCTTCTTTGGAGGAAGGGCGTCCCAGGTTGGGTTCCCAGGAAGCAGACAGTGAAGGGGTTGTCAGAGGTTTATTCAGCAGAGCTCCTGGGAGGGCTGCTGGAGGGGGCGGGGGTGGGGTGGGGGTTGGCCTGCTCTGCTGTCTCAGTGGACCACCTCAGTTAATCCCGTGGAAGTTCTGAGGATGGAGTAACCTTTGAGAGCCAGGCTGTTTTTGTTTTGTTTTTTTTAAATTTTTTGTTGTTGGTTTTGTTTGTGTGGTTTTTTGTGGGGGTAGTTAGGCTTATTTATTCATTTATTTATTTTATTATCATTATTATTTTTTTAATGGAGGTACCAGGGCTTGAACCCAGGACCTCATGCATGCTAAGCACGGCATTCTTCCACCGAGCTATACTCCGTCCCGAGAGCCGGGCCTTTAACCAGTCATTGGTCACTTTCATGGATTAGTCATTGAGTAGGGATCACCTGGGAGATGTGTTCCAAGTAAAGAAATGTTTGGAAGCATGCAAGTTCAGTCCCTAAGCAATGGCTTATAGTTTCAATTCTAATTAAAATTGGATTTTCCCATCTCATTAGATTTCTCCTGTACAAGGAACCTTTAGGCAAATTTTCACCATTTCTTCAAAGCCTTAAGCAGAAAATTACCTTGGAAGATATCAGGGGTTTAATGGTATTGATTTAGTCATTTAAAAGAACGTTTTCTTGTCCTAGAATATGCGTGTGTGAGGAAATCAGTGTGGGACCTATTGACACATTGTTCTGGAGTTGAGCTCCTGCGTGATGAGTCCTAAAACACTTTTCTCCCCTTAGGCACAGCTCCAGATGTTCCGAGCTCAGTGGATGTTTGAACTTGCCCCAGGTGTAGGCTCGAGCAACTTGGAAACTCGGTCTTGTAGAGCAGCAAGAGGCTCTTTACTGAAAACAGCGGATACCAAAGGAAAGCAAGAGCTGGCAAAAGAAGAAAAGTTAAGTGTTATGGGTGTTGCACTTGGAACCAGCGTATCCATCCCTCCCTGCTTCCTGTACCACTCCTTCTTTCTTGCAGGTGGACAGTCTGCCCGGAGCTCTTTGGTAATTCACACACCCCTGAGAGTCACTCTGTCTCTAAAAGATAGATGCCTCTAAATTTACAAACAGAACTCCAAAAGGGGAAAAAATGTGTTCAAATGTTAACACCTTCCCAGAGGTCTTGATGCAGCATTTTGTTATATTTTGAGTGGAACAGATTTATGCGGTGATCACTTCCTCATTGTGGAAGATTTTGAATGCTTCCTGATGGTTCACCGCTTTCCTGGTGCTTATTCACATGAAGCACGTTGAGCCCACCATTTCCCTTTCCGTCACATTTGTCCCTCAGTGTCCAAGGATGCTCACATTCCTTGTATAAAGTGGTGTAGTGTTTGCGTGTGGCCACACACAGCCTCCCACATACTTTAAATCATCTCTAGATTACTTTTTTCCTCTCTTTCTAAAAAAATACATTTTTATTGAAATATAGTCATTTTACAATGTGTCAATTTCCGGTGTACAGCACAATCCTTCAGTCATATAGGAACATACCTATATTCGTTTTCATATTCTTTTTAACCATAAGTTACTATAAGATATTCAATACAGTTCCATGTGCTATACAGTAGAAATTTGTTGTTTATCTACTTTATATATAGTAGTTAGTATCTGTAAATCTTGAACTCCCAATTTATCCCTTCCCACCCCCTTCCCCACCAGTAGCCATAAGTTTTCTGTCTGTGAGTCTGTTTCTGTTTTGTAAATAAGTTTGTTTTGTTTTTTTTTTTAGATTCCACATATAAGCGATATCATATGGTATTTCTCTTTCTCTTTCTGGCTAACTTCACTTAGAATGACAATCTCCAGGTCCATCCATGTTGCTCAAATGGCATTATTTTATTCTCTTTTAAGGATGCATAGTATTCCATTGTAGAAATATACCACAGCTTCTTTATCCAGTCATCTGTCGATGGACATTTAGGTTGTCTAGATTACTTAAAATACCTAGGACAATGTAAACATGCTGGAAATAGTTGTAAATGCTACGTAAATAGTTGCCAGTGCACAGCAAATTCAAGTTTTGCTTTTCATCACTTTTCTGGAACTTTTTTCTCAAATATTTTAGATCTGCAGTTGGTTGGGTCTGAGGCCGCGGAGTCCGCAGAGGGGGAGGGCTGACCGTAGTCTGTCACTCCACGGAGGCTGTCCTCTTCACACCGTCAGGTCCGCGTGTGCGTTTATGACAGTTCGCCATTAAATAATCGACATCATCATGCTAACTGAAAACTTCCATATCCGTTTTGTCACTGTTAATTTTGAAATAGAGAGTCCTCTTACGGGGAAGTCCTGTGCACCTTCCCCGGCCTCCCTCCACCCGGACCCCTTCCGTGGCTGAGTTCTGGGAGATGGACAGTGGTACAAGTCACAGAGCTTGTTCTGGTCTCCCAGGGTTACTAGCACTTTTGTTTGTGGGTATGTGTATAAGTAGCTCTCTGCAGCTTTTATTACACGTGCAGCTTCATGTAACCACGGCCACGGTCAGGATGCAGAACTGTTCTGTCACCCCAAGGCTCGCTCAGGCTGCACTGTGCTGGTTACACTCTCCTCCCCACCTCCTCCCAGCCGTTCCTAACCACCAGCAGCCACGAGTGGCCTCCACTTCTGTAATTTTGATATGCAAAAAATGTGGTATAAACGTGACCTTTTGAGACTGGCTTCTTTTCACTCAGCATGACTGCTTTAGGATCCATCCCAATTTCCCGTGTGCGTCAGTAGTTGCTTCTCACTGCTCTGGGGTGTTGCGTGGTGTGCAGGTACCCGCTTTGTTTAACCAGTCACCTGTGGAGGGACATTTGGGGCGTTGTTTCCAGTTTGGGGCTGTCATTGCAAGAGCCGCTCTGAATATTCGCCTGCAGGTTTTTGCATGAACATAAGTTTTCATCTCTCTGGGCTAAGAGCGCAATTACTGAGGTGTATGGTAAGTGCATCTTTGATTAAGAGAAACTGCCAAACTGTTTTCCAGAACATCCACACCATCTTGTGTTCCTTCCAGCAGCCTGTGAGGGTCCCCGCGTCCCCGTCCGCGTTTCGTGTTCTCATCACTTTCACACTGTAGCCATTCTGACAGAGGCGTTGCGACGCCTCCTTGTGATACTTTGTGTCTCCCTAAATGGCGAGTGATGTTGAATATCTTTTCACGTACTGTTTGCCGTCTTTCTCTTCTCTCTGTGAGATGGCTGTTTGTCTTTTCTAATTGGATTGCTTGTGTTTTCACTGTTGAGTTTCGAGAGTTCTTTACGTATTCCAAGTACGAGTCCTGTGCTGAATACGTGGCTCGTGAATTCTTTCAGCCTGTGGCTTGTCGTTGCAGCCTCTTTTCAGGGTATGTCACAGAGCAAAAGGGTTTCATTTCGATGAGGGTCAGCTGATCAAGGTTTTCCTTCTGTGGATTTTGTGCTTTTGGTGTCAAATGTAAGGGCTCTGCCGAGTCCAGGCCTCCAAGGTCGTCTTCTCTTGTTCTTCCCGGAAGTTTTTTAAGTTTCACATTGAAGTCCTCCACCTGTTTTTGAGTTAACGTCTTACATCAGATGTGAAGTGGAGGCCGACGTTCACTGTCCTGCTTGCGGGGGCCTGACTGTCCGAGCGCCTTTCCTTGAAGGGGGCTGTCCCTCCGCCCCCCGCACTTGTTTTTAACGTGGACTTTCAAAAATTGTTTTTCACTGTTTGTGTTTACAGGCTCGTGAACTATTCCTAAAAGCAGTTGAAGAAGAACAAAACGGAGCTCTCTATGAAGGTGAGGCCTCAGGACCCAAGATCGTCTGGGTTAACAACTCTTTGTTACTGACCAATTTTATTTTATGTTTTGCTAGAATACATTTAGCGTAGAATGTCAGCCTCCCTATATTTTTTAAAAATCAAAAACAAAAGTTGTATTTTTATATAACCTGTTTCCAAAAAGTATTCCAGAGAGACATCATAGTGGTAGGATGAGTAAGATAACCTTTTTCTACATTCAGGGGTTCGTCTGTGTTAATTCCTCATGGTTAAAGTCCTAAAAATATTGTTCCTTGTTTGAAAATAGGATATTGCCCCTTTTAGAGGTGAAAATGACTTCAGAGGAGGGGTACGTAAAGGACAGATTGAGGAATATGTACACGTTTCATAAATCCTAATTTACAGCTTTTGCTTCTCTCCTTAGGCCGGTAGAAATGTGTAAGCACACCAAGGGGTGGGGCTGTTACCGGATTAAGTTTGTAATTAGGCCTTCATTTTTGTGACAGAAAAGCTAATAATCGGGGCATGGCAGGGAAATGCTTGAGCTTGAGTCATTTGAAAATGCCCCCAAAGCAACGTTTTCAAAGTTACACGTTTCTCCTAGTGGTGCTTTTACTCTGAGACAGTAAGAGGGCCCAGACGGTGACATCCCTTCATGGCCTTTATTGGCTCGTGAGAGCCCTGACTGTGCGTGGTGGACAGTGAGTCACCCAGGGTGTGTGGAGCGGAGGGGCTGGAGGTGGCGGCCTCCTCGGCCCCAGTCCCGTTGGCACGTGTCCGTGGGACAGGTGGCTGGATGTCCTAGTTCTAAGCCACCCGGCCAGGAGATTTATAAACAGGTTTTACAGGTTATTCAGCTAAATAAGAAGCAGCTAGATGAAAGGAAGTTGGATTTGAAGGAAAATTCGAAAAAACTCCTCTCTTTATTCCAGTAGGCAGGAAGCATTTGCTTTTCCTCAACTCTGCCTCCTGGAAGGAAGTTTGCTCAAAGGTGGTGTTTTGCTGGGGCTGCAGCAATGGCGTTTTCAAAGCCCAAAGAAGGACGCCATGTATAAGATCCCATCTGACGACCCTTAAGAGGCCAAGGGGAAAGATGGGCCGAAAGATAGAAATGAAATGCAGCGTCTTGAGCTTCTGTAACATGAGAGCTTTAGAAAAAAGAAAGATGGTTTCTGAATAGGAAGGTTTGGAAGTAACATTTGTGCACTGAACACAGTTGCATGTAGAAAAAGGGAATTTGGCTGTTTGTAAAGCAAGTTACCCAATTAAACCACAGCTTAGGGTAAGTAAAGGAAATGATGAAAATGTGTGGTCATAGCTAATTTAGCTTTATTTCTCCTTTTAGCCATCAAGTTTTATCGTAGGGCTATGCAGCTGGTGCCTGATATAGAGTTCAAGATCACTTATACCCGATCCCCAGATGGTGATGGCGTTGGAAACAGCTAGTGCGTATATGATTTGATAGTAACACATAAGAGTTTGTTAACAGTCTCTGCCCTGTTGACTCTTCACATGATAAGAAGATGGTGCTAATTCTGTGAAATTCTATAGTCTTTATTCTAAAGACTTATTTATAAAGTTGTAGAAATTTCTTAAGTAGGGAAATTTTAAGGTTGAAGTACAGAAATGCACATTTTAAACGGATAAAACAAAAATAAGGTGACGGAAGAATTTTTGTTTCTAATAAAAGCAGTGTCTATTGAAAGGAGGAAATTAAAGGACACATTTCAGCTTTGTGAAACCTATATCAAGTCAAAACTATTAAAATGTAATCAGGCCAAAGCTGAAAAATACTAGTAATAATGGTTGAAATCAGGTACGTGGGGTTTCATTACCCTGGTTCTCTGTTGGAAACTACATTTTTTAAAAGGCTTTTCATTTTATTAGGAAAATGCTGGACTCTAACCAGGCCTTGTTGCAGACAGAACATTGTTAAGCCTCTAACATTTGTTTAAAAGCCCAGGAGCAGGACGTAAGCGCTCCCCAAAGAAACCACCTGCTTTGTGTAGGTGCCACTCTCATCAGTCATGGAGTAGCGTTGACAGAGCTCAGGAGGACGTGTTTTTAAGCCAGTACTTTTGAAGCTATTTGTAAAACAGTTACAAAATTGTGTTGGCTTAATCCCCTCTCTCCCCCAAAGCCCAGCTGGCTGGTATTTAGAAGGGAAGGGAGTCCGTTCCCACCGGAGATTTATCAAGTTTAAAATGAGCAGTACATAGAAAAATAAAATCTTGGTAATGAGGTATTATGTTAACTACTACATTACCTCTGCCATGAAACACTTAAGTTACCTTTATCCATAACTGGTGCTGATTGCCAGGGTTTCTTAACTGCTTATAGTATTAACACTTAAGCTTTGGCTAAACCACATTAAAAATATCCCAGTGAAGTCAGCGTCGATTGCCTGCTGGAACTTTTGGGCTAGAAATATTGTTCACCAAGTTCGATTTAACAGTTCATACTCAAAAGGACTTGTTTGGACTTTTTCTCAGCCTTCTTTCAGTTTGGAGAGAGTTGTTCAGACCCACCTCTTAGCCAGTTTCATAAATAGATGCCTGGTGCTGTTAAGAAAGGTTGTGTTAAAACATTAAAGAAGCATTGCTTTGTCTCCCGTCCCATCATACAAACCCAGATGCTACGAAAGTGCTTTAAGGACAGAGTTGTGTATTTTCTTACCGGATCGCATAGGCCCTAAAAATCTCTGCTGGGTTTTTTGCCTCCTGTAAGAAGTCAGTAGCATCGCGATGGGGTCCAGCCAACCTCAGCCACACGTGCCCTTGGTTGTCATAATAAGCCTTCCTGGTTTTCTGACTTCATCCTCATCCAGCCTTTTTGCAAGTTGGATCATTTTTAAAGTTAACTTCAGCAAAAATGGAAAGCTAGCTATTTTTCTAGAACTCTTAACTACACATTTGTTTGTACTGATAGATTATTTGTGGCCCTGCTAAGATTTTTTTTTTTAATTACATATTTTCCTCTCTAAAGGTAGGGTCATAAGGCACAGAGATTAGAAATCCCTTGGTAAGTCAGCATCTCAGGTGACGTCTGCATATTTTATTTTTATTCAATTAGTGTGGATGATGGTCACTTAAAAGGATATATTTATGTAAGGTTTTTTTTTTAATCATTTGAAGTTATCTTTTTTACTAATTCAGGAAATGTTTACCATAAAACTAATTAATTAAATCTCAGCACCTATCTCCAGAAGTTCTAATTCTTTCTCTGTGGGAATTAAAATTGCTAAAGCTCCCCCCCCAAAAAAAAAACCTGGTATGGTATTCCTTTGCAAGGCAGGGTAAACTTTTTATCATATCCAAAATAAATAAATAAATAAAGTAGTAAGAAGTTTGCTTTTAGACGACTTTTTGTAGAGCAGATTTGAAAGTACTGTGCGGAAGTCTGTGTGCGGACCAACGCGCTGGTTCCCTCACATCCTGTCTTTTCTCAGCATCGAAGACAGTGATGAAGACAGCAAGGTGGCTGACCTCCTGGCCTCCTTCCAGCAGCAGCTCACGCTTCAGGAGTCTGCGCTCAAACTGTGTCAGCCTGAGCTCGAGAGCAGCCAGACTCACATATCAGGTGCGACTTCACGCGCGTTACCCTTCAGGGAGAAACGCTTGACCTTAAGATTTACGTGTTCCAAGCCGAGAAGGTCAGATAGCTCGTCAGACCACTGCTCTGGGTCAGAATCCGGTGGGAGGCCAGGTTGTAACCAGGATCAGAAGGAGGGCAGCAGCGCCCTTGTTGAAGGGTGCCATTCTTTTCTCAGTGGAGCTCTGAGAGGGTGAGTGTCCAAGTTGTGGGGCAGCCCTAGGAAAGCTGGAGGAGGCCTGGTGTCAGCAGGCATTTCAGCCATGTTGGACGCTAGTCCTGAGATAGACTGAAGGTTTAAAAATGAATTTCTTTTTTCTTTTCATGTGTTAAATACTGTTCACTTACGGGACTTTTCAGAGGAAGACAATTGAAAATTTTCAGGGAGATGAAAGTAACTTTATTTAATGTCACAAATGCAACAGGGATCACACTCACGCATATGTACTATTTTTCTAAGGCTTATTTTTATACATCTCGATGGTAAAAAGATCTGAGAGAGAGAGATGTGCTTACGAAAGTAGCTTCAGATCTATCCTGTGCTGGAAAAACGAAGGTGTGTGTGTCTCGCTTTGGGGTAGTTGGATGCACTGGTGCGTAGCTCTGAGCAGCGCTGAAGGTGTGGCTGTTAACACTTCAGGAGCTCATAAAGGTGTCTGCCCTGGGGACGTGCCGGGAGTGGGTGTGCGGGAGGGAGAGTCGCTGAGGGGACGCGTCCTCTGTTGCAGCGCTGCCGATGGAGGTGCTCATGTACGTCTTCCGATGGGTGGTGTCCAGCGACCTGGACCTCAGGTCTTTAGAGCAGTTGTCACAGGTGTGCAGGGGATTCTACATCTGCGCCAGGTACTTACCTTTTTTTTTTTTTTTTTTTAAAGCAACTCCGGCAGTGTTTGAAAAAGGATTATGGTCTTTTGCCAAAAGAAAGTATTCTTTTGAAATTATTCTTTTGATACAAGAACTTGATGGATATTCTAGGTAAAAACTTAGAATGAACAGTTTTGCTAAGCCGTCCTTAAGTGGGTTTGCTCAGACAGCTTAGCATGCCGCGGCTAGAAGGCACTAGGTTTCCAGGGTCTAGAATAACATGGAACATACGTTAACTTCTGCAGGGTGGTTTGCATGCTGGCTTAGCTGATTTGGAGAAAGAATTATGCTAGAGAACTACACTTAAGTCATTTTTACAGTAACTCCAAACTTGATAATGATTTAAATTTAGATGGCACCAGAATTTCCTTTTGTCCCATTAAAAGTTGTCCTAAAAACTCCTAAACACGTACAACCTACCAAGACTGAATCAGGAAGAAATAGAAAATCCGAATAGACCAATTGCTAGCAAAGAGATTGGATCTGTAATAAAAAATCTCCCCCCAAAAAAGAAAAAAACAAAAAACCCCAAAAAACTCCCAACAAAGAAAAGTCCAGGACCAGAGGGCTTCACTGGTGAAGTTTTCAAAACGTTTAAACAATTGACACCAGTCCTTCTCAAATACTTCCCCAAAATCAAAGAGGGGGCACACTCTGACACAAGGCCAGCATCACCCTGATGGCAAAGCTGGATAAAGGGACTCTGCTGGAGAGGGAGGCCCCAGGCCGGTGTCCCCGAGGAACGTAGACGCAGAAATTTGCAACAAAATACTAGCAAACCAAATTCAGCAGCAAACAGCAAGGGTCATTTACCATGATCGAGTGGGATTTATCCCTGTGGGGCAAGGGTTTTGATTTGATTTGAGCTGTATTAGAGTCATGTCAGTTTCGTCCGTCATTGGCTTCGCTTTTTGCACTAATCCCACAACAGAGCCTTGGTGCCGCGTGCAGAATGTATCTCCAGTCTGACCGTTTCGCTACTTGTCAGTACTGTTCTGGCTCTGCCCCCATTAGGCCCGGTCCGGATTGTGGCATCGGCGTCCAGTGTGGTCTCTGGGCTCCCACTCCCACATTCCAGGAGCACATCCTCCATAGACCCCCAGAGTGATCACTGGAAAGCATTAGCCATGCTCAGACCCCTCCAGGGGCCTCCACCTCACTCAGCCAGCCTCTCCCTGCTGCAGACCACGACCTCACCTGCCCCTGTCCCCTCTCAGATCAGGGAGTCTGCACGTCACCTTGTCACTTTGCTGCAGCCGCGTGATCCTTCCTGGTCTTGCACACCGGCCACACTCCAGCCTGAGGGCCTTGCACGCTGTGGCTGCTGCCAGGATACCCTTCCTCCTCACTGTAGACCCCTGCCCAGAAAAATGAGTCCCTGCTTCCCCTCCACCATCATCCTTGTCCTTTACCCTGCTTTGTCTGTCTGTCTTTGCACTGAGCACACTACTTAACACTTTTCTCTCTTCCTTTTATTTTTGTTTGCTTTCCCTGTAAAAGAGCAGGGCCTTTGCCTTGTCCATCGGTCTGTCCCCAGTGCCCAGGGCAGTGCCTGCAGGCACCCGGCCAGCATTGCTGAGTAGACGGTGGTCGGTAGCAGGAATGTTTCTCATGTCTGAGAGCGTAGAGGGAGTTAGTATTATATGTACTGATGTGCTTTTATTACCTAGAGACCCTGAAATCTGGCGTCTGGCCTGCTTGAAAGTTTGGGGCAGAAGCTGTATTAAACTTGTTCCATACACATCCTGGAGAGAGATGTTTTTAGAAAGGCCCCGTGTTCGGTTTGATGGTAAGTTGAACTCTTCAGAGAAATAGTGATCTGTCGCGCTGATTTTGATGTACACAGTCTTAATTTTCCGTGACAGACCTGAGTACCACAAGCACCTTTAGAGGAAACCACGATAAAAGGAAAGCTGGAAACGTGTTACATGATTGTAGTATTAAAAGTTGTGTATTGTGTTCTTTTTAAAAATCTGTTTCTTTTCCTAGGCGTGTACATCAGTAAAACCACATATATCCGTCAAGGGGAACAGTCTCTCGATGGTTTCTATCGAGCCTGGCACCAGGTGGAATATTACAGGTACACCTGCAGGAAACTGAGCGAGTGAGAAACGCTCCCTCTCCGACAGCTGGTTCATTGGTTATTGGACACCTGCTCTTTCTGCCTTTTGTATTTATCCGCAGAATGGCCCTCGGTGTTTTTATCCGGTATTCCACAGAAACCGTGCTCAAAGAACCAGTAGGCTAAGATAATTAATTCCTCCTGGCTGTAAAATTTTAAGAATTTATATTTTCAGAGCTGTTCCTTGTCTCCCGCCCTTGGTGGGCTCATTTGCCTTCCCAGAGGGCTCGTGCTGTGATTCAGCCTCCTTGTCCACCAGCTACCACTGCCCTCGAGAAACAAGTAGACCGTGTTAACTACCGTGTAATATCATCGGACCGCACTTTTGTTTGATGTTAATTAGTGCTTCAGGGAAAAACACACAACTTTAACAGAGCAATATTTAATCCAGTTCATTTGGTGAGTGAAACTAGAAGTTCCACCATCCCCTCGAAGGAAGGTAATAAAATGCTTTCGTTCCCTGCTGCTGGCCTCACGGGTTTCAGGCACGTCTGTCCCAGAGATGTTTCGCCAGTTCTTTAGCCTGTGGGATTTCTGTTTTGGTTTCACAGCCATGAGTAGGTTTAGGTACCAGTAAATAAGGACACGTCCTGTGCTTGCGTTTTCCATGTCCGCAGGTACATAAGATTCTTCCCGGATGGCCACGTGATGATGCTGACCACCCCCGAGGAGCCCCAGTCCATTGTGCCGCGGCTGAGGACGAGGAATACCAGGTAGTTCGTTCTGCAGTTTTCCGTCCAGCCCGCATTTTGGGTGGTAACTTGGAGATTTTGTAACTGAATACTGGATGATCGGAAAAGCAGTCATCGGGGGTGCCTGTAAAAAATGCCAATCCCTGGGCCTCTCCCTGGAGACGTCCTTCAGTGGATCTGGGGCCTTGGAAACCAGGTTTACTCAACACGCTAGCTGATTGTCCTCAGGCGCGTTGAGTAAACACTTCTCGCCCGTTACTTTCTCTGTGACTTTAAATAAATGCACGTAACTGACTTAAAGTATATATATTCTCTCATTTTCAGAACGGAAGCAATTCTACTGGGTCATTATCGCTTGTCACAAGATACAGACAATCAGACCAAAGTATTTGCTGTGATAACTAAGAAAAAAGAAGAAGTGAGTACGCAAGGGGGAGCTGGCACATTTCTTTAAACTTCCGTGCCCTGCGCATTCACACATTCTTGATTAGAAAAGGGTAAAGAATACTGTCTCATCACTTCTGCTGTTACGCAAAATGGGTGTTGACTTAACAGCATATCTCTGAAGAGAGCTGGAGGGTTTTCTAAAATGTGGTTATTTTTTATTGAATCAGCTTAATTCTGCTCCAGGTTTCCTTCTCTGGTCCAGGTTTTTTTAACACATGAAAACGCAGAGCTGGAATTATTTCCTGTGGAATAACTAGTTACAGTTATGTCTAATTATGGTTTTTTTGGCTTTTCTCATTTTGAATCATAGGCGATTAACCTAAATTGTCTCATATAGATAATCCTTTCACAAGGGTGTTTTTCAAATTTCTGTTTCTACTGGAAATAAGCTGAAGTGAGATCACTGCCTTCTTTCTGTTCTTGCAAAAGGGAAGAAATGCCGAGCAAACATGATGGCTGAATTATTACATCCAGAGTACCTTAGACTCTCAACAGAGTAAGGGTCTGATTTTGTTCACAGCTTTTCTCCATGTGCATTGTTTTCGATCCTGGTTGAAAACTGCATTGTGTACCCAGGAAGTCAGTTTTGGGGTAGTTGGAATAAATACTAGCCTATTGCATTTATAATTAATATCATTTTTGAACGAAGTTTCCCTTGTGTTGGGTCTCCAGTCCCCACCCCCAGCACCGGGAGTGGGGATGGTTACAGCGGGGTTTCTTCTGAGTCCTGTCACCCCCTGGCCCTCAGCTGTGGCCTCTCTGGCTCCTGGAGTCAGGGACAGTGGTCTGAGGGGCAGAGATCCTTGCTGTCACTGTGACCTTGGCCGTGAGTTTCCTGAGGTCATCAGAGCTAGGGAGTTGTGAGGCCCTACTTGAGATTTTATCTAATGAAAGAGTTTAGGAATTCCCATGCTGACCATCAGTTTTCTCTTCAGAATATGACATGGTAGGACCATGTGTCATATTGACCTTCTTGTGTTTTTAGCAGTATTTGCAGACGTGATTCCAGCGAACCCAACACTTCTGTTTCTCTGTTGACCATTTTACTGTTGTTGCAAAAGAGAAGTTAGACTTGGTGCTTTATCTGCAGCCTTCCCCAGTTTATCACTTTACCTCTTGAAAAATTCCCAAGTCTTTTCGAACAGAAGGAAACCCTAGGCTTGGAGATGGGAGACAGGAGATTCAGTTCCCATCTGCAGCGGCCGCGTGACTTTGGTGGCCATGGCTGCCTGCCCTGGTCCCACTTCACAGGATGCTTGACCGAGATGATGATGGAGGACAAGCCTTCTGTGTTCAGAGCACTTGCACGTTCTCCCAGGCGCTCACGCGCGTTCCCAGTTAATAACCAAGACAGCTCTTTGCTGTGTGCGGATGTGATGTGGCTCGTGTGTCACTCTCCCGTAGCGTATTCCTAAGATGTCTGTGTGTGGATGTCAGCCGGCCTTCTGCCTGTGTCTCTCCGTCCGTGGAGCGAGGCCTCATTGTTGCCCGTGTGCCCTTCCTTTCACAGAAGCCGCTTGACTACAAGTTCCGGTATTTCCGCCGCGTCCCCGTACAAGAGGCTGAGCAGAGTTTCCACGTGGGGCTGCAGCTGTGCTCCAGTGGTCACCAGAGGTTCAACAAACTCATCTGGATCCATCATTCCTGTCACATCACCTACAAGTAGGCAATCGCAGTGAAAACCCCAGGGGTACAGAACAGCGGTGTCCTCCCCGTCGGGCCAAGGGGCCTCTCCGATGGGGTTTGGTTCCTCAGAGTTAATGTTCAGTTACACGCTGTGACGCTCCTGCAAACCAAGAGAGCAGCTAGCTTGGGAAAAACGAAAAGTGGGCCAAGACGTGGGGCGTCCGGAGCTCCCCTATGGCGCCCGGGGGACGCGGCGGGCCCCCCGCGTGGGGTGCGGGCAGTTTCCATGAGTAGGGGCGGCGCTGGGTCCACCCTGACTTCACCCTCCGACTCGCGCGAGGCAGTCATGGAACACCAGGTCTCTTTTCTTCTCCCATGTTTCAGTCGTACAATTTTTCTCTTTATTTCCCCACTTGGTTTACCCCCGGGGATTGTACACAGATTTCAGATGAGCTGTAGTCAGGAAAGTAAGGCTGCTGAAAAGGTCTCCGGTACTCCAAAGCCGAAGCTGTCAGTGGTTCCTGCTTCAGCTCTTTGTGCTTTTTGTTGAGATTCACTCGGATGGAATCATCGCTGAGCAGATGACAGTGCATGAGAAAGGAGTAGTGCAGAAGTTAGTACTTGAAAAAGCAATTAGGAAAGTGAAATGTCAGTTGGTGCGGATCCTGACTTAGCTGTGGTTGGGTGTGAAAGAATGTGACCGAGGGTCTCCGTTCCAGTTGAATCCAAAATTCTGATGGGCAAAATGTGAGGTCATCTGCCGTTAACCTGCTTCACGACCTCGACCACAATGTCGAAAACTTCCCTGGTCACGTTTCTACCTTACAAGTAACTTGCCTCTCATGTGGAGGGTCCTGACAGCGGAGAGAGCGCTGCTCTTTCTTCTCACCCTTGCCTGCCAATCCTGCCGTTTTATTTTTGCTTCTCTGAATAATGTCTAAAGTGGAATTTTTTTTTTCTTTTCAAAGAAACCAAAATCAAAAGTAGGACCAAGCCAATGAAAAGCATCATGTTTTAGAAAAAAAGGGCGTCATTTGTAGCTGCTGATGACCACATTGACTTCCTTATCATATTTGTAAAGTCATTTGGATTGTTTTTGTTTTTCTTTTTTTTAGGAGAAAATAAAAGGCGGTGGTAATATAACTCGTCACCTGCTCCCCCCTCAGCCTGAAATTATGCTGTTGATCATGCAAATATCAAATCATTAAGTTCTATTCTAGGATTATAATTCTTTCTGATACACATTTTATCAAGAGCTTTAAAATGTCCATAGCCTTTGACTTAGAAATTCTGCTCTTAGGAATCTATGTAAAGGGCATAATCAAAAATATCACAATGTTACTTTTAATTGCCAAATATTGAAAACAACCTAAATCTCCGACAGAAGGGGAGTTGGGTGAATTGTGATAAATGCAGACAGTGAGAGATGTGGCCACAGAAATGGCTTCTGAAGAGTATTTAAAGATGTGAGGAGATGCTTACGTCAGTGTTTAAGAAGCAGGATAACTGACAGGGTGATCTCAGTAAAGCTCGACGGTGGGGTTGAGATGCTTAGAAGCAGCCCTAAACGAAGGGCTTCCTGCGGCTCCATCTGGGTGGTGGGGTGGTGCGCAGTTCTCCTTTTGTAAATTTTTCACATTTTCTATGATCCACCTCTGCTGCTTCACGTGGACTGAGATGAATTAAAAATTAAAGAGGCTGAAGCCTAAAGTCACTCCCCACTCCCAGACATGCCAGGGTCTTAACTGAGTTGAGATCTCCCGGTAACAGGTGACCGTGTGCTCTCTTTTCCAGACCGACCGGAGAGACGGCAGTCACTGCCTTTGAGATCGACAAGATGTACCCGCCTTTGCTGTTCGCCAGGGCGAGGAGCTACACCGCGTCCTCCGAGAGGCCCCTGTAGCCCCACACCCCCCCGCCCCACCGCATGAGTAGATGCATATAGAGAAACAGAGCGCCTAAGTTATAAATGTACAGATATATATATATATATGGGGCTGGAACTTATTTTACATTGTTGGAGTTCTCTCAAGAGTATAAATCGATTATTTTTTTTATTTAAAGGGAGAGTTGATTCTTGGGGTGTTGGTTTTGAAATGAAGAAGTGGGAATCACAAGTCTTAAGTACATTTACGTTGTGAAAAAACACCGGAGGTTTAAATCATGCCCTTCTTGGGGCAGCCTTGTGTCACGTGGGCTGTCCCCTGCCCGCTCGGTCATCCCGGCGTTTCAGGGTGTGCGGGGGGTGCCCCGCGGGGGTCAGCGTTCGTTTCACGGAGGGCACAGTGTGTTTTCACCAAAGGCTCAACATGTGAACACCCCTTCTGGGTTTGTTTGAAACTGTTTGACCAATAAAGATCATAAATAAATGTTTCTTTCGAGAAAATATATTTCTGGATGGCCTTTTTTTGAAATGTCAGAATAGTGAACCATCCTAAGGTAGCCAGCGAGGGCTGAAGAATGAGTCCGCGCCTCTTTGGTTTTGGTCTCTGTATGCGGACGATGGTGTCTGTCTCCCGACCCTGCCCAGGCCCCGTACACATGTGTGACATTGCATGAGAAGGAGCGACTACCCCCCAGGACCGGGACTCTTCAACAATCTCACCTGTCACCTCCATTCCTAAAGGCAGTCAAGGGTCCTGTAAACCCAGGCCTAACTCCTCCAGAATTCCAGTCGGGAGAGAGCCTGCCGCCCAGTAAACTGGGTGTCGGCCTCCCTCACGGCAAGGCCACGAGTGCTCCGTCCCAGAGCTTGCATCTGGCACATGTCTGCCGGATCCAGGTGTGTCTTCGGTGGCTCAAACATGGCTCGGGTACCGTATAACCTTTCAGAGCTTGATACCCATGGCCATGGTTGCTTTCAAGTTCATGGTGACATTAAAAGAGGCTTCATATTCCCACAATCCAGTATAGGATGGGCTTTTTAAGAAGCCAATACATGTTATGTTAGAGATGAAAACCATCTGTCCACCGTGTAATGAGAGAAAAAGAGTTCTGATGGCTTCTAGTAACCTGTAATGAAAAAGAATATGTGTGTGTTCTCATACACACACACACACACGTGTAACAATCACGATACTGTACACCAGGAGCTAATACAACACTGTAAATTTTAAAAAATACCTTTCTTCCGGAAAAAAAGTTCTGTTTGCACTGGCTTTTTGCAGCCGTCTGAGGAATGCATTCCTTAAGTTGGAAAACACGGAGAACGGAGGTGCGTGCCTCAGATAAGGCGGCTCTTCGGGACAAGACCATGAATTTTGATATGCAAGTTAAGAGGACATCTGATGAGAACAGAGTCAAACGTAGCTAGAAAAGTACTTTCCTGTGGAAAATGGAACTGGAGGTTCTCTCGTTTGCCACCCATCCCCGAGTTAGGTGAGCTATTGCTGACACCCGGGGGCCGCTGAGGGCAAACGTTCTGCTATGGCCAGGAAGGCATCTTCCACTTATTTAGCTTGAAACAGAAAATACTTCCTTTTCAGATTATATTTTCTGTGTACTAAAATTTTTTCACTACAAAAGCAATAGACATTTATTGTGAGAAAATTAGAATATACAGAGAGTCAAAATAAAATAATCCTAAAATCCAAAAATAACTCAGCAGAAGGAATTTTCGCTGTGTAATTTTTTCTCCTGTTCTCTGCAAACCCGCAGGAATTAGCTTCGGATATGTCCTTCCTTTGCTCTTCCGACTTGACAGAAGCCGATACTACAGGAAGCTGATAGCAGTGTCAGTGTCCCTGGTCTGTGTTTCCAAAAGACCCCACAATCCCCTAGCCCAGCAGTAATCAAGCTCTATTCTGTTGTTTTTTTTTTTTTAACATGCCAGCGTCCCACCAACAAAAGCTGGCTTCTCTGGGGACAAGGACTACGTCTTTTAAATTCCTGATCCCAAAGCACCTCCATGCTGTGAACATCAAATAAAATAACCCCTAGCAAGCACCGGACAGAATCCATGGGCTCTGGGTGCGTCTTCTTTCAAACGAAAGTGGCACGCTTCCGCCACTAGGTGGCACTCTTGTCCCATATGGAGTGGCTTTCTGCTTTCCTTTCTTAGCCTGAGGGAGAGGTCCGGTTCTCACATTCACAAGGGAACAGGGGCGTCCCAAATCCTTCTGATTGGCCTTCAAAACTGCACGTGACAGGATCGAAGCGTTAAGGTGTGGATCCAAGATGAAATGCTGTCCTGATGACAGAGCTTTACTCCTGCTGAGCTGAACTCCTCAAGAACCAGCCAAGGAACCCGTTTTCTCAGCCAGTGTTTATCTGGCCAGTTTATCTTGGCTGTTCGGGGAAACTGAATACCCTGTTTTGGAAGTGAATAGAAAAGGGATCCTAGGATGAGTCATCTGGGGTTGGGTTGGGGTTGGGGACAAGATGGGAAGGGACACAAAAGAGGTCAGCCTGTCCCCGTTTGACGCACAAATGGCCCAGTTTGTGCCCACTTCATACGTGGGAGGCACCGAGCCCCACTTCCCAGAGTCTTGTGCACAGTAGGGAAATTTGGGGCATCCCTGCTAAATCCACTCAAAGCTTCCATATCTGCACCTTCCTGTGACTCCAGCAAACCTTTGGCTATGGAACTGAGATGCATGAACGCTTGTAAGACTGATCTAAGATGTGCCTGACACCAGACATGTGTGTGTGTGTGTGTGTGTGTGTGTGTGTGTGTGTGTGTGTGTGTGTGTGTGTGTGTGTGTGTGTAGGAGTGTGTGCAGCAGAGTGAGGGGGAACAGTGTGGAAATTTTTACCAGCAGTACAGGCTTCTTTCTGACCAAGTGGATTTCTGTGCAGACGAACTTTTTCTCGAAGGCTGGAAATATATTCAACCCAGTGGACTGCATGCAGGCCAAAAAGACAGTCTGCTGAAACCCGCTGTGTAAAAAGGTGACTGTAGAGTCAATTTATTGTCAAAATTAGGACACTTTTTAGTGGAAAGAGGAGTGCATCTTGTAATTACACCGAGACAACCAGCATAACCCGGGACTGTCCTGAGCAAGCTGGAAATGGACTGTCACCCCGTGTACCAGGCATCACCAATGCCCGACAACCGTTTCATCAGATTTGACGTGGAATGAGGCTATTTGTTCTGACCCATTTTTCTCCCTCCTGATAGAAAAGAAGAAAACACCTTTGGTTTCCCGGTATGAAGTGACTGCCATGGGACCCCACTGATTTCCCTCAGAACCCTCCCCAAATCCTGCGTTTGGCCGATGGAGACATCAGTGCCAGACGGTGCCAGAAACCACCAACAGTGTGAAAAAGGGCTGAATCTGTTTGTCAGGTTCTGCTTTTCTCGTATCTGCTCTTGATTAGGTCTCCTGGTCTGGGACCTAGGATCCCTGTGGACGGTCGCCGAGAGATGTCTTCCCTTTGCCATATGGCTCGCATTCCCTCCAAATGTCCGGCTGGAAGCTGCGTTTCCTGCCTCGTTCCTTCTTGGTTCCCATCTGTGGGGCTCTTCCCCTGCGGGACCATCTAGAGGAGTGAGTAGGTTTATTTGGGGCACTGTGACGCGCTGTGGTGCCGAGACCACAGATGGGACCACAGCACCTGAGCTCAGAGCACCCAGCACGGAGCCTGGCATGTGGTAGGGGCGCAGGAAATGGGAGGCTGCTCCCAATCCGACCATCGCTGTCATTGTAGGACCGGAGTGCAGCGGAGGGCAGCCTCGGTGGGCTGCTCTGCCAGCAATGTGTCAGAGGAGGAGGTCCTTGCCTGCATGCCCCCAGTTCAAGCCTCCAGTGGTAGATTCTTGTAGCATCCGGAGCAAGGGACAGCTACACACATGGGGGCTTCTCTAAGGGTCTTTCAGCTAAGCATCCTTCAAACCTGAAACATGATTCCTTCGAGTCCCTGGGACCTGAGTAGGAAGGAAGGGATCTTATTCTCCCAGATGTGAAGGAAGGAGGTTTCCCCCTAACTCAGAACTCAAAGGGAGAAATAAGGAAAGAGATTACCTACAGGGTATAGACACCCTAGGTTTGAACTTCCACACTTACTAGCACTTGTTATCTTAGTCAGAGTCATTGAAACAACTGGAGCCTTATTTGTAAACTGGGGTTAATGGTAACTATCTGCAGGGTTGCTATGACAACAAAAGACTACACATCTTGGGGGGCGTGTATAGCTCAGTGGTCGAGCATGCACGAGGTCCTGGGTTTGATCCCCAGTATCTTTACTAAAATTAAATGAGTAAATAAATACATAAACCTAATTACCTCTCCCCATCAAAAACAATAATAATAAACTTAAAAAAAAAAAGACTACACATTTTAGGCTCCAGCACAAGTGGGCCTTTTACAAATGGAAAATATTATTGCTTTGGATTATCCAAAAGAACAGTAACACCCAGGCAGGTGGGGAAGGTAGCTCTATGACTGACAGCCCCCAGAAAGGAGATTCTTAAATCATAAGTCTTGAAAAGAAAAAAAAAAAGCCCTGAGACTATGCTTGAGGCCTATCTCAACAGGGCAGTTGACACCAGAAAGCCTCTCAGACAAGGGCAAGTCAGGTTACATCAAATCGATGGCTGGGCTTGATCAGTTGGTGGGGATTTGCCTGAAGTGCTGGTTAAGAATGATTCTGATGCTGAGTCTGAACTCAGGGAAGCAGGCCATGATTGATTGACTGGTGATGCCTGCCCTGGGCACAGGACTGGGGAGGCACATCATCACCCTCTGTTCCTCAGCGATCAATGCATAAGACTGCCCTTGACACAGGCAGGAGTGTGGACATCTGGAGCAGCACTCGGGCTGTGGGTAGCCCAGGGGAAATAAGTGGGAGGCAGTGATGCATCAGAGACTGATACAAAAGGAAAGGTGTGGAGGATCATGGGAAACCCTTGATAGTGATGTTGGGCAAATGCCAACGATTTCCCAATTCTACCCAGGAGCAGCCCCAAAGGGGTAGCCAGAAGAGCCTGAGAAGTTACCTGGAAGAGTCAAGAGAAAACTGGGCACACTGGGAAACCCTAAGAAGTCCACAGAGCCAGTTAAAGAACAGGCGAGGTGGTGCACAAAAGACCACAAGGCAAAATTATAGCAACTGCCTGACCTTGTCCTTGGGAACAGTAGGGTGAGAAGCAAGAGTTTATAAACAGCCAGAATGGTCAAGAGCGTTTATCCCCAAACTTAACGCCCACTCTGAGACCCAGTGGCCTTGCTCTAATTGCCAAATGATACCTCAACACGTCTATTCTGAGGACTCTAATCTCGACAAGAACCGAGTAAGGCAAAGTGCAGCCTGAGTCTTCCTTAATGACAGAGTACAAACGATGACCCCTGAGAGGGTCATGAAGACTCTAATAGCAAATCCGCACTCCCGGCCCTGCCTTGCCCTTGCTCCGCTCAACAAGAAACAGCAGTATTTGAAACATGAATCGCAGCCTCTAAGCAGACCTGAGTTAGGAAAGGCAATCTGAAGAACTTGGAAAAGCAGGAGAAATATAACAAATGAGAAGTTTTCTTTTAGGAAGAAACATGTTTTGGAACAGGCTTGTCTTCTTCTCCTCCCTACTGAGACTGTCATTAGGCAGACGTCTCTGAGTGTGAAGACAGTTGCCCACGTGGCCACCATGTTGCCCGCACCCTCCAGGGTCCACTGTCACGGAGGGAGCATGGTACGGCTCTCTCTCTAATCCTTCTGGGGCCGGCAACCTTCCCTTCCCTTTCCTTCCTACGTTTTCCAATAATACAGAAGACCGGGATGCACCTGTGAATCTTCCAAACTTTTGGGCAAACATTGCTGAAAATTAAGTCTACAGAACCTGGCTCGGTTTGAAAAGATGTAGGTTCTAAACTCACTTCTTTCCTGTATGACTTTTTAAGGAGTATGTATTTCAAAACTTGCCCTTCTGATTATAGAATTAATACACCCATTTTGTAAACTGCAGAGAAACATTAGAAGAAATTAGCATTAACCCATCAACCTGCCACTAGAGGTAGCCACTGTTTGCATTTGCATCTAATCTCTTCCACTGATTCCTGGGTACTCTGGTCATCCATCCTCTGGTCATCAAAATGAATTTGTGAGCAAGGCGTGAACTTAATGCGTTGTGACCATAGACGTGGTAACACTCATCGCTGGGCTGGGGAATCATTTGGTGAAGGTTAGGCTTCTCTGCTGTGTTCTGGGTATTTCAGCAACTGGAACCACTGTCTTTCATGGTTTGAGAAACACTTTCAAAGCCTCATTTCCTCACTGGTACAGTGGGGAGAACTCTGCACCAGATAGTTGCGTAAAGGTCCCTGCAAACTGGAGATGAAACGATGATTTCAAAGCCTACTTATCGCAGCACATACAGGAAGGTTTTGCCGACGGACTGTCCTTCAAACCCCAACCGTTGGCTCTGGTCCCCTGTCCGCTGCTAGACCAAGTTTCTCTAGATAGGCAGTAACTGCCCGATATACCTCGATGACTGGAGGTGAGGGCGAATCAGAGGCTGTCCTAAGATTAACTCTATTTCCTGATCATTGAAACATTCCCTATAATTCTCTGCTCAGTTCTGGGAAGACATAGTCAAAGGGCTACGTTGTCAGAATGATGCAGGCACCTCAGGAAAACAGTAGACATACTGACCAGGAGATGAGACAGTGTTCTACAGAAAGATACCTGTTGGTGGTTAGCAGTTACTCACTGAAACTATCTCCTTTTAGTTACCCTTTTGGTAACTGCCTTTTATAAATGTTTGAGTTGGGGCTGGTCCTATGTGTGGGCAGAGGATCTGAACAGAAGACTTTCAGGACTCAGGGGACTGGTGATGGGCAGGCTGCCTTTCAGTGAGGAGCCAGAGAAGCAGGGCTGTTCCTCCTCACTCACCAGCCATGTGGATTTGAACCCCTTCCTCCCAGTTTCTCTACTTACAGGTTTCTCAGCCTTAGCATCCTTTCTTGTCATTCACGCCACTGCCTAGGTCAGGACCTCACCATCTCTCGCCTGAACCTTGTGCATCAGCCTTCTGTCGGCGCCCTGCCCTTGTCCCACCCCTGCCCCCAGGTTAGTCTTACTGAAGCCCAGCCCCGCTCTGTTATTCTCCAGTCGCCAACTTGCACAGCCCTCCTCTCTCTGCCAGGATCCGCAGGTGGCCACAAAGGAGCCACAGCGGGCCAGGCAGGCAGACAGTGGCTGGCGAGTCCCTGTGCATCTCATCTGAAAAGGAATCAGCTACTCGGCTCTCACTGACTGTCTCTATGAGAAATCTGGGTTGTCCGTGAAATGCCTGTATTTTTAAAAGTTGGCTCAAATTTTAAAAGAACAAATGCACTCTGTACAAATGAAAGCTGGATGAATGAAATTGGCCATTGTGTCCGATTTGGTGTCCAGGCTAAATCCAAAACCACGAGCTTTGCGCTCTAGGCTTGGAATGACTTGACATTGACCTACCTTTCTGGCGTCCTTCCTGCTCACGCGCTCATGTAGTCAAGAGCCAGGAGACCTGAAGCGCCTCCCTGCCCTGCCTCTCTGCTCTGCTGGCTCTGAAATGCCTTTTCTCCCAGCATCTCCTGCTCCACCACTCCACCTTGAAAGTTTCCACTCCTCCTCCTGGAAGTCTTCCCTGATTTACCCCCAGCCAATGACTAATTAAAAATTACACACCATCTACTTCCCTGGGTCCTCTCAGAGGGTTGTATTTCACCTCGGTTGTGCTTTCTATTATCCTGACAGCCACCGCTCATCAGAAGGCTTCAGATATAAGTTTTTCTTTAAACATTTTTTATTGAGTTATAGTCATTTTACAATGTTGTGTCAAATTCCAGTGTAGAGCACAGTTTTTCAGTTATACATGAACATACATATAGTCATTGTCACTTTTTTTTCACTGTGAGCTACCACAAGCTCTTGTATATATTTCCCTGTGCTATACGGTATAATCTTGTTTATCTATTCTACATTTTGAAATCCCAGTCTGTCCCTTCCCACCCCCCGCCCCCTTGACAACCACAAGCTTGTATTCTATGTCTATGAGTCTGTTTCTATTTTGTCTTTTTGTTTTGTTTTGTTTTGTTTTTTAGATTACACATATGAGCGATCTCATATGGTATTTTTGTTTCTCTTTCTGGCTTACTTCACTTAAAATGACGTTCTCCAGGAGCATCCATGTTGCTGCAAATGGCGTTATGTTGTCGGTTTTTATGGCTGAATAGTATTCCATTGTTATAAATATACCACCTCTTCTTTATCCAGTCATCTGTTGATGGACATTTAGGCTGTTTCCATGTCTTGGCTATTGTAAATAGTGCTACTATGAACATTGGGGTGCAGGTGTCATCCTGAAGTAGGGTTCCTTCTGGATATATGCCCAGGAGTGGGATTCCTGGGTCATATTGTAAGTCTATTCCTAGTGTTTTGAGGAATCTCCATACTGTTTTCCATAGTGGCTGCACCAAACTGCATTCCCACCAGCAGTGTAGGAGGGTCCCCCTTTCTCCACAGCCTCTCTAGCATTTGTCATTTGTGGACTTTTGAATGATGGCCATTCTGACTGGTGTGAGGTGATACCTCATTGTAGTTTTGATTTGCATCTCTCTGATATTTAGTGATACTGAGCATTTTTTCATTTGCCTATTGATCATTTGTATTTCTTCCTTGGAGAATTGCTTGTTTAGGTCTTTTACCCATTTTTGGATTGGGTTGTTTGTTTTTTTCTTATTAAGTCATATGAGCTGCTTATATATTCTGGACATCAAGTCTTTGTTGGTTTCATTTGCAAATTTTTTCTCCCATTCTGTAGGTTGTCGTTTTGTTTTACTTATGGTTTCCTTTGCTGTGCAGAAGCTTGTAAGTTTCATTAGGTCCCATTTGTTTATTCTTGCTTTTATTTCTATTGCTTGGGTAGACTGTTCTAGGAGAGCATTTTTGAGATGTATGTCAGATAATGTTTTGCCTATATTTTCTTCTAGGAGGTTTATTATACCTTGTCTTATGTTTAAGTCTTTGATCCATTTTGAGTTTATTTTTGTGTATGGTGTAAGGGAGTGTTGCTTTGCATGCTGCTGTCCAGTTTTCCCAATACCATTTGCTGAAGAGACTGTCTTTACTCCATTGTATATTCTTGCCTCCTTTGTCAAAGATTAGTTGACCAAAAGTTTGTGGATTCATTTCTGGGCTCTCTATTCTGTTCCATTGGTCCATATGTCTGTTTTTGTATCAATACCATGCTGTCTTGATGACTGTAGCTCTGTAGTATTGTCTGAAGTCTGGGAGAGTTAGAAAAGTTTTGATATTTAATTCTAAGCCATTTGTGTGCACAGCCCTGTCTCCAGCTATCCCCTCCCCCACTACTGAGCCCCAGGATCTGCCCTGTAGGTGACAGATGCGTGTCTTTATGAGAGCTCTGACTTTGAGGGACTAGGCTGGGTTTATCAGAGCCAGGCTAAACTCAAACCTGGAAGACCTTGGCTGGTTGACTCGCCAGACGAAACTGCCCCATCTCCCTGCAGCCCACCCTCCACAGGGCTCCACCCCTCCACAGCAGGGCCAGGGTCTCTTAGCTGTGTCCTTGGTCACTCGCGGTCTCAGGCCAGGGGAGCTGAATGGACGAAGCAGCTTCACCTTCCCCGGGGGAGTGGCTCCTGGCACTCACTCTGCTGACTGTTCGCATCACCCGGAAAAGGGAGAGACGCCTGAGGGAGCGGCTCCTGGATTCGGCTAATCCGATTTAGTACTGATATTATCACTTAAAAATGTTAGACCCAAGGAGACGCTTATAGACATTAAGATCAAAAGAGGAAAGTTTGCAGCAACATCGATGGAACTGGAGATCGTCATACTGAATGAAGTCAGCCAGAAAGAGAAAGAAAGATAGCATGTGATACCACTTACATGTGGAATTGAAAAAACGATACACATGAACTTATTTACAAAACAGAAACAGACTCATAGGCGTAGAAAACAAACTAGTGGTTACCAAAGGGGAAAATGAGGTGGTAGTGGGGATAAATAGGAGTTTGGGATTAGCAGATACACACTACTGTGTACAAAGTAGATAAACAACAAGGTCCTACTGTACAGCGCAGGGAACTATATTCAATATGTTGTAATAACCCATAATGGAAAAGAATTTTAAAAGAAAAGACTATATATATAACTGAATCACTATGCTGTACACCAGACACTAACACAATATTGTAAATTATCTATAATTCAATTAAAAATTGTTTAATTAAACCAAAGAGGAAACTGAAGCCCAGAGAAGTATGCTTGCCTGAGGACAAGGCAGGGTGTGCCCCAGATAGGATCCAAGACAATTAACTCCAACTCTGAGGACTGTTTTCCACTAAGCCATAGATTTGCCACTAATGTTTGAAATGTTCTAATAAAAACACAGGTGAGGTGGGTAGGGTTTAGCACAGAGGTAGAGCGCATGCTTAGCATTTAAAAGAATGATAAATAAATAAATCAAAGCAAAATAAAAATTATTTTTAAAAAAAGCAAAAACATAACCAAAACACAGGTAGGCTATCCCAAGGCCACATTTTTCAAAAACTCCATCCTGCAGCTGAGCAAACGTGGGCTCCTGATTTTTCTGGTCCTTCCAGCGTTGGGAGAGTAACGTTTGCTGCTCCAGCAAACCTGGAAGCCAATTCCTTAGCAGAGGCGGATGAGTGGGTCGTGTCTGTGTCTGCACCCACACGTTTCAAACTCCGAGCCAAACGTTCATCCCGGGAGTAGACAGAATAATGAACCGCTCACAGGTGATCTGCTGCGATGTGTCCTGCTCTGCTCTCCTCATGGCTTGTCATACTTCCCCGGAGCATTCAAGCAAAGAGGAGGTACCATTGAAATCAGGCAAGAAGATGAGACTGTTCCCTTCTCACCACCCTCCTGGGGAACTCTGCTGAGAGTAAGTCAGGGTAGGAAAGGGGTTACTGGTGCTGAGATGAGACCATTCTCTTCACTTTACAGACAAGGAAATGGAGGCTCAGAGCAGCTCAAAACCACCCACCTGTTAATTTGCAGACACACAACTGGGCCAGGCACTGGGCTAGGCTCTGGAGATTCAATGGTGAGCAAAGACAGACATGGTCCTGCCCTCACATTGCTTCCAGCCTCGCAGGAAAGAGACTGTGGATAAATTATATGAAGCTGAGAGGAAACAGACCATGCCTCCCCATAAGGATTACTTTGAACTGAAGGCACCTGAGGAACAGTAGACCACAGGAAAAGCTCTCTGCCCTCACCTGGTTTGCCTGAAAGCCGGGCATAAATTTCCCATGTGATGGTGACCCCCTTCCCATTCTTGTACCAGGAATGACTCTTAATCATTGGAGAGCGCTCCGGACTCTCATCAGTCCAGAGGTGCACGGAGAGGAAGCCCCCTCACAAATCTTCCTGAAATGACCCTCATCTTCGATTCGTTTCCCTGTGTAGCTGCATCCCACGGCGGGCAGCTCCTAGAAACCTAGGACCTTTCCTACGTCTTGTCGCTTCTCCAGGCAGGCGCCGTTCCGTGCATGAGCCTCTGGGTCTGACCTCCTCTTTGGCATTTTCGTTTCACTCTGGGAAGCCCTCAGTCTGCACGTGAAAGAAATCTCTTTATCCGGTTAACCTGTCTTCAGCAGCTGAGTCTCCAGGGCCCCAGCCAAAGAGCTGGGAGGATACAGGGAGAAATTTCCCTCCCCTCTGAGGTCCCCTGACACCTAGTCCCGTGGCCTTTCTACTGCTCCGAGATGCTGACACCACACTCCTGAGTCAGATGAATCAGATATCCCAGGTCGGTTACTTAATCTTCGGTCTTTATCTGCTCCTTTCCCCCCACACTTGACCTTGTCACCACCCCAGCTGCTTCTCTATAACACACTTTATCTTGTGAGGCGAGGCTGGAGATCTCGGTCTCCGTGGCCAGCGGTCCGTGGGTCTCCTGGCAGCATCTCTCAGGGTCAGTAAGAGCCCCAAGCACGCTGCCCGGCCCGTATCTCATCTAGAGTCTGATAATGTGGCTCCACCAAAGGAAACCGGAAGCCAAAGAGAGAGATGGCTTCAGTTTTTTGCTTATTTTTGCGATCACTTAGCTGCGCAAACCCTGCCAGGCTTTGATGGCTTCTGAGAAATGCCAAGCATTTCTAAGGAAGCTATCATTAAAGTTAGCCTTTTGACCTCTCCTCGTCCAAAGTGTGCCTCCACATCCCTGCCCAGCATTCTTCACCTCAGCCCCGAGTGCCATGGCGCCATCCTACGGTTAAGCCCTGGGAGCTTTTGCGACCACAGAACCAACAAAATGCGGCAGGAGAAACCACAGCTGCTCTGATGAAACAGGTTGATGGAGTCAGTGTGACAGCTGACGTGCAAAGGCATGTGTGTCTGTTGGGGACCTTCAGGGACACCGCGGAGTGTTGAGGCTCCACGCCTCATGATGGAGCCTCAGTAACTATCACTGGATGTCATGAGTGCCCTTCACACTCACTGTGTGGCAGGTGTAACCCAGGTGTGCCTTGGGCTCCTGCTTGGGGGTCAGGGATGGTGGGTCACACTAGCCTCAAGTCTACCCCACCTGCTGCGCTTTACGTCCCCAGAACTTGTTCCTCCTTTAACTGCAAGTTGGTACCCTTTGACCAGCATCTCTCCAATCCCCCCACCCCAATGAAGGCTCCTTCTCTCAGCCATCCCTTCCTCCGCGCTGCTTCCTGGGCTTCCTTCTAAGTTACTCAACATCTCGGAGCTCAGTTTTCTTTTTTTTTTTGAGCTCAGTTTTCTTGTTTGAGGCACGAAGACAATAACACGTCCCATATCATCATTTTGGGTATTAAATAAGGTAATGTATAGAAAGCATTTGGCACAATGTCTAGAGCATCCTATGCTCTCAGTACAAAGTTTCAAAGTAATGATCCAGCAATACCACTCCTGGACATACATCCAGAAAGAACTCTAATTTGAAAAGATACATGCACTCCAGTGTTCATAGCAGCACTATATACAATAGCCAAGACATGGAAGCAACCTAAATGTCAATCAACAGAAGACTGAGTAAAGAAGTTGTGATATATTTATACAATGGAATACTACTCAGCCATAAAAAAGAATAAAATAATGCCATTTGTAGCAACATGGATGGACCTGGAGATTGTCCTTCTAAGTGAAGTAAGCCAGAAAGAGAAAGAAAAATGCCATATGATACCACTTATATGTGGAATCTTAAAAAAAAGAGAAAAAAAAAGAAAGGAAGAGGACACTAATGAACTCATTTACAAAACAGAAACAGACTCATGTAGTAAACAATCTTATGTTTACCAGGGGAAAGGGTGTGGGAAGGGATAAATTTGGGAGTTTGAGATTTGCAACTGTTAGCCACTATATATAAAAATAGATTAAAAAACAAGTTTCTTCTGTATAGCACAGGAAACATTCAATATCTTATAGTAACCTTTAATGAAAAAGAATATGAAAATGAATATATATATATGTATATGCATGACTGGGCATTGTGCTGTACACCAGAAATGGACACATTGTAACTGACGGTACTTCAATTTTAAAAAATGTGGGCTAAAAAAAAGAAAGTCTCAGAGTATTTCCATCATCAGATGAAGGGATAAAGAAGATGTGTTATGTATATACTAGGGAATACTGCTCAGCCGTAAAAAAGAATGAAATTTTGCCATTTGCAACAACATGGATGGACTTGGAGAGCATTATGCTGAGTGAAATCAATCAGACAGAGAAGGACAAATACTGTATGGTCTCACTTATATGTGGAATCTAAAAAATACAACAAACCAGTGAATAGAACAAGAAAGAAGCAGACTCAGCCGACATAGAGAACAAAATAGTGGTTACCAGTGAGGAGGGTGGGGAGGGGAAAAAGAGGGGTGGGGGAGTGTGTTGTACAAATTACTGAGTGAAAGACAGGTTCAAGGATGTATTGTACAAGCCAAGGAATATAGCCCATATTTTGTAATAACTATAACCTTAAAAAATTGTATAAAAAAGTAAAAATTAAGTTGAAAATGTCTCAGAGTATTTAACCTTCGTTCCCAGCCTTCGTGAAAAGCTTTTGGCATCTCAGGATGGAGTGTCAACAGCTCACAGACTGTAGGTCCTCAAAGGATGTTTTCCATCTCCCTTATAAGCAGAGCAAAACCAGGAGGTGGGAAGAGGAGAGTCCTTGCAAGATCGGCTGAGGGCATGTGAAGAACGTAAGCTGACAGGCAACTGGACACAGGCTGGTTACTCTCTCGAGGAGCAGAGGACAGTGCTCTGTTCCTTTGTGTGCACAGGAAGAAAACTACTGGCGTGAAGTTACACAAAAGGGTTGTGAGGGAACGTGAACTCCCAGGCTTTGCGTCTTAGCCTGCGTCAGCCCAAAGAACACTGCGTCTCCAGTTACTGTCCAATTATTGTATTTTATTTTGTACTAAAAGATACACAAGTTCTCTGGGCTGGTTAGATTTTTAAAAAACCTCAAGGCTTAACAGAGGATGCTGAGATTTCCAAAGTTATTTTTTCTTGGCAGGGCTAAGGTGGGTAGGAAAAGAAACCAGTTGGCATTCTCTCCTAGTCAAGGAGGAACGACTCGGGAGGTGGCCCCCTGCTCTCTGCAGGATGAGAAAATCAACCACTGAAATCTCCCTGGGACAGAGTCCTCCTCTTCTCGGAGGACAATGCTCTAATTTTAAGGGAGGGATTCTGGTTACAAAGTAGACAATTCTTTTTTCTATTTTGAACGTCAGAATGAAAACTTGGGAGTTGATTCTGATTTTAAAACCCATTCCATCCTTTTTTTTTTAAAAAAAATCACAATGTGCAATTATTTATCCCTTCCTTCCCTCATCCTACTCTTCGATGGTCTCCATCTCTCACTTATGCCCTGAGCCTGGAAGGACTCTGTTGGCCACCAAGGCAGCCATCTCTACCTTCGAGTCAAGCCCTGATGTCCAGGGCCAGTTTGACCCCTACCGGTAGGGCTGGTAGACAAAAGGAAGCAATGGTTGTTAAGGCTCCATCTGGAGTCAAGGCCACTTAGGTGCCAGCAACACCTAAACTGACTGCCCTCAGTCCCCGGCTTCCTCCACTGACCTGGCCAGGGGTCTCTTCTCACCTGCCTCTCCAAGCTCACTCCTCCCCACTTACCCATTTCTGATTAAATCTTACCTAAGAATAAAGCACTCCTCCAAACGGAGGGCCACTTAGAGCCTTCAGGACCAGCAATTATGTCAGGAGCAGAAAAACACAGAGGAGAGGTACAGCTGCTGTGACTCATGCGATAAACACTAATGTTGTTAATCACATATGATCGGAGGGTAGAGCTCAGTGGTAGAGCACATGCTTAGCATGCACAAGGTCCTGGGTTCAATCCCCAGGACCTCTGCTAAAAATAAATAAACCTAAGTACCCCTCCCCCATCAAAAAATAATGTGATAATAAACAAATAAAAATAAATAAAATATTTTAAAAAATCATATATGACAAACAGTAGAAGCCAATAATAAAAAGCACTTATGACAAACTTGCATTAAAGGAAGTTCAGTAAGTGCTTTATATTGAGTTTGTTATCCTTACTTTTTCCATCAAAATAATGTTTGTATATGGAATAAAATATATATGTAATAGTACATGCAAAAGATTTATACTAAGAAGTACTAGTTCTCCCCCAGGTTCCCCAGAAAACAACTAGAGCTCATCAATGAATTTGGTAAAGTTGCAGGATACAAAATTAATATACAGAAATCTGTTGCCTTTCTATACACTAACCACAAAATAGCAGAAAGAGAAATTAAGGAAACAATCCCATTTACCATCACATCAAAAAGAATAAAATACCTAGGAATAAACCTACCTAAGGAGGCAAAAGACCTGTATTCCAAAAGCTAAAAGACATTGATGAAAGTAATTGAAGATGACACAAACAGATGGAAACATACACCATGTTGCTGGGTTGGAAGAATCAATGTTGTTAAAATGCCCACGCTACCCAAGGCAACCCACAGATTCAGTGCAATCCCGGTCAAATTACCAATGGCATTTCTCACAGAACTAGAACAACTAATTTTAAAATTTACATGGAAACACAAAAGGCCCAGAATAGCCAAGACAATCTTGAGAAAGAAGAACAGACCTGGAGGAATCACACTCCCTGACTTCAGACTGTACTACAAAGCTACAGTCATCAAAACAGTATGGCACTGGCACAAATCAGACATGTAGAGCAGTGGAACAGAATGCAGAGCCCAGAAATGAACCCACACTTACATGGTCAATTAATCTACAGCAAAAGAAGTATGAATATACGATGGAGAAAAGACAGTCTCTTTGATAAGTGGTGCTGGGAAAACTGGACAGCTACATGTAAAAGAAAGACATTAGAACATTCTCTAACACCATATACAAAAACAAACTCAAAATGGATTACAAATCTAAATGTAAGACCAGATCTCCTCCTAGAGGAAAACACAGTCAGACACTCCTTGATGTAAATTGCAGCAATATTTGTTTGGATCTATCTCTTAAATAAAAGAAATAAAAGCAAACATACACAAATGGGACCTAATTAAACTTGAAAGCTTTTGCACAGCAAAGGAACCGAAAAGACAACCTACTGAATGGGAGAAAATATTTACCTCATCTCACAGCCTATTCCACACCTGTCCTTTTTCCTTTTTTGGTCTTTTGAATATTCAATAGAGCCTAATTTAAAGTTCTTTCTTTGCGATTGCTGTGGCTGCCAGACAATCCATGATCTAAAAAGTACTTTGGATTCTGACACATGAATTGGCACGCCATCAATCACATAAGTTTGAAATTCCACGTATCATCGTCGCTGCAAATGTGAGGTTATTCTGACCACTGCGTCTTAATAGTAAGGACCAGCATTTTCAGGGCCTCTCATTTGGCTTTGTGAGTTGCACAGACTTGGATGTCACGCTACCTGGGTGTATATAGTAAGCTTTTAAAAAATGTTCAACTGAAGACCTAGTCCTTGTCCTGCGGGGACAGTAAAGCATCCTTGAAATGACCTGAATTCAAAGCACCTGATGAAATTACTATCCTGATTATGCTCTGAAGGAAAGAATTTCTCTTCTCTGCAGAGAAACAGACAGAGGCTGGATAAGCTTTTATTCGGGAAGCTGTAAAGGAGATTCATGTCTGTTTAGATATTTGCACAAGTGACCTTTAAACTCTGTCCAAACCCTCAGATCCAAAAGCTGTAGGTCTCTGATTGGTTGTTTATACTCAAGGATCGCGTGAGATAAGGAGATGCAGAATCATGGAGCTCTCTGAGTGGAGGTGAATCTCATGAGATGCTGCTTCCCCAGAATTTTGAGCCAAATTTTTAGCAAGCAGAGACACCTGTCTTAGAGCACGAAGGAAAGGCATTTTAGGGGGAAAAAATAAATCTGACGCAGCAATGAAAAGAACAAAGTACAGCTACACACAATGATACGATGGCTCTCATGGACACAGTGTTGAGAAGAAAAAGCAGATATGAGAGGATATGCACTTGGTGGTGGCCAGAGTGTGTGTTCTTGTGACAACTGACGGCCTTAGGCTGTGACTGTGCTCTGTCCTGTGTGTACATTCCATGTCAATACTTGCTTAACAGCATATCATATGATTCGACTTGTTAGGCTCCCCGCAAAAAGGCAAAATCGAGCTATTGTAATATGTGCAAAAGTGGTAAAAATATAAAGAGCCAGCCTAGCAGTCAGTCACCATTGGGATGGGGGAAGGGGCTTGTGATCGGGAGTGCGTGGGACTGGGGTCCACAGTCAGGTGACCCCTGAAGCGCTGGTAAGTTCTAGTTGTTGGCCTGGATGTTGCTTTATACAGGCATTCACTTTATAACTCTGCTAAGCTGAATATATAAATGTTATACACTTAGACAAAATCATTCAGTAACCAGTCTAAATGTTTATGACTAGGGGACTGTTTAAATGAATTACAGTCATTTAATGTATTAGGGATCATTAAAAATGAAGCAGCTGTGGTCTTTTATCCTTTTAAGGATCTGATGTCCAAATTGTGTCCTAAAATGACAAAAGTCATGTTAGAAATGAATCTAGTATGACACTACACACACACACACACACACACACACATACATACATCAGTCCGTCCTTGTCCATGACTTTGCTTTTGGTAGTTTCAACTACCCATGGTCAACTGCAGTCCAAAATATTAAATGGAAGATTCCAGAAATGGGGGAGGGTATAGCTCAGTGGTAGAGCACGTGCCTAGCATGCACAAGATCCTGAGTTCAATCCCCAGTACTGCCATTAAATAAATAAATAAACAAACCTAATTACCTCCTGCCCCTCCCCCAAAAATTAATTTTAAAAACAAAAGGTAAATAATAATAGAAGAAAAATACTTTTAAAAACAAACAAACAAAAAAGAAATTCCAGAAATAAACAATTCATAAGCTTTAAATCGCACACCATTCTGAGAAGTGTGATGAAATCTCACTCCGTCTGGCTCCTTCCCACCCAGGAGGTGAGTCACTCCTCTCTCCCCTCTGTGTGGTGTATCCACACTGTACAGGCTACCCGCCTGTTCGTCCACTTACTGGCCATCTCAGTTATCAGATCGACTGCCGGAGAATCACAGTCCTTGTGTTCAAGGAACCCTACTTAATTAATAATAGCCCCAAAGTGCAAGAATAGTGACACTGGCAATTCGGATATTCTCTTACTGAACCTAATTTATAAGTTAAACTTCACCACAGGTATGGATGTGTAGGGAAAAACGTCAAATATTTAGGGTTCAGTTCCGTGGTCTCAGGCACCCACTGGGTGTCTTGGATTGTACCCCTCCACACAGAGAAGGAAGGATTACTGTATGCAGAGCACCTCTAATCTTTGGGAAATAGATGGAGACTAGGAGTCAAATTTTGTATCATGTGCATTTGTTTCCATTCAAATAGAAGAGATCGCTTATTTTGAACACAATTGCTTATTGCATGGTTCTTTGCAGATTTTATGTCTAGGCGCTCCTTTATTATAGAGTATTTCAGCAAAAACGAGCAACTGGCAATCAAATACAGCTGCCCAACCATGGCCATGTTAGTTACACAAGGACTTTCCTAAGCAAACATTTCTCAAGCACGTGTTTTGAACCTGGTATGGAGTTAGGTCCTGGGAAAATAAAGATAAGTGGGACAAAATCTGAGCCCTCGTGGAAAGGGAAGACAGTGAGGAAGAGGCAGAAAGAAAGGAGAGGTCACTTGGTACCACTGGAATGTCTCTTCATGCAGCTGTTTGATTTCACTGCTCTTTGTCTTTAGGAAACGGCGTTGGCTTAGATCCCTTGTCTTGACAAGTCTTAGAAATCGACATCTTTTATAAACCAATCCCACGTGTTTCATACTAGACCAAGTACCAACCACTTCACTGGTAGAATCTTCATCTTTCAGCTCCTCTGAAGCTCCCTCACTCTCCCTGGTCCTTCATTCTGTTTCCCAGAAGGTGTAGATGAGATCCTAGGTAGCTGGGCTTTTCACACATCTGCTTTGTTTGATGTGATTCAAAAGATATTGGAAAAGCAACAGACAATGCAGCTGAGGTGCCGAGAGCCCCAGATATTGTGGGGGAAGAAAAAGAGCAGGGGACATTGCCCGCCACAGACTGGACAAGTTTCCAATCCTCACTGAGCAGTACTCCAGTACTCCGGGGGAGTACCCCAGTACCCCAATACCCCGGTAATCCTGAGGACTACTCTAATACTCCTATAGTACTACAGTGGAGGAAGATAGGCCAGCAGATCACTGCTGTAAAGAAAGACGTCTTGCCTCCTGCTTGTCATAATTCTGATTTACCTGTGGTCACATTGTGAAAACTATTTCCTAAAGAAATGCCTTCAGCCGTTTCCCGAAACAGCTTTTTTTTCCCACGTGGCTATAAAAGATTTCAGTCATTTTTCTCCTCCATTTTATTGAGATATATTTTTATTAAGCTATAATTGATATACAACATTGTATAGGTTTAAGGGGTACAACATAATGACTGGATTGATGTATACACTGCAAAACGTTTATCACAGTAAGTTTAGTGAATGTCCACCACTGCACAGTTACAACTTTTTCCCTTGTGATGCGCACCTTTAAGATCTATTCTCTTCGCAGCTTTCAGAGATACCCACAGTATGAGCTGTAGTTGCTATGCTGTGCATCATACCTGCAGAACTTATTTACCTTAAAACTGGAAGTTTCTACCTTTTGATGACTTTTACTCAGTTCTCCCACCCATCACCTTCTGCCTCTGGCAACCACAAATCTGATCTCTATTTCTGTGAATTTTTTTTAATATTCCGCGTGTAAGTGAGGTCATACAGTAATTGTCTTTCTCTCTCTGATTTATTTCACTGAGCATAATACCCTCAAGGTCCATCCATGTTGTTGCAAATGACATGATTTTTTTCTTTTTTATGGCTCAATAGTGTTCCATTGAACCGTATTTTCTTCATCCCATTCATTTGTCAATGGACACTTAGGTTGTTTCCATGCCTTGGCTTCTGAAAATAATGCTGCAATGAACATGCGAGATCTGTCTTTGGGGTAGCACTCCCATTCCTTCAGATGTATACCTAGACATGGGACTGCGGGATCCGATGGCACTACTTTTAATTTCTTGAGAAATCTCCATTCTGTTTTCAACAGTGGCTGTACCAAATTACATCTCCCCCAGCAGTGCACAAGCGTTCAGACTTGGATCATCTTAAAGGACAGAGGTTTAGAAGCATTTCATTGTTGCAATGATCCAAACCCAGGTACCTCATCTCTTCGTCAAAATCCCATTTGTTGCTCTTGCTGGGCAGAGAATATTGATGAGGCTGAGAGGTGTAGGGGAGGAGAAAGGGGTCTTCCTGAGGTGAATAGCACGTCGGGGGAGAGCAGTAGTTGTTAAAATCCACACGCACCTTCTCTTCATAAAGATCACCCTCTTGATTTGGCCAGAGTGAGTGGCAGCTCATTTTGGCTGCTGGTGGTTCCAATGGGATCTGCTGGAAAAAGGGTTCTGAAGTGTTCTGGGAAGAGGGGCAGTCATAAGGCCAGCTGGTCAGAGGAAAAAAGTAATTGGGACCACCACTGTCATTCAGAGGATTCCTCCCCAAGGCCATATTCTTGTTCCACGTTTGCAGATCACTGTAACCAAAGACCCCAGAGACGGAGGGCTGAAGCAGGTCTTCGCTGCTGGAGACCCGACTGTCAGACAAACTGCATTTCTCGTGGAGCTGAAGGGGGTCCACGGTGGAAGTGGGGTCTGCTGGGTCAGCGACTCCCCCCAAACCGTAACTCCTGGAGAAGGATGCGCCGTCGTTGGGCGCCTTCTGCTGGGGAGCATGACCTAGTAAATGTGCGCTGTAACTGTCAGGCAACTGGACACCTTCCTGCAAGGACCAAGTTAAACTTTCCCAGCTTGGCGTTTCACCTGGAAGAGGCTGGGAAGGAGAGAGAAAAGCTCACGTTAATAAGTTAAACTGCCACAGGCCCCCCAGGCCCCCACGGCTGACCCCGTCCCACAGGCGCTCGGCGCACGTTCCTCATTCCTCGCATGCTTGGAGCACCAGGGCACCCAGCCCTCTCCACCGGCACCCCAGACCTGGGAGAGGCCAAGGCTGCTGCCATTTCCATCTGAGATCTTACTAACCAGCAAGGGCCGCATCCCCCTTTACTCAGACATGCGTGTGTTTATAACGTGTCACCTCAAACGCAAATCAGGTGTCCTAATTGCCTCTGTGAGACATTCGTAAGGGGCGATTTAAGAAAAACCAAACCACCAAAAATTTATATTATATTCAGTGAAACTCTCAGGGGGCCTCTCTCTCTCTCTCATCATGTCCCTCCTTGATTTTTCTATTTTTTTTAGCGTGGATTCCATGAAACCAGGGCCTATCTTTTTTTTTTTTTTTCCTCCTCAAGAGACATTGAACTCATTCTATTGAATCATAAAGAGGACCTCTGGAATACGAGGTGGTAAATTTACTTTTATAAATGGAGGAAGGAGGTTGCCCTCCAGTTAATCACAGGAAAAGTTATCTGTTGAGAATGGGGTTATCTTCTTGTTTCTGGAAGACGAGGGACTATGAAGAAGATGTGGATGGAGAGACTGTGACCAGGTAGGGTGAGCAGAAGATGCCCTCACCTTCTCCCAGGGCTCCCAGGAGACGGGGTGAGGGACCAGTCACTGGGATTCAGGGACCCATATCTCCCTATAACATACTCAGATTATATATATATTTTTTCTTAACATGCATTTAGAGACTCCAGGGATGGACCGGCTCCATTCCTGTATTCCTGAAAAGAAATGTGGTGCATGGAACAGTAGAAAAATTACCACCACTATTAAGCAGACAAACCCACAGACCTACTGTATGACACCCATAAAGCCACACACGTCACATCACAGTGTGACCGCAGGGAGGAGTCTCTGTCCCCACACCCACGGGGTCCACTGCTTTCCAAAACTCCCTGGTTATTTCATCGTGGTGGAGCGGGCTAAGGAAATCATCTCTTCTAGGGAAGCATGGAAAAGTATGAGGCTAATATTTTGTGGAGATCATTTCATTTTGTTCTGGTTCTGTCAGAAGTAGAGAGTGCCAAATACAGGTCAAGTACTAATTCCAGTCTCTTTTTATTAACTGCAGCAGAGAAGATGATTCTGAAACTGTATGGACTTTACAGTCGAGGGCATGCTACAAAAATGGTAGAGTCAGGGGTCTTGGCAGATGCTTGCTCACAGGTGAGCCTGAAGGTATATGATGTCTGGTTTGCACTCGCAGGTAAGGGACAGGGAGATCTACGGCCGCCACCACAGGGGTGGCAAGTCACCGTAGGTTTTGAAGGCATGTGGGGAAAGGTTACCTTTATCTGCGGGCTCTGCTTCAGCTTGGAGCAGACGGAGGAAGATGCTGCGGGCGTTTTCTTCACTGCTCTTCTGGCCTCGGCTTCCAGTTTGGTCTCTGGCTTCGGATGATCATGCTCTCCCTTTGACTTAAAGGAGATGAAGCAGTGAAATAAATAACCAGACGTCCTTTTCATGGTGTGTAGAATTTTCCCCCACGCTCTGCCATCGGACTGGGTGTTGTGGCAGCTGACTATTGTGACAAGACTGGAGGAACCTTTAAAAAATCCTCCCGTGCGCTTTCCTGCCCACCTGCTCGCCCATCTTTTCTTAGGATGCTCCTGGGCATGGTGCCTCTCCCCAACCCGGCAAAGTCACATCACAGTGATGGCGAGTAGCGCTGACGACACACGCTCTCAGAGACTCTTCAGCATGACGCTGTGAGGCCCCCACCGTCATCACCATCCCCAGTTTATGGAGTGGGAGATGGAGGAGTGGAAGGATTATGCCACCGGGGTAACCTCCCCAAGTAAGCGGGGAAGCCGGGATTCAAAGTGCTCCAGGGCTGGCCAGGCTGAGAGCCAATGGCTGGCCATTCAGGAATGTTGTGAGCTGGTTGTTAAACACATCTTGAAATCAGCCACTGTGGGAAGAGTTACATCCCAGAAAATGACAAACCCTACCCATTAGAGCACTTTCTTTCCAGGGGGCAGGCTTAGCAAGGACGCAGGCCCAGGCCTGCCGGAGGCCACTGTTGATATCACCTCCCCCATGAGGGCTTCTTAACACCGCATTTTACAGAAAACCTGGGCTTAGGGGACTCAGGTAATGTGTCCATGTTTACAGGGCTGGTGAAATGTCAGAACCAGGTCTGTGGAAGGCCGCTGCACCCCTCAGCACCACGCTGGCCTGAGCCATCAGATTACTGACCACTGCCTCCTCTGGGAGCCTGAGCAGCTCCAGCCCCAGCTCCTCTCTCGAGGTGTGGGGGACAGACGTTTGCTTGCCCAGAGGGGCCTCGGGGAGGATGCAGGCTCCCCTCCACCTGCACATCTCCAGTGGGAGACGCCCTCCTTGTGCTCTGTGAACAGCTCCTGAATGAAAGGGAAATGGAATCGCTAACTTGAATCCAACCTGGAAAAAGATGAAGCGTCCATCGTGCCTCCAGAAGTTGGTGACGGGAAAGCCCCCGTGGCCCCGGCAGGGAATGAGCTTCAGGGGACCGTCGCAGTTTGGACAGCGCTTCCCTACAAGAGAGCAGAGGACGGTGATCACGCCTGGCTGAGCCAGGCCGGTGGCCCCTTGGAGTCTGTGCAGCCCTGCTGGCCTCACAGTTGACTCTAGGATGACAGAGGAGGATCCCCCTGGCCAAAGGTTTATGGGCCTTCATCCACTGGGCATGACCCCTGAGCCTAGGAGACCAGGTCACTCCCACACATGTTAGAGTAAGCAGTCATCTAGAGAGTGGGATATTTTACAGGTCAGAGGAGAGCTATTCTGAGCAAAAAAAAAAAAAAAAAAAAAAATTCCTCCCCTCCTTATTCACTGATAGTTGAAATTCTTTGTAGAGAAGAGGAAAAAATTCTTGCACTTCACAACTAGAATGAAGGGTCAAGGAGCAAAACCACATGCCGGAGAGAAAACAGCTACTAAATTTTCACTGAAGTGTAAATGACTGATATCAGATTCCGCCCCAGGTGCAGGTTTTGAAAACAAATTACAAGGCAAGAACATGAAGTAACTTGAAGTCTCAAGGGGGCAAGACACAGGGAATGCTGAATGCATCTATTTCACAATCCGATGAATATGATAACGAAAAATGAACAATCATCTCAGCCTCTGATTATGGCTGGAAACTAAATGGTGTAGAATTGAGTCTAATCTCAGATTCAGTCCCGGCTCCCACTCCAGATCAAAGCACTCACTGAGATCATTTGAGGGACCCCAGTCCCCAAGATGCCAGGTAGGAAGGGTGAGAGACAACTTTCTTTTAGACTTTGGCAGGGTGTGCTGGTGAATTCGTGTTAGTCCCTTAAGTGAGGCATCTTGCTTTTAGCAGAAGCCCCGAGTCAGGTGCCTTAACCCAAGGGAGCCTGGGCGTGGCAGATCGTTGGGGCAGATCTTTGGGACGAGGGGGCTGGTCGGCTCTCCACGTGAGAGCCTCCACCACCCTCCAAGGCGAAGGCTGGGCCCTTGGGATGCGCAGGGACTTCGGGCCGGGAGCCGCACTCACTCTGCTGCTTCTGCCGGGCTTTGTCGCAGATGGCGGGCCTCAGGTAGACCTTGCGGCCCTCGGCGGCCGAGCAGTCGCGGCTGCACACCACCACGCCGAGGCAGGACTTCTTGAGGATGCGCGAGTTGTGGTTGTTGGTGTTGCGCATGGCCCAGCTGCTCAGGTGCCGCTGCGCGCTCCTGTCCTCCGAGCTGTAGATGTGCTTCTCGTAGGCGTCCGGCCACTCCTGGAACCAGTCCGTCTTTTTCACATTCTGGTAGAAACACAAAGGAGAGTATCATGGCCTCAGCTGTGCGTAGATGTGAAGCTGGTTTCGGCGCTCCAGGGACCTTTGGCAAAGACCAAGATGGATTTCATTCTGCGGCGGGAGCCGAGCGCGCGCAGCGCAGCGCGGCCACGGAACGGCTGCGTCCACCCAACATCTGCTCCCTGGACCAGCACGAGCTGTGATGCAGCCCCTCTGAATGCTCCCCGACTAAGATTTCTCCAGCCTTTGGTGATAAGAGGGAGGGCCGGTTCTCACTAAGAATGTTGGAGGGTGAAGTAACATTATTGTGCTCTTACACAACGGGCAGGGCAATGAGATACTGTCTCTCCCTGTGTGGTGGTTACCTCGTTGGGAAAGCGGAAGGTTAATGGAAGGTCACCTGGCATAGGCGGTGGGAGGCGGGAGAGCCGCCTCCTGCCCTGTGGAGATTCTCTTCCCTTTGCTCTACTCCACGTTCAGACAGGGCAGAGGAGTCAGGAAAAGTTTATGTTGACTGGAAATGTCTAGGTTCTTGCCCAGGACGGGCGCTATTCCCTGCACATCAACAGCGAACTAAACAAGACTCTCCTTTAGGTGGACAGACACACAGGACCTCCATCCTTACAGCATGAGTTACCTGGCTGTCTGTGCCTCTGCTGCTTTATCTGTGTAACAGGGATAACTAGTCCCGCCTATCTCAAGAGTGGTTCTGAGAATTAAATATAATAGTTAAAAAATACTTAGCACAGCACCTAACATGGAATAAACATGAGTCACTGATGTTGCGGCTCACACAGATGCCACATTGGACAGATTCTTACAGTGAGAATTCAGTGGTCTCAAGAGACCACCGTGGGCTATGCCCATCCCTACAGCTTCCAGAGACCTGCCTTAAGAGCATTTTTTCATCAAGAAGATTCTAGAAGGTCAGGATAGAAGATTCTAGAAGCTCTGGGAGGAGTGTTCGGGTACTTCTTTGCTTCCCCAACAACAACAACAAAAAAAACACAGCAATAAAATATGAGAAAAGAAAGACATTTGAGAAGGAGAAAAAACAAACATCATCGGGATGGAAGGGCATCACAGGGAAGTCCAGGTCTACTTAGAGTTCAAGTTCAGAACATGCCAAAGAACTGTGTAGCATGAGACTCAGGGCTGGTGACTGTCTCTGAAGCCTCCTTTTGCTCATCTCTAAAATGGGGACATGGGGCGAGGGAGGGTATAGCTCAGTGGTAGAGCATGTGCTTAGCATGTGTGAGGACCTGGGTTCAATCCCCGGTACCTCCTTTAAAATAAATAAGTAAATGAACCGAATTACCCCCCCCCCCCAAATGGGGACATGGATAAAACATGCCTCACAAAAGTACTGTGAGGAGCAGATGTGCTGTAAACTGTTTGTTTTATATAGCTAATGAAAGTTGTCATTTGAATGGAATTTCATGGGAACTGAGGTGGGTCTGAGGAAATAGAAACTGGAGGTTTTAATAGTGAAGAGCTGGGGTCTGCACAGTAGGGCCATGGGTCAAATCCAGCCCACTGCCTGTTTTTTGTAAATAAAGTTTTATTGGAACACAGCCACGTTCACTCATCTAAGTGTTGTCTGTGGCTATGTTTACACACCGTAGCAGAGTCCATTTGCTGCAGCCCAGACTGTATGGCCCACAGAGCCTAAAATATTTAATATCTGGCCATTTATAGAGAGCTTGCCATCTCCTGGCTGAGATCACAGCCTGTGGAGGCTCATGGCCTGGGTGTGGGCCTTTAAGTAGTTCCTTCCCCTGAGTGTCTCCACTTCCTGCTCTGTGGGAGGGCGGCCACGGGAGTACCCACCTCACAGGGACGTTGTGAAGACTGAACGAGTTAACATACACAAAGCATTCAAAACAGTGTCTGCTATTTACAACAGCCAATACATGGGAGCAACCTAAACATCCATCAACAGATGACTGGACAAAGAAGATGTGGTATATTTACACAAGGGAATACTACTCAGCCATGAAAAAGAATGAAATAATCCCATTTGCAGCAACATGGATGGACCTAGAAATGACCCTACTAAGTGAAGCAAGTCAGAAAAAGAAAGAAAAACACCATATAATATCATTTACATGTGGAATCTAAAAAATGATACAAATGAACTTATTTACAAAACAGAAAGAGACTCACAGACATAGAAAACTTATGGTTACCAAAGGGGAATGTAGGAGAGGGATAAATTGGGAGTTTGGGATGAACAGATACAACTTACTATGTATAAATTAGATAAACAATAAAGTCCTACTGTATAGCACAGGGAACTGTATTTAATAGCTTGTAATAACCTATACTGGAAAAGAGAAACCAATAAAATACTACCTGGCATATGGCGAGTTCCACATCAGTGTTAGCTGTTACTCAACCAGATCTGGGGCCAGCCAGTGTGGCTGTGACAGCCACCAGCTTTCAGGAGAGAGGTGACCCCCAGAGAGGCCACTGCTTTAAACCTTGTTGAGCCAAATGCAAGACAGGAGTCCAAGAAAACAAAAGCTTGATTAGTACAATTCTTGTTCACGACCTCCTTTCTCGGAGCAGTGACTAGGCTGGCCCCTCCTGTGCTGCCCTCCCTGTGGAGTGGGGAGGGGACTTTGTTCCAGAGAGAAGGGAGGAAGCGGGGTGGCGTCTGGAGGACCCCCCTCTGGTCCGCCAGGCAGCTACAGTCGGGGTTTCTAGGAAAGAGGCCAAGCCAGGATGCGCTGCCTCTCTTCCCCAGCTCCCTGGTAATTCTGAGCAGGACAAGACTTCATGCCCAGGGTGAGGAGAAGACCTTAGGCAGGCCCTCGGACAGCCCTGTCTCCTGCCTTCTCCACCCACCTTCTCCTTTCTTCCTTCTGACCTAAAGCTCTAAACAATGATGGCCCTCTTCTCTTCCACCACAGAAAAGGCCGCAGAAAGCATAATATTTTATCTTCTGAAATCAGAATGTAGGTTCAAACATGAAAATGTGGACCTTTAACAATTTGGACTGCAGGAATCTACTGGTGGATTTGAATTCTTCAAATACAAAGCACGGTTGTCAAGGCAGCAGAAACAAGGGCTGGGGGGACTTGAAGAAAAGCTGAGATTTTCATGTTTAAACGGTGAGTGCCCCATTCAAGCTGGTCAGTGGCATAAAACCCACAAACCAGGGCAAAGGGGGGTGCTTGTCAGAGCACCTGCAATGCTCCAGGTGGAGAGCAAGGACTGGGTAGGTGTGGAGCAAGAAACCATCTCCACTGTCTTTGCTGTTGGCTTTTTCTCCCAGTTTAATGTATATTTTGATCGCCCTTTGAGACGTCCTCTTTTGATAGACTCTTGAGAAATACATTGTTTAGTTCCCCTGTATTTACAGATTTTCCTGTTGCCTTTTGCTATTAATTTCTAGGGTGAATCCACTGTAGCTGGAGAATGCATTCTGTGTTTTCGATTATTTTAATATTGTTGAGCTTTGCTTTAGGGCTCACAAAATGTCCTTTTTTCCCAACAGCCCCTCCACCGGCATCCTCCAGCTCCATTAATAATGCAGTAATAATTTGGACAAGGTATAACCTCGAGAAAATTACTAGGAGTAAACATATTCATGTTGAAATAGTCTCTTGGCTGTTTATTTATGACCAGTCTTTTGACCTGGACATTTAGTGGGATTTTTGACACTTTTTTTGACATTGAAATTAAGGAAACCCAGATTCCGGTAATGTAAAGGAATCCAGGTGTCAAATGAATGATAATGAACTCTGACAGTCTCCTAAATTTAAGGCATTAGGGAATAAAATTTTAAAAGGAAGAGCAATCATTTCTTAATCTTGTTTAGCGAATCCCCACAAAATATTTTTTTCTTTTCAGATCTTCTGTTTATTTTAATTTCTAACTTTTCATGAGTAACTCTTTGTTTTTCCTCTTGGTTAAGAAGTTTATCATTTAAAGGGACTATTCCGGAGGTTTCCAACATGTAAATATAACGAATTTATACTTTATAATCTTATGGGTAACAGCACTGGGAGGGGGGTAGAGGGTTAATTAATATTTCTGTGATTCTGTATGTAATTTTTTTTCCTAAGAGAGTTAATCTTCTAAGTCAAAGTCTTTGAGCCTGTGCAGAGTACCCTTCATCCTCCCCTGATTTTAATTTACTTAACTACTTGAAGTTTTAATAGGATATCTTAAGAATTAAATATACACTATTACATAAAACTAATGAATTAAAATCAAAATTCTGAAATAAAGTATCAAACATTTATATTATCACGTTATTACATTAAAAGCGATTTTCACTTGGAAATAGTCCACTCTAATGTAAAGCAACTATATACTAGGTTTTCTTTAATAAAAATAGCGTGTTCATTCCTTAGAAATAAACGTTTCCAAATAAAACAGGGCTAGCAAACAGATACATGTTTAAGTAAATCAGAGAGAGACGAAAAATTAGTTGTAACAATGGAACACAGGAAAAAAATTGAAGCAGCATTTCGATTTGTCTTCAGCTTTTCAGTAACTTATCTCCCTGAGCCAACTGGAAACTCAACTCCAAGTGCTGTCAAAGGGAGAAATTCAGTTTGACAAAATGCTTTTTAGTTAACTTAATAAGAATTACTCCTTTGACTAATCTTGCAATTTCTTACCTTTTTGAAGGGGGGAGGTAATTAGGTTTATTTATATTTATTTTTTTGATGGAGGTACTGGGGACTGAACCCAGGACCTTGTGTATGCTAAGCATGCGCTCTACCACTGAGTTATACCCTCCCCTACACCTTTGTTAAATGGGTCAAGATTCAAGACACAAATTTCCTTATTTGCTCAGACAACACTAGTGCCCCAGCTTTCAAACTCTGTCACCTCCCTCTCTTTTCTCTTCTCCCTTTACTTTCCAGCTCCACCCAGCTAAGAAGGGACCTCCTGGCAGGCACCCGGGAGAGTCTCCGCTACCCCAGATGCAGTGATGCTCCCATCCCCATCCCCCCGGAAGCACAGGGTAGCAGAAAATACTGGCTCTGATAGAGGGAGACCCAATGGCCACGGGGCCCACACAGGTGGAGCTGTCCCAAGGGGTTCAAATGACCTTGAGATCAAGGAGAATGCTGGGCCAAGAGGGCAGAGTCATCGGTGTCCCTGTCAGACCAACGGCAGTGTGACCTGATCACGCAGTCAGATAATCATTGACCAGAAATCCGCAATCTGGTTTACCTGTTAGCTCCCTGGCTCCAAGACACTTCTGATTACAACCAGCTCATTCTGGTGACATTTATCCGCACAGATTCACAGAACCAGCTCAAAGATTCACCTCTGCTCATAAGTTTGAGGCGAAGGAAATTGTGCTGGTTAAAATCATGGTCCAGGAATTAACTCATCAGAGATGTGGCCTCTTTGTGAGGCTTTAAGAGGACCTGTATTTATGTTTAGCCTGTGTGTTGCTCCCCAGCCTCATGACTGGAAATAAAATGATTCGGGGTGTTTGTCTGCTGTGGTGCTATTGGAACACCTTGTGCTTCTGCTCAGAGAAACTGGCAGGTTTGGGGAACTGAGTGTGTGTTCTCATCTCCCTGCTAAGTGGGTACTATTTAGGAGAGAAAGGAATTGGTTTTCTTCCTGATTTTCAATCAGAAAAAAAAAGAAAAAAGAAAAGAAATTTATTAGGGATTCAAGGCTCCCAAAGGTTACAATCAGTATGAATGAGACTGTGTAAAGAACCATGTAATGAACATTTTTAATGAAGGTAAAACTAACCCAACCCCAGACCTTTGCTGCTGGGACCAAGCAAAACCGTAGGGCAATTATATCTGGACTTTTAAAATGCAAATTTAAGGGAATAAGATGGGAAAGCAAAATTGGTCTATTACATTGGTCTGGAATAAAGAGAATTTTATTGGGGGAGGGTATAGCTCAGTGGTAGAGTGTGTGCTTAGCATACACTACGTCCTGGGTTCAATCCCCAGTACCTCCTTCAAATAAAATAATAATAAGTTAATAAATAAATAACCTAGTTACCTCCCCTCAAACAACAACAACAAGACAGGAACAAAAAGACTTTTATCCATGATGGTTTTGAATAAGTTAGTTGTCTGAAGTTTTGAGCTGGCTCCCCGGTCACTGGATAAAGGAGAAATGGTATCAAAATAACCACAAGTTAAACAGAAACAAGGGAAACGAAGGTATATGAAGACATAGCTGCAGCTAGAAAGAAGGAAGTAGCACCGTGAAGCAAATCCAGGGAGGGATGATGTGGTGAGGACAAGAGATTTTCCACACCCTTGATCTGATCATAATGCTTTCCGGCCCAATAAGCTTAATGCCTTCCCACTGCCTTTAAAATAAGCGGTTCCTCTAAGGCTAGCCTGCGTCCTAACCCCCTTTCAGGCCGGTAGCCTCCCGGATCTCCTCGCTGAATGCCTGTGCACAAGCTCCCCTATGGGTCGCCTTTGAGTAGCCTTCAGACTTTGGGTCCCTGCTCTGCCTTGATTGTCTTGTCTTAGCTTCACCTGCCCTAATCCTTTCACCTTCCACAATGAGCTTCTCCAGGGAATGCCCTTTGCCAGAAACTCTGCCTGCCTCCCCAGGGCCCCAGGTCATGTTGAATTACCTACACCTTCTTTCAGCACCTCTAGCATTTTTCTCCACGGCATTGATTCTTTCCGATCTGGTTCCACTGGACCAGAATATCATAAGCGCTTCCTTGAAAGTTAACCCAGCTCAAGACCTCCCCTGCATGCCTGAGCCTGCAACAGTGTCTGGTACATCCCAGTCACCGTTCGTCATTGGTAAGAGTCTTATGAATGAAATAAATATGAAGATAAAAGTGTATTCTTTAGTGTTAGAAATGTGTTATATCTAATAACTAGTTTCATTAGTAGAGCGATGTATTAAAACAATGTTTTATATAAGAAGTGTTTATCTTCAACATCAAATCCCTAACTAAATGTATCAATCACTATTTATAAACGGATCTTTCAAATGCTCCCCAGAATATTCTTTTAAGTATTTCAGTGAAGTAACTTGCGAGTTATTTGAATATTGTTTTAATCATTGCAAAAGACTGGTAACTACAAACCCTCATGACCCTGTGGTATTGAGAAGAATCTGTAGGTTTGTATCAAATAAGGGTATATTTACTAAGGACTTGACAGAAAGAATTAACAACGTCAATTTAAATTCATAAAAATCTCCCAGTGTGAAAAAAAAAACAACCCCATTAATCTCTGATGTCTGGAGGAAGATGTCATGGTTCATTGTTGCCAAAAATTAACCCCTGGATCTTTTTTTTTTTTTAATGGAGGTACTGGGGATTGAACCCAGGACCTAGTGCATGCTAAGCATGTGCTCTATGACAGAGCTGTCTCCCTCCTTCTAACCCCTACATCTTGATCTGTCTGGGACTATAAAGAGTTATGGTGTTTCTACGACCGGAAGATGCAGTGAGCACTCAGGTGACCATCTCAAGACTTGAAGCAGGTGAGCGGATTACCAGGAAAGGAATTTGTCTACAAGCGGCAGAGACTTGCAGAAACCCTTGCAAGAATATAAAAGTACAAGAAATAAACTATAAATTCTTCGTATGGGTGGAGCAGAGAATGAAAAGAGGGGAGTGTATAATCATGACAAGCCACTGCTCGTTATTATAAATGTAATCCTTTAAAACACATTTTTTTAATGCCCAGACAGGTGGTCTGAGGAACACGCATCACCTGAGGGACTCCATGAAAAAAGGACTCCGTGGCCAAAAATAAGTTAGGGTGACACTGAACACAGCCTCTTGGGAGAGCCACCAGTTCAGTAAGGAAGGCGCCACATCTGCACTAAAGAAATCTGTTTAACTTGGTTGAACTTAGTACTTCGCTTTTTCTCTCTTCACAGCACCCATTAAAATTCCTTGTACCTTACACACTACAGAGCACGTTCTGGGAACACATTTGTTCTAAGCAGCTTAGAGATTTATGCAGGGTATATAAGGAGCTACTGTGTTCATTTTACAGAGGCGATAATGAAGACTTGAGAAAATAGATTTGTTTAGAGTCACACAGGCGATAGAGCAAGGAGCCATGTGTTCATGAACTCCGAATTTATCACTTATTGTTTAACAATTGCCGAGCCTTGTGGTTGGTGCCCGCCCCCCCCGCCCCCCCTCCCCACCCCGTTCTAGGATGCAGGCCACACACTCTCCGAATCTCAGGTCACTGAATCCTAGACTGTTAGAACTAAAAGAGTCTGTAAGAGACCATTTAGTACAATCACATCTTTTTCAGAGAGGAAAGGGAGCTTCAGAAATTGGAGCCCACTCCATGAAGCTCTGCAAATGAAAAGAGACAGAACTGGGGGTTGGTACAGCTCAGGGGTAGAGTGCGTGCTTGATGCGCCCAAGGTCCTGGATCCAATCCCCAGTATCTCCATTAAGGGAAAAAGAGGGGAAAAAAAAGAAGAAGAAGGCGGGCAGAACTGGAATTCACAGCCAGGGCTTTGGTCTCCCAGCCCTGTGCTTCTCAGGGTCCACCACTCTGCCTTCAGATATTCTCTCAAAATATAAAAAATCTACTGTGCTTGGAAATCCTTTCAAGACTTTTTCTTTTTCACCTCAACTGGATCTTGCTATGATTCCAAAGCCGGCATAAACCCAGATGCGGATGGTGTTGTCTCTGCTGAGAAAATGTGAAGGAGCATTGTGCACTTTTAACCATTTCCCTGGCATATTTGACAGACTGAAGGGCATTCACCTCTTTCCACCAGCCATCAGACTTTTTCTATGAACTAAAAATGGTACATTTCCAAAACTCAATGGGTTCTTGTCGTAAACGTCTCAGTTTAATGTCTTGGGGGAGCAGAGAATGCTTTTTTTTGGAAAATTCAGTTGGAATATGAACTTTTATGAGCCCTGAGATCCCCTCCAGGGAGGTGGTTCTTCCTTTCTTTTGTCTACTGATCTGATGAATGATATGACGCCTCTGTCCCAGAAAAAAATATGTGTTGGGTAGGACAGGGTGGCCCGCCATTTCAAGGGTTCTTAGATCCCATTAAAACTCCTGCTTTAACATCAAAACCCTCTACAACACCGCCATTGAGGAGATGCCCCTCAGTGTTGCCGACCTCATCTGAGAGGGGCCGTTCTGCTGCCTTGTCCCAGCCAGGGGTCAGTCCTTGGGGTGGGGAGTGGGCGGGATGATGAAAAGCAGGAAGGGGAGAGAAGGGAGGCCAGAGGTGGACAAGTTACATTTTTTTCTTTTTTTTTTTCCTTTGAATGAATGTCACTTTTTTGGGAGGAAACACCTTCTGCTCTAGGATGTGACTTTGAAAAATCATCTAAGGACCTGCTTACTTCAACTCTTGATTTTGAGGACACCCAGACTCTCTATTCATGAGCTGCAATCATGAGTGAGGAATCCGGTTTCCTGATCCAGGAGTAGTTAAAATTCCCCTTAAAGTTTCCCCCCTAAAACTGTTACCACAATTGTAAACCGACTGCCAACAACTACAAAGACAGATCCTTAAAACAGAGATTTGCCTGACTTCGCTGTGGTTTATTTCATCCTCCTTAAATGAATGGGCGTACCCTGTGCTCTGGGTCTTCTCAGACCCACCAAGAGGGAATGGGAGAGGGGACTTAGGGAGAAACAAAAGGAAAACTTCACTAGAGTGAAATTTGGAATGGTCTGGAAGCCTTCTTTAGAGGGGAATCTGGAATGGTTATAAATACAGACGATGGAAGCCCCATTCCCTCCTTCCTGCTGGGGGTAACCCAGATGTCTTTTCCTGCAGAATCAGGCGGGATAGCTTGAGGTCAAGCCCCCATTACTTGGTCCTGGTGGTCTCCAGTCCCAGCCTCCCTCATTACCTTCCCCAACAACTTCCAGTGAGAACATCCTTCAAAGGCCGACAAGGGAGGTCAAGGAAGTCAGCTTTAAACAACAACAGTTTTCCACCAAATTAAGAGTTCTCAAGTCAATTGCCAAAGATGGAGGCAAAGAGAACAAGCTGTGGAAGTCACTCTATAGCTGGAGAGCAGCCCGGCGCACGTGGACTGTGCATTAGTTACAGAAGTTCTAAAAAGCACTATCGCTGGGGCATTGCAGTGACAGATTTTGTTTAAACCTATTACCAGAGCAGATGAGGTTGCACGGGAGCTGATGCATTGCAAAGAGTTGATTGGGGTGAGTGGGTGGGAGCTCAGTGGTAGAGTGAATGCTTAGCATGCATGTGGTCCTGGGTTCCATCCCCAGTACCTCCATCAAAAAAGTTTTTTTTTTAATTAAAAAAAAAGAATAGTTGATCTATGGGCAAATACATTATCATGGATTTTGTTCTGCTAGCTGGCCAGGGGAGTGCCATCTGAACCAAGCCAACATTGAAAGAGAAGGGAAGTCACATTTTCTTTGCTTGTCTGTCATCAGGGAAGGCTGGTAAGTAAGGGCCTGTTCAAATCAGAGGTCTTAGCATCTCCTTTTGAAAGTCTTGCAGATACTAACTACTGTATATAAAAATAGATTAACAAGTTTCTACTGTAGAGCACCGGGAACTATATTCAATATCTAGTAGTAACCTATAATGAAAAAGAATATGAAAACGGATATGTGTTATGAACATGTATGACTGAAACATGATGCTGTGCACCAGAAATTGACACAACATTGGAAACTGACTAAACTGACCATACTTCAATGAAAAAGAATGCCAAAAAAAAAAAAAAAAAAAGTCCGCCATTGGATGTCCAGCTGAAACTCTGGAGGAGAGGGGTTTACCCAGCTGGAACCCTAACCAGTTTCTTTCCAGATCTTAGCAAGTTAATGGCCAAGGCTTCACAGCCAAACACAGAAGGCAGAGTCTTAAAGGCAAGCACATACCTGTGGCAGCTTCATATCATTAATATCCCAGCTTAATGTCTCTTTGTCCTCAGCACCAAGGTTCCCAGGTTCCATGATAAAGTCAGGTCGCTCACAAGTTTCCGATGATCCCACTGCCCGTAGACGTGCTTGAGAAGTTTGCTCTCAAAGGCTCTTAACACGGTCAGATCAGTCCACCCAAGCAGTTTAGACCAGGAGACTGTTTTTTGACACTAAAAAAAGAAAGAAAGAAAGAAATGACAGCAATACTGATCATTCAGTGCTCATCTGCCAGAAAAGTCTGTTTCATTGGTATTTTTGCAAACACCAACACACAAACACCAAATGTAGAAGCCATTAGCAACCTGGCTGCAATAAAGCTTGACCCCGGGCAATCAGAAGAACAGAGATCACCACGTCCCCTCTCGGGTTTGGGCTTCCTGCCTCACTGCTGGCCCCGTAGTAAGGACCGTTGTCACCCTTAGCCGATGGTTGGGAGCTTTTCCTCCACATACTTGGGCTGGGGCTGGAGGGAGAGCTGGTTTGGAGTTGTTTCCACGGATACATCTTCATAAATTAGCCAACGATCAGTTCTGTTACCAGAGGGGACCATCACAACCAGACGTGTCTAGAGGTCTTTTTTAAATCTAAATTTCCATAGAGATGGATAATCCAGTATGCATTTTATATCCTCAAATACTATCGAGTGATATTCTCGTATCAGATACCTCTAAAACTTTGACAACAAGGACATTTCGGGGCTGAGACCTCTTTGTTGGGGGAGGGGTTCCCTTGTCACTGTAGGGTGTCGGGTATTAGATGTCAGTAGCAACCAATCTTGCTGACAACCAAAAACATCTCCAAACATTGCTAAATGTCCCCTGGGGGGGAAATGGTTTGAGAGCTCCTGCTCTGAAATAGTGTTTCTCAACTTTGTTTAATTCGAAGCACCCTTCAAGACCGTCTGACTTTACCTCTTGCAATTCCACGCTCCCCTGCCCCTCCATGAGAAAATTCTGTCTCACTTTACTTGGATTAACTGATATTATATAAACGACGGCCATTCAAAAACGTTTGTGCCAACTGTGTTTCTTCCTCCACAAGAAATACTAGTTTCTAGTTCTAACTGGTTAAAGGGGATTTACTGAAAAAGAAAAGAAAAAAGAAAAGAAATTTAAAGTGTTCAACTCTGAAGGGAAAAATAAAACACCAATCATTTTGAGATGAAATTAGCTTGTCAGCACAAGATGAAGTGAAACATGCTTATAGGTGTGGCATTTCCATTTGCTGGTGCTCCAGGCAAAACCAGGGGTGTGGTGATGTAACACAGAACTACTTAATAGGCAACTCAAACCACAAGTCAGTTTAACAGGCTCAACCTTAGGAAGTAGTCCCATGAGCTCTGTTCCTTGGTTATATAAACTTATGTAACCCGAATCCTCGCCGGTCACCGAGACAGACTGAGGGAAAGCGTAAGGGTATAGGAGACTGTTGACCTGGACATACAAATGAAGTTCTTGGCCGCTAAAGAACAAGCTAATAGAAGACTCTTCCCCCACTATTTACCTGCCCACACTCACCTACAACCTACTGGTCCACGACTCAAAACGCATGAAGCCCCTGCCCCTTGATTCAAATACAGATGTGCTAGATTAAATCCCCACTGAGTTTTAAATAAAATTCTGTTTGGGAAATAAACATTGAGTTACTGAAGGAAGGATGTCACAGATTGACTTCAATTCAGGTTTAAACAACAAATATACTAGGCCCAAATAGTATAAATGTGACAGCAATGGTTTTATGTACCTAGCTCTCTCAACATTAACAACAGTAACTTGGATGGTCTAAAATTTGTTACAGCTAACTGGAACAGATGGATCTTCAAAAAAACCCAAAAACCTTGAATAACAAGATTCGCATTTCAAAAAACTCAAAGACATTGTTTTAAGCCTACGCAATGTAGAGCTAATCCTTTTGTTTTTAAGTTAAGGGAAGGAGGATCCAAAATCCTGCAGCAGAAAGACTACATTGCTTTTTAGATTTTTTTTTTCTGCTATAAATTTTTGCCAAATGAATGAACATGAACTTAATATTTCTCTGAAAGCTAAAACCAAAACACAGGAAACAAGAAAAGACAGCCTTTCAAACATAAACAAGCAAATTCAGTTTTCCTTCAGGGTTAAAAAGTTACATTTGTCATGACTTCCTTTTTTTAAAGCAACTTGGGCCAAAGTGTGTTCAGGTTTTGCCATTTCTGCAGAAACCCAACCAGAACCGATGAGACCCCGGGTCTCACGTGATAGCAGGTGACCATTATCCCAGCCCTTACGTTTGTCTCTCCTCAGGATTTCTGCCTTCCTTATCTTTTTCTTTTTCTTTTTTTTAACTTAAGTGCAATTGACTTAACGCTATAAGTTTTGGATGTACGACATAGTGATTCGCTATTTGCATGCGTTGCAGAATGATCACCACGGTAAGTCGTGTTCCCACCTGTCACCGTACACAGTTATTACAATGCTGACTACATTCCCTCTGCTGTACATTACATCCCCATGACTTATTTATCTTACAAATGGAAGTTTGTGGTGGCTTCCTTACCTCTGACTGCTCATGGAGATGCAGACAAAACGGTGTCATAGAAATCTCATGTTGGGTTCAGGTCCCAGCGAGCTCTGGTCATTTTCTATGCAGAAGCTGCCGTTCCCTAATCCAGGTCAAGGTACACTATGCTAATGAGCTCTGGCAAGAACCCAATCAAAATCCAGATGCTCCCGGCTTGGGATAGGTAAGGGCGACCTGAGAGCCACCTGACCAGCCCAATTCTTCGCAGAATGCCAGCAATGTGATGAATATTCCACGGTACGCCGGTGAACTTTCCCCTTGTTTATATCAAGAGAGCATTTTAGCAGAAATGGACACTGAGAAAATCCTCACAAGGAAGTGCAGACGTGTTGCTTCTCATAATTTCAAAGATGGAGCCCAAGGCAGACTGGTTGAAGGTAGATTCTAATTCTCTCCACCACTTACCTCTGCTTGTGTATAGGAGAGAGGAGACGGACAGAGAGAAGCATCACAGTGATGGAATTTGCTGGAATAGATAGTGGCTAGCCAGCACCTCCCAAACTAGGAGCACTGAGATGCTATCATGCCCCTAACCAGGATGCCCCAGCCATCCTGGGTGTTTCAGTCTCCTTCCCTCGAGAGACGTCTGCGGCAGTCAGGGCATAGCTCACATCTGTCCCGTTCACCTTCTGTGTCCCAGGCAGTCTGCTAGGCTCTGGAGACACAAGGGAGCATTAAAGCCGTGAAGGAGTTTAGTGGCGGAAAAGATGAACGAAGACACTGACTCAGCCTGAGATAACACGATGCGTGGTCTCGAGGTAGTTAGTCTAGAGGATGCAGAGGCAGGTGGTTTTAAGCTGGAGGGAAGAGAATCAGGGGAATCTTCTTCCATCATCCTGATACCTGATCAGCCTCTCGAAGGACAAATAGATACTTGTCAAGGCATCAAGGAATAAAAGTGGGCGTTGCAGGTATTGGCAACATAATAGGAAAGTGGTATGAAAAGTGTGTGTGCCAGCCCGATGAGAAGTTGGTACCTGTCAGGAAGGTTCAGACCATCGGAGGAAGGAATGACCCAGCCAGAAGGCTACATGCTGGGGGAGCATCGCTGGCTGTGTAAGGCTGGCCCTGGGAGACCTTTGACAATGTTGGGAAGATTTCTCTCTAGGCTCTCAGTTCACAAATGGACTCCTCTTCCATCTGGAGATTAAGACCCTATGTCATTTTCTTGTGCTTTATATGGCTAATTTTGGTCTGCTCTTTGTAGACCCTCCTTGGTTGGAAGGATCTTTCTCCTTCCCCCGCACAACTGGGGCAGGAGAAAGTCTGGCATTGTGCCAGCGGGCCAAAGAGAAATGTCCCCAGGGTCCCGCTGCAGAATCAGGACGCAGGGCAAAAAGTAGGTGTCGAGCTGAGAGGCAGTTAGGTGATAACTGCACCTGTCATGATTACCCACCTGCTCAGATCACCCAGTTGGAGTGTCTCCTCCCCTCCGCACATCGACACTCTCTCCATCCTTCTGGAGCCCCCCAGAATGCCACCTCCTTTTGAAGTCTTCCCACACTGGTCTAGAACACACGATTTCTCACTCTTTGGCATTCCAGAACTCTTAACTGAGTTCTAAGCTGTTTTACATCACTTAAAATTAACACTTCTTTTTTTCCTAATTACAAAATGAGGTCACGATCTTTTCAAAAGAAAAAAAAAAAAAGCAGAAAACCTCACGTTCCCGTCTCCCAGAGGTTCCCACTGGGAGCATTTTGGTCATGTCCTTTCAGACTGTCGTTTTCCAACCTGCGTCGCCAAACACAGGTCTCACTTTGTGTGGCTGTAATACTACAGGACGTGCTGTTGTTTTAACTGTTCATGAGTGGGACTCCTGGCTCCCTAGCTAAGCCGCCAGTTCCTTCAAGACTAAGTTGGTATCTTCCACTTTCCTTCTCTTTAGAGAAGGATCTGCTGGAATCCCAGCCTCAGCAGCAGATCCATCCTTGTACCAAGAACCAGCCCGGTTCTGACATGGTGAGGGCGGGGCCCGGGGGGCAGGGAGGCGCTCTGTCTCCACACTCCAGTTGAGCTCTGACCATGTATCCCAGACAGGTGACAGCATTTCTGCCTTCTCAAGGCCACACCCTCTGTTCTTGCCCAAATTCTCCTGATTGGATCTCTGTCTGTCACTGTGATTAATAACAACAGTAATCATGACAGCTTCCCTGGACACTTAACAACGTGTTAGGCATCCTGCTAAGTACTTGGTCCTTACAGCCTCCCCAGGAGGTAGACGCTACCCTTTAATTTTCATGACCACCTCATGAGATATAACATTATTTAGCTGTATCAGTATGAGGAAACAGGCATAGAAAGGTTAAAAGTAACTTGATCTTTACAAGATTGTGAAGTAACCAATCTCTCAGCATCAGCAAACTGACCTTGGTCAGAGAAGAAACAGCAACTAGAAGAATGATGTGAAAGGCATTCCCTTCCTGAGAAAGTAAGTCCATCTGACATACCAGCCCCTTCTGGCATCAAGATTCTCTTGCTTCCTGACCTCACCATTTTTAAGAACATTGCTTTCCTCCCCCAAGGCTGTTTATCAGAATTTTCTGTCCCTTCTGGCATGGGACTCAGTCTGACCTACGCAGTTCTTCCCTGGAATTTTCCAAATCAGAGGTGGGGGAATTGCTGTTCCATTTCACATGCCAAAATGGTAAGCCTGACCTCAGAGAGCTGCCGTGGCCATCTCTGCGGCCACATGACAGATCTGAGAGATGAAACCAACAAGAGAGCAAGAAGGCAGAGGGGTGAAGCAGACAAAGGGAGAGGAAGGAGAGAGACCTGGACGCAGGCAAACCCGAGTCCTGCTCCAGCCTCTCCTTTCCAACCACATGACCCACAAAGACCATCTACACTCTCACCCCTTACAGCTGACTGTCTTCAACTTGCACCTATCAGAAATCTACTAGCATAGCTCCCGGCTAGGTAAGCCTGAACTTAGCCCAGACTTCAAAATAAAACCGCTCTCCTCTTTATGCTTCTGAAGGTGGGCACCCAAGGGGACTTGTCTGATACCCTCTAAAATCAGCAAATTCTTTGTAATGTCTCACCTGAGTCAACATGCAGGACACAGAGAATAGCCATCGTCCGCCCGATGAGACACTCAGGGAGCACGTGGAGATTTAAAGCAGGTATCCAAGGGACATCTCAGAGATCCCTTTTCTGTGCTGTGTAAAAGTGAACTTTGGATTTTTTTTTCCTTTAGAATTTCTCAAATTTTAAGCCATTTGTGGTTCTCACCTGGAGAGCCTCCAAGTTCTGTCTAATTATTTCAGTTCTAAAGACAACCCACATCATCTTAAAGTGGATTCTGGGCTGCATCCGTTCTGAGAAATAAGAAGGTGACTTCACGATCTCTTTCTAAATCTCTGGGCAGGCAACACAAACATGGTTGGCTGTTGAGAACCATTGTTGATGGTTCAGGTGGGGAAGCTGCTGGCTGTCAGGATATTTTTTTGAAAATATTGTGAAATTTAAAAATACTTACTTTAAGATTTGAGAACTGTTTTACCAAAAGAAATGATGACTAACGTATGTATGCGTAATATCAAAATCACAGCCATGAACCCAAGTCTCAACCCCTTAAGAAAAGGAAACAATAAACAAACAAGCTCTCAAGTTCTTAATGGTGGATTGTTTCCAATTTCCTATAAATATTTTGCTGTCCTCTTGTGCTAAAAAAGGCAAGGAATGGGAAATCGTATGGGTTGATAAAAAGTGGGGGATGGCAGAATTGGGAAAACTATTCTGTTCCTTGAACATTCTTGCAAATTAAGAAATCAACACCAACTTATCTTAAATCTTAAGTACCACAGCTCAGACAGAGCAAGGATATGATTGCACTATTTCCAAGAAGGGGTGAAGTATCCCTATTTTTTCATTAAAAAAAATTTATGGTTATTTTTCATTAAAATATTATTTACGTTAAAATGTTGTTACTGATATTTTAAATGAAGTAATAAATATTTCAATTTTTTTCAGCTCTAATTGCTAGTATGGTAAATATTGACAGCTATAACCACATTCACAAAAGCTCTTTGAGGGTATCATTAATTTTTTTAAGCATTTTTTTTTATTGAGTTACAGTCATTTTACAATGTTGTGTCAAATTCCAGTGTAGAGCACAATTTTTCAGTTATACATGAACATATATATATTCATTGTCACATTTTTTTCTCTGTGAGCTACCACAAGATCTTGTATATATTTCCCTGTGCTATACAGTATAATCTTGTTTATCTATTCTGTGTATGTCTGTCAGTATCTACAGATTTTGAACTCCCAGTCTATCCCTTCCCACCCTCTCCCTTGGCAACCACAAGTTTGTATTCTATGTCTATGAGTCTGTTTCTGTTCTGTATTTATTTTATTTTATTTTATTTATGATTCCACATATGAGCAATCTCATATGGTATTTTTCTTTCTCTTTCTGGCTTACTTCACTTAGAATGACTTCTCCAGGAACATCCATGTTGCTGCAAATGGCGTTATGTTGTTGGTTTTTATGGCTGAATAGTATTCCATTGTATAAATATACCACATGTTCTTTATCCAGTCATCTGATCATTAATTTTTTAAGAGAGAAAATTGGTCCTGAGACCCAAAAGTTTGAGAACTTCTACAGGAAAGCACTAAGTCCTGAAGTTCTGAGCCTCGGCCAGCCGGGGAGGCTGATTCTGGTGATACTCAGCGCTCAGGGTGCAGACTCCCCCATCTCCAGCCCCAACACGGACTCATCGCTCAGGACTAGCAGGAAGGCAGGAATGGGAGAAGACGATCATAAGGAAAAAGATGCTTTCGGTAAAACTGCGCACCACCGACGCCCCCAGGACAAAACGCCGCTCGAGGAGCGAGGCCCCGGCTGCAGAAGGCTTTGGGGCTCCGGGGCCGGTTCCGGCAGACCCAGCGCCCACCCCACCCGGGAGTCCGGAGCTCGGCCCGCCGCCGTGCGGGCGCCCGCGAGGACCGAGGTGCTTAGCCCGCAGGGGGCGGCGGGCCCCCCTCTGAAGCAGGCAGAGCAGCAGAAGGAAAAGGTAGACGTGTGGTCACTGCGGACTCACAAGGTGCCTGCTGAAGAAACAACCAGAGAGCCTGCAGGTGAATGCCAGGCACCAGCTGCCTAAAACCCCGCGTGCCACCCGGACGTGAGCTCTGCAGCCTGGCCTCATCACAGATCAGGTACTGACCCTTAAGGAGTGCTGAGAAAAGGGCAACAAAAAATGGTAACAGTTTTACTTTGATAATGTTTATTGATAGTGTTTATTTCCTCTTTTATATTTATCTATAATTTTCTAAATATTTTGTAAGAAGCAGGCATTCTTATCATGTGATACTTTTTTCATTAAAAGTGAAGAGTGCAGGAAGGGATATATAGCTCAGTGGTAGAGTGCGTGCTTAGCATGCATGAGGTCCTGGATTCAATTTCCAGTGCCTCCGTTAAAAATCAAAAAAAGAGTCAATGATATGAAATAAAAATGGGGGGGGTATAGCTCAAACGGTAGAGCGCATGCTTAACACATATGAGGTCCTGGGTTCAATCCCCAGTATCTTCTCTAAAAATAAAAAAGAAATAAACTTAATTACCCCCCTAAAAAGAAACTAAAAAGAAAGAAAGAAAGAAACAGAAGAACTTAAAGTAAAAATGTGTCCTATTTGTGCAGTAGGTTATAGCAGCAGTTCTCAGACTCGCTTGTGAATCTCAAGATAGTTTTCACCCTGAAAAATTAATGAGATCTTCAAAGAGCTTTTGTGCATGTGGTTATTATTCTGGCCATATTTACCATGTTAGAAATTAGAACTGAAAATTTTTCGAAATGTTTATCGACTCATCTAAAATAATAATAATAGCCCATTACGTGTTAACATAAATAACATTCTATGAAAAGAACTGTATGTTTCAAACAAAAAATTAACAAGAGACACATTGTTTAACATAAAATTTCCTTAGTCTCTAACCTAATAGAAGACAGCTGGACATCTCATTTCTGCTCCTGCAGTTAATCTGTTACAAAATCACCTGTCATGGAACCTCTGGGAACACTGCCACATATGTGTGAGAAATTGGCAGTGAAGAAAGGCAAGTAACAGCTTTGTATTATCATGAAAATAGTTTTGCTCTTGGAACCCGTTTGAAAGGGTCTGGGGAACCCCCAAGTCTTCATGGACCACTCTTTGAAAACCCTTTTCTGTACACTATACAAAAGACCTGCACAAACAAATCTCACCTGACTCTCACAAAAACACCTTGAATTGGGCGTATTTTCAGACAGCTGAGGAACCAGATGCAGAGAGGTTAACCAATTCATCCAAGGTTACAGGCTCCAAGTCTCGTCTGTAGGCTCTGAACCCAGAATTCAAGCCCTGAGAACCCACCCACCTTTTCCCAGATAAGGCGCAGCCTGGGACACCCAAATAATTTCTACACAGTCATTAGAATGGCTAATATTTTCACTCTGGGATGTGATGGAAAAACGGAGACTCGAAGTTATGTAAAACAGCATGACAGAGCAGAAACAAGCACAGGTTCACGGAGGCAGGAGCCCTGAGGTGCAGACACCACTCCTCCACTGATGGTGTTACTTGAGACAAGTTTCTCCGCCTCTCTGGGCACAAGGATTGCCACATCTGCGAAATGGGATGATTTTATCTTACCTGCCTGAAGGCATGGGCTGGACCAGACGATTGCCCAAGGTCCCTGCTAATGGACCGACTGACATTTACCTGAATCCCAATCCTTTAGAAGGCTGGAAACACAACTCACCTTTTGAAAGGGAGTTCCTTCAATTCTCTCTTTTTCTCTAATGTAACATTTGAAACTCAGTGTCTATTGAAAGTGATTTCAGTCTTTATTATCACGCTTGCAAACTTTCTTATAAATGCTTTCAAACTTTTTCCAGAAAGCTCAGCCTTGAGAACAACTCACCAAAATCACTTGAAAGCTGATCTGTAGAAATCCCATGCAACTCAACAAGCCCCACAGTGTACTGAACGCCTGTTGTGTGGCAGACGTGCAAGACTCTGGTGAAGCACGCAAACCTGATTTTAATTCTGGCCAAGCTACTGGATTTACACATTTACAATGCGCTTAAGTTGCTTTATTTTCCCCACTAAAAAAAGTGTTATAAAATACACATAGCATAAAATTTACTATTTTAACCATTTTAAGTGTACAGTTCAGTGGCATTAAGTATATTCTCACTGCTGTGTAACCATCACCACCATCCGTCTCCAAAACTCTTCTCATCTTGCAAAACTGAAACTCTACTCATTAACAAATAACTCCAAGTCCTAGCAAACACAATTCTACTTTCTGTTTGTAAGAATTTGACTACTCTAAGAACCTCATATAAATGGAATCATACAGGATTTGTCTTTTTGTGACTGGCTTATTTCATTTAAAATAAAATCCTCAAGGTTCATCCATGTTGTAGTCTGTGTCAGAATTTTCTTCCTTTTTAAGGCTGAATAATACTCCATCATGAGCATAGAGCACATTTTGCTTATCCATTTATCTGCCAATGGATATTTAGGATGTTTCCACTGCATTTAAGCTTTTCAAGCTTTCATTTGAAGGTTAGGGAAACTCTACAACAGCCAAGAAAAAGCAAAATAGAGCTAATGACAGTAGACATGGATCAGAGAAGTATGCATTGAGTTATTTCAAATTTGAGAAGAAAATTTCAGTGGAAAAAAAAAGAACCAGATTTTTGTCTTTGTTGTTTTCCCCTCTTCTCCAAAAAGATGTTACTAAATTGTAAGTTTCATAAAATTCATGGAATGTACTGAGTTTAGTACATAACATGTAGCAAAATTCCTGGCAAGTTCCATCAATGTATATTCTAATACACAAGGTAGCATGCCGTTAATGAACTTTTTTGATCTGAATCGCAACATGTGATTTTACAAAAATCTTACAAGATGGGCAAGGTGGTTATACGTGCAGTTTCGTAGATAAAGAAGCTGAGAACCTCGGTCATTATTTCATCACCAGGCAACATGGCACCAAGGACATCACTAGTGGTCTTACACCACCAGCTCCAGTCCTGTCCCCTTGTCCTCACTACCTGGCAGTAGTTGTGACTGAGCATTGGAAGTCACTTCTGGGATACCGTTTCACCATGAGACACAGATAAACTAGACAACATTTTAGGGTTCTTCTAATCTTAACATTTTATGGGATAGTTTTCCATGATGGTGAACTTTTTTTTTAAATGTCAAGATGTGTTTATGTGACCACAGGCTTGTTGACATATATAGTTAGATAATAGTGAACTGATCCCATGTTCTGTTAGACACCCTGCCATAATGGGAGGAAATTAGCAAAAAGTGACAGGGAGAGAAGAGTTGAACAGGCTGGGTAGGAAGAGTACTGCTCTTTGATCTGCATGCTTAGTTTAGAAAAGGTAAGCATGAATTGATCAAATGCATGATGGTTGGCCCAGGCGGGACCAGAGCAAAGCTATGACATGGTCACATTCACTGCCCCTTGAGAGCTCCAGCCTCCCTGAGTCTCCTCGCTGCTACCCTTGGATTGTACCTTTCTTAGCTGCACCCGGGAGCTCAGTACCCCCAGCTGCCCCATGTGCCCAGCTCCACCAGGCACCATCTGAGCCCCCTTTCCAGGTCATGCCCTGTCCTCTGCACTTTTCCCTCTGTCTCCTGATCAAAACCTACCCATTTAATACTTCTGGTTAAAAATAAAATGTTGCCATTTATTTCCCCTCCTTCCCAAACCTACTAAAATAGCTGTAAAAGAATATTAAATGGTGCGGGGGAGGGGGAGGGTAGAGATCAGTGGCAGAGCATGTGCTCGGCATGCACAAGGTTCTGGGTTCAACCCCTGGAAACTCCATTTTCAATATGTTACATGTCAACATGGCTGGGCCAAGATCCCGAGGTATTTGGTCAAACACCAGTCTAGATGTTGCTGTGAAGGTATTTTTTTACATGAGATGAACATTGAAATCAGTAGACTTTGAATAAAGCCATAATGTAAGTGGGCCTCATCCAATCAGTTGAAGGCCCTAAGAGAAAAAAGACAGTGCCCTGAGGAAGAAGGAATTTGTATCCAGGCTGCCTTCAGACTTGAGTTGCAAGGAAAGTTCTTCCCTGGGTCTCCAGCCTGCCGGCCTATTCTGCAGATTTTGAATTTGCCAGTCTCCATAATCATGTGAGCCAATCCCTTAAAATGAAATCTCTCTTTCTATCTATCTATATACAAATATAGATGGGTTGAGATAAAAGTACACATCCTATTAGCTCTGTTTCTCTGGAGAGCCCTAACTAATACAGAGTTCCATAGGGAAAAAATGAAAAAAAAAAAAAAAAAAAGCAATGCTTTTGTGAGTTTAGAAAACATTATTCATCAGGCCATGGCAAAGATTCAGTCAATCAGATTAATTATGAGTACATAGAAAACCAGGCAAATTAAAAAAAATTCCGAGGCAATTATGAACTCCAGGAAAAACAAATTACTGCATCTCAGCAATGAACAATATTTGTTTGCAAAAGTAATGCGAAGGCCTACCATTGACCAGCCAAAAATCTTTCGGTAATGATCTAAGGAGAGGGGAAAGAATCAGTAAGATCTAAAACTGATAAACTGAGAAACATAATACAAACACATGTTTTTCAGAAACATGGAGATAAATGCTAAGTGAAATTGCCAAGAAGAAGAAAATAAGAAGGTTATTTTCCATGGGTATGGGGTAAGAAAATATCATACAGCTGTTGTATTTTATCATAAAACTGTTCTGCTATTTAAATTTGTACTCAAGTATTTCTTTGATAAAAATTTAAATTATCTGAAAAACATTTGTCCACTTGCGGCTCTGTCTGGGCCCTGCTACCGAGATAAGTAATCTATTTTTAAAAAATAATAAACTTGATAGTTTGTCCAATCCTATCAGATAATTTACTTAATTTTTAGACTAATTGTAATTAATCAAGACAGGAAATATGTGTGAAGAGTGGGGAATATTCAAGGTAGCTTAAAACAATGGGTGATGAGTACATCATTTGGGCCCTAGGGCATCATGGCATCTCGGTAAACATCTAATAGAAACTGCGATAGAAAAGCACAAAACTCGTGGTCAGGATTACTGAGTGTAGGTAGGGCCCGTCTCTGTGGTAGAATGTGGGGCGGAGCCACAGTGCAGACTATTGCATCTAAATATTTCCTGCACTGATTTTCCACAGATGCTTGAAATTCAATGACGAATTCATTTCCTTGGTTCTTGAAGGATTTGGGATATTTAAAGTTGTCTAAAGATGGAAGCCTTCCTAGGAAAGGAGTATCCTTCAGTAGGGATTACTTTGCTTGCTACTGAGAGTGAGAATGGAAAGTTGAAGGCTAGGGAAAGACGGAGGTCCTGGCCTCACGGACTAGACTTCAGCCAAGTCATTGTTTTTACCCCTCACCAGCCGAGGGCAGTGGGAAACTAGTCATAGATGGGGACCTGGCGTAACTGCAGTAACAGCAACTGGCCAGAAGGTGGCAGCCCTTTCTTACCTGGCGCCTCAGCAGCCGCAGTTCCTGCCGGGACCACGACGCGGGGCAGTGCAGAATCGCCTGAGAGACCCCGGACGCTTGGCGACTCTGAACCCATTTTATGACATTTTATGCGATTTTATGACAATCCTGCTGGAATTACAGTGAGCGTTCAGCAAAACACTAAGATCGCTCCGTTGAGGACAACCTCAAACCTTGGCAGGTGCCACATCCCCGGGTCATTTCACTCTTGTCTACCCTGGTCCTGGCCCTTTGCAGTGAAAAGTGGCTCAGAGAAAACACACTGCCCTGCCGACTGCTCTCACTTAAAACCCGCGTTCATAGGTATCACGGGGGCCCTTAATCAGCCTTATTTCCCCCGTGCGTTCCGGCTCACTCTTTCCTAGACGCCTACTTTACACTCTCAACTCGCTCTTCAAGACCTCCAGCGCTCCCCTCTGCTGATGACCGTGCTTCCCGCTTTGCTGAGGAAGTGAAGCAGCTGGAATAGAACTTCCAGGACGCCCCACCACCATCCACACCCTCACAGTCGGCTTCCCCGCGTGTTAGTGTAGAGGAACTGCCCTGGTTCCTATGAGCAAACCTGCCTGTACCCTGGATGGATGGAGTGCCCTCTCATCGCCATGGGAACCGGACTCCAGCAATAGTCCACCTTTCTTCACATCATCAGTTTTACTCTCTCTGTTGTGTTATTCCCCTGGGCTCCCAAACTTGCTGTGGTCTTCCTCATCATTATTTATAATCCCTCTCTGGCCCCACTACCTATCAGCTATGGCTTCCCTTCTCCAGGAAAGTTGCTGGAGTTTTCCACACTGCGGCTGTCCCCAGAGCCTTTCCTGCGACTCTCAGGCAAACACACTGCTATCAGGCTTCTGCCACAACTATCCCAAAAACCTCCTCTTGACCTCCACATCACCTAAAGCCAATGGCTGAACCGACTCTCTATCTTCTTCTTCACTTTGTCTGTGGAAGCACTGGACACGTTGATTTCTTGCTCCTCCTGGAAACACACATTTCAGTGTCTCCAGGTCACTACATTCTGTCTCCTCCCTTCTTAGTTCTTTGCTGATGCCACATTTTCACTCCAACCTCTATTCTTAAACTCAGTCCTTTGCCTTCTTCTATACATAATCGCACTCTTATGATAAGCCCTCCACTCTTCTGACTTTAAAGACGGTTCATATATCACAATTCCCATGTTTCCACCTCCAGCTCAGACTTCTCCCCTGGGCACTGTCCTCTGACACCCGGCTGTCTGCTCAGCAACCCGACAGGACCGCGTAAGTGACACCCACATTGACATCCTGACATTGCTCTGCCCACGGTCTTCCTACCCAGGCAATGGCGGCCCCACCCTTCCAGCTGTTTGCCATCATTGCGAGAAAGGGCAAGGCCAGGTTCAACGTGGTGTGTCTTGAGTGTCCACTGTGCGCCGGGCTGCGGGGAGCGGTAACAATGGTCATGAGGACAGGATCCCACGTCCTCCTGCTGGTCTGGATGTCCTCTGGGTTGCTCCGGAGGTCAGTGCCAAAGAGGGGAAACTGACTAGAGACTAACTTTAATTGTTTGGAAGGTCAGCACCATTCAAATTGAGTTGGATGGTCTTAAGAAGTCTAACCATCTAATGCTCCTCCGTGAAGCATTCACAAAGGTCTTCAGGCACTGAGTTCCTACGTTTTGTCAAGGCCCATTTTATCTGATATTAATTGCTTGTCTGTCTTATGTCCCATCAGGCTCTGAGCTGCTTCTATATAGTGCCCCATATAACTTTATATTCCTGTGTACAGTAAGTATTTGTTAAAGTTTTAAAAAATTACAAAAGTCCTACCCAAGTTGTCACGCAACACACACAAAAAATCCCACTATTCGGGGTCTAGAACAACTGTGCTAGACACCGAGAGTGACCAAGGAGCCCACGTGACTGGCCGTGAAGTCCAGGAATGGGTCAATTAAAACTAAAAAAGAAAACCAGGTAGGTAAAAGGAAAGTTGAAATCAATCCTCCTGATGATATGGAATGGAAAAAGTACCAGATAAATTAATTTGCTATCACTGTCTTGCCAAAAAAAAAAAAAAAACAAAAGGCACACAGAAATCTAATAAATCTGGATTTCACTCTTGCTGGGAAGATTTGGGCTCTGCATTGAGAGGTTGGACTCAACCTCTAAAGTTGCCTTTAACAGTCCAAGATACTTAAGCCTAAATTTCGATGTAGTAGAAATACTGTGGGTTTTGACATCCAACAGCCTGGGTTTGCAGTCCTACCTCTCTGTTGAGTTATTTGCATATTCATTACTAGGTTTTCAGGATGTTGCCAACTTCCAGGGACTCTTTCCAGGTAATGTATGTAAAATTGCTTTCCACACTGAATTAACATATAATAGAAAGTAAATAATTTTTTGACTGTACTTGGCCATTTTTTTCCTAGGTTCCAGGATTTCCAAAAAGAATTAAGCACCACCCCTCCCCCCTTTAAAAAATTCTCGAAAATTACTGAAAATCTGCTCCCACCACACCATGACTTCTCCCCATCTCTTTCCCGGTCAGTAACAACAGCAGTTAATCACTACTCCTAAAAGGTAAGTGCGTCCTGGCAAAAGGGGTGGAGGTCTGGGGAACAGAGGCTCAGAGATGTTAATGAATTTGCCCAAGGCTACACAGCCTGGTGAAGGGGCCAAAGGTAGGAAGGAGGTTCGACAGGTTTTCTTCCCACGGTTCTGTGCTGATTTAGTCACTCAGGTGTTTACACATGTCCCCTCCGCCAGGAGCGCCACCAGGAATTTCGGACACAGCTGTGTGCAATCCCCATCTCTGCCCCCCGGGAACTCCGTCTCCACACTCAGGTTAGAGGGTGTTTAATCATCGTCTGTTTCTTTTCACTTCCGCTGTCTGCCATCCCCCCGGCGCCCAGGAAGCATCTCTGAAGATGCAGTAACACGAACTCCCTCTCAAGAAGCGGCCACACAACTTAGCCGGCACCTTGCAGAGTGGACTGCCGTTCCCGAGCCCCAGTTACGACCTGGACGTGTGACGGGGAAGGGAGCCGTGTGCGCCTGCGCAGTGGAGCCGAGCTGGCCATCAGCCAACACCGTCTGCTTGCCCTTTCCCGCTCCCGGAAGGTCTGAACTTGCACCTTGTTCGGGTCAAGCCCCCGCCCTTGCTGGCTCCTCCCTCCTTAGGCCAGCCTTGCAGCGCCAGCCACAGGAATCCAGTGTGCATTTTAAGCCTTCAACTTTCCTTTTTTTTTAAATGGAGGTACTGGGGATTGAACCCAGGGACCCAGGGCTTCGTGCATGCTAAACACACGCTCTGCCACTGAGCTCTACCCTCTGCCTCAAATTTCCTCTTTGTATTCATTCTAATTTTACTCACTTATGGGGGGGTGGGGGAGTCCTTTAAGAATTTTTCAAATTACTTTCTAATTGATTTCTTGAATATGTGTGAGCACATCTGACTGTCCTTTATGATTGGATTACTGCATTCTGTTGATTCTTATTTTGTAGTTGGCTTTATTCCTTTGATAACTATTTAGTTTAAAATGCTAAAGCTCTAAAAAAAAAAAAGCTGAAGCTCTAATCTGTTCTTAGAAACAATGATCAGTACATACGTGTAAACTAAAAAATATGTGCAGTATATTGTATATATGTATTTACAAGCAATATAATGTGTATGTGCAGTCAAACTGTAATAATTCTACCTAAGAAAACTGAAAAAGAAAAAAAATTTTTTTCTGAATTACTTTCATTTTCAAAGTCACCAGAAGGCTATGAAAGCTTAAAAAATTAAAACTAGCGGCAGCTTACCTAACCCCCATGTATGTATCATAACCTAACGTGTGTCGAGTATTTAAAACACTTGCATATTCAAGTCTGCCAGATGGGATGAGGGGTACTGACTTCACTGATTTGCTGCTTCGCGATGGAGGGGAGGGAAACGAAACTCTCAGCATAACCTTCGTGGGCCCCCCGATCTAGTTCCAAATGACGTTTCTAGGTCACGCTGGACTGGAACCCCGACGGATCTTAATTTCACGTTCCCACGCACGGCTGGACGCATGGTAGGCGTGAATTATTTCAGCCATTCAGTCATGGGTGGTGTTACGGACCCACTACCAGTGGTGATTGTATCTGCCTTTGAACAGTTAGTGAGTCGCATTTCTTACCTCCCACGATCTCCTCCTCCACCCGGTGCCACTCTCGCCTCCCAGTGTTTGAACCCTCACCCTTGTCACCACCAGGAGCTGCCAGTGCTCATGGTGTGCGTGTCAGGCATTCGGCTCTCTCATCCCCTCTGGTAGCCTCTGCCCAACAACCTTTCCCGGGTGAGCTCTCTAATCCGGCTGTGCCCCCGTCTGCAACTCCCCCCAGGTTGCTTCCTCTCCTCTCTCCCTCCTAATCATGGGACCCGCCTACCCTCCAAAATTATGTGTTGTTTATCAGCAGTTTGAATTTCACTGGGAGCCCCAGATCTCTCACAGACCTGCAATCGTGATAGTGAAGCTTTTATAGGAAAACTTACAACGTCTTTGGTCTCCTCCTGCTTGAAACTCCCTTGGCAAAATCACTGCCTCTGAAACCTAACTTTCCAACGACTCTATCCCCCACCAGGCAGCTGATCGGGGCTGCGGGAAAACACAGCCCCCCTCCCCCAACAGATCTGACTCCAGACTCAGGACCGCAGGCCTCAGGAGGGACCTTATCGCTGGGTGGGGAATCGTTCTGGAGCTTTTCCTGCTCAATTCATGCTCTGTTTTATGCCTTTACTTCTCCAAACCTCTCCTAAACCACCCCATCCCTCCACCGAAATCAGAACTGCTCACATCAATTATCAACGGCCTCCATGAAGCTAAGCCCAGCGGCCCGTCCCCACTCGTCTTACCTGGTCGATGCACAGCCTGACACCAGGGACCACTCTCGACCTCAAAGCTGTCCTTTCTCTTGGCTTCTGAGACACCACACCCTCTGGATTTTTCTCCTGCCTACAGGATGCTTCCTCATAGGCTCCTGCCCTGGTTCCTCTTTTTCCCTCTTATCGCTGGAGCCCCAGGACCTCCTCTTTTTAGTCCCGCTCTCTCCTTCCTAAGCTGTTCCGGTCTCACGGCTTTAAAGCCCCTCTCTCAAGTTCAGGACTCCCAGATGTAGACCGCATGCCCAGGCCTCCCCCTGAGCTCCGTTGTTCGTTCCCCACTGCCTACGTGGCTCCACCACACGAGCACCCAAGAGACTTAGCAAGGTCAGCACCCCAGCCCAAGAATCAGTCCGGAGTGAACTCCCAGCACCGCTCCATCCCCAGCCTCCCTGCCTCCCTCCGTTGCAGGCTCCCCATCCTTCCTTTCCAGCTCAGTCCCTGCCATTTTGGTCACCCTCTTTCCCTCCACTTGGAATCAGCCAGGACATTCTGTCGGCTCTACATTCATGTCAGATCCAGCACCTCTGACCATTTCTTGCAGGTCTCACCTCACCTCACCTCACCCTCCTGCCTGGATTATGCCAATACCCTCCTAACAGTTCTCTGTGTCCACCCTTGTCCGGTACCCTCTCCACCCGGCAGCCAGGAGAATCCCGTTACATGGAGTTCACATCAAAACTCACCGCTAAATACCGTGTATTACTCACATGTGGAATCTAATGAAAGAAAAAAGACACTAATGAACTCATCTACAAAACAGAAACAGACCCATAGACACAGAAAACAAACTCACAGTTACCAGAGGGGGAAAGGCGGTAGGAAGGGATAAATTGGTAGTTCCAGATTTGCAGATACTAACTACTATATATAAAATAGGTAAACGACAAGTTTATACTGTACAGCACAGGGAACTATATTCAATATCTTGTAATAACCTGTAATAAAAAAGAATATGAAAAGGAATCTATGTATGTGTATGTATGACTGAAGCATGATGCTGTACACCAGAAATTGACACAATGTTGTAAACTGACTAGACTTCAATTAAAAAAAACAAGCCACCGTTGGCTCCTCATTTCACTCAGAGTAAAAGCCAGAGATTTTATAATAACCAACAATGGAGTATAACCGTCAGAAAATTGTGAGTCACCACCCTGTACACCTGTAACGTATAATATTACATATCAGTTATACTTCCATTTTAAAAAAGAAAGAAAAAGAAAAGCCACAGTCCCTGAGTGGCCTGCGAGCCTCTATTTGGTGTGGCCTGCACCCCCCTCGCCCTGTCTACTGCTCCTTCCCCTAACCTGCTCAGCACAACATGCTTCTGGGACAAGACAGGGCTGTTCCCTCCACCTGGAATGCTTTTCCCTAGACAGCGGTGTGGGGAGCCTCTGTCACCTTCGAATCTGCATGAATGTCACCTTTTCAGTGGGACCTTCCTGCCCTCCTGATCCCTCAGCCCTGCTCTAGGATGACCTTGCCCTGTTAACATCTGGCTATGACACCCCTTACTTATTATGTGGTTTTCTAGAACGTTCACTCCGCGGGACCGTTTTTTTTTTTTTTTGTCTGTTTGGTTCACTTCAAGTCTTTAGTTCCAAGTGCTTGAAACTAACAGGCTCTCTGAACATCTGCCGAATGAAGGAACTGAATGTCCACGTGCTGGGTGATTTTACCTTCGTTTTGTACTTAATTTTGCAACAATATTGAGAGTCAGGTGTTAGCACCCTTTTACCTGTTAAATCCATTAAGGAAGGAGCCACAGGGGTGACATGGCCCAGATGCTTTGGTAACAAACCAAAACCTGAGCCTGAGATGCCTCAGTGAAGAGATCAGAACCCAAAGGCAACCGATTGTGAGCTGACAACGAGGCTTCAAGCCACAGCACATCCAAAAATTTCCTTTTTATGCTTTGTACCTTGTCTCTCTGCGTCTCTTCCCTGCTGATGTCAGCAGGGCACTCCTCACCACGTCCAGGTTGGTGCCGCCTGATTTGAGGCTGTTTTTGCTCAAATAAACTCTTCAGATTTTTAACATGCCTCAGTTTCTCTCTTAATAACCTATAAGGAGACCAGTGTTTAAAACGTTTAAGAAACTTGCACAAATCACAAGTCAGTAGGTCCAAAAGTGAAACTGAGGACCCCAGTCTTTTCTCCAGCTTTCTACTGGCAGCCTCCCGTGTCCCTGTCATGAGGATCCAAGAATGACAAGGACGCTCAGGCCACAGATGCAGTCTTGGAGTCCATGAGGAAAGCACATTTCTGTAAATCAAAGCTGAAAATTCCCCCCAAAGACCAGCAAAGGAAAAGTTAGGCGTGGACCCTTGCTTGTAATTATCAGTCCATTTGTTCCTAAAATAGTCCTCACATTTAAATAACACAAGCTTGAAATTGTTTAACTAGGTAGGAGTCTTTAAAAAATACACGAAGAAGTAAACACATTACAAGTCACTTCTATCAGGTTGAAAGCGTTCCTTGGTGAAGTCGTAGTTGAAAAACGAGATGAATTTGATTAAGTCGGCCTGGAAGTTTTAGGCAAGAGGAAGTGATGGAGACTAAGGAAGAGTGAAGGAAGGTGGAAAAACTAGGAAAAAAAAATCACCTAAATAATCTGGACAGATGGATGTTTCCTAGACCACTGGAGGTGATGATCTCAAAGAACTTGTCTTTGTTTTAAAAAATCTAAAGACTATTTAGCACGTGCTGTCTTTTGCCTTCAGGACAACGAAACGCTATAGTCCAGATCAAGATGATTTTACCTAGAAGAGAAAATCAGGACAAAACCAGTAGAAAGGCTGCTACCATCTCCTGCTCAGGCCTTTCAACCCCAAACTCAAGCTCCTCCCACTTCAGCCCTGGGAAGCCCTCGGATCTGCATCGGAAGCTTTGGAGGAGGGAAGCTGGGGAATCCCAGGGAACCAGCCACCAACCTGTGCCTGAGGATACAGTCACCGGCCCACACGTTGGCAGGGCTGGAATCGGCCCTGAGATTTGTAGGGAGAGGGAAGGGAGACTATTTTGTATGTTACTATAAATTCTCATTTGAAATAAGCATTAAGACTGCAGAATCCCTACTGGTTAATAATTAAATACAAGAAGTATCAATCGAGCCAAATTAGTATTATGCATTTTTAAAAATCAGACGCTGCCGTTAACTGAGTGAGCCTTGTCCTTGCATGGATAATGTGATATAAGAAGGATAGGACCCTTCAGCGGGCCTGGAGAGCCCCGGGCCACCTTTCTTCCTCATTCCTCCCAAGCTTGTTTCAGAAAAAACAGCTGCCACAAAACGGAATGGAGTCGGTGGGTGTGGGGCCGGAGCCACTTAGCCTGAACAGTCCCTCCTGCCCATGAGGAGTGCATCTAAAAGGCTCCAAATTTTGAGAAAGAAGTTAATTGATTTCCAACATGGGTCCCAGGGTGGCTTTCCAGGTGCCCTGCCCAAGGGGAGGAGCCCGGGAGCGTTCCTGACAATTAGCTCACTCAAAACTCATCTCTGCTCAGGAACCCGTCCTGGAGGGGGTGCCTGATCACCTCCGTCCACCAAGGTGAGACAGCCTCCAGGCACCAAGAGCTGGAATCGTGGCCTGTTCGATCTGTTCATTAAATACAAGCCTCACCAAAACCAGACAAAGATACTGCACAAAAAATAAAATTACAGAATACTAGCAAATCAGCTTGAACAATGCGTTAAAAAAGGATCACACACCGTGGTCAAGCGGAATTTATCCCAGGGATGAAAGACTTTTTCAATATCCATCCACAAATTAATCAATGGGATGCACCACATTAACAAACTGAAGGATAAAAACCATACAATCATCTCAACAGACGCAGAAAAAGCTTTTGATAAAAACTCTCCAGAAAGTGGGCATAGACGGGACACAGCTCAACATGACAGAGGCCATTTGTGACAAACCCACAGCTCACATCATACTCCATGGTGAGAAGGTGGAAGCATTTCCTCTAAGATCCGGAAGAAGGCAAGGGTGCACACGCTCGCCACTTTTATTAGACACACGTCTCTAGACACTAGAGCCACATCCCTGCGGCCCCACCAAGGAAACACATCCTGGTAAAACGTTCAAAGACGTAAGTTGAACGTAAGTAGTGAAATGAACGGCTGGCAACCTGAGAACTAGGTTCTGGACCACCCTGCGCTCGGCGTGGACGATACCGATTGAATCAGATCCTTAGTAAATGTCTTTATATTGACCCATGGTGGATCAATAGAATATTTTTGCTTCAAACTCATTTGAAAATTTGCTAACTTAACCCAAATCAAGAAGATAGTTAGACCTAAAATATAACTTCCTCGGATGGCCGTGATTACATTTAGCAAATTAAGTCATTACCACTGGAAACTTTGGCTTGAGTTTTTAATCTAAACTTCGTTGAGCAATCAATCTAAAACGTTTTGGCATAGAGCTTGCAGAGGGGGAGTGAGCTCTAAAGCATTCTATAGCCAAATAAGGTAGTTGCTTGGCTGATTTTATGCTAGACATTAAGGCAGGCAGGCAACTGGAACTCAAATCCTGGCTACTCCACCCCATTTACTCCTTATAGATCTTAGGCAAGTCACCTACCCTCTTGGCATTTCATCTGTAAAGTGGAAATGATAATACATTTATCGCTGGTGAGACTACTGTATGTGGAATAACTGTTGAATAACTCTATGAGCCTAAAACTCTGTACAAATGTGAGTTATTTTAAACATCAGCTATTATAATTGCTAAAGTGGCCAATATTGGCCGAAAGCCACAAAGAGTTCTCCCTAATCCTTTCATACGACTTTTTGATCACATTCTGTATTGTTATAGCTTATATATTCCCAGTAGACAGGCAATAAGAAAAAGCTACTAATGTCTTTCAACTTCCACTGATGACCCCCAAAGAAAACAGTTTGTGTCAAATCTTCATGTCTTTATGAGAGGTATGAATGAGGACAAAAGACTGGAATCAACCTGACTGTCCATCAGCAGGGGCTGATGAAAGAAATTATGGCGTATTGATCTACAGAATACTATTCAGCTTTCAAAAAATAAAATAGGGAAGCCCCTTAGGTCAGTTATATAAAGTCCTCCAACAGACATTGTTAAAAGAAAAAACAAGAGGCTTGTATGGCATGCTGCTATTTGGGTTAAAAAAAAAAGGGAGAGGGACAAACTGCTTCTAAAATGTATATGGAAAGGCGAAGAGCCAAGGCAATCCTGAAGCAGAATAAAGCTGAAGGACTCTACCAAAGGGCAAGACTTGTTGTAGAAAAAAGTAAGTCGAACTTAACTAAATAGAGTAGAAAAGTGGTTGCCAGGGACTGGGAAGTGAGGAAAATGGGGGAGGGTTTGGTAAAAGCTACCAACTTTTGGCTCCATCTTCTAAAGTAAAGGAAATAAAAGCAAAAATAAACAAATTAAGCCCTGGTGTTAGAAATTAAAACAGTAGGGGGGTGGGGGGTGAGCGGGCTGGCTGGTTAATGACTGGATATGAGCTTTGAGATTCTGATAAAGTTTTCTTTCTCAATCTAGGGTGACATGAGTATGTTCACTTTGAGAAAAAATATTGAGCTGATCATTTATGATTTGTGTAATATTCTTCCACACATATATACTTTAAGAAAGCTGACATTTTAAAAGTGGAGAAAGTAAATGTGCATATTCTTGTGCATTAAACCTCCTGGAAGAATACAAAAGAAACTTTTTATTTTTTTATTTTATTTTTAGAAGCTTGTTTTAGAGAGGGGTGCTGTGCAGATGGGGACAATTGTGGGAGGAAAACTGTCCACTCTAGTTTTTTTCTTAATTTCTCAACCATTAGAATGGATTACTGACTCTTGACATTCAAAAAATAAACTTTCAAATAAAAAATAAGATGTTTAAGATATGAAAGGAAAGCAACACTTTTCTAAAATCCTAAGAGTCTGATTTCTTGATGGTCACCAAAACTCTTGTTGTAAGTGGCAATACTTAACAAATGAACAAGTAGTTAAGGAAACTGAAGATGCACACAGGAAGGCAAACAGTTTATTATTTTGCTAATCAATCAATTTTCAGTCTTTAGCCAATGTACTTTTTTTTAAGTGGTAGAATTTATTTTATTTTTATAATTTTTTATTGAGGTACAGTTGATTTACAATATTATATGTTTCAGGTGTACAACAGAGTGATTCACAATTTTTAAAGGTTATATGCCATTTACAGTTATTGTAAAATGTTAGCTATAGTCCCTGTGCTGTACAATATATCCTCAGAGCTTATTTATTTTCTACATGGTAGTTTGTACCCCTTAAAGCCAAAGTACTTTGATCTCATGAAAATGACAGTTTAGCAAGCGATTCAGGACTGTCGTTTAGGGTGAAATAAACAAGTTGTGATTAGGCAACCTTCCCCTTCTGAGAGCCATGCTGAGGAGGGTCAGGGGTTCCAGCCTAGAGACACATGCCAAAATGGAAATCTGAAATGAATTCTCCACCAGCAGAAAAGGATGCTGACAAGGGAACACCATTACTTTCTATTTAATTCTTCCTGAATGTTTTCCCATCAATTGTTAGCCAGACGGCTGGCAGTAAAAATACTTATCCACTCTTTCATTTACTTGGATCAATATAGTCAGATTCTTTAACAAAAACCTCTGGGTCATTGCTTGTTCCAATCCGGGAACAGGCTGTTCTAGTTAAATCCAGGTGAGATGAGATGTTTCAGCCCGGCTTTCTGCCACCTGCGCTGAGTCTGTAAGTGGAGACGGTCTTCCTAAGACAGGCTTCACGCGGTGAAGAGAAGGGATCACAGCAGAGGAAAAGAAGCACAGCCAAACAAACATGAACGGAAGAGAGAAGCAGAATTCATGCTTTTGTTTTTCTCCCCGAGGCTGTGGAAACGGTCACAGGGAGGTGGTGGTTCTCAAGGTGACTGTGACCTTGCACTGGTCGGTGTTCACAAGGAGTCTTGCTTGGTCTCCAGGCTCCTAGCCTGCTCTGCAGAGGGTGCTCCCTCCTCCTCCTCTCTTTTCCTCCCTTTCTTTCTCCCTCTCTTCCTTAGCTCTTCATTTTATTTTATTTTTGTTGTTCTTAAGGTCAGGTTAATCAAAGTATAAGTTATGTAGAGTAAAATTCACTCCTTTTTGGTGCATAGCTTTAAGGATTTTGACAAATGTATACAGTTCTATAACTACCAAGATATAGACCATTTCCACCAAGATATGGAATATTTCCATCACCCCCAAAGTTCCCTGTCCCATCGTCCAACCCTAAACCCGGTCAACCACTGGTTAATTTTAGTCTTTTTCAGAATGTCATATAAATAGCATCACAGAGCATACTGCCTTTTGAATCTGGCTTCTTTCTTCCACACAATGCTTTTGTGATTCACCCATGTTGTTTGTACGTTTCAGCAGTTCATGCCTTTTCATCACCGAGTAGTATTCCATGGTGTGGCTGTTGGTTTACCCATTTGCCTGTTGATAGACATTTGGTTTTTTTCCAGTTTGGGGCCATTATGAGTGAGGCTGTTAAAACCATTTGCAAACTGCTTTCTATGCACTTCTCAGTTTGGTTTTTTTGTGGGGGTGGGAGGTAATTAGGTTTATTTATTTATTTTCTTAAGGGAGGCACTGGGGATTGAACCTAGGACCTCATGCATGCTAAGCATGTGCTCTACCACTTGAGCTATACCCTCCCCGCCCCCTCACTTCTCAGTTTGTTACGAATATTCAAACACACTTAAAAGTGGAGAGAGACTAGTAGAGTGACCCCACTTGGACCCATCAGTGAAATTCAATAGGATCAAAATTGTGCCATGTCTTCTCTACTTATCCTTTCTTTTCTTTTTTGCCAAAATATTTTAAAGATGCTTGAAATCATAGCAAATCCCTAAAAGCATGGCAGACCGCTAAAGCATGACATTTTTGTATACAACCACAATGTCACAGTCACTCCTAATTAAATGACTTTTTTCTTGGTATTATCCACCGCATGCCCCAAAAGCAGATTTCCCTGACTGGCTCAGAAATGTCTTTCTTACGGTTGGTTTCTTTGAATTAGGGTCCACATTACACAAGGTTGTTATTGCTCTTTAGTGTTTTGATCCAGAGTAGTTCCACCCTCTCCTCCGACCCCCACGTCATTGACTTACAGAAAACAGGTCTGTCTTCCTGCAGAACATTTCCAAATCCTGGATTCGTCTCACTGCTTCCTTGCTGTGCCATTTAACTTTCTCCTCTATTTCCTGCATCTCATGTAAGTTTGCTCTGAGGATGTAATTAGGTTGTTGGGAGTGTTAAAAGACAAACTGAGGCATATGGACATTTTTTAAGAGTTTGAGCAAAAACTGGTTCCAAACTGGGCAGCACCAAACCAGAATTGGTTGGGAGTCTTCCCCAACAGGAGCTGGGAGAGACTTTTATGGAGAAAAGGCAGAAGCAGAGCAAGGAAGTTACTGACTGGCTGTAGCTTAAAACCTTGCTGGCTGTTTGTGATTTATTGTCCTTGGGTTTCAATTTCATGACCGTGAGGCATTTACAGGCTTAGATTTTGCTTTGTTTATGAAGGTCGCCCGACTTTAGAGCCACCTCTGGTATAATGGCTGCCTTGTTCAATTAATTTAACAGGACAAAGTCTCCCTCCTCAGCGGAGCAGGGGGCTTCATGTCCATCCCATCAGGAACACCATGCCTGCTGTCCCTGTTAGTGATGCTGATGCAGGAAAATGGATGTGGGGCATGAGGAGGGCCATGTCCCAGGTCTCGGTCGAGCCCCTGGGACGTGCCCCACCAGGTGTGGGTCCTTGGCTTCATGCAAGAAAGAATTCAAGTGTGAGCCACTGTTGAGTAAAGGTAGATTTATTTAGAGAGCTACATACTGCATAGAGGTAAGGCAAGAGAAAGGCAAGGAAAGAGGTGTGGGAACTGGGTGCTCAGGTTAAAGTAAAAGTAGGTACCCACTCCATGGACAGAGTGCAGGCCGTCTCCAAAGAGGAGGGAGTGAAAAAAGGCAGCTAGGCATGGTGTTGCCAGTTTTTATGGGCTCAGTAGCTTCACATGCCTACAGGTGGGATCATTTCAACTACCCTGGGGAAGGGGCTGAGTTTCCCAGGAATTGGGCCACCACCCATTCTTCGGCCTTTTGAGGTTAGCCTTGGAACTGTCATGGTGCCTGCGGGCATGTTATTTGATCACTCTGTTACAATGAGCATACAATGAAGCTCAAGGTCTACTAGTAGTCAAACCTCTTAATCCTCAAGGCCAACTAGGAGTTGAATCTTCCACCATTTTGGTGAATCTTCCACCACTTTGCTGTTAAGTTGCTGTCATTCCTTGAGTGGCTGTGCCCTGCCCCCGTCCCTCCTGTCTCAGTGTTAAGTTTGATCCATGTCAGAACACAGGTGGCAGGCCAGGCATGAAAGGGACCATCAGGCCATCTTTGAAAGTCATGCTACCTTATTTGCTTGACCCTCTCTGTTCCCTCCCAGGGAGTCACTGTACAGGGGCACCTGTGCTGTCTACTCCTCACTCCCAGCCATACACCCCATCCAGAAGGAACCCTTTCTCCTAGCAGCTCTATTGGGCCATGACTGTGTTCTACCTGGCTTATTGTTTGTGTGCACCCTCTAGGGTGCAAAGTTTTGAGGGCAAGGCAGTAGTTTGTGTATCTTCTTCCTCCTATTTCCCTAAGTGGTGTGATGCAAGCACTAGGACCACAGGTCCTGAGTGAGACCACCTCTGTTCAAAAGCATCTCGTCTGGTTACTGATTGTGTGCTACGGACAAATGACTTGGTTTCTACGCCTTGACTTGTAGTTAGTGACAGTAACTGTAGCAATAAGCGAAGACTAAATTGAAGAGGGAGAAAGCTGCAAAGCCAGTTTTGCAGGAAGTCTGTTTCTGCAGTACTCTGCTCTCAGTTTTGCTGTATTTTTTCCCCCTTCTGTCTGTCTGTGATTAATGCTTCCATTAGAAGAAAAAAGGAAAGCATGCTTTCACCTGCTTTCACCTCCTCCACCTGAGAGTGCAGGAGCTGTGGTCAGGCCCTGGTTGATTGATTACTCTATCACCTCTGTATCTTAGTCCCTGCCTGTGGGGCCTGTGTGGGCCAGACAATTTAGTGCACCCCAGGGGGTATCGCCTTCAGGACAAGGCCACCTAACCGGAACAGACACAGACATACATCATCCACCTCCACCAGCCCCCACATCTGAAATACAACTTTGAGAAAGTCCCTCCAGCTAAGGTGTAGTCTCCAAGATCACTTCATTAAAGTGCAAATAGATCCTCAAGAGATAGGTGGCCGTTGTACTAATTAACAATGACTCAAGGCTCATCCAACCTGGTTAAGTCTAGGAGAAGATTCTCAACACTTGCTAATCACCCTTTTAACAAAGGATCCCAGTTTACAGCAGGCAATGTTTTAAAGTCGATTTAAGAATTTTGGTTTATTTCTGTTGTATTTATTTTTACAGTTCCTTTATATTTGGGGCAAATGCATTTTGCTTTTTGATGTCATATAATATAATCTTTTAAGATATATTTATTTAATGTTTTTAAAAGTGAATACATTTAATAAAAGTTATTAGGCAAATAATAACGTGGGTGGTACTCAGTAATGGCAAAAATCAAGAAGGCTATGTGTAAACGACTGACGTCAGACTGAACAGCTTCAATGCCTTAGCAGCTCCTTTAAGCAAACCAAAATCTAAGCCTGAAACGCCTCAAGGTTAAGAAATTGACACCTAAGGGCAACCAATCACAAACAGCTACAAGGCTTTCCCAGTGAGGCGGCTTCAGCGACAGCCAATCAAATCACCTCCTTGCTTTGCTCCCGCCTCTTCTCTGTGAAGGTCTCTCTTGGCTTCTGTGGGCGGAGCGCCTCTAACCACTTCCGGCTTGGCGCTGCTGTGTATGGATTGGCTTTTGCTCAAATAAACTCTTAAAACGTTTAATATGCCTCAGTTTATCTTTTAACACAAGTGCCACCCAATAACTGTCATTCAAGTGGAATTTGAAAGTTACTCAGTTAAAGTAGAATTCAGAACATGGAGTTAGAGGAAAACTTACTGAGACCTACTGTGTGCCAAGCACCTAGACTCCAGGCCAATAAAGGCAAAGAGGGACAAGGTCAAGGACCTGCAGTCTAGTGGGGAGGCATTAACATAGTGTGACAAACGAATAGTTAAGACGATTTCATATTTTCAGAGAAAAGTAACTGCTATAAAAACAGAATATGGTAAGGGGGAGGGTACAGCTCAGTGGTAGAGCTCATGTTTAGTGTGCATGAGGTCCTGGGTTGATCCCCACCACCTCCATTAAAAAAAAAAATAATAAATAAATAAATAAAAATAAACCTAATTGCCTCCCATCCCCTCCCCCCAAAAAAGCAAGGGGAAAAAAAAAAGAGGCAAGGAGGGACCTAACAGAGTCTGAGGCTTAAATGGGAGGTCTGGAAAGGCTGCCCTCATTAGGGTAGATTAAAGATGGCTGCAAGTTCTTCGTTTGCCCTCCACCCACGGAGAGGCAGGGCTCTGTGCCTTCCCTCTGAATCTAGGCTGGTCCTGCGACTCATTCTGACCAAAGTGGGGCAGGGGACGTGAGGCTGGGTAATTTCTGAGGCTGGGCCGGACGAGATCTGTGGTTCCTGCCTTTGTTGCCTGGAATGTTTTCCCCTGGAAGCCAGCCATCCTCTAAGACGACTGACGACCCTAAGACCACTTTGTCATATACGGATGGAAGAGTTTCCTGGAAGACCTGACCTCTGCTTCTAATGCACCACCAACCACAACACCTGCATGGCCCGGACCCCTCCAGAAAGCACACCCCCAGCCAGGCCTTCTCTCTCCATCTGCCCCAGGGAGGGGCTCAACAGCAGAGGGTGGACCGTCTCTGTTTCTACTTCCTGCTCTCTTGCTGTGTTCTGTATCCTATTTTATTTATTTTATTTTTATTGAAATACCATCAGTTACAACGTGTTGACTTCTGGTGTACAGCACCATGTCCCAGTCATGCGTATACATATATGTTCATTTTCATATTCTTTTTCATTAAAGGTTATTACACGATATTGAATATGGACCCCTGTGCTATAGTGAAGAAGCTTGTTTTTTTAAAATCTATTTTTATATGTAGTGGCTAACATTTGCAAGTCACAAACCCCCAAATTTATCCCTTCTCACCCCCTTTCCCCAGTAATTGTAAGATTGGACACTGTGAACTCATCCACAAACAGAAACAGGCTCGCAGACATAGTAAACAATCCTGATTCCTATTTTAAGCATCACAACAACCGCATGAAGAAGGCAGTGGTATCCTTACGTCACAGAAACGTAATCGCCTTGTCCACAGTGCAGTGACAATGCTAGGGGCCTCCCTGGCACGAGAGAAGGCCCTTCCCTACCTGAGAGCCAGACCTTTCACTAAGAAAGGTCCTTCAGGCAGCCTCTCGGTCGTGGGCGCAGTATTCTTTCAGATAAGTTCTCTGTTTCAGGAGTGGGAGGAAGATAAGGTAGTGCTTGCAATTCTGCTGTCTTGGTACAAATGGCTTTTTCTGAACTGAGACATCCATTCAGGAACAGAACTCATCCATGTGTGATGCGCACACGCTTCTTACCGGGTGTTGAGCACAGAGGTCTTCATTCTGAGTCAGGAGACGCAAGCGATGCTTCCCTCTGGGCCGGAACTCTGCGACACTTGGCTGTTTTATTCAGTTTTCAGATCTCAGTTTCTGTCTCCTTCGTTGGACTGAGGGTGATTTGAGGGCAGGGAATGTTCTGGACTCCTTTGTATCTCTAACATCGCGAACTGGGCTGAAATTGTTTGAGGGCAGGAAGTTGGAGAAGGAAGGGATTTACCAGGTAACACGCGTGGCGGGTCAGTTGTGGGTAGTAAAACAGTTCGCAGGGTTTGTCAAAAGGGGCGAGATCGACCTGAGTAGCAAGCATTTTAGGAGGAAGTAGGGCTATAGCCAGAGCTTCTTTTGCATAAAGGGCACAGAAAGTGGAATTGACAAGTACAGACGATCAAATGTCTTGGCGAGGCTCCCTGGTTCCTCCCAAAGCAGCTGATCCCGCAGGATGACAGAGCAGTGGCCCAAGAGGACGGCTGTCAATGGCACCTCTGTCCGGCTGCCTCCTATCCCGTTACCTCTGTGGAGGGCACCAGGGATGGGGGGATCGGAGGACCCGCCCCTGACACAAATGTGGAATGCAACTTAGTTTTGCATCACCAAACTCACCGATGGCGGTTCTTTGATGTCCTCAAATTCTTTTGACCTTTGCGGAGCGAACCCCCATTTTAGGAAGTGCCAGGGTTGCAACCGGGAACAGCAGCTGCAGAGGGCAAAGGAGTCAGGCTAATGAGCTCTCCCGTCAGCTTCTTGCGGGGCTTCCGTGTTGAAGGAGAGGCATTATTTTTAGAATTCCTTCTTGTTTCCTGAGTGATTAACTCCTAGTGTCTCCCTGACATTAACTCATGTTTCCTCTCCTCTGGGGAAGCAAGAAGCAAGTGCACTCTCAACCCCAGCAGAGACCAGACGTCATTTTTTTTTCCCCTCATCATTTTCAATCTGCCTTCTCCCTTCTACTCCCAACTCTCAATCTTCTGCCCCCACCTCCACCTCCACCCTCCTATTAAAATCATCCCCTTTAGGGTCTCCAGAACAACAGGCTTGTATGGAAGAATCTTGTGAGATAAGCTTTTTAAAATAATTCTTTGTTTTGTTTTATAGGGTTTTTTTTTTTTTTTGGCAGGGGGAGATTTTATTCGGCCCACTTATTTATATAAATAGAGGTACTGCGGATTGAACCCAGGACCTCATGCATGCTAAGCATGTGCTCTACCACTGAGCTATACCCTCCCCCACCCCCAGATAAACCTTTAATACTGCTTAAAACTCAATCTAACTCTTCCAGTGTCTAGAAAGAGTGCTTCATTGGGTCTTCTAAGAGATGAGTGCCTCACTCCACTTCTGTCATTAAAGAGCAGAGGCTGGGGTAGAGGGATAAAGAGACACACAGCTCTGCCTTTGGGGGTGTATTTAAAGCTTCCATGGTCTTTCATAGTGTAGGCAGGTGAAGTCGCTGTTTTCTTATAAATCTCCAAAATACTTTAAAAAACTGACTCCCTTCTGTGGCTTGTTTTTGCTAAATTATCCTTCAGTAATCTTAAAAAAAAACTCAGAAAGTTCGAATTTACTTTCATGGAGTTCAAAGTCTATGAGCATCTTTCGGATAGATTTTCTTAAGGGGAAAAATACCCACACATAGTTACATTTGGGGGATGTTTGTTCCTACCGTGTAAAAATGTGTTCTGTGTGAGTGGTTCCTACTACTGTCTTCTCTGATTAAATGTATTATTTCTTTAAAAAAAAATGTGACTGTGGTGACTGGAAAAGGAGCCAAAAATGATCTTTGAGATGAAATGCAATGAAAAATGGATGCATTTGGTGACCCTACCAAGACCAACTGATGTGTTTTAAAGAGGTACTGAGTCTGTCTATAGTGACTCTTGAGATATAATGATTAAAATTTTAGATAAACTTAATTTGTCCTTTAATTCGCTGGAGCAGTTTATATATCTGTATTTTTTTTTTATAGAAGTATAGTCAGTTTACAATGCTATGTCAGTTTCTAGTGTACAGCATAATGCTTCAGGCCTACCTGAACATACATGTATTTGTTTTCATGTTCTTTTTTACCATAAGTTACTGCAAAATGTTGAATGTAGTTCCCTGTGCTGTACAGTATGAACTTGTTATTTATCTATTTTATATATATTAGTATCTGCAAATCTTGAACTCCCAATTTATCCCTTCCCACCCCTCCCCCCATAACCATAAGTTTGTTTTCTATATCTGTGAGTCTGTTTCTGTTTTGTAAATAAATTTGTTTGTCTTTTGTTTCTTTAGATTCCACATATATCATATGGTATTTTTCTTTCTTTCTGGCTTACTTCAGTTAGAATGACAATCTCCAGGTCCATCCATGCTGCTGCAAATGGCATTATTACATTATTTTTTATGGCAGAGTAGTATTCCATTGTATAAATATACCACAACTTTTTTTTTACATTTTTTTTATTGAGTTATAGTCATTTTACAGTGCTGTGTCAAATTCCAGTGTACCACAACTTCTTTATGCAGTCATCTGTTGATGGACATTTAAGTTGCTTCCATGTCTTGGCTATTGTAAATAGTGCTGCTGTGAACACTGGGGTGCACGTATCTTTTTGAATTAAGGTTCCCTCTGGATATACGCCCAGGAGTGGGATTGCTGGATCATATGGGAAGTCTAAACTAGAGTAGGGTTTAAATATAGCCTGAATCTGACAGGATATCTTACTATTCATTCTTTATAAAATTCCAAGTAGTCAAGTCCAAAAAAAGGAATTCCTGTTTCTTTGGTATGGCTCGTGTAAATGAAAATTGGCACCTAAGATCTAAAAAACGCAGTGTGAAACTCTGAAATACACGTGACTTTAGGCAGAAGCACAGATGGGTGGGGAGAGGCGAGGAAAAGGGAGATTTTTTTTTCCCATGAACATATTGTCCCCCTCAAAATGCCTGTGTACAGTATTTAAGGTCATGTTGACACAATGGTTGTTGCTAAGACTTTGGTGAAAAAAGTCTGAGGAAGCCAGCGTGAAATACGAGGATAAAACATCAGAGGTGAAACCTTGAGACATATAAAGAAGGTCACTGAACAGAGAAAGACCAGCACTGTATGATTTCACTTACATGTGGAAGCTAAAAACAAAACAAAAGAACGTAACAAAACCGAAATAGACTCAGATACAGAGAACAAACTAGCAGTTGCCAGAGGGGAGGTGGGGTGGGGAGCAAGGTAAGTGAAGGGGATGGAGAGATACAAACTTCCATTTATAAAACAAGTCACAGGGATGTAATGCTCAGCATGCGGAACATGGTCAATAACATTTTGATAACTTGGTATGGGGACAGATGGTTACTAGACTTTATCCATTCATAATGCACATAAATGTCAAACCCTATATTGTACACCTAAAAATAATATAATACTGTATGTTGACTATGCTTCAATTCAAACGAACAAAAAAGCAGAATTTGAAACTTCAAAAAAAATTAAATTTAAAAATTAAGGTCATCGAAGCTTGCCATCCCTTTTATTTATTCTCTCCTCTCCAAACAACATCTCTGCTCACATGTGAAAGAAGGGAATATTTGCTGAATATACATTCATCCTCACATGCTATGTGAATGAAGAGAATGTTGCAACAGGGTGTGACACAATGTGTTTGTTCTTTCCATTTTAAGTACCTTGTATCATCATTTACTAAGCTTAAAAAGATTGTGCAAAGTTCAGCTGTCTCTCTCTCACACACACATACACAGATGAAAACATCAACCTCCCCCCTCCACCAGTAAACCCAAAATAAATCTTATTTGCTTGAAATGATTTCTTCAATAGCTCCCACCTCTCTCGAGATGTAGTCTGGTATGGCGAGGCAGGTGCAGCCCAACCTGAGCTGGCCCCTGGCCCCTGCATCCATCCATCCATCTCCTCCCTTCCTCCTGATGCCTCTGCTTATTGACTCTGAGATCCTGGAAAACGGCCCGATTTGCCAAGCCTTTGTTTTTCCCGCTCCCTTTGCCTCCGTGTCTGCCTAACTCTGACCCTCCCTCCACTTTAGCTCAGTGTCACCTCCTCCTGAGAGCCCTCCTGGACTACCTCCTTGCTCAAATCAGGATTGGTACCTCACCAGTGTGTTCCCACGCATGCTCTACTACCGTGTTCCACTGAATCAAAACTCTGCCTTTTCCCATTTACAGTTTCTTTTCTAGTAGCACAAAACCTGTCCCACAGCAAATGTTCCCTGTACATTCGATGAATGATTTATTTAATCAGAGTTTGTCGCTCACTTTGTTTCTAGCCCACGTTGGCTTACTCATTTATGTGCCTAAATGGATGAGGACATATACATCTTAAATAGCTTGCTTGACTATTTTCCTAATAGTCATTTGGTAACCTGAAAATCAGTGGGGGAAGCAGTGAGAGGTACTGAGCAGACTGCCTTGGTTTATCATCTGTGAATCGTTTATTTAACTTGTAAATCAAATGCTTTAAATTATTTTTCTGGGAATACTAATAACTAAAAATAGGGGAGAGGTTATAGCTCAAGTGGTAGAGCGCCTGCTTAGCATGAACGAGGTCCTGTGTTCAAATAACTAAAAATAATGAAGACCACATTTATTATGGATATATGTTAAACATCCTTTTTTGTTCCAAGTGCTCCAAAATTGATCTTCTTCTCCTACCCTGCCCACCCCAACACACACACACACACACACACACACACACACACACACACACACACACACACACACACATACACACGAGTTCCCTAGAACCAGGCTACCAGATTTCATCTTTATTAGAGTCCCTTAAGACAAACGTCACCACATTTCCAACGTCATACGGAACTTGGAAAGCTTTAAAAAAAAATGACAAAAAAGACCCATTGTAGATAACCAACAAGGTCCTACTGTAGAGCACAGGGAACTATATTCAATAACTTACAGTAATCTTTAACAGAAAAGAATATGAAGAATAATATAGACATATATATGTATAACTGAATCACTGTGCTGTGCACCTGAAACTAGCACAAGATTGTAAATCAACTATGCTTCAATTAAGAAAAAAGAGAGAGATCTACTCAGGGGGTATATAAGGTGTTGCTTTGACTGCTTCAAACAAACCAAGAAACCAAGAGCAAAAATCGTCTAAGGCAAAACTGGCAACATCCTCCCGACACCATTAAGTCCGTCACATCCAGTCATGTGAATCTCTGTTGTGTGCAACATCGGTTCTGCACGTCAGCTGGCAGAGAGAAGAGTTATTTTAGAAAGATCATCCCAGGAACTTATTTATATTCTCTTTGAAGTAATGAGTCCAATGAACTCTTGAACTGAAGACTTGAAGTCCCTAATGTTTTTGTCACTTGGAAAAGAATTACTCTCCATAATTCTCTGCATAATTTATTGGAGAACAGCCAAAGTGCCTGACAATATTATTAGCTGAACTTTTGGCCTGTTTTGGTAAATACCAGATAAAAATGTTTTAAGGGTGGAGCTTAGAAGTCTTATTAGACAACATTAAAAATAAATGTCTCTAGTAGCAAGCATAGTTCATTTTTGTTGTTGTTTGGTTGGTTGGTTGTTTTATGAGGGGGAGGTAATTGGGTTTATTTATTAATTAATATTTGGAGGAGGTACTGGGGATTGAACCCAGGTCCTTGTGCACGCTAGGCATGCACTCCACAATTTGAGCTGTACCCACCCCCACATAGCTCATATTTTTAAGTGGGCATGAAGGACTCTTAGAACATTTTAGCCAACAATTCTGTTTCAGCAAAATGAGGTGCAGTCCCCTCCCACACTGCAAAATGGCCTAGAAGTGGGAGTAGAAAGTTTTTCCACAGGGTAATAAGAAAGAGTTCTAAGAAAAATTATAGATATATATGTAAAACTGAATCACTATGCTGTGCACCAGAAACTAATACAACACTGTAAATCAACTATATTTCCATTAAAAAAAAATGAGAAACAGTATTAAAGTAAGAGACTTGTAACTCAGTTTTAGTTCCAGTTTTGCCTCTGTGACCCTGGCCGAGTCACTTCACATGAACTTGGATCATGAACTTGGATTTCTACAGGTACCAAATAAGAGAGTTGGACTTTTAGCCTCCTTACATCCCTGACAATCTGGGCTGGATTATCCCATATCCAGAGAAGGGAGGCCAAATGTTTTTGTCACACCCACTACCATTTAAACAAATGACCTCTTCATCCTAATGGAGGAGGAGATTGTACACGTGCCTTCCACCCCAGGGAATGTGGATGAACCCCAGCCTGCTGACCCATGCCCCCAGCCTGCTCCGGGTCCCACTCGGGAGGCTTTTAGTGGCAGTTGGGTCTTGCTCCCTGACTCAAACTGGACAATGGGGAGAGCAGTCAGACATGCCAGTAGTTCCATAACCACCCTCAGAAGGGCGATTGGGCAGTGGTTCCAGGGCCAGCTTCGTTCAGGCTGTTTGTTCTGCGTGTAGAGCCTCAGGCCCTCCCGCTGGCCTCCACCCACCTGCATCTTTCTTCTCCTTGTTGCCTCGTATGGAAGATAATGTACCCAAGTCGTTCACCAGCGCCCCAGCCCTTCTGCGACGCCTTCCTCATTGCCAGAACCCTGAATGTGTTCCAGGGCGGCCCCAGGCCTGTGCGGCTGAAGTGAATCTCTCCAAAGCCCCAGGGGAGACGCCTGACTGGTGATGTCATTGGGAAGAACAAATCTGACTCCATATTGGATCTGTTTCTTCTCCTTTAACCTTTGTGTTCTATTGCTTTTGTTACAAGTTCATCACTAAAGGGATGTTGCCTGTAAGCTTAAATTATACTTAATGGCCCATCTCCAGGAACCCAGCCTCTTAGGTAATAAACGTTAAGCTAGAAACACCTGTGTCTCGCTTGCAGGCGCCCTCCTGAGCAGGCCCAGCTGTGAACAGCTGCAGGCAGGAAGAGACGGACACCTGCCCTCCGGAGTCCGGCTGGAACCGCGGCTTCACCTGCTCCCCTGTGAGCAAAAGAAGCCAGAATTCTAACTTGGGGAAGGTGGTTCTTTGAGGCACTAATTCACCATCTTCTCGGTCACCTGGCTTTCTGAATAAAGTCGCTATTCCTTGCCCCAAACTTCCTCTCTCGGTTTACTGACCTGTCCCGCAGCGAACAGTAAGAGCTTGGACGCGGCCGCAGCGCGAGCCAGTCCCGCCCCCGTTCTCCTCCTGACCGGTGATTGGTTTAGGCGCAGGCAGCTCTGACCAATGGGGACGGTCGGCTGCGAGGCTTCTGGAGAAGCACCTGCTGTCCTGTCTGCTTCGATGCCTCGATGCCTCGATGCCTCGATGCCTCGATGCCTCGATGCTGCAGCTCCTATTGAAGATAAGAAAGACAAGCCGCCGGGGGAGCGAGCTGGCTGAGTATGGAGCTGGGGAGAACCACGAGGGTCCTTGCTGAGAGAGCGGACTTGCTTAATTAGCCTCAGAACCCCTCTTGAATTCTTGCTATGAGAGGTAACAACTTTCTTCTTATGGTCTGAGTCCGCAGCCAAAGGCATCTTACCGGAGCTCCTGCTGGCTGGGCTTTAGAGTCACATGGATCTGGTTTCAAGTCTCACTTCCTCCATCTGTAAGTTGTTGCTGAGGAACAAATTACCGCAAATGTTAACGGCTTTTCAAACCCCAAGAAGGTGTTATCTCTCAGTTTCTGGAAGAGGCTTGGATGGGCAGCTCTGGCGAGATTTCCTCCTCTTGGGAGACTCCAAACAGGTGTTGGCTGGGGCTGAGGTCATCTGGAGGCTTACCTGGGGCTGGTGGGACGCCCCAATACCTCTCACCTGGGCTTCTCGGAGGGGCTGCTTGAGTGGCCTTGGTTTTAAATAAAGGTTCTATTGTCACTTAGGTATGGCAAGGCCAACAGACCAGAAGATGCCTGCCAGCGAAAAGGTGGCTTGTTACAGTCAGATTCTGAGGGGAGGGGGTACTTCCACTCCGGGAAGCGGCAGGTCCGTCAGCAGGCAGAGGGTGCAGGGGGAACACGTGGGCAAGGGTGTTTATTGTGGGTTCCACTGGAAGGAACAGGCGAGGCAGGGTATTCAGGTTTCGTTAGGATTAGCTACTTTGAGTTATTGCAGGAGGAGCTGTCCCCTGGTCGTCAGTACCTGGCCGCAGGGCGATCAGGGCAGGTGGATACTGTGGCTCAGAATAAAGGAGGTAGTTGGGAACCCGGGCTCTGGATTGGTTGGTTTGCATTTGAAAAGTGTGCTCACAGACAAGTTGTTTGTTATCTCTAGGAACAGGCTAACCCGGGGAGGGGCAGTTCCTCCGGGGTCACCAAGGCCCCAGGTGTCAAAGCTTCAGATGCAAAAAAATAAAAGACACGGTTAATACCTCCTCACAGCACGGGGGCTGGCTTTGCCCAGAGTCAGTAATCCAAGAGAGCAAGGCAGAAGCTGCAATGCATGCTCTTTGTGATCAAGATTCAGAGGTCACACACTGTCACCTCTGCCAGTCCCATTTCAGTGTGGGAGGGGACTGCACAAGGGTGTGAACACCCGAGAGGTGAGAATCACTGGGGACCGTCATGGAGGCCGGTGACCACACGTCTGAGACATGACAGCCTCCGGGTCTCAGTTTCTACATCTGAAAAAGATGGTAATGATGCTGTGTTCATCAGACCTCCTGGTTGCAGGCAACAGAAATGACTCTGGCTTATTTAGGCAAGAGGGGAACTGATGGGATGAATTTGGGGCAACTCACATAATAGAAGGGAGGGCCCTATAACTAGGCTCATCGGATGTGCAGAAACCCAGGGAGGCCTGGGAGCAAGCAACGTCACACAGGGCTGAAGCCTCAGGATGGGTTTGGCTGGGAAAGTGGTATTGAACTTACTGCCACTGGACACAGGGCGTTGATGCCAGAGCTGAATTCTCAGCAGCACTGCTGCCTCCCTGAGTAATTCTCAGCTGCTTCTGTGCCCTGAGGCTTCCACAGCTCATGGAGGGTGGGGACAGGAGGTCTGGTCCCTCTGCTCCCAAGAATTCAACAAAGGTCCGCTACAAAGACCAGCTTCCTGGGGGCTCTCCTGGGGATCAAACAAGAGTATGAGTCTTTGGAAAACTGAGAGTGATCCATACTGTTGGCTGTTTAACAGAACGGAGAAAGGAGGCCCCTTGGGATGGCACAGAGTGGGTTCAGAGAGCTCAAGTTGAGAGTGATCTCATCTCAGACCATGAAGCACCCTCCCAGTGGTTCCAGACACACTGATCATTTCTAATCACACCCTCACCCCACCCCTCCTCTTACACAAATTCTTAAATGGCTGAGATTTATACAAATCTCATCTCCACTCTGATCTGGTGGCCCTGTGGCCAGAGTTAGAGGCAAGGGAATAATATGTGACCAATTAACAAAAGCTGAAGTGAAAGCTTCCTGTAAAAATGGCAGCCCTGGCCCCTTGGGGCCCTGCCGTGAGCCACGATTAACCACACTGCCGAGTGCTGATGTGTCCTGTTGTGTCGTGATTCCCTGATTACCCTCTCAGTTTGAATTGTCAGGGCAGGGCAGGACACCTCTTCCCAGAGAGTCTGTGCTTTGTTAGCTGGTAGCTTTGGTCTTACTGTTCAGACTCTTTATTTCGTTCATAGTGTTTCCCTGCCTTGGGTTCAAACTCACTGAGGTTGACATATTTAACTTGCTAGGAAACCTTGATCTATACAGTGTCGATTATGAATATATTCTCAGAGCCCCCATATGCAGAGGAAGCAAGTGCACTCTTCCTGCATCAATGAGAAAGGATAGTCCTACCTTTTCTAAAGGGAGGAAAATGAAAACAGAAAATGGAAACAGTTTGGTGAGTCAGGGAGTGGGGTATGGTGCTGGTCTGCAGTCTGATGACTGCCTGAACTTGACAAGCCTTCTCTGAAGTTCCCACTCTTGTTTGCAAAATGAGATCTGTAGGCAGTCACGAGGCTGCATCCCAACAAACAAAATTCTGCAACGTCACAGCTCCTAGAAACATCAGGAAGGGATGTCTGGATTAATCTTTGCTAATGGGAGACAAGGGAAATAAAGAAGAGGGCTTAAGATGAGAAGGCCTTTTGGAAGTCAAGAAGAGTTTTTGTTTTTGTTTTTGTTTTTTAAATGGAGGTACTGGGGATTGAACCCAGGACCTCGAGCGTGCTAAGCACGGGCTCTACCACTGAGCTCTACCATCCTCCCAAGAATAGTTTTAAGTGGGAAAAATGCCTGAATGAAGATGAAGGATGGAAAATGTGGGGACGCCTTAGTTTCCTAGGGCTGTCCAACAATTGCCACTAACTTGGTGGCTTAAAGCAACAACAGATTTGTTATCTTGTGGTCCTGGAGGCCAGAGCCCCAACACGGGTGTCACTGGGCTCAACCACGGTGTCAGCAGGGCCGTGTCCATTTCTGGAGACCCTGGGGGAGAAGCCATGTCCTTGCATTTTCTGCCCCTTGGCCCATGGCTCTTTCTACATCTTCATAACCAGCACCACTGCATGTGGGTGTCCACTCTGCCCCTCTGACCACAGCGGGAAACAGTCTCCTCTTAAAGGAGCCATGTGATTGGGTTGGGCTCACCCAGCTAACCCAGGATTACTCCTCCTCTCAAGGTCCCTAACTTAACCACATCTGCTGAGTCCCCTTTACCAGGTAAGGGAATGCATTTCTGGGTTCCGGGGACTAGGGTGTGGACGTCTTTGGGAACGGAGTCGGGGGGAGCACTGTTCTGTCTACCACGTGGAAGAAATCTATTGTTTAAAGAAGTATAGGGGTTGAGAAACCAAAGGATGTCACAAAAAAATGAAATCAGCCTTAGTAATTTGTGGTGTACAAAGAGATAGAGTTGACATGAAAAAAAAAAAAAAAAACAGGAAAGGAGACAAAAATAGGACAACCTAGTTGACAGAGTTGGCAGCGCGGAGCGGAGTGGAGGCTCAGTGTGGGACTGGTGTTTTTCTCTCTGTTGTGTGTCATCGCTTCACAAAATAGAACATCTAAAGCTCACAGCATTGAAAAAGCCAGACTGTATTAGCACTAACAACATTGGTCCTGCAGGGTGTTGCTCGCCTTTCGGGGCTGGAAGGTGGTGGCGAGAGCCCCAAGGATGGTCTGAAATTATCACAGAGCCCTAGACAGCATTTGAAAGAATTTATAGGAACCCAGTGAGGTGAGGGCAGGGTTCCTTTGTTTCCTGGCTTCGGATTGTGGCACAGAAAGTTACACGACATTTACATCCAAGGTGAGAGCAGGCTTGGGACCAAGGATGGCCAAAGCATCCATTCAAGGGTCAATAAGACAGGAAGGACCAGATTCCAGGAAAGGGATCCAAGTGCCGGGTGTTCATGGCGGCACTGTTGGCATTTGGGACCAGATGACTCTGTCGTGGGGGGCTGTCCTGTGCATTGTAGGAAGGTTAACAGCATCCCTGCATCTACCTATGTGATGTCGGGAGCACTGCCCCCTCAGGCTGTCACATCAAAAAAGTCCCCAGGCATTGCCAAGTGTCCCTTGGGAGCAGGGGTGGGCAACATCGCCCAGGTTGAGGGCCACTGGTGTAGGCTGGGAACGGATGAGGGGAAGCAGCCAGCTAGTAGGCAGAGCCCGAGAGCCCGCGGAAATTCTCAGGCTGCCGGGACTCTGGAAGAGGGAGCCTTTCCCAGGACCTTTGGCTGGAGCCCAAAGGCTGGCAGGGAGCCACCGGGAGCAGCCGGCGGGTTTGCACACTGGGCTGTAGCTTGGCCTCCAGGTCAGGAGAGCTCAGGATCATTTGTTCACGGATCGCACTCTGGTTACCTTCCACTTGTTATGCAAGCATGGGCTTTCAAAGGTGATTCACCGGAGCAGGTGACATGATTGTTTGCAGTGTAAACTGCTTGGGATCTGCTATTTTATTTCACTTCATCTGGGTTAACTGCCAGCCCTTGTGACTGCTGATTTGTAGAGGGAGACAAGGAGGACCACAGAGATTCTGGGATGCAAGCAGGGTCATCTCAAGCCAACGCAGGTGAGTTTGTGAAGGTTGGAAAGATGGATGAATTAGAAAAAGGTGTCCCTCCAAGTGGGTCAGAGGCCAGGCTGGGAGGGTAGAAGGGACCAGGTCTGCAGCCCCAACCCTGCACTGCACAGCACAGCACCCGCACAGCCCCCAAGGAGGCCAGGCTCCGCTTTCTACCCTGAATCTCTGAGTATCCTGTACCCCAGGAGACAGGTTTACTTGTGGAAACCTTGGGACTCAGAGTCAACCCTGGGGAGCCCCTAATTAAGAAGAGGTCCTAAACTTTTTTACCAACAGGATTAGAATTTTCATACAACACATGGTCGGAAACAAAGTCTATGATTTTACAGGAATGAAAGCAAGAGAGCTGAGAAACATTCTAAGGGAGGAAAGCACCTAGCTGCCTCTGTGCTTCTGGCCGGATGAGCCTATTTATTTGTAAATTTAGACCTGGGTGATGAGGAGAGTGCAGAGATGAACGAGAGGGCAGTGCTTTTGCAAGTAAAGGCAGATCTCCGGAAGCCCTCCTGAGTTTCAGACACTGACATCCCAAGTTTAGGAGGTGCTGTTGCCCCAAGCCAAGCACCGTCTGCTGCGTGCTTTTCAGCGAACTTGCTTCGATGACCCTGGAAGACCAGCAGGGCTAACCCTCTTCCTGGCTGGGCGAGGTGTCATCCTGCCAAACGGATGGAGAGAGACAATCTAAATCAAGAGAACTCTTACTAAGTGCAGAGGTTTCCTTGTGTTGCAGATGGAGACCCTGAAACACCGTTGGGCCAGCCACCAACATTTGCAGGGTCCAGGGTGAGAGAGGACAAGTGTCCTTATAAGACAGACAGGCAGAGAGACAGAGCGAGGAGAGGCAGGGGCTGTGGGAATGGGGAAGCAGAGGTGGGAGTGATGCGGCCACAAGCCAAGGAACGCTGGCAGCCATCAGACGCTGGAAGAGCAAGAAAATGTCCCCCTAGAGCCTTCCGGGGCAGCACCGTCCTGCCAGCACCTCGATTCCAGACTTCTGGCACCCAGACCTGGGAAAGAATCATTTCTCTTAAGTCACACTTGTGGAAATTAGTTACAGCAGCCCTAGGAAATTAGGGCTAATTACAACAATTACTAATTATGTTGAACATTCATCAAGTCTGATTATGTGCCAGGCCCTCTGCTAAGCACCCAGTCCCCTGCCTTTTTCTAAACCAGCATTATCTCCTTGAATCCTTACAACAGCCTCACGAGATAAGTGCTCTCATTACCCCCATTTTACAGGCAAGCAAAGTGAGGTTCAAACAGGCAAGGTAGCTTGCCCAAGGCCACCTGGCTAGTCAGCTGGGATTGAAGCCAGGTCTCTCAGGCTCTAAAGACCTAAGACCTCCTTAAGTACTCACGTTAGCCTCCCTGCTAATGATACCTCCAGCTGTAATTGGGACAAGACCCGCGCTTGGTGGCTTCTGGCTGAGTGTCACGTGTTCTTTGCCCCCTAATTAAAAAGAAGTCCAATTCTTTTAGCACCCTCTTCACCAACCCTCAGCTCTTTACCACCATCTCAGATGTGAGGTGTGAATGATAATGGAGTATTCTAACTCAGTGGGTCTTGGCAACACCGTTTACTGTTACAAAGAAACGTCTTGGGCACACACAGTCACACACAGTCCTTTGTGCCGATTAAGCCTCTGGGTCAGTGGGGTTCTTTTGCAGATGCGGCCAAGATGAATCACAGGTGGGGGAAGCTAGCCGTCCTTGGAGAAGGACGGCAGTCACGATGGGGTTTTTTTTGTTGTTTCTTTTCGCTGATTTTGAATTTGTGTGAAGACTATCTTCCTGTCCCAGGAGAAATAGGAAAGTTTATTTTCTTAAGACTTAAAATACATTCTCTGAGCTCACTAAGCGATCTGGACATTGACATTGGGCTCTGCTGATGGCATGATTTAGGAAAGTAAGCATTTCTTTCCTTCTCTACGTCTGGGGACTCGTTTTGGGGTCTTTTGGGGACTAGGCAGGATTTTTTTCTCTGCTGATGAAGCTATAACTTTGCATGTATGCGTGTGTGTGTGTGTGTGTGTGTGTGGTGGTTGGGGGAAGGGGGTCTGGGCAAAAGGGTTCCTTTTATTTTGTTCCCCTTTAATTTTTTAACATTTTTTTATTGAGTTATAGTCATTTTACAATGTTGTGTCCAATTCCAGTGTACAGCACAATTTTTCAGTTATACATGAACCTACATATATTCACTGTCACATTTTTTTTTCGCTGTGAGCTACCACAAGATCTTGTATATATCTCCCTGTGCTATACAGCATAATCCTGTTTATCTGTTCTACATATGCCTGTCAGTATCTACAAATTTTGAACTCCCAGTCTATCCCTTCCCACCCGCCCCGTTCCCCTTTCTTTTCTTTCACACAAAAGCTACCCCATTTTACAGGTGGGAATGTTGAGTCCTGGTGCACTGAAAAGGGTTTTCTCTACTATAATTCCACCAGACAGACTTAATTACAAATTCTCTGCTTATCTTCTCAGGAAGCCTTCCATTTAGCAGAAACAAGAGCTGTTACACAGAGTTTTGAGGCTAATTTTAAAGTAAGTCATGTTTCCATCCCATTGCTCTGACCTACATATGAGGCAGGGATTCTAAGTCACACACGAAGGAAACCACAGTCAGCCAGAAGCCCCCTCAAGAGCAGCTGGGTTGACTACAGGAATGCAAGCCTGGTGTCTCAGCCCTGCTCTGCTCCATCCTAACCCTGGCAGTCAGGGTCCTGCCGGGGGCCAGTGAGGAGGGGACCTCAGTCCAGAGGCAGGTCCTGGGACTGACCCTGGGTCATCCTTCTGTCTGTATCTAGGTACCTAGATCCGTAAAGATCTCCTTCAGTCTGTATCTAGGTACCTAGATCCGTAAAGAGATGCCAATCTAACCTCTCCTGTGCTCCCCAACAGCAGCTATAGAGATTTGAAACCAGGACCCAAACATCCTCTTGTCCACTTGAGGGGCTGATGGCGAAAGGAGGGAGACAGAGCCGGGGGCCCCACCATCGCTTACCTTCCTTCCGCAGAGTATTTGCATTGCAAAGACTTAAAGCAAAAGCCAGGGGTCTCTGGGCAATGTCAGAGTCAGAGGGGGACCTGCGTGGGGCAGGCAGTGCTGGGCGGGCGGGCAGGGGCAGGAATGTGGTGAGGAAAGGAGGATGGTCTTTTCAGAAAGGAAGGCGAGTTCATCAGAAGGGGTCCAGTAGTGGATGAAGGAGCTGATGGAAGACAAAGAGGAAAAACCTTGAACTGAACATCATATTGGAGGTGATCTGCTTTTCCCTTCAAGTAAAAGATTCAAGAAAAGCAAATGTGTATGTAAAACTCAACTCATTTATACTTTCATCCATTCTTCCATTTATTCATTCATCCAAATGAAATTGTAGTTACCAGAGGTGGCCAGGAACAAGATATATGAGGTCTCTCTGCAGATAGAAACATGGAACATTCTCTCTGACTGCTGGGTGAGGCTAACTATAAACAAACATCATTTCATGTGCTTCTAAGTGCTTTGTAAAAATAAGACAGGTGAGGGAAGGCAGGGGATGGGGCTGAAGGACAGCAGCTGAGGGGAGGATTGTCCGGATGAGGGATAAGGAGAGACTTCTATTTAGGGTTGCCGGATTTAGCAAATAAAAATGCCAGATAGACAGTTAAATTCGAGTTTCAGATAAATGTAAGCATTTCCAGTGTAAGTATGCCCCGTGCAATATTTGGGACGTACTACAAAAGCATTCATCATTTATCTGAAATTCGGATGTAACTGGGTGTCCTGTATTTTAGCTTGTAAAACCTCTCCTTCTTGAGGACCCCCGTGGAGAAGAGTTCCAAGAGAGAAATCAAGGCGAGCAAAGACTCCCAGGCAGGAATGAGCCTGGCTCACTCAGGGAGTGACCCCTCACCCTGTGGTCGGAACAGAGCGAGCAGCGGACATGATGGTAGAGATGACCCCACAGAGGCGAGCAGGGACCAGAGCACGTGGGTCCCAGGTCACTGGGAAAAGTCTGCGTTTTACTCTGACCTGTGGAATTTTAAGGAAAGCCCTTAGCACTGCAATTACGCATTTTTCCGAATATTCCAATTTAGTATGGTGTTTGCCAAAGCAGGTGTCACGGACATGGCTGTAAGACCAGACTTCAGATTAGGTGAAGCCCAGCAGGACTCGGCAGGGCCTTCCTGGGGACAGACCCCAATGCCCACTGCCTCTTATCTGTAGAAAACTTTAGCCTCCAAGCCTTCCCTGACTTCCAAAGAGCAAATTTAACCGGAGAAATGAGAAAACATAGACACAAAAGAAAACAATGAAGCAAGACCCAATAATAATAGTTTAGCCATAAAACAAAGTCAAGGACCTTTAGTTCCTCCTCAAGGGCTACTGATAATACCCTGAGCCAGATCCTTGAGTTGTTGTGCAGAGACTAAAACCCCACCAGACGGAAGAATTTAACTGCCGATCACTAGCATGTAGACCCCAGATGGGTTGGAACCAGAAGGTTGATGATGTTAATCCCAAAATTAACATGAGGTTACCCTGCTACCTCACCACCAACCCATCAGAAGGATGTCCATGAGCGGATCAGGGATCCTGCAATCCTCACCCCTACTGTTACCTTTAAAACCGGCCCCCAAAAGCCAGATGGGTGGGCAGGTCTTTTGAGCATGAGCTGCCCATTTTCCTTGCTTGGCCCCACATTAGGCGCCTTGCAATAAAGGCTGTATTTTTCTTCACAACCCTGTGTGTAGATTTTTACTGCATGAGGGACAAGTGGACCCAAGTTTGGTTCAGTAACATAGCTGCCCCTGGCCTGGAGGAAAGTGAGTAATGTCTCCCCTAAATTCACTTGCCCTCCCCCCTTCTCCTTCCATCCCATTCACGATTGTCTTCAGTTTTCCTAGCACTGGACAATTTTTCATCATATTGTAAGAAATGAGCTTAAAACACTACTGGGAGATTTTGGGGGCTCAAATTCTTACTAGGGTGTAAATGACTGCTAGAAAGTGTTTTGCAAGTGAGGACAGGGAAAGCGTGTAGGTCAAGGGAAGATAAGACTATAAAAGGGGAATTTGAGGGTGCTGATGTCAAGCGCTGGCAGCATGACTGGTTCATCTCGCCATGACCCTGAAGCTGAGTGCTGGCTGAGTGGAACCACAGACCAGTTCTCCTCATTCTCCATCGAGGTGGTGAAGAATCTCTCATGAAAGAGAAACTCAGTACCAGGCTGGCTGTGAACTGCCAGATGGCAGAGCAGTCAAAATATTTAGTTGTGAAGCCCACACTGTTTGGGAAAAGGCTGATCTTGCATTCCTGCCACAGACCTTGGTGAGCTCCCCTCTCATAACATTTCCTGCCTCTTCTGCCACTTGCCTCAGTGACTCACCAGTGACTCACGGCTCATCTCCGTGGGGATTTATCTATCTGAACCAGCCTCCCCTCTGGCCTTCCAGTAAAAGATGCCCTGTGCCGAAAGGAGTCCTGACTGCATTTCTGAGAGAATGGCCCTGCTTACTTTCCGTGTAACCTGGGGGTTTTGGACTCAGAAATAATCTTGTGAGGTGAACAGAAAAGCAAGCATGCTCTCTTTTTATAAACTGACTACGAGAGGACTGTCTTGCCACAGGTTTCAAGGGGCCGAGCAGGAACTTGAACTTGGGGGGCTGTCAGTTCATCTGAAAATTATTTAATGACTCATTCAAGATGGCATAGCTTCTAGCTGCTTCTAAAATCAAAATATTGCTTTTCTCTAAAATCATGGTTTAGGTGGTGGGAGGGTATAGCTCAGTAGTAGAGTGTGTGCTTAGCATGCACGAGGTCCTGGGTTCAATCCCCAGTAAAAATAAATAAATAAATGTAATCACCCCGCCTCCCCCGAAAAAATCTAAAAATAAAATAAATTAGTTAAAAAAATAAATAAAATCACGGTTTAGACACCAAGAGCAGTATCCTCAAGGCCTTCTCCCATTTTTTTTTTTCTACAAGGCACTCATTTCAGACAGGTTGACTCTCTGGGGCATAGACTGATTCTGTCAAAAAAATTTAATGACCCCCCCATTATACCAATAATAAATGTTTCTTGTAGACACTAGAAAAGTTAGAAAAACGACATAAGGGAAAATAAAAATCACCTGTAATCTTCCCAGTCAGATAAAATTGCTGTTGACATGTTGATACGAAGTCTTCCTTTTTTCATACACACAGGACCATATTCTAATGAACTGGACAAAATGTGGTATAAACTGACAACTTGCTTTTTCATTTAATATTTCCATGACCATTTTTATCACATCATTCAATTTTTTTTTCAAAGTATGTTTGAGCCATTGCATTTTATCCTCTGAATGATGTACCTAATATACTGACCCCATTGGGACTATTAATTAATTTATTTATTGAAGTGTAGTCAGTTACAATGTGTCAGTTTCTGGTGTACAGCACAATGTCCCAGTCATGCCTGTACATACATATATTCCTTTTCATATTCTTTTTCATTATAGGTTATTACAAGATATTGAATATAGTCCCCTGTGCTGTACAGTAGAAACTTGTTTATCTATTTTATACATAGTAGTTCAAATCTGCAAATCCTGAACTCCCACCCATTGGGACTTTTAGGTTGTTAACAATTTCTTCCTTTCTTTCTTTCTTTCTTTTTTTACTATACCACCACCACAATGGGCATCCTTGGTCTTATAAAAATTTAGTGATGTTTTTCACCCAGTGATTTGTCTGGGTGTTGGTTTGCAAAAAGTTGAAAATGGGGGAAGAAAGAGAAGCAGTTAGTAGGTATTAGCTGGACTTTTGTCTGTTGGAGAAGGGAGAGTAGTGAGGCCACAGGTGTCCTCTGTAAAGGTTCCTTCCGTCCCCAGTGCTCAGTCCCACTCTAACGTGGCTCTCACACTGGGTTATCACCTCCGCCTCCTCTGCCAGTGCCACCGCGTTAGCTGTCCCCCTCTGCTCCCCCTTGTCACCACTGTGGTGGGGGGTGGCTCTCATCACAGCCCCCCTGGTCTCGCTGGCTGTTGAGTGTTTCCTGTGTCTCGACTCAGTGCCTGCAAAGTGACTAAGAGCAGCACATCCTTGAAAAGTCCTTGTCATGGTACCTGAAGTCGTGCCCCCAAAGCTCCTTGGCAAATCTCTGCACCCTTTTCCAGGGTGGGCAGCCCACGGCGGGACCGCAGCCACCCCAGCAAGTGTGGGAAGCCCCGGGGTCATTAACAACGGGGTGACCTCCGGGTTCCTCTCATTTCCTCTCTGGACCAGGCTAACATCCCTCCCTTCCCTTCTCAGGCTCCCTCAGGCTCTGAGTTCTAACAAGTAGAACAGTCGGGGTTGTGCATTATTTCCCAGCTGTAATTCAAGAAACAGATTAAGAGAGGTCATAACATCAAATAAGGCTCAACTGAGCACCTCTTAAAAAAAAAGAAAAATCTCATTTGTTGCAGGATTCTAAAAATACTCCCCAGCGCTGTCCTTCACCTTTACAATTATTTTCGTCTGCACTTCTAAATCGGAACCGCACAGACCAGCAGAATTTATACATTAAGTTCAGAAGAGAACAGACAGCTCATTCATTCTCACCACCGGTGGGATGTGATTGTTCACCACCATAAGCTCGACTCTGAAACACATCGGGTCCACTTTACTGAGACGACTAAGCCGTCTTACTGATGACCTTGGTGCCCTTGTTATGTAAGACAAGGTCACAGCCCCTCTGCCACCCCGCCCTCCAAGAGAGGGTGCGGGCGACCTCCATGCTAATCACCTCCTGTTCATTTATCCACAAATTCATTTATTCAAACATCGGAGCCACCCTCCTATGTGACAGGCAAGATAAAAAGCGCTTTTCTTCAAGGTGGGAGACAAACACACACGTCCATGAACAGAATGGAAGTGTTACCCAGAGAAAGGAAGCCAGCTAAGGGACAGGGGTGTGCCAGGAGGCCTGGGGTGGGGGGTGTATTTCAACCTGCCAGTCAGGGAAGGCCTCTCAGCTCAGGGAGGCGGTATTTCAGTGCAGGAACAAGTCATGGACGCAACTCGTCCCGGGAGGAGCAGCAAGGACGATGCCCCGAGATGGGAAAGGCTCCACCAGGGGGCCAGGGAAGAGGCACGAGGTGGAAGTGGTCAGCAAGGGGGCCGACAGGAGGTCCGAGGCGGCCAGGACAGCTCGGAGGGAGCCCACAGGCCAAGGAAAGATCTAGCATTTTATTTGCTGCCAAGTAGCTGATCGGCGGTGGCCCTGAGGTAGGGGGAAGCTGGTGACCCAAGGGGACCTTGGCCAGCTCTACCACAGATTTCTACTGCAGAGCATGGGGAACTATATTCAGTATCTTTTAATAACCTTTAATGAAAAAGAATATGAAAACACACACATATATATGTATGTGTATGCATGACTGGGACATTTTGTTGTATATCAGAAATCGACACATTGTAACTGACTATACTTCAAAAAAATAAAAATAAGAACTACCAATTTAAACACAGACACCAACATTCTCCCACATGCCTCAAAACAATCTCAAGTATAATGGTGCCTGAGATTATTTTCAGCAGCAGGACCCGGCTTGCGTCCTTGAGAACAGTTACCGTAACTTGTAATCCTTAATTATTCCGTTTGCTTGTCTTTGTCTTTCTTCCAGAATGAGGTTATCTTTTCACTGCGGTTGCCCCAGCGACGGGCAAAACGCCCAGAGCAGAGCCGGGTGGCGAGCAGGGGCTGGGGTTAGCGGCATGTTCCCGAGATGCCACACACCTACCTGTGACCAAAGCGACTTGGAACTGTCTCCACTGCCGGAGGGAAACTGACTCGAGTTTTATTGTGATGCTGACAAAGTGTGAAGCTGCTGTCTAAATAAACAGACGCTATGTCAGTTAAAAAAGAACAAAACAGAATAATGAATGCAAAAGGTGATTTTTTTTCTGACACACGTTTTTATTAAATTGACAGAGATGATTCAGTGTGTTACCTTTTACGACTTGGCAGTTTCTCTTGATGGCATCACAGAAGGAAGAAAACAGTATAAGAAGCGTAGAAGTCCTTTAAAAAAAGTCCTTTAAAAAGCTTTAAATCAGGTATTTTAATATTTGGGGATCTCTGAATAGCATCTCTGACCCATCAACCGAAAACCCTTGCTAGATTATGTGTACTTTGCAAATAACTGAAAATCACACAGATACAGCGTGTAGGTAGATGAGCACCCAGGCTGGAAAGGAAGCAGCCGGCACCGAGTGACAGCGAGTGACGTGGCTGTCGCTGGGTTTCAGGAGCTGGTCTCGGGGTGGCCTTCCGGGTGGCTCCCTGCAGGGTGGGGTGTCTGCCTGGAACAGGAGGGCCCAAGGGAAGGTGATGTCATGCTTACCTGCTCTCCAGGTCTCAGCACTGTCATCTGTGAAATGGGGCAGACGGACACCAGCCCCTGGCACCTGAGGCACGCACCCGTGTCCCCCTCCCCGTGTTCAGTGGGTGCTCCCCGGGGACAGGGCTCGTCTCAGCCGGCTGGGGCAGCTGTGACAGGACACCAAGGACCGGGAGGGAGATGTATACACAATGAACACTTACTGCTCATGGCGTGGGAGGCTGGAAAGTCCACGAACGAGGTGTAGACTCCTTGCCCAGGTGAGGCACCGCTTCCTCACAAAAGGTCACCTTTTTGCTACAGCCTCACCTGGCAAAAGGGACCGGACAGCTCTCTGGCCTCTTTTAGTTATAAAAGGCACTAATCCCAATCACAGGGGCCCCGCCCTCGCGACCTTATCACCTCCCAAAGGACCCACCTCCACAGCCCATCACCTCGGCCATAAGGTTTCAACTGATGAACTCTGTCTGCAGCGACACACACGCTCGGACCACGGCACCGCACCCCCGACTCCCTTCTAGAACGCTTGGACCAAGGAGGGTCCCTTCAGTGACGCGGGAGGCTGGCGAGCCCGGCTGTCTAGCTCAGCCCATGAGAAGCTGCTCCCTGTACAAGTCGGCTCCTTCTCCAGTGCTTTCATTCCATCCGTGTTCCTGTCTCTTCCTGTTGTCTTTCTTCTCTGCTTTTCCTGCCTCTGCTTCTTCAGAAACCTCATTACAAATCCTACTGCAGGTCCTGGGACGTGGGCCACGCGGGCTCGGATGCTGGGCTGGTGTGGACACTGGAGGTGCTTGAGTTCCTTGACCTCCTGTCTTAAAGAACCACAGTTAAATCCCCTCCCATCAGTTCTTTCCTGTGTTGGGATAATTTTAAAGCATACTGTAAAAAAATAAAAATAGAAAGTTCTTAAACATTGTCGCCAAACATGAGGGATGAATCTAAAAGAGGCCAAACAAAATGATGCTTTAATAAATCCAGACAAGAAAGGTCTCACCTACTCTCACACTGAGTGCTCTTCTTCAGGGCTGCTTTCCCAAGCAGCCCCGGGCCCCCCAGAGCCGGAGGTTTACTGTGCACAGGATTCCCTGCGTTATACGCCGTATGTGTCCAAGGTCTCACCTTGGATATGTGCAGGAAGCATTTTCTGCCCTTACATCAAGGTCCTGGAAAGGCAAGGCGCTAGGTCCAAGTCCTGCTTTGGAATCACGGAAGGTTCCATGGTCGGGGCCAGAACGCTCCTACCACCTCCTCCTTTACAGGTGAGACCCAGCGTCTCAGGCTGTGCCCTCCCAGAACTGCCTGTAGAGGATAACTTTTTTGAGTGACCACTTATAGTAAGACAATCCTATTTAAAAATCATTGGGTGAGGGGATTAAATTAAAACATTCAATTCATCCAATTAATTTTTTTAGAAATTTGAGTTCCCTTAGCAAACGCTAGTATTAACTGAGCTTCAACCCAGGACACCTTAGTGGACATAGTTTGTGTTGAGCAACAGAATTTAAAATCTGAAGCAAAGCTGACGAATGCAAGCCTTTTTCCTCATTTACTTACCCACCTGGTCCTTCATCCTTGATGATAAATGGGTGGCTTACTGTAAAGCCGTGTGCCAAACACTTCCTGTCTCCTCCCGGCACTTAATCCCTCGTGGGAGCATGGCGTGACTTTGGTTTTGGTCTTAAAATACATTTTACTGGAGGGCTGAGCTCTGCATTGACCAGCACGGTGAGCAGGCAGGTGGGGCTTGGCGTTTCACGGTCCCTTCAACGTTTCTGAACTTGGAATGCTGTCTCCTCGGCAAGCTGCAGCAGTCACCTACTGAAACCCAGGTCGTCTCTGAAGTCTCAGATTGAAGCAGCTCTCGGTAATCACCGTGCTAGGAGAATTCTCTCTCCCTGGACTCCGAGGGTTTACAACAATCTCACGCACCCACCACAAAACAGAGTTATCTGCGTGTATGCACGATCCCAACCCAGCAAAGGCTCCTCTGGGGACTGAAGTCTTTTCTCACAGTACACCTAACTCAGTCTTCCGCACCAGGAACACTCCTAGAGAACTGGGTAACATGCTTCGAAGGTCTGGTCCACACAAAAACATACACGGGCAACAGAGGGGGCAGTGAGCACCACTCGGGGGAGCCCAGATGACCTGAGGACACCCCTGACCACCAGGATTGGCGCTCTGCCACCACCACAGCACCAGTCACTGTGTCCCACTCTGCCTGTTCCTACAACTTCCAACCAGGAGCCCCAAGCCATGTTCTTCCACAAGCTTCGACCACAAGTCGGTGGCAACATGCATGCAAACACACCAAAAGTCGGCTGGGGAACTGTCTCCCTTTGAGTGAATGCCATCAATATGTTGGAAAAGAGAGACAATGAAGCTCATTGGATGACAAAAGATGAGTTTTATTTATTTTTAAAAATTTGGGGGGGGGGGAAGGTAACTAGATTTATTTATTTACTTATTTATTTTTAGTGCAGGTACTGGGGATTGAACCCAGGGCCTCATGCATGCTAAGCACGCACTCTACCACTGAGCTGCACCCTCTCCCCACAAAATGAGCTGTAAATCTCCATCTGGAATGAGACCTAGTGGCTGGCGGTGCCATGCTGGGAGTCAAGAGCAAACCAGCGAAGGTGACCACTCTTTCGTTGCCAGCTTCTCCATCCAGGACAACAGCCTCCAAGCGAACATGGAAAAGAAAAGCTGCTTAGTATTGGAGTCCAGGGCTGATGGGGGGATGGTGGGAGACACCCATTTAGAATTAGTTCACGTGGGACACGCCCACGGCTGCAGGTGGGACTGCGAGGCTGCTGTCAGAGCTCCGGAGGGATGATGGGCAACAGCAGACCAGGGACTGATGGACACTGCTCTGTGGCCCCAAGAGGAAGTAAGGCAGATGCTAGAAATTCCAAAATGGTAAGTCTAATATAAAACTTTGGCAAAAACTAGAGTAATATAGATGGTAAACATTTTGGCTCCCAATAATTGGTTTCTTTTCAACTCTTGAGTCAATGAAGTCTCACATCAAACTAACTTCCTCTCCTTGGAGCGACCCACCAAGGAAATAACAGTAAAACAATAGACGATCCTTTAAAGAGACCAGAGGGGTGGGCTGAAGGTTCCAGCTAACACAGTTTACATGATGCGCTAGCCGTGGTTGCAAAAGCTTCGTATGTATTAACGTATTCAGTCCTCCTAACGACCCTGTGATGTAGGGGCTGACGTTATTCCAACCTGGCAGATGGGAACACGGAAGCCAAGTTAAAGCAATTCCAACCAGGCCACGGGGCCCCCGGGCTGTGCTTCTCATGTGAGGCTGCACTGCCTTTCCTATAAATGGCGAGGCTGCTCTAAAGGGGAAGCGGTGAGCAAGTGTGCCCTTCCACTCCCACGCTGGAGACAGAAGAGGGCGGGGGTACACCCGGCCTGCCCCGCCCCCACCCACCCACATCTCTCAGGGGAGGAGGGCGTGTTCCGATCGCCAGGGTTGGGAGGTACCGCTGAGCATGGTAAGGTTATCCGGGCAGAACCTGTTACCGCAAGGGAGCTTGGAGTTTACAGTGGGTAAATTCCAGGGCTGATACTCAAAATATCTTAATAATGAGACCAACAGACTGGAGGAAGCCATAACCCTGGTGTGCCCGTGCGGCCCCGGACGTCACCAGGGTTATTGGTGGGGGCACTCAGCAAGCCCTGCTGCGGTCTCTGTGCCGCCGATCCGACCTTCTCAGTAACAGACGAGCTATCCTGATCTCCATCAGTCTGATTTCTCTGTCTTTTCAATGTGTTCTGGACTCAAGGGGCAGGACAAGGATATAGTCATCACCACCCAACCCCAACAGTCCTCTGCACTCTCCAGATGACGTCTCTAATACTAAGTTCAGTTTCTCAGGACATTTTGAAGGTGATACTGACAAACTAGAACGCACTGAGAAGCCAGGGTCACGCCTGCACTGGGACCATGCGCTATGACTCCCACTGTGGGTGCAGACGGGCCTGTACGTCAGACTGGGGTGGGCCTGGGGGAGGGGGAGCAGCATCTGTGACACGAAATGGTCTTTGGCAAAGAAGATGCCAGAGGTGGGCCTTATTACTCTAGAGTTGGGGTCAGGGAACTCTGCCCACAGACCTTCTGTTTGCAAATGAAGTTTGACTGGAACACAGCCACGCCCATCCACCTCCATCCTGCCGCTGCTCTTGTGCTCTACAAAGGCACAGCTGAGCAGCCTGGACAGAGACAGTGTGGACTGTGAAGCCTAACATATGTACTATCTGGCTCTTGAGAGAAAAAATTTGCAGACCTCTTGTCTAGACCTAGGAGAGTAACTCTAACAGCCTGGCGGTATAGAGAGGGAGAGAGGGGCTGACGGAGGGAGGGAGGGAGGGAGGGATGGATGTATGGGTGGGTGGATAGACGGATGGATGGATGGGTGGGTGGGTGGGTAGATAGATGGATAGATGGATAGATGGATGGATGGATGGATGGATGGATGGATGAAGGAAAAATGAGTGGGCTTAGAGCTGGGGCCTTTAGTGGGGAAACCGGGAAAGGCTAACAGGAAGGGGCTGGGGTGGAACCCCCCTCACCAGGCCTTCCTGTGTGGGACTCCCTCCTCACATGAGCTGAGCCAGGCTGAATTATTTACACCTAGCTGGGTGAGTTGCTAGATGCTGAAGAAAGCGGATTTTTCTCTCCTCTTTGAGGATGGGCAGCATATAAACAATGTAAAACCAAGCACAGGTAATCAAAACCGTTTTAATGATTACTGTTTAGACATTAACATTGTGGGAGTACCCCGATGAGCTGAAGCACACTCTGACCGCACACTACTGAGTGTTATAGTTTCTGTATTGAAATATGTAAAGACGTTCGCAAACTAGTACCTAGGGAGACACACATTTACAAATACACACATTCTAGATCGGATAAGGTAAATGTAAACAGAGGCCGAACTCCTTCCAAACAAAACCCACGAGACACGTTAGGAGAACCAACCAGCTCCCTGTAATATGAATGTGCAAAATTAAAGCATGATAAACTGATATTTACATAAATACCAAACCAACAATTAGCTTCTACATTGTCAGTGACCTTCTCAAATGTGTCACGAGTGGTTTTTCAATCCCCTCCTTGGAGAAGGTGGTTCGGAGGCTAAATTCCAACACTTTTAAAATGACACACACTACCGTCCTTACCTGTCCGACCACGGCCTCGAGGGCATGAGACATGATTTTATGATCAGCAGTCTTATTTTTAAACAAGCAGTTCTAAACGAATCTTTAGCTTCTAAGTAGGGAAGAAAACAAAAATTACAGTTGCTATTAGATTTACACTGAACAAATGATCCAATTCCCCAGTTCTCCTATGCTGTAGCTGTCTGTTTAATTTTACCTTAAATTTTTCTAAGGTCCCTTCCCCTCCCTTTATTCATTTTGGTAAGCTAGGCACATTTTAAAAGGAAGTTTGTGTCAAAACAGATTAGCAGTACAGAAGGTAACCCAAATTTGGACCCCGGCAACCAGTTTACCAGCACTCATCTATGGGACTCTGTCAAACAGTAAATATTCAATCCTCTCTCTTGAAAAGTATCTCTCTTCTCTCACAAGTGGAAAGCAAGACGGGCTTTGTTTCCCGAATAAAAACACTTAGCACTTCTGAAATTTAAAACAGCCTACTCAACCCACACACTTCCTAAAATCTTGAAGACAAAGAATATACATTTACGTTCCATCGAGACGGCTTTAGAACCTCCCCCCTGCCTCGCTTTTTACATTATTCATAGTGGCACTCAAAATAAAAAAATAAGATCTGTTAAAAAGTTAGACTGACTATTCCACTAGATTTGAGCCCGTCTGACTTAAAGCCAATATTACAAAACCGAAGGTGCCGACTTCACACGTACAAGTCACTTGACATTATGTGTCACATGATAGTTGTGTAAATCACAATCTTTGATTTTTCTGGAGCTATTAAGAAAGGAATGAAAACTTGAAACATACCCTAATTGAAACTAATACACTTTGGGCCCTGCTTTTTAAATTTTAAGGCATGTGTGTTTCTCTGCTGTAACAACATTATACAAATTTACAATCACATGCATGATCTACAGGTTAAAAAAAAAAAGGTTTGGATTACAGTGTTCTTCAGTTGTGAATCACAATTCAGCACCCATCATGTTACAACTAATAAGGCAACAGCAGTGTCGGGTACCGCGGCAACACTCCCTCCAGTCTAGCGCAGGGGTCGGGGAGAGCCCAGAAATGTTAAAAATCTTATGCCTGCTTGGGTAACCTGTCTACGTTTCCTAGGGGTTTGGAGCTGATGGAAGAGGTCCTACGCGAGTCACGCTATGGAGGCCGGCTAGTGACAGCAGCTGTGAACGAGCGACGGGCACAAGTCGTACTGTGCTTACGATCTGACCACGTGGTTCCAACCGGGTTCCGCGCTCGGTCCTCAGTCCTTCCGCTGCCTCCTCGGCTTCACATTGTTTTCCAGGGAAGAAAACCTGCCGGCGTGGCCGTTCACGGCAGCCACGGAGCCATTCTGGTGGTCCTTCTGCTGCTCTCTCCTCCGCGAGGCCCCCTTCTTGTTGTAGGTCTGCAAGACAGACGGGCGGGTGGGAGCTCGGCCGGGGACCCACTGCATCCCCGGCGCCAGGCCTGGTCCTTTTGGGGCCAGGTGCCATCTGCGGCCAGGCACCCAAGAAAGCCTTGCCCTTCCAGTGTCTGGAGGGCAGGGGAGTGGGCCACGCTGGCCCCTCCCGCTGCAGTACCTCCTCCTCCTGTCCCCTGGCATCCTGTGCCTTCACACTCAGCTCATGACTTTAGCAGTCACTTCGGCCCTTTATGTACGAAGTGCTCTGCTGCTAAGAGCAGGTAAATCAGGTGTGGTTTCGGCTTCGGTGGGCCCTGTCCTTTAACCTCCCCCGTGCCTGGTCACTGCCCCAAAGTGCAGCTCAAACCTGCCACCCCCGCTGTGTCTGGGGAAAGGTGTTGGTCTGCAGGGGGCGCAGGAAGGGGCAAACGCACTGAGCACCCCCCTGCCTGGGACACATGAGGTCCAGGGCTGATGGGAGGCAGGTGGGGGGCGTCCAGCAGCGGCCACGAGAGGTCAGGCTCCCTTTAACGGACCCTCCCATGAGCAGAAATCTACATCACGGGACATACTTGGGAAGGACCATCGGCCCCACACCTGAGCAGTGGGCATGTAAGAAAACCAGGACTTGGGGCAGATTTCTATCTACAGCTGGGGACTAAGATGGAAATTTCTTCAGATGTTTAACTTAGCCCCGAAGTGCAGGGCAGTGGGGCTACGACACCTTGGCCTGTGAATCCCCTACTGCGTGTCTGCAGTGGCGGCGGAGGGAAAGGTCCGGGGTCTGCTGGATAGCTTTGCTTTCCCACGTGGACCCCAAGCCTCCCTGGCCAAAGACCTGCAACTCCAGGGGCCTGGGGCAGACTTCAGCCCCTCCTACACTGGCAGTCACTCCCTCCCCCAACCCAAGAAAGATGGGGGCCTTGACTGAAAAGATCCCAAATCCCAACCACACAGGAGAGTGAGATTTACCTGAATGTAGAAGTTTGTGAAGAGGGCGATCAGAGAAATCATGTATCCAATCTGGAAATACAGCCACCCAAGAGGGAAGGCACACGGCCAGATGACCCCGCAGGTGGTCTGGATGATGGTCAGCACAAACTGAAGCTGGGGGTTGGGGACAGGGGACACAGCTAAGAAGTGCAGCCACCGCCCATGGACAAGGCATCTGCCAAGTGGACGCTCTGCCCTGTACCCCCGAGTGTGGGCACTAAGACTTACAAACCTTCCTGTGGGTACAGTCATCTCAAAACCACGGTGCGCCCTCACTGTGTCCCCAACTGTATATGCACCTGTATCTGTCTTATGTACGTGTTTCTCCACTTTCAGCTACTGGAACCACCTTCTCTAAAGCTCACCATACTCTATCACCTGGAAGTTGCCGAGAGGAGATCTGAAAACTTCCCACTGTGAGAGATAAAAATCCAACTCCATATGGTGACAGATGCTTAACTAAACTTAACCGCTGCGACCCTTTTACAATACACACATGTATCAAATCACCATGTTGTACAACTTAGACACTGACTTCAGGGACACAGTATGGGAGAGGCAAGAGGTTTTTTGTTTGATTTTTAAAAGGCAGGAAGGGTGCGGGCTGGTGTTTAGAGGGACTGGGGACATCCTGGCAGGGCGTGCGCTCCCACGGCACACTTTCCCCATCCTTATCCTTCTGGTTTGGTGAAGGCTGAGGCTGGTAAGCAGACTTACACTGTTACTGGGATATAATGCTAGTTCTGTAGATTATTTCTGATGCGCAAGTCTCGACAAGCAAGTGGGACTGCTTGGGGAGACAGGGAGGAGGGCTTAAGATAAGGTGTAGCTGCTGGAGGTGTGTCTGTTTAGAGTAGTAACAGCCTGGGGCTAGGCTCTGCCCACTGGATTTCTGGGCCACCTCCCAGGGTTTCTATATAGGGAACATTGTTTGGTTTTGTTTCCTTATTTTTTTAAGGTTAAGTATTCTAGACTGCCAAGTAGGTAGGAGGGGTGCTCAGAATAAATCTAGGCACACTGGGCGTAATCTTCTATGTCAAAGGGCAGACTGGATACATGTGGGAGGCAGCGCTCCAGTCTGTTCTTCTAAATCTGCTTTTGCAGAGCCGCGCTAGCTGCACTGCTTGGTGTCTCCCGGTCTCTGCATCACTTCTCCTCGAGGGTCTGGTTAAAGAACAATTGTCCTCCCTCACAGGTGGGTGAGAAAAGCATTAACAAGGATGACAGAGCTGCCAGCAAAGAGGTGGTAACAAAATGTCAAACACAGACGCAGCTCAGAAGATGGAGGACTTTTTCCCCCAGGTTATTTTTCAAATGGGAAAAATCACAGCTGACTTGGAGGGATCTGAATCAGGTGGTTTCGTTTATTCTTTTCTTTTTTTTTCTTTTTTTTTTAATATTTCACTAGGCTTTCTTTCTTTTTTTTAATTTTTAGTTTTTTGGAGAAAGGTCATTAGATTTACTTATTTGTTTTTAGAGGAGTGACTGGGGACTGAACCCAGGACCTCGTGCATGCTAAGCACATGCTCTACCACTGAGCTCTACCCTCTCCCCAGCTTGGTTTCTTTAGAAAAGAATGTGTCAGTAAGGCAAGGCCACGGCTAAGAGTTTCATATCTGCTATCAACAGGTCAGCGAGCTCTGGCCTACTGCCTCTGTGTCCTTGTCTATAAAACAGGGGTAATAACAGGAAATCAGGCTACAGGAACAATCCGTGTAAAACTGCTTGAGTGCCCGGCACACAGTACACTCAGCAAACGTCAGTGTTTAACGTGAGCAGTAACAGTGTTAATGATTAAATAACAGTAATAATAAAATACATATAATATATGTAAGATATATAATAATATTATATAATTAATAATAATAAAGTTTATGAAAGCAATCAGGAGGGGAGAGGAACAGGGTGTATGCTACACTGGCAAGTGAGGAAAGCTTAAGAATGGACGGTCGGTAATAACCACCAAGTGCGAAGGGTTGCCGGGGGCCCTGGTGTGCGAGTCCGGGCAGGGGGCCATCACCGGAAGCACAGCAGGCACCACTGTCCCCACTACACAGGCCGGGAGGCCACCTGCCTCAGCCAAGCATCCCTGCTGCCTAATGAGCTACCGGGAAAGAAGCCTGGGCCCATGCTCCTCAAAAGCTCCTCCCGAAACTCCTGAAACACAATAAACACATTTCACCTAGGATCTGGATCATAGTTGGCAGTTGTGTGGATGCACGTGTGCTGTGTGCACAAACTAAGAACAAAGAAAGGGCTGAACCTGAAGTCAAGGAACCAGATTCCAGTCCTTGTTCTGCCATCCAACTAGCTACACACCCACGGGCACGGTTCCCCCATCGACTGAAGTGAGCAGAATTCCCGGCTCTGTCCACTTCAGGGAGTTTAACTCGTCCAAGAGAGGGGGCGGGAGAGGCACAGCTCCGGTGCTGGTCAAACCCCATGAAGCCGGGCAGAGCGCGTGGCCCAGGGAGAGCTCAGCGCCCCCCCGTGGCGAGGCCTGGGGGGCGAGGCTGCGTCACTCACCAGCTGCCCCTGAGTGATGTACTTCTTCCACCAGAGGTACGGCCGCATGGACGGGATGGATGACAGGCCGTAGTACGAGTACATGAGGACGTGGATGAAGCTGTTAAGGGTGGCACCGAAATAAGCTGCCGGGACAGAGAGGGTGGGGGAGGGGTGCATCAATGCTTTACATACAACAGGTGAAAAATAAATAAAACCCAAGATTCTTGTTAAATCCAAAAAAAAAAAAAAAAAGTTTTGATCAGGGGCTGGCAAACGCTGCTGCAGCAAGCCCTGCACGGGCGTGTGATCAGTCAACTCCCACCCCAGCAGGGCAGGCAGCCGCAAGGCTGCGTTAAGCCCAGCTCAGCTGTGGCTGCACCCAGCCGGGGGCGGGGTGGGGCGGGGAGGGCAGCTAACGCAGGAGTCAGGAGCCTAAAGGCTTTGCTGCCAGGCCCCCACCAACCCCCAGAGGCACCTTCCCGAGTGCCTCCAACTGCTGCGTGGGCGACTCGGGGAGGGCAGCCGACGGCGGGACGCTGGAGGCCAGAAGCCAGCTGGCTCTACACACCTGCTGACGCTGGAGAGAACCACCGCCTAACTCCTCCCCGGGCTGAGGCGCGCAGGCTGTACGCGCAGCCTTGCCAGTCATCCAGCCCCAGCCCAGCTCCTTGCAGACGAGAGACCCATCTTTCATCTCAGGCTTCGTAACCTCCAGGAGGACCACCGGATCCTGCAGGCTCTCCGTTCCCTGCCGCCACAGCAAGCAGCCAGGCAGAGCCCCCCGCCTGCCCCCGTGCGGGCAGAGGCCCCCCGCCTGCCTCCATGCAGGCAGAGGCGCCCGGGCCGGGGTCAGAAAATGGGCTCTACTCCCCGGCTGTGACAGTAACTGGACAAGTCACGTCCACTCTCTGGCCATCTCCCGTTGGCCAGGTGGGGCTGGCTGCAGCCTGTTCCCCTGCGGGCTCTCTGACATTTCTAGCCCCGTTCCAGTGTCGGGAGGTGCTGTTCCTACTACGGTTATGCCAGGTCACCCACTGCCGAGGTGCAGGCTCTCCCAACCCTCCCACAACCTCAGGTCTCTCCCACACCGGAAGGAGTCGTACTTGCAACCTTTCTGGTTCTAAAATTCTCTGACTGTGTGGCTATCGGTGGGTCGAGTTAACCAGGGGCAGCCTATCCTGGGGGAAAATGTATGTAAGTAGACTCAGAGGCTCCCAGTCAAATTTGTCGGTGACAGATGCGGGAATTTTGACTGGGACACGCTAGAACTCCTGGGCTGAAACTGGTGGTGACAACTTAATCTCTGAAAATGACAGGACCCTTCAGACCACAAGCTTTCCAAAACCACCCATGTCCTCTCTAGAGAATTTACGTCAAATGGTGCTTGTCACAGAAGCCGCCCAGCCAAAGGGGCTTCAGGGTAAGAGTCGCTGTCTCAGAATACACACAGGTCCCTGAGGTTCTACTCAGGTAAAGCTATTCCCTGGTGCCCACTCAGTGGTGTGAGTCCCTCTTCCTGCTCTGTCCTTGTCAGTCAAACACCTTCCCAACTGTAGAGAAATACAGATGAGAAATCGCCTGGAAAAGCACCCTTGATGATGAAGAACTCTGTTCCAATTTCTTAACATGCCCCAGGCTGGGAATCTGGTATCTCCTTCATCCTGCCAAACTGGCACAGGATGTGTCCCAAACTGGAAAAAGGGTCCGTCGGCTCGCTGGGTGCACAGCCACACAGACTATCATAAGAAGCGACCTGGACACCAAGCTCAAATGCGTGACCCAGACATCTACAGACACTGCACCTTTTCTCAAAGCCCCAGTTTCAAATTCAGCTTCTCCGCTCACAACTGTCCCCAAAGACATGAGACTCACAGTGGCCACAGGGCACCCAGTTCATCACGAACCACCAGATGTTGAACATGCTGGCGTGGTGGTAGACGTGCAGGACGGTGATCTGGTGGTTGTTCTTGCGCAGGATGAAGAAGAAGGTGTCCATGAACTCGATGAGCTTGGAGAAGTAGTACCACCAGAGCACGCGGATGATCTAGGAGGAAGGGGCCGTCAGTGCCTCCTGCCGGGGTCCGCTCCCTCCCGGCATCCCGCGGGAGCCCCTGCATCCGGGGGCGCCGGTCACTCTGTGCTGCCTCGAACCAGAACACCAAGGAGGGGGCCCTCAAGTGACCACAGGGAAAGCTTTAAAAGGGCTGCAACACCCTTCAAGCCCTTAACAAAACCTGCTCCCTCTGCAGGAGCCTGCTGAGCCATTGGAAGAGGGAAGCCACGGGGGGGGGGGGGGGGCACTTGCGATCTCAGGGGCCGGCAGGGGACAGAACACGAGGCAGAGGAGCGGAGGAACTGGGGCCCCCAGCACCAGGTCCTGCCCAATTAAATATGCCACACAGGGGCTCTAGGGGAATGACTGGCAGGGGAGGGTAGACCTCAGTGGTAGAGCACATGCTTAGCATGCACGAGGTCCCGGGTTCAATCCCCAGTACCTCTGTTAAATAAACGAACCCTAATCACACATCCCCCAAAAAGAGAATTAAAAAAAAAAAAAAAGGAAACAACTGCCCTGCTGAGTGTACCCTGATAGCCCTTCATTAAAAACAAAAACCCCCAAACACTCATGGAAGCTGGAATCTAAAGACCACACTTGAGGGCACTTAGAGGAATGGTTTAAGCATTTAAGACATTATCCTCACGATTCCGTTTATATTATATAAACAGAGCTTAAATACTGATAAATGCAAGCACATTTTCCCCCTCCCGGAAGCTGTTAACAGGACTTAACCTTTGCAGAGAGGGAAATTTTAGTTTCCACTCTATACCTCCTTCATGCTGTTTAACTGTTCACAACATGTGTACATATTGCTTTAAAATTTAAAAAAAAAATGTCAGCAGGGATAACCTGAACAGCCACCTTGTCTATTGTACAATTTCTTTCTTTCTTTTTTTTAAAATAGACTTTAGAGCAGTTTCAGGTTCACAACAGAACTGAGCAGAAAATACAGAGTTCGCACACAGCCCTCCCCACTCACACACATACACTCCCCTGCCCTCAGCATCCCTCATCAGTGCGGCATATTTGTGTACAATTTCTTAATTAAAAAAAAACAGACAGTACCTTCATATCTGCTTCTCCTGCGCTGTGTGTGCCCTGACAGAAGTAGTTATATTTGCCTTCCCATACTCCCATCACTAACTGGAAAAGAAAGACAAAAGGGAAGCGCCGATTAGCAACAAAATCAGAACCAGGACGAGCCCTGATGATCAATTAAACTTCATTAGTTTAGGAATCTGGGCGAACTGACCTTGGGCTGTGCCGAGGCAAGTCTGCTCTGACAACACGCATGAAGATAAAGGTGTGTGAACGGGGGTTTAAACCACGCCTCCTCTTCACATGGGGTGGGGGGCCGGGGTCACTCGGGAGGCCCTGCTTTGCTAAGCGGCCTCTCTCCAGACCCTTGGTTCCCCTGGGTCCCTCACGGGCACCCAAGTGACCCCATCATGGCTCTGGTCCTGCCCTGCATGGCCTCAGGGAAGCCGCAGGTTTTCACAATCAGACTTTCCCTAAGCCAAGCTTTCTCAGACTTGCCAGTGCAGGGCCAAGTAATCTCAAGGGCACGTTGAAATGCTCATGGCCGGGAGGCCTTTCTGGCCCGTAGGTCTGGGTGGTGTCCAAGAATTCCTATTTCGAGCACTTCCCAGGTGATATGCTGGCTGATTCCCCCAGGCGGAGAGCCACTGCTGCAAGCCTGGGGGTGGTGGAGCCCAGCCTCAGTCTTCATGACTCCCCGAAGCTGTGTCATCCCCTGATCTGCAGACCGAGGAAACTGTGGCCAGCCTCAGAGTTCACCTGCAGCAGAGCAGGCACTGTGGCATTGCAGAGAGGGCACCCGGCCTGGGGACAGGCCCCAGGGAGCAGGGTGGCAGGGCCCCCAGCACTCCAGGAGGGCCACAGATGCCTCATCTGCACACGGGGACGAGGCCCGGCCAGGGTGAGCCCTGCGGACCTGCTCTGGCAGTCCAGAGGGAAGGTCTGATCTGGCCACCAGGTGTGTGACCATGCCATCTGTCCACTATGTTCCAGACAGAGAAACCTGCATGAGATGCTCCTTCTTCACGCAGACGGCGGCTCACCGCCACGTGTGGGAGCCCCAGCACCCTTCAGGGGTCCTGGTGGCTCTCCCTCTAGTGGTCAAGTGGGGCCGCGGGAGGAGAAACCTGGGGTGGTCCAATAAAGAGGAACTGACCACTGGGCCTCAAAGTGTGGTTCCTGATGTGTCCCCCCAGTCTGGAGCACGAGCACATGTGGGAACTCGTAAGACATGCACGTTCTTGAGCCCCGCCCAGACCTTCAGAATTAAAACCCTTGAGAACACAGCAGTGCGGTTTACAAAGGGTGCCCCACCCGCCCTCACCGCAGCACCAGAATCACCATCACCCAGCATTGCCCAGGAATTTGCTAGAAATAAGAAACCTCGAGCCCCACCCCACACCTACTGAATCAGAAATTATTGGGTGTGAAACCCAGTTACTTGGCAGGTTATTCTAATGTAACTGACGTTTGAGAACCTCTGGCTTAACGTCCTGCTGCAGGATGGGCTCCCCTGGGGAGCTTTTAAAAAATCACTAATGCCTGTCCCACCCCCACCCACCCAGCAGACCATTAAACCAGAAGCTTACAGGGCCTTTTACCAGCTCTCAAGCTCCCAATGGGCAGCGAGGAGTGGGAGCCACTGGTTTCGTGCTACCTGATTCAAGTGAGAAACAGTTCACTTCCAGTGCTGTGGGAAGACGCAACAGACACGGGACTCTAGAGCCTCTTGCTGCGCACCTCCCCCCCGCCCCCAACTGTCCTTGAGCAGAGTTTGCTGCGGGAGCCACACAGATGCTCTCCGGGAACAGAAGCTGATCACAAGGGTCTGAAGACAAACCGTTAAACTTCCACCCAGTCTGACCTCAGAAATAAAAGCCAGCAGTGGGTGCATCCCTGCTTCAATCTGATTTTGTTTCTGATCACAGGAGCAACTAGCTGAGACGGTGTGGATACTTCAAAGAAAACTCATCATCACTTCTGGGCGTCTCCTCTAAGCCCCTGGGCAGTAAGAGGCAAACATTTTTAAATATACCAGGAGAAAGTAAAATCTTTGTTCACAGAAGACTTCCTTTGAAAATAGAAATTTATAGTTGTTTTACATCATTAAAGAAGGAGAGGCAGGTGGTGCATTTAAAAAATACTATGGAACACCAGACCACACCTGCCATCTATTTCTGTAAATAAAGTTTTATTGGAACAAAGTCACTCCAGTTCATTTACAGTGTCTGCCGTTCATGCTAAAATGGCAGACTGGCTCACAAAGCCTTAAAAAGAAAGCAAAGTTGTGGACCTTGATGACATTTTCATAGGTCTACCGCCAATGAGAGAAGTAAGTACAACACAGCAAAGTTCAATGAAGATAAAAGCGTGCAACTTATACCTTTATTTAGAACAGCATTACTTGGCAACATTTAAAATTTACTAACACATGGTTATCCTCACTAGATATATTTTTTGGAAATTTCATCATCTTAAGAATCTAAAATTCTACATGGCTGTGTTCACGATTGTCTTACCTTGGCAGGGCTTGAGAAAAGCCAGGAGCGCTCGGGAAGAGGACCCATCCTTCCCCACAGTCATGCAGGTGCCCCAGCCTGCAGGGTGGGCCGAGACGGAGGGATCTGTCAACTCTCCCGGGAGGGACTCTCTGGCACATGACTCCTGTCTTTCAGAAGAAATCCAGGTGGCATTGCCTCAACTCTTTAAGCAAATTAATCTAAAATTCCATCTGCCTCTCCCCTTGTAACAGGAAAGAAAAAAAAATCTCTGTATAAAACACTGACTGTCTCTGGAGGCTAAAGAACTGACACCGAGGTGCTGGGTGGTGCACTTGGCCGTGCTGAAGCACAGAGCAGAGGCACGAACCAGAAGCTTCTCACTCAGGGCCCCTCACTGTCTGGAGGAGCCCACCCCGCATCTTCCACCTGCAGAGGCTCAGTGCAGGCGCCCCCATCACTGCTGCCCCTGCACTTCTGCAGGGGGCCCTGGTGCCTCTCCAAGCACTGAAGCCTGCGTTCAAATCCTTCAACGATTCTCACTACCTTCAGATCGAAACCCGAAACCCTAAACCCTAAACACAGCACGCAGGCACTCATGACCTTCCAAGAACGTACCTCCAAGCCGATCTTCTTCCCTTCCTCCCTTTCCCCCAGCCAGACCATGGCCCCTCTGCTCCCCAAGCACGCCCTTCCTTCAGCGGCCAGGGAGCGCGGGTAATCAGCTCCCCCGCCTGGTTTGGCCAGGTGACCTGGGACAAGGAACTCCAAGCTTTTGGCCTCAGTGTCCTCACCCCTCAAACAGGATAAAACAACTCTCTCGCCTGCCCAGGCTGCCTAAGAAGCTGGAGGTGACATGATGCTCACCTTGACCCACCTGGCAGAGAGGCAGCACAGGAATTTTCATCCTTTTCAGCTGCAACGCGCTCAGCACCCAGACCCCCATCGCCAGCTTCCACCATCCCACCTGTGCGTCCGAGTCTGGCTCCAACCCTCTCTTCTTCACGACTGCCCCCCCACCCCCCGAGCACTCCTGTGGAAGCCCCTTCTCCTGCCTGAGCCCACCCCGCCCTATCATTTGCTCACCTGCCCCCGCAGGCCCTCCGTCACTAGCCCTGTAAACCCTCGGAGGTGGTGGCCGCCGTGTCCACACCCAGAGCCCAGCGGGGGGCGGGGGGCAGGGGGACTTGTATACAAGAGGTGCTGGACAAATATTTGCCAAACTAACGACCAAGAATTCAAGGTGCTGCTTTCTGTCCCATAAATCTAGGCCCGGTGTTTTCTTTGCGGCAAAAGAAAAAAAAAAAGCAGCCGCAACTTTATTTCATTTCTACTTTGCAAATAAAGAAACTGAAGTATGAGGAAGTATGTTAACGAGGCTTGACTGTGACAATTCTGCTCCCAAGATGAAAACCAGTTCCTCATCAAGCGTCATCCTGGTGACACAGAAAGTTTAATTCTTACACATCCTTGGTTTCAGAAGGGATAGAATGGTCTAATACAGGAGGACCAAGCCCCCAAGTTGAAGTTTATTCCTCTAAGCCTCTCAGCCGCCCTCCACAGAAGTGGTCCAGATCAAGGTCCTGCCTCTTCCTGCATTCCCATCAGAAGAGAACGGCTTGTCCGTGGGTAACAGACCCCAGGGGCTCTCGGAGCCGAGGCCTGGCCTTCCCTGCAGCCCCCGAGGAGCACCTCGGGGTAGAGACAATGCTCGTGCCTCACCAGGCTTCTTTCCCAGAGCCGCTCTGGTCCCGCCCTGGAAACTCATCACTCTGCGGCCACCGTGGGGAGAGGGCCCCAAAAGTGGGACAAAGCGAGGCGCTGGCAGTGAGGGCAGGACTGGGGCCCCGTGGACAAGAAGGCCAGGCGAGCGGCTGGCCACTACCTCTGCAGCTCCTGAGACCACCGGCTACTCCAGGAGCAGCCGAGGGGCACTTGTGACCCTACCTGGCTTTTCCCAAGTAACCAAGATGCACACAGCACCGCTGCAAACCCCACGTGCTTTCTCCTTCTTTGGAGTAAAGCAAACTCTAATCAGGCCGGAGGCTTGTGCAGGCTCTGATGAAAGCGTAGCTAAAAGCTCTCTTCTCTCCTTCTGAGAAAATTCAGTAAAAGATGGTCTTGTGCGTCCTCTCATGCATGAAAGAAGAAAACCGAGGTGGGTCTCCTAGCTGGGTCTGGATGACGCAGTTTGTGGAGTGAATCATCTCTTAACGGTCAGAGCCGACTTCTCTCATCGGACCCCTCGATTTAACCACAGATGAGGTATACCCCGCCCCCAGCACGATAACCACTTCCATGGCACTTTCTGGAATGCTACCAAAGCATCTCAAGAAGCAGTCATTCGAAACCCTTCAGGCAGAAAACTGTCTTCCTGTGTGACCCTTATCCGTCCTTCACCCCAACATCCCAAGATGTCAGAACAAGACGACCCCTTTCCAAAGGGGCTGACCAGTTTAGTGATGAGGGTTTGACAAGTGCAGTGGTTATTATTTACCCCCTAAGCAGAAATGGAATGAAAAGTAATGAGAACAGGCACCGTCCATGCTGAGACTCAACTAGCCCAGGACGCGGGGACTTTTCTAAGCAACACCCCCAGAAGAATGTGAGGCTGACGTCTTCACAGATTCCACCATTCCTGTGTCAATCTCCAAATGCGTAGCTTTTAGGTCTGGGACAAGTTCATGTTTTTAATAAGGAAACAGAGATGAGCAGTGCTACAGGTGGTCCAAAGTCACACAGCTTCCTGGTGGCACCGCTGGGACCAGCACCCAGGAATGCCAACCCTCGGTCCACGTGCAATCTCCAATGGCATTTCCAGGCTCCTCTGACCTTCTCTGTCCGGTGTTGAATCCTCAGGAAGAGCTCGATGGAGATACTCTACCCACGAACAAGTCTATGAAAAAGTAGGCCTTCCACTGCACTTGTATCTTCAGCAGATGTTTGGTTTGAAATGAACCATCAGCTATGCCAAAATCGACAGCCCCTCCATGGGTTAGCTGGCCCATCCTGGCAGCGCCCTTGTGGAACAGGGTCCAGTCCGAGCACCTGGGTTTGAATTTCAGATCTTTTATGTCCAGAGCGTAAGGATGCTCATTACGATAACTTCATACCCGTGACCTCCAAAAGTGTTTTTCCCCCTTAAGACCAGGAACACCCCTGGGTTATGGCTGAACGCAACACTCCTGCGTCATTTACTCCTAAGTTGTAAGGACAGGCTCCAGACCCTAGAGAAGCCTTCAGAACAAAGCACAAGGAAACAGCTTGTCCTCAGCCCAACCTGCAACAGGCATGTCCGGCATTCTTCCCTGCACCCGCGGCCCTTCCCTCTGAGGCTGGCAGGACTCTCCTCTCACTCTTCAGTCTCCTGAGAAGTGCTTTCTGGTAGGTTGCTTCCACGTACCCCAGGAGAAATGCTCATTTTATGTTTTGGGGGGTGCTGGTGGCTGGCAGAGAGAACCCACGCTGAGACTCAGTGTTCTAAGGCCGTGAGCACAGCGGGCTGAAGCACTGACTTGAACTTCGGGTCCCCCCGGAGCTCTGCCTCTGCAGAAGGCGGCAGGAACAGTTCGATGAACACTGAGTGAGTTAGCTCCATACTCGGCACACAGAAGGCCCTATGTGTGTCTTTGCTATGATTCCAGCCAAACATCTGCTCTTTCTGCTCCAACATGTGAAGGCTCCTGACTAGGTGTGCAGTGGTGTTGCTCCTACTGTATACAGAAGTCCCCCAGAGCATCCCCTGCAAAATTTCAAGAGGGCTCTCCAGCTTCCTTCCTGACTGAGGATTTGCAGAGTGGTTCTGGGTCATACCAGCAGCGAGGCCAAGGTTACCAAGGTCTGTAGGTCAATGCAGGCAAGTCAGGTGTGGCTCCAGACCAATGCCAAAGGCCCCTCTGCACTGGAAGGCATCCCCTCCCTGTCCCCTGGGTGTGTGGCTGTGGGGAGGGCGGGCTGGGCTAAGTCCTTCTCTCAGGGCGATGCCAGGTGCACGGACAGGTAAGTAACCCAGGCAGTGTTTCCAGTCTCTGAGAGAAGCTTCCTTCTGAGCAGGGAATTTCAGTTGTGCAGGAACTAAGAGTGACAGGCGTTTTAGGTAATGGTCAGGCCTCTCTTCCAAGTATCAGTCTCACCAGGGTTTCAACTTCTCTGCACCTCTGCTCAGTGGGGTCCAGCAGAACAGTCCTGATGGTCTTTTTCAAAGTATTTTTTGGTACACGTAAGCATTTTTTTTTAATAAAACTGGCCAATTATGACTGGCCAGGTCTTTTAAGTGTTTTTTCCAAATCTTATTTTCCCACAATAACATAGCTATTTTAGGAAAGCCTGAAGGGAAAGAAAAACAACGAGACTGTTTAGAATATGATGTTTCCAGAGCAGCTGCTCTGCATCTCCATCGAGGACCTTCAAAGCCAGAGCCGGGAGGCAGCGCAGTCAGGTGCCCGGGGGGACAGGGGGACGGGGGGGGGGGCCGGATCCACGGCACCAACTCCACAAAGGGCAGAAAGCCGAAGCAAAACGCCCTTCCCATCAAATGCCCCATTTCTTTCATCTTCCCAATAAAGCAGCATCGGAAATCTTTAAAAGAAAATTCAAACAAAAAAACTGACTTGTGGTTCTAGCAAAGCTGTGAACTGAAGAAAAGCAGAAGCCGCTCCCCCACTGTTAATGCAGAAATGCTACGTGAAGCGCCAAAACAAAACCCTCCAACGTTGCTGATGCCTAACTATAAGGTGAGGTTTCCCCCAGAAAAAATAACTCAGAAAGAGGAAGTGAGCTTACACTCAAGTCCTTTTGAAAAACTCTTTATTTGGGGAGGACACAGTTATCTGAGATGACCCCAGCAACACTAGTTTGGGATGCTCATACCCAAAAAACCATTCTGGTTTTGTTTTTAAAGAGATAAAGAAATTTAACATAGCTATAATAATTATTCCCAGAGGCACGACCTCACAGACACAGCTAAAAGAAAACTTTTGAAAGAATATTTTTAAAAGCAATACAGCAAATGGTTAAGTTTGAGGTCATGGTCATATCCAAGCTATGGAGGGAAAAAACCTAACAATTCCTTGTTATGGGATGAAAAAAGTCAAGCAGGGAACTTTCAGAAATAAAAGATGTAAAGTAAAACCAAAAATGGATGGAACAGCACATCAGACACAACTGAAAGTACGAGTGAATCAGAGGAGCTTGGAAGGCGGGCGTAAAGATGCAGAAAATGTGAGAGGATGTGCAGAGGGTGAGAGTCCAACACACGTCTAACAGGAGCCCCAGACGGAGCCGATGGAGGAGGAGGAGATGATGCCTGAGCACTTTCCTGAATTAATGAAACGTGTAAACTCTCAGAGTGAAGGAGAGGCTGGGGTCACTGCTCCCACTTGGTGCCATCACGATGTCACAGAGGAGCTGACCTTGAGCTGGGTCCTCAGAAACGAGACAGGCACTGTCAAACCAAGGCAGGCTTAGGTTTAAAGGAAGCAGTTTCTAAGGGAGAACCAGGATTGGGGTGAGAGGAGCCCTGGCATCCGTGCACAGACCAGGGGGTCAGTGCAGACACTGCCCTTTGGACTGTGACAAGCCAAGCAATCAGATCCTCGCTGCTTAAGGTGACAGGAGTCCAGAGGTCAGGAGAGGGGTGGACACACCAAAAAGGCTGCTTGTCAGGACAGAGCAGGTGCCTGAGTGATGTGTTAACTAAGGGGTCATATTACCGGGACGGCCAGGGGAACCCGGAGTCCAGCCCTATTTTCCTCATGCAAAATGAGGAAAAAGCCACCATCTGGCATCGGGGAGATGAGGGTTCTCAATCTCGGGGACAAAGGGAAAGATATGGATAGTTTGAAAAAAAAATTGGGGGGGCTTCCACTGAGATGAAATAAGCCTTAGATCTTGGGGGGTAAAAAGGTACACAAGATTTTTATGTTGGCTATGAAAACAGTTACAAAACTGAGGAATGAACGCAGACTAAGTTGTTTCTCTTCTGTGTCTGGGCATTTTAGTCCTGAGCCGTCTCCACTGACTGATCCTACATGACACCTAATTTAACAAGTAAAAGCTAAAAGGCTTGCCCTAAAGTCCTCTCCTTCTAACCTAAAACGTACCACTGTTCAAATACGCGTCTATTCAAGGAGCTACGATTTTCTTCCCTGAAATAAAGGACAAGTTCCCGAGGCAATCAGAAGTCAGGCCATGCCTCTCCTTTTAATTTTCTTTCTACCCAACGCAGAAGCCAGGAACAAGTCCACATTCTTTCTACATCCTAAACTCAGTCTCACAGTTTTGAGACAGTCCTTTGGTTATTTTCCTTCTGGCCATTTTAAAGCTTCAGTGATTCCCCTTTCAGTTTCCTTTTTATCTCCCTCTTCCAAGATTCTTCCTTGTCGTCTTTAAGCAACAGTTCATTTCATTTGCATCAGCCTAGAACTTTGCCAAGGCGGCTCTGAATTCATACCACAGGGTTAAATAAACAAAAATATCAATGGCTACATGTTTATTTTTTTAAATTTCTTATAGACCCAAATAGGCAGATAAGCAGGAGGATAAATAGAGGCTAACAGTGTGACCACACCAGTGGTGTGACCTCAGGCAGTGGCTTCAACCCTCGGGGCATTCCTCTGAAATGAGGGGCCCAGCTGGGCCCTGCAGTATTCACTGGAATATAAATGCTAAGCGGGGAAAAAAAAAAAAAAAAAAAAGAGAGAGAGAGAGAGAAACCAGTAGTCAAAATGAAATTTAAAAGCTGACCAAAAATATGAGTACTACAGATGGGCTTAAGTAAGTATAGGGGGAAAAAAAAAGAAGAATCAGACAAAATCAAACACAAATATCAACTCAGGTGGGTAGTTGGGTTTATTTTCAACTCAGGAATATCTGATCTGGGTGTTATTTTTATAAACTTGATTTAAGGAATTACTGCCACCTTATCTATGACTTCTCTACGCACGTTGAATTGTGGCTTAAAACGGTTATTTTCCTCCTCTGTGTATTGCCCGAATCTCTATATTCAGGGCTTAGACACTGCTCCGTGTTTTGTAATGCTCTCGCCAAGCTGTCGGGGGAAAATCTGTACTTCCGATGACAGTGCTTTCAGGACCCCCCAGACTCACTCACGTGCAGGGAGCAGCCATTTACACAGCACTTGTCTTCCCCTCTTTACAGGGAATTACCTGCTTGAGAGAGGTCGACCCCGAAGTTGTCATTGTATCTCTAGGGCTGGAGAAACACATTAAGGCAGATACTTAAGTTCTATGAGATTTAACAGTCTTAAATATGCCTTCTCTAGAATACTGCTACGTGTGATAAATAAACTCTACAAAGCCTTCTTAACAAAATGGCTCTACTGTTAATCGATTACGGGAAAGCGAATAGTTCACCCTGAGACCTGACAGCTGGCTGTGGCTTTGTCCCTGGAACACGGAGATGAGCTCGGTGCCGGGCCCAGTCCTGGGCACCAGCCTTGTGATATCCGTCTGGGAGGCTAATTAAACTGCCTTCGCTCTAGAACACGGCAGGGAGAAAAAAAGCAGAAAAGGAGCTGTAAGCATTTCACAGAACGTCAGGCATAAAAGCTGTGACAGGAGCATCTATCTACCACCCCAGTCAGAAATCTCTCCCTGGGCTTCCGAACCAGACCCGGATCTCCCAAAGCTGTGGGTCCTCCTCTGGCTCCTGCAGCCACCCACCCACCCACATGCAGCCGGGAGACCCCTGTCACCGCCCTGGGCTGATGGGGGATTCATTTTCAGATGCGTAGTAATTTCTCCCCTTCTCCTTTACGAAGCCTTGGAGAATTAAAACCACACTGAAAGGTTAAAGATCTAAGCAGGAGTACGTGACAGTGGTCACATGGGGCTGAATTCACCCCAGAGATTCAGCAACAGTTTTGTGTTGCAAACCTCAACGGTGCAGTTCTGCCCCTAAAAACGTACACAAATCGTGCTTTCCAGGGGAGAGAGCTCCCTCCCCTTCTAGCTTTAAAGGCTCATTTACTAGATTGTCAAATAGGGAGGCGTTGGCTCCGGTGTGTCTTTCACTCTTATTTAAGCCTCTGAGATCATCCGATTTGTTTTTCCACATCTCTGCTATATAAGAGAACTAATCCGACCTGAACTTACACAGACCATGCAAACCCTCAACCTAGACCCCACTATCCACTCTACTTAGCTTTTAAAAACTAACCTTTCGGATTGCGGCTGTTTGCAGCGATCTGATCAGGAAGGGAGGCTGACTTACCCAAACACACCCAACTCACGCACCGCCCACCTCTTCCCTCCATCAGCTTCCAAACAAGAACCAGGCATTTATTAAATGCTGAATAACAAAACGCTCACAGGGCTGGGTTTCACGTTCTGTTCGTTTTCCACTCTGTATTTTGCCTGCATAAGAGTATTTCTGAAGCATTTATTTTAAGTCTGAGTATAACACAAAACATAAATAATGAAAGAATCAATAGCCAAGGCTTCTATTTTAGATATTCCAGAAGGCGCATTTGTACAAATAACTCTGGCATTTTGAAAAATCGATCTTAAGACATCCTCGGAACACATTCCTGTACCAGCCCTCCTCGGTCCCGCCACCCACCCCCCCACCTCTGCCCTTCTTCCCTTAGGAGCCCAATTCAGGGCAGCAAGACCAGTACCTTCCAGGGAGAGGGGGCCGCGCCGACCTCTGACCTACCTCACAGAACATATAAAGAGACAGCAGCGTGAGTCCGAGGTTGTACACCACCAGAATCCCCCGGCAAGAGAACGGCTGCCTCATCTTCATGTATTTTGGTCCCAGCCATACAATCAGCAAGTACAGGATGGAGCAGACCAAAGTCGGGATGTAATTGTCCAGGAGAAACCATCCTTTTACCCTGGGATCTGGGACACAGTAAAAGAACAACATTTCATGAGTAATAACGTAGATATAAAAATAACCAGAATGTCTTTCAAACGTTTAAAAACAAAAAATGTCTCTAACCACAATTTTACAAGTCACCTAACACTGACGTTCCTAAGCCAACAAAGCAAAGAAGAGGACATGTGAGTCTTTGACACACAGCGTCCGGGTGAAGCGTTGGTTCACGTGACAACGTGCCTGTCAGTCATGGGTTTTGCTAAGTAAAATAATTTTTAAAAATCCTTTCCAAAGACTCTTCAAGAAAACAAGGAGAAAGCTAATGTTTCCATTAACTGGACTTATTAACCAGGCTGGCTGAATTATGCATGGGACAATGAAACCCCGACACACTGTCTCTGGGCGCCAGAGTCCTCCGTCGCTGCCAAGGGTCAGCAGGTCTGCCAGCAGGTGTGGACTCAGAAAACGTGCCCTCGGCCAGCTCAGTGACGGTCCCCAGTCCCACAGGCAGTGAGTGCCGTGGTCACCAGAAGAGGAGACAATGACTTTTTTTTTAAAGGGAGGTTGTGAAGCAGCAGTTATCGACTTAAGCGAGGAGACCTACATGGATTCCAGAAAATTCCTGGTGTGGGAGGGAGGCTCCTCTGCCCCCCTCTCCTTTCTTAGGCAGGAAGGAGTAAAAGGGAAATCAGTTCTAAGAAGCTGCTGGCGGCATCCTGACAGCCCTCCCTGGGATGGGGGCGAACTCCCTGGCAGCCAGATCCCCCAGGTGTCACTTGTCCCCTGCAAGATTTGACTCTATCCACTGGCTGATCCCAGGAAGCCACCTCTGCATCCTGCTATGGGGAGCCCCCAAACCTGTAGCCCCTCCACCTATCTACCCCCCTGAGCCCCACCCACCCCCAAGGAGCGCCGAGGCACCTGCGGGTTCCATCCCACCTTCTAAGCAGAAGCAGCCAAGAGGGTACAGTCTTCGCCCCTCCTTGACCTCCCGGCCGGACCATCTTGCTTCTCTCTCTAGCGCTCCTTCCCTTGACCTTATAGGACAAGCAAAGGTGAGGGAGCACACAGGACCCCTGGGGGAACCACCATCAGTCTCCTTTCTTGCAGACGCTCTAAATTCCCCACCCCCTGTCAGTGTATCTTCCATCAGCTTCAGAGGGAGACGCCCCCCCACCCCCACCCCACAAGTGATGCAGGGATGCTGGAGGTGGTTACTGTCGGCTCTGCTGAACTGTGCTTCTCAGAAGCCCTTCAGGGAAGGGGCTGCCCTGCTGAACGATTCTCAACACCTTCTATTCTCAGCTCTGGGCCTTAAGCTGTCAGTTCTGAGAAAACAAGTTCCTGCTTAGCAGCTAACATCAGACTGTTCCATACGTTTGTGTGCACACACGTATGTGTCACAAACACAGCGCACACACAGAAACCTCCCATTTACTTTTACTGAAAGCTGTTTTGCACCTTGCTTTTTAAAATTTTATAACAAATCTCCACTTTTCCGTGTCACCAAGGCTCCAAGTACCTCCTGGGTGGCTGGCCCCAACCCAGGTGGTAACTCCTTGGGGATCTGGCCGATTGTTGAGCCCTCACCCCACACCCTGGTGACTGGTTCCAACTCAGGCACCCCTGAGCTCTGAGGAGGTGTCAGTTTGTGCGGTTAAAATCATGCAAACGATCTGATCTCTTTCCCTGCCTCTGGAGGTGCAGCCTGGAGTGGCAGCAGGCAGCCTGCAACCACGAAAGGTGGGGGAACCTCTCCCGAGGATGCAGCTGCTCACTGAGGTATGCGGAGTAGGAAATGAGAAGATGGGTCCCTGGGTAACATCACTGAGTCCCTGAAATAACCCAGAGCTTGTAACGTAACCTAGTAATTTTACTATTGTTTCAGCCTTTCAAAATTTGATTTTTTTGGAGGGGGGGTGCTCCCATAAAACTAAAAGAAGGCATCCTCCCAACACAGGCGCAGATAGATCTGGCTTGTTCCTTTCCACGGGCTGGACGCTAACCTGTCCCCTACTGATGGGCATCTAGAGTGATTCCAGTTTTGACAAGCACTGCTGCGAAGGACGGTCCTCACTCTGCTGAGGGCATTTTAATTTCAACAGAAAACACCACTGCCCCCCAGAGAGTTTACCGCAAGTGAGACTCTCTCCACATCCTCGCTATCAGCACAGATGGTATCAGCCTGATTTCATCTCTGCTGTACTAACAGATGAAGTTCCTTCTATTGCTTCCTTTTCTATTTTAAAAATCATGAGTCAAACTGAGAACCTCTTTATCTGTTTAAAAGCCTCTTGCAGTTTCCCAATGACTCGTTCTATGAGCCTAAAAGTTCCTTCTTTACAGATAAGACGTTAGATGACACTAGAAGCAGGTGTTGTGTGAAGCTGACTTGCTTCCTACAAGATAATAAAAGAGGAAGAGCAGGACAAGGAGCGAGCCCGGGTGTACACATTTACACACCGAGGTGCCACAGCACGGGAGGACGTGAGAAAGCCCTTAAAATCGTAAAAAGGGAAGGGTTTTCACTCCTCCTGCAGTGCCGCACTGTGAAAAGCCATTTCAGCTGGAGAGTCACAAGAATGGAGGGAGACGTGGCACCAAGCGTGGCGAGACCACTCCCCGGTTACAAGCTGCACATCTCATCTCCCGCTCAAGTCCGCGGAGGGTCAAAGCGCCCAGGTCTCTGCTCCGGCAGCCAGGGTACCCTGCACCAGGTCACGACCTCAGGGGACTCCAAGCCCCTGGTGTCCAGGACAAAGCATCAGTTTAATCACAGGAAACGCTGATGTTTTTTAGAATCTCTTCATGCAATATTTACAAGTGCCTGTAACAAGGGGCGGGGGAAGGGAGAGGGGAGAGTAAGCAGAACCCCAGACCACCTTACCTCGGGTGCCTAGCCATGCCTTGAAGTAGGTACTAAGTGAAGCGTCAAAGTGTTCCATTTTCAAACCTATTAAGAAAAAAGAAACATGGATTAATCTCTACTCAAAATGCTTCTTATAAAGTACTTTTTCATAGAACAAGAACAAACGCTTCGCAAAGAATATGCTCTAGATGAGGTTTAAGTTCCTTGTGTTAAATTTTTTTTTTTAAACTCACAAGAGTTATGTGCTAGTTCTAATTTGAAAATCCAGACGAAAGACACCATCCTGTGAATTCACTTCATAAATGAAGCACCAGTTCTCTGTGCTGCTTTTCTCAGTTCCGTAACAGCTCTCCCGGTGAAGATGCGGTCTCGGCGGGGAGGAGGGGAGGACTGGGTGAAGGGGGAGCGGGGGTGGCGCAGGGGGTGGGGAGCCGGCAGACAGGCACGCGGGTTGGGGGGAGAAGGCGGTGTCCTCTGCTGGGTGCTCTGACCAAGCACTGTCTTAAAGCTCTTCACGTCCACAGGAAAAAAATCCCAACAGTTAAAATGAAAAGAGGAAGTGAGAAAAGCTCATCACTTGGCTCCAACACAACCCCTCAGCCCCACTTTTAGAAGGAACCCACTGGTACCATTTCTTAGGTGTAAATTTCAGAGATTTCTCTCTCTTGAGCACAAAAGAAGTCACACCAAATGGGTGTGTTGACCATTGTGGATCACGACCCGTGAACAGATGATCAAGTCAATTCCTCATTCAAAATAACAAACTGGTCATAATAAGAGAGCTGAGCCCTCGGTGAGAATGAAGATACACTGTTTCGTGAACCTTCAGTGTTAGTGTTACTGTATCTTCTAAGTATGATGTACTGAGCTGTGATGTGAAATATATTCTGTGGTAACCACAAGAAAAAAAAAGCTGGAAAAACACTTACAACTGAGTAGTGTATATACCGCTTGCTTATTTTACTGAAGATGGATATACAAGCACTGATAGACTATCTCCACCTCCTAAGATTTTATAACTCCCTACATTTTCCCCCCATTTAAGATCTGTATTTACAGGGTAGCTTAGCATCTTTTCATGGCATATTGGCTAGATTTTCTATATTAAAGTTAGGAGGCATATGTTTTCAACTTTCTTGGTCATTCCTCTTATAACCACTTTCTAAGGGCAAAGGCAAAATTGGTTTAATTAACTAGGCAGTTAATAATTTAATGCTACCTCTCTCTTTGGCCTGTCACACTATAGTGTATGTATCCTTTGCCTAATTTCATTGATAAAACCCATGAATATGAAATTAATATATAGAAATCTGTTGCATTTCTGTATACTTAACAATGAAATAGCAGAAGGAGAAATTAAGGAAACAATTGTATTTATCATCACACCAAAAAGAACAAAATACCTAGGAATAAACCTACCTAAGGAAGCAAAAGACCTGAATTCCCCAAACTGAGCTATTTGTAGACAAGTTAATTGGACCTCCTGCCCGTGACACGGAGGAAATAATAAACTGCCTCTACAGCTGTTAGGAAGAGCAAATGGTCTAGTGCAGCCAAGGTCCTCAGAGCAGCGTCCAGCATGCAGCAAGCCCTCCCGTAAAAGTCTCCTACCGTGTGTCCGCCGCGGCCTCTCCTCCACAGTGGCACTGCCGGCCGGCCACGCGTCCTTGCCCACCAAATGCCACCAGTGAGCCCGCAACGCCCACTGCAGGTCCTAACACCCCTGGAGGGACAGCAGCCGAAGGTGGAAAGACATCTCAGGAGACAGGAGCTTGTCAGCAGGAGACGTTATCTCAGTAAGAAAGACAAGGCTGATGTGAACGTACTAATTAAATACCTACTGTGTACAAAGGACAGTGGAATAGGGAAAGACACAGGGGCACACCTGGAGACCTGGAGCAGACTGGACGTTCACAAGGGGGGAGAGGCAGATGCTGAACACCAAAACCAACCCAGGCTGCCAATGAGAGGATGTGCAATGTGGCATGAACAAGCCGTGCATACACGTGTAACACCAGGCAGGCTGTGAAAGTCCCGCCAAACAGCAAGTGTCCTGGGCTCTAACGCCCGGGGCACATCTGACAGAGCAGGGAGGGCATCACTCAAATCTGTAACTAAGAGCCCTTTCAGGGGCCTGGAACCGGTTTTGGTTTCTGTGTAGGGAGGATGCTGCAGAAAAGCCAGAAGCACAAGAAAAGGCATGTCCAGAAACGACAGGACAGACCTGTGGCATGCACGTGGGGGACCTAGAAAACCATCAGGGGACTTAGAAAACCAAGAAGCCCAGGAATGGGGGTAGGGGGCCAGTCGTTACAGATGACGGTGCTGATGTCACGGCAACAGAAGAGCGGCCAGGGTGACTGTGAGGCACAATTTCAGTCCAAACGGGCGAGACCCAGAGGCGGGCTCCCAAGGGACGAGGAGTGCGGCCTGGGGAGACACGGAAGATGTCTGCCACCGGCCGCCTGTCCCGAATGATCCGAATCCAAACCCGTCCTGAGCGGCGGCCCTGCGGACTGACGGAGCACGCGCTCCCCGATGGAGCACCTCCTCCACGAAGGCACACGCGAGAGGGGCTTGTCAGTAACGGCACATCTGCTCTTTGCCGGCATCTCTTCCCAGCCTGAAAATTCTCCCCTTAGGTCTGCAGAACTTCTCACGGTCAAACTCGGCACACGTGAAGGAGCTGGCCCAATGTTCTCTGAAAGAACATGTGCAGAAAATCCCAACAGTGAGAATTTTCAAAGAGAGTTGCTCCTTATTCCTGAAATGTTGGTTAAAACGAGGTGGAACATGGGCCCCTAACCTGCAGTGTCCTGGTCTGGGAATCACAGGCCTGGTTCTGGGCTGGACTCGGCCACGTTAAATGCGTTCCCCAGTCGCTCCCCCTGCCACGCCCATGACTGGACACGTCCTGGGACAACCTTGGGGGGGGGTGTTTTTACACAGGTGACCAAGGGACGCCTTCACCAGCGGCTTCTTTCCTCATCTATTTAGCACGGCACCACCATGCTACTGTCCAGCTGGCCGCACATTCAGATCCCTTGACACCATGGATCCATCTTTTCATTCACTCCCATGCTGACCACGTGCTACCACGTGCCAGGCGCAGAGGCACAAAGGATGCAGCAGGGAACGAAATTCCAGGCTGAGGCAGGTCAAAGAGGAAGAGATCAGAGTGGAGATTTACTTTGGAAAGTGTAGTTGGAGGCCACCCCACGAAGGTGACCGCAGAGCAGAGAGAGAGGGCACTGCTGGCTGAGGGCAGTGATCCAGGGACACAGGCCGCCTGTCCTTCCCTCCCTGCCCACCGTGGTCCACAGAAATCAGTTCCACAGTGCAGAGGGCACATGGCCGACAGGCACGGCACCATTCTTAACCGCACCCCCACCTGTCTGCATCCCTGCATCCCCAGAGCAGCCTGCCTGCTAGCACCGTGCCCGCCCCTTCACAGCTCCCTGGCCGCCTGTCCGCTGTGCACAGGAACAGGACAAAAGGTCTCAGCGAGCGAACTCCTCTGGCCAGGCTGGCCCACCGCATTGGGTGGACTGGGCACTTGCTGAGCGATGGCCTGTGGGCTGAACTTTCCTCTTTTGTACTTTTCTAAAGGAACGGGAGAGGCACGGGGCCCTGCAAAGCCCTTGACACACTGCCCAGTGATCTGGGATCACGGGAACGGCATGACCCACTTTGCACAAGATGCCCAAGTGCATGGCCAGGTCTGTGGCCAGCCTGACCGCGGCGGATCCCTGTCTTCCGAGCTGGACGTAGGCCAGGGACGTCACTTCTGAGCAACCTCTCCAGGCAGCCTGGACAAGTGGGGCCACAGCTACTCTGGACCATCGTACTGGCAGGGACGGAGCCCAGGAGCTGAGGGGCTTTGGTCCTGAGTGCAGCAGAAGAATAAGCCAGTCTCTGATGTGACTGGTTCCCCACACGCAGACAGGGATAGGGTGGCCATCACCTCCCGAGAGCTGGGTCACGCTGACACCCCGCCAAGCATTGCATCCCCATCCTCTTTAACCAGGAATCTTCAGCACCCACTCAGCCTATGGGGGGCTTCCCAGAATTACAGGTCTTGTCGGGGAGCGATCAGACCCCTGAAAGAGAACGCCAACCACAACAGCTTGGAGGAGTTCCTCACCAGCTCACAGGCCATACGTGGAAAACGACGACAGTGAAAACGGGGCGAGGGAAGGCAGCAGACGCAGGTGAATTAGCATAGCCATTAAATTCTTTTACGCACATTTTCTCAAAGATACTCTTAGTTGAAAGCCACTGCTCACTATCAAATCCCAGTGTTTCTGGTAACCAGGCAACTGTATTACAACTGTGCCTCCTTGCAAGTTTCCTGCTAAGAGAAGAAATCATGAATCGGAGCTGACAGTTCTCTATAAATGAGCCCATATGTGAAGGGGACGTGAGGGAGTTCAGCACACCTTCACCTCATCGAGGACTCGTTCTGCGACCTGGGGCAGGTTCCTGGCACGTGTGCTGAGGATTTGAAGACTGAGGTGAGCCTCAGGCCTGGAGCCAAGAGGAAGGTCAGGACCACCACAGCTCAGAATACACAAACTTGGAAATGCTGATGCCAGCAGGACACAAAGGGGCAAACCCTGGATCCCCCAGAGAGAGCCCTGCTCCCATGGGAGATCCATCTGTCCGTCTGTCACTCTCCCCACAGGGGCAGCGTCCCGGGTGAGTCAGCCACGTGACGTTACCCAAGCACTCGTGTTCACTGGGCTCTAGGAGCAAACTGGAGGCTTGAAAAAAGAGTCCATGATAAGCTTTACAATAAACAAGGCCCCTCCCCTCCCCTCTCACTTCACCCCAAGAGGGACAACAAAGTGTGAGCAGATAGGGGCGGTGGGGACAGCCAGGATGGAAGGTTGCTGGGGCTAATGGGAGGTGGCCCTGGGGACACTCCCATCAATCTCAAGATAAAGGTATCCGTCTGGATAAGAATGCAAACGCTAATCATCTGGGCCGTTTACATCTGGAGCAGGAGAACGTGAGACAGCTGCTAAGCGAATGAAAAGTACTGGGATCTTAAGGCAAATCTATTTTAACAGATACCAAGACTTTAAAAAATTATTATAGCAAAGGAAGTTAATTTCCTAAACCCACAACCAGACTGTCTGCTGACTCAGGTTTAGCAGCAAAGATTTTTCAGGGTCAAACCTTGGTTTTTCTTGCTGTCAAGGCAATGGTAGCAGAGGGCACTTGCTTTGAAAGCCCCCTTTCCTGTGAAATCAGTCAAGTCACACTGCTTTTGGTTTGAAAACATCTTTGTTACTAGTTTGAAAAGATACAGGCACCCCAATGTCCACAGCAGCAGCATTTATAATTGCCAAGAGATGGAAGCAACCTAAGTGTCCACCAACAGGTAAAGATACAAAGACGTGGTGTGTGTGTATATATATATATATATGTATATATATATATATATATATATATATATATATATATATACATATATATATATATATATAGGAATACTACTCAGCCATAAAAAAGAATGAAACAATGCCATTTGCAGCAACATGGATGGACTTGGAGGGCATTATGCTAAGTGAAATAAGTCAAAGGCAAATACTGTATAATATCACTTATATGTGTAATCTAAATACAACTAGTGAACACAACAAAGAAGGAGACTCACAAATACAGAGAACAAACCAGTGGTTACCAGTGGTGAGGGCAGGGTGGGGCAGTAGAGGGGTGGGGTAGTGGGAGGTACAAACTACTGGGTGTAAGACTGGCTCGAGGATGTATTGCATAACATGGAGAATACTTTGTAATAACTGTAAATGGAAAGCAACCTTTAAAAATTGCATAAAAAATATTAAAGTGGAAATAAAAATGTGTTTCCTGCAGATGTTGAACCACTGTTAACTTCCTCACCAAGTCCTGTTTTCCTTTTTGTTTTGAATTGTCGCAGTTCATTTGAAAATGAGTCAGCGAGGCTGGGCTGACAGCTCTGTAGGGACAGAGGGAAATCTCCCTCCACCTTCTGCCCTCCTACCCTTAGCAGTCTTGCATCAAGCAAGCACAGGCACATTCTTCAGGTTGGCTGCCAACAGCACAAAGCACTAAAGGGTGCTTTAATTTGGTAGGCGCGGCCCTGTTTCTTGAATTTAAAAAGGTTTTCCTAGGCTGGAGAAAATCAGCTCCGGAATGAAAAGGCAAAAAGAACCACACCTGCTTGGGAATGTTACAATATCAAACGATGTCGTCCCAGAACACCAAAAAATAACCGCTGTCACGAAGACGTAAGGGAAAAACCAGCTAAGAACTAACGAGCTTCCAGATAGGAAAGCAGCGTGACAGGAGAAGCCCTTCAGGATGCTGACAGTTAAATAGAGGGTAACCTGAGATGAGATCTTGGCTGGGGAGAAGTATCTGCCCCATGGACAGCGGTCCCGTCGTTCTGACAGCCGGGGGGGGGGGGCTTACTCTCCGGCCTTCATGCTGTGGGCACGTCCAACTCTCCTTGAGATTCTGATGGAGTCACTTCCTGCTACCATACAGCATGCAGGTGAGAAAGGACACGGCTCTACACGGGCTTCAGACAAGTCACTGGGGAACCGGGGCGCCACCTAGTCCCGCAACAGGTGGGCACTGCGGTTAAAGAGGGCTGAGCCCTCAGCCTGGTGGGAACTGTAAATGCCCCAACACTCAAGTCCTCCCTTGAACAAAAATAAGACTAGACAGGTTAAAAGGGAAGCTCCATCACCTCCAGCTCCTTGGCTGCCACCGGTTAAGTGAAAAGCACTTTTCTAACCACTGCTGGAGAAGGACATTCTATTCTTTGGAGAGTCCCCTGGTGGCTTTGTTCTTAAATGAATCATCCCTGGTCCGCCCTCCCTGATCTGTCCTCACTGTTCTCCAAGGCCCAGATTAGGTATCAGATGCCCCCCGCCTTTGGTGTCTCCTAACTTCAAGGAGAATTCCTATTCACAGCTAAAGAACAGAATGTACTGTCAAATTCAAAGTGCTTCCCCTAGTTCTTGGGAGCGGCGGGGGCAGGTGGGGGGGACACGGACCCCACACACCAATCCACTTACCCGACAAGCATTTGGAGAGGGGTTCACTGTAGCAAAATCATTCTTGGATGACTTCATGTTCATCTGAACCAGAAGACTAAGCACCAGTGATCTTCGGCTTGAGCTGAAGCACACTGCCACTTGGAGGACAATGCTAATTACACAGAGTGCCCCTTGCTGGTGGGTGAAGGCCAGACTGCTGCAGGCAGAAGGACAGAGGGACGGACGGACGGATGGAGAACTTTGCTCCCAAAAAGCTCGGCTGACAGTAACTCACTAATCCCCCCAAGGCCGCCGTGAGACAAAGTAAAAGATCCAAGGGCCGGGATCAGGTTGTCCCCAGGGCTGGATTTATTTCTATGGGTTTCTGTGTGAGGCTCAGAATGACTGCCTTTCATGCTACCAGTCATCGGAAAGGCAGCTGTCTCACTAAGTTAACAAATATTTAACAAGTGCTTACTATGTGCCAAGCAGTGTACTGCTCATTAGGAAAATGACAGTAACAGAGACAGATGTCACCCCATCCTCCTGAAACCTCAAGTGGTGAGCAAGCCATGTGCAACGGCCCCGCTGGGTCACCCACCCGTGGGGAGCAGCGGTCAGGAGCACGGGCTGCAGCCAGATGGCCTGGGTTCCAACTCTGCTCCACCTCCGAGCAGCTGTGTGACCCTGGACAAGTCACCTAACCTCCTCGTAACTTCGTTTTCTCATCTGTAAAACAAGCACCTTCCCCATGGGGCTAAATGAGCGAAACACTCCCAGCCATGCATGCACACAATAAACGCACACGTATCTGTATTGTTGTCACTGCAAAGACCTTTGGCACTGACCGATTTCACATATTTCTGCTACACATAACGAGGATTTACTGTAGAGCACAGGGAACAATATTCAATATCTCGTAATAACCCATAATGAAAAACAATCTAAAAAAATATATATATATACTGAATCACTTTGCTGGACACCTGAAACTAATACAATATTGTAAATCAACTATAGTTCAATTAAAAAAACAGTTGTGTTCCCCTAGGATGCTTGGTAACAGAGGCCTCAGAACTCCCTGTAGTTAAGACCTATCTGGGAAGCCAGTGGGAAAAGGCTGGCAGTCCTCCTGGGCCTCCTTTTCACACGCCCATCATCACTTCTACTGTATTTCAATCAGTGATGAAATCCCAGGCTTATTTTTTTTAAGTGCTGTGATTGTCAGTTACACTGTAATCATCTGCTCATTTGTTCACAACCTCATTAAGCTCCAAGCTCTCCTAGGGCAGAATCTCTGATGTTCCCACTTGCATCTTCAGAGCCTGGATCTGTGCCTGACAGATCGCTGATCACTGGCTGGACCCATGAACGACTGAGGGAGTGAACGAACACCTTCATGCCTTTGAGAGTTTCACATCGATGGGTTCTCCAATCTGTCTGCATCTCAGAATCTACTAGAAGCTTTGAAAAACAGATTTCTGGGACCCACCCCGAGAGACTGATTCAGGAGCCAAGAGGCTGAGAAGTTTGGTGTTCTGAAAAGTTCCTTAGGTAATTTTGAGGAGCAGCCTTCTTTGGGAGACACTTCTATGTACATAAACTGGGCTATCAGACCCTAATAAGCCTGCTGCAGACAGTATCCAAACACTGCACTACAATGGCAGAGTCTAGACCAGGACAGGGGTCACAGACGAAGTGTTTTTCATTCCTACAAACTCGGTTACAACTCCCCGTTCGCTCCAACTCTGCCAGCCGGGGTTGGGGTGCGTGTGGAGGCGGGGAATCACCTTTCAAGCTGAACTAAAACCCCATTAAGGTAGAGATCAGTTCTCACATCTCTCAAACACGGCGTTACCCACGACACACACCACACCGCCAGCATGCACTAAGTGGTGCAAGCGCTTCGACCACTCGGGAATGTGGCTGTAAAGGACATCACCGTCGGTCCGTAGGGAAGAGTGTTTCCCAAGCCGGGCATCCGTGGTGGCCGGGTCTGGGAAACTCAGGACGGCAGGTCTGTCCTGCTCCCTGTGACCCCGGCAGGTGCACACAGAGGGGATTTAGCAGCCACCTGCCTGAGCCTACTGAGCTGGGGCTGCGTGGGTACCACTGGGTGGCTCACCCTCACCCACAGCCAACTGGCCGCACTCCTTGGAAGGAGGCAAGGTGGACGACGGGCAGGAGCCGGACACCGGCTGAGAGGTGGGCTCTGGCTCAGGCCTTGTTATCAACCCTCAGCTGAGCCTCTCCCGTCAGCTTCCTTCTTTCCCTGGATTAGAGGATTGGGGTATCTCACGTGAACCTGCTACCCGCGGAAGGACTCCGGACCCAGGGCTGTGTGTGCCACCAACAGAACACAGCGAAACTGATGGTGTGTCACTTCTGGGATCAGCTTATAAAAGACACTGTGACTCTCTTCGTGGTCAGTGTGCTTGTGTTCTCAGACCCCTGGCTCTGGGAGAAGTTGGGCGAGGCCCTGATGCAAGTCATCCTATGGTGAGGCCAAGGGGGCAAGAAGCTGAGGTCTGCCCAAGATCACCTGAGCATGAGGAAGCCACCCCCTGGCCCAGCCTGGCCGGTGACCTGACCCCCCACTGCCACCTCATCACAGACTCGGTGCCAGAACCACCCAGCCAAGCCTCCCCAGGACTCTGACCCTCAGAAACTGCTTGGGACAACAAATATTTGCTGTTTTAAGCTGCTGGATTTTGCAGGAACCTGTTACTCAGCAGTTGACCACATTAATGGGTCTGTGGGGCTAGAGGGGGTTCTTCAAAGCCAGCCCTCCCTTCCCTTGATGGCCTTCCTCCTGCCCTCAACCAAGGCGTCAATTAGAAGCACGGCCCTAAAAAATAAATACCCCCTGGACCTTTGATTTCATTGGTGTCAGGAAGGAAATTGAAAGGCTTGTTACCTAGAGCGCAGAATTTGGTTATAAAAAGAATCTGACCCTCGCTGCTAGCCCTGCAGCCTAACAGACAGGGGAGCTAACGTTTATTATTACGCGCTCAGGTTTTCCAAGACTCAGTAAGGAATTATCCCCTTACTGAACTAAACTTCAGAGATTTTAAGTAACTTGATCAAACAACCAACAGACTCATTTAGTTCGCTGCAGGTTTATATGACTTAGGGTGGTCACCTGTTTTGGTTTATTGGAATTGGATTTCCTGGGACTCAGCATGGGGGGAAAACCCAGGGACGTCCCGAGCACACGGGGAGAGTTAGTTACCCACCTATGTCCAAGTCTTGTGCTCTTTGTAAACCACCACATAGCTGATTTTTTTTTAAGTACATTTGAAAGCTATCATTTTGGTAGTGTATGATCTGCAATGAATTTTGAAACGTCACCTATGAAAAGGAAAACCACAAGCCTTTCTAGCCTTTAGCTCACAGAATCCAAGAAAGACTGGGTTTTTTTGGTTTGTGTTTCCTGTGAAAGAGTAAAACACAATTGCTATTCTTATGATACAGGTCAGGATGAAAACTTTTCAGCTTCAGAGTTTCTGCAGGGGGGAGGGTATAGCTCAGTGGCAGAGCGCGTGCTTAGCATGCACAAGGTCCTGGGTTCAAACCCCAGTGCCTCCTCTAAAAATAAGTAAGCCTAACTACCTCTCCCTGCCCCTTCCCCCCCCCCCCAAAAGTTTCTGCAAACTTCTGTTCCACAACTGGCAGCTCCCCCCACCTCTGTGCCCTCGCAGACCCCAAGTCTAAGTCAGTTGCTCTGGCCAGGAGGGGCAAGGAGGTTCACAATCTCCTCTTCTCCTACAGAAGCCCAGAGACAGCCTGCTGGCACCACTGGAACCTCCCCACATGGGCACTGCTCCCGGGGTCTCTGTACCTGGTGGGCAGGTGGCTGCTACCAGCACAGCAGCACTGGCCAAACAGCCCTGGTCCTTCCTTTCTGTTTAAAAAAAAAAAGAACCCATAGAACACCCACTAGGATGGCTATAATCAAAAAGACAGATGCTAACAAATGCTGGTGAGGATATGGAGAAACGGGAACCCTCGTGCACTGCTGGTGGGATTGTCAAATGGTACGTTTACTGTGGAAATAGTCTAGCAGGTCCCCAAAACGTGAAACAGGGATACCATACGACCCAGCCTTTCTCCTCCCAGGTACAGACCCAGAAGAAATGAAGACGCGCGCGTGCGTGTAAAAACCTGCACACAAATACTCACAGCAGTGTTATTTACCACAGCCCCCAAATCGGAACCACTCAAATGCCCATCAACTGATGAATAAACAAAATGTCATCCAGCCACACAATGGAATGCTTCTCAGCCACAAAAAGGAATAAAGTGCTGGTATACCCTACAACACAGATGGACCCTGAAAACACGCTACATTAACGAAGTCAGACATCAAAGGCCGCGTATTACACGATTCTGTTTTACAGGAAAGGTCTGGAACAGACAAATTCATACAAAGTTCACCAGTGGTTGCCGGGGGCTGGGGGAGGGCTGGGTGGGAACCAACTGCTCACGTGGGTGATGAGAACGCCCTGAAATTAGATGCACTTAAAAACATTAAAAATAAATTTTAAAAAATGAGATACTTTTTCTTAAAGGCTTTAAAATTTCGCATACTCAAGCTCACTTGTAGAAATCCTTATACTAAGAGAATAAAGGCAGACGTGCGTTAAGATTTACTTATAAGACTGTCATCAGTTCTACAGCAGCAGAAAAATGGGGGGAGGGGCTTTAAACACCCATCTAAAAGTAACCTGCTAAATAAATTATGACACAGGCATACAATTAAATAGCAGGCCATCCTTGAAACAAAGTTACTGGGCATTTATGTATTTATTCCAGAGAAATGTGGACTGACACTCACACCTGCACGTGGATGTTCACAGTAGCTTTATCTGTAATGACCCCAAACTGGAAACAACCAAGCTGCTCTTTTAACAGGTGAATGACTAAACCGAGGTGCACCCACCCCATGGAATACTGCCCAGCAAGAGCAAGCGTTTGATACATGTAACAACCTGAATGAATCACCAGAGATTTGTGCTCAGTCGGAAAAAGCCAATCCACTTACGTAACTTTTTTTTCTTGGAAAGGACATTACAGAGATGAAGAGATTAGTGATCTGCTCAGGTCAGAGGTGCGTGAAGGCAGGAGGAAGCAGATGTGGCTATAAAAGGGCAACGTGTGCTGATGAAACATTCTCTGAATCTCTCCTGTAAGATGCCAGTAACCTGGCTGTGGGCTGTCCTGCCCCACGTTCCCAGGGAGGGGGCCTGGGTAAAGGATTCTTGGGATCTGGGAGCTCCGTGTTATTTCTTACAACTGCTTATGCACCTGTAATTACCTATGAAAATAACAAGTTACATTTTTTACAAAAGATCCGTAAAAGTGAGGAAAGCCAATAAACAAGAATAAGCATTTGATTTTTTAAAAAATTCAAACATCCCCACCCCTACCCCCACTAACACACAGTTGTGACTTTCGGGCTGGAAAGGAATAGTCTGAACTCTGACCTCACTCATGAAAGCTTAACCCTCCACCTAAATGCCGGCGTCTTTTTTGCTGTGTTAGTTTTCACAGCTGTCTGACTTACTGTTCCTCTAGCCCCTTCTTTATCCGGACTCCTCGGGACGGGGAACACTGGTCAGTCTGACATTCTCACCCACTTCAAGGGGTCATACATCTGACACCAAAGCATTTTCATAGAATAAGAAGACCATTAAATATATCAAACAAAATCTTCCTGCATGGAATCTAACCTTTGATGATTCGGGGAAGGGGGTCATTCTGGGATCTTCAAGTGTTTCAGGGTCAGAATTAGGAATGCCAAATACCCTTTTACAGGCCGTGCGTGAGCAGGCAGAGATCACTGGGATAAATCTGTGAACCTGCGAGGCCTCTACGTTTAAGCAGTAAGTTCCTGCAATCCGCTGTTTCCTTGCCACTTTGCATTCTCATCCACGGGCCGTAGAAAACTTTAGATGTCAATGGTTTCAAGTTGTCAGGTTCTATGTGTTTTCTGATAGTGAAAAATACCAATACAAGCTTATCGCATGACGAAAAATACAAACGGCTTCCTTCTATCTTTGGGGTCATTTTCTTGTCAATCCGCTGAAAAACGAAGTGTTAATAAGGAGCAATGAGGAGCACGTTTACAAAGTGGTGGAGTCATTTGTGACTCCACAGTTCACTTCAGGGCCTTCCAGGCCCACCGCTCTTCAGGGCAGGGAAACCATCCAAGGAAGGCGGAGGGGACGTCTCTGTAACTCTCTCTGGAGAGTCTCCAAGGAAGAAGATCAGATCTCTTCCTAGCAGAGCTGGTCTCCTCTCCACCAAGGGCTCCTGTCAGCAGCTGCCCCGCTCTGTTTAAAACACCCCCTGACAACCATCAGAGGCAAAGCCCTGAGAGTTAGGCCCTAAGGTGATCACACATTAGTGGAGCTGCAAGTACTTTTGCAAAAAAAAGTTCACGTAACTGAACACTCCGACTGGCTAACGACAAGACTTTCCCTTCATTTCAGTTCTCCCCAAGTGCCAGTGTTCAATTCCAAACTGTCACAAAAGCCATTTTGCTGGAACCAAGTGAAGAAAGGAAAGTCAGTGATCAAATTCGCATGAAGTCAGTTAGGTGCCCACCCACGGCCAGAACAGCAAAGGAGAGACACACTAACAGGCCCGAAAATGAGAAGTGGGCACAAGTTAAGGAGGGGGGAAAATACTTTACTTGCATAAAAGAACTTGTAAAATACCTTTCCTAGACACGTCAACCAGGTGAAAATTTTAGGAAAAGAACTGAGGTTGTAAAAGGCACCGATGACAGTTAACAACACACCTTCAGCCCACCAAAAATGCAGAAGGCATCATGGCAGCTGGGAGAGACTGGGAACGTGGTCCTTCTGAAGCTCAGAGAGCCAGCTATCTAACATCCAATCGGAATTCACATTCTGAGCTCATTTGAAAACACAAATTCGGCACAAATCAACCACAGGGTAACCCCAGCCCAAGACAAGAACATTCAATTGGTGGGAGGGAGGGGGACACAAAAGGACACACAATAGCCCACTTTGATTCAGCAAAGCTACTGTACTTCCTAGGCGGGGCCCAGCACACTTACTTGAAGGAAATCAATGGGACCATGCTGCCGATGTATCGTGGTTTGCCCCAGGACTTTTTCCAGCCACGTGAACGTCGTCGCAGGTGCCCTGGCTGTAACAGGCACGCAGACGGCAGCTCAAACAACAGATATCTCCCTCTCACGGTTCTCGGGGCTGGCCTGACCAAGGTCAAGGCTCTTCTAAGCCCAATTATCTCCCAAGGGCCTCACCTCCAAACACCACCCCACTGAGGGTTAGGGCCACAATGTAAGGAATTGGGGGTTGGAGTTGGGGGACAAATATTCAGTCTCTAACACAGAGATGCTTTTAAGAGGTAAAGGGAATGACTGTTTACAGTCTGAAGAAAATTGCTACTTTTTGAAAAACCTAGTCTCTAAAGTGAGTCATTTTCATTCATTCATTCCTCCAACTTATCAAAACACATGATCTCTAGTTTTACACAAGGGTCGTGTTCCAGATGTTAATTTGTAAACCAGTCATATGGCCTTTTCTGTATTCTGTTGTCCATAGAAATAATGTTCTGGACCTTTGGGGGATCCCACAAACAAATCATAAAAGCATGATTAAAGCAAAGGAGACCCTCTATCTCCAAATGACAGAGTTGGGATTAAAGTGACATTTAGAGTCCCCCGAACCCCAGGGACCCTCAATTCCAGATGAAGAAGATTAGCTGTCAGTGGATGCCGGACCTCCAGATGGCCCGGCACCACTCGACTCATAATGGTGTGGTGCACCCTCACTATTTCTATGAGAAAACAAGCTCACGTAACACATATAAGGTGAGGTTCAACCCTCTGGGCTCTGACACTTGTCACCGTAACGTGGTCTTTGGTCACCGTGCAGATCTCAGTCTCCTGACTGATAGGCGTGTACGTAACGATGCCAGTACCCCACGGGCTTGCTGTGAGATTACATGAAACACTTGGTACGACGCGTGGGCACCTTGATTCACAGAGGCTGTTTCCACGATCACCAAGCACACGTTCACTACACTGGGTAAGCGCGGGGACAGACGCCAGGAGACCACATCTGCCTCGGGAGAAGTCAGAGTCGAGCCAGGGGGAGAGAAGTGGTAACTAATAAGATGAGGGGGGGCCTGGGCAAAGTGGGTGCAGGGAAAACGGGGACAAAGAGAGCGCGGTTGACTCTGGGGAGGGACTTGCAGGTCACAGGGTCAAGGGTGAGGTCTGCCAGTGGAGGGGCGGGAGAGACAAGTGAAAACCCACACTGCAGAAGTGACGCCTCTGGTGCTTGATTCTAACCCTGGGTGGGGGGAGGTGAGGCTGGAAAAGTGAGATCAAGGTCAAGTCAGAAGACAGCCACAACAGCCCATGGGAGATGGAGGACACCGTGAGGCCACAGCGGGGGAGAGACCACAGTGAGGGATGTCGGGGAGGGCGAGGCGGGGAGAGGAGGAGCCCAGGTTCTGGTTCTGGCTCTCACCCTGGATGCTGTGCTCTGGGCAGAGTCGGGGAGCGCAGGGATGAACAGGCAGGGAGAGGGGAACAGAAAAGTCGTGACCATCTAGACGCGGACCGCTGGCCACGAATTTTATCAACCCCCAGACCAACTGTACGGTTTCAAAGGCACCTGCTGAGTCAGTGAGAATTACGTGCAAATTAGTGAACATTCACTGTAAAGACACGTGCTCTTACAGGGAAGAGGATAAACTGTGCGTTGAGTTTATCGTGTGACGTCTAAGCAGTTCAAGCTCAAGCCAGGACCGAAGCCGCATGTTTATTTAGGGACTTACGCTCTTGTTGGCCTCAGAAAACACCAACCCAGCTACGCTCTAACATGAATGACACACTTCAGGGAGGTTGAATTATTTAGCAAATTGCTATTTCCCTTCCCTAAATGGTCTGCTAATGACTGCTACAAAGCAGCTTTCCAAAGTCATTCTCCTATCGTGCCCACATCTCTCCAGGAGAACCTGAAAACCACTTAGGACCTAGCCCAGCCCACCATTTCAAATGACTTTATTTTCAAGTCCTCATCTTTGAAATACCAAGAGCAACTAACGCTCAGCCCTTACTGCGTGCCAGTCTCCCTGCTATAAATTCACAAGGACAATCTCACTGCCCCTCACGCCAGCCCTCGCACACCTCCCCTTCATCACAGGCGAGCACCCTGAGCCGGAGCAGCGAAGTCGTTGACCCCAGGTCCCCGCAAGAGCAGACAGCGACCCTTCTCATCACCACACGCTCCTGCCTCCCCACGTTAAAGATAAAACAGTGATGTTTATTTGCAGAAACTTGAAAAAGCAAAGAGGGGTCCTTTTGTTTCATTTTAAGGTAAAAACAAAAAGCATTTGAGCACGTGGCAGAATCCATGACCCCCTTTCTCTCACTGACAAGGAGACGGATCTTGGGCAAGTTAACCTCGGAAAGCCTCAGTCTCCCTGCCTGGAACAGTCCCTTCAGATGGGAGTAAAAACAAGACCCAATCAGATGAAATGGTGTGTGGACAGCTTTTAGCACAGAGCTATGCTAATATCATATACTAAATATATAAATAAAATGCAAATATATTCCACGTTTTTCTATGCTTTCAAATACTTGTGTAATCTTGCATTTCAACACTGCAGCAAGGACTTTCTTCATGAACCTAATTTGAGTTTTGAAGCAATATTTATATAAATGCTTTAATTATTCCCCCATTGTTAGTCATTTCGCCTGTTTACAAGTTTCTACTATTCTTTTTCTGTATGTATACTTTCACTGAAGTATAGTTAGTTTACAATGTTGTGTCAAGTTTCTACTATTTTTAAATAATATTGTGATGAACATCTTCGAATGTAAAACTTGAGCTGTATATTAAGTTATTTCTTTGGATGAGATTTCCCCAAATTGGCCAATTACATCAAAGCTCTTTATAGCACAAAATTTCTTCCCAAAACATTCTCACCTATTAACATTCCCACCAGCAGGGACTCTGTGAACAGCATATAAAGCTCCCTCCTTGGCCGACACTGGGTAATCTCATGAAGGAAAAAGATTTTTTTTTAAAGTCTAATACAGCATGCTCTATGTATATATCAAAAATATAAATCATACAGAAAGCCCAATAGCTGAATAAATAAACACTGAATATGGGTATAAGGAGTCATTTCTGGCTAATGTTCGTAAAAGAAAAATACTAAATTCCGTGTATGCTCCACTTCCTAAAGGACTGATTTGTGACTGTACGCTGGTATTTGCAACTGGCCACTTAAAAGAGTTTTTCTTTCTCTCAGGTTATTAGTAAGTGGAATTGTCTGCATTCCACAAACCACCCTCCTCAAACCAAGGAGCTCAGTCTAGTCACCAATTTTTAAACCCGTAAGAGGAGCATTTGTCTTACATGCACAATAGTGACCCTGAGGACAGCAGGCATCTTAAAAAGCACAATTCAAGCATTTACTTGTTAAGTGTCTATTTTGTCCAGGGACACGGACTGTTTTTTTTTAAAAAACTGAATCTACAATCCCAACTACAAAGGAGCCCCACCAAATAACAGTAAAATCTGGTCCTAGTAAAAGAGGCTCAAAAACCCAGCTTTTAAAAAGCTGAACGTTTTATGTATCAAGACGACGCTTCCAGGTGGTTTTTCATCCGTGCACATGACATTTTGCAGAAGACAGACTTCTTCACCAGTAGTTGAAGTTGGCCAAATTCAGTTTATGTCATTAGTATTACTGTCAATAAAGCACCATAAAACAGCGTGGTTTTTCCAATCCCACGTCGGCCCTGTGGCAGCAGTTAGAAAAGCATTCTGACTTGCTCGTGGAGAAACTTCACGTGCGTGTCTCAGGACACATGCGGAACCCCACCCAAGCAGTCCCCTGGTCTGCTCAGTCACCACAGCCGCAACTAACAAAGTGGCCCAGGACCCAAAGCTTCCACTCAGAGTCAGCCAGCTGCTACTCGGGCCACACAAACTCTCGTGGGGACAAGCCGGCCAGCACCCGAGACAGAAGTCAGGCTGCAGGAAAAACGCGATCAGCACAAAGTCAGGCAGGCACTGGGCTGAGCTATCCGAGTGCTAATAGGATGAGACGGCATTAACTCTGGCCTAATTTGTTCCAGCATCAAACCAGTCCCGGATCATTGCAGGCTGGTAACGCCTCACTAATGAGTTAAGAGGATTTCATTATGAAGTCATAATCGTCTTCCCTGGGAGAGCCCCTTGGCTTCAAGATGGTAACATCAGAAAACACACACAACACAAGCATTCACATATAACTGAATCACGCTGCTGTACACCAGGCACTAACACAACACTGTAAACCAGCTCTATTCCAATCCAAAAAAAAAAAAAAGACAACACAACAATGGTAACAGTCAGAACAGTAATTAACACTGAACATTCAGTGTGTGCTAAGCACCACAACTGAGTTCTCAGTCACCTTGTAAAGGGTCTTTTCCTCACTACGGAGAAGTGGAGGCCCCGGAACTAGAAAGGACCACATACGACCGGAGCCTGCACTTGGTTCATGGGATTCAAACAACCTGAGCTCTTAATTGCCTCTCACGCTAGAATAAGGCTAAGTTTAACTCTGCTCGGAAAATATAAAAATGCATCAAACTGGCCAAATACCTGTAACAGCCCCCTGGGTTCTAAGTAACCATCCAAGGTTTTGTGAGAACGATGCAGGCCCAAGGCCATCTAGCCCCTGAACAACGGTGCACAGAGTGTCGGGGGCCAGCGGTTACGGCTGGGTACGATGCTTACGAGGCACAGGCTTGATCTGGTTTTCCTTCCCCGCTCAAACGAACCGTCAGGAAGAGGCTGGCTCCTGCCGACAGCACCAGTGAGGTCTTATTAAACCTCAGGCAGCAGGCCTGCTTCCAAAGGACAGAAAAGGAAACACTGGTGATAATGTAATCTAGGTGAGGCTAAGGCTGAAAAAAAGATCTCAAGGGGAAACTTCTGGTTTGGTGTCCTGGAGGATAACACGACTGGAACGGGAAATGTGTCCGCCACATTTGGTCAGTTTCCAGAGCCAGCAGGAGTCATGAATTTTTCCCTTATGCCTTTAAAATATGGATACGCAGCATATAATAAAATCAGCAATCGATCTATCTCTAGATATTAACTACATCAATTTATAGAACTAAAAATACGTATCTTTTAAGAACATGAATACACAGTTAAATGATCAAAACAAAACAGAGAGACCTATGGCAAAGAGTTTGGGAAAACTATCTAGTCTAACCTAGCTGAAGAACGGGAGATCATAAAAACCAGAATGTCTCCATCTCCAGAGTCGGAAAGGAGGACGAGCTTGAGGTCTGAGGTGGAAGAATCCGCACAGAAGATGTGCAAAACACCAGACAGGCCGTGGGGATGCTTCAGTGGCTGGGAGTGCAGATTAACCCGGAGCCAAGGACAGTTTTTTAGACGCTAACAACCCCACTCTTACATGGACTGAAAAAGTCAGAGGCACTGTGTTAATGATCACCGGGTCTCCTGATTCTGCCTCACCCCCAGGCCTACTTTTCGAGGTGAAAAGCCCACGGGGTTAAGTTCCACCAGGAGGGTCAGTGCTCCCCTCACCCTCCAAAGCGCTATTTGCTCCACACTCCACTCAGCACTGACCAGTCTCCCCTGAGTTTAGACTTCGGTCCAGGAATAAAACAATGCGTGGAAAGCTACTGCAGAGGAGAACCACATGCGTATGACCCTTCAGTCCAAAATTCTAGGGTCAGATACTGTTACTGTGTCATAAGCCAAACACAAGACACTCATACCCAAATGCAGGGCGAGCTCCCTTAGCCTCCTGCCGTCTCCCTGACCTCAGCTCTGCTGAAAGGTCCTTCACTACAGGGTAACCTCCCGACTCAGCTTCACCCAGGACCCAGGCCTGGCTCTGGCCCAGACACAAGTAGGCTCTGGTTAGGGCCTAGGTCCCGGGGGCCGGGCCGGGGCCTGTCTGGCTCACAGGTATCGGCTCAGCGCCTGGCACACGGGCGAATCTGGGGAGTGAGTGGTACTGGGTGGAGAGGCTGGAGAGCAGACTTGGGACACAAGGGGAGACCCTGAAAGTCCTGTGACCTCTACTCAGCAGGCAGTCGGGAGAAGGCAGCTGGCTCGTGGCAGCCTCGCAGGCAACACTGCTATCTCCATCGCTGCTCTCGGCACCAACCGCGGCTGACTCAGCTTTACCACCTTCACCAGAGGAAGCGGCCAGCTCGTCCAGGTCGGCCGTCCATCCCTGTTTCCAGTGGCCAGAGCAGCCCTCAGAGCAGCAGGGCAGTGCCATCGCCCAGCCAGCAGGGCCGGATGACAGTGCTCCCACCTCGCCCGCCTCAGATGTGGTCCATCCCCCTGTTCATGGGGCAGGCAGCATGGGGGATCCAGGTCTGCCGACAGAGGACCTGGCAGACGGGTCTACCTTGGGGCCCCAAGTTTACCCCATTGGGAAACAGAACACCCTCTTGCCTTACAGGTTCCTCCCCTCCCCAACCCTCCCCCCACGCCCCCGCTGGCAGTCAGTTTACTCCTGGTGATCACCATGACCAGATCCAGATCTTGGGCGCCTCCATCCTCCCAGCACTGGCTCTTGGGGGGGTTGTCCACTTGGCCTGGACCTCAGCCGGCCATTCCACAAACACTCTGGACACCACATCCGCCCCCGGGGGAAGCCAGGCTCCTCGGTAAACCCAACCATCTGAACTGACTCGTTTTATGGAGATTCAGGCTGTCAGCGTGAATCCCTCAAAACTCCCTCTCCTTATAATGTCCCGTCTCTTATTACACAACAGGGACCTCGAAACATAATGCCAAGTAAAAGAAGCCAGACACAAAAGGCTACATGTATGATTCTATTTGCACGAAATACGCAGAACAGGCAAGTCCACAAAGATGGAAAGATCAGTGTTGCCTGGAGGCTGTGGGGGAAGGGAAGACAGAGAAGGGCTGCTGACTTGGGGGAGGGGGATGAAAATGTTTCAGGATTGGACAGAGGTGGTCAGAGTACAACACTGTGTGTGAACGCAGTGTTGCTGAGCTGTCCACTTTTAAATGGTTAATTTCATATTACGTGACTTTCACATCAAAAAAAATACTCAAATACTTAAAAAACACACTTTCCTTTCCAATTCATACAGAGAGGCTCAGCCTCTCTACCAGCTCTCAGGATCCCTAACTGCCGCCAAGCATTTACTATTTGACTCCCATTCCCCCGTTACCTTCCACTTCCTCTCTCTGTAGGATTCTTTTTCAGCTGATAAATCTGTTCAAGTCTTTCCAACCTAAAATCCTTCCCTTAACCATCTTCCCCTCGAATCTCACCTAGAATCATCACAAGATTTCATAAAATATCAACAACCTCCACTTTTTTACTCCGACATTCCCTCTAGTTCCATTTCTGGCGGCGAAGCCGGCTACAGGTGCTGAAACCTACCTGCGACAACACTCAGAAATTGACAGACAAAATATATACAAAACTCTTGTGAAAATGAATCGGATGAGTCTGCAAGAAACTGTGGAGTCAAGACCGAGGCGGGCACGAGTCAGCAAAAGGAAGCTGTCAGAGACCCTGGGAGTTGCACGTCCAGTAAGACAGGGGCCACATGCGGCTACTTAAGTGGAAACTTAAATGGAAAAGGCCCTGCATGAGCCACATTCCAAGGGCTCAATAACTGCTTGTGACTGGTGACGATGACAGTGAACAGTGCAGAATGCAACGCACAGAAACATCTCAGCATCTGGAACGGAGCAGCTCAACGTGTACCTGCTCAGGCACCACAGAACGCAAGGTTACGACAATCTCGAAAGACGTCCCCGAGAGCAAAAGGAAGGGGGAGGGAGATGCTGTGTTCATGAGTCCCCAGAGCAGAGCTCCACCTGATCAGACACACAGAAAGGCCAGAAGAACCTTTCTGTAGCACATGACATTATAAAGGTTAAATGGTTACACAGAATACGCTGGAGATGTGGGGGCATGATGCAGCAATGAAAAAGGGCGCTGCCCAAAATGAACAGTAATTTTAAAAAAAAGTATCTACCCATCAGACAGGCAGGAAACAAAAAGAAAATCAGGCATTTAAAAAATTCTTCCAAAAGACAGACGATCTGAAGGACCAAATATTATAATGCAGAGATGGCAGAGAGAATGGGATAAATAAAAGTAAATAAAGTGAACATCTAAAAAGCTATGAGTGCCACACTGAGATCTTACCCCCTTAATTTACTCTTTTCTGTCTGGATTTTTATTTTAAAAACCGACCACCACAGCCCTCGACAGAGCACCCATGCAGGCGACCCACGTTGTCAGAGGACACGAATCCACTTTTAAATATCATCCCACCTGAGAGTGGGACCCGACAGATACACTTACTTCACAAAATGATCAAAACTAGTCTGCCTGATGAAGTTTGCACGTGAAGGTGACACTCAGAGGTCCTCCTGTGGCAGAAATTAAGAAACTCATTCAGCAGAAGGAAGCAGGGGGCCAAAGGTGATGAAATAAGAACCCTTGCCACTCCCCCTTCCCCAAAAAAGGACATTTTCACAGCCAAGCAGAAGGGCAGTCCCTTCTCCTGTGAAGTAAGAATCTGCCTGTGATGTTTCCGCGCCCCAAGCATGACCTACAGAATCCAGATGCATGTTCCTCTGAAAGAGGGCAGTGTCCACGGGAGAACAAATCCTGGGTGAGGTTTAACACTTCCTTGCTATAAAAGTGCACTACAGTACACCAGAAACCAACACAACACTGTAACTGACTGTACTTCAATTAAAAAATGTTTTTTTTAAAAAAAAGTACACTGTGTCCTCCCATCTGCTGTGAGGAAACCCGGTGCTTTTCAATCAGAGCTCAGGGCGTCCACCTTACTTAGGTCATGCACATGGAGAAGATATTTTACAGGTTTCTCTCCACAAAATGTTTTCTCTGTTTGCTGTCTTAGTTGGAAAGCGTCACAGAGAGATGCCTGTATGCCAAGCAGACTGTCTCATTAGGGGAAATCAACCTGATTTCAAGAAAGAAAAAAAAAATCCTGACCGCGTACAGGGAACAGCATGGCGGAAAAGTCAAAAACGAGCATAAGGGAGGGACCCCCAATGCTTCCGCCTCTGCCTCCCCCACAAGCCGGCTCAGCCCTGCTGCACCTGGTTTCTGCTTCCTGGATGCTGTGGGGGCTTTGTTTTATGGGGACACTGATTAATGTAAAGGATAGCCCACAGGGAGTACCCGTAAATCTTATTTAATCAAATCAAAGAGCAAAGGGAAGGGAGAATACAAAGTTTTGTCGGTTAACTTAGAACGAATGAGATCTCTTGCGTTAATCCTATTTCCTTTACTGGAGAATGAAATACAAGTAACTCATTGACATTAAAGTGATTTTCACGAACGGTGTATGGACGTCATTATTCGTCCTAACTCTTATCTTTCTTTATAGGCTTTACATTTTTAAAAAATTATATTCAATACAGTCCCCACCGAAAACTTGTAAATTCCAATTATATGGTGTGACTGCCACCAGGCAGAAGGACAGTGATCACAGGGCTAAGACAGCAGCACTAGACAGGTAGGAAAGGAAAACATCCCTCGTGGCCATACATCCCACACAGCAGCGTGATGTGGTCACTCTCATTTCTCAGGAAATAGGCTGTAACTTCAATCATTACAACCAAGTTCGTTATGAAGAACAAAGGGATTCAGAAACCAAGAACTTTCAGGATGCAACCACGTCTAAAATAAGTGCATATATGGCTCAGTGGCAAACTAACGTTTTAAAAAACAGATGCGGAAATGTTACAGCAATTACCACCCATGCCCCTTTTTCTAGCACAAGCCAAGTTTTGTTTAGGGCTCCATTTTCCCCAGCTCAGTAGGTGAGATCTGATCGGGTCAGGACCCGGAGGGGACAGAGCATGTGACCCCCAGTGACCTGCTGGGTGACAAAGACCAACCAGAGCCAGCGAGGCTTCCGGGGCGATGACCTGCGGCACAGGGTAAAATGTGCAAGGAAGGGTCACGAGTTACGCTATTTTTATTTGTTTTTTTAAAAATTTTTACTATTGACCTTTTATTTACTAAAAAAATTTTTTTAAAAGATACACAGAATTCAAATGGTAACAAAAATAATTTAGGTAAAAAAAAACACTGGAAAAATCTTAATTCTGAGGTTATGTGGCATGTTAGACTCTTCAAAAGGGTGGTGAGTCTCTTTACTGGAGAGATTTAGAGGGTACAAACCAATCATGACCAGTGACCCCCAATCCTGTAACTCCAGCCCCACCCCAAGGACTGGTTTCCACCTGATCTACCTATAATACGTGTGGTGCTTCTTAACCTCAAACTCAACAAGTCAACCTTCCTCCTGACCCCTTCTTTCTGCCTAATAATCTTCCCAGGAACCCAGCCCTGAGAGCACCCTGCATGGGTACCAGGCCACCCAGGGCTTCGGGTCCTGTTGAGGGGCCCTGCAATTCCAGCCATCCCCCAACTCCCACCCCTGTCCTGTCTCATCCTCGTCACCTCTTAGCCAGAACCATCTTCTAAGCCTCCGTGGGCTCCTGAACAACCCCCCCTCCAGTGCATCTAATACATGACTCTGCCACGCTGACCTCTGAAAGCACTGTGCCCACTCAGCAAACAAGCACCAGCAGCTGTATCCATTTCCAAGCGCTGCTGTAACCAAGGACCACAAACGAAGTGGCTTAAAACAACACAAGTGCGCCTCACAGCTCGGAAGGCCGAACGGATCTCACTGGACCACAACCAAGTTGGGAGCAGTGAGGGGTTCCTTTCTGGAGGCTTCAGGGGAGAACCCTTTCCCAGCCTCCAGGGGCTGCGCACATCTCTCCGCTCATGTCCCTCCTCCTTCTTCAAGGCCAGCAACAGCGGACCAACTCTCCCCATGCCCGCAGCTTCCAGTTCCCCCACCTCCCTCCTCCAAGCGTCAGGACCCTCGGGGTTACACCGAGCCCCCCTGGGTAATCGGGGATGCTCCCCCTGCTTCAGTCAGCTGATCAGAAACCTTAATTATACCTGCAACCTTTAATTCTCCTCGGCCTGGAACCCAGCATCTTCACAGGGGCTGGGATTAGGACATGTACATCTTCTGGGGGCTGTTACTCTGCTGACCACAAGCACCCGAGGAAAGCACCTGGGCAGAGGGATGGCCCGGTGCTGCCCGCACCACCTGACCTCCCAACTTTGCCCTCATCATCTGCCAGGTGAAAAGGTGGGCCAGTGTCTACATCCGTTCCCAGTTCTTAGGCTCTATGAAACTGGGAGGGTGTGTATCCACTTCTCTGGATCCCCAAGGCCGTGATCTGGTCAAGGCCACCATCACGTCAACGAGATTAGCACACCCCCTCTGGAGGGTCTTCCTGGCCTCCATCCTACGTTGCTCCCCCTCCCCACTTCAGAAAAGCCTCCTTCTAGGCTACTCACCTCCTGAAATCCAGATTAAGGCTCCAAATGTCCAAACCCCTCAAAGTGGCCCCTGCTTTCTCCTCTGATGTTCCTGACTTTCAGTTCCACACAGGCTACCTGCCCCTGCACCTCAGGGCCTCTGCCTGCACGCCCATGTCCTCTCCTGCTGACTCTCCAGGCACCCTTCCCATTTACAGAGCCCACAGCATCCTGGGCAGCGCTCCTCACAGTCCTCCTCACTGTGGGCTAGTGTCTGTCCACCTGTCAGCATCCTCCCCAGGCTGGGACGCCCACGTGGGCAGCACCGTCTCATCCACCACCTGAGGTACAGACCAGTAGGGGAGGCCCAAATCCTGGACAGAGTAGCAGGCCTGTGAGCGGACCACAGCCACCCAGAATCATGACGCCATCTCCCGGTCTCTCTTATAGCCCCCTGCGGCTGCATGTTTAAGTTCCACCCAAGGAGACGTGAGCAACATTGTCCAGAGGCAGAGAAAGCACCAATGAATCTCCCGCCCCTTCCACTTTCTTTGTCTCTTCCTCCATCCTGCTGCCTAGAAGACAGGCCACACCCAAAGCCAGATACACAGCGAGTGAGAAGGAACCTTTGGTTTGTCAGGCCAGCCCTGCATCCCTTCCCCAGCCTCTTATGGGAAACACGAACCTCTACCTTGTTTTGACATCCCATTATTAAAGCCACAGTAATTCTGGGATCTCTGTCACTTGTACCCAAAGCTAACTGCAAGCCACACGGCCACATCCACAGTAGCAGCAAGTATCCGCTGTGGCAGGCACACACCTCACTCCCACTGGAGCAGAATCACTTCATCAGCGGTGTAATATCACGTGTCTTCACCGGACCCACGCACCTCAGCAGAGGGCAGCACACAGAAACTCTCAACAGTGTTTATTTCATACCTGGTAGTGTGGCTGATCCCAAACTCCTGATTTATCCCCCGGGCCGCCCTTTCCCCTTTGGCAGCCATAAGTTTGTTTTCTATGTCTGTGACCCTGTTTCTGTTTTCTAACTAAGTTCATTTGAATCATATTGTTCAGATTCCACATATAATGAAAAAGAATATATATGTATAACTGAGTCTGTGCTGTTCACCAGAAACTAACGCTATGTTGTAAATCAACTATACTTCAATTAAAAAGAAAAAAGAAATCCTCAACTGTGAGTGAGTGGATGATCAGTGAATCCATGACCACGCGGCCACAGAGGTGGACGGCTCTGTCCAACCTGCATGGGCTACTTTAACCAGTGCTTGATGCGGTGGCCAAGATAAATACAGTTAAAAGAGAGTGCC